>NC_079346.1:2307500-3725000 GCF_029582105.1 Oenanthe melanoleuca | reverse complement strand
GATGCAGCATTTAAAATTCAGAGATAACTAAACAGAAGAAGAATTATATTTAGACATGATAGGAGTTGGAAACAGGTTCCCTTCCACTCTTACGCTGAAGCTAAACAGCCATGATATGATCAAACAAGTTTTCACTTTTGCCTTGTAAATAAAATCAAAGGGCAACAGTCCTTTTTCTCTGACGTCTGTAGTTAATAAAGAAAGAATAAACATTACCTACTCTTACATGAGAAGGGAGGAGGAGAGAACATTTCTTAATCTCTTTCCAAAGAGGATTAATCTACAGCATATTTCCACCCCAAATACTAATGAAACAGAACGCTTTTCCTGCAGCTTTCTGGAGGGGGTGTTCTATCAAAGGCTCTCATGTGAGCAAAGTTCACCTGAGAGCATTACCAAGCCTTCAGGTGCAATGCCACACCACAGAGCATCAGCTGCACAGAGGCAAGGAGAGCTTCCACTGGAAAAACACAAAAGCTCCTAACGTTTATTAGGGCCCACATATGTGAGGGGTACCAAGTGCCTCACAACCACCATTTAATTGGGGTTTACAGCAGCTCCATAAAGCAGGTGAGCTGTTATGGTTGGTGCTCATAGGGCACAGGGAGCCCCCGTCCACGGCAGAGTTTAACGTGGGGATGGGTGTGATGGGGCCAAGTGTGTAGAGAAGCATTTACTGGCTCCAAACAACCTAGCTAGCATGACTGGAAAAGACAAGGAGCTGGGATAAGGTACCCATGTCCCTTGCTGTGCCTCTGAGCCACTCGCCCACCCGCGGCAAGGGAACAGGATGAGGAAGCTATTTTCATCCCAAGTATCTGGAGCTTACAAACACCCGCTGAAAACGCAGTGCCTTATCAAAACAGGTGAGAGCCAATGCCAGCTGACGTTCCCATTCCTCTGAAGAACTCAGCCACAAGACTGTTTTTTTAATTATTATTTTTGAGCAGAGTATTTACATGTCTGACTCTAAATAGGCTTTGGCATTTCTGCAAGGGGACCAAATGCATGACCTTGCAGTTCGAGGAGTGATGGGATCAGTCCAGCTGCCCTTGCCTTTCCTCTAGAGAGGCCTCTTAGCAAGGCAGAGAGACCCCTGGGAACGGGCTAGGAGGGACAGGCCCTTAAAAATACAGTGTATTTTCTCCATAGAACCAGGAAGGAAGAAAATAGCTATGGCAAAAAGTGGAGGAACAAGAGAAGTGCCTGGGCAAGACCTGGCGAGGGGAAGCGAGGGTGAGCCCAGCCTGCAGAAGAGTTTACGTTCCCTTTGAAGAGAAATATTCAGGCTGTCAGGTAAAACAGAGAATCTAACCCGTGGGAGGACAGAAGATGCTACCTTGAAGAATCTGACTATTACAGGATTAACAGCTAGGAACCCTCCCTCTGAGGACACTGAATGCCAAAATCTGGCCTGAGGGTTTTAGGTGGTGAGGTTTGTCCAGGCGTGCAGGAACTCTACAACATACAGAGAAGAAATACTGTCCAAACCTGTATTATCTAAACATAGGTGCCTTTAAAATACTAAATATTTCTTTTAGAGGATAAGAAAAAAGACAGAGGAACACGAAGCCAAAATACACACATTTCTTTTGGGAGTAAAACGTGCCCCTCCAACACTTGAATTCTACTGTACAATGTATTTATACCATGTTTAAGAAACATTTGTCAAGCATATAAAAACTCCCAGAAGTTCACTGTCACACAGCTTAATTCCCTATATTCTGCCTACATGCACATATAGGGCCAGTTTGTTAGGGGGTGGAGGTGTGTAGCAAAGCACAATCTAGCGAGACATGACACCATAACGGTGAACAATAAAAGCAAGTGCAGCATATGTGCTGGACATTTGGTGAAAATAACCCAGCCACAGCTCCGACTTCGGTACATTTTCCTGTGTGGAAGCTGGTAATTCAGTTTCTGCTGTAATTCAGCTCAGCCAAGAGTTAAGTTGTTCACAACTCTGCCCTGATAATTATTTGGGAATTCTGAGATTCTAGGAAATGTGTCATTACTTTTCAGCCCTCTTTCTATAGAGCCCAACAAACTGAAATTTGGGGGGTTTCTTCTTCTCATCATGTTATAGTTTTTTTTCCATCTAGCAGCTAGGATTCTCCCTGGCTAAAAGATCTGAAATTGTAGCAATAATTATATTTCCTATTTTATTACTTGTAATTGCCCCTTTGATCAGAATCCTATGCCATTTAACCACATTTATATGGTCATCCTGCACATAGGTTCTAAATACAGAACAAATTAGGACTACAGGAGCTGCGTTTCCCTTTACTGCACACACATGGAATCCCATACATTTGGCACCAATTTAGGTTATTATCATTTCATTCTTCCTTTTTATATTTTTTTCACTGTAAATGCAATATAAAGCTCCCCATTCACTGGGAGCTGCTCATTCTGTAGTACTGCCTTCCCTCATCAAGCCTGTAGCACACCCACCCTGATTCAACCTCCTTTGCCAAAGGAGATACCAACAAACATGGGAAATATCCCACACCTGGAAGAGCTGCACTGCAGGTCTTAAAGCTTTGCTGATCATATACTGCAAGCCTTACCCCAGTGGGAAGCCTAGGAAATTCTTCATGATCAGCTTTGTTGTTTGTGCCGAAGTCCAAGAGTTTGCAGAGACACAGGCAAGTCTCCCCAGCTGGCAAACTGCCTCCAGGCCAGGCTCTGTCACACAAGACCAGTCTGGCTGCTCTATCTCCATCAGCTCTGGCCATGTCACCAAGCTCAGAGCTGTTGGAGCCCTCCTTGCTCATGGCTGCCCCTTGCCCACTGTCACACTGCAGCAGTGAAGCACAGGGCCAGAAGATACTGCTCTACCCCTATGAAAAACAGGACCATTTTTGGGGCTATATAGCTGTTAATAATGGCAAAACCCTGACAGACTTCAGAGAACTCAAACAGAGCTGCTTTTGATTTAGGCCATGCACGTGAAAGCAGAATTTTTTCATTCATCTTCCTCAAAGTCATGGTTGCAGGAAACTACCTAAATAACCCAGCTGAAGAATTTGCAGTTATGGAAAAAAGAACATGGTCTTTTGAAAGACCATCCTTACAGTAAGTGTTTCATTTGGAGGGAAAGCCAATGTGAAATCAAATTCAGGACAGCCAGAAGCAGGAACATGTCACAGGGAAGAGCTGGTGACACTCCAGGGTGTTCCTACCTACACTGCTGCTCCCTATAGCCCCCAGGTTGTACAGGGATAACAGGAGCAAAGGAAGGTGTTGAACTATGTGCTTTATCCCAAACCCTTTCGCTAACAGCTTTGCTTGAGAAACTTCACTGTCCTGCTTGAAGCATGTTTGTTCTATGTGTTTCCATCACACTGCTTTGTCCATTCAGCCAGCTTAGAGAGACATTCACATCCTCCAGTCACAGGAAAAATACTGCTGCTCGAAGAAAGTGCAGTCAGAGGAACTAAATGTTCACAGATTAAAGAAACCCTACTAGCACTTGACTTTCACTGCTTGACTTTCATGTACACTTAGGAGAAGCAGCAACAGGTAGATTCACCTGGACTCCCAAAACATGCCCCTTTTCAGAATGCTCTCCAGGTGAGCTGGTTTCCTGCTGCTGGGAACAGTTGTAGGAAACTCCCTCACACTGGAGAAGAAAATCATCTGTAGGTGCTTCCCAAGCTTCTCATCACAGATACCTATTTACCATCTACAGCCACGATAAGATGTGTTTACAAATAAGAACAAGCTGACAAGTGTGGGGACAGGGAATCTTCACACTTTGGAACTCGAAGTCAACTTGGTTCAGTCAAACATGGAAAACGCAGCAGCTTTGGCACTTGGGGTAATTTCAGTGACAGACAAGCGTTCTCCTTAGCTACTAAATACAAATCACAAATACAATCACAAATTCCTAGAGCTTTTTCTCCAGATAGCAATAGCAGACTCGATGCTGAAAAACTCTACAGAGATAGAGATCAGAGGTCTATTTTTGTTTCTATGTCTTGCCCATGACTTTGATGGGGTAAGTATATTAACATATGATAAATTACTCCTTAATCTGTTGTAGTTATAATTCTAGAGACAGGTTCAGTGGCTTTGCTCTCAACCACAAATATTTCTGTAAAGAAACACTTGTTTTGCTGGAAAAGGGTAAGAACAAAGCAGTTTGTAAACAAAGCTGGAAAAAGAGAAATTCATCTCCCACAAAGCTCAAAACTCCTCGAAATAACTTTCTGCAGAGAGCTACCATTACCCAGGGTGAAAAACTTCTTTAAACCCAGGAATCCTGAATTACACTGAAATGCTCAAACAGGGCTGCACAGTACATCATCAGAACTGGTATAGCTTTTAATTTCCCACCTGATTGGGTTCAAAAGGTTCATATGTTGGAAGTGTGGCAGGAGAAACTTACTGAAAATTGCAATCCAGGATCAGATTAAAGAGGGAGGATGATAAAGGTAAAATCTTCATAAATTAATTTCTTTATCCAGAATAAACTCAAAAGGCCCTGTGAGGGGAGGAAGGATATGTGTTTCATTAGGACAAACAGAGTAGGAAAACCTATACTTGAAACCTCTTTTGTGAAGACAACTCTTGCAATGTGATTTCTTTAAGGGCAAGATATTTAAACCATTTTGGAAGAAATATTTTACCTCCCAAGAAGATTAACACTGAAGTCCTGCACAGCACACTGCAGCATCATTGTATTCATAAAACCTAACAAGCACCAAAAGAGAGTCCCTTAGCCCAGCTCTCGTCTATCTTACTGGCATTGTCTGCTTGGGACAGAACTCCCTCCATGACACAAGAGACAGATGCTCAGCATACTCATTCCTACTGAAGCTGAAGACATGACACATCATTTGCAGCCAATGACATCCTAAAGCAACACATACATTAATTTTAGAGGAACAACAAAGGGTAGAGCCATAGGGGTACTGCTGCGATACACAAAATTGCAAACTCTTTTTCATGAGCTTTAGAGGCCAATTTTTTCCAGCATTATTCTAGAGAATTTCTGACTTGATGGAGTTTCTGGGGAGAGTCTGCATCATCCTGTGCTGTGAGAAACCCTTTCTCTACCTGTGCCCTGGGTGGAGTCAGCTTGCATCCAGTTTTGCCAGCAACCTGAGCAGCTCTGGGCTGTGAACACAAAGGGAACAGCTGCTGGGTTTTGTCTCCTGGGTGTGCTCGTGTATAAACCCCATGTCTACAAGGACAGCCACAGAAAAGGCACTGGGGAGGCCTTTCCTTTTTGGGACACATTTTGCTTTGGAAGCAGACCCCAAGATTTGACACTGCACCCTGATGTAGCCCACCCTGAAGAAGTGGCTGGCAATGGTACCTTCTTAGATTTGGTGTTATGGGTGAAAAGCAAAGGCTCTGTGAAAGCCAAGACCCGCATTACGCTCTGTGTTCATACTCATCTCATGGGTTTTCTTTACACCAGTCGTGTAGAAGATGTGCACAAAGAGAATTAAAAACCTGCATGTCAGGGCAGCTGATGACCAGAGCAGTGGGCTTGTTAGGAATGATTCCTGGGGTTTTGAACCAGAAACAGGGGGTTCAACAGGCAGTCAGATCGTCATCACACAGCACTTCACCACAGCACGGCCCCAGCCTGCGCTCATGCATGGCCAGGCTACCATGGAAGGGCTGCTGGAAAACAAGATGGCATGTGAGAAATGCAGAACTGAAACCAAGTGTAGGTGACAGCCATAAAAACTGAGGTCTCATAAATTACTGTCCAGGCAGTGAGCATGGACCCTCCCATCTGTTTAGAGTGCACCCTGAAGGGGTGGAGGCCAGGGTGACGTGCGTACCTTGGAAATCAGCAGCTTTTACCCTGTTCACCCAGGAAGTTATTAACTTGCATGTTTGTGGGCAACTGCACAAGCTATTTTTGGTCATGGGACCCTGTGCAAGGAAAGGATTGTGAGGTTTTCATAATGATCTTTAGTTAACTTGGTTACCCACATAACAATGGCTTTCTGAGAGGCCAACTGCTGTGAAAAACTTGAGACGCGCTTTACTTCCAGAGGTATTAAACTATGAAAATATCTAACCATAATAGTAAGCAGCTATAAAAAGAGCCCTGTTTATTTCACATGATTTCTTTGTATGCCACAGTGTTATGAGAATACTTCAGCTCAATGACAACATGGTAAATTGGAAAAGATTAACTATTGAAGTCAGCACTTACGCAGTTCATTTTTGTTTGGTGTTGGTGATTTTTCTTCTTTCAAAACACAAGTTTTCACTAATAAGAGCAGATGCAACAACATTTTTTAAAATTTGAATATGCAATTAACCTGATTCTAAGGTCAACTGCTGTAAGGGTCATGGAAGGAGAAACTGGCGAATAAACAGAAAGAAAAAAAACTAATGTAGATTTCAATTCTGCATTGCTGTACATCACACAGGTAGATCTGGAGCCCACATACCCAATACAAGAAATAATCTGGTATCTCACATCTCTATTATATTGCAAATTGTATCCAATAACTTTTCTGCAACAGTGGAGCACCACAGAATACACTACAGAGAAGGTCAAATGTTGTAGTATGGAGCTCTGATAGTGTCTTAGTTCATTCCTGAGAAATACCATGAGGCCTTACTGAAACCCTTTCACTGTAAGGGTACACCAAGAGAAAGGGGGAAAAAAATAAAGATTGCATTTGTTTCTGGAAGACCCACATGGCTCCACGTAGAGGACACTTCCACCCTTGTTAATCCCAGCTTCTTAAAGCAACACTCAGTAAGATAATGAATCCTTTAAATGTTACATCTTGTGTCTTGCATTATTGTGGTGCAGCAACTCTCCACATCAAACAGTCATCAGCACTATTACAAAGTGGGCTTATAAGAGACTGGCTGAAAAGGCGCTGTGTGAAAAGAAGTGGAAAATTAAAGCTGAAGCAGTCGAAGAAAGGGCTTAATTTACTGGCATGTACAGTATGCAAATGAGATTACTCTCAGCTTAACTGCATCATTTATGTCCATAATAACGGCATCATCATTACAGGGCTCAAATTAAATTACACCATAATTAGCATATCAAAGTGATTGGTTAAAGTTTAAAACAAATACCCAATTTTGTTAATGAACAGCTGTAATTGTCATGTACACTTCAATGAAAACTCCCTAAACAAATATATGTTTTAGAACAGAGAAAGATTTTGAAGCAGACAGGTCTGTGGCGGAGGTAAATTGCCTAAAAAAGAATGACACAGACTATTCTATTAATGTTAATATATGCTCATCATTTTTCAGGTAATAAAACATTCTATCAAAACAAGCTTTCCCTTCGTATTTTTTGCCTCTCAACTGCACCACCACACTGGCAAGTGTCAGTGGGAGAGGTGCTGGCTGTGCCCAGCCTGCCCCACGCATGGGACATGCACAGCCCCCCCTACACACCGAGGGAGGAGGAAGAAGATGAGGATGTCTCGCTAACTCTACCCTGTAGACCAGGGCTGGAGTAAGCTGATGACATGATAACACATCAGGCAGCCTACAATTCAATTTACTCTAATCTAATCACATCTACGCAGCAGTTCCAGAGGTGGAACTGCACCAGAGAAGTTTTTGCTGTTCTCGTCTCATTAAAATAAATAGGGAGGTGGGACCGGAGGGTTTGTCACTGTCAGCCTGGCAGCCAGCAACACATTTCCAAAGAGGCATCACTGCAAATGTGCACAGCAAATACACAGTTAAAGCACTCCTCAGGCAGCACAAGCTTTAACAGGGGAGCAGGTCTGCTCTGTGATATTTTAATAGTGCAGGTGAGCTCCACTATGCTTGGAGACCAGGCCAAAGGAGCCCAGTGCCACCTCACACTCGGGGTAAAATACACACTCTATGTCCCCAAAAATGTTTACAGTGGTGTATATTTGCTTATGTATTACCTAATATTATAAGAAGCAACATAGGGAAGTATATTTTGTGCTGAAATTGGGAATGCACTTTTAAATATACTTAACAAGGAAATTGAATGTCTTATTAAATCCGTATTATCAAAACACTGTTCAAAAATTTAAAGAAAGTAGCTTTTCATTTTATTCATCGAGGAATCCATTAAAGCCTAAGCTCTGAAGTAGTATGTAAATTATGTGCCTTTCAAGGTAGAGCTAGGGCAAATTCACTCCATCAACTAATGATGAACCTCATTATGTGCAGGGAGTATTCATAATGAGGAAACAAGCCACCCGCCATTCCATGTTCTAACATAAATCCCTGTAAAATGTGAATATCTCCACGTCTAATTAAAGGCTACTAATTCCTATCATCCCCTACAAGGCCCAAAAAGCAAAAACTAGAAATGTGTCTAAAAAGACACCCTTTGATTTTACAAAACACATTTATTTGTGTTTACCATTAGTGAGTTGCAATGTCTTTTCTTTTTAAGAAAAATCAATCCCAGTTTCATAGGATAAAAGTTTGCGGGTACAAAAGTTTATTTACATTATCTGACTTGGTCTTATATTTTAAAAAGAGTTTCTGATTAGCACAGGTCACGCTGCACAGCTTAAGAAAAAAATAAATAAAAAGGCAGAGAAAAGAAATCTACAGTAATATGTGAGAAATAATATTTTAGCAGGGGGGAAAGGAAAAAAAAATAAGAACATCTTTGCTATCCAGGTTTGCTCTGGAACTGAGACTTCCTAAAAAAAATAAATCTAGGGATAACTGGGGAAAGCAGGCAGCAGAGACAGGAAGAAGGAGAGCCAATTAAGCAACCAAGTACACAACAGGTATTTAAAAGATTTTTTGAATGATACTCAATTTAGGAAGAAGCTGCTTCCCTCCCAAAATCCCATAAGAATTAGGGATTGAAGACAGCGCTGCTTAATGCAGGCTGGAAGAAAAGTGCTCTTCCACAGACTTACCTAGATTTGATATTTATACCTACAAGCGCAACGTCCGCTCCTACGATCAAAACCACATTTCTTATTAAGTTACATAATACCCATCCTATGCATCGCCGTGAATTCATTTGCTCCTGCACTGAATTACGGATTTGCTCTCTGTACTTCCCGGCATAGAAGTGGACAGGTTTGCCGACTCCCCTGAACGGAAGACGCATCACTGTTTCTTTTTCACTGCTCTGTATTAATATTTTCCTACGTGCTCAAAACAAACCGAGAAGCACAGCAAAACCTGAGAGCATTTCAGTTTGGAGGAGAAGAAAAGCGTCCGCTGAAGCTGAGCAACATACAGGCTTAAAAAAATAATAAAAAAAGAAAAATGATGGCATAAAGGGCTGGTTTAAGCAATGTGATAACTCCTTGCAGGGCAGGGAAGCACTTGAACAGTCGCAGAAAAGGCTGTGGTACCTTCAGATTATGTCAACCGAAAAGTTGAAATCCTCGTGTAAAAATACCCCGCACGTTTCATCCCTAGAAAAGCTTATTTAGAATTCATAGAAATTCATAGCCGCTAAGAGGAATATGTGCTCATAAAATCACAAACGTTAAAAAAAAAAAAAAAAAAAAAAAAAAAAAAAAAAAAAAAAGGAAAAAGATCCTTAGAAGAATAAAATAGAGCACACAGATTAAAGTATTTCAGCAACGCAAATTTTCTAGAAATAGCTGGGCATTTTACAGGGGGAGGGAATGGGGAGGGGGGGAATCCGGCTTCTTTAAGTTGCATAAAAATAAAACTACGCCGCGCCGCTCCCCTGCCCGCCCCGCGCTGTGCCGGTGGGGTGACGGTGCCGGGCTGCTTTTTTTATTTTTTCCGCCTGTTTTTTTTTTTTTTTTTTTTCCCCCCCTCTCCCTTCTCCTTTTAGGTCAACCAGTCATGCACTGGGAAAGACAACCCTCCAAAAATAACTTGTCCCTCCCCCGGGTAAGAGCGCGGAGTTGAACAACCTACCTTTGTTCTGGCGCTGCAGATAAGAGAAGCGGCTCCGCGGCCGCGGCTCGGGGCGGGCGGGCGGCCCCCGGGGAAGGGCTCGGCACCACCTGGCAGCGCTCGCTGCGCGGCCGCGGAGCGGAGCGGGAGCGCTCCCGCCGCGCCCCGTCCGGCCCCGGCCCGGCCCGGCCCCGGCCGCGGGGGGATCCGCGGGAGCCGCCCCCCCAAACCCCGCAGGTTACACACACACACACATACACACACGGCGGGGGCCGGGTGCCGCGGGGAAAAAAAAAAAAAAAAAAAAAAAAAAAGAAAAAAAGGAAAAAAAAAAAAAAAGGAAGAGTTCGGCAGGATTTATTTGACACTTATTTTCCGGGCAGCCCTTTTGTGGAGTTGCGCCGTTTGTTTCTTATTGTCTGAGCAGCAGTTGGAAGCGTCTCCCCGAGGGGGCCCCTCAGCCCGGCTCGGCCGCTTTGACAGGGAGGTAACCATATTAGGATGTGTATGGCAAAGTAAACAATAACAGAGTTGCAATGAAATGGAATTTTTTTTTTCTTCCCCCCCCCGCCCGGCTAATGGTGTTGGTGTCAGTCCTGTTTTTAGCCTTTTCCCACCAGTTTTGTTTCCTGGCTTAAACAGCCCATCTCTTAAAAATTAAAAATATATATATTAAGAAAATTAAAAGAATGGAGAGGCAAAGGGGAGTGGAAAGGGAGAGGCAAGTGGTACCAGCTTCCCAATTGCTCACCGCGAGGCTGCTGGAAATGCTTTGGGTTGCAGTGGGGAAAGGGGGGGGAGCACTTTTAATATCCAAATAAAGACATGTCCGTTTCAGAATTGGGGAAAAAAATACAATAACGCTCGCATGCATTGCAAGACCCACAGCAGAAAAAGGGAGTTAGTGGGGACGGGAAGGACAGACATTAAAATTGTAATTTTGAAAACAGGGGTCAAGTAGAGTAGAAAAGTCCAGTCGTGTTTTGCACAATCGCAGCGAGCTGGTGGGATGAGCTAAGTTGTGCAAACCCCTGCAAGTCTGCTGGCTTTAAAGCTTTGAAATCGCTGCTTTTACAGGATAAAGCACTTTAAGCAAATTGTAAAATGCAGGTGTCAAGTTAGTCGGTTTAATCAGAAACAGAGCTCAGAGAAGCCGCCATGCAAAGGGTCCCCTACCAGCACGGTCGAGAGAAAAGTTCTGCAGCAAGAAAACACTCTAAGTCAAACCATGTTATTTTAATGCCTGAATTCCACATGCTAAGCAAACCACCAGGAACAACAAGTGTAGCATCTCCTCGCACCGAGGGATGAGGCAGCCGCTGGCGAGCGCTGCCTGCCGAGGCTCAGCACTACAGCCAGCCTGCCAGCGGATCACAGCTAGGAGATGAAACAAGTTTACACGTCTGGGTGACTGCGGATGGGGGCAGCTCTCTGGTACAACAGTCCAACAGGAGCTGTCGAGCTGTTTGCACCGCCAGCGAGCATCCTCCGTCGAGCAACAGCCGGCAACGTGGAGCGCGCCTCGGGGAAGGGCTGAGAGGAGAGTGGATGCTCTGTCCGTACCAGGCACCGCCTGATAACACACAGCACGAGCAGAGGTTGAAGGTAGATAGGCAAACAAAGTTGCTATGAGATCACGCACCTAATTTAGAACAAAGGCAACGTTTCTCTGACAAATACGATGCACACTTACCCTGCCAAGTTCACTTGTATTCGGCTAATCCGCAGCAATCAGAACATCAGTGTTGACATCTAATGGTACCTACAAGCATCTCTCCGCCTTTCCACATGGCGTAACCCTGCTCCGTTAGCACGCTTTACATTTTTCAACCATCTTGTTTAACCTAAACATCTATGAAATTACGCAGTGCGTTACTCATCCGTGCTGCGTGTGCGACCCCCCCCCCAACAAAAATAAAAAGTTAACACACTGATACCAAAATCAATAAATCACACGACCAAGTAGCAGTTCAAAAGTTCAAAGACATGATGGCCAGTTCACTACGTCGCAGCACTCAACCAATAATAACTTGACTCCATCACTCCTCATAGTATAGACAATTTCATGGCATCATTTTCATTAGCCTGTCTCACTGAAAATTGCTAGCTATTTATGTATACGCTAAAATAAATTAGCCATTTCATCGAGCACCGTGATTCTTATAAAATACATTAACACAATACTCAATTTTCCAGTTGGAGTAAATAAATAAATCAATAAATTCAATACGGAGTAATTTTTATTTTTTTCTCTTGCGGAGCTTCAGCTCTCAGCATAAGTGTTTTTATTGGGTTTATTTGTTTCAATAAAAATTGAAATGGGCCAGTGATCTTAGCAGTAAGATCTGGGGGAAAAAAACAACTCAGCCCTATCTAATATTAAGAAAGTATGCTGTGCAGTTCAGCCAACTGGTAATACATAATTTTTGGTCAAAAATCATTTTCATTACCATTATTAAACCGCCTCTCAGTTTTGAAGGGTTCTCCAGCCCAGCAAGAAGCCCCTGGGCCCCTCCAGGTTCTGATCCTGCCCAGCCCATTCTGCTGGAGCTCCATGCCACCTTGGAGCTTCCATGGGGAAAACTGGGGTGGAAAAGTTACCAGCACCCATGTTCACTGTTTTTAAGCACTCACAGAGTGTAAGATTCAACATGACCTTTGGTATCAAGGATAAGGCAGGACAGGAGGATGAGGAAATGTGGGAGAAGAGTTTTCGTGGACACCCCAAGATCTTGACCCTCGAAGGGAGCTATTGTGTCTGGCCCTTTAGGGCTGTGCTGCCCTGGAAGCCATGGCCAGTAGAACAACAGGCTGTTAGGTGGTGATATCCTGCAGTGCAACTCAGGGCATCCTTTGGGGACCTCATTTGTGCCTTAGGATGTCTCATGCTCTAGAGAGATGCACCCAAGGAATCTGCTCCCCCACCTTGAGTCAAACACCCACCATGTCAGGGGCTGGGCAATGGAACAATTCAGAATTTGGCCCTGCAAAACACTCACACACAGACAGGAACCAGGACTGCCTTGGACCTTCTGCTACTGTAACCTCAGAGCAGAGGTGGAGACCCACTAGCAGTCTCATCCTTTAAAATAGCACTTCTCTACAAGTCTAACACTTCCACTGCAAACCACAGGCTCCAGCTGCTGAGCAGTGAGGACAAGAACCTGTAAGGACAAAACCAAGTAAAATATACCCCTTGTGACATGAATTCAGTCTAAGCAGTGAAAAAACCAAATGCATTAACCAACACACACCATCTAAGCCCATAATGGTTCAACATAATTCCTTTAGAAAGGCTGGATGTGAATAGCACACTTTGCAAACTGCTTGGTGCTAACAGGAGGGTACTTTTTGTTCATATTCACTCTTTAACCTAATCAGAAGAAAAGTAAATATCAGGTCCAATTTTAATGACTGACTATAAATAAAAGCTTTTATGCAAAATGCACGGTTTGCAAAGATAACGATTTTAAGGATGATGTCACTGGTGACCTACTGAACTGCATGGCACATGTCAGACAGACGTCTGTTTCTTAAATTGCAGTAATAAATTAGTAGCCACAGAATCTGTTCTGTTAAGAAAACGTGAAGCTTTCCTATTCAGATAGAAGTTTAACAATTGTTTCACTTTAGGTTCATGAGCTAAGGTTACTCTTGATGGGGGACCAGTGCAGGCCCAGCTTCATCTGCCTCCTATTCCTCCAAGCCCCTCACCCAAACAGGATCCAAGACTAAGGCACCACCCAACATACCACGCATGTCCCATCCCAATTACCTTGTTTTCAGTGAATTTGACAGTTTTTAGCCATTTGTACTGAAGTCTGCCCTTGCTGAGCATTCTGCCAAAGTCCGAATGCTGGCAAAAAAAAAAAATTAAAAAAAAAAAAAATACAAAACTCCCAAGGGACTCCTGAAAACAAGGAACATCACTGATCTACCATGGTGAGCAACCCCAATCACTGCTTCTCTGAGAAGTCACCAAGTTCCCACGCGCTGGAGCACAGACATGAGAAGAGGCAGGTAAAAGACTTCAGTGGGAGGCAGGTGATGGCACCATTCCCCATCTACTGCCTCGTCCTCTTCCTCTCTGCCCCCCAGCACAGGGACAGGCAAGGGGTACAGGAAGCCACCTGATTTGAATAGAGAGGAGACACAGGCAGCTCGGAAGCAGGAAAACGAGCAGACAGGGACAAGAAAGCCAGAGAAATGAACCATGACTGCCTGAGCATGTCACCTTGCTCATACTGAGGGTCGCTTACACTTTTTGGCCATTACAGAGAACTACAGAGTTTGGTTCGGAGCATTTTTGGAGACCTGTAGCTTGGCCAGTCTGAAATCAGGATGTGCAGGTATATCCAGAGCAAAATCCTGGACTTAAGGGTGACCTCCCTCCCCATTTCCACATTTTAGCCCTAAAACATGGAAAATCTTAGGGCAGCTTGGCTAACTTATGTTTTGTGTTCCCTCTCAGCCAAGCAACATCTATTTCACTAATCCGTTTCTGAGAAAGAGCTGCCAAGGCTTTCGTGGAAAGTTCTGGACATAGAAAACTTCAGCCTAACTGGATTGGCTTTTAGTCCTACTGTGAACACAGGGCTTTTCAATGGGAGGTGTGGGTCTCTACTCTAGAAGCATTTTTCTTTCTAATAGGAGTAACATCTGCCACTTCTTTGTGTTAGTAAAGAAAGTAGAAATTGCTTTCTTTTTCTAACACTATTTTGCTGGTTTCCCATGAAGCATCAACTCTGTCTTCTCACCTACCATACCATGTACAGCACTGGTAAAAAAGCTTTATGCAAAAAAAAAAATAAAATACCAAAACACAACAATATGCAACACAACAATGTAATAAGCCCCATACAAGAGGGAGTAATTCACTGCCAAGGCTTCTCAAACCTGACTAATGGGTCCATAGCCTTCAGCAAAGGGACATTGCCTTTTTCTCCTTTCAAACCTGAAAAATCAACCCCCTGCCCAATGCCGGGAAGGGAAGGGAAGGGAAGGGAAGGGAAGGGAAGGGAAGGGAAGGGAAGGGAAGGGAAGGGAAGGGAAGGGAAGGGAAGGGAAGGGAAGGGAAGGGAAGGGAAGGGAAGGGAAGGGAAGGGAAGGGAAGGGAAGGGAAGGGAAGGGAAGGGAAGGGAAGGGAAGGGAAGGGAAGGGAAGGGAAGGGAAGGGAAGGGAAGGGAAGGGAAGGGAAGGGAAGGGAAGGGAAGGGAAGGGAAGGGAAGGGAAGGGAAGGGAAGGGAAGGGAAGGGGCCTGTGCACTGCCAGGCTGTGTGGAGACTCTCTGCTCCAATGCTCACGAAGATTTCTCGCCGGGTAGAGCTCCAGAGGAGCCTGAGCTTACGATAAGCAACGGCATACTTAACAGTTACATGTTACCGTTCATGATAATGCAATATTTCATTTGGGTGATTTAGAAGTCCCTCTTGACCAACTTACAGTGAGACACCAAACGCTTCATCAATCACAACCATTTCTATTCACAATTCAGTGCAAAAACTACAGGGAGAGTTGAATTTTCAGCAACTCATTGGGGAGGGGATTGCTACTAGCTTTGAAAATCCTCCTATCTCACCAATTTTTATGTTAGATTCAAATATATTTTCTTTCTAAGCAGCATTCCATTTTCCTGCCTCTCTCTGCCGCATTTCTTATCATGGCAGGGTGAAAGAGTATCCAATTTAATATCTGTTTTGCAGGACAGGAGATTTTTTTCATATCTTATGCACTAAGGAAAGCTGCAGGGGATGGCTTAGCAGGCTGAGCATCACGTTTTAAATACCTAGACTCCCTGGAACCACAGATCCCATCAGGTCGACTGAGCCCTTCATGTTTCTGGGATAGATAAATTAAGTGTCACACTGTTTACTTTGTCGGGGTCTGTTCGATGAGGCCTCTGCAGCAAAGGTCCTGTCTGTTCTGCATGGAGCTGAAGGTTAAAGTCTCATGGCTAAGACACAGCACCAGGTGCCACCTTGATCTCACTAACTCTAATGACGATTCTGCCATTTCTGTTAAGAGAGACAATCCAGGGATCTGCTCCCAAAACTTGTTGTAATGTTACAGGATGACTGAAAATTATTCAACGACTTATCGGCCTCGGTTTTGGTGACTGTTAAACAGAAAAAAAATACATCTCTACACCTCCCAGATGTTTAATTCATAAGTTATACAAAACTGTCAGATCTATAGATGACAGAAGAGAGATATTCATCATTTTTACAGCCTGATTTCTGTGGTTGGAGGTAACCCTATGTTTCTGCAAAGTCATACCCTCTTCCCACTCCTCTGCACCACACGATAGCAGTGGCTGAGCCCACTGACATTAATGGCTCACAACAAAAGCCTTTTAGAAAGAAATCACTGGAGAGAAGTAGTACAAAATATTCAGGAAAGACAAAAACGTTAATAGTAAGAATCACAAAAGTCACAACAGCTTTGATGGCCAGTTGTGTAGAGACATGCATACATCCTCACAAACACAAAAACATCCTCAAATCCAGATACCTAAGAGAGGTCCGGCTATCTCCAAAAGGAGATTCATGGAGAACAGACTCAGTGTTGAAGAAAACAGGATGCTTTGAGAAGGGCAGCTGTAAATATGCACTTGGAACCTATTCCTGGCCTTACTCTTAGCTTTGCAGCTGCAATTATTTTACGATTTAGCTACACAGAAGATTCTGGGAAAGGTGGGTGAAGGGAACTAAAACGTAACGATAGAAAAAAAAATACAGTTCTTCAAAATCACTTCCCTTTTAAGCAGAAATTAAGCAGAAAAGAAGATTTACATTGGTTAGGAAAAGGACTGTCTTTTGATTTGTTTCCACAACAGCTGACAGTACACATTCCCAGCTTAGGGTACCAGAAATAATCATTATCACTCTTAAAACATGTGTTACAATGATGTACCAGAGGTTAAATGTGGCTGTTGGCTTTACTGGCTGCAATCCCTTCTCAGGTGGCCTAGCACAACTCACACATTTTTCTTCCCAAACTACCCAAGAACCTGCTAGAGCTCCAGCCTACAGACTAGGATTAAGTAAAAGAAATAAGAAAGACTCTTTCAGCTCTATTTACACATTCAAACTGGTTCCTAATGGAGTTTGGCTACCAGAGGACATGGTATCAAACTGATTTTTGAAAACATCTTATATTGAATCTAAGACATCCAAAGATACTGTTTGTATTGCAGAGGGGAAAACTCCATCAAGGAAAGGAACCAGATAAATAACACTGGGTAGGGCTTGTTTTTACTGCTGTGTTTGGTACATTTGTTTTTAGAGACAGGGCAAAGATCCTTAGAAATGGTGATCAAGATATTCCCTGTCAAATCAAACCAAGCCAAATTCAATTCAACCAACAGAATCTGCTAAAAAGAACAAGAACTTTGCCCCAAATCCATCTACTGCTCCTGGAATCTCAGTGTCCATAAGTTTTCACCGCCTTGGTTAAGGATGTCCAGGTCTGCCCTACACTTTAGCTCTGGAAGGCAACAGAACTAAAGAAGAAAAAAATAAGGAAAGTCAGGAGGTGGCTAAACCAATTAGCACAGCTTTACCTCCAAAACTGCTTTGACATAATTATTACAGCAGCTCGTTAGCTTGTGCTTTAAAGTAAGTTGGACAAGAACATAAACTCCTGACCAAAGTCCTGTCCCCAACAAAGCTATCGCAATGTGAATAGATGGCAGGTGTGTCTCCAGACTCACAGAGAATCATAAAATCTTTAAGGAAAAGGGGTGGAAGCAAGAAGATGGAGGTGCATTGCTCTCACACACACTTGTCTCTTGGTTCCAGGGACACAGAGTCAGCCTTGGAGCTCAGCCCTTCCGTCTTCCTTGGCTCAGTCTAACGAGATTCCCTCCATATTCCCATCTGCCCTCTGTGCTCTTCACTGAGGAGAACACAAGTGGCCCAAAGAGGTGCCAGCTGCCCGAGGCACCGGCAGCTCTTTTATCAAACAGGCAAATCCTTCATGTCCAGCACATCCCAAATGCACTGAACCGCGTCCAGAGAGCCTGGCCACAGGTCCTGGCTCGGGGAGTGAAGCAGAAGAGATAATCATTGGCCTCGACTCCAAGCTCCTGTTTCAGTGCTTCCAGTCACTAGTGGTCAGCAAGGAGGCTTCTGGATGTGCTGGTGTGCTGAAATGGAAAAAGCTGGAATGAAAAGCAGGAGTCAGGGCTGTGCCTCCTGCTATCCCCAGGGCGCTCTCCCTGGCAGTGGGCTCCCAACAGGGCTCTTTGATGGCTGGTCACACCCGCTCCTTCAAATCAACAAGCAAACCAAAGTGAGAAATGGAAAGGACAAGGTGAATTGTAGATTAAAGTGAAATATCCCTCTATCAGCTCTGAGGGGTAGAGGATGAAACAGGATGAAACTGGTTTTGGTTAAAGCTGTAAAAGAATCGCAGGGAGAGAGCACTTACAGAGAAATGTATTTTCATGTAAACTTTTATGCGCCCATCCCTTGTAGCTGGACGTCAGGGAGGATGTTAATAAACATCATCAGGGGGAGAAAAACACAGTAAAAAAAGAAAATCAGACTACAAACCCATCTTTTCCAAGATGTTCAAAATAGCTTTGCAGCTATATACTGCGGGGAGCCGAGCACACTCAGATACAAGTTTGCATCTTAAACGTAAGCGCACATACATACAAACAAGGTTTTGCAGATATTTGTTAGCTGTACTACAAGATTTTCCAGGGCTGGTGCTGCAGCTTATGTTACCGTGCTTTTATATAGCTGCAGATCAGCCCCCTAAGAAGCAGCCTTGGAGAGAAGCTGAAATAGTGACAGTTTGTGTTGCTGGGGATATTTCTGAGACGCAGTTGCTGTTTACTGTGTTTCTATTTCCAATCAAGCTGCAAAGTCCACCCATAAAACATGAGGAGGCATTTCTTTGGGTGTGGGACAGTGCAACACGCACACAAGGAGGACCAGCTCTTCAGCTGCTCCACCAAAATACTCTTAGCCCTATCTGCAGCAAAGCATTTGGCCCTTGAAGAACAAAACTATAGCCAAAGTCCCCAGTTACAAAGCTTCTCTCAGTATATATTTATGCACAAAGCTCAAATAATTTAATACCACGCCTCACTAATCATGTGAATGCACAATTCTTGCAGGGGCAAATGGTTCTTTTATCTCGTGCACCTCTTGCTCTTGGCTGGAAAAGGTGCCTCAGGATCTTACTGGCACTTTTAAAGGTGGCACCTACTTATCTGTGGTATACATAGTCCAGGGAGATTCACTGTAGGCTCCCCAGAACAGATTAATCCACCCCAAAACAATGGCAAATCACAGCACATGGCCAATTGGACAACTTCCTTCCACTTCAGAGGGGAAATTAGATGATACACTCTTCAGTATGCTCTCCTTGTTACACTTCTGTTAATGCTAATGATTGCACAAAGTGTGAGAAAATGCTACAAACACGTAAAACAAAGGAAGATAGGTCAAGAATATGCAAAAGCATATGCAAAAGGATCTAAAAAGTGTTTCAACACAGCACAGTTTTTTTCCTTATTCCCTTCTTTACTTAAAAGCAAGAGGCGTGCAGGATTGCAAAAACATACAATTTGCCAACAAATGTACAAGCTACAGCTCATGACAAATAGTGAAATGGAGACCCAAAATTCAAGGCCAGTACAAGTTCATAATATGAACTAGAGATCAGAAAACTGGCTCCTAAAGTAAGAAAAAAAAAGAACACCAATTCAATTTTTTTCTAAGAAAACCATTTCCTACCAACTTCGAAAACAAGAATGCCTACAGTGATCTGGGCTCTCTGTGATGGTTTTGGCTTGGCTCCCTTGCCCCTCCTCAGCTGCGTGGCCAAATATGAGTCTAACCATGAGGTTCAGAGAGTTGTATTCTTCTTAACCTTCCACTTCATGCTTCCAAGTTTAGACTGCAGTAAAATGGCCTTTCAGAGATTTCCTTTATTCTTCATTACTTCTAAGGTGAGAGTTTACATTTCAGCCCATATCTGCGATGCCAGACTACTGCAGAAGCACAACACTGAGTTAATATACTGGGGTTTAGCCTTCTTCTATTTTTCCTTGGATTTTTAATTTGTCTTTTAGAACCATTACAAGAACAGCTCAGTGGCTCCAAAAGTGTCTCAAGCTCTTGCCTGAATTTTGATGCCTAGACACAAAATGAAATGCAGAGGTGATCTCTTGGATGTAAGATTTACAAGGGCAACCTGCAACCGTCCGTTGTGGTGGGGCAGCATTGTGACTAATTATTACCTTCATTAAATACCCAGGGACAAGTCCACGCTGTCACCACATCCCACCAACGCTCGTGAGTATGAAGAGAGATGGGGTGAGAACTGAAAGCGCCCTGAGTGCTCCTGAAAAACTGTCCTCCTTCCAACCAGCAACTCTTCCAAGCCACAGGACGCTTTCCAGCGTGGTTATGAGCTCCACCTCAGTCTGGGCTGGTCAAGATGAATCTTGCCTTTGAGCAAGCAAGAAAAATTCACAAGGGAGAAAATCAGATTTGGAAACTAAACGTTTTGTAATCTCCTGCCATGCAATTTGGCTTGCAGGCAAACTTCCAACCCCTTCAACAGCAAAAAGCCAGACAAATACACTGTCTTCTACCATCTCCTAGTATATTAATGCCAGAGTGTGATGTGATACCACACACATTTTAAAAGCTGTATGAGCAGAAGGTAGTGATGCACCCATGCACAGTGGTGGAGGAGACAGCAAACATCACACACGGAATCAAACGGAGCCAAATTCATCTTCTCATGCTCCTTTGCCAACTGGACACAGCTTTCCAGGCTCAAGGAGCACCTGGTGATCTGTGATACTGCTGTTCTGAGGTGACTCTGCACCTGGAGAACCTAGAGCATCCAACCTTTGGCCACAGAAGGGCACGAGACAAGGAAAAAAGAACCACCACCAAAGCCAACCAGCAGTGCTGAGGCCAGCACCAGCTCTGGGTATGACCGGGTTATTGCACTGCTCTTATCAGCACACACGAGTTCAAGGTCAGCCTTGATGCACTCACTGAAAACTGACACTGCCTCTGTCCTGCAGCCAGCACAGCTTCAATCCAAGGCTCCCAATTATTAGCAGTTATTTTGTTTATTATTGTGGGGCCTCAGAACGAAAAAGGAGCCCCATTGTGCTCAGCACTGTACAGAAATGCTTAATTAGCCTCTTCATAGGTTGTTCCCTTCAGCTTCTTTTAAACAAGATATTTTCAAATATAAATAAATTCAAATTTCAGAGTTCCAGAAATCAGTTCCCTGGAATTTGCATGTGTAAAAAATTAATATGAATCTGCCTTCCCAAATTTAAGCTATATACCAAACACTTAATTCTTTTACTTTAAAAAAAAATTATATTCTAAAATATTGATCCTTGGGATGTAAACAGACTTGTCGTTCAGTTAAAGGCTGTATTTAAGCTCAAATATTCTCTGACTATGTGAAAGTCACAAAATCATTGGTTTTCTGTTGTTTCTCTCCTCAAACTCCAGTATTTATGTATCAACAACATAAACGACAAATGTACAGGAATATTCACAAATTGGAAAAAAAAAAAAAAAGAGCTGAGTTTTTACTCAGTAAAAACTGATCTGTGAAATGTGAAGCCACGCTGCAATCTCGTGAGTTCAGCAGAATAATGAAACCAGCTCAGGGATAGATGAGTACCAACACTGTCACAGATGTAAATGCAAGAAAACACAAAAACAAAAAAGTGTGAAGGAAAAGTAAAACCTCAGACTTTCCATTTTCTCTGGAGGTATCTGGTCATGTACTTTCTTAGAGATGCCAATGGTCCAGTCTCCCATAGCAGCACTTGACAGTGCTCTTAAAACTTGCTAAATTCCAAAGGGGGAAGAAGAAAGTGAGGCCAGAGGAAGGCAGCCGATCCTTCCAAGAGCCTCTCACCCACGGTGTCCAATCGCCCCAACTTGTCAGCAGACAGATCCTGAGGATCAGACCATCACTTCAAAGCATTTTATGACCATTTTCAAATGCAAATACCTTCCACTGAGTCTCCACCTCACTCAGATTTGTACCAATAATTTAGAGGTCACTAGCTATTACATCTTATTATCTAACCCTTCAGAATCTGCTTTCTTTCTTTTTACTCTTACTGTTCACTGATTTTTCCATTCACCTTTGAAGATGCCTGTTTAATTTAGCTGGGTTTTCAGACCACACTGTGGATTACATTTCCCACAAGCTTATTCCAGCAATTTCTTGGCAATAAATGATATTTGGATACCCCACAGAAACCCCACATCAAATATTGATTACTGTTATTTCCATTACCAGAGGCTAAACCAGTTAGGTCCTAAGGGCAAATTAAAGAGCTTGCTTCCAAGTTCTGGTCCTTTAGAGGAAGGATGTAACTATTCTCCATAACAAGGAAGATGCTGACACAAAAGCAAATAATGGCCCTAAAAATGGTTCCTTCTCTGGCATGGTTAAATAAAGAAAATATAGTAAACTACTTTGCATGCAGAGGATAAAATCAATATAGTTTCCATTCAGGTAATAAAAATGATAGCATATTGCTTTAGATACATAGATACTTTTCATTTAAGGTGGAGCTTCCACAATTCCCTACTGAATACCCAGCTCTGCAGCATGCACCTCTCTATAGCACTCAGCAATCTCTGCTTGACATTAGTACTAAACAATATTCATTAAGAGCATAACACTAAAGTGCAACATGTAAGTAAATCAAACTCTCAATGCTCTATTTTACAAATTTCATGGGCCACTGGGGATAATTAAAAGGGTAATTATACAAAGTCGGTGCAGTTTTGAGACTCAAATGACATTTTCTGCTTTAAAGCACTTGATAATCTGGTATTTTTATAGTAAGACAGTATTTTTGCACTTCGATGGTCAAACAGCATAAACAAACAAGAATTATTTTTAAGGTATTTCAATTCTTTTTTCTCTCCCTCTCTCCCCACACTGTTTTTCTTGATCAATACTACTCACTAGTTATTCCTAAATGTCCAAGAAATGCGAAACCTTTGGAGAAAAAAAAAAATCCCTGCTCACCATAAAATGCCACTGAGTCTCAAGTCTGGTTTAAACTGTAGCTCTGAACAAAAATGGCATTGCTTTGGGTGTTTACAGCGCTGGAGCACTGTTTGGTTTGTCACTGTGTTTAACCACTGCTCTAAAGCCAGCAAAGTACATTACTGGTAGTAACAGCTCATGAAAAATACAGCGAAGAAACTGCTAGTGGCAGAAGCATTTAACTTTCTTGTTAGCAGCCTCCCCCATGTGGCACTTTAGCACCAGCAAGTTGTTTATTATGTTCTGTGCCAGGCAAAACTGATTAAATGGGGCTCTTAAGAATCAAAGCGTTATAAATTCATGGAAATACAGCAAGCAATAAATTCCATGGAATTAAAAGCTTACTAGTGCTATTAGCATTTCAGGGTGTTTGCATTGTTAATAGTGATGTGCAAAAATGATGTTCCTGTAAGACAAGGCAAACCAACAGAACATATGCTTCAGCTGCTACATTTTTATACCATGTCATCATCAATGGCAATTTTTTTTTCCCAAAAAACCTAAAAAGCTTATTAATGTTTTAAGGAAAAAACTGAACCAGGGATTTACATCCCTAGTTAAAGAGAAGTATTATGTAGGAAACACAATGTTGTTGTGACTGTGGAAGAGCAGGAGATGGATTTCCTGGAACAGAGCTGAGGAGGAGGGAGAAGGGGTGAGGCAGGGTGACTTTGGTGACACCACAGGGACACGGTACAACACAACTTGTTAACAATTTAATAAGTAAACTCGATGCATAGTAATTCATAATACCAAAAAGGGCAATGTAGTCTGACCTGGTGGTCAGTAAATCTGTCAACAGCTCTCCAAAGAGACATCTTTACTCCGGGTCACTCTATCATCATTCCATGGGAATGACTCTGCTGGCAGGTGACTAACTTCTCCATCATTACTGCAGAGCTCCATGTGAAACACGAGCCCAAGCTGGGATGAGGCCTTCCCTTATGCCCATCTGTTTGCAGGTAGCGATAACTTTGTAAATGGAATTCCTTTCAAGCGGAAACTTGGTAAAGAAACCACTTTAGGTGTGGGGCTGAGCAGGAGAGGAATGGGACACCTTTCCAAAACTGAAAAAAATAAGCCTTGCAAGGTTTGTTTGGTTTGTTGTTGAGTTTTAGGGGAGTTTTTTGCTTTGGGTTTGTTGTTTTCTTTTTAAAAAGGAACAATTTGTACCTTTCTGAGCTGCCTGAGCACACAGCAGCCAGATAACCTAACCTGCAATGTCCCTCTGGAGGGCAAGGGGCAAATCTGGCTCTCGTTGCAGACAGGAAAATCAAATCACCACCTTGTTGCCACAGTTAAGGTCTGACATAGGATAAAGAGCATATTCTGGATGGTACATCACGCACAGCTGGCAGCGTGCAAAGTCAGAAAAAAAATCCCAAGAAAACTTTGTCCAGAACAAACAGTCCCCATGCCATGGAGTGAGTCAGCTGCAGGGGTAGGAAACGAACCCCAAATCCTGTCTTGTGGGCTCAAGCTCTGTGCAAGGGACACATTAACAGCAAAAGCCCTCTCCCAAGACTGAGGGGCTTGACATTTTGTTTGCCTCAAGCAAAACAAAACAAAGCAGTAGGTTTTTAACTGCTCAGAGGCACGCTGTCCTTTTGATGTATGCATGTCCTGGCAGTCACACATCTGCATCAGGAGAGAAATAGCCCAGTTTTTTTGGCAGTTATTTAGTCCTTTTCATCTGTGAGTTGAAAATGCACCACCGGTGAACCTTTGCAGCTCTGGGTTCTGCATATAAAAAGCAGCTGCTGAATACATGCAGGGAGCAAGGGCTTTTTCTTAATGTTTGAACAGTTCCAAGTTCAAACCCATTAAAGTCCAGGTCACACCGGGATCATGTCACTGTTAATGCATCCAGTTACACGCTGAGGGAAACCCAATATAAAACTATGATAAACTCTAGTTCTCCTGCAGAGATACTCCAAGGTCTTGCCCAGATGATGCCACAGATCACTCTTCATGGGCGGTGACCAGACAAAATGTCAATGTCAGAGGACAAGTCTCTTTACAGCTGGTTTTAAAGTGGTCTTCTCAAATGTCCACCAAGTTTGTTGGGACCTTTTCCCTTCCCTGCTCTAGGGTAAAGAACTTGCTGTCCCACTGATGTTTTCTCCTATACACCACAGGTTCCCACACAATCTTCTCCCACAGCACCAGCAGCCCACCCACTGCTGTGCTTCACACCGAACACCCTTAACTCCATGCTCCTTCTTTTGGGGACCAGTCCTCTCTGCTAGTGGCTATGGTCCCACCTTTCCTGGGGGACTTCACAGCTGGGCAGCCATGTGCTGCCCTAGGCATGGCAGCAGCAGAGGAGCAGGGACATGGGACAGCTACAGCCCCAGGCACCTGGAGATCCTTCAGGACCCACTCTCTGCAGGTACCTGGTACCGCATCACACAGCTGGTACAGCCCTTCTCTCTTGCTAAGAGAGCAGCTGGCAGCTTCTGGCAGAGCAATTTCAAAGACAGGTTCTTCAAGTGATGGAGATACAAATGACACTGGGATGTAGCAGAGCATTACAGCACAGCCCTGCCCACTTGGGAATCACTGCAAGACTTCAGCATCAGCTTCAAACACAGCCAAACAATAAACAAAAACTATTTACCCAGCTCCTCTTTGAGCTTTCCACCCTGGGAAAGGAGGAAAAGGACTTTACTGGACTTCTTCACCCTATCAAGTATCTAGAAAATCCAGCAGCTGATCTGGATCTATTTCAAGGTGAGTTAACCATGGCAGCTCATGGAGCAGCACTGCTCCAGCAGACCAGGAGCACAGGACACAAATTTTGGGGAGATTTAGCATCCACACACTATACACATGGGATTTAAACCATGCACATGTTGGATTTGCACTTCTCGCAATTTTGTGAAACTTATCGCAGGGTTAAGAAACTGGAAAGAATCGTGAATTCTCAGAGATTCAAGATGTGTAATTTTAAAAAATCTAATAACTTTATTAGTAAAATTCAAATTGTCTTTTAAAAAATTGCCTTGTGCACTTGAGGCTCATTGAGGAGAAACTTAAACAAGCCAGTCTGCATTTTTAAGCTATATTCTCTCAGATATTCACCATTCCAAAGAAGAACAGGCCAAACTCTCCTTTTAATTACATGAATAAAATTCCAGGTAATTATTTCAATTTTAACTAATATTTTGTTTAATTAGTACCCTTCCCCCCATCCCAAAACATGTATTTATCTGCTGTGAAATCAAAGGCAGAAATGAATTGGTTTAAAGATAGCAGAGAGTAAATAGCAAGTTTGGAACCTTGCAGCCTTACCCTGGCAATTTGTCTCATATAATTGACTCAGCAGACATGCTTACAATTTCTTACAACTTTTACAAGACCTCCTGTGGGCTTATTTTAATGTTCTCCAAAACTGAGCTCAAAGCTTTGGACTCTCTAAGCAAGTAGAACCAAAAGCAATCGTTTTTCCCTCCTTAAGGACAAAAAAAAAAAAAAAAAGGAAACAAACAATAAAACCTGGATATTGGATCTTAAAGAGGAACAAAAATGCAAACGAATTTGCACTTTTTCAGAGCTAATTTTTCTGTTCCTTTTCAATAACAACATTTTTAATAATGTTCAATTTGCATTCACTAAATCTTTAGAAGCAAAATTTTCCCAATGAAATCCCCTTTTCCAGCTACTGGAATAAAATTTAAATGGAGAAGAGTAACAGCAATAAAACAAACACAAACCACAAAAAAGGAGTTAAAAAGTCCCCCAACCCCCCAAAAAGGAAATGCTCTCATTGCCCATATTACTGATTTATGCTGTAGCTGGCTTTTAAATGCAGCACTTTCTATTTCTAAGATCTTTACAGACAATTACTAATGTCACAACTCTGTGGCCCTGCTCCATTGGTGGAAGTGCCCCAGGAGCAGGAAATGCTGTGCCCTTCCACAGACATTTCCTTCCAATGCTGGGATCTACTAACCCTTAATAAGTCAGAGGATTAGATTAAACACTTGTATTACAACTAATAAGGATAAATACAGGGGCTATCAAAACTAACAAAAAGGGCATGATGGGAGAAGGAAGTAAACCTATTACTTAAAAGATGCAAATTTATCCTGTTCTTTTTTTAAAGGAGGAGATAACAATTTTACCCTTAAAAAAAAATAAAAACAACAGATTATCATATTTCAACAAAAATCTATTTTGAAAAGCCATATTATAAACTTGGATATTAATGGTTCGCAATGGAAATTACGTCAGAGTCTTAGTTACAAATGTCCAAATGTTTGTGCTTCCCTACTAAAAAAATAAACAGTGAGCTCAGAGTCAGAAATGACCCATTTGAGCAATTAAGCAATATTACATAAAGCACACTGAAAAGTATAGGGCCAGCAGAGGTGGGAGAGCTACAAATTAAAATTCAGGTTTCACTGGGAGAAACACTTGAACATCTCAGAGGTGGTGTCTGAAGTTCCTGCCATTGTGTGAGTGAAAAATGCTTTCATATGTTGCAATGAGAAATACAGACAGGTAATCAACACCAAAAAATAACTTTTTTTTTTTTCTTTATGACCTGGCTCTGGGATGAGCTACTAGATAAAAAAGGGTGGCCCCCATAATGCCCACTGACATCACTGGTCTTGTAACATTTGTAAAACACAGCTGCCATCACTGTACAACAATAACTTAAATATCATGGAAGATATACTTCTGTTGTGGGAGCAGGCAACAGGCAGTGACCTTACAGATGACCAAATAAAATATGCAATAAGAATCTATTTCTGGAGTCATTTTCTCACATTTCTAGATTTTACAACTTGAGAATGTGCACTGTGAGACCCCAGCAGACAGCACTGGTGTGTTTGGAAGCCCATCAAGCAAGTGAAAAACATCACTGTATCCACTGGCCCTACTAGCACAGCTCTAAATTCAGAGTTCACCGCCTGCTCCAGAAGAAAACCTTGAAACTGGTTATTTCCATCACATTGAGACCGAGCATGAGTTCAGGCTATCTGAATTGGAGGTTATGTCCTGGTTCTGGAAAAACAGACCAATGCTGTTCCCGCCTTTGCTATTCCCAATTCTTTCCTCAGCCAAGCTATGATAAAATGCAGCACATCCTGACATATTATCCAGTTTGGTTTTGAAGAACCAGGCCAGAAATTGCAGAGTCTGCATCACATGGTATACCATGAGTTCTTTCCTTGATGCACCTGTACTGGCAAACACCAGTGCATCCTTTTTGGCTGTTTAATTTGCAGTCACCATGTTGGGCCATTTTCAATATGTGCAGTTGTTTCAATACCTGCACCTGCTTGATCTGTGGGTGCAGATGAGGCTAATCTGAACCTCTAAGCTTTGTGCTCCATGTTCTTCAGAGATTCAGAATGGGTGATGGTACTAACAGGAGAAACACTGGGATTATGCAAAATACTGGCCAAATCTTGCTCACTTCAGCTGTCTTCATGAAGACCAGAAAGATTTGGTCCAAAAGCATCAGATAAGAGGATCAAAACCTGCTACTATCTTAAAGCAGAGAAACATATTTTTCTATCAACCCACTTGAAGATTTATAAGATATTTAGGAATATTAAGAAGAAGAAAAAGAAGAAAAGCTAAATGGGCCAAAAGAAAACAAAAGAAACATGTTCTCTCGAGATTGCTAATGCTGGCAGACAATAGCACAGAGAGAACTCCTCTGACAGATCTTTGAAGTCTTCAATACAGCAAGCTAGTGGGCCATGTTAATGAGATTTGCTCAGATACTTCTTAAATTATCCCAAAATGTCTTAATCTATTTTCTACATCTTCTTGACCCAATTGCTTCAGAAAAGTCACAGCTTCACACATGTCTGGACTGAACTTTTCATTTAAATAGGTAAAGCCTTCAAACATTTTGTGTTTCAAATGACCCACACACAGACTTTTTAGGGTTTACCCCAAAACAAACAAGTAATGTAATTTTTATCTAATGAATACGGAAACACTTTGCACCCCACTGTACCCTTGAACCTTAGGAAAAGGTGTGACCCTAGAACCTTTCAGTAAGACAAAGTTCTTAACAATTAAGATATTACAACTTCTCCCAATAATCCAAAAGTAAATAAATCCAGTCCTGGAGGAGGCCTGACAGATCACTCCAGTTACAGCAAGGGAGCAGCAGGGATCAGTGGGGTCAGTGTCCCCAGTCCCTGTTTCCTGCTGAGGGTGATACAACTGCTCATGCAAATTGCTTCACAGTACAGCTCTGTGTAATTTGGGCCCACTCACTGGAGAGAAAACATTGGAGAAAATGTCCAACAATCAGGTTGTCTGCTCTGTTACAGCCTTCCTTGTGACTGCGCCTCAGACCATATTCAGAAATAGCTGCACACCACACGTTCTAGGAACAGGAGCCGTTTCTGCTCCTTAATATGCTTTAAGACCTTTAGGTCAAGAACAGGAAGGGTCAGGGTGCCAAATTCACATCATCCTACCAGCTTCCCACTGCTTGATGTGCAAACACTCCTGCCACCCAAGCCAGTATGAAAAAAATGGACTGAGGACATCACTAGCACATCTGAAAGCCACCAGCAAGGAAGAGAGCTGGGAAGAAACTGCACATGCTGCTGAGCCTTTCATAAGCAGAAATGTCTCTGAAAGTGTTTGTTTCAGAGGTTTGACTTTTGCCTGCAATGGCCAGCAAAGACATGGCACAGTGACTTGACAACCTGGTTTGAGAACCATTTCTCTTCCTGATGAAACAAAGTTGGAAAAGAGTAATTGTTTTGTCTGCTTTTTTTTCACATAGACCAACTACACAATCCATTGTTTGTATGGAGCTTAGGAGAAAAAGTCCTTCTGACCTTTCTCCTGGCTTGACAGGAAGGGAGGAGAGAATACACCTATATAAGAAAGTTAAAGCTCAAACCCACAGATGTATCTGTTGATCATTTCATTCAGCTCTGAGTTTCAGCAGGCAGCTTCTGGTTTATTATCAATATTTAATCAGCATTTAACTCTGACAAGCATTAAGATTTGAAATTTTAAACTAAGTGCAACTTTGCTAAATCCTTTGTGTTGATTTTTTTTTTTTTTTTTTTTTGCTGTTAAAGGTTATCTAAAGGATTCTATCTTTGCTATCTTAAAAGTCGACACATGCCTTTTGTTATCAATAATGTACAATTTTAGTTGCATGTTTTGTACTTTTCAAATTTTCAGCATGCAAGTTATCCCTCATTTACTATGCTCACTGAATGCTGTTTGATTATTGGAAATGCTTTTACTACATATAAACAAATGACTTCTTCTGGAAAACTAACACTATTGTCCATAATCCTGTAAAAATACATTTCCTCTCCCTTCTCCCCAAATCAAACATTTTGAATTCTTACTTTGAGGAAAAACTGGCATATAATTAGGCATTATGCCTAACTGTGCTAAATAAAGGAGAAGGTAAATATCTTAATTCTGAAGGTTTAACCATCAAAGACCCTTGCTGTATCTCTTCTGCTATTTGTGCTTCTGTTCAGAGCTCCTTGGAGGTCACAGAAAAGCAAAAAAAAAAAAGGAAAAAGAGAAAAAAAAAAAAGCAAGCAAACAAACAGACAGAATAAAAATCTATTTTGCCCGCCCTGAGCTGCCTCCCGCCCCGCGTGCCCGAGGCCAGGCTCGGCGCAGGGCTGGGACGCCCGGGGCCACGCGGCTGCTCCTCAAGGAGTCGAGTCCTGCTCTGCAACTGCTCCGAGCGGCTTAACCGCTAACTCAGGAGATGGGATTTCACCTGAAATTAAGCTATCAAGCAATTGAGCTCAAACTCAATCAACCAAACCCTTAACCTTCCCTGTTTCAGTGGCACTGCTCTAATTAGGACTCTATCACTATTTCCATTACTATCTCCTATTCTCATGGTTTATTATCTCAGCGGTTTCAATTCTCGCCCAGTTTAAATTTGACATCCAGTTTCTTGGACCACATATCATTGATTATGGCTTTATTTTATGAAATATGTTGCAAAGCTACAGACTGATCCTGCAATAAATAGGTTTTTGTTGAAAACTGCACCCCTCACTGCAGCAGAAGCAGGACAAAGCCAAACCTTCTTTGAGAAACAACCCTGACATTAAAGGACACATTGAACAGCTCGTTTTCCATTAAGTTTTAAATTTTGTTGAGCAGTTTGATAACATATCCTTGAACACAAATCCACCTGTAGCACACACAACGGCTGCCTCATGCTTCTCCAGACCTCATTGTCTTTCCCCTGAGCCTGGATCAGCTTCTAGGAAACAGAGTTTGGCTGAACTCTGCTCACCAGCTCTGCTCAGGGGTGAGAATCAATAACCTATGATACACAGGAAATCAGACTGAAAAATCTAATGGTCTTTTCCAGTGAATCACCCAAACTGCTTTCTGCTGAAGGATGAGTGACAGAGGGGATGTGTGTCTGAGTGGTGCACTGATGGTAGTAGTACAAAATAGATCTGCTTTTGGAGACACAGCCTACAAGCTTCAGGGAGTCTAAAGGTAGTGTCCTGCATTTAATATCACCAAAATTCCAAATTTTCCTGGGTCACAAAGGACATGAACCAGGAACAAGAGATCCATTAATTACGAGGCCCTCTGATGCACCTGGGACTTCAAATTCTTCCCTTCTTCACAAAAACTCAAAGAAGGAACAACACTGCAGAGCAAGGAAACACTATCTCCTTAAACTGCAGGATCTGCTTCTTCTCCAGTAGCTGAAATAGATCTAATACTTCATGGGCTCCACCATAAAAAAACAAACCAGTAAGATTCAAATCTTGAAGACAGAGATGTATCATATAGCTGACATACACCACTGGCCTGGCCAAGGACTGCAATATTCACTTGAACTTCATGAATTTCGTCCTAACCAAATAGATATTTTTGGCAACAAAGAACTGAAAAAAAAAATCCCAGATCGTCCTCAGATCTATTTTAATTTAAAACAGAAGAGAACAGGGACATTTTTTCCCCCTTCAAGTACATTTTAATAAAATTAAAAATAAAAATAGCTCTAATTCACTCCAATGCATTTAGTCATTCTGTAAAATTCTAAGTTTAAAATGAAATCACCATTTTATATTCAAACAAGGTCAAGAGAACAGCACTAACGAGCACTGACATCACAGCGAACAGCAGCCACTGCTCAGCGCTTACATCAGTGTTGCTTGTTGCTATGGTGCTTAACCGACTATTAATTTCTGAAAGAAGGTGATTATAAAGCAGCCATATGAACCTCAGTCAGATGACACCCTTCAGTACCAAACGCTGATCTGCGTTACTCTTCTCTTCTGCAAGTTAATTTTGTGAATCACCACTTTTGTGATGTTAATATTCCTTCCCAACTTGAAACTTTGGACCAGAAGAGAGGCAAGGAGTTAATTTAGAAGCAAAGGACTTTCACACTGCTTTAAATAAAAATCATTTTGCAGAGAGTGATATTTCTTTCCTTTTTGCTGTGCTCCAAAAGACTAGAAAGCATGTGTTTTAACTTTTGCAGTGATAATAAGCAGTCAAATTAACAGCTAAATTTTGCTCTCCTGCTCTGCTCGACGTGCTGCTGGAAATCCAGGAGTGTCTCAGTCTGGAATGAAGCAGCACTGAAGCTGACTTGACCACTCCCCAGGGATTTGCCTCAGTTAGGGGACCTTGCCATGGGCTGTGCTGCTGCATCTCCCAGCCCAGCACCCATGGACCATGGAGCTGCCACAAAGACCAGCCAGAGCAGGATCTTCCCATTCCCACACAGGCTCTGCCCAGTTACCAAACAGCCTTCTCAGAACATGGCTGAAAGACAAAAAGCACATCTTTTTGGCCTTGCTCCTCAAATGCAACTGTACACCTAAAACCAGTGGCTTCCTAGGAAAATTATGGGGTTTTTAAGGCACAGTATTTACTCCAAAAGCTCTGAGCCCAATGCTGCAAACTTCACCTATGTTGCCAGAAAAGCTTTTACTTGTGCAATTAAGGTACAATCCTGGGATTTGCAGGATCAGATCCTTTGTTCAGACATACTTCAAAAATCGTGTGAAAAACAGTATATTTGTATTTACCTTCTTCAGTTGCTCCTGTAAAGCAATCTTCAGTAACAGCCACCCAAAAAGGTCACTCTTCTTACCCTGCAGAGAAAGGAGGTAACACACGTGACTCTGGGTCAGTGTCAGCAGCAACACCCAAAGCATTTTCATTGGCACCACATTTGCAAGTACAAACATAAATAAAGCAACACATGAATCTAATCGTGTTTGATGGTGAATGACTTTCAGAGAGAGTTAATAAAAACAATCAAGTCACAGGACTGCTGCTTATCAGTACCAGCTAGTGTGAGGTTCTTCAGTTCAGCACAAACAACTTGGTCTTTGGGAGGAGAAAAAGAGAAGCAAAAAACCCCATGGAGATGAGACATCTTTGTTCTCTAACATAAACTTTCTTAATCTTGATGTCTATCAATCTATTTTCAGCTTGAATAATAAATGAGTTCAGTTCTTTGTTTCAGAAATCTGACTATTGTCTGTATGGGTTCTCGTTACTTAAAGCATTTTAAGACCATTTGTAACCGCTGTTATTTTATCTTCTGGGTCCTTTCTTTTTTCTCATCCTTTTCCATAGAGACACAGTCCTAGATGAGATTTTAGAACTAGCTGCATCTTCCTAATTCAGAAAGTTGTTTACTGTCTTGGGATATCTTCTCATTAAGCATTACCAAGAGCACGCCAAGTACGCCAAGGTGGTGAGAGCAGTGGGTATTAAAAGGAGGAATAATTAAAGTGTATCTTTATAAAAAGTAGGAGGGAGAAAACAGCACGTGTCAGTTTTTTTTACCCTGTATATTACTGCATCTTGTGTACTCTCTCTTATGCAAAAGAGTATGTAATCTTTTAAGAAACATGACAATCTGCCACTTTCTGTTCATGTAATTGGGATCAACATATGGTACAAGAGAAAAGAAAAACATTTGTTTATTAATTTAGATCAAGTTACTAACTCAAACCACTAACAGCATTTAGAATTAATTCCACATCAATTGACCAAATACCTTAACAGAGTAAAATTATAACATAATTTCACTGAAATGTTGATCTTCTGCTGCAGGGGTACAGAATAATGTGCAATATAGACAGAAAGAACTGTGATAATTTGGTGACACAGATGACTTCATACGAAACGGAAAGTCAGTGACATGTGGATGTGTAAGACAGAGCTACGTGAAACTCCATTTCATAAAATTCACACAGTGATGTGGAGTTTTGGGGGTGTTTGTGAAACTTGCCAAATGGTGAGTTGTGCTATTTACATCACTAGGTGAAGCTCTTTACTGAAGCAGTAAAATACTAACCTCTGGGAAAAAATCAGAATCTTCACAATGAGAATGAAGCATCACTTCTTTACCACTAAAACCTGATCCTTTTTAGCAGGGAGAAAAAAGGTTACCTTGATATGAAATGAATATTTGTCTTATCTATTGCTCAGTGGCACTCTGTTTTGTTTTTATTTTTTTATCTTTTGAGTGAGAAGCTCTTTACAGTTCTTGTAATGCAGTACCAGAACATCAGGGGCCAAAATTTGTACATGTTTCTGTATAGGAAGCCCTGTGTGCCATATAAGACATTCCTAATTCTGCACTGAAAAGGACATAACACTACTCCATCATAATAGGTCAGGGCTCACCTTCCTGAGAGTATGTAAAACAATACATCTTTTATGTAAAATACATGACCTCCGACATGTGATGTGCTCTTAGATTAGCAACAATAAAGGCTTTTATCCTGCTTTGCTGCAGGGGTTATCTTGGGTTTGACACTTTAAACCTCTTTTCATATTTATCTGTTTTATAAATTTTCTGGGTATTTGGCAGTTAGATCCTTATTTTGGCAGTATTTTGGCAAGCAGGCTTCATTTTTACCCTGAGTCTTCATGATAGCAAATGAACCATCTTAAAATGTACTTTTAAAGGAAGCTGATGAAAATTACATGTTTGCATAAAATGTGCATTCAGTATCTCTTTGGGCAGTGCTGAAAAAGACAGGTATCATTTTCTAAACACATTTGTCTTGCATGGACCAAACACACTCCAAGGAAATCTGGCCCAATAATCAGCTGGTGGGAGACCAACAGGGTCTACATGGGGCTGAGGAAGACTCAGCTCTCCTCACAAATTGCTCCCTGATTGAAATCCAGACTGCTTTAATTTCTGGTTATCAAACTCCTGCTATATGTTACCTGGCTTTCAAAAATATAGATAATGTACCATTAAAGTTAAAATGAGCAGCAGAAACAGCTGTTCCCACCTGTGAAAATTTCTCATTAATAGTCTAAAAGTTGAGTATCTCAAAATGTAGAAACACAAATACAGACTTTCCTCCTGAAACTGTTTATACGGGTGAGCAAATTGATGTAGGCAACACACATTCCTTCCATCATGCTGTCTTTAAGATAAATACAAAGTACCATCAACACTGTGTGTGTGTGTGGAGCAAACAAAGAAAAAATCCCATCCTACCCAAGCAAGACATTTCGCTACACTCATATTTTCCCTCCAAGATGATTAAAATAGAAAATCAAACCACAAACAAAAATCCCTTTGCAAGCAAGCAGTAGTTGTCCTGCTGCCTGATGAGCAGAGGGAAGGTCTCAAAGCACTCTCAATGCCACCTCCAAGACTCAGCTGATTCCATACATGAGGAAGAGATGACAGAAAGCTCTGTGCCCCGAACAGATTTTACCATATATTCCTGAATATGTCAGGTTTGTTCACCACGAGCCTCAGTTTACCAAACAGCGAGATAGGTAATTGCAACAGAGTTTGAAAACCTAGGATATAAAGATACTTTTTAAAGAGTATTTGGGGCAGAATTTTGGAAAGACAACAATAATCTTTACATGATCACGCCCTGAGCCAGTGCCATAACCTACTCCCACAGAATGCCCCACTCTTGTCCTGGATCAGGTCCTACCTATTACCCTGTTCCAAGGGACCAGACAAAGATCAGCAGCTTTGCCATTGCACCTGCTCTTGGGCTGGACCTTGTAGCTCTTCTGATCCCACAACATTTATTTGATTTAGTGATCTCCTTCTCCAGGGCAGCGAGGTCATTCCAGGGAGGCTGCAGGATGGAGCCCTAACTCCAAGGGATCACTGCAAAGCCAAATTTAACCACTAATACAGAGAATACTCAGAAACAGAGACCACTGCAGAATGAAAGTCTACTTAAAACTCTAACATTTTTACTAATATCTAAATGAGAACAGCCTTGGGTATAGCCAAAAATAGATTAACAAGGACCTTGATCCCACACAAACTGGCTCTGAGTAATTTTACACAGGAAAGTGGAACACCAGTTGAGCTGCTCCTCTGCTCAGAATTACACATGTACATTTTTTGCCAGTGTCCCAGCCCTCAGAAGCCTACAATTTATTACAGGAAAACTAAAGCAGCAAAGGAATCTCCCCTTCACTACCTAGGAAAAAACACTAAAAAAAAAATATATTAAAAAAAAGGTAAAACAGATACATGCACCTGAAAGTACAAGAAAAAAACTGGGTTTGAAATTAGATTTTGATTTATTTTTCTTATATAAGACCAGCTGAAATGTATTTAATGTGTCTGATTAAAATATTTACTAAAAAGCTTCCTGGAAGTTTTAAAATACCAAAACCTGATCACCAAAATAAGCACTTCTGTGCAGTAATTTCTTCTAAATAAAGTGAACCGTAACCACCTAATACAGCTGTTCTTTCCCCTCAAAACTCTCTGAGTCACATTCAACTGCATGCAGGCTGAAGTATGAAATATGTCCTACTGTTCTCATAATCATTATTTTCTTGTCCTGTGCAGGAAAAGACGCAGCCTGTGATTTTATCAACTGCATATTTGTAAGAGAAAAACAAAAATGTTTTTTATTTGGTATTTTGCTGGTTCTGAAAATGCAGAACATACACTGACTGGGGAGAAAACATCTGGCACCAGGCAGACTCATGGGCCAGTCGTGCACACGTTACTTTTCTCACCCAGCACACTCAGCTGGGTTATTTGCACTAACACAAATCATGTGTAGACCTGTTTTGAGGATGGTCAGTAGTTGTCTCTTGTTTTTGCTGTAACTATTTGATTTTTAAAGAGCTATCTTGTACCCTGAATATATATATATATATTAAACTAAATACTTCAAATAATTTGACAGAGAAATATTTTTTCTGACCACTGTCAAGGTGGCTGCTTTTTATTGTGCAGCATATATTAAATCTCAGGAGTATTGGCACAGGAGATTTTCTATACCAGGAGTCATTACCACCTCCTCAGAAAGTGAAATGCAGGTGAACAGTGAAACTGTGAGAGACTAAGTGCACTTCTTCCACCTCTCTTTGAAGAGGGGGAAGTGGATTTGGTACAGGCCAAAACATAGGGATATCAATGCTCACTACCTTGCTGCTTCTCAGTGGAAGAAGGGAGCAAATCATACTGTATTTTCCTTTTCAGTAATTAGCAGGCCGTTCAGAATCTCGGGCTGGTGCTTATTATTTATTCCAAACAGAAATAAAATAAAATAAAAATAAATAGAAGCACGAGGACAAAGCTACGCACAGCACATTCGCTCTTTCAAAATAATATTACCTTTCAAGTCCACTGTAACCTTGGAAAAGAATAACTCGGCGTAAGCCAAATCTACAAAACTAATCACGATCCGTTCCTCCCCCGCTTTTTAACAGCTCTTACAGGGAACACGCGGGTGCAGCTCGCAGGCAAGTTGGGAACAGCTCGCTTCCAACACGGGATCTGCACCGCGGCCGCTCAGTCCTGCATCTCTGACTGATGGATGGGCTGTGTGCCTCCCCTGTGTGACACCGAGTCCATCCCAGGTGAAGGGAAGGCGCTGCCGGGAGCCACCTAGCCTGCCAGGTGAGGAGAGGCCATCCCCGAGCCAGAGCCATCTCCAGGGGACAGATCGCAGCTCCCCGAGCCACGGGCCACCATCTCCGGGAGCCAGAGCCAGCCATCAAACGCCGCCGCCTGCCTCCTATCGCCACATCTTCCCCGTTTCTTAAAATAACTCCCCGTGCCTCAGTGCCAGCCTTAACCATTTTTATGCCTGCTCTGCAACTCTCCTAATGAAACTTGACCTCTCCGGGTGCTGGCGGGCGGAGGATGCCCGAGCCCAGCGGAACGCACGGGGCCGGTCCGGCAGCGCCGCTCGCCCGGCCGGGACCCACGGCGGGGGCTCGGGCAAGGCTGGAGCTGCCCCCACGGCACTTTCCGATCTCACACACACGCACACACAGACGGGGACAGATCGGCCCCGCTGTGCCCTGACCCCGGCGCTGCTCGGGGACACTTCCCCCCCCGCCCCGCCACCCCCGTCCCGTCCCTTACCTGGCAGGCGAGTGACACTCCTGGCTGTGGTCATGTGAAAATATTTTCGAGGTATCCTTTAACAGCCTTTAAATATTGAAGCCTAAAAACAATATTTGCTGTTTTACCTTTTGAAGCTTTAACAAAAGCTTTGTTTTAGCATTTACCTCGGTGTGCAATAAGAGTTAATAATCAAATCCGTCCCAACCCCCACAAATGTTAAACAAAAAGATAAAAGAAATGCAAATAGCTATTGTCATGGAAAGTTAAAGTACCTGTCTGTATTTTTAAGTGAAAACTATTATCTCTATCAATCAAAATTTAAGAATACAATAGCACTAATCACACGAGGTGCTTTGACTGAGGTACTTTTCCTCATAAAAAGTTTTTTTTTTTTTTTTTAGCTGGTGCATAAAAGTAATACACTTACAATTAGACACGGTATTTGTAATTTTGTTATTAAAAAACCTCAGCAGTCTTATTGTTAATAAATGCCTCTGAGTCTGTAGGCTGATTCGTACCCAAGAAGACCAAAGTCCCTACATATTTTAATAAGGTTGATGAAATTTTATTCAGATTCTCACACTTTCCAACATGTGGTGGAACAGCACACTCTTCTGTTTGAGAGGAGTTACTCAAACGAAGGAAATAGTTAATTGGGAACCAAAACTACTACTTCTGGCCTCGCCGCACATTTTCCACATTTCTCCAAGCGCTGTCTGTGCTTCAACCCTCAGCCTCCAAGACGTGCCCTTTGTCGTCTTTCCTTTAATTTTTGACGCCAATTCCCTCCCGTCGGACCCCGACGCTCCCCCAGCCCAGCACACATTACGTATACACTGTGTACATTGTGCAGGCACACCGCACGGATTCTCTCCAAAGTCATTTTTAAAACTAATTTGTCCAGACGGAATCAGAAACCGAGCTGCGCAGTTAATAAGTGCAGGAGCAAGCGGCAGTAATTACGCCTGTACTAAAAGAAAGAGCCCGAGATTAAAATACCTATAAGTAAATAGTTGAGGCAGGATGCCATTATGCAAACTCCGCTCTCGGGGAGGGATGTCTCCCACACTGAGGAGCAATAGCACTGTCATTTTTTTTCCCCCTGCAATATCAGGTTTTCTACTCCACAGCTCTGGTACTCTGCATCATGGCTAACATCTCTAGTGTGCTATTAATATCAATGAAGAGACGATTCAATTTCCACATAAGAAAAACCTCCCTATTACAGCGCAGACATTCGAGTGAGGACCCTTGCAAAGGAAACAATAAAGACCAGAGGGCTGCCTTTTTTTTTCCTTCCCCCCTCCTCCTCCTTTTTTTTTTTTTTTTTTTTTTTTTTCTGCTTCTTTTGCAGTTCTGCGTTGCTCACTGTTTGAAAGCTTTTAACTAACAATGGAAGCATTATCTTCAGGACAGTTACAAAACAGGATTTGTTAGTACAAAGAATAATAACACCGAACTCATCCCCCCCCACCCCCGCCACTTCCCCGCCCCGCAAATACCTGCCTATTGCAATATGGCATTTAATACTTGATTCAGAAGTATATTCCAGAAACACCTGTATTCTTGATCTAATTCCCTGCAACAAACTCCCTCAGCGGACCAGTTTTGCTCAAGGAGGTTTGGACAACTAAAAACAAACAGATATTTTGTGCATTTATAAAATGGAACAGAAACAAAAGTATCTTATTCTACCGAGTGCAAACTTACCCATTAATGAGGAAGAAAAAGGCTTAGAGCTGTAGAGTAATTCCCAACCAACTGCAGAAAGTTGAGAGTTTGAAAACACTAAAGCACTTTTGACTATCAAGCCTTTCTGTGCTTCAACACTGGCTGCAGTGTAAGGAAGGACTGAAGGTATGTGGTCTAAACACAACAAAAGCCACTGCCTTACTCTAGATTAAATATGCAGGAAGAGGCCCCTTTGCATAAACACAAACACTCAGCAAATGAGTAACTGGCTCAAATCAGACGCCTGCTGTGCATTCTACCTGTCCTGATCTCTGACAAGCTACACAGCTTGTTTAAGGGGATAGGAGCTGGAAAATCAAATCAAATCATAGCGCTAAACGCTCTGCTCCTTTGATAGTGATAGTAAATAACAACAGCACCAACAACTCCACGCCAAACGCTCATTTCTAATCTAAGCACTGCTCTGGCAAAGAGCTGAATCGTGTGCTGTGCCCACTTTGGCTCAGCTACCCATCTCACCACAGCAGAAGAAACACAACCAAACACCACCTGTAAAATTAATTTTCATTAACTGTACTGAAATCCAATACATTCCTGGCCCGGCCTTTTCTAAAAAAGGATTAAAATTAATACAGAGACTTTTGGTTGAGTTGACAGATTAAATTTGCTTTTACTATCCCTGTTTTGTTTACTATATAAAAGACATTCCAGACACAGACCTATTTTAGCTGTTATGAATCACCACATAATGCACACCTATTTACTAGTTTATTTGGGGAAAAGGAAGAAATTTCTGAAGTGTTCCTTAAAAACATTATTTTCAAAATACTTCTCTCATGAAACGACCCCTCCAAACTATATTTACTTCAAAAAACAACTAAATTAGAGACTGTGATAACCACCAAACACATCTAAACATTTATTATTATAATTGAATATACATAATTATATACTATGATTTACTCTTCCTTCTAGAATAAATTATTTTTCAGCCTCGTTTATCCTTCCAGTCCAGAAATAGAATGAAGCAGCATGATTTTAAAGCAATTGGAATTCACCAGTGTCCCTTCCTAACTTAAGGAGTCAAATCACATTGACCTTTTATTGTAAGTCCTAGCTACATGTTGGTTTTGGTAATTTAATTATTTTTTAATAACTTGCAGTATTAAATGATTGCCATTGAAACACAAATAAGATTATACTCCTCTGCCTTACTCTCTGGTGCTCCAGACTACAGCGTACATGGATGACACGACTGCGTCCGGCCCCGAAATTTCATTCTGAAAGAGCACTTACACACAGGCAGGCACAGGAAAATTCAGCCTTTCTCAAGATGCAACACACATTTACTGGATTCTCAAGCATGTGCCACAGATTATTTCAAAGGATACTGGATATAACTCACAGTTTTAATGGGCATCAGGCGTGTTCAGTTCCACTGAGCACTCGTATGGTATGGAGGGAGTTGTTACACCTCCTTGGATAAACTCACCAGGTTAAAGCACAAAAACATTGATAACGTGAGCTAGTCAAGCCTAGCAGGATAAAAATCCTCCAAGAAAGAATTCCGCGAGAAATTTTAGAGCCCCTGTGTCGTTCACCATTTTTGCATTGAAATGACCTTCCAAATAAGGCGTCAGATAATACCGTTCACATAGATGATACCGATCTAACCTTGATGCAAATAAACCATAGAACAAAATTTAATCAGTATATCACGGTGTAAAAGCCTTTGTCCATCCCAATGGAGCTTCTAATGACTGTTTTGGCAGTTCTGGCTGGTAGTTATGCCTCCCTGCTCATATATATCTCATACTGGTTGAGCAAGCTAATGGAACTGCTGTTAGTGGAATCCAATATTAATACCCTGCATCGTGCAAAACTGGATGCAACTGAATATATTACACAATTACAGGTAGTATCTAATTCCATAGGTATTAGATACTGGTCTCTAAATTAATATTTCAATAGAGAAAGTGATATAAATTCCACATTTCAGGTAAGATATCTATGAACTCTGGATCTGCCGGTCTTCCTGCTGTAAGCCTGCTCTACACTCACACAGCACAGACACAGGACCCTGACAAAAATTGGCAGGCAAGCTTTAGATGCTGAGTGACACATACTGATGCACAGAGTCAAAGATGTCATCTTCGTACAAGCTTCACTAGTTATAAGCTTGAGAGAAAAATGAAACAAAAAAAAAAAACAAACCCAAAATAAAACAAAACAAAACAAAACAAAAAAAAAAAAAAAAAAAAAAAAGGCAAAAAAAGCAGAGGAGGAGAGTGGAGCAAGACCTCCACAAAATAAACAGGGTGTACAGTTTCAAAGGCTACAGACACAGACATTTCATTGTTCAAGCCAATTATCAGTGGAAAATAATAACAACAGATGGATTCAGAGTCACTGACTTTTCATATGCACTTCATCTCTGCACAACAGATGATGAAATGCGAGAGCTATCTCGGAAAGGCAAAACATCTTTCAGTAAAAGAACTCTATACTCCAGATGGGGACCTTCTAAGGCAGCTGATTATCTTCTTATAGTGTTGTAAGATAGACTTACTAAAACATTTCCAGAACTGATCAGATCGGATGAGCACAATGGCAGCATTATGAAGAGTAAGTTGCTCCAGTCTCAGACTTGTGACTGGACTACTCAGAGATTTCAGTGGGGTCAGAGCTGCCCATCCCCATTTCCACATCAAGTACTGGTTCTAAAACGTGGGCCCAAAGCTGCTGCTCCCAGTCTGGGCAAAACACAGGGCTCGGCTTTGTGTGGAGAAGGGATGCAGACATGGGGCCGCAGAATCAGTGTCAGCATTAATTACTCCCCAATAAAATTCCCACCACCACGAGCAAGGTGAGTCTCCTCACCTTCTGCAAACAGACATTTCACACGGGGACACAGGCAGAGGACAAAACATGTTTACCTGTAGGACTGTTTCCACTATAATTGCCAGATGCAGAGGGAACTCATCATCCAGGAGCCTACAGCAATGTAAGCTGGGAGTAACTGGAGTTACACACCCACAAAAACTGGTGCGAGGCACAAGAAAGACATAAATTCTTTCCTACAAAGCCTTTACAAAAACCCATCTTTTTATGGGAAATAAAAAAATTGCTTTCAAAGGGAAATAACAAACACATGTAAATTTTGGTGGTTCCGGTGATAAGCAGTTCCAACAAATGTCACAAACACCTACCTAGCACAACCTTCTCCCACTCAACCTGAATACCACAAAGTATGTGTTTTTGATCACATGAATCAGGTATGCCACAATCTCAAAACTTAAAATAAAAAATGAGTAGTGGAAAAATTAGCTCATTAATCTTTAAGACAACATTTCTTTAATGGAAGAACACTACATAAGTAGTGCATTAAACTGAACTGGTTGCCATTTCCACAGTTTCTTCTTCACAACACCGCAAGGAAAACTTAAAAAACAGCATTCTCTGTAAATCAATACTGCACACCGAGGGGGAACGATACACAACACACACACACACTCTGAACTTGCACCTAGTGCTAATTTATTTCACAAGTTACAAAATATTTCTGAAGTAGGGGGCTGTTGGCTTCACAAACGTGAAGGGAAGAGACGACTTTGTGGGCACAGCGTTTCCCCTCTTTGTGAACTACTTTGTCAAAAGTAAATTCACAGGGGAACATACGAGCAAAGAGTAAATTTTGCCCAGGGCAAAATTCTGCAACTGCTTTAAGAAGCAAACAAGAACACAAAAGATGTGTAATACAACCATCTGGCTCTACTCATGCTATATCAATAATCCCCAAAATTTATCCCCACCCCCTTAATCAACCCACACTGATGCCACAAAACCAAATGGCATCACTTATGCTTCCTGCCCATCACATTTTGAAATGATATTTAATATGCATACAGTACATATTTGCATGTTAATCAATTTCTTTAAAAAAAAATATTTTTGCTTCTTTAGCTATTAGTTCTGCTTTTTTATACTTATTCACACTGGGATCTCTAAAACCACTAAGAAAGTCCTTGTGGTAAAGATACTCTCATATCAACACAGCATCTCAGGTATCAGGATAACGTACCGGTCAAAATTTCAATCTCTTCTTCTCTCTAGTTTTGTGTCACAGTTTGAAAATAGCAGAGGGTGAATAATAACATGCCAGCAAAATTAGCTGTTCAAGAAACACGGGTAAGCGATCCGTTTTGAACTCGAGGCTGGATGCATTTCTAAGCATTACCCTATTTGGGATGCAGGGAAGGAGTGACAGAGGGAAAGCGGGGTATCCTATGTGTCTTTATTTTGAAGGTTTGCACGAATTTTTCAGGCCTCCCCCATCCAGGAGCCAGTGTGTTCATGAAGGAGGAAAATGGGAAACTCCTGTTCACAGATGGAGGACGAGCCTCTGCTGTGCTTTGGCTGAGCGCTGCTCTCCCTTCCCACCCCAAGCATGCGGTGGAAGACCACCTCAGGATGGACAGACAGAAAGCAATCCATGCAAAATGTCCAAAAGGGTGGCTCCACAATTGTTTGGGGGAGGGATTGTTTTCTTCAGGGAAAATCACCCTTGTAACCATCGTGATTCATACCAGGAGCATGCAACGTGAAACCAGTACCAAAAACAACACTACAAAGACGGTCTCTCTCTGGCGCTTCACCGACCGATGGCCACGGCCCTGGGAGCTGACTCAGAGCTCTTCTTCTTAATCGACTTTTCTGCAACAACATACCCCAGCCCAAGCCCTGCCTCTGCCCGTGGCTGGCTGGCACACTCCCCGTGCCTGGCGCTGCCCGAGGGACACGGCACGGCGGGGACGGTGCCCCACGGCCCTGCTGCAACATGAACAGATGGCTCTAACACAGAGCAAGAGAAATACAAGCCCTGAGCACTCATGGCATAGGTGGAAATCTTTTGCAGTTATTTTCTTTGGAAATAAACATACGTATAGCGGTTATGTCTGCTCCCCTCATCCAGACTACCAAGCTGAGATCACAAACACTTTGTTAATTTTTTTTTTTTTTAATCCAGTTTTGGATTGCTTCTGCTGTTTGTACGGCTTGACTTGTACAGCCTCTTTGTAAGAATTGAAAACAGTCTCCCACAAACACAGGAATGGGCAAATGGTTTAGAGAGCTAATCCACACCTGGGCTACGTGAAAGGGGCTCATATTTTCCAAACAGAAACACAACCCCTTTTATATATGAACCAGATTTGGATCCAAATGCTAAACCCTTCACCACATCCTATGTGGGGCTCTGTGATGGTCATGGGCACTGGTGGTGGGTGGTGGCTGTGCTGGTGGCAGCCATGGGTGAGGAGTTGCTGTGCCCTTGGACTTGGATGCCAAGGGCAGACCCGTCCTTGGTTACACCATGGTGAATGCAGGGTAATCCCCATGCTGCACACGCCTCTTACAGAAGAATCTGGCCCTGTCTTGTTACTCTTGTTAGAAAAATGAAGGCTGTGACAAAAAATAGCTGAGAACTACATCTTGCCGATGCCAAAATACAATAATAACATGTTCAAAGATTTAATTTAGAAGACTACAAAGTCTAGCTCATACATCATAACACCTTGAAATAACACTTTAAGGTCAAATCCTGTGCATTTTTGGAAACCACCAAAACATAATGAAGTTTTACTTAAACACAGCATTTACATTTATAACGCATTTCAGATTCTTCAAGTAAGCTAGACCACATGCTAGGAAAATGTACTTCCCACAACATACAAATTAAGTCATGTACAGCCTCCCCTCCGCAGGCTGAACAGCCACCGGCACAAATGGAAGTCCTGTGTATGGATCAAAGGCAGCATGTGGACCTCAGAACATGATTTTTTATATTTTGTTTTTAATTGGCAAAACATCAAATCCCACTAGCAGTTTATTTTTGTTGCCTTCCTTGCCCCTTTTCTACCTCTCCCATTTATTTCACAACGGAACATTTTTAAACCACCAGAAGTCTTTGTGGCAAAGATGATGTCATACTGACACAGGATCAGGTGTGAGGTATGGTATGAATAAATACTTATCCGCAAACACATTTAATTTTCAATGGTTGGGCATCGAGAGACAAAGAAGTTCTTATGCAGACATATTAGCTGAGGATTTCATTTCGAATGGTCTGCATTTAAAAGAGCAAAACAACACATAGTGCAAGCCTAGAAGAAAAAGGAAAAAAAAAACCTCAAAACCCCTTGTACCTTCCTTCTTGGTTTTGGGAAAGCAATGCACAGCTCTGCTCTTCACAGTAATAAATATATGGTGCTTGATTACTTTGCCTTTTAAGTCACCGATACCATACAGGACAATTGTCCTTTATACACTAGCAATAAAAACTCTCCCTATGAAAATAAATATGTATTTTAGAGTAATCAAGCAGGAACTAATTTTGTACTTTTTCACAAGTAGCCATTTACTTTGGCACCAAATGGTAATGTGTAGCAGAGAACGCAGTATATGCTTTAACCCAAGAAAAATTAGACTTGAAAATTAATACACAGTGAAAGACAAATTTAAAGCAGCTTTCTTGTGTTCTGACATAAGAATATAAAAATGACACGAGCAACTAAAGATTAGTTTACATACTTTTCAATCATAGCTGCCGCTCAGTAACCACAATACCTTTAAAATGACATTCCACCGAAACAGACACAATTTGGCTGCAACAGCAGCAAGACACAGTTAACGTGGAATTAAAAGGGCATTTTTTATTTACACACATCGTACAGCGCTGAGCCCCAGCACAATTACAATGGAAAGATTTTTAGTGTGATTAATTTGGAAATAATCTAGTGATAAATAGAGTGCATTGCAAGTGATTCTGCCGTGCAAATTTTTATCACCAGCCTTAGATGTCAAAACACAGTTTCAGGGACAGAGAAAGAACGAGTCACATCTTCTTGGTTAATATTTAATTGGGTGCTAAAGATTCCTCCTAAGGACCTCTGAACCATCACTGACAGCCCCACAAGATGTCCCTGTCTGTGAAACAGATACCAACCCTTTCTGTATAAACTAAAATAACATTAAATTTAATCAAACCATTCAATTAATAAATCACTTCAGTGGACATTGCAGCCCAAGCCCTGTTTAATTACATAATTTTAAAAATATTTGCACACTGCAACCACTAAGATTGGCTCCGAGGTTTCATAATACACACTTAACACTTGAGTTGGAGAACAAATTTATTTAATAAATGCAGAGCTAAGTACAATAATGCCACTCCACTCAAACTGCAAAAATCACTTAGCATCTCCTGCGAGAAAAAGCAAATAAACTTTTTCCCTATTTAAATGCAAGTCCCTGCTATCACCAGCTCTGCCAGAAGTCACCTCCCTTCTGCCCCTTTATCCCTGCAGTCAGTGGGATGCCCAAGATTGGGAAGGGGTGCTGGTGTCCCCCCCAATGGCACAGAGCAGCCCTCTGCTTCACCTTCACACAGACTCCCTGGCCTCCCTCCATCCTTGCCCTCTGTCTCCATCCTTTCCTCCACACTTTTCCCTCTATTTCTTTCTTTCTTTGTCTGCTCCTTGTTCTCTGCTGTTTATTGGTTTCCAGCTCCCCTCATTCCCATCTCAAGCTCCTGCCCTGAGTTTCCTACACCTGCTCTCTTCCTTGCTGCTATCGGAGATAGCTGAGATGAAAAAAGCTCGCTGGGAAAAAGCCCAAAACAAACAGGACAGAGGGAAGAGGCTGGGGAGGAGAGCAGGGAAAGAAAACAGTTTAGTAGGGCCAAGCAGAACTGCACAATTTCCAACAACAGCAAGTGATGCTCGAGAGCACAGGGATGAAAAATAAAAGCCATGGACCAAGGGTATTATGTGAAGCAGGATTCAGGTTCTGGAATGGGTGTAATGCCTGTATTCGCAGAAAAATTCTGTATCCAAAGAAACCCACATTACAGCCATACATAACTAGGTGTGACAACCTGGGAGAGGTTGAAATACATATGGACCAAGCGGTGGCCTTAAATGAAGGGGAAAAAAAGCAAAGCTAAGGGTTTGTCACAGCTTGGAGGCACAGCTGTGTGCACTCATACAGACTTTGCATTCATTCATATAGAGCACAGCTTTCAGGTCCTGTGGTTCCAGCACGAGTTTTGGACGAAAGTTGAGACTCAAAAATAAATAAGTCTATATTTGGCCTGCCCTGGATTCGAGACACTCTCAGTAGTACTTTGCATAGAAACAATCTGAATTAATACAGACTAAGTTTTCCAGATTATAATATTCTTTACCAAGCCAATGGATGCACCTCTAAAATTCACTGCCCTGACAAATAATAGAGCTCTTGAAAGTCTGCTTGTATTAGTTTTATGGATCTATTCTACTGCTTAAATCAGGTCTCATTAAAATTACCATCCACACAAGTTCTCCCACTGGGAAATCTACATGCCAGAGCTACTCCAGTTCCGCAGGCAGTGCTCGGAGGGGGTTGCATATTGCAAAATAACTGCGGACATGGCGGGGGGAGGACAGGGAGAAGAACAAGAGGACTTCAGGAGAGCAAACAAGTGACTCCTTACCTCTTCTCTGATTTTAACCACTGCAACTTTTGCTCAGGTGATGCAATTGCATCCATGAAAAGGAATGCTATTGCCAGAACTGACACCAGGACTGGGTGCTGTAAAAAGTGCCCCCCCAGAAAGCCAGATGCCACCTCAAACATCCATTTTAGTGTTGGAATGGCAGGCTAAATATGCAAACACTGCACCTGACAACTTACACTAGAGCATATGATCTGCACACTGCCCCTCCAGTTTAATTTTTAATAGTAACAGTACTTAAATCTCAGCATTAATGTATTAATGTTCAAATGAATACAATTAAAGGCATCTCTGTTTTCTTCAGTGCTAACGACCTGGAAGATCTTTCTCCCTTTCATATTTGTGGGGATTAATACAAATACATTCTGTAGCTGTTGTTTTGGCAAAGAAGCAAAAACCTTTGCCTTTTAAATATAAAGTAACAGGAATAATGAATAATATATCTTCTGATTTTTGTTCTGCCATGATATATATATAATGATATATAAAATGTTCATTTATTATTATCACACATCCTAGGGAGCAGACATGCAAAATTACTTTTTTTTTTTGTCTTATAAGGGTCATTTATCATACGGAACATCCTCCAAATAGGTAGTCCTAAAATCTCAATTTACGAAGACATTTTTTAAAGCTGAATTCTTCAAACAGGGCTACTCTCCCAATGGTTAAAATAAAAACTTTATGATATTAACATAGCTGGATTTAAGGAGGTAGAAATGCTCTGCATTTTGTTTTAGAAGATCCTGCCCCAACAAATTAAAGTCTGCCTATTATTTTTACCTAAATCCTGCCACATTTATTAGTAACAAAAGCACTGCATGACCCTCTTTAGGCCAAATTCAGAAAGGAAAAACATCTACTAAAAGAGCATTAATTTTTATCATAGCATCTGTGATCTTTGGGTGGGGAAAGGAAGCACCATAAAGAACGACGTCTGTATATACAAACTATCAGTCAGATTTTAACACTTATGCAGAATAATGCAAAGCTTTATTTCTTTTTGATGTTAGCAGGCTTTTCCCTTTTTTTTTTTTTGCATTCCATTTTTCAATATGTAAAATGACAAAATGCAAAAAAACCAACAAAAACACAAAAATGTGCTTGTTAGGGCTGGCCTAGTTTTTTGAAACATGCACAAAAAGAAAACCCACTCATACGATCTTATTTTAATATGTAATAGAAGAATCTGGCAAACATTAGCCAGAGTAAGTCTAGCCAGCGAATGCAGACTAACATACCAGTCTGCTGCTGCAAGGCAAAAGGAAAATTTGATCTTGTTCTTCCAACGCAGAAGAGCAGCATCTTCCACCTGCAGAGGACCAGTGCAAACATCAGCTCCTTGCTGCTCACACCAACACCTCACCTCCTTCTTGGCTGGTGATTTCCAAACAAACCCATCTCAGCTGTCCCATCTCCAGTCTCCCCTCAAGTCAAGAGTAAATCAGTGTCTTCCCCCAGAGCAATGTGCTCCGTCCAGCACTGGCCATTGTCATCTTGGGAAGCAAGACCCAGCCAAAACCCCAAGCAGTGTCAGAACACTCTTTTTTGCAAAATTTCTTTGTGCCCAAAAACCTGCTCCAAGCCATGCAGCTTTGAAGCGGTACCAAGAGAAAGAGCCAGGCATAAAACTACCTCCAGGGGGAAAGAAAAGAAATAAAGAGATAATCAAAAAGAAAAAGGGAATGGGAGAACTGGAGTCAGCACAGCTAAAGACTCCGATGAGGAGGGAGGTGGAGGTGGAGGACAACTACAAAGAGCTTAATTATAAACCTAAAAATGTTCAAAAACCAATCTCACGCTAACAATTTGCGTATTTTGGGATTACCTAAGGATGAGGAAGGTTCAGCTTAATCAGCTATCTGTGCAAATGGATCCCCAACGTGCCAGAGCTGAACTCAATGGACAATCCCGTTAAGAGTGGAAAGAGCACATGAAACGCCCTTGAGAAATGTGGCTAATGCCACAAACACAACCGTTAATAAATTCTTCCATTTTCAGGCTTAGAAGGCAAAGGGCAAATGTTGAAAGAAGCAGAAGATGGGAAGGGCATGGCTAGGCTTTATACGAAGTCCATTTCATGTGTGACATATTCCTGAGGCAGGTCTCACTCCTCAGATTAAAACCAGTATTTTTAACCCACTAAAAAAAAAAAAAAAAAGCCTCCCAAGAGGGAAAAAACTACATCTCTTCTTTAAGTCACCCAAATTTAAGATGTCTCTCCATCTTCCGTGATAGCAGACAATAGAAGAAAAGTCTATAAATACAGAGAATAGAGAGTCTTCATAAAAAGAAAAGTAGTGAAAAAAGGATCTATTAAAAAAATGTGTGAATTCAGGTATCAGAGGCACTCTGTAAAATACAAGTTAGGACTTTGTGGTTTTGATCAACGCCATCCCACAGAAGCTACTCTCATGTCCAACCATATCATGTTGGAGATCCACTTGCTCTCTCTCTACCCTGTGTTTACCCAGGAATCACACTGTGGACCACTGTGTATGGAAAAAGTCACTAGCAGAAATAAATTGGGGGTGGAGAATTCCCCAAACCCAGGTTACACACTGAGACACACAGTTTGACAACTTCTGTATGACCAGATCTCACCCTGCCACCTGTTAGGCACAGCCCACACTGGGCACTGCTGGGATGCAGGGTCAGGAGAAGGTCCAGACTTGAGGAGCTCTGCACTGCTCCTATTTTCAGCTCTAAGCATTCACTCAGACTTCAATGGTACTGAAGGGCCCAATTCTACCAGCATCTTATCCATCCTTACCACTTTAAAACACATTTGCCACCACTAGCAGGCTCTGGAGCATCCCCGCTGTCCCCCAAGGACCAGGCCTGGCTTCAGGGACCACCCTGCAATGACTCCTCTCCTATTTGGGTCTGATCCAGGCACTCACACAGTGCACTCGTACATTTTATTCTCTCTCTCCCCAAAGCTTTGGCAACTGAAATCTATTATGATATCAAAAGGTAGCTGACAACATAAAATGTATCCCGCTGAGTTGATGCCGCACGCTGCTAAATTTACAACAACATAAGTATCATAAAAATTATAAGAACTGCAAATTAACCACTGATTTTTTAGTTCAGTGACATAAATAACAGTAAAGATCTGGAAAACTTCCAAACATCTTTACAACTGTTTAATTTGTCAAAATCTATCAAGTGTATTTCAACCACAAACCTGTCCTCTGTAGTGCATTAGTTTTCACGTACTTATGCTGGCATCAAAGGCAGCAAAAATAAAGCTTCTGTAATTACTGCATTCTGACACACCTTTCCAGTCACACTTTTATTTCTGCTTTTCTTCCTCTGTACTTCTCTGTTGACACTGATAGTCAGCAGTGTTTTAAAAACATTCACACTAAAAAAAAGACAAAAAATCACTACTGCCTTCCACTCCTCCCAGGTTTGCCCGGGATACTCAAGGCAGCACATCACACTTTGTTTGCCCACTGGAGTGGTTTTCCACTCACGTGCTGCGTGTTCCTCGCGACACTTGCGTCAGCAAACCCTTTTATTTACTCCTTTATTCGTGCACCAAGCTCTGCAAATTCAAAGCCACCTTTCCGGCAGCTGCAGGAGAGCAGGCAAAGATCAACAAAAATAATACATTTTATAGGCTCTATTTATTTTCCTAGGGGAGGAGCTCATTTTTATACAGCTATTTATTTTGTATGGCTAAATAGCAATTATTGTATTTTCTAAAACTAAGAAGATGTATTTCTTTCACAATTGCAACACTAACCAAAGCCCAAATGTGTTGAATTGCTGATGCACAAAGTTAGAGTCTTTCTGAAAAAATAATACAAAATGCATTTCTATTATTTAACTACTCAGAGGCTGGGAAGCTTCTAAGTCCCTAGTGCTCTGCCTGCTGAGAGAGCTTTGACCATGGCACCAATGCAGCAGTGGAGAGCTTGACAGTGCTGGCCTCAGCACAAGAAGATAGTTTTGCCTTTTGTAGAAAAAACTGGCCAACATCTTTTCACGTGGTATTTGTAGGGTATGTTGGTTCTGTATCAAGAAAATTCATTCACAACTCCAGCTCCTGCAAGGTAGGTGCTCTATAAAATATAATAAATCAAGTAGGTGCTGAGAACTAATAAGACTTTTCTATCACATTTTTGCTTTTATAAAGGCTTTCCAAGGTCAGGGCGTGGAGAAGGGCTTTTCCCTTCAAGCTGGCTCCGTTTTCTTCAGGAACCATTTTGTATCTTCCCTGTTCGTAAAATATGAAATATTACAGGAACTAATTAAACCTTCTTAAATGGGAGAAACTAATAAATCCCTCCCTCTAATGATACTGAAGTGCACTTGTGAGTGACTGCACAGAACAAACACATCACTGCAGCTCCACAAGTGTGAAAGAGGCTGGCAGGGTATGGGCAGGGTATGGGTTCATGAAGAACTGGTTACCCAAATAATCCCATGTGCTCCCACCAACCTCAAAGGCTCATCCAGAGCTCCAGAGCTGACAATCTCATCATCCCAACCAGCCAAGGCTGGGTGACTCCATCACTTGTGGACCATAAAGGGTGATGTAGCTCTGACCCCTGGGCTGAGGAGCACAGCACATTTTTTAGAGGAGGGTCTGGGGTCTGTTATTCCCCACAAGACAAAAATCTCCACTTGCTGTCTATCTGTATGGAAGCAGGAAAGAGAGGTTAAGCACTAAGTTTGACACAATAGGTTAAACTCAGCCCCCATTCCCAGTATATTATACAGTAAATCTCTTTATTCTGTAAGGGCAAAATAGAATTGCTTACAGTTTGTCCTAAAAGTGGGATTTATAGTTCAAATACAGGAAACCAACGTAGAATATAGTGCAGCTCTAAAAATTAAGCATCCAGATATAAAAGGAAATTTTAAATTAATTTTCCCACTGTGTTGTTTGCAAAAGCAATACACTTAAATGGCCACAACTCATTCAGTGACACCCAGAGGTACCATGCAAGCGCTATGGAGCAATGCAAGTAATTCAAAGTTCTTTGATTAAATCTCACATAATTGCACATAACTGGAAAAAATCACAGCAAGTTGGCTTCACATATTGTATTGCATAAATCAGAAGCGATTCCCACAAAATCTCTCCTTTCCAGACTATTTTATCTAAGCAACATATAGCTGTTACAACAATTTTTGAGTGATTTTGATTCCCACTGTGGTATAATGAGTAATGAAGAAAGCACGTTTTTTTATTCTGGTTTGCACTGATGTGTTTCTTCTTTGACTAAACCCTCGCTGACTCAGTTCTGCCGCTTCACAACAAGGAGTTCTCATGTTTCCCTCTACACAGGAAAAAAGAAAATAAGTCTTGAACTATCCTGTTCTCAGCTCAAACCAAAGGGAAGACCTTGGGAACTCCTATAATTTGCACTGCCTGTTACAGTAAGACCCTAGACAAGGGTGCTGTGCTAGCCGACACCCAGCAAACAGACAACATCATCAGAAGAATAAAGTGCCCCAAAACTGAATTCTCTGCAGAGAAAAGGAAACCTTCAACATGAGCCTGAGAAATGTTTCTCACTCCATGCAAGGAAAAACAGACTTGGCCAGAGTGACTTCCCTCAAATCTCAAAAGCCTGGCACAACAGCCTTCTGCAATCATCCTTCTCTGGCATTCCCAGAAAGGGTGACCACAAAAACTGCTGCTTGCACTGCAGAGAGAACTGGCTTTTTTCTGTGCTCAGCACCAGCCTTCCAGACTTAAGTTTCTCTTTCCAGTAATGTGCAATGCTAACATTCTGTGCTACGTGGGGCCTAATATTTTCAGACCTAGAGACTTAATTACAATCTACTCTAATTGGCACATGGCACTAAAGAATAAATATTAATAACATTAACAAAAAAAAAAAAAAAAAAATCTCGGATTGAGATGGCAAGCTGAGGACTGAATCAATAAATCAACAGTAATCTTTTTCCTTAATCACAGCTGCTACTCCACCCTTTCTATTGATCTTTTTCCTTTTTTTTTTTTTTTTTTTTTTTTTCTTTATTTCACTATAAATCTCCTGATTCTTGATTGAATGAGTTCAAAACAATTGCACACCTAGCCAGGATAAGCAACACTTTGGTTTTAAAACCCTTCTCACGGTAGCAGCTGCGCAGTGAGTTGTATGATGTTGAGACCCCCCCCTTTCATTGTGCAGCTTCTCCTCCTCCTGGAGCTCATCCCTGGGTCCCCAATCCAGGGGAGACTGATGGTCAGTTGATATTTTTTTTGTCTAGGAAAGAGGTAACTATGCTAGACCTGACCTCCCCCTCATCCATGATGCTACTTTCATGCACATATTTAAAGGAACTTTCATTTAACTGTCCTGTAATCTGAAAGCCAGTCAAATCCAAACCATGTGTTTTCTTTAGGCATATCTGTTGTACAAATATTTTACTCCAATGTTCTCTACAGCATCATTATGGTACTTGCACATGTTCACCCCAAGTATAAATCTTCAGCATATCCTACCTGACTCTGCAGAAGCTTTCCGGGAAACAGCTTTGTTGTGTTCTAGTAAACTTCACTCATGTTATTTATTCTCCTTTAAAAAAGACGTTACAATTCACTGTACTCATTCTTAGCAAAGACAAGTTTCTGCCTATCAAAAGACAAGTTTACTGCAAGGATTCTTGCAGTAATACTGATAATGGGTGGAAATTACATATTTTTATATGGGAGAAGACAAAGGACTTCATGTTTTATAATAGTTGTGCTGATATCATAGTTTCACCAAACTGTGCTTTCAGACAAAATTACAGCCTTCCCTCCCAAGTGACCTAACCTGTAACTATTTAGGATAGATATAATGGGGTAAACTGTCAACTACAAATCAAGAGATGTACTGGCTTCAATGGAGATTTTGCAATTGGCTTCCAAAGACTTGTGACACTCTACCCCCCATATTTTCAGTAAAGGACTAAGTACTCCTGAGAGGAAACTCATCAAGCTGAAAAAATCACCAAATAAAACTATAAAAACTAGGAAAAATTAAAAAAAAATAGCCTTCAGGTTGCAAGCTGCAAAGGAGCTAGCATTTTAATAAAGACAATAATCACAAATATTACAGAACAAAGGGAAAGGAAATCGAAACATGCCAAGAAAGATAATCAAGAAATTGTGCTTATAGGATGCCAGTCCAACTGATTAAAGATCTTCAGAAAGCAGGATATCCCACCTAGAGCCGTTAAGTCTTATCTGGATCCTTACACACCCACACCCCTGTCAACAGCAGATCTGAGGATGGAGAAGAGGAGCCCATCCTTCTTCCTTATTACTGCTGCCCCTCCTTTTGTCTATGCCCGCTGTAGCTGCTTCTTGCAGCCTCTTAAACGTTTGTTACGCAACCTTTGCTTAGGCTAAATCAAGACAGAAGCTGCACCAAGTAATTTTTTTTCCCTCATGGAGAGGGAAGCAAGGGAAGAGATGGCAGGCAGGGTGTGTTTCTGGAAGCTGCAGGTCCCTGAAGTGGGTGAGGTGAATAAATGACCCACAGCTCGGGAACACGGTGCAGCAGGTAACGGCAAACAAACAGCAGTAGCTGGTTAATGATGATCTGCAATAAAGTTAGGGAGACTTGTTCCCATGTAAGTAACCTGCCACGCCGGGGATACAAATTGTCTGGGATTTGATGGCACCGACTGCAGAGAGCAGCATTATCAACGTGCTCGCGTGCTCAGATAAATGGAGCACTATTTCCCTGCGCTGCCGCTGTCACTTTCCCCGGTCCGTCAGCCCCTTTCTTAAACCGATTGCTATTTTTATTACACTCCTTAAAATATGAAGCGGGAGACTCCTTTTCCTGAAATACACTGGGCTAGATAGATGACGCCTTTTAAATAATATTCTTTTCTTGCTGGCCCTGATCCTTGCAGTGTTGTTGCTTACTTTGGAGGGGGAAACAAAATAAAAGTGGCAAGCCATATCTCTCCATTCCAAAGGGAGTGGTTTCCCAAGAAAAGCATAGTTTTGTTCCCTTGCTATTTCCTTTCAGCACTGCAGACAAGCAGGCAGCAGACCCGCTACTAAAAGCAGTTACGAATCAACACTCAATATACCCAGAAAATAGTTTGAGGGCAGCAGGTGGCATTCGGGGGGGATGTTAATGGGATTTGTCACCTCTAAATTCTGGATTTGGTAAGAGAAAAGGAAAATTATCAGCAAACTTTAGACTTTTTAAAGTCTAAAATTAGGTGAGATGCTATTGAAAAGGAAAATAACTTCCAGCTTTATTTTAAGAACTGGAATTGTGCTTCCTGCTTCCAATGCTGCAGTTCTGGAAAGGAAGTTGCCCGCAAGTAATGGATAAAATACAGAAAACCTTGTGGATTCAAAAATGCTCTCCTCACCCTTCTGTAAAAATAAAATCCAGAGGCTGGTGGAGCACACTGGTTCCACTGTAATAGATACAATGCCAAAGAGAGGGGGAAAAGCACTCCCTGATACAATAGGTCATTGTACTCCCGGATCTACCACATATGTTACTCCAAGGGTTCTCAACCTTAAACTTGGAAAGTCTAAGACACTGGAGCCATGATATATAAAGTAAGACCCAAGTTCCAAATATTTGATTTAGCAAAGTAAATATGGTTGTTTTTATTGGGTGCAACAAGCATTTTTCACAGAGTGAAGAATTATGGTAAACATCTGCTAATCATACCCACAAAAGAGGTCATTGTGTTTAAATCCAAGGTCATATTAATAGCTATATTTAATTAATAAAACCCAACAGTAATATTACACAAGTTTCCAACAACGTCTGCTTCCTGACACTCAAGGACCTATTCATTAATGGACCACTTATATTGGTTTTCCTTGATATTGCTGCTAAACTCTTACAAAGCTTTTAGGCCATACAACAGAGGCCTGACTTAGAAGTAAACTGCATCATGTTATACTATATGTCTCTGGGGTATTATACCATGTGGATATAGTTTGTGAACACATGAGCTAACAAAAATACTGGAATATGTGATATTCCATGAAGGTGGTCTTGCACTTCCAGGTTCCTACGTCTTCTCCTGTGCAATGGAATAGGTAAGGGCACCACATCTGTTTCTGAACAAGGAGATAATGTTCTTTGTTGAGTCATTCCTTGCCTAGGTGGAAGTCAGAGCTGCACCTGCATTTCATGAGACTTTTTCTGCTTCAAAACAATAAAATAACAGAAATCCCAGCTTTTCAAGAAATGTTGGATTTCTTTTCTGCTCCCAACCAGTCTCTGGTTAAATCTGGAAGGAACAGTTTCTCAATGTGTTTACAAGTTGCCCAGCCCTGGTGAATTATTGCCCAAAGTGAATCGAGTGTTTTCACAGTTCTAGTCCATTTTACCTGTTAAGAAACAAGCTGTTGAAATGTTGTTGAGCTCAAACAGAAAAATGAGGCTGGTTTTCGCTTACTCAGGTGTTAAACAGCACAGCTTTTTTCAAATCTCAGGAGGTGTCCTGGATGAAACCGATACAAATGAGAAATGAATAAGATCTTAGAACTTCTAATGTTTGATTGTTTAAATTTAAGGAAATTGAGATCCATTGAAAAGTAGGTTTTCTTGCACACCCAGACTTTCTCATCTAACTGCAGTCATTGATGTTTATAGATTTTTTTCTGTGAAAGATAAATCTAGCTTGTTGCATGAAAAATCCTCGAATGCACTGATGTTTATTCACTGAATTTCCATATCCTTTACACTTGAAGTTATTTTCTCTTTTCCACAATGTATGTGAAAACCATGACATTTTCTATCTTCTACACAAGTTCCCCACACCATACTGCACCACCATCTCCATGTTATTATATATATTGCAGTAATGCCATTTCCAATTCATTACAAAACACTTTCATGTACCAGATGTCCCAGCTTTGGTAGGACCGAGTTATTTCTGCCCAGCAAGTCCTGAACGCAAAAATAGTTGTTCCTGTATCTTTGTACATAGCCAGGCCATTTCACCTACTTGTGTCAAACTTCCACCCCAACAGACATAGGTGCTTTTTCTTACCCTATTTTTAGACAAATTGCAACTGAAGGCAACTGTGGAAGTGTGTGTTATGTATGTGGCCACACCACTGGCCATTGAATCTTGGTAGAAAAAAAGCTGGAAACAGGAAGTTCTGATAACTCAGCTCTCACATGGCCCCCCTATTTTTAATGGCTCCATGTCAAACCAGGTGGATTCTCTTAACATCTCCTACCCTTAAATCTACAGCCTAAACGTTTTCCAGAAGCCTGGATTTGTTCATGCATAACATAACCCTGGCACAGAAGCAACAAAAGCAGCAAAAAATCACCCTACTCACAGCTTAGTTCATATCATGGCCTGCAGTCCCCAAAACCTCTTTTCAAAAGCAGAGAAAGAGAGTCAGAAGCTGTTCAGCAAGCTGTGTAATGATCTTCAGTGCCTCCTCATTATCCTGAGGTCACATGGAGACCTTCCAACAAGCAAAATGAACCAGAGGTATTTTGGGAGAGGTCCTTGACATGGGAAGCTGGGAAGAAGGGTGGCTGTAGAAGGGCTGAGCAGGCGGAGGGGAGTGTAAAGGTGAGAGTGAGACATTATCTGTTACCCTCCTGTGCAAACATACATGGGGCCAGAAGCTCTGGACACAGCCAGGGAAATACAGGCACTCTGGATTAAAGCCCCCATGTTCAGTCCCACCCCAAGAATAAACTCCCATCAAGTTCAGAATTTAAGGAAGGACTACACCAGCAGGCTTATTTAAAGTTGGACACTCACAGAGAAGCTACTTGGTGAAACAGAAAGATAAACCAGCAGGTTAGTTTAAACATGAAGTCATGGCTTTGGATAGTACCTTTCAAGAGCATCAATATGTAGTGGGTAATAAATCTTAGTCTAAGTAATTCATTAGCCATTTTGGCATCACACATGAAGTGCATCACTTTGATCTGATGCATCTCAGTGCACTTTGCTATCAGCTGCAACTGGCTGTGCTTTGTTGAGATGAAGGGCTTTTTAATCCCAATCAGAAAGTGATGCTTCTGCACTGATGCTCTAATTTAGGAGATATAATTAACAGACTTACTACTAATCAGATCTCATCATACCTCCCCCTAAGGCCCCAAATGGAGGAAACAGAAGAAAGGACCAAAGGTGCCTCATGACAGCATCTGAGCTGTGTCTCTGTTTTGGTGTGTTCAAACCCATGCATTCATATGTATGAAATTGGTGGGAAACATGAATCTGTGGTTTAAGTAAGCGCAGAGAAACAGGCGGCCTGAGGTCAGCTTCCATCCTTCCATCTCTTTAGGCAAATTACACAGGACTTGATATTTAAAGCTGGGAATAGTCAATAGACTGCAGTAAAGTCCTGCTATCCCACACAGCTGACATTAAATTGCACTTGCCTCCTGCACAGATGGCCTCTAACCTTTGTTCAGAACATTATTCCCACTGCATAGCTGCAGAAAGTGAGCTCTGCTCCCAGCACAGTCATCTGCAAAGTCAAAACACTGGGCTACCTAATCTTGCTTCTTCACATCCACAATGCATAAAGGCAGGTGTGGTACCCACAAACAAGCAGCACAGTTTGCTCTGGTCTACATTTGTACCATAAGAAAAGAAAAGCAAGCTAGAAACCATTTTAACAGGGTCAAGACAGCCTTGAGCACACACTTCAGCTCCTCTCCAGCAGCCACACTGCCCGTGCCAAGCTCCAGTCCCTGGGTCGGCAGCTGGCAGGGCAGCCAGTCTGAGGGACAGCACATCCAGCCCGAGGCAGCTGAGCCCACACAATTAACATTTCAACATTTGTGCAATTGCTGCATCACAAAACCTCAGCATTCATCATTCTGTCATACCAGTTAACCCAAAGTAAGTTAGCCTGAAACATTTTGTGCAGGCTGCCTCTCTGCTGGCTGTCAGGGTCCAGCATGCCCACTGAAGGATCATTCAGTTGAGACATTCAGTTCAGCACAGGATTTGCTTCTTCCTAATCGCTGTACTCGTTGTGTGGAACCCATCAAAGGTCACACTGACTCTTTGGCTTGGAAAACCCATTCCCTGTGTTAAAGTAGGTACAGTCACGCTCAGGGTGCTTTCAAAGCAGAGGAACTCACAAATCATGGGCAGCGAGCTCCTGCCCATGGTTACAGAAGGATTACCCAAGGCTCCTCCAGCCGTTGGCTCATGCCTGACACCCATTTTCTTCATGCCTGTGGTCAGACCAAAGCCAGTGGTGAAGGCAGCAAACTCACCAGCAGCTGAAGGTTTGCCACCAGCTCTCTGGAAAATGTGTAACTGTCAGCATCAGGAGCTGGGCAAGGGCTGCTCAGGCACCTTGGATCCAGCCCACTCCCTGGGATACCACCAAGCACCACCCTTGTGCCCATCTGCAGCCTTGCTGCTGCCTCAACCATGGGGAGAAAAGCATTCAGCCCAGAATGTGCCCTTCCCTGAGCCTTGAAACAGCAGCTGGTCCCAGCCAGCCCCAACCCAGACCTGGATGAGCTGTGCCACACCAGCAGGGTCTCTTCACAGGGCTCCCCACCCCAGCACCACCACAGCAGCCATCAAACCTGAAACACCACTGAGCTTCCCTTAACCCTGCCCAGGGATGTACACATAGAAATATTATTTTCAAACAAGTGGGTGAATCATGCCCCATCTCTGGAAGTGTTCAAGCCCAGGTTGGATGGGGCTTGGAGAAACCTGGTCTAGTGGAAGGTGTCCCTGCCCATGGCAGGGGGTTGGAACAAATTGAGCTTCTAACTTAAGCCATTCTATGATTTGATAATTCTAATTGTCCACTACTTAACCAACAGGCTTTTCAGGCTCAACATGTTTTGCAACTTCAACTTTCCAGAACCAGTTAGAACTGGTCTAAGAAAATCAAAAGGACAGCACAGGAAAATGACCTGTGCTCACACTGTAACATCTCTGAATGAGATATCCCTGAGCAGGGATTCTCACCAGAGACCTTTCCAGGTTTTAGGAGTTTACTCTTTGTGCCAGTTTGCATTTTCTATGTAAATTCATGCAGCTGCCTTGAAAGGAACTGCAGGTTTCTGCTCAGCAAAACTTTCTTTGTGAACCAGGAATAAAATGCATAAACCTTCTCCTTAAGAATTAAATATATGTATTTTTATTGCAGCATGAACAGCTTTTTTTGTAAAGGGAACAAGAGCTTGTAGAGACAAGGAAATGTTTATAAATATAACACTTATCCTGTACAATATATATGTTTTGCTTTAATAAAAACAGAACCTGATCATTCAGCATCAAAAACCCAGCACAAAATTCATATGTTTTTCCCAAGACAGAAATTCTAACTAATTTTCCATGCTGTACCCTCAAGCTCTTGTTCACTGCAAACAGGACACTGTTTTCTTGGTTTTTCTTTTTAAACAGCATGAAAGAAAAAATAGTAGAGGGTGTCACTGCAAACACATCAACATGTACCATAAAAATGAAAACAACCATGATTAACTCAGTTTAACTAAAGCTTCCAAGTTCCTTATCAGTACCTGGGACGTATCTGGAAGTGAGCTTTCCCACCCTAAAAGGAAGTGCCAGGGGTGTTCCCCGCTCCCAAGGGTAGGCAAGGTTGGGTGGTTTGTCCTGTTGTGATTTAAATACGATGTGATCCTTATTCAGTGCTATAAAGTCTGCTCTGAGCATGCCAGTACATGTCAGCTTTGCCTTCACTCTGTAAGACAACAGCCGCCTCCATGCAGAGTTCAAAAATATTTGATGATTTAAGCCAGCTTGCTCCACTTAGGTTAGAACACAAAGCAGACTGCAGTGTTCAATATCAGAATCAGCATTTTTCCCCCCACACTTGTGAATACATGTATTTAGATCAAATAGGCTTTTGGCATCATTTTTCCATGCCTACATGCAAGCCTACTGGTACTAGAAATCCTTGCTTCAGTATCATCATCCAAGGATAAAGACATGAGACTTCCCATTCTCCAAGGACTGCCAGTCTCCTTAAACATAAATCTGCTATTGTGCAAAAAGCACAATCTCTTAGGATTTCTATCGCAAAAGAACAAGGAAAATAGCCCAATAACTGAGAAAATGGAGCAGTTTCACAGATTGGCGTGTTAAAGCAATATAAAGCAATTATGTGGTTGGATGAAGGTAAGGAAGGGAGCAAAGACACAAGAAGTTAAGGGGGGCTGGAAGTGAAGAAAAAGTCTGATTTGGGACTACAGCAGCTTGCTCAGCAATTGCAGACTAAAGAGGGCTGCTTGGGACAGTTCAACAGCCATGATGTGATGGAGGCAACCCCACTGCGCTCCAGATCAACCCAGATATCACAGATCCACAGAAATATCCAGCAGTGTTTCTCACCAAGTACCAACTGTGCTGGGCGGGGGGGAACGGACGGGGGGACGAAAACACTCAGTATTTTGAGAAGTACCATGAGTTTGATTTTGACAAATGCCAAAGATGTGAAAAAAACCTCCCATGTTTTTCTCAACAATTAGGCAATTCACAGTACATTTAATTTACAAAGTTTGTTTTTTTCACAACCAGAAGTGTAATTTTGTCTTGCTAACCAGGCACCAAGTAGCACTATCCCACAGGTATAATTTCATTATTCCCCTAAATGAACATGTAGGACAGCAGCATACACAGCATGTGTGAGGTAGTGGGTGGTCTCATTTGAAATGAAGTAATATTTAAACCACAACAAGGTGGCTAGTGAAACACAAAGTCCCACCTTTAACTCTGCTTCTAGAACCTCAGTGGTTTAAGCTTTTCAAGGTGATGTGAACCAGAGCCAGATCTGCCCCATGGCAGATCTGGGGCAGCCCTGCTGATTTAGAGCTGCTGCTGGGCATCTGGTGCAATGCTTTGGGGATATATCACATTTATTAACTGCTCAGCTATGAGCTACTAGCTCACAGCAGGCACTTTACATGTAAGAAAGTGAAGAGAAACATTAAGGCAGGCTTGAACTGGGGATGCAGTTCCCAGCTGGTTTATCATATTAGCAAATATCCTTGTCGTTTCCTAAGAGGGGTTGGGAAACCATCCAGGGGAAATGCATTGCCCAGGGCCTGACTTCACAGAGAAAGGCAAAGTGACAGGGAAGTATCAAGCTTGAAAAACCCCAAGGTGTTGCCACCCTGCCTGTGGGGCTCTGCTGCTCCTGGAAGCTGGGGCATCACCAGGGAATGGGCCAGGCAGGAGGGAAAGGGCTCTGTGCCAGGAGCAGGTCTGCAGGCATGTGGCAACAAGGAATTCAGAGCAACGAGCTTTAGGGCAGCTCTGATGTGTGAAAATCACTCTTGCCTCTTCCTTCAGTTGCATGTAAAGGACTGCAATGAGCATGCTGGAGGGGGAAGAGGGAGACCCAGGAAAGAGGCGTTGAAACATCAAAAAAAACCAATGTCATAGGATTATCCCTGATAAAGTCCACAGATCTACACAAGCATTACTCATAACAGGATGTGCCCAGGTTCACTGGATATATAAGCAACAACAAGAAGTTTTCTTTCCCAGGATTAACTAAAGAGCACAATTTTCTCTCCTGTTTTCACTATGACTGTACACAAGCAAACCTTCCTGCAGAAATTACTTGTGTTTTAAATGTTATTGCTAATCTGCAGTACAGCGTGTTTCCCTAGCAGAGTCATTAAAACGTGCACAGGTCAGGATGCTGAGACTGCACTCATGGTTCTTTATAGTTACAGTATTAGTAAAGTATTTACTAAATTGACTACCACCTACTTTAAGTTAAACTTGCTGACAGATAAACTGAGCATAACCTCTGGCATTTTCAGACGTTTTCTTATGAATAGATATATTTTGCACGTTTTTGCATGCTAGGCCCTTTCCAAAATGCTGATTTGATCTCTGACATCAAGACTTACTCACCCCCTTGAAGGTACAAAAGAAAGGTAACAGTAGCTTGCATGTGGGGGAATGAGACTTTAATATATAGAAAGCACAAAACTTATTCTTTTCAGTTTATTTTAGATTCAAAAGCTATAAAAGAGCACTAAAAATTCAGTACTATTTCTGCATTTGTTAAAAAACGCAGCTGAGAAGAGATTTAAAAAGGAGGAGATATAAAAAGAATATTATTTGCATAGTCATAAATCATTATAAAACAATTATTCTGCAGCAAAAAAGCACTCGTTTCACAAGGGCAATCCAGCTTCAAGAGAGTGCACTATCTGTTAGCATCCTATTCTCAAAACAGACATCTCTGGACAGATTTGTTACAGTTTTGTAGATGCTAATGTGTAAACAGATTGTAAAATTATTTTTGGGCCTGTAATAGGATTTAATGTGTTTAAGAGGTAGTCTTATACCTCTTTAACAAAGAGGCTTACAATATGGTAAGAATGTATCACAAAAAATATAATGCTTTTAAACAGATAAATCCTCTTGGCAAAGGCTGTAATCTTTCAAACTTAATTGGTGAACTCATTAACGAACAACTGCCACTACAAGAAGAAAGACTATTGTCAGCGACTTATCGGGCAATGAGATAACAAACTTAATTATATTGTTTTCAGTGGATTTACATTTGCTTCCTTTAGGACACTAGATTTTCTAAACATTATTTCCCTGGCTGTATACAATTTTTTTATCCCCTAAGAGAAAAGCAAACCTATCTACAACAAATAGGCAAAGAAAAAAAAAAAACAAAACAATCCAAAACCAGAATACATCACAGCTTTGAAGTAAACACAACACAGCCCTAAAAATTCTGTCTTTATTATCTACTTGTAAAAAGTTATAAGCCTGTAAAGTAGTTAATTTATGAGCCATGTTAATCATTTGTTCCCATTTGATCTGAGGTTTAGCAAACACGGTTTCCTGGGATGTAGGAGGATAATTTGCAGGTCCAGCTTGGCTCCGGAGGGGGCACTAACTAATTTGACACCGTAACATGACATTGATGGCAGACACACACTAATGACTGCACTGCTCGATGCTCCTGTCAGTCTGTCGCTGCACTGAATGGAGAGTTTCTTCTTATTGCCAAAAAAAAGTGCAGAGTGGTCCTACTAATTATTCAGACATGCACTATAATGAGAATCTTAGTGCTCCCTCCCAACATACGAACCTCTCACTAAAGCTCCCATTTGTCTGATACGGTGGCTGATTAGAATTTGTTTCTTGAATAGTAAAACCACAGCTTAAAATAAAGCAGAAAGGATAAACAGCCTTTTATTCTGCATAAAACTCAGAAAGTGGCCATTTTGATTTCAAGCTGGTTTTTTTTTCCATTTATTTACACCAGAAGAATAGAAAATTGGATTAATTTTTAATAGTACTTCTCAAATAACATAGATCTTCATGGAGTTTTACTGTCTGGATCACTGAGGACATAAATTTTGTGGACAAAGGGAGGCTCTGAAGGTATTTTCTTTCTCCTAGGACAAAGACATTTTCTAGAACAGAAACTTGTGCTAGACAAATCACAGGTTAAGAATAAAACTGCCTCTTTTTTCTAGATTATATTGTTAGAACTGATTCCTCACTATGAACTCTTAAAGTTCATAAGGACTTTATGTATCTCTGAATGATCTGGATGTAAAAACAATTAAGAGTAAGAAAAGTTGGATGGTGCTTTCCAGAACCAACCTTTATTCCTCACTTTGGGTCCTGATCTAGCACAGCTATAGAGCATATGTCGACTGCACATCTTTATCATATTTACAGTTCCATACTTTTCTAATGCCTCTGCAGAAAAGCAGAATTGCAATCCTGGAAGAGGCCAATGGACTGACTGGCGCATGTCATATGTTAAACACACAGACTGAAGAGACGTTACTACCCTGAAAAAGAGCCTGAATTTCTAAGGATAACACTCAGCTCTTTCTGAAAAGCAAACCCTTCTAAGAGCGTTTCAAGTGGGCCACCAAAAGCCTAGCACACGCTACTGAGTCATTTAGAAAAACGTTATAAACTCGAAAGTGTTACACACAAAGGTGAGGGAGACACGCGCTCCACCAGTAGCCCAGGACAGTTTGAAAGCTATTACCAGCTAATGGCTCTCTAGTGGTCTCCAGGAATTCAATCTGTGGTCTCCCTTCACATGCCGTATCTACTCTGGAAAAGCCACAACTCTATTAGGAACATATTAGACAATCTGCAGTCAAGGGGGATCCCTGGCCCCAGCCAGGGCTCTACAGCCCCTACCTGTGCCCTCCTGGCTGCTCACTGCTGGCTTCCACTGAGATCAGTATTTAGGAGGGGTTTTATTTGCATGGAGCTTGATACCTACAGTTCTCACATTATGGTTCATCACCCCTTTTTGACAGGATAGGAATAGCAAAGGAGCTACTGTGCAGCATGAGAGCTCAGAGTCAAGCGCCTCAGTGTACTCAGCACCGGGATCCCTTTGCAGAGCACCACAGATCCCCCAGCAGTATATGACAGCTTTAGAAACTGTGACACAGCAGAGCACTGGGCATTTCACCAGCGGCCCCAAAAATTAACATTTGAATAATTTCTACCAGTGGCAGCACCACAAATCTACTGGAGCGGCACAACTTCTGAGATGAAAGCAAAAGTACATGTTTGGAGAGCCAAGCCAATGTAAAGTGGATACTGGGTACACGCTGTTACATGTCATTTTGCAGAGCAACATGCGAAGGGCACATGAATCATTAGTGAGAGAACAACCCTGGCAGTTACCCCAGAAATACCTCAGTCAGCACTCAGCAGGAAAGAAAAGATCAGAAAAAGAGATCCCAGAATCCTAAAGGGAGGCTCAGCTCCTGCAGAAAGATACACTTAACAGTGTTCATCTCTTCGGAAAATAGAGGTACTGTATCCAAGATACAGCACCGCTAACATTTTCCACATGGCTGGGGATGGATTGGTGAGTGGCCTTCTCCTAAACAACGGCATCTCTATGTGTCAGCTGTCGGAAAAATGAGGACATGATGCATTTTGCTCTCTGTTCTCATAAACCCCCAATATTAATTCAGACAGAGGAGAAGAAAGTCATCAAGTTTATTTCAAACCAGATTATGCCACACTCAGCCATGTTGTGTGGACACACCACAGTAGCCTCCTCGCCCAGCATGCCAGAGTGTGAAGAACAATCCTTTTATATCCACAGCATGACTTGGCCAACTTCGAAATGCAACAAATAAAAACTCCAACGTCCTTCTGTCAGTTTAACTGCTAATTTGCAATGGATTTGGTTACACTTCCCATTTAAGGCAAGTTCTCCCTGAGCACTGGCTAAGAAATCTTGGGCAAGAGGAAGTAGCAACCACCAAAAAATTAAAAAAACCAAGCAAATTAAAAAAAAAAAGTCACACACAGCTTCAGAGATGGAGTCAGGAGATCTCCTCCTGGCCCCTAGCTCTGCACGGGAGGGTGGCAGCAGCCCTGCAATCTCAGGCTGTCTCTGTTGTGGGCTGGGGTTCACCCAAGGCTAGAGAGAAGCAGTGGTGAGGGTAGCAGGACAACCTGGCAACAAGGAGCAACATCAAGGCAGCTCCCTCCTTTCCCTGTCATCTCTGCCTCTGAGAATGACTCAGGGATTGGTGAGGCACAAAGGATGCCATTCCCTACGAGAGCACAAAGGGAGGAGAGGCTCACCCTCTGCCAGGATGAGGAGCAGCTCTCAATATAGACTCAGATCACAAACTTCCTTATCCTGGTGATCTGCCAAGGTCACAAGAGATGGCTGGTTACTACAGTTTTGCTCCCTGGGCCTTGGCTCTCTGGAGCCAGCTTGCCCCACCAACCTGTCTTAAAATCCACAGGTCCCAGGGAAGATAAAGGGAAGAGGATATAAAGTCTTATGAGTTTTCTGCAAAGCAATCTGCTAACTGAGCTTTATGAAACACATGGGAACAGACTTATAACTTACCCAGGTCTTTAAAACTGGTGAAGTTGTGTGGCTTGCTAAAAGCAATGTCAGGACTGTAACGAATCAAGATACAAGTACACTTGTAGTTTGGGAAGAGTACTCTCACTCAGTCCCCACTAGCTCACCCCTTTGTGTCTCTACTCACTCACAAATGCACTTCTAAGGAGTCTTTCCCTCACCTCTCTTTGCTGCTGCTGCAAGACAGGGACCTGCATCACTCAGCTCCTGGTCCCTGTGGCTACCACTGTGGGATGTGCTGCCTGCACATTAAAGCACTAAACTAGTTTCATATATCTACTGCAGAGCTTTATCAGTGCCATTTAGGTAGCTATCAGATATCAAAGAATAACCAAAACTTATTACTTATCTTCCTCTGGGTACTGCTGTTAGTCACATAGAAGTGTCCCTTTCAGCATGGCCTAGGCTGGACACAAATCTTCTCTTGGATTCACTGAAAAGAACAGCTTTAGGCTAGGAATAAACCACCAGGCAAAATAAACTCAGGAATGGCTTCACTGCACTGATCCAAAAAACCAGCAACTCTTCCCAACCTTCTGCTCATCCTTCCAGGCCCTGACTGCAGGCTCACGGGCTGAGGAAGGACACAAGGTACAACTGCAAGGCGGCAGCAGGTGAAAGAGCAGGAAGGCTTGCTTTATCTGAACAAGCAAGCACAAAGAAGGGAACTGGAGATCACTGGTCCTGTGAAATCCAGCAGAGATATCACAGGGAAAAAGAACTGAAGCATGTGAAGCATCTAAGAGGAAGAGATACAGACAAAAGCACCGGGCCGGGGGATGGCCTGCAGCAACCGAGTTCCAAGGGTACCATGAGGTGTTACCAATGAAGCCTTTGGCCGTGCATGCCCAGAGACATCCAACACAGCCCTGGGCAGACATGGCCGAGGCCTGGGGGGCTGCTGGGAAGCACTGGTGCCACAAGAGCACGAGACAGGGGATGGGGTGGGCAGGGACAGCCCTCGACACGTGTGCTGGGCCCACAGAGCTGCCAGGCAGCGCCATGGCGGGGACAGCCCGGGGTACTGCCAGCCCCGAGCAACGGGCTCCGGCACTGCTAACAACCCAAGCCATGGTTCCACGGTTACCAAGGAAGGAACCCAACCGCCTCCCAGCGATGACTGTGGCGTCACCGGCCCTGACTCTCGTACCTGGACACAGAACCTGACTCGGCCAGCCTGCAGCAGACTCCAGCCGAGCAGGACGCGAGGTGCGGAGTGCCAGGCCTTGGAGCTGGCAGTGAGCTGAGAGTTGGTCACAGCACTCAGTTATTCACTCCAGAGCCATAGAAGGACGTTCCCCGGCCATGCCAGGTTCAGGCAGCCGGGGCTTCAGGAAGATGCGCTCACGGCAGCCAAGGTGAGCTGGACAGGGACATGTCCGCCTGGGAGCTGGGAGGGTTTCCTTCCTGAGAAACCCGACTATCTCTTTTTTCCCCTCCCTGGGCCCATCAGTGACTACTGTGTCTCTTGCCCTTCCCCAGCATGGCAGGCATTGCTGCAGAAGCAGCAAGGGGGAGCGGCTCACCATCCCAAGTTCCCCCCAGCCCAGCACAGCGCAGGGGCAGCACGGACACAGAGGTGGAGGAGCGCTGTCCCATCTGTCTGGACAGCTGGAGGGAGCCCAGCTTTGTGATGCCGTGCCTGCACTGCTTCTGCTATGGCTGCATCCACCGGTGGGCCAACAACAAAACCCAGTGCCCCCTGTGCAAGGGGAAGATGACCTCCATCCTGCACTCAGTGCGGGCAGATGATGATTTTGAGGAGGATGTCATCATTCCACCTGAGGCACCACCAGAAGTCCTCCCAGCAGGAAGTGCTCACAGAGACCCAGATGCTCCCAACCTCGATCGCCCTGGAGCACGTCAACAGTGGGCGACAGAGGGAGATGACCAGCATTTCTTCGGTGGCTTCCACCTCCCAAACTGGATGAGCCGTTTCTCTGTCAACTCAGCATTACAACAGACTCTGCACTCGTGGTTCTGTCAGAGCTTGGAGATGCTGTTTGAAACAGTAACATCCAGGAGGGTCCAGCACACACGTGTCCCTGAGCAGCAGCGTTGCAGGGAGGACCGCCACCGTCCACGCCAGCGGGACACCCGTGGTACCACAGGGCAGGAGAACAGCTCCTCATCTCTTACTCCTGCTCCACCAAGATCCAGCATGGATGAGATGCCTAGCACCTCATCTAGTGCCATTGGTTGGCGTCCAAGTACACACCCCTCTGCTTCCACTACCACCCATGTGGGGCAAAGACCCCAGGAGGAACAAGAGAGGCTGTACCCAGGCCCTCCTAATTTTGTTAGGAGAGGTGATCCTTCACCTAGGGGACCACAGCGACCACAAAAAAGGAGAGCCAGCAGCCCCAAAGACTCTCCAGCTCACAGGAGGCCACGTTACTGATACTGGAGGGTGCTTCCATAAATCAGTTTCAGTTCCTACCAATGAGCCGGTATTGGAATCACAGAACATGCTGATCCATCACAATCATTGAGCTCAACTTCTGGTGCTGTGGAGGAGACCCGAAGAATCCCACCATGTGCCTGACAGCATTGTTAAAAAAACACTTCTTGAACTCAGGCAGGCTCGATGCTAAGACTTGTTCCAGTAATCAACCACCCACTGCGTGAAAACCATTTTTACTGATATCCAATCTAAACCTCCCCAAGAGACTCACATCATTTCTTTGAGTCCTGCTACTGGTCACAAGAATGAAGAGATCAGTACCTGCCCCTTTGCTTCTCCCCATAAGGATGTTGAAGATCACAATGAAATCTCGCCTCAGTCTCCTCAAGGCTGAATAATAGTTATATATAGTTACATATATATACAGATAGATAGACTGATAGTTATATATACAGATAGATAGACTGATAGATAGTTATATATACAGATAGACTGATAGTTATATATACAGATAGATTGATAGTTATATATACAGATAGATAGATTGATAGATAGCTATAGTTACATAGTTACATAGTCACAGAGTTTTCAAAATAAATCAATTTGTCTTCCAAAACCTGGTAATTGCAGTCTTTTTTAAGGCACATGTAATGTGTATGAAAGAACAAGCAGCAGCATTTGCCACCTCTTTTCATCCTTCTTTCACCACTGGACAAAAGACATCAAGCATATTTAAACAAAGACACAAAATATAAATACACAAGAGGGTCTCCCCTCCCTGATAGAACCCCTTTGCTCTTTATTTTTCCCGGAGCTATGTAGTGCACCAAGCAGTCTCTGCCAAAACCCTTGAGGACACTAAGTAGATCCCCAAAAGAAGGCAAAACAAGGAGGATCTAAAGCAATAGTACTTATCTGCAAAGTAACCTGCTAACTGAGCTTTATGGGTTGGTCTCTACTCACAATTGCACTTCAAAGCAGTCTTTCTCCCACATCCCTTTTCTGCTATGGTAAGACAAGACAAAGACCTGCATCACTCAGCTCCTGGTCCCTGTGGGAACCACAATGGCACATGCTCTCTGCACATTAAAGCACTAACTAGTTTCACACATTTGTTGCAGAGTTTCACCAGAAATGCCATTTGGGTAGCTATCAGAAAAGAGCCACCAAAATTTATTATTTTTCTTCTTCTGTGTACTATGGTTGGTCACACAGGAGAAGTGCTCCTCCAGCACAGCCTAGACTGGGCACAAATTATTCACAGGTTCACTCAAAAGACCAGCTTCAGGCTAGGAACAAAAAAACAGCTAAAATAAAATCAGAGGATTTTATTTAAAATCAGAGAAGGGACATGCATGGTGTTGGGGGACACACAGCAGCCACTGCCATACCCCAAAGCCAACACTAGCTGAGCTTAGGGAGGCTCTTGCCTTCACATATATCAGTGGGCTATTTTAAAAGAGAAAGAGACAGGTTTGTGGTGATGTTGCCCTTGGGCTTCTGGGATTTTGTTTGTTTTTTAAAATAATTTAGCAATTTTTACCTCCATGTAACATTTGAAGGTGATTTGATGTGGTAATTACCTATTACATTTGACAAGGTAATTAATGTAGCAAAATACCACTATATAATGTGTAAATGTAGTTTGCTATCATTAAAATGTGTCTGCTTAGCAAAGCTGTTCTGCTCATAAAAAAGAAGAAAGGGGTGGAAACCTCTCAACGGTGCCCATTCTGTTATTTGAAGAGTATAGAGACTGACCATCTTCAACTATGCTCCTGCTCAAATAGCAGGACCAGAGAACTCTAAAACATAATAAAATTGGCAGCATCTTCCATAAGCAGTACAAAACTATGTAAGTATCTTTAGCACCTCAGCTAAGTGCCTGAGACTTTGATGTCAACGTTTGCTTACAGATCAAGAATAAAATATCCTTGAAAACTGTTTCCTTTTCAAAAATTCCCCTCTAACATGTCAGGTATATCAACCTGCAATGAAGGGTTGCATTGCTCTTGGAAAATGAAAACTAACAGCATCACTGAGATGCTCAGAAATTTTCAATCATTTTCAATGCTCTGATGACTTTGTCTCTACATGAAGCCATCTGAGCGTGCAATGACGTACAGGAGAAGTCAAAGACACATTTACAAAGCTAAAGACAACTAACAGGAACAAAGTAAATATTGTAAACATCATTAGCATTAAATAGAAAAAAAAATACTCCCAAGTACAGAATATATTCAGATCATGTTCTTGGGTCTATAGAAAATAAAAATATGTGCTTGACTGAAATGCTCAAAACCAAACAAAAAACCTTCACTGGTTACACCCAAACCTTCCCTGAGTTATCAAGCATCAGGATTAGAACCTGCTTCCAGCTTGGATGTCTAATACTGCTGTTTTCACATTAGGATGTCTTAAATAGTTTATGGTTTGAAATAATCCTGAAGACAATGTACATCTGTTTGCACAGACAGACTAACAAAGAATGAGAAAACAACACAAGCACCCACATATCAAACACAAGTGATTTAGAAGAAAAGGTATCCAATCTGTGATGCCATATTTAAGAGTTTCCTATCCTTATTTTAGGGACAGTATCCTTAGTAACCTTTTAAGAAGAAAAAAATATACTCTTTTCTGAAATCATCTTCATTGCCAAAGGAACCCTTGCAAACACAGCAAGGATCTGCTGGCTGGAAGAATTTTTAAGTAGCTCTGCCTCTGCACTAGAGGTATTTCCATGGCACTAACCACTACATACACCAGGAAAACTCTTCAATCCTCCCAAACAAAAATGAAGGCTTTCATGATGACTACCAAGAAGTACCCAAACTAATCAAATCTCCTCACACCCTTAATTCACAGTAATTTAGAAAAGTACTTTCAGAGAAGAAGGCCCCCAAAGAAACCCTTAGGAGAACGTTAATTAACCAGATGCAACTCACTTCATCTTGTTCCTCTGCTACAGGGGACAAGGCTCACATGGGGAAATAGATGGTCCCGAGAGACTGGGTTAAAAATAATCCACAAGGATGTTTTTCCAGCAGTTTCCTTACCCTTTTCACAAGGGAATACTTGTTTAGGATTTACTTGAATGGCTTGTGACCCAGCTCCTGGGTGCAGCTTGTGACAACAGACAGACCTCCAAAACAATGGATGTCACCAGGGGTTTCAGTTATGTGACCAAGCCACATTCAGGGTGCCCCCCCTCAACCCTGTGCACCTTTCCCCAGCTCCCCACATCCAGGATGCCAGCCAGACAACTGCCAAGAGAAACATGATCCTGGCTCCTTTCACACCCAAGCATGAAGTAGCAGATGGGAGAAAAACCTCCCCTTTCTACAGGTTCTTCTATTACTAATAGTTTTGATTTTATTACGTGGAGGTGAGAAACAAAACCAGACATTTGACTGCACTGAGGGAAAAAAAAAATAGAATAAGGAAAGAAAAAGAGTGCTTTCTGTGGGGGACACACATTTGAATGATTCAACAGGCTACAAAGTCCTGAACAGAGCAGCTGCCAACCTCTTACTTGGAGAGGGAAAGCCATCCAGGTGCAGCAGCACTGGAGACAGGAGCACAGCTAAGGGCTGAGATTGGATGAGTTAAAAGACCCTTCCCAGCTGGTATTTGTCTTGTGAGAGAAAGAAACACCCAATAACTGCAGAACACCTGTAAAATCACCATGCTGGAACCTGAGCTCCTCACAACTGCCCCAACACAAACACACTGGTCACTTGGAATAATCTGAAGTCCAAGTTTCTGGAAGTAATGTTAGTATCCGTGGTCCAGATGCATTTGCACTGGTGGTGCAAGAGCCTCAAGAATCATGAGTTTGTTAGATGGTGGGTGCAAAATGGTTTGAAGATGAAAGTTGAAAAAGTGTCTGTCTCAGCAATATTTAGAAAAACTTAAACCATGTTCACTTAATAGAGTAAGGAAGATAATACTTTAGAGTGGCTGGAACTTTATCTGAGTTAATAGGCACTCACAAAAATCTATAAATTAACACTATTTTCTCATTACTGAAATACTGAGCTCTTAATTCTCTTTCTTACAGATCCTGTTTTGTATACACAATGAAGCAGAGCAGTGCTACCACTTGCACACTCCCCTCTTCTTACATGTTTTTACCCATTGCTTTAGACAAAAAAAAAAAAAAAAAAAAAAAAAAAAAAAAAAACCACCCTGGAAATGCCACCACACTTGAATCTATCACCAACACTTTAAGGGTCATGTAGGACAATCCCAGAAAGCCACTGAGAAGTTCACAGAGCTCCACAACACTTCATATTTTACAGAAAGAGCCTCTCATATAATGAACAGAGATGAAAACAAAAGTCGCTCCTTACATTTTTTTCATAAGGGTAAAAATGCTTCACACATATAATTAAGTTACACACGGAGAGATGTTTTTCTTCAGTACTTTAATTATTCATTGGGTATAGCATTGTTTTACTGTACGAAATGTTTGATATACAGAAAAGCTTATTCTTTCAGAACTATAATTTCAGCCTCTGTTCAATTATATTCTTCCTAGCAGTAGCTAAAGAGAGCCTTGCAAATGTTGTTCTCAGGCAGTGAGAAAATTCAGTCTTGCAACTCTCCCCTTTGCTCCCCTCCTGAGCCTTAACTATGTTGTTTTCTTACAATTAATTATTTAGGTGGTTCCAGTAACAATATATGATTACTGCTGTACAGTCACAGAGACATGAGCTGAGCAGTGATACCATTCACTGCTGTTTGTTTCATCTAGGACTTGCACTGTGTGAGAAAAGAATTTTTCCTTCAACTTAAAACTTGCTTAAACTTAGCGATTCAGCATTTCAGAGTTATTTTTTTAGGACGTAACCAGCAATAAAAGATTGCTGTAAATTCTGCCTATATTTGTGCACTGCGTAAATACACTTTAATGGTGGTAATTGAAATTTGAATAGGATGCCAACACCTGAGGCAGACTGACGCGACATTTAATTTATACAATTAAACATGAGGGTGGGGAAGCACTAAACAAACAATGTTTGTTACTTGTACATTTCACATGAGACCTGTTTTCTCAGTTTATCTGTCCTGGGTTGGGTTTGGCAGAGTAACATCTCACGGAGCAGGGAATTAGTCCCTGGCAGGGTCTGGCACAAGGGGAACAGAGAGAGATATGCCTGGCATCAGCAGGCACCCACCCAGCCAGGCAGGGACACCCAGACCGAGCTCAGGAGGGGGAATCATCCCTTCATGGATTCACAGCATGAACCCAGCAGCAAAAAGCCATTTTAGACTGTGCAAGTTTGACCACCAGCTCACCAAGTGCAAGATGGTGCTTCAATTCCCTCCATCCAACTGGCCCCAGGTCAGACCCTACACAAGTCCTGTTCCTACAGACTCAAAAATACATTCCTGCCCACATAAATAATGGAATTAAATGTGGAAGAAGCCAGGTATGTAACTAGTCACCTACACATAAAATATAACTGAACTGAGGAAGCAATTGCAGCATTTTATAAGTACATTTCTTACTGTAACATACAACAGCCCCAAGAACAAAGTCAGCCCCAACTTTTCTGGCAGAGGGAGCAGAGAGGGAGACGTTAAGCCCCACATGCTAAAACTGAGCAGATTCAGATCCTCTCATCCCACCAGGAACATCCCCTCTTTAAATAAACTATTCCTGGTAATCTGTTTAGTCAATGCTTTGTGTTTCTGTCTGCACGCTGATTCATCAGAGCACACCAAAGGATCTCTGCCATATGATAAATGCAGAACACAGAGTGAATAGTACCCAACTAGAGTGCTTGTCATTATTGAACTCACAACTATTGCATAAAGGAAATGTGACCCAAAAATAAAAAATTAAAAATAAAAATAAAAAAAAAAAAACCAAGAAAGAAGGAAACAAGTCTGTTTTCTACATTGTTATGGGTGGAATTCCACCCTTCATATGTGAGTGCAGAGAACTCAGTCAAAGTAAGACAGAGGGCAAGTGTGCACACACACGTGCACACCAGTGCAAATGCACATATTAGCAATATGGGATTGTTTTAATGCATATCAAATCACTCAGTGAGGGGTTTTTCTCTTTCTGAATTTGCACTCTATGGCCCATCAGCATTACATCGGCTTTTAATATAACCAGGATTACAAATCAGGTGTCTCCCTGGGTAGTACTGTGACTCTGGAAAAAGCAGGTGCTATTTCCAAGCACGCATATGGGCAACCATTACAATATGAAATATGCACATGGTGATGGGCAAGGTGGAACGGGAGGGGAATGTAATAATCTGAGACAAAACAGGGGCAGAGCTCACGGAACCCAGGTCATACCAACAAAATGAGCTGAACAAACTCTGGGCTTCCCTTGTAAGGCAGCGTTGAGCAAACCAGTCTCTAGACATGAAGAGTGAAAACAGACAGGTTTTATCAATGCCAGAAGTAAAATTGCATGACCTTTCCAGGAAGGAGGATTTTGATGCTGGGTTTTTGCAGGACAAGATGCAAACTGCAGATTTGAAGAGATGCTGTGGCCACACATACAACAACTGTGCTGTGTTCTCGTGTGACATATTCTGGTTTATAAGGGCTTTCACAGATGTTAAAAATTCAGCCATCTCACAAACCTGATTCCACCAAACCACAATGCTCCACAGAAAGCACTCTCAAAGTCAGGAGGATCTCCTGCCTCCCCCCAAGAGCACTCCTTCTTGAGGGTTACACATCATCCATCACTCTCTATCATGGGCTGGAGAACCACACCCTCACAGTAAACAAAATCCAGCAGTTCCCATCCATTTGAAGGACCCTTACTCCTTCTCCAGAGCACACTTCCACCTCATTATCAAGAAAGTTAATAACACAGCTGACCTCATGGAATTGGCATCATCAATGAGATTCATTGGCAGGCAATAAACTCAAATAAATTAAACAGAATGAAAATGAAATGTATCAACTCCAGCCATTATTTTACCACAAAGCATCTTTAATCCACCGTTTTAATTCTACCTCCAGTTGTGCCTTAAATATATATCTACGGCACATTATTTTTTCTTAGGATTATTGTTGTCTTTGCATCTTTCCTGAAAAATAAAGTCTTATCTTGTTTAATCCTTATCATATAAATACATTCAGTTTTATTACCAATAACTACACTGTAATCCTGTTTGGATAATTTACCAATGTTTCCGGGCTTCAAAAACATAAAAAGGTATCATATCATTTTTCACCATTAGCATCATATTTAAAAGACATTTTATATTTGATTTTAAAAGCCGACTGACCTGCTTATTTTAAAGAAGCTTAAGATTTTTTTCCTTTTATTTTCTTTGCCATGAACTAAAGTAACCCTATCTACAGACTAGCATTGTGTTATTAATTTAAAAGACAGATAAACTCCCTCAAAAAAAATGAAAGTGCTTTACCTTCAAACACACATGCTGCAGGACTGACCCTGTGTTCCAGCAACTTTCTTGAGCTACAACAGAGTCAAAAACTCCCCATGAACACAGAACTACCCAAGCTGAGAAATAGCATTGAGTTTATTAAATGGGAAGGTAACTGTTGACACATACTTGCTTTCAAGGGGTCCTTGGCAAGAAAGTGGCAGCAGTTACAACAAATTAACAGTGTACAATAAAAGCGCCATAAACATGCAGCATACATAATAAATCCAATCAAGTCTTCAAGTCCCACAGATAAAAATGACAAATAGCCACTGTCTGGGAAAATAAAAAAATATACATTTCTTATACACTGCTGTTCATCATTACAACGTTTTTTTTCCCCCTAAATCTAAAATACAAATTAAGTGATTTTAATATGAACAGCATTGTAGATAATATATTTACTTTCCAGCCTCTCCTCTCCTTCCCCCTCCCTTCTTTCCCAGCTTGCGAAACCAGGGAAACTCCTTCAGCAAAGCTTTCTTTGGGCTGATTTGCTTTTTAAAGATCTGTGCTGTGTTCCCAGTGTTTATACAGATGTGAGCTGAGTGATGCTCAGCAAAACACAACGAGCATCCCTGAACTGTCAGAACACAAATACCACCACACTTACAGCGGCTGTTGCTCCATAATTTACTGGCTGCCTGCATTAATTTCCTGCATCTAATCTGTTTCTAATTCTAGCTGCTGAGTTTGGGATCTGAAATTTGTAGCCAATGCAAGGAATTTCAAAGTTTGAGCAGCGTGCACTGAATTTCAGCTTGGAAAAGAGGCCACCCCAAAAGGGAACAAAGGGAGGTGAATCGGGGTCCTTTCAGCATCTGGATATCTTTATTGCCAGATTTAAAAGCCCTTCTTGCTAGCAAGTAGCAACTTGGCAAGGTGCAGCTTGGAAGCCTCTGCTTGTTTTACCTGCATCAATATTCCAAAAGGAACTGCCACAGTGGGAAGACTCTCATAGGAGAGGGAAGATTAACAAGCTCTCATGCAAGAATAATTAAAAAACTAAACATATAAAGTGCTTCAACTGCACAAACTCCTCCTTTTTAATCAAAGGGGGGGAAACAAAAGACTTCCTTAAATATCACATACATGGTAAGTGTAATAACAGAAGTAAATTATAACAATTACAAGTCATTAAAGAGAGTAATTAAAAATAACTGTTTAGATAACAATGACTTTCTTGAAATCCTCATAACAGAGGTTCAACTTTTTAATCATTTTTCTGCAATAACTCGCATAACTTCAGAATAATTGCAGATTTTTAATTTTTATATACTGAAAGAGCATAAAAAGTGAAACCCATAAATTATATGCTAACTCCAGCTGTTAAATGTTGGCATTTTGTCTTAAAAAAAAAAAAAAAAAAAAAAAAGTTCAAAATCTGTTTCCTTAAACCAAGGAAATGTGGAAAAAGGCCATCCTGCCAGTGGAAACATTCAACAGCAGAAAGCTCACGCTGCGGTTTCTTGCCGAGGCAGCAAACTTCTCTAAAAGGGAAGTTACTGCCAACTCAAATACTGTTTGCTTTCACACCCAAGAACAAACTGTGTGCATGGTGAAGGCTTCCTGAGGGCTCAATGCAGCTGGAGCATGCTGAATAAAGGTAACTAATGTCAAAGCTACTGTAAACTTGTTCTCATTTTTCTATCAGCAAGTTCTCATCAATGAAAACAAGGCTATTATTCCCCCATCCTTCCTTTAAAAAAAAAACAACAAAAAAAAAAAAAAAAAAAAAAAAAACAACCAAGAAGAAAATGAACTTTTATTTTTATTTACTCTCATTTTATTCCTCCAGTTTATGGTTTAGGGCGTTTTCTTGCTGTTGTTTCTAAGCAGACAAACTTGTTTGCAAAACTTTCCCCTGCCCTTTCAGGGGACAGGTCAAACTCAACTTCATGAGCACAATAAAGATGAATTTCCAGGGCTGAACACAATATGCAACAAGGTTCCTCTCCCTGAGCAGGAAATGCAGAGGGAGGGTTTCAGCACAACTTGACAAATTGGAGCCAGAAAACCGTGCCAAAGCAAACACCATTACTGGGAGGGCTCTGCTCGAGCACAGATGACAGTTGGAGGGGTGTCCTGTCCTGGCTGGCGATGGTCACGCTACTGTTCCTCACCCAGGGCTTGTGTGGAGCTGGGCAACAACTGCTTCCCTGGGGCAAGTCCAGACACTGCCTCCCCTTCTGCTGCACGCCGTGTTAGAAGGGCTATCTCCTCAAAAACACGCCTAGGAGAGATTTCTCCCTCCTCGAGAGTATGCCTGGAAGTTGAAAGCCCAAACTGCTGCATTTAAAGAAAAGGGATTTTTCCCCTTGCTCATCAAAGGAACCTGAGAAAGTGCGGCTATTGTGACAGCGTAAGATAATAGCAGTTTCATCGACGGTTCCACTTTGAAATCAATAGTTATATTATTTTGAAATACAATGAAGGAAGGAATTAAGATTCTTGTAACATCTAAGAAAAAACTAAACATTATCAAATCCTGCCTTCCCTCTTCTAGCCAGCTGGCATACCCAGAATCAAACACAGTTAATCATTTAAAGGAAGAATCCTTTTCAAAGCAGAAAATCACACCGTTTATTCCAGAACTCCTACTCAATACTATTTTTTTCTGTGTACTAGTGCCTAACACAACACACTGAAATGGCATAAGGCATAAATGCATCTTTATGAAAGAAACCATGAGATTGAGTGAGCGGCCGAGTCTACTCAGGAGTCAACTCTCTTCCTTCAGCTGAGCTCAAGATGGGGCTGAGGTGGAATTACCACCACCCTGACCTTACCCACCTCAATGCACCCACACAGCTGTGCAAAGTTCCCAGTCACCTGTCTTCTGATCATTTTACCACAAAAAAAAGGGTAAGAAACCAAAGTTATGACACACAGCATTAAGCATTAACCCCACCCTGCACACAGACTGAAAAAGCTAACATTTCCTTTAGAAGAGAGAAAGATAAAAACTGGTCAGCCCTCCTCTGAGACGCCTCTCGCCAGGTCCCTGCAATGATTGATGCTGCAGCCTCTCCCTCCTCCATCACTCCCTACCTTGTCTGGTCACTGGTGGAAAACCAGGCAGCCACGGACACGCAGGCAGATCCTGCACCTTTCTCAGGCCGCAATCCTCCCGTGCCAGGCTGCTGCCAATGTCCTTGCAGCCGCCGGAAAACAGGCCACAAGGTTCAAGTTAACTGCAGAGCGTTACTACACTGAACATCTGGTCATGAATGAACGGATTGCCCACTAACTCTCAGCGTTGGGCAGCTGATGAAAAATTCAACATTTTCCTTGTTGGCACAGTTGTTTTGGAGAATTCTCTAGAGCTTCCTGAATTATATTAAGAAAATTTCACTGCAGCAATCTATATCTGTGAGAACAGCTGGTGTTGAAAGGGATCTGCTGCACTCGGTGTGCTGGGGGACCTCCTGTTGGATCATGCTACTCTTACAACATTTGTCCTTGAAAACTTAGCTCTGCCGTGAGGTCCTGCAGACAGGACTGTTAAACTTAAAAACAAGCAAAAAAAAAAAAAAAAAAAAAAGTTAAATTAGGAAAGGGCATCTGGGTGAGAGAAACAAGCTCTCCAGGTCAGCCAAAGACACTCAGCATCTCCACGTGCTCACGAGGCTTGGCTAAGCCAGGACAGGCTCTATTCTCTAAAACACAATGTTATGATTTCTCATCACTTTCTTCCCTCTCCCAGCATTGTTTTAGTTCAGTAACAGAAATCTCCATTCTGATAAACTCTGGGTCAAACAGCTGAAAAGCCTCAATAAATTTCATAAAACAGATTTCCCTCCTGCGAAGTCAACTGCCGCGCGCCAGTTGCACAGATAAAAACCAGCTCCACACCATGCACTGAACTTGTCTAAAACTCAAACTTGAGAAATCAACCAAAAAACCAAACATGAAGGGAGGGAAATAAATTTAATCTAGAGCTCAAAAGAAAATAAAATAAAATTTAAAAAAAGAGTGTTTATTTCAGGACAACAAAATTGGAATTTTAAATCTTAAAATATTTTAAAGAAATTAACTTCTTGATAGTGTGATAGTATAATAATAAAACATGTATATCTTTTTCTTAAGGAAGTGGTAAACTTAAGTCATGCTAAATTTAGGCTATTATCTATGCAGCATAAATTTCACTTCTGTGTATAAATGCTAACTTGCATATTTCTCCATGGTAACTAAACTATGATTAAAACAACAGTGAAACCAGCCTTTAAAGCCACCTGTTTAACTAGGAACAACCTAATTTACAAAAATACTTAAACTTAGAAATTTCATGGGAATCTAGATCACGTTTTTCCCAGTAGAAAGCTCACTTTTCCATGATCACATAATTGTAATATACTTGGCTTTGGTTGGTAATAATTTTTTTCTCTCTTTTTTTTTTTTTAACTGGTGTAATTTTTTCTTGCATTGTTCAGCCTAACACAAGTGGTATTTAAGATTATAAAGAATAAGTCTCTAATAACCCTTTCCAAAAAGGAAGTTATTTTGCTCCTTTGAAGGGATTAATTTACCTAGAAAGTATCTTCATGTTTTACAAAAGGAACAAATGAAAGAAATGAGAAAATCCCAAACTGAAATTCCCATTAGATATGGTAAGACACCTTCAAAACTCATTTTTCTGTTGCGATATCCTTGTAATTTACTAATGAAGAAATGGACTGTTTTTATGGGTCAAATTAAAGAAATAATTATAATACGACCCAGAATAGTAAAAGTGTAGGTACAAGCAATATTTTCTTATTTAATTATAAAGCATAAAAATAGATTTGAATATGAATCATTTTAACCATAGAATTAAATTTAGTATTTAAATACTGAAAACCCCTTGAAGTAGAAATATCATCATAATAGGTTTAGTTTGGTGTGAAATACATGACTCATATATTCATGACACATATCTAAAAATGCCTCATATTAAAACTTTATTATAATAAAAAATTGATCACCATTTTTGTCTACTGGTTTTCACATGATGTAATACCTAAGGCCAAATCTCTGGTTTTTAAGTAATGATGAGTGAAGTAGTTTCACAGCAGCACCTCATAAAATGTTCAGAGTCCATTGCATTTACACTTGCCCATCCAATGTCATATACAAATGAATGACGGATGCTAATTAGGCAACAATGGTTTTAACATAATGCCTACAAAAATCGACATTAAAACTTCTCCCTGAAAAAATACAGCTCTGAAGTCATAACCAACACAGTGAGAAAAGAAGACCCAAAGTGCCTGATCAGACACAAAATAAAGCCCCAGGTACACAGAAATTTATGAGCAAGCTGGACTTTACACCTGGAGATCATTCATGGAGCTCAATGGGACAAATACTGCAAAAGTTAAAGCAAGCTCAGAGATAAGACTTTTGAGTTGCAGTAAATGATCTGTAGAAATGAGAGTCCAAGAGCCACACCTGGTTTGGACTGACAGTGATCCTCAAACCAGCTCAAGCATTTTCTCAGGTTTATTATTTTCTCACCAGTTTTACACCTGTTAATTTACCTACAGACTTAAAAAAAAACCAACAAAAACCGACAATTATTTTGTTCTTAGCCCAAGTTTTTTTGTTTTCTAGATCTGTCAAAATTTTTTGAAATGAATGGTTTTGTTGCCTTTGTAACCAGGGTCTCCTCTTCATTATGTTGCTGAGGTCTGTCCATGAATTAACCAAAAAACATACCTATAACTAAGTAAAACCACAAATACCAAGCAAGTGATCTGGAGTTTAAAGGCAGGAACCAAGAATAACACAAAGTTAAAAATTGATCCAATTTGAAATTCTGTCTGCAAACCAGTACACTTTTCAAAGCCAGATCACTGAACATCAACAGTCACCCGTCCTTCAGAAGGGAAATAATTTCCAGAGAGCAAGAGAAACATCTGTAAGTTGGGTTACACGAGTGGAGATGGAACAGAAGAACCAGGGCAGGTGGTGAATATCCTACAACCCTTCCTATCAATGGGAAGCTACAGAAGCAACCAGAGAGACCAAGACAGCCATAAAGTTCTCAGTGCTTCCCTATGCACGAGCCAAGTATTTGGGGAAGGCAAGTCAAGTGATGAACAGGGATGGTTAGAAATAATTGTGCTGGTTCTACTCATCTCAAGCCCAATGGGACCCTACACTAACACTGGACATTTCAGTGCTCTAATCTGTTGTTACAGATCTCTTCCACGCTCAGAAATCAATCACTTGGAAAGCTGATGTGGCTCTGTTACAGTAATTAAACTTTGTTTTGCACCAGAGTCCTGCATTTGCAGTGTGTGTACAGTATGTAAATTATACAAATTACAAGAAAAGTTGATTAGCGTAATTCAAATCTCAGCGCAGTTACTAAAATTAACAGTGAATACAAATTATACAGAATCACTTCAGTGCTGCTGAGAAGCTCCTCCACACAAAGCATGTTACCAAATTCACAAAAGTGGACACCAAAACAAGGAAAAACAAGCTTGAGAACATTACAGACAATCGTTCCCAGGGAAATTTTGCCCAAAAAACTAACTTTCACTCAGCCTTATTAATTCTTCATGGCTATTATTCAGAGTTAAACAATTCTGTGGTGTCTGCCTTGCTCTGCTTGCAGCTGTGACAGCCTCACTTGCAGCATTCTCTTATATCTAACATTAGGTGAAATAAGAAAGGTAAATATTCTGTAACAGTGGCAGCAACCATTTTTATTTATTTTAATTTTTTTAACAAGACTCATGAAGCTGTTGAGATTTGAGGTTTGTCCTGCAGATCCAAGATACCTCACTGCAGAGATAACACAGGGCACTACACAAGAGGGAATATTTCTGTTCCACTAGGAAGGTCCTGCTGGAGAGCCCAAAATGTCCAATTCCCTTTGTCCTGCCCAGTAACCTCTTCCTATGTTGCTCATCCTTTGATCCCCTGGCCCTTTGAATCCTAGATCTGAGGAGCATCCACCTGACTGTACTTCTGCAACACCCAGGACACCCATGGGAACACAAAAAGCCACCAAAGATCTTACACAACACTGCCTTGACCTGAAAATCTTTAAATCAGTAGCTTTCTGCCCATGAACCTGAGCACAACCAATGTCAAGGAGGCAGAAGTCACACAGGTAATTAAATATTAGTTGCAGTCTCTTCGACTTCTCCATGCTAACCAGTCTGCCTGCCATTGCTCAACAGTGGAAAACAATCCAGAACTGGTATTTCAACTTGATTTCTATCACTAAAATGCCAGGCATGAAGTTTTGACAATGAATCTGTGATGTTTGTAGCAGTAAGATTTATTTCTATAGAACAGCAAAAAGGGCTTAAAAGAGGACAGAGGTTTAAAAAAAAAAAAAAAAAAAAAAAAAAGAGGAAAGGCATTTCATTTGAAAGGCAACAACATTCTAATTGTGCTGGGAGCAGGGAAAAATAACTCAAACACAAAGGACAACAGAAAACCAAAATTCATTTGAAAAATGCTTCTATAAAGTCATTAGATTGAATGTGTCCAAACCGGACTTTTGGTTATCCCAGACTCTGAGACAATAGTATTTTTCCTAGCCTGCTAGCAATGATAAAGGTCTGGATTAAACAGGAAGACAGGAAATTCAAAGTTAGCTTAAACTCTATTCATAAAAGGGGATGGGCTTACCAGTTCAGATAAAATAATGATTTAAAAAGTATTAAGAAAAATCTTAAGTCAAAATCTGATGAGAGATTCATTAAAAGGCTACAGTATATTTTATTCTATTTTAATATTCTTTTCAAACTTCCTGTGCTTCAGTGAAAACCAGTATCACAGTAAGCTGCAAAATCAGGAAAGTGCCTAACCTAGAGCAGCAGCAGACTCTTAAAATAAAACCAGTTTCATGACATTTCAGCAGAATTCCCAGACCACAAGGCACGTATATAAGAATTTCAGATGCTTATCAGAAGCTGTTTCTCTGAACATTTCTCTTTCTCCCTCCCCACCACCTATCAGCTACCTGCCACATCAAGCAAGACACAAGACATGTCTAAGCAAGACACAAAGAGACAAAACGAAGTGTAAAGACCCCTAAAATAAATAAGGGCAAAAGAGGTTTTGAAGCTATCATTCCATCTCCCTGACTGAACATCTTGACTTTTGCGAGTTTAGATCAGAGTAACAGCTGAGAGCAACAAAAGACAAGGAAGGATGTGGATGGGGCTCCGAGTAACCTGGTCTAGTGGAATGTTTCCCTGCCCATAGCAGGGGTTCAAAGGTGGATGATCCTTAAGGTCCCTTCCAAACCAAACCACTCCATGATTCTATGCTATTCAGAATTCACCCATCACCACTGATCACTCCACAAATATTAATGCCAATAGCTATCAATAATTAACAGTGTTATATCCAACAGACAAATAGGTGCACGTTACAATTTCAGCTGAAGCTCAACCAAAACCAGTCATGCCTCAAAACACATCAGCAGCAGGCACAGACAACTGACCATGGGCAGCACATGGCCCAACACCATGGTGTAAGTTGGAAAATGCTCTGGCAAGCACAAGGTCTGAGGAGGACATGTGGTGTGGGAGGTCTGCACTGAGAGGTGGAGGGGGAAAGCAGCCAGAGCCACACAACTGCACAACAAGACACGAACACGAAAAAAGCCAAGAGACGGCGCTGGGTAAGGACCGGGAAAAGCATTGTCACAGCGTTCCCATGGGACAGGGGCTGGCCACAGCTCCTCAGCAAACACAGCCAAGCTGCTCAGTGCAAAAGTTCAGAGCCACAGAACAAATTATTTCCTCCTTAATTGCCCTTTCTTAGGCTTTGCCCCTCACTTCCCCACAGCCAGCACATGATGTTAGGGCCGCGCTCAGCAGCTGCTCTGTGCACTCTCCTCTGCCTCTGTAGCCTCCTCCTGTTCTGGAAGGATGTGTGAAGACCAGCCTCTGCAGAGGGATACAGGCAACCCACTCCCCAGCTTGACTTTGATAGAGTTGTGCTGATCTACACTAATATTCTGCCTCCATCAAAACAATTAATATTCCAGCACACTTGCTTTTGCTGTTTTCAATTGCCTCAGTAAACTCTCTTTCTTGTGAGACCCAAGATCCTTTGACTTAACATGATCTTGAGCTGTTTACATAGAATTCGAGCTTTTCAAGTTATCCACCCCATTTCAGCGCAATTATTCCCTTTAAACATCCACTTTAATAGCAGGAGAAATGTTGAACTTTTTATGCTGTTTAAATTCAAGCGTAAATTTGTACACAACAATAAAACACGCCACTAATTTGTCATGCTCCTCTGAGCAACTGTGTCACTCACACCAAGAACCACTGACTGTGGTGTTTGGAGCTTTCGTTCCTATTTCACATCACTCAATTGAGCCTTCTGTAGAAAAGCTTTTAACAACCACATCTGGTCTTTAATAAATCACTGCACTTTGTCTTCCTGCCAAAACTCCTCCTTTATCTAACTTACATCTTCATGATGAGATAGGAAATCACACATTATGGTGGTGACAAACAATTGTAATTATGTCATTAGTAGCCATTTAGTCTACAAAGGTTCTCAAAAAGGAAATATAATGCACAATAAGAAATATAGGATAATACATTGATCACAGTTCTAATCCGCTTTTTACTTCCCAAGTGTAAAAAGCTGGCATAATTCATGGGCACAGCAGGCAGTAATAGTATACCACTTTATGAACTATGCAGCTATTTTATTCCCCTATCTACTTAAAAATAAAAAAGCTTTTAATAGCTTGATTTAGACATAAAAGTTATTTATGATGCTTCACTGATTATAATATTTATTTATTTAACTTTCCACGAAAGTGATTCTTTCTGAAATGTAAGCACATATTATGGCATCGAAGATCTCAGAGAAGAACCATTACACTAGCAAAGAAAAAGTGAGGAAGAAACTTTGGTATTGGAAAGAATTCAGAAAACTCATCTCTGTACCCTGTATGGCTTGGAAACCGGTACAACCACAAATAGAAACAGCTCTTCTACCATTTAGGAATTTTCTAAAAGCAATTAAAATATAAACAAGGGAAGTTTAAGAGTTCACTCAGAACAAAGGTGTCATTTAAACCAGCTCATATGCTGGAATATTCACACGTAAAGAGCAACTGGAGTCTGACAGGCTCCAATGGTGCCTCTACCATTTCAGTTCAAATCCAGAGTGCTTTTGGGACAAAGTGCATTGTAATTCACATCATGGAGCAGGCTCAGCAAACATCAGCTGGATTCCTCTCCAATGAAGCAGGCCAGCTCCAGGAGCAGCCCTTTGAGCCTGTGCTCAGCACCAAACTCTCAAACCACAGGACTGGATCAAATCTGGGACAGTGCAAAACCTCTGGGCAGCTCCCAGGTCCATGGCATCAGCTGCTTCTCTGCACAGAGCCACTGCTTTCACCCAGTATTGCTGAACAATGCAGACGCAGCTCCAGAAAGCTGCAAACCACCCAAAAGATTTGTATCTATTGCCAGTTGTTATACATTTCTCTGACAATCCAATAATGAGCTTCATTTAGGTTTCCAAAATAATCCTTATTCTGAAGACATGCTTTAGAATTATTACCCCCTCCATTACTGAGTTTGTCCCCACAGAACCTAACAAAGGTTTGGGTATTTTGCAGAAAGACCTGGATTCCAAAACCTTGACATATTTTGGCCATTTTGGCTTTCTGCACCCTGTGGTGTAAAATAAACATAAGGCTCCTTCAGCACCCATAACACACAAACCCGTCATATCAGGAAGCATTACTGTATTACTCAGAAGAGTAGTTTAATTTCCCTTCCACATTTGTGAAAACCAGTTGCACAAAGGACCCCAAAGAACTGCAGGGAACCAACACACAGCACCATCATTTCAGCTCTTCTACACCAGCCTGAGCTAGAAGTGCCCCAAATTACTGCAGGTGCTGTTCTGGAAAGTTTCTCTCTCAATCTCTGAACCTTCTTCTGCCTGGTGTATTCCCCACCCCCTCATCCCGCCAAAGGAAAACCATCTCTCAAGATATCCAAACACCCACTCCTGCTTTCTGCTTGGTTTGTTACAGTCTCCACTGTTTCCTGTTAACCGTGACTACAAACCTTCCCCTACATTCAGCCTGGTGAGCATCACTCACCTCAGTATCTGGCCAAGGTACCTCCAGCAAGGAAAAACTAACAATAGAAGGACCAAGTAGGTCAAAGCTTGTCCATAGCATAACCTGGAGGAAGAAAAGTCACCAGCCCTCATACAGTGAAGCATTCGGCAGCAGAGATGCTATGAATGATTGCATATGCACAGCACTTTGGAATGCCTGTTCCTGTACAGGGTGGGACAGCTACAGCCAGGCCTGAAAACAGTCAGATCAAAAGTCCATCCAAGTTAATTTCCTGTACTTCCAAAAAGCCCTGAGTCAGTGCTTTAGGTGATGCATTATCCATTTTTTATTTGTTCACACCAAAAGCTGTGCAGTGCAAACACACAGTACTGGAATTTTTTGAAGTCACAGGGAGAAAAATGATGCCTTGACCCAAAGGAAGTGGAGCATGTGACATTGCACTGTGCTTACCTTGACAAAAATAATTACTCTTGCTGGGAAAAAAAGCTTCAAATCATGCAAGCTGTATGTTTCTAGTTGTATGTTTCCAGCCAAGGGCTCCCAGAACTGAGCAGCACCGGCGAGGCACTGTGGAGAAGCTTTGGACAAGGGCTGTCATGGGAGCTTTTGTGTGAACTTTGTGTGAACAATGGAGACAAACCTTGGAGTGAAAATTATACACTAACTCCTGGGAAACTCTTCCACACCAAAAACCACAGAATAAGCCCTTGCCCTTGGGCTTGCTACCTCGCAGCAGCATGGAACTCAAGCCAGTCAACTGGGTCACAAGGCTAAAAGCATTTCTACCTTCCCCAGACAAGAAAACCACTTCCCGGTGGTACCTTTCATCTCAGCCTCGCTGCAGCACTCCCCACCCTCCTCCTGCAAACAAACAACATTAACCCTTGCCTCCTGGAGATCCCACTGTCCCCTGGCTCAGCAGTAAGGAATCGGAAGGCTTAGATAAAAGCATCAAGGCAAGATGGGAGAAAAGAAGAATAAGAGAAATTCACTAGTCTGACATCAGCAGAGTTCAGTGCTGTCTACCTGGGAGCAGCACTAAGCTGCAGGGGAGCATCATCTACTTCTGCAACTCACACTACCAATGGGTAGATCATGAAGGTAGGACACATCTTCCATAGGTCTGCAAGAATAATAGGGAAAGGCACATAGGAATTATTCTTTGAAAGCCTTTCACCTAACCCATGAAGGAAAGAAAAAAAAAAGGGGAGGGGAAGAATGCTTCAATGCCATTTTGTCCTTTATTTGCTCCTTAAATTCCATCCTTTCTCACAAATTTAAATAAAATTAAGTGAATACATGAGCAGGTGAGAATCAGTCAGACTGCCTGATCTGCTCTGAACCACCTACAAACACCTTGTCTGGAAAAATATGAACTGAGCAATCAGCCACTACTGGACAAAACAGGAAGATTTCAAGACAATCAGCTACAGGTTTCTACTAAAGTGATCAGAATCATGCCTCCACAGTTACACACAGGCTGGATTTTTATCCTTGACAAGGTTGCAGGGACCTTTTGCTTACATTTAGGCAGTTTCAAAAAGTGAAGAGACAGACTTTCATTTGACCTGGCGCGACAGCCTGGCTGACCTGAAGGGCAAAGCTGTAGATGATTTCCAAAAATGCCACAGCCCCCAATTAAAAACACATGCTGCAGCTAAGGAAACCCTGATGAAAATTATCCACAGCCCTCAAAAATAAATAATACCTACATTTCTGAGTACTAATAGTTTAACACTATCCCTTTGAGGAACCATTCTTTCCCTGCTTTTACCTTAGGAACCCAAATAAAGAGCAGACCTAGAGGGGCTGTACTGGGAGAGGGTGTGGAGTGAGGAGCACAGTCAGCTACATGGTGTTGCTTGGATTGAACTTTAAGCTTCAAATACTTGATTTTATCTTGTAGACTCTTACAGGAAGAAGAACCACACTGACCCAGCGTGCTCCTCCAAGGCCCTGGAGCTTCTCAAACATAACTAAATAAAAAAAGTGAAGATTTTTCATGGCCCTACAGGACCTCTGGGTATCTTGTAAGAGAAACCTCTACTGAGGCAACTCCAGAAGGGCCTGTCCAAGCTCCAGACTCGAACGTCCAAGAACCATCTCTTGTTTTCTGCAGAAGCAGCCAGGAGAAACACTGACACCCATAACACTTGCCAGGCTTCGCTGAAGAATTCAAATGAAGGTCTCGTTCTCACAGAAAAATCTGTTCTCTGTTTAGCTAGCCCCACCTCACAACTGAAACTGCCAGTGAACCAGACTGATGGGTCAGATAAACTACATTATGCCCAGGACAGTACCCTCCATGCTTCTTTGAATATCTTATCACCACTGGTTTCCAATTTACTTGCTGATATAGGTGACTGCTCTGACATTTTTCAACCCTGCATGTACTGCTTTACCTTCAAAAAGGAACCGAAACCCAAGAACTTTCAAGGCAGCACTTATTTCTTACTTGTTGTTTTGCAACACACCTTTTTCAAGGCTCCTCGACCATCCAACTTTCCACCCCTTGCCTTGAGAAACACTTTCTGACACATGGATCAGGTCTCCAGGTAGAAAAGATTTCTCTTATTGAGCGTTGTTTTGCAGTTCTCCATAAAGACATTTTTCTGCTTATCAGGACAAGAGTTTGTGTTGAAAGGAACCCTTTTTGCAGGAAGGAACCTGCAATTTTAATTGTATAACTGTAATCAAGAAATAAAGACAAGACTATCACAAGGTTTGCCTGTCTAATCCAATATAATAAATCAAGGACATCTACTCTTCCAATTAATGCATTTAACAAAAGCCTAAATGAACCAGCAGTTAAGTGACCATGGGGATGGTCTATACTAAGCAGATAAATCACCTACTATAATGCACACACCTACTTAAAACCCTCTCCAGCACATCTTTTGTCTTGAAAGCTGGTGACACTTTCTCACCCCAGCAACACCAATATGCAACCACCCAGTTTTTTTTCAGGGAATTCAGTATCCAGCAAAGGCTAACACTGTCTCCAAAGAAGTCATGGTGATGTTTTTAAACAGAGGTGGCCACCACTCAAATACTTGGGGCAGGCAGGTGCCATGCAGATCCAAAGATATCTGGGATTGGGAAATCACATACAGTAGAAAGGCAGAAGGAAACACAGCCTGTTTTCTCCAGACAATAAACAACACTCCATCATTCAAGGTCACTGTCCAACTGGTGACTCTTACTTAATGAAAATGGGAAGAAGGGGGCCCAAGAGAGCAGCAGACCTGCAAAGAGCTCAGGATTTTCCTTGTGCATTTTTGGGGAGGGCAGGGGGCACATCACTACCTTCACTGGTGTTTGTAGCAGACTGCTTGCAAGGCTGGCTGTGCCAGAGCTGGAAACCTCGTTCTCCTCAAGGAGTGGCACCCATCCCAGAGGATGCAGATAAGGAGAAGGGAGCCAACACCACTGACCCATCCAGCTGCAGCAACTCTCCCACAACAGACCCTCAACCCTGAGGAGGACTTTGCAACCCAAAATTATCAACACTTTAAACTTAATATAATAGTCATTGACGCAGCAAAATAACAGCATTGTGAAGTTATACCATGTGCTACTTAATGCTTTCTGAAGATCAGCATTAAGGCCACCAACTCTGAGAAAGAATTGGGCAGGTTTCTCAAAATAAAAAGCCATTAAGAACCAAAAGGAAGCATAATTGTTGACTTTTAATATCCAGGCAAAATCCACAGTAAATAACAATAATTTGCTTGAAATATTGTTCCATACAGCGTGTTCAAAGAAATCCAGCATACAATTTTCAAGAAACTGCAGGCAAATTAATTGCATACTTTTACCTTCTATGCTCCACTCACCCAAGAAAAGAATAACATTTTGCCACACATTGAGTAACCCGTACACGTTTGAAAGGAATTGTCCTAATCAATAGCATTCATTTAATTTGAGATTAGATTAAATATGGACAAAGGGATCAGAGAAGCTTGTAACACCTGCAGTATTTATCCCAATTTTGAATCCACTTGTGCCAGCAGGTTATCAACAAGGCAGAGAAGTGGGGGAACTAAAAAAACAAGCCAGTGACCACATTCACAGCCATGCCAACAAAAAGTTAAGATATCTCTACAAAAGAACTTCAGAAACTGAAAAACATTCATCTTTCTCCAACCCATCATCACGGAGGTTACTGCAAAATGTAACACATGTAGATAAGACCAAGAGAGGATTTTTTTCCCCCTTATTTTACTCCTACAAATGAAATAACAGATCATCTTACTTGCTAAGGTTTTTAAAAGCAGGTACATTCCGTGAGCCAAATTTCACAGCACCTTTATTTGTGTTGCCACACACAGCATCAGTCCACAACATTTGGTACACACAATTTTTTTCCCTTTCCTGGCCACAACTTTGATACAGTGACTCATTACTGCTGTCAGATCATAAACACTGGGGAAACAGCTCCAGAAATAAAAAATATAATAAGGGAAAATCTCCATGCAGGCACTTTCCATTGGCTTTAGTGCATCTTCACGCTGGTTAAAGGATTTTGGTTTTCCACAAGGAAAAGTCACCTGCAAGGATTACCTGTATCACTCCACCCTCTTTGTTAAATGCTGTCCCCATTGCCTGTGTGCATCCCATCCCTCATGTCACCCCATGATTTAAATTCTGTCCTCAGTTTACTTCCCACTCAAGCACTCAAAAACATTTGGTTTCTGTATTTCTGTTGTGAAGAACGATTTGCATGCTCTTCTTTACACATCCTTAGTATCCACACCTTCAGCAGAGGAGTGATACACAAAAGATGCACAGCGACTGTATAAGGGGTAAGAAAAAGGAAAAACAGATCTTTTTCCACCTGAATTCCCTGGACCTTGTAAACAGAAGACAATGAGCTCTTCTCTAGTAGAACAGCACTGACTGAGAATGGTCTCTGTTGCCAGCTCTGCCATGGGGTTTGTGCATAACACTTCATCCATCAAAACACCACTTTACTGGTACAGGGGCTTTAATCTTCCTGGGGAACCACATAAGGGGCAGGAATCAACTTTTCTTTACCCTCTGGTAAATTTTCTTTGTGCAGATTTAAGCTGATACACCCAGTGAGGTGCCAGGATGGAGGAACACTGGTGTGCATCCCCCCAGGAGCAGTAATCCCTCCTGTGCACTGCTACCAGAAACAGAACAAGGAACAACCCACCTGAACCCAACCAGATAAAAGGAACAGCAGCACAGACAGGAGCACAGAGAAGTGTTCAGAACTCCTGAAATGCTGGAAACATGGATTTGATGGCTAAGCTAAACCAAAGCCCTCACTTATGCTAGGCCAGGTTTAAAAGAAAGACCATGCCTATGTACTTGGGTTACAATTTTCCCTTCATCCCTCTACAGAGACAGCCCAGAAAAGCTATCTGTTCTGCAGCTATTCTGAAGAATGCCTTGTGGATGACTGTCTCTTCATCAGCTTCTCATGTTGAGCAACCAAAGGAGATGCTGTGATTCTTATCACATTTCACATAAGACTTCACATAGTCTTAGAGAAGATAAACAGACAAGCTGCATGTTCTATAACATTTGCTTTAGAGGTTTCAGTGGTGAAATGTTTGAAGCTGTTTCAAAACTAGACTGATGCATTGTCTGAACATTTTCCCAAAATAACCAAGATGCTCAAAGATCATTGCTTTTACTGTAGATACAAGGCCACGTACTTCTGCCAAGGAGCTCTGCCCTGGCCACAGAATCTGGAATTTTGTCACCACAACCCTTCTCTTGAAGCCACCAAGGACTTCTCAAATGTTCAAATGTACTTATTCCTTCGTGGGGTGCATTATTCAGGATGCAGCCTCTCAGCTTTCCAATATACAAGTCCACAGTCAACTGCAAATCTCCAAAAGGCAATTCCAGTCCTGCTGCAGGTTTGGCTGATATGTAATACTTAGGAAACTGGTACAGAAAATAAGCATACTTGAAAAACACACGGAGCTCATGTTACCAGCCTCATTCATGTTACTAAACCACCTAAAGCCATGACATACCAATATTGCAACGTGTCTCTGTCAGTGATTATTACACAGATCAGAAGGTCAAACTATTTCCCAACTTCACTACTATCCAGTTTGTGCATACAAACAAGCTCAGCCGAAACCACACTCCGACAAACAAAGTGAAACAAACCATTTACAGGAGAAAAAGAACACAGTGAAGTTGTTCACTTCATCACTGCTCTGCGCTTAACATCACTGCTCTGCTGCAGGGTTATTTTCAGGCATGTGACAAATAACAATCAAGGCTACTTTTCCTTGTATAGATTTTTCCACGAAAAACCATTGTCAGTTCTTCATCCAAAAATGTTTTATGTTCTGACATCAACACTAGAGAAAGGTTCTTGAAAACTTTTAATAAACTCGTAAACTAACTTTTCTGGGGAATCCAGAGCACTTGGTTTCCACTCTACTTTTAAGACCACCCTTCTCTCAGGTGCTCAGTACCCCCAAAGAGCCTTGCTGTCACCAGTGCTTGGGAGTTGTTCACTTTAAAGTTTTTTGTGACTGCTTTTCCATTCACAAACATTTAATAATGCAGAAAGACACAGACAGTGTCACGACTGGACCTCTAGTCCTGATGCTCATGGCACCTTCTGGGTGCCCACCCCTCAGGCAGCTGCTGCCTTCTTCCCCACAATTCAGGATTTCCCATAACTACTGAGTTCATTATTAAGGTTACTGAAAACAGCATCATCCCATGCTCCCTGTGCAGAACTTGACTGATCTAAGAGGGTACCTCCCTCTAGAAAGGGATGATTCTGTCCCACACTGTTACCTGGAGCCAGCTACTGCCCCATGTTTCTATATCTGCTCATATCTGAAACATTAAAAAATACCATGTTTCATTTTTTCACATGTGAAACTTCTTTCTGTTATTGTTTAGGCTCTTTGGAGAGGTTGGGGGGAAAATTGGGCACTGTCCACAAGTGAAAGTAATACCCTGTAGTTTCATTATTTACTCATCTGACAACCGCACGGAGTCAGCGAGGCTTTGGCTAACACAACCCCTAAAAAACCACACTTTACAGGCATTTTTTATTTGTTTTGAGTGCATATCTCATTTAGTTGAAACTCTTTAAATCAAATTGGTCGCAAACTCTGCATGTTTAATTTTCACTTCTCTTCTCAGCTCTGCAAATAAGAATATTCATGTCAGCACTGCTCTCTGAGGGTGATACAGGTGTACTCCAGGCCTTTCCAAATCCCTTCCTCTTCTTTTTTTTCTCCCCTTTCACCACAACAAAAAGTTTCTGGCCTGAAGGACTGTACATGGCTCCACATTAATAAATACATCAGCAGGATTGTTTGCAAAGACTCTCCAAATCATACAAAGTCTGTGGAGGAGAAATGCAACTCAGTGCACTGTTCCCACTCCCTGCTTCTAGGCAATTTAAAGTACTTTTTATTTATTTAAAGTACACCTATTAAAAAAAAAAAAAAAAAGCCAATTCTCATGACCTTTCCTCCATTTCTACTAATTTTTCTACTCAGGTGAGCACCTGCAGATCATGGACATAAGCAGGAATTCTGCCTCATGAATGAGTAAAAGAAAGGAATTAAAATAAACACACAAGGTTTGATTCTGTATACATGAAACATCATGATTAAAACCAAGCTTGTTTAAAGAAAAACTTCCTCCAGAAGCACTTATTTTGCCACACTGAACATACGTAATAAGCTTCTGAGATTTGTTTGTCCCCATTAAGTGTGAAATTTAATATTTCCATACAGTAACAAGTGTATATAATTAAATATATAAGATACCCAGTACAGCCAACTTAAGCATTACAAACCATGCCAACTTGTGCACTTCCCTTCACTGCTACAGTTCCAACCACGGCATTTTAGTGAAAATTTAATTTCCTTTTTCTCTTAGGAAAAAAAAAAAAAAAAAAAAAAAAAAAAAAAAAAAAAAAAGAAAAAGAGGCATGTGTTAAAAACATTATTTTTAAACTCCTCAATTAGACTCTGAGTCTCCACTGTAGGCGGCTGTGAGCAGCACGAGGGATGTCAGGGTGAGGGGTAACACCCAGCTCCAGTTTGGCTCAGGGCAGGGAGCTCCCCTTGGCGTCCCTGCCCACATCTGCTCCCACTGCAATCTCTGCAGCTCACCAGGGAACACAACTGACTCGTTTCATTATCTTCCAGGACCCCTTGAATTAACAGGATGCAAACGTTACGCAGGCTCTGAAGTCTGCTAATTTGAAAACAGCATTTCTCATTTCCCCAATTTTCTTCTTTCGCTCTTTGGTTGGGTTTTTTTTTTTTTTTTCTCAAATGAAATGTTCACTGGGAGAATATTTTAAATTTCTTTTCTGCTTTTCATTATAAAAATCTTGCTTTTCAGAAACTATAGTTAAGTGTCTCTAAATAGTGGGAAATTACATTTTTTAGGCTCTCATTAATATAATTTAATAAATTATGCAAGTACCATCTTAGGCACAAGCTTTATTGAGAACAATAAGTCTGATCCAAACACATAAGTCAAAAGAAAACTTTTTCTAGGAAGTTTAGCGGTTTCTGGGTCAGGTATTTTGCATGTCAAGCACCAAAGCTGACAAATTTCCGACTCTTTTACTAGGAAATTATCATGGAGAGAAGTTGCTTTCTATATTAAACAACTGAAATAGCTGAATATTTTTAACCTAAATAACTAGAAAAAACATAAGATATTTTGCAGCAGACCAAGTTCGGAAAATACCAATCCAAGCCATGAATACCCAGCACAAACATAACCATGCTAATAAACCAGTTAGAACCAGCAGCAATCGCTGTGGCCATGCTGAACAAAAAAACAACCTGTTCCAGCTTCTCACTTTTGAAAGGTAAACAATATTTCTGAAACCACTTCAGCCCTAAGATTTCTAAGGTGACAGCAGTTTTGCTCACCTTAAATCCAAATTTAAAGCCATTTTGTGTTGTTACAGGCACCCTAAGGATGATTTTGCATGGTAGCGAGATGAAAGCATATGCACATATTCTCTTAAGCACAAATGGAACACGAAACATGGCAGAGTAAAGGTTAAGTAGCATTTGACTGATTTTTACCTCATGGGAACTATAATTTACACGCCGCATTCATCCAAGGTAAGAGGGTTCAAATGGCACAAATTAAAAGCCTGCAGTTTCCTACTTCTGTTTTTAACGTATCATATTGATACACGGCCAGTTTTTAAAGTGATAAAAGGTTTCTATCAAAATATCAAACAGCAAGAAGATGCACTATTTTTACACTGTCAGCACTGCTGTGTTTTACTGCATCCTTCCTCACTCCTTACAGCCACTGTCGATGATTATAAAATAGTAACAGTCCAGATGCAGTCCAAAAGGACAAATTAATCTTCCAGACACCCAGCTCTTACAATCAAATCCTGGACTGAAATTTCCAGGAACAGAAATAATTAAATTAATGTGGGTTAAAAAAAAAAAAAAAAAAAAAAAAAAAAAAAAAAAAGTAACACAAAAAAAAAAAAGGCAATAAACAAAAAAGGCAGCACAGAGCACCAACAGCTACCCCAGAGAACTCTGTCTCTATCAGAGATCTTTCTAGAGGAAGGATCTTTCTAGGATGCTTTTGAAAACATTCCCCAGCATCGCTCAAGCACCCAGAAAGCATTTACTAGGAAAACCCCACAAGCTTTTATACATCTCTTTTTTTTTTTGCAAGTAGTCATCAATGGACTCCGGGCATCACAAAACCAGCTACAGATACTATTGCCAAAAAGCATGAATGATTTTTATCAGCAAGGCAGAGAGATGCTCAGCAGAGCTTTGGCAAAATGCCTGCTTCCCATGGCTACTACCCTCAGGACTCTGCAAGCCCTCTCTAACACGCTCATCAACGTGCCTGGAGCACGTTGGGATTCCAAGCACTGTGCTACCACAAATCCTGACTCCGGCCACCTTTCCTTGACAACCAGAGCAGGGACCTGCAAAAATTGGGAAATACAGCTTTTTCTGGGTCAGTAAGCCAGTGTTTTTCCCATGTCTGATTGGCTGGGGCAATTCCACTTCAGCGTTAGTGTTGACAGAAAATATGTGCTGAGAATTTCAGAGTTCAGGATGTTCTTTAGTCATTTTGGTGATTTGATGTGGCACAGGAAATATTAGTGCATATTCTGTATTTTCAGTCACACTCACTTCACCATTCTTATAACAAAAAAAGACAACAGAGTCAGATCACTGAGACTGAAATTATGAGCAATCTGACAAAAGTCAGAGATGGGGGAGGAAGGTGATAAAGACTCAGCCAAATGTTAAACTACTAGTTCAGTCTGATATTTTAATTTCTATTCAGCTTTTATTAAACCTGTCTCCAAATTAGGCATCATCTTGATGAAGAACAAGCCTTGCAGTGATGCTGCCTGTGCTCCCCAATTCCTCACCCCACACTGTGGGTCCTGACTAATCTCAGCACTATAGGTCTTAGAGACTTTCGATACCTTGGCCATGAATTTAATATAAAACTAGATAAAGATAAGCTACCTTTCTCACCAGCTAGGGCAAATCAAGATTTCACTGCTCCTTTCAGCAGGGCTGTAAGTTTTGGACTCGATCAAAGTCTTGCAACTAATTATGTGCTAAAATCAGTGTATCAGCTGCACTGGGCAGTGTTCCCCTCCCCTGCTAATCAACACATCTCTGGCATTCTCATCCCAATACAGAATAAAGCTGCTCTTCCTCTGGCAAAAGCCCTAAAGTACAGCTGTTGCCACTAGTATATAATTTACACTCCTCTAAACCACCAGAAGGGAACACAGCAAATCCCAGATGCAGGATCTCTCCCAGCTGATTTCTGCAATACAAATTACTGAAGATGGGCTTCACTTTTCTTTCTGTTGAACTGGCAGAGTGCTCCACATCTTAAGTGCCTATTTTTATTACAGCATGCAAGGCTCCAGATAAAGGAGTTCATCAGAGTCAATATCCAAAAATACCATGAAGTTTAGTGCACATCTTCTTTCATTTAATAGAATCACAGGGCAGTTTAGGGTGGAAGGGACTTTTAAAGATCATCCAGTTCAACCCCCTGCCACAGGCAGGGCCACCTCCCACTGTCCCAGGTTGCTCCAAGCTCCATCCAACCCAGCCTTGGACACCTCCAGGGATGGGGCAGCCACAGCTGCTCTGGGAAACCTGTGCCAGGGCCTCAGCACCCTCACAGTGTTCAGTTTCTAACATCAACTCTAAATCTCTCCTTGCTTAGTTTAAAACCACTGGCCTTTCCTATTATTATCTGCCTGTGCAGATAGCTGCTCTCCCTCTTTTCCATAAGCACCCTTTCAGCACTGAAAGTCCTAATGGGGTCTTATCAGACCCTTCTCTTCTTCAAACAGTGCTTTCCTGTAAAATCTACTAATATCAGTACAGGACAGAACTGCACTGCAGGTTTCTCCCAGAAAATTGTATGTAAAGAGCTTTGAGTTTAAACAGCAAGATTTCTAATTATGGCCATAAATAAGTGCAGTGGAAACCCCAAGATCAGGGTTTATTTTACAAACCGCTGGCATCTGCTGGTAGCCTGTGGAGCACCAGCTGTGTGCTGCCACTCTCCCATCCCCAGCACATTCCCATCCCCAGAATTATTTTTTTCTGTTAATCCTGGAACTGTGAAACCCAGTCAAACTTACAGTCCTCCTGAGGGAGGTTGGCTGGACTCTGCTTCCTCCTGCACTGTTCTTCTACCCCTGGGTTTTGTGGGCTCTGCCCTGGGGACAAAGCACTGCTCTTTGCAAGATGCCCAGCTCTAGCTGGCTAACAGAAATAATAGAGAATAATTGGAACAGAAACCCTGAGCACCCACGTATCAAGTCAAGACAGTGCATTTTAATTTTTTCCCCTCCGTTTCTGCATCGCTGTAGGTTAGCCTAATTGATTCGTGTTCCCACCAAATTAAAGACACAGCACACAGACAGCATGCCAGTGAAAAAATATGGCAACAGCAAAAGTTTACAAATTTAATTTGCAATTGTTTTAGCAAAACAGCTCAGTCCACTCCTTCAGTTTTGGAAAGTAATCAGCTCGTGCTAGAGGAAGTTACCAGCTCCCAGGATGGAGCACTATAATGCAGACACATTTCATCAGCGATAAAGACCAGTTTTTCAGTTAAGAAGTGGATTTTGCAAGGGAGGCAACACTGCAAGTTACAATTCTGTGGGCTCAGGATCCCAGAGAGGGGGAATACTTGGAAGGCAATGCCACGGAAAAGATCTCGTGCCAAATTTCCTTTTAAAAGCAATGCTGGTGTAAATCCCGGAGAAGCCCCAAATTGTCACTTTGGTGCTAAAAGGGACCCCCAAAGCAGCTCTTTTTCCCAGGCTGCCACCAGAAGGCAAAACTGGGGTTCCCACTGGCTCCAGAGAAAGGGTTAAGCCAAGCTTTGAGTCCCCTGGTTCAAACCGCCCAGCGAGCACTCCCTGCCCAAATTACAGCAGCGCACAGATGCCGTTCAGACAGGGGCTTTCCTTGCCCTGAGGTACAGTTCAGTTTGTCCATTCTACTGTGCAATTACAGAATCAATAAAACATCCCTTTGAAACTCCCTGGACTAGTGCCGACACGCAGACAGTAGTCAAGCTGACATTTTTTGCTGTTTCCGTTATTACCGCTGTCAAGCCTTCTGAGAAGCAACACATCAAAACCCGGGCGCCGGCAAAAGCAAAGGAGGAAAAGCAAATGTAGAGCTGAGGTTTTTGTTCCTCGTATCGGCATCGCATCGCTCCCCAGGCATACCTGCAAACAAAACCTGCTCGAAGCCATCAGAACAAGCAATGGGAAACGCCGCGCTTCCGAAAAGCGCGCGCCCCACCCTCCTCCCCTTCCAACACATCCCTGTGTTGCCATTTTCCCAGGGAGAGGAGGGAATTGCTGGTTGGTGGTAGATCACCTGGCCTAAAAGGGGAAGCTCTGATTTAGGGGATGAACTTATCAGAAAAGCAAATACTAAGCGTCCCGTTGCTTGTATGCGCTCATGAATGCGGCGCGAGATGTGGACTGTATGTGGAAGTTGGGAGGTGGGGTTGAAATCTCGCCATCCATCTGTTTCTGAGAAGTGCCTGAAACACTGAAATAGAAATGGGAAGCTGCAGAGTGCCAGGAGTGGAACCTGGGAAGAAAAAATGAAGGAGCAGGACAACAAAAGAGGAGGATATTGAATCAGCATGCTCAGAATGATTCAAAGGACAACTGGATGAGCAAGAGCAGTCCTAGCAGAGATGCATTCACTGTCCACAAAAATGCTACCTTTACTTCTATAAGAATTAGCAAAATCTGCCCAAATAGAAGGAAAATGTAAAGCTGAAGGTCTTAGAAGTACTTCTTAAAATTACCATCTTCAGATGTTTATTTTCATCCTCACTACATAAATAACGAATTATTTTATAATTCATTTTGAGCTTTAAAGCCTGGTGTGCATGTGGTATCCCACATACCTACCTTTCCAGGGCAAAAAATGGAAAACTCCTTCAAAGTACTATTTCTGTACTTGATAAACCATAAAACTTGTTATTGAGGCCGGAGCATTCCCTCCTTTCTCCTCCTCACCAGGCAGGGCATGGGAAGCAGAGCGACAGACTCCCCCCAACAGACTTGCCTCAACAACCACTGATAAGGAAAGCCCACCCTCGGGATAATGAGTCTTTCCAATTTCACAGCAGATTCCTGACTCTCCCTTAAACACAGGCATTACAAACCATACAAACCTCACACCCAGAAATAACCCATTTGTAAGAGCTTGTCAGTTGAGAAAAGGCAGCACAGGCAAGTTACAGGGATGCTAAGCAGCACCAAGCCTGTATGACTCTCAGAAACCTTCAGCATTTACAAAGTTTCTTAAAACTGTGTTAACCCTTATTTGAATCAATCCTTTCCCCCTCAATGGTTCATCTGTGTGTAGATTGAATTGTTTTCAGATAGTAATAAAACCTCCCCTAATACAGTGTTAATTCTGATGGCTCTTCACACAATGATGCCTCCAGACAGAAGGAATGTGTTTGTAAGGCAGTGGTGGGGGCAAGGAGCTCTGCACCCATTTCCCAGACCTGAAAAAGGCAGGTTTAAATAACCTCCCAGTGCCCTACAAAGCAGCTGAATAAAAACCACAATCCAACTCTCCCAAGTTCAAAGGTTAATTTATAAGATTATATTTCCTCCCAGAGGATGCTCACGTGTCTTCTACACCGACACAGGCCAAATAATAACTCATTTGGAGAGCAGCTTATTTTGAAGAGGTTTCACATTTAGTGATGAGCACAAGGAGGAGAGAGGGAGGATGTCTCACGTTCAGACTCTGTCTCAGGATATATCATATCTTTCAGCCAGACCAGTTCTCTTTGTGGTAAAAGATCACGGGTGTGTTAACTGTAAAAACTCCTTTTAAAGCGACCGAAGCTGAAGATAATAAGGTTGTGTCATCTGTATAAATATTCTGTACTGGAATGAGCATGCTGGTGCACCAGAGGAAGAGCTGGCTGAACACAAAACAGGCAGAGCAACAGAAACCGAGAAGATCCTCGAGCCTGGCTTGTTAGGAGTGACCTAAAATGGCCCATTTTGACTCACTCCTCTCTACCTCCTCCATCAGAGGATTCAAAGGGAAACTGCAATTCAACCTTCGTGGCTGTAGCACGACTGCAACAAAACTATTTTTTGTCATGAAAGAAAAAACAAGTTGCGGGTGCCTGAATGCTGATAGATCACTTTTGCTTTAAGAGAACATCATGTCAATCAAAACTAAATTCCTTATGCTCATCACAGGAGCTTGCAACCAAGCAATACAAAAATCTCATTCGAGTTCAACCAGTAATGTGTTCAAAGGCTTCCCAATCTGCTCTGTCTCTGGCATCAGCAGCAGACAGAGAAGAGGCAGAAGAGAGTGCAAAAAAAAAAAATAAAATAAAAAATAATAATAATAAAAAAATTGCTTGTTGAGCAAAGTAGAAAGGCCACTAAACCAAAATAAAAATAAGCATTAAAACGTGGGTGTTGGACCAAAAGGATATACAGCAGGCTGAATTGTGCTATATCTTCCTCACTGGTGAGGAAAGACCTCTATAACTCACCACGAGCTTTGATCACTCGTGAGCTATCAGCTATTTCTTTGCTGCTTGAGTAAATATAAGTCATTCACAGCTGAAACATAATTTCTCTCTCTTTCCCCTGCCACTATATGTTGTGTGCGAATATGTCTTGTATATAGGCACACTAACACAGCGTGCTGTTCAAATACACATCAGAGTTCACCAGATGGTGGGGATTGCCAGACACTCGTCGTTGCCATGAGCTCGGAGCCATGGTGTAACTCATGAATGATGTGTCTAAGCTGTAAGTGGGTTTTGCATAGTTACATTCCCCTCACCGACACAAAACTCGACATAAAACTCTGTTTTCTGATTATGTCCAACCTGCAACAGTTCAGAACTGTGAGAAGGCGTAAGGGAGTGTTTGGTATCATGTTGGCTTCTTTTTTTTTTCCCCTCCTCCCAGAGAAACAGCTCTGAAGGAGCTATTTTCATCTGGGGGTTATGATTCACACCCGTACACGCAAAATTATACAGTTTAATAAAGCTGTGGCCACAGTCAGTGCCCATGTTTGGGCACAATCTAAAAAACCCAACCTCAGGAAAACAAAGGTGTTTTACCAAAAATAAGCAAGGTTTTAAGAGGCAATCATCTTAATTATGCATAGGAAAAATATATGAGATTGGAGTTTAAGTTTTGTGCACGGGCCTCAGCACGTACTTGGGCATTAAGATATTTGGGCAATAAATTACGTGAGCATAGTCTGGTAAGGATGTGAATGTTGGGTGAATTGGCAATTTCCTAGTCTTTAATTAATGATGGTGTTGAGAAGGAATGTGGCCTTCCTTCTAAATTAACAATGCTTTTTAATCAGCAAGTGAATCTGCCTGTTTGAAGCAGAAGGTAGCTCTAGGCTTGCAAAAAAACGAACAGAGGCTCCAGAAAAAAAAAAAAAGCTGGAAACCTGGCAATGCACACAGTGTCCTACCAGACCCACTTTACTGCCTCCAGCAGAACCTGTATCTTATCCAAGGTCTCCAACAGCCAGTGGTGAAACAAAAACCAAGGGAAAAGGAGAAAGCGAAGAGTTAGGAAGAGTTTCCATCTGATTTGGAAGAGTGGGAGATGGACAACAAGCAGAGCCAAGGAGAAACTCTGACCCAACAGCAGGCAGATGCCAGGACATATCTAATTCCAAGGTGAAGGGCCTGTCCCCTTAGACATTTCCACTTACAATACAACCATGGCATGCAGAGAGGTCGTGGATCTCCATCCAATACAAGGACACAGCATTAAACTATCTGGTAATCCACAGAGCATTGTGGAAAACAGTCCTTTTACTATTGCTTTCCTAACTTATTCCAACAAAACACATTCTGCCCATCTAGCTACTGAATATAATTCACCTCTCTTATTTTTAGCCCCTCACAGACTGAAGTCTGTTGAACAAAATCGGTTTCTGTGCCATAAATGCTCAGGAGAGACAATTAATTTTAAAGATCGGGGACGTATTCTTACCTATGTGTTAAATTTTAGAATGGCTTAATGGTTTAAAACATTAAGGAAAAAAAAAAAAGTAAGAAAAAAGATTGTTACAAGCAGCATTTGTTATTCTAAGGCTTTAGTAAGGATTGGATGCCTCCAAGGGTTGGGGCTTCAGTTCCACTTAAGCACACAAGTTCACCATCCAAAACTTCTTTGAACTAATAAAATCCCTGGAGGTTATCAGATTGGGCTGAGCATGGACTACAGTTTTCAACTCCTCCCCTTTTATCTGTAAATACCATGAGAGGAGCTCTCTAGCACCTGAAGTCAAATAGTTTCCTGTCTTGGCTGGGACCCACTTGGGCAAACACTGGAGGCCATGAAAAGCAGTTGGCTGCAGGCTCAGGGCAGGAGAAGCTGTGTCAGTCACTGCTGGCTCACCCTGCTCCAAGGAGCATGTTTCAGCACGATGTGCCTGGGTTAGGCACAAACCCTGCTCATTTCTGACTCCTGGACAACTTTCTGAGACCACTGTCTCCCTTCTTGCAAGGCAGCATCCTTTCCCTGTTGGTCCCATGGGGCAGATATGCCCCTAGCACTGGATCCCCAAAATTCAAGGTGCTGGGTCAGCCCCCACAGAGACAAACACTTCCCCCATCCTCACCAAACCATCCTCTTTTCCCCAGGAGAATCAGTGAGCACTGAAGAGCCAGAGCCCTCTGGATATTCAGCTCCCCTTGTCCAACAACAGACACCTCACCCCCAGCCACAGTCTATTCAGATGGAGGAAGAAAACAGGGAATCAAAAAGTCCTCTGTCTGGCACAAACGTTCCTGCTGGGAGCTGAGCACACACTGAATAGCCTGTTCATGGTGTCTGTGCTAAAAGTAAGGACATGGCTTTATTTCTTTGTTGATGCTGATATAACTTAAGAAGCTGAAAGAGTTGAAACTGGGAAATCTTGGGAATAGAAGGCCTGCACAGAGGGCAGAGGCATCCCACACACCTCGCAGCATCCTTACTGTTATTTCCCACTCAAGCAGCAGAGCAGCACTTTATTCTTTCAAATGGACAGAATATACGATGGTGGAGAAGCACAAGTGTACAAAGCAACAATGAAAAAACTATGTTGTGCTCCTGACTGGAGAGACTGGCAGTCTGAAAGGTACACACGTGTCACAGTAAAATAAAAATGCATGTAAGTTCTGTTTGGATAGGAAGTCCAAGTTTAATTCAGGCTAGTTACTACTAGTAGCCTCAACCCCTCCCAAAAACTCAGACTCAATTCAATTAAAATGTCTTTTTCCTTTTTCTTGGAAGTTAATATTCCTGATTTTTTGAGCTACTTTTTAACCAACTCTTCCCTGGCTACTGAAAGCTCCACAGTCCTGCATCTGATGGCTTCATAGCTCACTGAGAATAGACAGTGCTTTCTTGCTAAAAAATTACTTATAATTTTTTCACAACACCAAACCACAGCCATCCCATCACCTTTAAAAGAAATAATGTTTTCTTCCTTCTGCAGCATCTTAGCCTTTTTTGTTCAGCTAGACCAGCTATAAGCAGGATCTTCCACGGTGACATTTGCAGAGCTACTTAAGATGTTTTGATTGCCCAAATTCAAACAGCTCTTAAAAAAAAAAAAAAAAAAAAAAAAGCTCTTAAAAAAAAAAAAATCTATTTGGCAATTTTGCAAATCTCGTCCTAAACCTTAACATATTTCTGCAACACAAGGCCCTCGTTAGCCTCCGAAACCGATGGTTTCTGAAAGCTGTGGATGAGTGGGAGTCCCTGATGCCCCGTGTCACATCAGCCATCACCCGCAGCAAGAACCATTTCACAGGACTGTCAGGCAGCATCCTGCACCAAGAGCAGCCCCACTCACCTGCAGGTTCCACTCATGGTGCCCAAGGGAGCCCAACACCAAAAGGAGGCACAAATCTCCCCGAGGCACAAAAGCCGGGGAGAGGACGAGGAAAGCCGGCACAGAGCTGGGGAAGGAGGCAGGCTGGCTCTGGCTCAGCTCCCTGGCACAACGGGCTTTTGGGGAGCTGGATTCCCAGCTAGGAGCCCTAACAGCTTCATGACTTAATTAAATGGTACTGGCAGAGCAATCCGTGCAGGAGCAGGGCAGGCAGCAGCCCCGCTCCTCTCCAGCACACTCCACAATGCAGCACATGTCCTGGCCATAAAGTTATCCAGGCAGTTGCTTCCTTGCCTGAATGCTGACTACAACCATGGCCTCTGGATGCAAATTACTGGCTTTTATAGGTTCCTAAAAAACGTTTCACTGTGTCTGCTGAACAATGTGGGAGTTGTAGAAAGGACCCGATGATGGCAATGGTGTAATTAAAAGCTGTGAGTGGAAAAAAAAACCCCATCAGATTCCTTCTTCCAGACAGAAAAACTGGTAAAAATGTACTTGTTGGAAATAGTTTAAAATAAAATGTCAAAGTAAGTAAATTTAAAAAAAAACATATTCACTCCTCCCTGTAATCCCTCAAGTTTCCAATTGCTTCCCCACTCAGTGCCTGTGAAGGAAACCATATATATGCTAGAGCACATCCCTAAGCCCTGTGCTCTATCTCGGAAAGAAACGAGATAGAGAAACTCTCCCTATCTAATCACCAGCCCCGTCTGGGACTAACAGAAGTTACTATCTCTGCCTGCCTGTCAGGAGCTGCACAAAACCCATCAGTGATGGGGCTGATATGGGAGCAAGAGGTGTGAGAGCTGTAAAACTGTCCGGGAGCTTTGGGATGGGCACCCTCCCCACACCAACATCCCTGGGGAACAGCCTGATCCCAGAGAGCCAGACCCCTTCTCCTGTGCTGGGATGGCAGGAGGACACCAGACAAACCCACAGGACGAGCACAGTGCTTGTTATTAACTGATGAGGGATTCCCCTCCCAAAATAGGGACATTCTGTTATTGCATGTGCTGCAAGGTTCAAGTCTTGATCTCCTGTGAGGGTGGTGAGGGTCTGGCACAGGTTGCCCACAGAAGCTGTGGATGGCCATTTCTGGAAGTGTCTAAGACCAAGCTGGATGGGGCTTTGAGAAACCTGATCTAGTGGAAGGTGGCAGAGGGTTAAAACTACATGATCTTTAAGGTCCCTTCCAACTCAAATCATTCAATGAGTCCATGATTAAAGAAAAAGAATGAGGGGAACCCCTTATCCAAATGCTAAACTATCCCAAACCTTCTGCACACTGAATCCTCCATTAACATTAATTTGATGTACTAAAATGTAAAGCGGGATGACTTCTGCTATTTCCTCCCTCTCCAAAAAAATAAATTTACAGTCACATCAGCTGGCAGTGCTGCTGACATCCAAGTGGGTGGCCTGCATTAGCCATCACTGGCAGCACAGGGACCCACCTGGCTCATTCCCAGCCTAAATGTGTAGGGCCAACACTGGGTTCTGAACACATCTGGGCAGGAGTTAGTCCCAAGCAGCCTCTGTGCCTAATACAGGAACTTCCTCCGACAGCAAATTACTGCACACTCCAAGTACAGGCATGCTGCATGCTGTTTCTCCAAGCATTAGCTGTGGCCTCAAACAATCAAGAAGCTTTTTTTTTTTTTACCCCCCCCCTTCCTTTTTTTTTTTTTTTTTGGAGAAATGATCAAACCGGGGGTGGGGACAGAACATCCTGCGTGAAACCGCATCCTGAACAAGCATCACCACGATTCACTGTAAATAAATACACTCTCCTTGCAGCACTTCCGTCAACTGTCACTGCCTTGGCTCCAATCACCTTTCAAGTCCAAACAGGAAAGCAGAGAAAAGCGAGTGAGATGGCAGATATGAGGTTTAATTTGCTTTTCACTGCAGTTTTCATTGGTGGTGCGCTTCCAATTCGTCGGCATTGCCAGCTGCCTGGAATCACTCCTGGACCCAGTTTTTTCCTGTTAACCTTCATAATTGTATTATTATGGGCAAGCCCACAAACCGTGCTACAAAAAGCTGTAAAAAGTGCAGCTTCCACCCTTTATTAGATAAGCAGCCAGATCCAAACCCAGCTGCTGCAGACAGAGAGGCAACGCAGATTTACTGAACATGTTTCTTCACCTATGTTTTACATAATGCAAGATGTGCCTGCTAAAAAAAAAAATAAAATAAAGCTGACAGGGAGATGCAAAGGGATTACAGGAGGAAATAAGTTTGACCTCAATTTTCTTGAAAACTTACAAAAACATATATATATATATACATATATATAAATTTGGGAAGATCACAGATGTGAGGGGATATCAGCCAGGCAGGAGCTACCTCACTCCATGCCCGTGAGCTGGGTGAGGGATGGGAGCTGCACACCCCACGGGGTTTTATCTGAGCACAGGATGAGGAAGAGGAAGAAGAGGAGCTGCCTCTCGTGCGCACCCCCTCGTGGGCACAGCAACTGGCACCAAGGCTGGAGGGACGGGGAGATGCATACATGTGCTTGTCCAGGGGATGAAAACTGGAAGAAAACCCTTCTGAAATTCCATCAGACCAAAGCAGAACGCAGCCTCCTCACCTTCAGGAGGGAGCAAAGCCCTTCTGGCAGCCACATCCCTCCTGGGTGTGCCAGGATGGACGGGATCCCCTCCCCGCTGCACACAACGAGCAATTTAATTAATAAAAGTAAAACTGAAGTATTACATGTAGCAGCAAAGCATTATTAAAAACTGTAATGTCTCAAAGGTTCCTATGAAGTCATGTTCTTACAATTCACTCTGAAGAATTTAAAGACAAAATTACATGCTTGGTAATACTCTGGGGAGCACGCTTTTCTATGTGGCCCATTGTTTGTGTATGATGCATGGCTTTGAGAAAGTGGCATTGTTAAAGGGATCATAAATCACAAAGGGGAAGTTTGATTTTTTTTTTTTAATTTTTTATTTATTTTTTAAAGAAATCTTATTCCAGACAGGGCTTTCCTCTGCTGTGGAGTTTTCAGCTTATTTCAACGAATGAACTGACATCAGACCAACACAGGCTATGGGGGTCTCTAGCTGCTCAAATGAACATCACCTTCCTCCCTACTGTCTCTCCAGAAAAATAAGCATTCCACAGTCAGTATCACAGGATTAGTATACCTGATTCCAAGGGAACGTTTATTTTCTAAAGATAACTCTCCAAGATAAAATCTTGAATAATAAAGAGCAGCACTAAAACTTCTGCACTGCCTTTTGCAGAGATTTCTTGGTGCGGTTTGCCACCTTGCTCTTCTTCAAATGATTTCTGGCTTTAGTGTGGTTATTTATTTTTAGGTCTATTAGTTCTGAATTTGGGGACCAGTGGGCTCTGTGTACTTCAAAAGCAAACAGCAAATGCCAAAATCACTTACTACCCACAGGCACCCACCCCATCCTTCTCTGTGCACATGAATTAGCCAGTAGCCTCCCCCCAGAGCAACCACAAAGAAGTTACTGCTCTGATAAGGCTGATGCACTACACCTCTCACTGGAGCTGAAAAATGCAGAACATTCTCCACAACACTGCCCAGCCCCACTTCAAACTCCACCAACCAACCAAAAAGCAGCCCAGATGAAAACCAACAAAAATTCAAGGGTGTCACCATAAGCCCATCCCAGTATTTAGCAGTAACTCCCTGCTAAGAACAAATCACACAAAGCAATTTTCAAGGGAAGAACCAAGCACATTCAAGAATGATTCAACAGGGATCAGCCAAGCCAGAAAGGCAGGAGTGTCCCCAGGCTCCAGGAGCCCCACCAGGCACCACTGCAGGGAGGTTTTCAGACACACACCAGCTTCTTTTAGTGGGCACCTCAAAGCATAAAGCAACCAGGCATCTTCCTCCCCAGGGGCCAGATCCCAAAACACAGATCATGTGGGTTCACCCCTTGATTTGCTGAAATTGCTCTCTCACACCATCTCTTATGGCCTGCTCCATGTGTCTGTAATTTGTGTTCTGTGTATGTATTTCACATGTCTATTCACACACAGAAGAAAACCTCGAGCATCATTCTTTCCTACTGTGAAGAAATATTAAACTTTTCAAAGTAAATCTTAAATACTAGCTGCTGCCTTTATGGATGCACCAGCACTTCCAGCAGTGCAACATTTCCAGCTACAAATCATCTCTATAAATTACATTTCCCTTGGACTCAGTCCTGTATCTCTGCATCCTACTGTCCATACAGCTCCTTTTCTACCCACAATGAGCCCTCCTATCCCATTTTAACAGTTTTCCTGGATGTTTTCCTGTTGCAGAATCCAAGAAGTACAAAGTATTTGGGTTTTTTTCAAAATTAGTCACCAGACAGTACCCAGCTAATCTAAGTGGCCTTGACTCCTGGCTGGCATAAATCAGCACAGCTACAGCAAGTGCAGAAGAATTAAGGAACTGTGTCAGTTTATGCCAGCTAAAAATCTGACCCCATTCATCTGATTTGCCTCGAGATAGTCAGTACAGTCAGAATGTAAGAATAAATTAGCATGGATTAAACCTAGGAAAACCTGCAGAGGAAACTTGACTGTGTTCAAATACACAGAACTGGAGTTAACTTCTCTCATAATTGTGCAGCTTAAGTCATGAGACCTAAATACCATTAACTAATAGGACCAGTCCACTACTAGTTATCCCTAAATACAAGGGAAAAAAACCCCAACCTTTCTATTTAAGGGCAAACTGCTCACAAATTTACGATGGTTGACTCAAGAAACACGTGGCACCTCCCTCTGCCAAAACATCTGCCTCCTTCAGGAGAGCTGACTTCATCCAGCACTGGTGGAAGGTCTCTGCATTATTCTCACAGTATTGAGTATTCAGCTGCCAACACCACATGAAGGAACTATTTATGCTCCATAAAGGGCTTGGACATAGCCTGGAACATGGGCAGAAATGAGTGCTAAATCAAGCTAATTATTTTGAGAATTTCCAACTAGAAACATTATTACAATAAAATCCACGTGCTTCTCTCAACTTGTGCACCTTGCTAAGGATTTCTGCTCTGTGTGTTCAAAAAGGCCATCACATGGAAACAATTACAGCACACAAGCTTAAACTGACTTCTACCAATGCAAGGACCCTTGACCCATCTTTATGGGCGTTTTAAATAATTTATGTGCAACTTGAATGCAATCTGCTCTACTTGACATCTGTGACCCAGAGCATATCGAGGTTTATGTTGGGTTTCTTTAACACTGAGACCCTGTCAAGGGAAGATGTGATCTATGCTCTCCTCCACCAGCCACTGAAGCAGGGCTCTACCAATCCCTACTGCTGCCAGTCTGCCAAAATGTTCTGCCCAAAAATATGCTTATTTTGCTCTTCCTTAGGGTTTCCTGTAGGTGAGCTCTCTCTTTTTCTACCTCTCCTGCAGGATGCCCAGAAAAGAACCAGAAAGAGCTGGTGGAAAGGGGAGAGCTTGGTCATGGTCTGAAGCAGAGCACAGCCACAGCTCCTATGAAGGAAAGAGTTTACTGCAAGGGACACAGCCCTGCTCTTCCTGGAAAGGAACATGGGTTTTAAGGAAAGGATAAAAGAAGCCTTAACACTTGCTCTTTACCTGGGAGAACTGATTAGCCAAAAATTCTGAATTCTTTAGTTTACTTTCTGTGAGCTCATGCAAATCAGTGCCTGTGCCACATCCTCTGTGAGGGACAGGGGAAAAGCCAAGCAGGCAGAGCAATAAATCCCTGCAGGAACAAGCAGGAGGGCAGAAAGCAGTGGGGAGCCCCTCACTGATGGGGTCAGCCCCACCTTACCTGCCACAAGCCCCAAACTGGGATGGATCCTCTGGGAAAGGAGCTGGGGGCTGATCACAGGAATCCTGCACGGGTAATTTTAGCATCTGAGGCCAAGTGAATGAGGAGGCATTTTGAAACGTGGAGTGGCTTGGTTGGGAAGGAGCTGGAAGATCATCACATCCAACCCCCCACAGCTCACCCTCCACTTTGGACTCCCCGCCTTTATCTTCAGAGGGTTCTCGTTGGCAAACACAAACTAATCCACCCCAAGCATGAGCCTGATTTAAATCAAAGTGATTTGAATCACTGATTCTAATCATGGTTTATATCAAAAAGCAGGAAACATGGTTTAAATCATTGATTTCAATCTTGTTTTGCATTTCTACTCTTATATTTATTTTCCTAAAGAAGCCTCAATTCTAATTGGTTAGCAACTTAATAAAATATGGCCTTTTCATTACCTTAATTTTTCTGTCTGCTAAAGATGATAACAGGTTATTTTCACATTAATTTGCATCCCTAAGTTTTTGGCTATGACTATGTTAGACATTATGACAGTTTTTATTAGTTGGCAATTTTAGGATTCATATCGGTCTTCATTTGGTTGCAAAATAAAACTGAAAGAAAATGAAAATAACATTTTTATTTATTAAGTGAAGGTTGTTTAAATATGCTGGATATATAATGAGTTTATTCATTTATGCATGTAAAACATTTACTGAACATGATCTGTTGTAAGAAAATGGAATATATTACCATCACAGCAGTATTAGATCTCAATCTTCCACACCTTTATTTTATTCCTAGATTGGAAAAGGAGAGCAAGGTCTCCTTTTCTCAGTTTTTACTGAATCATCAAAGGAATTACTGAAATTAATCATTCAGCCCTATCTCAATGAACACTGAAACCAAACTTCATCTACAGAAGGTCATCTAAGCTTATCAATATTCACATACTCTAACATAACTGAAAGAGCCAACTTCAGCTAGGTCTTTGGGCTTTCTAAAATGTAATCCAGAAAGTTTACTTTTATTTTGTATTTAATGATTGATGCACAATAAATTTGTTTCAAATTTCAGTATTATCATCTAAAAAAGTATTTTAAAATACTTCAAAAATTAAACATCATAGAATTTAAATAAAAGCAATATTTTAAAACTGTCTAAAGCTAAATAATATTGTCTGCCTATTTAACCTGCACTTCTAAATAACTTAAAAATGCCTAAATATTAAGCAGGTCATAACTAGCACAGTCAATAAAATAGAAAATAAAAAAACAAAGCTCACTTTTCTTTAACTTGAGATATTCAAATTCAGGAGTTATTTATCAAAAAAAAAAAAAAAAAAAAAAAAAGCTGGTATATTATCTCGGGTTCAAAGTTCTTGGTTCTCTGCTACCTGGTGACTGTAAATATTTTGGCTTTGCTGCATGAGGTGATGTAACAACCCCAGCCCCATCCTCAGCTCTGAGGAGGCCCCACCATCCTCACAGCCAGGATACCCACACACAGCCCCCCTGAAACCACCTCCCTGCATTACAGTCTGCTGAAAAACCCTATTTAGGGAAAAAAAAAAAAAAAAAAAGAAAAAAAAAAAAAAAAAAAAAAAAAGGCAGCTAGAGGGGGGAAGCAAGGGGGAGGAAGAAAAGAAAAGTCGCTCTATTGAGTACAGCATCTCTAGCACACATAATTCAAGGACTATAGCCAGTATGAGCTGGGGGGTAGAGGGGAGAAGGGAGCTTTTTTTATCCTTTTCCTTCAAAGAAATGCATCAGAAATAAAGTGCTATTCATTTAGGTAAATCCTCATCACGTTTACTTTCAGCAAACCTAAATAATAATACAAAATAACCCAAAATGCCATGAAGGAACGATATATATAACATGTGGTAAATAAAAGTTTAACAAGTCTCTGGAGAGTTACCACCAGCACTGAATGTGGCATTTCTTTCCTAAAGAATTTACAAAACCAAGCTCACAATAGAAGATTTTAAAAATAATAATTACAGTCTGCGTGGTTACAACTATTTGGGTGTTTCTTTTGGACTTAAAATAAAAACAATTACATATAAATACTACCTAAACATACATGCTATCTCAATCAGGAGGGATTGGAATGGAAGAACACACAGCTTACAGGCAACTAGTTCTGAAAATATAAATGTATGCTGTTCTTTAAATACAATTTTGTAAGTTTAGATTTTATGGCAATTTGAGATCCCATTTTGACAGTCCTGTATGCACTGCACACCACCTCCCTATAAAAAACACATATAGAAAGGTATTCGTGTTCTTGGTTAAGGCAAGATTAACACAACAAGCCCTTTAAAAAAAAAAAATGGAATTTAAAACAAAAAAAAAAAAGCCCTTGTAATAAGAAGGCAGTTTTACTGTTTATGTTACAATTTTAAGTGACTGGATGTAGCATAAAGCTATGATTATTTTCCTGTGGTCATAATACATGTGATTTAGAGTATGTTTAGGGAAAACGTTAACTGAGACCCAGGGCTGTAAACAGATCCAGAATTTGGGCACAGAAATGCACCCCCTGTGCTCACCCACACCCCAAGTGTGCCACTTTATTTACTGTTAGAGGTCACTGCAAAGCAGGGAAGCTGTCTCTAATGCCATACAAATTTGGCTATCAGCTGTCCTATGCAAATTTGACTCTAATTACATATGCATTACTGAGCTATGAAATAAGTCAGTGTGTTGTGGTATGTGAATACACATCCCGCTCTTGTTTTTGAGCATAATAGTTTTCAGTGTCTGCACAGTGTTCATATCCTGTGGACTTGTCTTTTTTTTTTTTCCCTTTTCCTTTCTATCCTGTGGACTTCTCCTCCCCCACTTTTTTTTTTTTTTTTTAATGAGACACCTTCTTTTCTAATAAAACATTAAATTAAGGCATAATGCATTTTTTAAACCTGTTCTTAAAACAATATGAATTCCAGCCAGAGAGAGATGAAAGAAAAATCAAGGACTATTATTTTATTTTGTGTAATGAGTTAGCTTTAAAAAAGGTTGAACAATAAACAAACAACTACCCAAAAACATTTTTGTGAGCTAATTATGTACTAAGCAAGAAGTAATTTCATCCTTATACCCACATTTTATGTTTTGGGCACTTCTATTTCATGTCCCTTGACACCTTCTCCAATAATCCATCTACTTTATATTGGAAAGCCTCACATGAATAAAACTTTATGGCACTACAGGCATTTAGCCTTCCACTGACATTCCTGGCCTGTTCAATTCTGCAATTCAATCAAAATCAAATCTCAAAATCCTCTTGTCAGCCAGCGCTGCTTTCATATGCCCGAGCCCTGTGTAAGGATAACTGCATCCAATCTTTCCCCCAAGCAGTGCTTATATTGTTTTATTACAGTTCAATGAGTGGAGTTCAAAATTACATGCAGCTGCCTACTACTGTGGTCTGTCTGTGCTACGCATGGACACAAGTATTGCCCACCAGGCTTGAAATCATTCACTTACTGGTCTGGCAAGAGAGACTGCGAGCACTTCACTGTGTGCAGGAACATCCTGCCTGCTAGATCTAAAGAGGGTGATGTTAGCAGATCAGTCCCTTTACAAAGGGATTGCCAAAGCCCTGTGAAATGCAACTCAAACGTGCTCGATGTTAAGCATGTGGCTACTGCACATAAAAGCAAAGATAAACCTCAACATGCACTACTCATTCGGGGAAAGCTTGTGAGGGAAGATAAAGGGACTGGGGAATAAAAGGCATCTCACTGAGTTTTTATATGTGTTTTAAATGACAAAGCTTCATTTAGACAATTTTTATCTTTTCCTTTCTCCCCCTCCCTAATCTTCACAGTGAAGCAAAAGGATGAAACAAAGCTAATTAAATACTATTTAATCAGATGAACAATGCAGCCACTTCAGATGCAATAGCTTAAAAACTCCTGCACCACCAGCTCCTGTACAGCCTGGCTGGAGGGAGAGAGAGAACCAAAATTGGTATTTTCACCCCAGAGTCTCTGGGGGCTGGAGGTAGAGTGTCAAGAGACTGCCTCTGTGTTATGGGAAACAGCAACAGCCATGAGCTGCTGGAAAGGGCTCCACAGGCTGCCCTGCCAGGTACCAGCACAATCCCCCCACGCCCAGCAGCAGCATCCTCTCAGCACACACGGAATTCCAACACTCCTTCAGGTTAACTTCTGGCCCGCCACATTAGTGTTTAGTGATCATTTTCACTCAGCTTTCCATCAGCATTTCACAGTATTACAACACTGACCAAAATGAAAGAAAAGACAAAAGAATAAAAGCCTTTTATCAAAGGCTATTCATCAAATATTGTACCGTGACTAAATTCTGTAAGAGTAGCAAGTGAGAAAACAGAGGCAACACGTCGTTAGACATCCTGCCGAGAAAAAGCTCTCTCCGAAATGAACCCCATTACCTTCCAGCACACAGGCCTGAGAACCAAGCTAACCACACAACAAACCACCGACCTATGACAGCAGCACTCAACTGCTCGTCCACGAATCAAGGCTTCATTTCTTTTTCAAAAAAAATAGAGGAGGAAAAAAAACCAGCCCGCTCAGCTGCTGTGCAACTGCTCACGTGTTGATTATGTGGAAGCAAAGCCAGTCGTGAGGCTTTTGGGCTTTTCACTGCCTTCATTCAGTGGATGACTGTGTGTGCATCATATGTGTGCCTGTTAATCTGTTTCTACATCTGTTTGTACAAAGCTTGGACAGGGAAATCTGGAAAAGTGACAGCAGTGGCCGATCCTGGAGCCACCGATGGTGACACTCCAGGACAGAGGCACAGCCCCCAGCTCAGGCACTGGGACACAGCCCACACAGTGCAGCTGCAAGATCCCACCCCTGACAAGGGTTTGTGGCCAGGCAGTCACATCTCCTTCATGTCTCATTATGGTGCAATGACAGATTTGGGAACACTTATATTAACTCTCACAGTGTCAGGATCACAGCTGTTTCAGTCATCTCCTTCCCATCTGAAACCACCAATGGCATCTTCCTGTACAAGACTAAAGCTTCTCCACTAGAGATGGGTTATGGAGCACCAAAGCCCTGGAGGAGTTCCTGCACAGCTCCCCAGAGCAGCCCTATCCCCACACACCTCACACACTCAGGGCCAACACGGAAAACCCTCAGAGGAAACACAACTTCCCTTTGTTAAAGCTACTGAGGGCAACGAGGGTGAGGGAAGGAGTAATAAACCCTCCATCAGCCTGCAGACCAGGCTCCACACATGGCTGAAACTTTCAGTTTTGGGGCGTTCTGTAGCCTGAGTCACAACTCCGCTGGGTGCTGCACATGTACCATGAGAGCACACGGATGCACATCTCCACCACCCCCAGGACAGGGGGATACCTGGGCCCCTTCAAACTTGGCCAGCAAAGTGCTAACAAACCATCAGCAGAGGAACCCTGCTCAGAAACAGTGGATATGGTGCCTGTCAATACGTGATGATGTATCAACATTACAGAAGCCAAAACTGGAGGCAAAACCACTTGGGCGTGCGCTGGGGCTAAGGAGGGGAAAAACCGTCTCGCTCCACATGCACACTTGTAGGAAGTGACAAAGCATCACGTCTGCCTGCCACCCGAAACATATTTAGCAGCCTATAGATAGCAACCCGAGGAGACGGCGCAGGCGCCCCGGTGACTCTGCACCTGTGGCTCTGCCCCAATCCAAAGCACCAGAGGCAAACCAGGAGCTGCAGCTCCCACCCGCCTCCCTTATCACCATCGCAGTATTTACTGTAACACATGTGACTCAGTGAAGCCACAGATTAATTAAATGAACTCCTCCATTAATCAATCAATCAATCCAGCACAGAGCAGTTGAAATATTGAATTACTTAAGAGCAGCATCTTTATATAGGACTTTTAAAGGTCTGCTCTGGAGGACCTTATCCCCTGTAATTAAATTCAGCCTCACAAGCAGAGAAGCATAAGAAACCCAGAGGAAGCCCTGGGGCTGCAAGAGCAGGAGTGTGGGCACGCTCCTGGGTGGGAGGGAAGCACCAGCTCCTGCCTTGGGAAACTGCCCCATCCCAAGAGGTCAGTGAGCTTCTCCCAAAACAAACATTCCTCTGAACCTCCCTTGGAAACAACTTCCCCAGACACTGACAGTGAGGGCTCCTCCTTGTTCAGCCAGAATCACTAATCAATTCAGTAAGAAAACCAAGATCAGGATTGCCCAATCCTAAGGAACAGCTCACTTCCAGCTGGCAGGGCTGAAGCAGGGGAAAACAGGATAGCAGAGCCATGTGCTGGTACTCTGGGAATACCTGAATGCATACATAATAGTTGCAAAACCTGTAAAGTCAGTAAAGGTTATCTAATTTTATATATGGTGAAATTTAGGCAGAGAGAGTTGAAACACGTTGTTCTGAGATGTGCAGAGCACCGGTGAGAATGTCAGTAATAAGAACACCAATTTCCTGTCATCCTGAAAGCCAGGCACACAAACTGCTAATACGATCAATTTTGTCATCTGTGGGTCCACTTGAACCACTGTATTTGGACATCGAAATAGGAGGAATGACTTCTACACTTCTTTCCATCTTCATTTCAGTCTGGGTGAGACTGGTGTAGCTATGGTTATAAGTGGGGGAAAGGACAACGGGGGGGGAAAAAAAAAATCATAGTCCATGCATATAATCATTCCAATTACTGAAAAATCCCCATCATCGGAAACTTCTCTCATAGCATACGAATTGCTGTTTCCCTTAGGCAACAAAAAATTAAGTTTCACAAGGCTCCCCCTCAAAAAACAGACCTATAACATCTAGGCAAAAATAGCTAATCCTGGTATGTCTTCCCCACCCCCAGCAAATATAAATATTTTAGCTATTTCAGCTGCAAGAGTCTGATTTAAGTGGTTATAACTTCTTTTGTGCTTGCCTCCAGCCCTTCCCACCACCACCAGATCTCCTGCCCTGAGCAGGGATCCCAGTGCAGCACATGGGTGCCCTGACTCCTTCTCCCAAACACAGAGAGCAGAGCAACAGCCTTGAGATCTTGGGATAAGATGCAGGACCCAGAATCAAATAAAAACGCAGCAATATGAACACATACTTCACTGCTCAACAGTCACTATTTTTTTTTTTGCAAAGACAATGCCAAAAAAACAGAAAAGGCTTATTACAAGCCCTAAATGTAGGATGGCACAGCATGTTAACATATTGCTGTACATCCTTTATAGAATTGCCTCCAAAGCTATATTAAAATAACATTAAGGTTGCAAAAACTAAGCAACAAAGTTGGCAACATCAACATGCAATCCTGATTTACACCTTTGGAATGAGTATTACAATCAAGTATTCACTTACACAATCTTTTTTTCTTTTTTTTTTTTTTCCTGTGGGACTCCCATCTAATGCACAGTTATTAAACATAGTTTTTCTCCTTATAAAACTCCCAGTGCCACACACTACTTATTTAGCTCATGCCATACAAATCCAAAATGAATTCAGAACTACCAAACTCCTCTTGACCATTTCTCTAGTTCTCTCACTAGAGTACTAGGATGTTAAAAAAAACCTTCTCACCTTCACTTGCAAAGATGCTTGATGGCATCACAACCACCTCAAGGCTGGGAAACCAAGACAAAGCAAAGGGAGGCTCTTAGCTGCTGGTTTGAGTTACCAAAAACTCAAGACATCAATCTGAGCCCACCCTGACTCACAGGTTTTATGGATTCTAAACAGCCCCATGTGCTGCAGACAGCCCCAACTGGCTTCATCTGTGGTTGCCAAGCCCAGATCACTTCTGCAAAATGGCCCCAGGTGTCTCTTGGTGGGCATGCAGAAATGAGGAACAGGGAACTATGTGACAAGTTTAGACCAAACAAAGCTCTTTAAGAAAAAAAAAATGAAACAAAACAAAACAAAAAAAAAAAAACCAAACATATAACAACAACAACAAAATAAACACCCAAAACTGCATTAACATGTCAAGAGTTTCACAGATCCAACAGCCCAGAGGCTTGGTTAAGGCCTGTGCCACTTTAACTCTGTTGTTTCCCAAATCTCATGTGCCAGACTATGCCATCTTGAAGGTTGTTTTCACACACACCTGTTTCTAATGTATACAATTTCTATAGAATTTTTACTCTGTCTTTAAGAAGTGAGAATTGACAGAGAAGCAAGAAGCAGACACAACCAGAGAGTGGAGTGGTCAACCAGAGTTACAGCACCAGAACTAACAGCATAACCAGACACTGCTGGGTGGCACTGGGAGCTGCTGGTGCAGGGCAGGGTGGAGGCACCAACCCCTCCTTCTGAGGATCACTCCATAAGGTGAGGTCCCCACAAGGAGCACTCCCAATATCCTCCATCAACTTGAATTGCCTTGACAACTCCAGTGACTCCAAAGCAGTGTTAGAAACCAGGAGCTCCCACTGCTTCTCAGGGTACTCACCTCCCCCTGACACCCTGAGGCCACAGAACCCTACATGGCACCACACAAGGAGGATGCTGAGGCACTGTGGGACTCGTCCTCCCCCACTGCACCTGGGCAGGACCCTCTGTGCTCAGCAAAATGCTGTGTGCCTGCCCTGGCTTCCCCTCACCAGTGACAGCTCCTGAACAGACACACTGCAGCTCTGTTAAAAATACACACACACACATACACATGCACCCATACGTTAAAAAAGAACAATTCTTTATATGGCAGTGAGCTGTGCTGTCATTTCTGTCCATTCTGCACCTGTTCAGGTTTGCTTGGGCAGCTGAAGAGGCTTGGTGAGGTCAGTAGGTGCTCTCAGAAGATTTGCCACTCTCCCAGCAGCTTAATTTCTGGCCCTGTACATATTCAAGGAAGTCACAGGGATTGTTCAGAAGTGGCATATCTCAGTTTTGTTCAATACTTACATGGCATTATATGCTGGGGAAGGGGCTACACTAATACACAGAAACTGCCAAGTATCACATTTTTCCCCTGATCTATGGCATTCTCCATCCTCCCCGGTAATTTGCACTTTCTTCTCTTTCAAAGACTGCCATAAAAGCCATTTACAGTCAATACAGTCTTATTAGCACCTGGTGTAAGTTCTCTTCTCAAAGTACATGTTTACTTTGACTTCCCCCTCTCAGAAACAACAGGCGAGTGTTGCCATTTTCTATCACAGACTCTCAGAGTCCAGGGCGTTTCCAAACACAGGTTAATAACACAAAAATTGGAATTTAAATAAATCAGCAAAAAATCAGTTGGGAAAAGCTTGCACTGCATTTGCTCTGACTGAAGAGAAGAGTGAAATCCAAAAGGAAGGAGTTAACCTTTGTGGGAACAGCATCAAACAGTCGCTGCTGCTTCAGCTATCGCTGCGCCGGGACTCGCTGCAGCAAACTGCATCCCTTGGCGAGGCAAGAGCATCACCTACACACCCACAAACCTCCAAGGGTCACAGCTAAAGCACTGCCCTCCCAGCGAGGGGAACAACCAACATCAGGTACACAAGAAAATCTGGTGGATTGAACAGGAAACTACCGAGAACTATTTCTGAAATGTAAATGAGACTCTGCTACTTTCATTTCATTCTTGCCGTAGCACTGTGCTGAGATGAAGTTTCCATCTGTGATTTTCAGGACAGGATATCAGCCATTTCAGATGGCATCCGTTGGAAGACAGAGAGACACGTTACTCACAATTTTTTTGTTTTATAAAAATGTTTAAACTCGGTTTGGTCTTCACCTGGACAGAGTTTATAGGGGATTAATTCAGTGCTTTGGGGAACAACCTCGCAGTGAATATACAGCTTTACCCCACCATCCCTTTTTAAAATTACTCTTTTTTTAAGAACAACTTGTATAAAGTTACAATTTGAAATACACTTTGTATTTTAAAAGACAGTTTTGTTAAGGCCATGCTAAATGCTGATCTTTTATTCCTACTCTGACTTCAACAACTTAAACAGTTTGTAGTATCAAACCTCAAGGTTTGATAAAATGTTTTCCCATCTCTCAGTGAAATTCAAGGATTCTTGGACTACCTGTGAAATTTGGTGTCCATATGCAAGAGACAGCACATCCAGCAAAATTATTTCAAACACTTGTTGTTTCTTTTTTCACAACATTTTCACCATCAGTCGCACAAATTTATCAGCAAAAAATGCTGAAGTCAATGATGATGCAATTAAGGCTTTGATTACACGATGACAGCAAATCGATTTTAAAGCAGATTATATCAACAGTTGGGCAAAAGGAGAGGCAGACATTATGGAAATCAGACCTTTTAATATCTTTAAGATTCCATAACCCTAGAGAGCATCTTTAATTCACCCTCTTTTATTCCAGATGGTCTCATAAAAAAACCCCTAAGTTATCACATTCTGGTAGCCCATGCTAACACACTTCCTATGACATGATGCTAATACGTGTTAAAAACCAACATTAAAAAAAAAAAAAATTAAAAAAAAAAAATCCAGATTTCCAAACTGCAACTATTTCCCCACGAAGGTGACATTTGCAACCACGTACATTTTTTAAAGACCCCCAGGATACAACACATCACTTACTTCCAGTGGGCAGGCATGGCAGTGCCTGGTGAAGGCACGCTGAGTTACACACAAGTATTTAAGAGCAGGATTTGGCTTCAGACTCCGCATGAAGGCAGGAATAGGGAACTATTGTGCTGCCTGTTTTCTCACAGCAGATCCCAACTAGCTTTGGCTATGGATCCAGCACCGCCAGCCAATTTCAAGGATAAAAAAAAAAAGAGCCTCCGACCCTTTCCTTTCTCTCCCTTTTTGTAATCTCTTGCAGGCACAGCGGCTCCAGCAAGCAGCTCCCCTACCAGCCCAATATTTACACTAAACCACTAAAGGACTTTCTATTATAATGCTATCTCATTGATACAAGATTACTCCTGAACCACATCAAACCCCGTAACACTGTGAAAGGCACAAACGCCGTCTCAAGAAAGAGGCGCAGAGTGGATTATTTTAGTCTCGTTATTTCAACAGCACTTTTTAGATTTATGTAAAAAGTAATGCAATGCTACAGTAAGTGTTTCTCCCCTGGGGGCAACTGAGTGTCTATATGGATTAAATGTACACGCGTAAACACTTGTGATAGTTAATTATATTCCTGAAAGTGCCCAATTCTTCCCATCTCTTAATCCTACAAAATAAAAACACTTCAAAAAAAAAAAAAAAGAAAAAATTCAGATAATCATCAATTTTATCTACTGTCTTTGAAACTCTACAGAGATTTTTCACCTGAGAATCAAAAAGTGTTAAAACTCCTGGCTCTTTTAACTCTCTTTTACAAAAGCTGCATGGATGTAAAAACCTCAACAGAACACAGCACTTGCCGTCTCCTCTGGTTGCAGAGAACATAAAAGAGTAACCAGACATTTTTATTCAAATGAAATTATACAAATTTTTTTTTCATCTTTTTTTTTCCCCCTTCAGTATGCAAAAAAAACCCCACCCTGTAGTGAACACAAGCTTAAAGCAGTCTTTTCCAATGGACCATTTTACTTATTCTACAATTTCTCACCCAAATTACACAGGTATAATTATTTTGACACTGTAATGAAAAGAAAATGGGATTTGGGCACTGTGGGTTTATCTAATAACACTATTTCTTGCCAGACTTCACAGCACTGACAATCACAAAGAGCCCTGTCCATTCCAATAGGAAATATTTGATTTTACTGTAGGAACATTATTTATTTTCACCAAGTTGCTATTATCAGAAAGGATATGATAGCTGAATAATAAAAATGAAATCAAGAAATTCTGGTGTTTCAAGGCTTTATTTTTTTCTGCTCTCACTTTTGACATTTTCTTCCCCTGGAGAGACAAGATAAAGTGCTGTCATAAATGGGTGACTTTTCTTGTCAAATGACAGATTTGATTCTCCATGGCAACCACAAATCAAGGTGCTAGTCTGAATTAAAGCTTCTCTTAAAAGGCGTCTTTATGTTTATAAAATGAATTTAAATTAAATGGGTATTAGGTACAGTTTTTTACCTCCATTTATTTATTGACTAAGGAGCTCTGTGCTGCGTGGAGCATATTTGCATTTTAAGGAAAGACAACATATTGTACTGGCAGATGCACAAACAAAGCAAGTTACAAGGTCATGCTACATATACTAGTTTACAGTACTATGAATGGTATACAGATGGACAGCAAGCAGTTAAGAGGTACTTAAATACTGGAAAAAGCACAAAAATTACCTAGAGAGTAACAGATGAAGGAAATCTCTCCTCATTTCATAACACTGCTTTCTTCCACACACAGTTAATAGAGAGTCATGTAATTGTCACAAACAGAATGCCAAAAGAGAAAAAAAAAATGTAAAAAATCAGATGCTTCCTCCTGTGCCCTTATGCAATCTTACTATAGAGCATGATACGCTCTTACAAATGGTTGTTACCATGACTTTCAAATACCCGAATTTATCCCAGATTTCTAACTTCAACTGCTCTAAAAATTCACTTTCTTGAGGTCACAACACATCTGAATTTCTTTATTCAGAAGATGAGTCAGTGGAGCCTCCTAGTTCCACAATTAACCTCCCTTATTACCTCTTTTTTAAAAAAAAAACCCTGAAACCCAGGGAACCTAAATTGCACTGTAATGCTCTCCTCATTCCATTTCCCCATAGAAATGGGGAAATCGTTGCACAGACATTAGACTTAAATTTTAACATAGAGGTAAAGTCAAATATGTATTTTCACAGAGAAGAAAATACTTTCAAAAATGCAGAGAGCATTACTAAAAAAAAAAAAAAAAAAAAAAAAAAAATCAAAATACTGCAGGTTTGTCAGCCAATTCTCTCAGATACCAGAGTCAAGTGGCTCCATATTCACTGCCCTTGTAAGCTCTGCCAAATTTGATTTTAAGCTTCCTGAAGTTAAAGAAGGTTTATACAGTATTAACAGGAGATCTTCTCACACATTTCTCAAGTTATTACACAGCCTTTTATCCAAAATCACAATTTTAAGCAGTGCAGGAAGGCTTCAGTTCAGCTTCAGAGGCAGAGATGGACAGAGGATGTCTTCATCCCGCCGCCGGGCTCTCTGCTCCGCCTCACCGCTGATTCCTGGGAGAAGGGGCAATCAAAGGGAGCCAGAAACTTGGAAAATCTCTTTACACCTGGGGTCTGTGCAGGATTTGGCCCCTGCACCCAGCAGCGTGGGGACAACCCCCACCTTGAGCTGTGGAGCAGCTCAGATGCAGCTTTTGGGGTCCATTCCCCAAATTACTGGCACCTTTGTGTAACCCAGAAATGTCCCAATCTCATATTGACAGCTTTTCAACCCAAATATCCCATCTTGGGAATTAGAGGGGAATAACAGTCAGGCCTCTCTGAAACAGTGCATAAACACTGGCTACATAAAAATCAAAGGACACTTTGCTAATGTACTACTGTGTAAGTAACAGCCTCATTAAAATATGACTAATCTGTAGCAGAAATGTGCATTTTATGGGGTAAGCAATTGAATTTCTTCCATTTTTATAGTGAGAAGAGAAAAAGAAAATGAGTCTACCTATTTCACTCATACTGTAACCTGATCACAATGTTTATACATGCCCATCACAGTGCTATATAAATTAAGTCCCAAGAAAGGGTTTGAGAAAATAAAATATGGTTAACTTCAAACAACACCTCCAGCTCAACTCCTGAAAATCCTTGGCACTTCTTGCTACGCACTTCTGGACATTCTTGAGGTTCAGAGCCTGTATCCTTGAGGTCTAAATACTGAACTTTTAGGGAAAATTCCCTGAATTACCACCATGTGCAGGGATAACTGCACATGGAACATATTTTCCAAGCTGGATGCTGTGTGGTAGGTACTGGAGTATTGTCTGCTAATTAAGGGGATGGAGAGTGATGTCCACACCTCATGCTTAGATCTCCATCAGTAGCATCAAGGTGAAGCAAACCCAGTTGAGGCTGCTGCTCTGCTGTGTCTCTGCAGAAAACTGGGTGGTTTTCTGGGCCCTTAGGGCCAGCTGATGGCATGGGTTTGCTGAATGTCCTCTGAGCCCTGCAGCTGCTAAAATTCTTGTTCAAATTGTATTTCAGAAATGGGCAGCCACAGAATTTTGTGCCACAGTGGTGTATGGGACATGCTGCACCAAAACCAGCAGCAGTTCTGCACTTCAGCTCCAAGCACTCCAAAAGTAAATATGGCACAGGCAGAAAAACACTGGAAGTGCACAAATTTGGGAAACTGGGGTTCTTAACCTTTTTCAAGGGTTGTGGTAGTGCTGGGGCTGCACCAAACCACTCAAAAACTGTGATATTTTCCAGCGTGGAGCAACTCCAGATACAAACATGGATTTGTTACAGCAGCAATGCAAAAGAAGACAACTTGGCTTAAGTGCAGCAGATAAAGATATTTTTTCTTCTTTCCCTTCAAGATCTCAGCCACTTGGTTAGTGGAAATACAGGGCTTTGATTAGCCAACATCTAAAATTTAAAGTGGGGTGAGCTGACGATGTTAAGCCTTCTTTGTGCACTCTGTGGGCATTTCTGAGCTGGCTTTTGGCAATTATATGAAATCCACTCCTTAATTGTTGTGAAGCAGCACAGCTCACCTTTTGTATTATTCCTAATACATGGCATTTCATTTTATTGAGCATGATCTCAGAGCTGGTGATAGTCATAAATTTTACTACTTTAATAGTATATGTTATCTGACATTTCCTAACACTGAGCTTCAGGGTTTGAGACTGACCAGTCTTGACAAAGATGGATACTTAGCATAAGAGTTATAAAGGGAACACCAGAGGCTTCACTGATATTTTAAGCAGGGAAACTATGCAACATACTTTAAAAAGTGAAAAGACAACCAGGAAAATCTTTGGTTGGTAATCATAGTCAGGAAATGCCAGCAAATGTTTTGAGATGCAAGCTGAAAATGGGAAAGATGTTTAAAGCCAGCTTTGCTACCTTTAGCAGTGAACTATAAAGCTAATCACATATATTTTTGGGGTCCTTAACGTGGACCAGATGGAACTACACTGCACATAAATAAAAAACATTCTCTGGCTTGTGGGCTGGTTTGAATTTTATTTCATTGGAAAAATGTGGAAGACAAAGTCACCAAGTAGGTTTTAGTCTGAGTAAACCGTGAAGCAATTAACAGAGTTCCAAAATGCATTTTCATCCATCAGAATCCCTACTGACTTCTAGTTTTCACATGGAAGTTATTTCAAATCAACTTGAGACCTCACCATGTCCACACCAACTAGGTTAGAGCAAGTTCAGGTGCAGCACCTGCTCCTGGGTCCATCTTGGGGGGCTCCACCTATATCCTATTGAATCTAAAAAAAAGTCATTCTTCTCATCACTTATTTTGTTAGAAACAATACTAATTAATTTGGGAAAATTTGATAACAAGCTGTGGAAATACTTGATGCAAACCTGCAAGGTAAATAAACTGAGGAGAATAATCTCGAATCTCTTTTTAAGTTATAAAATTATTTACTTGTTCTGATCTGAGCAAACATAAAAGAATACCTCTCCCAGGCTCCAGGCATTGTTACCATCAATTAACTAACAATTCCATAAACAATAAAAGTATTACAAAAACAGCAGCACATCCACACCTACACATTAGCACCAGTCAGCAAAAACCCCAACAAAAAACTACAAACAACACTTCCTACTCCTTAATTCCCAAAGGAAACTCCACCCCAGCTTCTGCAATCAAAAATACAGACTTAACAAAGTGCCTGCAAGGTTAAGTGGCAATTTTAGGTGTTACTTGGAACAGAAGTAAAACAATTTCAGACACAAGGGTGAGTGTAAGCTGAGAACTTCTCGAATACAGACTTTTCCCTAAATGACATTTTCTTGCAGAAGAATGTGTTTTCAGCTTCAGGATGCTGAAAGGTGAATGGGTCTAGATGAAAAAAGGAAAGAAAAAATCCAGCTAGATTGTACATCACTGACTGACTCCAGAAGCAGCAGAGCTTCTTGCAGCAGCACAGATGTTTTTGGGAGAGGGCTGTACGACCACTGTTCCATCACACATTGGAAGTGCAGGGACAGCAAGAAAAAGGGATTCCAGCCTACTTCCTCCCTGCCTCTTCTCCCTTCTGCAAGTCCACACCTGCCTCTTCCCACTGGTTTCTCAACTGCTCTCAGATGTCTGTGGGTCACCACAGCACTGCCTTGGCACTCACACAACGCCTGTGAAATCCAGGGAGTCATCCACACACACCTGAATATGCAACATCCTCTTTTCTGATTCATTATGAAGAGGTAGGAGCCATTTTAACCAGAATGGTGAACATCTCCATTGTTCACTTTGGAAAGTATTATTTTTAAAAAATCATCCTGACTTCTTGGTGCTCCTCACTCTCCCACTGATGGTGCAAAGTTCCCTGACTGCACACAGACCATCACTGCAGGAAGTCATTGCTCCTGCCCTGAGTCAGGCAGGCACTGAAAGGGGACAGAGCCAGCAACCTGCAGAAATGCAGGCTGAGGTCAATTATGCAAATATAGCATGCATCTGGAAAATGGTGTTTAAAAGTACAGTTTCAGTGTTCAGCTGACAACAACCAGGCCCCTACCTGGTAGTTCTCCTCCTGAGTGTCTTTCCTCTGTCAAGTTAATACTCTTTGCCCCAAAAAAACATTATGGAAAAATTCAACTGTCCCCTGGGAATTAATGTACATTGTTACAATAAGAGAACCAATTCAATCTTTAAAACTGTGAAATACAAAGATTTTCATCTTGTTTTAAGTCCAAGTTTCAATACAAACTGAGCTTTGGACACTCCAAGATTTCCTTCCAAGAGCAAGTGATCCAGGGGAGGATCTCCTTCAACATATATGCAACAACAAAGTAAAAAGTACTGACTATGACAGAGGAGGGTGATTTATGAAACACAAGTCGGGAAATAATTATTTACCTTCACAACAAGCAGTTTCTTCTTGGGTTTTTCGCCATAAATGTAACTTTCTCCCAACAGCAACTTCTTAAAAGATGTTTGTCAACTTCTGTCATTCACAGATACACAACAAAGAAAAATGTATCTCTCTCTAATGAGATGCACAGCCAAGGACGGTTGTCAGCATCATAGCACCGCTGTTGTGACATGTATTTCATTTTATTCAATACATAACGGGGAAGCTGCTAAACCCAGCAGTCCAAGCAACATCCAAATAAGCATTAATAATGTGGTGAATAACTGATCATCACTAGATGGTTTTCAGCAAGATAAAGGGTTTTCCCTCCCCCTTTTAAAAATATCCTCGGAGTTGGAAAACAAAGAGGCAGAAGTTAAGGCTGTTGCCTGCTGCCTCCCACGATGGGCACACATCTGCAAGTGCCAACGTGCTCGTGGCTGAGCCCGTCCTCGTGCTCCATGGATTTCAGGAGATTGCAGCAGCACTGCAGGTGGAGCAGGGGGCTCAGGGAGAAGCAATTAACGTGGATTTCGTTCCCATTTTTCAAGGTAGATGGCAAATTCAGTTTCACAGACATGTACAAATTCGTGTAGGAAACCCACTGCATAATACAAGGACATCTGTGTTTACAGAAGTAATCATTATTGTTTAATGCGTATTTTTTAGGCCATTTAACAAATAACTTTAGCTCTGATGAACATGATGATTTTCATGATAGACTTAAAAGGAGAAAAAAAAAAAAGTTCACAAGAAATGTGGAGCTGCTAACATGTGCTAAGTATTAGGACAAGAACCACAGATTAAGGGCATTGCTTTGACCTCACGTATTCTCACCCCCTGCACGCTCAGCCAGCACGGTCCAACAGGGAATTGTGGCTTGCTGCCTTGCATCAGAACCTGAAGTCATCCTTGTGCTGCCTCCTGCCCCAAACTTTGTGGACTTACACAACCAGGGAGGGCAGCACCCCATCCAACACCACAGGACTAAAATTCCACTGACCCCATATCAGGGCAGCACCCACCCACAGCCCCCCAGAGCTCAATGTAGGGGACAGACAGGTCCTCAAACCAACCCCAGCACCCTCACAGCCACGAGGAGATTCCCTTCCCATCCCTATCCCTGCTTTATAACTGAACACACCATCACCTCTGCCCCTCTGCAGTTGTGGGATGAGCCCAGAGGGAACATTCCCAACCCTTGGGGCTCCAAGGGGAGCTGGAGGCAGGCAGGGCTGGCAGGCAGGGCTGGGGGAGCTCAGGGGAGGAGTGAGCCCAGCTGAGACCCCGCTGCATGTTCAGTGATTATAAGATTAGTGTGTTTTTATTTAAAGTATTATCCGTTAACATCCCGTATTACAAAAGTAGCACAACAGTATCGACAGACTGTCAATATTAATAGGAGTGTCTAATGTTTTATCAATACTAATTTAATTTCTGTTATCTGCAGGCTGCAGGGCCTTTCTGAAGAAACAGAGGAACAAGAATGAGAAAGCCAAAGCAGTGACATAACAGGAAAACGAGCCATTCCTTCAGCTTCTTGATCATTCAGTGGCACCCTGCTGTTAACACAGTTATCCTCGCTGCTTCTCTTGAGTAAAAACACCAAGAACAAAACCCACTGAGGTATTCTTTCTTCCAATATCACCAGAACCTCCACAGCTCTCTTTTTCTTTTTGGACAGAAACCATCTTTGCAGAACAGTATTTTTCCTAACTATGTACACCCAAAATCTGTAAAATAAATGTGCCAGACAACAGCAATTACAGGTTGGATGAACAACTCATCCTTACAACACAGAGCTGATTCACAAAGGAGAATTTCTAGACCAGTGAATGACCCTGTCTTGTACAGACTTTAAAGGGCCACATGGAAGATGCAACTTTTTCATTTTACAGGCAGAACACGTCTTTTTAGGATAAAACTTCTCTAAGACTTGTATTTTAATAAGGTTTAAGTAAGTGTCCCTAACAGTCCAGGGCAAGGAGACGTGTTCCCAAGTCTGCCTGGGGTGGTAAGGGCTGTAAGGGGTAAGAATCCCTGCTCCTTCCAGGGAGATGCTCAGCAAGACCCAGATCACAGCCCCACCCCTGCACTTCCCATCACTACTAACGCACTTTAAAAGAGAGAGGAAGACAGGTCCACAATGACAAAATGTCAAACTGAACAAAGTAATTGAGCTAATCATGTAAACATTCATTATTACTAATATTAAAATATCCTGTTTTGCATTTTCTTTTTGTGACAGAATGAGCAGCATCTAAGGACTCAGAATTATCATCTAAGAACTGAGTAAAAGAGGAAACTGTCTAAAATGAAGACACAGTATCAAAGAAGAATTTTTCTCTTGCTTTAGCACATGAATGATCCCAACTGTACTCGCTACAAAGCATTAAGTGGAAATGCATGGGAAAAGATTCTTCTCCTTAAATATATTTCAAATAGGTGATTTATGATTTTCAAACTGCAAAGGAGAGAAGTGGAAAGAAGGTATTGGGGTAGGAAATTGGCTTACCTCGTGATACTCCACGATGTGTGACCAGTTCCCACAAATGGGTGAATCCTCCTTTCCTCATTAATGAGGCTGCAGATTTCCTGGTCCCCCCCAACCACCTGGAGCTCCCCCACCCCACCATCAGCCATAACCTGAGGATTTTACATCACCATGACAAATTTCAGAGTAATGATACCAAAAGTGCCCTGGGAATATGTCCAGAGGGTGCTGAGCATGGGACAGCAACTCCAAGATACCAGAGATGGGCTGGGTGGGTGACAAACCTCCCACCATGGTCCCTGATGCTGGGCCACAACACCACAGATGATGGCATCATCCCAATCCCACATTAGAATGATGAAGCAATGTTTGAAAAGGAGATGGGAGGAAAAATCCACTTATGTTGCAATCAAAATGCTCACTCCTCTCCCCTAGCCTGTCTGCGCCCTCTCAAGTTCTCCTTGAAATTTCCACGCAAAATTCTGCCTTCAAACAGAACTTTGCTGCTCCCCACGTCCCCTGCAGTCCCATGGATTAAGATCAGTGGTTGTGAGGAAACCAGGTCTGCAAGACTGTTTCCCAGAATGACAGAAAAAAAAGGAGGAAGGCAGAAAACAAGAGAAAAGTCTATGGCCTCTGAAAACCAGGGGACTGGGCTGCTCAACAAATCACTTCCAGGAAACTTAGGATGGAGTCAGAAAAATATCTTTGGAAAGCAAAAAGAACCAGTGAGGAAGGAACAAGCAAAGCAGTGCAAGGGGAGGAAACTGTACCAAAAGAAAACTAAACCAAGAGGAGCCCTATAAGTTGGAAAAGGCTAAGATTTAAAATTAGGAGTTATTGGACAAGGATTAGTGTAAGAGAGGTAGTTCCCTACTAGGAACTGTGATTTGAGCACCTCATGCATAGCCCAGCCAAGGACTTCAGAAGAGGCAACAGGAAGAAATTCCAAGGCACAGTGATGTAAGTTAGCCTGAGACTAAGAAGGCAAATTGAAGATGAGCTTCTGTGTCTAAGCACCCACCAGGGCAGCTTGAGGAATCTGCAGAAGAGATTCCTCTCCAGCCTGCCCATGGAGGTTTGCCTGTGTGTTTTAAGGCTCCAAACCTGGCTATTTTGGAGTTACACACAGTGGCAAAAACGTCAGCTGAACCACTGGTTCCCATCTCTAGTTCAAAGAGGGATCTGCCATGCAGGAATCCTCCTGGCCAGTTGTCTCTTACCTCACTCAGCTCTTTGTGCTCACTGCCTCCCTTGTCTACAGCCACCATTTCTGCAGCACTTCACCCTCCTCCACCTCTCCCCAAATCTCCAACCCCCTCTTCTCCCTGCACAGGAGGCAGCTCCGAAAGGAGCAGCAGCAGCCACAGCTCATAACTCGCCTAACGAGTGCCAGCCAGAAGTGATTTGTAGGCATCAAGTAGATTATTGTTTTTTGAGAGAGTGGAAAAGAAGAAGAGGGGCACAAGCTTAAGGTGTTGTTGATGAATGAAGATGAAAAGAAGGTTTCAGGGTGAGAAGTGTTTGTCTAGTGTGACCTAAACCGTTCAAACCTCATTTGATAGATGATGGACATTTATTCCCTGCTATGTGTCACTTCAAAGTCTGAGGTTTATATTAAACAAGAAGTCTTCTCCTCCTTAGTTGTTAGTCAGTTTTTCCCCGGAGTTTATCACACAGCACAATACTTGGAAACGTAATCACATTCAGATTTTTAATAAAGTCATCTGGTCACTAGTAGTACATATTAGAAAATGCATTTTATTGTTTTTCATTATGTAATTGTGTGCTTCATTGCTTTTCATCTGTTTTCCCTTGCTGTGGGAGGAGGCATGGCCCCAGGAACACCATTTTTCTGGGGATGATGTTCTATGGGCAGAATGAAACCAACGCTCCCCAGTGCCACTGCCCTTCCCTCCTCTCCACTCCCCACAGGCAAGAACCAGGTTCCAAACAAAGCTGAGGTATTTTCTGCTCTGAGGTAAGGCAAATCCACCTTTTCCACACCCCATAAAGCCCTACTTGGAGAAGCCATCAGTAGCAAATACTTAGAAGTAAGCAAGGACATGAGGCCCAGCCACAGCTTTAATCACAAAGAAGAGATTTTTCAAGTCTTGCATTCAAGTCACCTGTGATACTTTCTCCCATGCCCAGACAAGGATGTCTTTTCTCTGGATCTGTGTTTGCAACCTCATGAGAGTTGATGTTTGGAAAGAAATCATCTGTTATCATGAAATAACTTTTCCCCAACCACTAATGCATTAATAGTTTTGAACAGGGGTTCCTCCTGCTAAAAGACATGATAATTCCATTATAAATGTTTACATTCCTATGCATTAAAAACAAACATATTATGCTAATAAATTATGGAAAACTGTATTTCATGGGATATGTTCCTGTTTAGTATTCACACAAAGCACTGCAAAATTTAACCACAGGGTAAATCTACTCATTTACTACATCTATTCCTTTAAACGTGCCCCAAAAGTTGTTTTCTCAGGACTTGCTCACTAAGATTGCTTTCAATATCGGTTTTTGAGGAGTTCATTTTACTTAGATTCTCTATTAAGAAGAAAACACCATGGATTTACTGAGACCATAATTCTCCACCAGTGTTGATTCACACAGGAGCAAAAAGCATTTCATGTTAGTCCTGGCCCCAAGTTAAGACATCACCTCTTCTCTTTGTCCTACACAGAAAAAAAGGCCACTGCCTTTCATTTGAGATGCTCTGGTCTACTACACCCCAAACACACAGACCTCATATTAGTGCTCTTCCTCTCCCCATATGCAGCAAATTTCCCCTGCAGCCCTGCTAAGCCCTTGAAGACCCCACAATTTCTGCACCCAAGCTCAAAGTCAGAAGTTTGAGTTATGCTCCATCAAGCTGCTCCATCTCACAACACTTTTAGAGCTTAAAAAAAATTATCAGATTCTATTGAATTTCTCTCTACACAGCTGCATCTCTAATGAACCCCCATAAAAGTTAAAACTTATATTCAGTAATCATATGCAATTGAAACATCATAAAATGAGAAGTCAAGGAACTGTATGTGGGCTGCAATGACTTGTCTTATTGTATTCATTCCCTTAATAAATATATCTTAAAAATAACCTCACAGTCACACATTTGCAATATAATATAAAAATAACACTGGATTCAAATTATTAAACAGGTAATTTAATAGAACAAGAATTGAAATGTAGGACAGTGTGCAACTTTATGCTATAGGAATAAGATGATTTTAGTCAACACAACTATTTTTCTTTTTTGCATTATTTCTGCATTTATAATACTACAACATCCACATAACCTTGACACTGTAGTCACCTTAGTAGCAAACAAGTGTAACATTCACTTACAACTGAAATCCCAATAGGGTGTTTGATTCAAGTAAAACAAAAATCAGAGGCCCCTACTCTGCTGCCTTTTTCTTAGTCACATAGACATGGGCAAAAAGGATTTAAAAATAGATATATTTGTACACTATTAAATCTACAAAGCAGAACCATTTAATTTTAATTTAACGCTAAATGGAAACAAATATAACACCTTTAAAAGACACGATGCTAAAAAGAGAAGCAAATTATTTAAGTTCTGGACCAGCACAGCTTGGAGAATTCACACCAAGTAAAGGCCAGATTTAAACCAGTCTTACAGCCAAGAGAAGGAGCTTTGCTGGGGACATTGGACCAGCAGAACTGGGCGTGCAGAGGACCCTTCACTGTGCCACCACAGCCCAGAACTGATGGGGGTGATTATCCCCACCATGCCAGGCTTCTGCTTTGCATAGCTGGTTTCATTTAAATTAGGCTGTTTTGCATGTAAGAAAAAGGGCACAGGTCCCAGCAGTGTCCACAAGGGCACATTAATGTGTTTGGTCATTACTTAGCAATGGCCAAGGCCAGACATTTCAGAGAAAGGTACAAGAAACACCTGAACCCAGAGTTTTCACCATTGGAAACAGGACTTCCTGCCAACCCTTTTTTAGTTTGTCCTAAAACAAGAGAATTTATACTCTTCCTAACTTGCAAGATTAAATAAAACTGCTCCAACTCAAGGTACCTGCAGATGTTTGCCATTACCTATAAACTTAAATCCTCTTGCTGTTTCACACCCAGTCCTTCATAGAAGCTAGGATTTACAGTTTAACTGAATGATTATCTGTTTGAGGAAAAAAAAAAAAAAACATTTGAAGCCATCTATCCCTTTGCTCATGTTGGCCTGCTCTTTTTACAGCTCCAAAGGCAGGAACTGTGTGCTCCTGCAGAAGCTTCAGCCCATCACCTCCAGAGCACCCAGCCACACATCCTCTGGTCAAGGGCTGCCATCTGCCAGGGCTCCCTCCCACCCACCTTGCTCTTATGATGAGCATGACTCAATTAACATCACTTGGGAAGCCACTCCAGTGCAAATGAGAGGTGACAAGGAGCTGAGAGAGGAGCAGGGGGACACTGCAGAACTGTGACTGCACGTGGGGTTGAGCTGCCTGTGTCCAAGAGGTGATGGGGAGGAGTACAGAGAAGAGAGTCTGGGGAAGTGAGACTCTTAGAAAGCTCTTCCCACCCTGCCTCTGGAAAGGCAAACTAGAGGCAAAAACATGAGTTTAACTGGGTTATTCTGTCATCAAGTGCTTTGCCTGCACATCACCCAGACAGCACTGACAGAGCATCACCTTGCTGGGGGCAGGGGGATGCCCACAGGCCCCAGCAGCAGATCTGTGCCCAAAACAGCTGCAGGAGTGGGCTCCTTCTGCCGGTGGAAACGAGGACTCGGCTAAATGTGGAGAGCTACAAGTTTCTGCAACAACATGCAAGTCTCCAACATGTGGCCCGTAACGTAGCTGTTGCCATGGTAAAAAATTCATGTTTAGTGAAAAGTGTTAAATCTTGTATCATAAGTTAAATCAGCTGCCAAGACACATTTTCACAAGTAGGGGAATTTTTGTCTTTTCAGAATGGAATGTTTTTCAGTTGACATTGATTTTTCCCTAAAATAAGTCCCCCAGAAAGGAAGCCAATCACACGTGAGGCAGTCCAAGAGCTGAATTACTCTACTCCTTCTCTGAATCATCAACAAGTGTTGTGTGCTAGTGCATGTGTGTGTACAAATGCACTGTAGCTTCATAAATTCCATCCTCTTATACAAACTGGCAGTTATGCAATTTATTCAGAATATTAAACTAACGATCCCAGCAGAAACACCAATATTTCATGTTTTGGGTGATGAGACTTCAACTACTCTTCTAACCAGGAACTATCTCAAAAATTATGTTCAACTTGCCCCAGACTTTTCACAAATACAAGACTGAGTTTGACTATACAGCTGTTTATGTAGGTCAAGGACAGAAATAGTAAGAGTGCATTTACTTGTTTTTATGTTTCTTGCTCAGTATTTCAAAAGAGAACAACTGGTTTTAATACAATTTCGGAGAGTCAAGTCAGAATTACTGCAGAATTAGCAAAAAAACCCAACAACAAAAACGCAAATAAACAAAAAAGTCCCCAAAAAATAATACTCCCCAAAAAAAAACCCAACCACAAAAAAACTTGTTACTTTTATTAATTTAAAAACTATTACAAGGAAATCTGGCTGTTACCAGTTCAAGACCACAAGTCCTTCTTGTCCTGAACTATTAAAATTTGGCAGATTTGAGCATTTTAGGGTTAATCTTCCATATTTACAGCAAAATGCATTTGCAGTGAGAGGTTTTCCCACTGACACACCCAGGGAGGACTCACTCAGCCTCAGAACAGAGGGGTCACTACCCTGCTGGACAATGCAGACCTCTTGGACATCACTGGGTTTTCCTTTCCCACATCTCTCTCCAACAACCACAAGCTGGATTTCACCTTCATTGTGTGGTGAGGACTTTGCCCAACAGATTCCCTTCTTTTTTACCTGCTTCCAAGTAGCAACAGCCAGCAGCCAGTCACATCCTTGTTTCTAAGTTAAGAAACACTTCTGATTCCTCCTCCTCTCTCTAATTATTGCTCCGCGATCGATTTGCCGTGCGCCATGCCAAATTCGCACCTTAGCTCCTCACCTCTAGTCAGTAAAACTCAAACTCTCCTCCCATCTTCTCCACAAAAGACAATTTTCTAGCAGGCAAGCTCCTGCTTTTGCTCTCTTGCCTCCCTCTCTGTCTCTCCTGAAACCAGCTCTTCAGAAAGGCTGGAGCATATTTAGCCCTCCCAGCTCTCTGCTTGTCTCTTTCTTTTATTTTATATGGTTCAGTGTTCATATTCTGCTCTCATTCTGCCTTCTCTCCTTCTTTCTCTGCCCCAGTGCTACAAAAAGACATCTTCTGTGACACCTTAAAGAGAGAAGGTCCCTGAATTAACGTGACTTGCACTGCGTGGTATTTTCAGACCGCCCATTTGCTAATGTTGCAAACACAATTAGGAAGTCAGGGAAAGAGCTTACAGGAGCAGATGAAAGCTGCAGAGATAAAATGGAAAGCTCTTACCTGCCAAGCTCTCAGGTTAGGGTTCTACGTTGCCCTCGGATCTAACAAAGCTATAAAAGAACCATTTTAAGGAGATGCACAGTTGCATTGCTGTAAATACCGAGCGTGGCTTTTTCCAGCCTCCTAAAGACCTGGATTTTTGCTTCCACAATTTGCAGGCTGTTAGCCATAGGTGGTTTAAATTCTTGGTATTAAAAAAAGCTCAGAGCATTACTGACAATTAAAAACAGCTTTTACACATGCACAATAATGCTTCTCATGCTTAAAAAAAAAATAATATGCATATCCATATTACCATCATAATAAGTGCCACAGAGTGACATGATATGATTGAGTATAATGGTTCCTTTGGAGCCATTATGGTCGATCAGTAAATAATACACTTTTGAAATTGTCTAACTACATATTTACACTTGTCAACTCTCATACACTTCAGTGACAGAATTTAAAAGAAACACTGTAAAAAAAACTGTAAGAACATTAAACCACAAAAACATTATGCTGAAATAGTATTAGATTTGACTTAAACCCACAAGAACATGGAAATTTCAGGTTAAGGCAAAATCTCCCAAAGTGACACTGTCTTTAGCTCCCAAGCTGTGCCCAAGCACCTGCAGTGATGCAGGAAAAGCAAAGGATGAGGCAGGAAGGCAGGAGACCATGGGGTCATGGTGGTCCATGTGAAAACTGAGCCATTGTGGAGGGCTCTGGCCACCAATTTGATGAGAAATCTCATGGGTGAGAACCAGCCCACCAGCAGCAATTCAGCTGCTCAGCAGAACAGCATTTCACGATATTTTATATAAACAAAGCCCGGGCCTTTCTCTGTTTATTCAGATGAAATTCCCAATTAAGATGAGACAAATTAGTCTTCATTTGTTTCAGAAGAGGCCCCATTGAGACACTGGGAGTTTTCCCTAGCTGAAACACATGGAGAAAAACTTCAGGCTTCAACCCTAAAAAGGCATTGTCAAAAAAATATGTTAAACAAACATGACAGTGAATCATTAATATCCCAAAGATTCACTCCATGTGGGGAAAAAAACAAGACTGGGAAGGAGAATGTTTTTTCAGCAGTAAAATAATGGGCTTGGTGATGTCTTTTTTAATTGATAATTTTGTGTCTCTTGTTCAGCTGTAGCCACTTTTGCTCCGAGCAGTGGTGGCGGCAACTTTATTGGTTCCAGTAGAGCTCTGCTGAAAACAATAAGCATCAAGCTCCCCAGTGCCATCTGTCTTTCTGTGAGGGTCACATCCTGCTGCCCTGGAATCCAGGGGATATTGAATGCCTGGGAGGTGTCAAGAGCAGCCCCAGGCCCACGGCACCTCCTCTGCAACAAAAGGACCCCAAACACTTCAGATGCTCTGCACTGAAATCCTGAACCAGACTTTAAAAAGCAGTGATGGATATTTTCCTAGAGCAAAGGTTTTCCTTTCATATATATATCTATATCTGTATCTATCTCCTTGCTCAGACTTATCTATTACCTGGCTTGTGAGAACAAAATCCATAAAGGCTGGCAGGGCAGGCTCTTGAAGTTGTTTGAAGACACAACCACCACACCCCTGTCAAGAGGGAATTACAGCTGGGTTTTATAGTCAACTCTCCCCTCGACTGGCTGATGACAGAGCAGCCTCCCTCCATGCTCAGCATCTGGGATTTTACAGCCGCTGTATATAAATGGGATTTTCATGACAAACAACTCTATATTCGGTTTCCTTGTATATCTGAATGTGAGAACGATCTCTTAAGGCTCTGCTGGGAAGAAGTATTAATGAAGACAAAGAGCACTTCAGGCTGTTCCCCCCTGGAGCATTACCATGATGACAGTATAAAGACTTTGTCCTACACAAGTACTTTAAGCCCACATCCTCCTCCCCAAGCAGCAACCCAGGACCCCCCTGTGTGCCTGACCCTCCTCAGCATCCCAAACCCACCTGACGAGGACAGAATCTGCCATCAGCTCGTAGAGCTTCCTCTGCTCTCTCATTTCACAAGGCCTCCCTGGAGATATTTGCTTTTGTGTAAATATTATAAACCAGGGTAAGACGAAGACTTAATAAACCCTGTTGCCTTTTCACTTTGTGCAGCGTCTGTCTCCTCTCACCCAACCTCATGGTTCATGCAAATGTCAGAGCCAGAACAGTTTTTACATCTCCTCGGGTCGCCCCACACTGATACCAGCAGAGGTAAACAAACTACTGAAGTCTGGGTATTTTTATTTCAGATGGCATGTAAATCAGTGGATGAAAGCTGGGAATAAACTGGCAATATGAGGGCAGCTTATTTAAGTTTCCTCCCCCAGCTCAGTGTTCCCTCAATGTAATACAGCTGACACAACCCTACACTAAGGGAAAAAAAAGGAAAAAACCTAAAGAGATATAAATATTTTCTCCAAAGTCAAAGACTCTTCCTTCAATGTGTGGCCAACTCTTATAGAGAGAAACATTTATTTCCTTACCAAAGGCAGAAATTTTCAATGGTAGGAAATCTGGAGGACACCAGACACCACCTCAAGGGCTCAGGATGGGCACAGGGTTCACCGTGGGACACCCCAACAAGGAGCCCAGACACCATGAGTGCTTGGGATGGGCACAAGCTCCACGGGGGAGCAGCAGAACCTGGGGTACAGAAGGTGCTTGATTCCTGCTGCACCACGGACACCTCTTAAACAGCCAGAGCAAGAGCTTCCTCAAGTCAGAAAATGACTGTGTAGAGCTGAAAGCCCCTGGGAAGATGGGTTTTTAAGAGCAGGAGCTCCAGCTGCCACCTAATTGTCTGACCAGTGGGTGTCCCAAACCCACAAGCTCCTCACACCATTATCTCCTGGCAGAAAGATGTTAGGTGCTCCCACTCTTCCCTCTCTGCCTCCTTGTTTAAAGCTTTCTGGCTGCTGGGGAGGAAATGATTCTGCCCTGCTCTAACTTCCTCTCCATCACCTTTATGTCTGTGAGGACTGGTGAGAGAATGCTTCCACTGCTCTTACACTTCCACATCATCCACTTCTGAGGCCCTTATAGGAAAAAAAGGCTGTCTCCCATCTCCTGCTGGTGATAGCTTTATCAGATAATAGCTCAAAGCAGTATGATCCTGTAAAGCTGTTACCAATACCCAGAGGTATCTGAATTCCAGCAGTGAGACAGCTCATGCCTGCTGCCTTCACCCACCAATGGGCAAAGCCTGGGCAGCATCTAAGGGACCTGTCTACTAAAGAGAATATCACTACTTTAACCTGCCTTGAGCAGCTGTTTGGCTTCTCTGGCTTTCTGCATGCACATTGTATTTTTCTATATTTTATTTTAAGTTAAAACCTGCTGAAATTTGATAGCTCCAGACACAACAGTGCCAAGGAAAAGGAGCCTCTGGTCCCTGAGAGGGACTTCTTTCCATGCTGGCTTGACACCTAAAATCTGCTTCCTCAATTATGTCTTCCCTCTTACCTAGACGTGACGGTGTGAAAACATAATAAAAGCTCTCAGAAAAGAAACTCAAGGAAGCTGATAAAGTATTTTTCAGATCTCATAAATACTTTAATACCAAGATAGCCACTTGCACAGCCCAGCTCTGCCCCTGTGCCACGTAGCTGACTGCAGGCACTCATGCCTTCCCAAAGCACCTCAATCTCCAACAGCCTAAAAACTGCCCTGAGCAATGAAAACAGAGCTGCTGCCACACAAAACTCAGCTACAAGCCCCACTTTGCTCTGTTAGCACTCTGCATCCAAAGAGGTGCAGGTGCTTTACAAGAGTTTGTAGTACACACATCTGCAAACTCACAGCTTCCCATGCCCCACAACATCTCTGCTGTGCCACTCCTGGTTCAAAATATCCCTTCAAGCATCTCAAGTATCAACGAGGTGATTTTAATCATGCATTCACAACCTCTACAGAGCCAGGGTGAAGCCTTGCAGATAAAAGCTGTGCTCAGGACTTTAACTTGACCACCTTCCCAAAGAAACATCTTTTCCTGTTATGTGATTTATTGGAATAATAGGTATTATTTGTATAATAAAAGAGATAAAAGAGATTACTTGAAAAACCATCCCAAGAAATCATTATAGACAGAAAAGTCAGGGCTTGCTCTATTGCCACAACAAAAAATGCTCTATTTGCTTTTCTAAATATAAAGCAATGAAAACTGCCACAAATTTGGTCAGGATAGAATTCTGCACTAAAGCCTTCAATTTAGGTGTGAGAAGATTTTTTTACTGAGAAGGAGTAAAATTCCCCCTTCTCCTGGTGATGAGAAATGCCCCCTGATGCCCCAGCTCCTCCAGGACATAGCCAAAGTCGAAATAATTTTCAAAACTAATATGTACACTGAGTAACATGGTTAACATCATCCAATGAATTTAGATCCACCTACACGGTATAAATATATCTAGATAAACTGTCACCTTCAGCAGAATTCATTAAAATAATGTTGTATCTTCCTTGTTAAATGTAATTTTTTTAATTGAAATTTAATCTTACTGCATTATTTGGTAGATTTTTAATTGACATTTGTAGTAATTAATTGGTAAGCATTACAGCTTTGTCTGAAGAATTTAAAACTAAATTTGACATCGAGATTGGCCAGCCACTGCTGTGAGGTGCCTGCTGGGAGCATTTCATCATCCTCCCAGCCCCTCCTGCTGATCAGAGGTGGGAGATGATGGTCTCTTTCTTACAGTCATGAATTACATTACTAATGTATTCCATTACCACCACGCAAATGTCATGTTAATTCCTGATCATCATCAAGTCATACAATGGTTTCCACGCTGGCACCCAGCCAATTAGCGGTGTGGAAAAATATTCCGCCAATTATATAACTTGAATTAGGTTAAGGACTCAAGAGAAAGCAAAATAAATGCTTTGAAAATACTTCTGAGATAAAATGTAAGTTGACACTGTCTTCATGTGCTATAGCCGATGTTATACAATCTGATAGGCAGCTGCCAACATTCATAACTGTTTATTAAATCTAGCCTCTCTTTATGGTGGCAGCTAAGATCTGTATTTTTACCAATATTAGGTTCATTGTGTTATGAAAAAAGACCAAAATACTTAGGAGCATTCACACCAGCTTATAAAACTTACATTATGTACTTTATTAAATTGTTAAAATTACTTCTTCTCTCCTCCCCCTGCCACAGAGAAAGTTCCACGGACAAAAAAGTTTCAGAAAAACAAAGTCTTTCTGGAGCCACAAGGAGCAAGGGAGATCCTGCAAGGACAGAAGTGACATCTCTGGGCTGCTGCCACCTCTCCCTCTGAGCAGCTCTGCCAAGGGATGCCAAGCTGGGCTGCTGGAGCTCCCCCACCCCACTGACACACATCTGGGTTAGCTCAACCTGGGGGATCCCACTCCTGCCCCACGACAAACCCCTCTGCCTCTTGAAGCATCACAGGGCAAATCCAGCCCTTTTTGTAACCAGGAGCCAGAGGGGAGGACTGAGTGAGGAGAGTGGCACTGTCACAAGGAAAGGTCCCCACAAACCCTCGTGGGGAGGGCAGGGACACAGCAGGTCCCTGCTCGGTGCTCAGCGCCACCGGCAGCACCACCAGCCTTTTAGTACCACCCCATTATTTTGATTTGTTCCATTCTTAACTCAATTTATCCTACAAGCATGGTTATCTCCAATTTAAAAACATACACAGCACCAGCTCCTCGACTTTAAAAATTTATAACTATGAGCAATTTGTTAAAACCTTTTACTGTATCTTTCTCATTTTCCAAGGTGCTGCAACGAGGCAATTCACTGTTCTGGCTGCTTACCCCAGATGACCTTTGCCTGCCATAAAATGGTATACAACGAAACGCTCTGCTTTAAATAAAACCCTTTTGCCTCTTGGAAAGGGCCCTACGTATTCAGTCAACACAATCAGCAGAAACCACATTTGGTTACTCAATAAGCTGGAAACCTTTAAGGCGCGCACGGCGGTGAATGAATTCCTGACATCACCAGGGACACTCGAGTGGGGAACAAGAGAGACCGCCGAGAAGTGGCTCTTGCTGCAGCCGGAGAAAGGATCACTCCTTTAAGCTGAACTCTCAAGGAAAACGAGAACAAAAACTGAATTAGCTCGACACGTACCCTCTGCAGTCAGCACATTGCTAGGCAACTTACCATCTCTTGATAGAATTATGGTGGAGGGCTGGTCGTACATCAGGGTTAAGATGAACACAAGCACCAGTTTGGGCCAACTGCTCCTTTCCAGTGGGAATGCTCAATGCTTGGTCATTTCCTATTATTATTCTGCAATATTTCCTAAGCACCTAGAGAGTCTAATGCATTCAGAAGGTATTTTAAAGCTATTATGTGACATGAAAATTTTAAGATAACTGGAAGTAAGTGAATTTTAGGAGGAATAGCGTGAGTCTTTTTCTTTGTTCAAGCCAGCACTTGGAGGGAGTTAACAATCCTTCTTCTCATTGCTTTTATTTTTTAATAGTGAAGGTATCCAGAGGGCACGTTACTCCAACACTTTGTCTTTACTCCAGATGCTGGTTGGCCACAGCTCCACACCTCCATAATTCAAGTATTTCAAATGGATGCTTTGAAACACTCTGGTCCTTCTGTTTGCCTCCAAGACCAGACACAAGGGGCCATTCCAAGCAGTGGCACAGGGCTGTCACAGCACCCAGAGATGGCACACTGCACCCATGCCAGCCTTAGAAGGGCCTTGACCTTTAACAATACGTGGATATTGAGGTTTCAACCCCAGGCATTATTTACATTTACTAAAGAGGCATTAAGCAAATGCACAGAGTGCTTTAAATCGAGGCATGTACCTTGCATATAACCCCACTTTTCCCATGCATATTTTATAGGCACAAAGAAATAATTAATTACCTAACCACTGTGATTAAAATCAATTGATTCATATGCAACAGAGCAGTGGGAAATTTTTGCATGACTGGAGAAGTCTGGAATTGGTCCCTGTTTGGGGATCTCTGTCCTATCAGTGAGGCTGGTAATTCAGACATGAAGGAAATGGTAAGAATCCCTCTCTATGCACACTTTGAGCTGCCATATGGGTTTATTCAACTGTTTACTATACCAGTCGGTAAAAACTGAACAGCTATTATAATCTTTGCTAAATGACATGGTAATTATGCTACCTCTGGAAAAAAAAAGAAAAAAAAAAGGAAACTTAACAAAAAAAATCGCAATTCACTGATGTACGAATTTCTCGGGTTTTATAATCTTTGAATTGAAATGCACTTTCCAACACACAGAGGGATATTAAATATATAATAGAAACCTGAATTTATTTAAAAAAACAATTTGTGCTCCCAATTCCTACACAATTTAATTATGCAGATTTCCTGGTTTGAAAGATTTCTTACACAGACTTTCCAGTTTTGCTGCAGAATGAGATGATTCTTGCTTTCCCAAACTAAGCTGCCCCTCCTCTCACCCCAGTTATTGAGAGAGACAATCAGGAGGAGGCAGGTAAGATGAGTGGGCATGGAAAACTCCCCATGCCAGTTTCCTGGGGGATGGGAACAGCTGGAAAAGGCACAACCACTTCTTGCATGGCCCAAAAGAGACCAGGGGGCTTCTCAGCATGGGTAACCCCACCAGGAAAGGCAATTAACAGAGGAGGGGTGTCACTGCAGCATCCTCTGGAGCTTGACCAGAAACAGGCTGTTCAAGGCTCTGTCCCCAGGTCCCCCAGGCTGGGCAGCAGCACCAAGGAGAAGCACACGCTGCAGGACAGCTCTCCTGTGTACCAGTGACACCATTTTGTCACTGGGATGCAAGTGCAGCAAACACTGGAGTTCATTATCTGTTGGCAATGGCTCCTTTGAGAGTCCCTCATGTGACACATGATGGCAAGGAGACCTCTCCATGTCCATATTTAATCACAACATGAATTGCCCACAGAAGCTTGGTTTAGATCCTGTCTATCTGCAAGGATTCAGTTTTGGGCAGTAGCTTTGCCTGCATGTCTGAACTCCAGTTTCACCACCAAAGACCTCACAGTTCAAAGGATTCAGGGGGATGAAGAGAAAGAAAGAAAAAGAAAGAAAGAAAGAAAGAAAGAAAGAAAGAAAGAAAGAAAGAAAGAAAGAAAGAAAGAAAGAAAGAAAGAAAGAAAGAAAGAAAGAAAGAAAGAAAGAAAGAAAGAAAGAAAGAAAGAAAGAAAGAAAGAAAGAAAGAAAGGAAGGAAGGAAGGAAGGAAGGAAGGAAGGAAGGAAGGAAGGAAGGAAGGAAGGAAGGAAGGAAGGAAGGAAGGAAGGAAGGAAGGAAGGAAGGAAGGAAGGAAGGAAGGAAGGAAGAAAGAAAGAAAGAAAGAAAGAAAGAAAGAAAGAAAGAAAGAAAGAAAGAAAGAAAGAAAGAAAGAAAGAAAGAAAGAAAGAAAGAAAGAAAGAAAGAAAGAAAGAAAGAAAGAAAGAAAAGGAGTGGTTTTTCTGTATAGGTAATATTTGATATTTCTGCTATTTCATAGCAGTGAAGGTTGTTTTGTGTTTTTTTAATATTGGTGACTTGGTTTAAAACAAAGACAATACAACCCCCCACCACCTCATCAAAAAGGGGAGGAAAAAAAACGAGTGAAAGATAATTTGTAAGAAAGAATAAGTGAGAGTTATTGCAAACTCAGGCTTGACAACTCACCAGTTTTACTTGCAGGCATCACACATATCCATTCATGACTCAGGGCAAATACAGGAAAGGATTGGAACCCTTCTCATGGCAAATGTGTCTGGAAGCCGGAGTCACTCAGAAAAAATGTTCTCAGGAGACTGAAAGACAAAAACATGTTTCAAAACTTCACTCAGTTAGAATCATATCAAAGCCTATCATTTTCCTTTGAAAGTAAAAGGTGGTTATAAATGCTGGAGCTGGGGGGAGCATTACAGAAGCATGTCTATGTATCAAACTATCACACAGCAGACTCTATTTGGCTTTAAATAAAATGAAAACTTACAATATTAAGAAAGGTTTTTAGAGACAAATGCTTATTTCACATTTGCAACGTGCTCCTCCGACAGGAGAGCTTATGTTCCTTCTAAATACAAAAATGTGTCACCATCCAAATCCACATTCTGCCTGAAAACACTGAACTGAGCACAAAATCCAGATACTTTAACCTACTTTGCATTATCAAAATATAACACTCTCTGAATTTCTGAACTATTTACTCTCTGTCTTCACTCACTGCATCCTGATAAAACCTTAATAAAATGTAGAATCTCTTGTTAGCATTAATCTTTCCTCTGAGATAAGGAAAAACACATATAAAAACTATTTGATGTTCAGGGTGGAAAGGCAAAATTTGCAAACATCAGTTAAGAAATACCAATTAGTATGTTTTTTTCCCCAGCTATTAGTAACACAGATTGAGCTTAAGCTTAGCTCAGAGGAAGCTGCTCCCTGTACAGATGAAACACCCATTTTACTAATAAGGGTATTTTAAAATAAGATGTATAATACCTTCACTGATAAAATATCTGCACTAACAACTCATATTCAGAAATACAACCAGAAGTGTTCCCAGGGCTGTTCTGCATCACACCTATGAAACCACATGGGATTTAAACAGCAGCTCTGGTGCCTGCCCAATGTGGGCAAGGGCACGCTCTGCCCTAATGAATGCACCAACACCTGGGAGAGCCTCTGCTCCCAGGACCTCTGCACAACAGGGACCTGCAGCACAAACCCCAGGGGACAAAACAAACTTGGCAATGGAGAAAAACAGCTTGAAAAACTCGAAGAAGAAAACGTATGAAAGCAAAAATCTCCCTTCATTCCCCAATCCTCACCCTCAGCAGCATCCCCAAGGCAGTGGCTGTTCCCAGCCCTCCCACATCCACCAGCACTCTGACAGGGCAAGCACTGCCATCCCCAAATTAAGCTCATGGAGTTAATTATTCTGGCAGTCCACTGCAGCCTTCCTGAGGAACATCTGGAAGCTTCTGTCTCAGCAACAACTGCATGAAATTTTGTAAGACAAAATCCAGGTACTTCTCTGGCCCTGGGGCTTTCTCCCGTTCTTTGCTGAATTCGCAACGGCTCAAAGATCACAAGGGTTCAGAAATCTAAATATAGGGATTATGTGACCCTATTACAAAACTGTGCTACACAATAAAAATAGATCCAAAAGGGGTTTTTAAACAGCATTTATGCTAAAAATTACTTTTTTTCTCAGAGAATCTGAAATACCTGCAAACCAAAAGTGACCTGCATCTTGCATTGGTTGTATTTTATTCATGAGGGGCAGAGCACTTGAGAGAAGCAAAGGAGCAGTGTCAGAAACACATATCCGAGCCTTGCTTTATTGCTGAGCTTGATGACAGATATGCAGATGGATTTGAGCTGAGCAGAAAGCTGCATCTACATATGTTGGGACAAGATTTCTCCTGCTGACCTGCTGCACCACAGTATTCAACTAATCTTTATCCATGGTACATCTGTAGGGCAGGAAAGTATCATTAGCCCTCTTTAGAAGATGAGGAATTGAGGCTCATTTTAGCTAATGCTTGCTCAAAAAAGTTAATGTTCGAGACTTCTGAAGCAAAATTATTGTCTAAATAATATATATGGTCTGCAGAAGATGAGGATTACAGTGTACAGAAGCACTGTCCTCACCTGCAGATCACTCCTCACATCCTTCCTCAGCATAAGGAATATCTTGCCACCGTTGTGCCAACAAGCAGATTTGGAAGCTGAGAGCTCCTACCCAAGGAATAAGAAGCAATAGAGGGAGGAGGCAAAGACATTCCATCCAGCTTGGCCTGAACTCTGACAGTGCACCTGGAAAAAATGGATGCTTCTTACGCCATCAAAAACTGACCTCACTCCACAAAACATTTGTTCAGCCAGGTTTCCCAAGAGAACAAAGCCTACCTGATCACCATGTACTTTCTGCACCCAGCCCCACCTGCATCTTTTGAATCCCTTGGATTAATGGGAGCAGAGAGCTCCCAAAGACACGAGTTCTCACGGCATTAACTTGGGGCTTGCCCCACTGGTGGCCTCCAAACCCACTGGATCAGCTGTGTCCCAGAGCCAGCTGGCTCCGGGCACAGCAGCAGCAGCTCCAGGCTGAGCCCAGCTCAGCAGAGACTCCAGAATGAGCCCAGCTCAGCAGCTGCCTGCCAGGAGGGAGCCCAGAACAGCCCAGGGGCACACAGGCAGCTCAGGCTCTCCCATGGACCTCAGTGCTGGAAAACCTGGAGAAACAGCCCATACTGCTGGGGGGAAGGGTGGGGAAGCAAGAGGAACAGATTATAGATCGGTTCTGATAAACTCAGGCCTTTAATGATCTACCCACACACTCGAGTTCGATCTGGCATTGACAAATTGAAGCTTTTAATGATGTGCCCACACATTTGAGTTGGCCACTCCTCTTCTACAACTTTCACAAAAATAGCATGCTGGTTTACAGACACAGAAATTCTAATGCTGCTGTAACATGAGCAAAACCCTTGATCAATTTTTGGCAAACCTTCTCCAAAAGATTTTTTGAGAAATTTTTTGGGCCTCCAGTGCAGCCCTCTAACACAGACCTTCTGCACTGCCCTGCTCCCATACGGATTCCTCGAAGGCTACAGCTCAATAAGGGGCAATGAGATGCAGCAGCTGTAGCATAACTGAAGCACAAAGTCAATCAAACCTTGAAACAGGAATCTGGGCTTCATTAATTCCAGCAATCACAACGTTTTTATTATCACTGTATTAATCAGAATAGGAAACCTATTAATCTGCCCCCAACAAAAATTAATCTTCGTAATATTGAGCAGATTTGAAAGACAAGTTTTAATATTTCACTATTTAAATCTCAGAGGCAGAGGCACACAGCTCACATGATCAGGCAGATCACTGTGGACTTCATCTCATCATCATCATCCCTCACCTTTCCCTCCCTGTGCACCTTCACCCTGAGGTCCAGCTGCTCCTGGGGCTTTTGAAGGAACCCAGAGCATCACTTCCCACATTAAACTGCAGAACTGGCTGCAGTACCTGAAGCACTGAAGAGTTGTCAAGAGTCTATGTTGTAAAGGAACAGCAGCACAGCCAGCAGTGCCTGGCTGGCACAGACTGGCAGTGCCACCCATGCCAAGGGCTGCCTGGGTGTGAGGGGATGTGTGACGTCCTGCAAAGGGCAGGACACACCTGAGAGGCAGCAGAGGCATCCCTGCGTGCACAGGGGAATGAGAAGTGCAGTGGGAGAAAACAGCAAGAGGCTGCAAAACAAGAAAGTATCTGAAATTCCTGTGCTCCACCGGAGCGAGTCAGGGATTGCTGCACAGATCTGGCCAGGTGAGTGCACCAACCCCCCAAACTGCAGAACATCCCCCCAACACCACACAGGGCATCTGAACACAGCCCAGTTTAAAGGACAAAACAGGTGGCAGAGGAAAAGTTTTTACAAAAAGATGGCAAGGAGCAGGACGAGCCAGAAAGGGGCTGAGGAAATAAAGACGAATGACAAATGTGACTGAAAAAGGAGAAGAACCATCCAGAGCATCTTCAGACACCCATGCCCTGCCTGGGAGGGTGACATGGATGAGCACACAGCTGCAGCTCCTTTTGCTGCTCTTCCATCATCATCCTGTAATCACAGATGGACAGGTTATTTTGCTACTTGGCCAAATTTTCATTGAAGCAGCTTTCACCAAGACATGAATACATCCACACATGAATCAACACACACCTTGGGACTGTACCTGGCACAATCCAGGCCTGATCAAAGGCAGAACTTCAATCATCTCACGCACGACTCATGTCAGGCTGTTTACTGACTGCACTGGAACCACAGAACCCTGTTTTAGCTAATGATTTCTCAAAGCCATGTTGCACAAAAGAAAACAGGTTCAACTTGTACATCAGTGCCTAAGAGACTGCTCCAAAACAGACAACTGTATGAAAAGTTGTGCCCATGTATACATATATACAAAACTGTTTTTAAGTGACTGTTTTAAATTAGAATAAATCTGTGTTCCACCAATTAAGCTTTGAATGCACGGCTGATATCGCTCGCTATTTTAAACAAGCGGCATAATAAACGCAAAAATTCAAATATTTTAGAGAAAATACTTGGAGAGTTGAGACATTAATTTTGCCATATACAATCTGTTTCACAGGGATTTAAAAAGCTTTATTGCCACCCTGGGTACATTGGAATAAAGATGAAACACCATCCTTTCCTATTTACATGTTAAAAAATACGTGCCTTCTTGGTACAGATTACCAGGCTTGCTGATACACGACTCTGTTAAAAACAATGCAGCCTGTCTAAAAAATCCAAAGCCCCAAACCAGAAGTGTCCTTGCACTATAACAGATTCAAAATGGAAATAAAATGTACTGCTGGCTTGTTTATCCTCCCCTCTGGCGAGTGTCCTGGGGGAGTGAAGCAGAGGAGCTCCCCAGAGCTCTGCCTTAACCATGGAGCTGTTTATCAGCCACCAGAACCAGCAGCAAAATAAGGGGAGTAAGATCAGACAGCAAAGCCTTGGGATCTCAGGATGTCTACATCCAGGTGGGGAAAAAAAAAAAAAGAAAAAAGAAAAGGAAACAAAAATAATAATAAAAAAACTACCAAAAACCAATCAAACAAAATATACCCTCCAAAAGAACTCCTAATATCCTTATTCTTATTTCTACCTAATATATTTTGATTGCAGCTTGAGATGATCAGCTAAAATGTTTCAATACAGACATTTTTTTTCTCCAAAATAAATAACTTTTTTCCTTTTTCCCTCCTTTTTTTCTCTTTTTTTGCCCCTTTAAATAGCCTGCATTAGAAACACATGTCCAAAGCATCCCTAAAAAGACCACAAAGTCTGCTTGCATGGGGAACCTCATTGCACCGAGTGGTAACATTTGTTCTCCCCTTTCAGCTGGGATCCACCTCAACTTTTTGATGTTGGTTGGAGCTTTTATTTGCAAATAGAGCAGAGCTGCCTGGGCTGGAGGGCTCCTCGGGAGCATGCCATGTGGCCTGCACAGATGTTCCTTTTATTCCCGTGTCCCACAAGGCTCCGAGGCTCGCCCGTGTTAAACAGATTACGCAAGTAGAACACTTGATTTTGCATGTCCCCCTTTTTTTCCAACAGTTGTCTAATTTACTCAACTCATTCTGCCTCCTCCTTGTCCCTCACAATCACTACAAAAAACATAGAAAAATGCAGCTGAAGCAAGGAAATTTTTTCCTCCAGGAGCAGAATATACAGGAATGCTCAGCATCCGCAAACAAGGCAGAAATGCAGAAGAACAAAACTTACTGGGACAGTAAAGTAACCAGCTCATTAGTCAGGGTGTGATAAAGAAACTTCATTATGTCCCAGCAGCACCAGTCGCTACAAGTAGCATAATCTCCCACCCTTATTTATATGCCCAAATGAGAAGTGAACTTTAAAAAAAAAAAAAAAAAAAAAAAAAAATCTAACACCAATTATGAGTGCTAAGCATTCGAAAATCCTTGAAAATCTGGCCTTCAACTCGGTCACAAAGAAGGGGCTTAATTTCCCGGCTGTCAGGCATCCCAATCAACAACTGAAGTCAATGGGATCTACACAGCACCTTATTAAAAAAAAAAAAAACACAACAGAGCCTAAGAGGCCCATTAAGGAACAGCAGCTACAGGGAGAGAACCTTGCTGCTGAACCCAGCAGCAACACACAGCTTTGTGCACCAGCCACTTTGCCCTCATGCTTAATTTGATTAATCATTTTGGTATTATCCCCAATTAGAAAAGTGTCTAACAGGAAAAAAATAAATTTAAAAAAAAGTGGTTTGCGCCTAAGGAACGGCAGCTACTGAAAATGCAATGACTTGGGACTTCTGGCATTTACCAAGGATACAAAATTGAAACTAAAAGTTGCGGACAAATACAAAGGCATGGGTGTTTCATCCAGACTGCGGATTATGATTTTTTTTTTTTTTAATAAACCGAAACCGAATTCCAGATGTTGAAAGTTGGGAAGTAAAAACTGCTTTAGCTGTAAAAACACAGAAAGGTGAGACAAAAAAATCTGCTGAAATATAATGAATCTTAGGGATGAAAGCACAGCCCATGCACCCCCTCACCAGGAGAGGGCTGAGACAGGGATTTTTGCACTCTGTGAGCCAAGCCAGGTACTGGCACAGGGGTTTGCTCTGAGTTTCCTTTCAATCATGGACAAGTAGAATCCCCAGGAACTCCTGCAGCAGGAAGGAGAACAAACTTGCCCTGCAGTTCTGCTCTGTTGCCCTGCTGGCACCCAGATTTGGCTCCTTGTAGCCCTCGGGTGGCACGTGGCAACTCCACCTGTGCAGCAACACCAGGGCACTTGTGGATGCCATGGACACAAATTGGTACATCCCAAAAAGATACACAAACCCACCTTTTCTTCCACCAGAGTCCAAATCACCCCTGACACAGCAGAGCCACATCTGAGGCTCCTCGGTCCTTGCAGCATCCAAATATAACCCAAATTTGGACCCGCATGACTAGTTCTCAGTTTCTTTTATGGGCTTGATCACCACCAACACTCAGAGATTTTGAAAGCAGAATTCAAGGCAGTAATTTGAGATCACTGGTTTTGCCTCTGTTTGCTTCCATCACAGCATCCACAACGCTACAGATGAACACAGAACATTCAGAGTATCCCACAGCATCCCACCAACTCCTTCCCAGAAGTGACTGAGTCTCACCCTAAAATTCAGGAACAGCAGCAAATGTTTGGATTCTGATAAGAAGGGGAATATTCATCAGCATACTTCACCAGTGATGCAGTCACAACTTGCAAACTTAGTCACAGAAATATGACTGAACTTGTCTGCTACCACACAACAAAGTACCGTCTAGTGGTTAAAATCGGAGGACATGATTCAGGAATGCAAGCCTTTTCAAAGAAGAACTAAAACACATGATTAAGTGCTGTTGAAGTCAATAGGCTGATTCAGAGACCAACTTCTGGAGCGATGGATAATACTCCCCACATTGCCATATGGCTCTCAGTCAAACTTCCTAGAAGCATTTGCTAATACCAGGTTCCACCACAGCTTTTGGGAGGCCTGCTTTTCTTTTGCCCTTTTTTTTCCCCCCCTTTCTTTTTTTAAACCTACGTCTGGGATAATTTTCACCCACTCTGAAGATTCTCCAGGCTCTCACTGACTGAGAGAGCATGTGCAGCCGTGATTACTGCAGGGTGGTGCAGATTCATGCAACAACTAATAGTCTCAAATGCAAAGTTATCTATAGATATAAATGAATGCAAGAATGTATTATATGAATACATGCTATATAAAATAATAAATGCAGATCTGTTATAATCCAAAGGCACTTTTTGTGGTGTTTAGTGAAAGGCACGCAAGCCTGTTACAGAGATGAAATCCAGCACAAGCATCTTGGCCAGCCGAGGGATCTTTGCAAACAATCCCAATCCCACCTCAGAACTCCTGAACCCGCTTCCTTTACGACTTGCAAATATTTCATTCTCCTGCCAGCTCCCCGCTCACTGCTGCACTAAAATGCTCTGTGGCAGGTTTGCTACTCTGCTAATCAATACTGAGCACAGACAGCAGACCCTTGTCACAGCTTCCTGCAGGGTGGTGACACCAGCACAGCCACCACGTCCAACCCCTCAGGCAGAGCTGCCCCACACCAAGCAAACCCCACCAGAGGGTCACCCTATTTCCTGGGAACGCCATCCAACAGCACCTCCTGCTCCCCAGCCTTCTCCAGCCCTGCCAACACAAACACGCAGCAAACCAAACCTTTTAGCAGGATAAATGGCTACCCAGCACTGCTCCAGCTACATTTACAGCAACTCGGTTACAGTTTGTATTTATGGGACGGGAAATGAAGGGCAAGACCACTGGCAGAGCCACCCACTGACTTTCATGCCCTCCTCCATGCATATGATTGAAATATTCCACTAATTTTGCACATTTCCTAATCCTTGAAAAGGTGGAAAACTCACTCTTTACGTTTAGTCGCGGAAAAGGAGAAATAAAACAAAAGCCCAAGAATTCTTGCTGGCTTTTTGAAACACTTCACAGATAAGGCGTAACATCATTTTTAAGCAGTTTGAAAACACCCTGTTACTGCCTACAATTAAATAAATGTAATCACAGCCTAAGCTGACCCTCCCGGCCATCTGTCTTTAAGGCAACAGGGAAAGAAGAGGCGCTACAACGTGCAGTACTTTTTCTGGCTTTTAAAGTATTTCTCCTTATTCAATATCTAAATTAAATCAAATGGAGTATACTAAGTAAGCCCATAAGACACAGCGCATGATGCAAGAGTCTTAAAATCCTTATCTACTGAGCACTCCAGCTTAAAGGCTGATGTTTTATGTTCCCCTGCCGCGCACGGGGATCCTGCTGGCTTGGCCAGACTAGGAAAACAAGCTTCGAATGACCAAATGCAACTGCAACTCGCAAAGTAGGAACCAAACCAGACACAACAAACCACAGAGCAGCCGCCCCAGCCCGGCCTGGGCTCAACCAGCGCTGCCATTCCCTCCCGGCAGAGACCGACCTCACCTTCCCGGGCTGCTGATAAGAGGCTCAGGATCCCAAACCCGTGAGCGGGGCTGTAAATCACGAGGTTTTCAGCCTGGGATGCTCAGGGTGAGGAAGGCAGGAAGCTGGAGTGCGCTGGCGGAGGCGCAGATGCACGGAGTTGTGCAAATCTGCTGAATTCCCAAGTTATGAATTTCCCGAGTTTCAGCGATTCTGAAGACGCCCGTGAGCCAAAATCCACAGTTCTGTCTGGATGACCTCCCTGCAGGTCCTGGGGCAGGGGAACCCACCCCACCACACACCCCCCAGCCCCAAATACCCTTATTTTGGGTCATTTTCTGCCTGTGAGCATCCTGCAGACAGCTCACAGGACAGTCATTCCCTGATGCTGTTTCCTCTTTATTCCAGTGTACCCAGGGTGGCAATAATGCTTTTTAAAAATCCCTGTGAAACAGATTGTACACAGCAAAATTAATGTCTAAATTAATGTCTCAACTCTCCATGTATTTTCTCTGAAATACTTGATTTTTTGTGTTTATTATGCTGCTTGTTTAAAATAGCGAGCAGTATCAGCTGTGCATTCAAAGTTTAATTGGTGGGACACAGATTTATTCTAATTTAGAACAGCCACTTAAAAGCAGTTTTGTACACATGGGCACAACTTCTCCTGACCTCATTGATCCTGGTAAAGAAATGGATGTTTCTCCAGGCTCATGCATCTGAATTACCTCCCATGGCAGAAGCAGGGAGCACCAAGTACTGCAGGGCCTATAAATACCAACTTCCAGTAACACAAATAAAAACAGAGTTCAAGGCCAACTCCACCATCTATCCTCAAAGTTTGTATGTGTTTTTCTCCTGAATGCATGTCATCAAAGCATAACTACATGTGAAACATCATTTTACTTGTCCAATAAAATGGATATTTAACACAAGTAGGAGTTAAGAAGCTCAAATAATAAAATGGGAATAAAACTATTGCTGATATCAATGGCATAAATTAATACTAGTAGTTAATTAAGTCCAGCTGTATTCTCACACTTTTATTTTAAGTCAGACTGAGACTTTTTCACTAAATTTGTGTTACTAAATAATATAACTTAAGTCTTTAGCTCTACCAGATCAATCACTTCAGGTTTTATTGTTAACTCATCTGCCCTAAGTTTGGCACACCTGCCCACAGAAACAAACCACATATTGTACTTTATTTCCCCCATAGAAAAGCTATGTAATTTCCACCACGTCTACTAAGTGTCTTTGGAGGTCAAACTTCAGATCTCTTCCTTTGGGCTTTTTTTCCCCCCCTTGTTACATTTCAACTTATAAGCACCAGAAAACTGTTTCAAAAATGAAGGAAAAAAAAAAGAAAACAAAACCAACACTTTCTAAGGAGAAAAAAAAATCATATTTCCTCTGGACCAGACATCTCAGCTTGAAAAGGAAGAAAGGGAGAGGAAAAGAGAGGGAGCCAGTTCATGCTGCAGAGCAGCCGCTGGGCTGGAGCTGTGACAACAGCACTGGGACATCCTCACATCCACACAGCACTCCAATAATGCAGAGCAAAGCACTGCCACCCAACCCTATGGACAGAATGCATCTATTTGTGATGAAGAGATAAGCTGAGTTTTAAACTGTGGTGGTTGTTTTTTAAAATCTTCTAAAATCAACAGGAACTCGGCGCGCAGCTCTCCGGCAGCACTCGGAAAAATTGAGTTCACAGCATCGAGGGCACGGGGGGGAAGCCTGGCCTTAGCCAACATCCTTTGGCATGAAGAGATTGCCTGACATCAGCAGAAAGGATCAAACCATGCTCTGAGAAGTTCCTTAGAGACGCAATATAAAAAGCCCAAGTAATATTAAAATAATAGTGACTTATTCACACTAATAAAAGCTAAGGAGGATAGAGAGGGAGGGGAAAAAAAAAAAAAAGAAAGAGACACCAGCCTACAGCAGTAGTAAAAAAAAAAAAAAAAATTACTTTCGGGGTCGAAACCAATGGAATTTTTAAAAAATTAAAACAATTCCATAAAACAACACCACTACAAGCCCACCAAAGCAGCAAGAAGCCATTTTTACCATTTCAATCAAATACAAAGCTAATACACTAACTCAAAGGATCAAGAGAAAATAAGATATGTGGGATGGCAATCTGAATGCCAAGTTTTACCCATGTGAGTTCAGTTATAAATGCTTGGAAAATGTGATTCCCTAACTGAGAAATAGCAGCTGCAGCATTCAAAGGTACTCCAGTAATTACTGGAATGCTCGCTGAAAAACTAGACAGAAGCTAACATCTTACTTACATTAAATACACATTCACCACAAATTAAAAGAGCCACAGAAAAGGGAAAAAAAAGAACAAAAAATAACAAAACCAGAAAACAATCGGCAAGCAGATGTTCAAAAAAAAGAAGGGGGAAAATGACAAGAGAAGGCCAGATGCTCATTTCTGGTGGTTGTCACAGTGCAATGAAGGCACCCCACACTACCAGCCTGCCCAAGTCACCAGAGCTCAACAGCCAAAGCGAGTCAGATTGTCATCTCTACATCTGTAAGTGGTAATTTCATCCCAGATACTGCAATAACACACTGCCTTAAAATCTCCGAAATGCTGCCTAGTCATCTGAGACAGGAGTAAAACAAGCAGCAGCGCCAAGTGGAGTTGTCTGCTACTGCCTGAGGGACTCCTGGGTTTAGCAGCCGGGCTGGCATAAGGATTGTATTATCGAGGAGTGCCCTGCACTGCTTTATTAAGTGCCAGTGAAGTGTCTATTGCACTCAGTGCCTGGGAAATACAGTGAGAAACGCCAACCACCAACCACCAAACTACAAATTAAGCTACTTGACCAATCTGCGCTCATTATCAGCCGCTGGTCCCTGGAAATAACCCGTTCTGGAAGCAAGGGGCTGGTGACGTTAGCAGAGACGGGGGAGAGAACCTCTCTGCAGCGAACAGAAAGCCCCAGGACACGCTGGTAGGAGCAGCCAGTCCACACCCAGGCTCTGGAAGGAGGTACCCGAGGAGAAGTTATCTGCAAAATGTGCATCACACTCTCCTGGCTCTCTTCACACCTCCCCCTTCGCATCCCCACTCCCATGCACCTTCGCGTCTATTCCCACACTTCTCTCGCTACCCACATCCTGAACATATTTATGTTGTAAACATCCATTTGGAAGCACTTGGCGAGCCTGTGGCACACAGGAGGATGCTGCTCTGAGCTTCAGGAGGCAGCCAGCTCACCATGACCCCTCTCTGCCTCTCCCAGCTGCACAGGAGGGGAAAGAATTACTTGGCCCTCACACTTATCTTTTATCCACTCAGGATCCAGATTATTGCCTAATAAAACTTCACGGCAAAGCTATAAAAAATTAAAGGGATATCTCCCTTCCTACATAATGATTTGTCACAAGCCAGACCTAAATCAGAATTGATGAGGTTCGTGGTGCCTTCCTTCTTTTTTTTTTTTTTTTTTAATTTGGCAGAATTTCCTGATTTTTTTTTTGTAGCCCTTCTCACTCCTTACTGACACAGAATTTCTCCTTCAGTGCTCCAGACCTTACTTCTTTATCAAGATGAAGTAAGAGGCGAAAGGCAGCTGAGCCAGCAGAAATGTTCCCACTGTCCTTCAGGAAACAGAGAAGAGTCCAAGTAGTTGGTATGATTCAGAACTAGTGGTAGAAAAAGGACAAACCAGATTACAGCAACAGAGGACTCCATCCAAAACCTGCATCCAAAGAGACTCCTGCTAACATATGGTGGAAATGTGACTTTTTGCAAATATCCTCCGCAGAAGCCAATTCCTCTCCTCCACCCAAGCCACATCCAATAGCTCTAGTAGAGAGAGCTGTTACTTACACGTATTAGTCAGGATAGGCATCAGCCATGATACCAATTTTAATCCATCTAGCTAATGAGGAATCTGCCATCTAGTTAACGTGCTCAGATCCTCCAGAGAAATTAAAATCCACCTATTCAGGCTCCTCTCTCACTGAGCACTGCCCATCCCAGAGCACAGTGGCTGCTTTTCCCATCATCGTGTCCCGTGCTCTCTCCAGCACTGCTCAGCTCCACCAATACAAAGGAGAAGCACCTGAAGCAGAATTGCACTGAAAAGACAGAACTTGGAAAGAATGCGTTAGCAACTTCAATCCAAATATAAAATGCATTTAAAGGTCATAATTTGCATAACTACATCTCATGGTTTTTTGTTGTGTGGGGTTTGTTGGTTTGTTTTTTTCGTTTTTAAATTGCTCTATCCTGGAAGGTGCAGAGCACCGCTGCTGCTTCTCATTTAAAGTTTTGACAACTCCTAGGGCTGCTCAGTGCTTGGTAGGACCAGCTCTGCAAGGACTCCTAGGACCACACTAACAGGTACATAGCATTAATAGAAAAAACCTTTTCAAAACACAGACTAATGGAAGGAGACACATGGCACCGTTATCACGTGAGGACACAGCTGGGCTGATGCAGGAGTTTCACTTTCTTGTGATGCAGTCTTGATAGTGGATTCAGAAAAGCAACAAGATACAAGCAGTTGTAACAGGAAAAGCTCAAAATGCCACAAAATGCCCCAACAACTGTCATAGGTGTTTTTTTAATCCTTTTGTTCACTTGGATCAACTGCTCCTCCAATCTGCACACAACAAGGATTCCACACTGATCCCCTAGACCTTCATCCCCAGACCCAGTCCCATGAGAAGTGTCACATTTTCCTTGAAAGGATTGTAACTGTAGCAGGTATGAGGAATGCCCTCTTCAACAGAAATGAAAATCAGAGACGCTGGAACATTCAGCTCTTGCTTCCTGCACGAAATTAATTATAACGGCCAATCTGTGCTGCTGCTTAGTCTGCAGGGGAAAAGATGAAATAGCTAAATTGATATCACGGCAAAGGAAAGGCTCATCACAGCAATGTCTGAGGCTGAAGTGGAATTCTGCCTTTGCCTGAGCTACAGAAGGGAACTCTAGAGATGGCTGAAAACTGTGGCTACAAGCCTGCAGCTCCCCCAGCTTGTACAAATGTGCTTGCAGAGATCAATGTGCTCAGCGTTGGGTTCAGAGGCTGAATGCAGCTCTATCACCATTAGCACCTGACTGATGATTGACACAAACCACACACCACCTACAAAGGCACTGCACAGACCCGAGTGTCTGGGAAATGCAGGCTTCCCCAGAACCCTCTGAAACATCTCAGATGTTTTCCCACATTAAAAAAAAAACCCAAAAAAAAACCAACAAAAAACAAAACAAGATCAAGGTTGCAGTATCTGTGTTAAATTAATTTCCACAGCATCTGCTTGCGTTCCTTTGGAAAGTTAAGAAATATTCTGTTTATTCTGGATTGGGGACAAGATCTTTCTCCCAAAAGCGAGTTCATCCCAGTCCCAGAGTCCAACCATTAACCCAGCTTTGCCACATTCACTAAACCATGTCCCTAAGCACTACATCCACTCATTTTCTGAACACTTCCAGGGATGGTGACTCTACCACCTCTCCAGGCAGACTGTCCAGTGCCTGACCATCCTTTCAGGGAAGAAACTTTTCATAATATCCAAATTACACTTCCACAGCACAAGCTGACACTGTTTGCTCTTTTCCTGATGCACTTTTCTTATAACCATCAACCCTAAAACACCCACCTGGTAAGAACTGCTGCTTTTCCAGCACTGACCCCCGCAGCCTCCCCACCCTACTGGCTCCGAGGGAAGGAGGCTGAAGCTCCCTACTCCTGGTCCTGCTTACCAGGGGTCTTTGCAGGCCCCAGGACGAGAGGTGGCTCCATCCAGTGAAGCAGCATTAAGTGAGAATCGGAGCAAGGACAGTCCAAACTCTCCAGAGCGTTCTGGCAGGAGCAGATCCACTCACAGCCTCAGGCGTAGTGAGGAAATCCCACAGGTTCCCTTCGCTGCAAGGCGTGCTTTGCTGTGCTTTGCTCTTGTTTGTTTGTTTTGAAATATTCTGGCAGTGGAAACAGAGTCACTGTTTTGTTTTTCTCCCCCACATATGCTATATAATTTTGTCTCTAGCACTCGCTTGTTGCTTACTCAGTTGCCTATAGTCTGCCTCTCTCAGAGGAACGCTAGCTGTGTTTGTCCCCAAACTGTATCCTGATCCAACTGCTTTGTGTCATCCCACCAGCCCAGCTCAGGGAGCAACGATCAAAATATTTGTGCTAGGATGCAATGCAGAGAGATGGGCATGTAAGTTATTTCAGAGCAAAGCTGACCCACAAGGCTGAAGGGTGTGCAGAAGTGTTTTGGCTACTGAACTCAGGAAACACGACATGAAAAGAGGGAGTAGTGCTACAAACAATACCAAGGCTTTGTTTGTGCCAGATACACTGCTAAGAAAATACCACATTTCAGCTACACAACACAGCCAGTCCCCCTGCAAATGACTGCACAATATGACCACGCTTCCAGCAGCATTTAAATATGGCAATAAATTAATACAGGACATCCCAACCGGCCACGGGTCGCAGTCATCAACAAGTAGGTCAAACTAATTCTGGAAGGCTGTGAGAGGCACATAAAATAGTGTGTGGCAGTGGTCCGAGGCAGGGATGAAGCAATCCCCAGTTCAACTCATCCAAAGCACTGACACAAGCCCAGGTGCCAAAGGGATCCAGGACCAAGCCATTCCCAGTCTACGCAACCCGCCTGCCATCTCTGCAAGTTACAATTAACTTCCCAGACAAAACGCAAATACATTAAAAAAATACCCAAGCCAATTAAGACACAAGTGTTTAAAGACATGAGTAGTAATTACAAATGCATTATTCATACCTAATTTACAAGATGAACTTCTTTCAGTAAAATATTAAACTGTTTACATGCATTCAGGAAGACAATTTCCCAACCCCGCGCGTCCTGCTCTGGAGCGGTGACTATTGCTATGCAACAACTCCACGGACTTACAGTGTACACTGTGGAGTAATCAGAAAATGTTTGACCTCAGATATCTACTTGACCCCACAGAAATGCAGACTCGCTCGCTATAAAATCCTAAACAATGGGGCAGACAAGGTCAGAGGGTCAAAGCAAGTATTAACAGGTCATTGTGCAACCCACTTGGGAGCAATTACTTCTGGTCACGGCTAAGTGGACACTTGATTGAATACCACTAAGACAGCTCACATCCCACAGATAACAATCCTCACAGCGATTAAGAATTAAAGCCCCCATGATTCAGCCTTTATTACTCAAATGAACCTAACTATTCCATAAAAAACTCTTGGTATATGCATGATGCAAGGTCTAAATTGAAATGCCACCTCATTAAACAATAATATCTAATTTTATCTAAATGAATTTTCATGAAAGTACGCCACACAGCTCAGGAATTTTTAAAATGAATTATCACAAGTGATACATAATTTCACCAAAACTGCTGCAGGAAAAAAAAAAAATTAGCTTCAGGGATGAAAGGGAAACATCTATGCTGAATGAAAATTGCACTTCTTTCTGCAAGCAGAAAGGGTAAAAGGGGGCTTCAGGGCTTCTGCCAGACAATAGAGGCAGATTTTAATCAAATCAACACCTTTCTGCTATGTCAGGTATGCTCACCCTACCCCAGTTAACAGTAGCACTGAAACACATGTCAAGAATCACTGCACACACAGGCCACCTTCAGAAATGGGGATGTAACCTGCACACAGCCCCTAAAATTGGGGTTTATTACCATAAACTGCTGAAAGAGCCACCCTTGGCTGACCATTAACTGGCCTCTATTACCTCAGCTGGAAACAGTACATCCCCTCCTGCAGGTGAAAACCTTGGTCCGACACCATTCAGGAGCTCCTAATTATTTTACAAAAATGAGCAGCACAGATAAGACAACTGCTTTAAAAGGGTTTCAGGAATCATTGAAGAGAAAAAGAAAAAAGGTAAGTGGATTTCATTTTTAGCCTATTTATTTATGGATTCCATGGGCAGAGGTGGCAGGACCCACTGCCATATTGGTAAAAAGCAAAAAAAAACCAATGCCATCATCCTAAGGTGCTCACAGCCTTATTTCTAAAGCTTCATATGTGACTTTTTCCAAGGCCTGGCTCTCTCTCAGACCTCCCTTGTCCAGTTAGTTCTTGGAATATATTCAGAATGTACTTATAAAGCCTCTATCTTCTTGCTATGGCTATGGCTATGGCGAAGAGGACCAAAAAACCCCAAGAGACCAAAAAAGTCCTCCAATACAAAATACTAAAAATAGCCACATTTTCCAAACAAGCCCAGGATAAGCCTGTGGAGAGGAACAAGTTGCACAGATGCTGGTGCTTGACCAGAGCAGGTGGAAGGCTGGGTAAGGCCACCAGGGAAGTGATGCTGACACAAATTTGGGCCCTTCTGGGGATGAGCTCCTTTGCCCCTTCCCTGCTCCGCCCCAGCAGCAAAGCCAGCGCCTCGGGATATTTCAGAGCACTGCATATGCAGACACTCGGATGTGCAAAATTATGCATGCATGTTTGGAGGCCATTTTAGAGCCCGGCTCATGAGTCATACAGAAAGTAGATCAGGAGAAAAAGAAAAGTTTTAAGATGCGTCTTTTTGTGTTCTTGCTACTGCAGCATGGCTTTGCTCTTCTTCCCCCCTTTTCTTTAGTATTAAAACTCCCTGTAGCTGTTGGAAAATTCCAGGGCAAACCAGAAGTCTTTTACATTAGTTTTAATACCGTGATAGTCAGCTGATAACATTTCAGATATGCAAAATCCAAGCCTGTCGGGCTGGTGTTCACCACTGTTGATTACTGCACAGGAGCACACGAGGAATGAAAAGCTGCGTGGTTGCTTCTCCCTTGTCCTGCTGCCAGCGAGGTGTAATAATGCTATTATGAAAAGCAAACAGGGATGAACTCTGCTCAAACGGTGAAGCCTGAGCTGAGAAATCAATTCCTGCATCAGCTGTGGCCCCACGACAGAGTAATGCTGTCACAAAGTTCATCAAGCCCTCAAGATCTTCACCCTGGTTTACCATATTTTACATATTCCATTGGCACTGAATATTCATATTGTGGCAGTTTCTGGAGATCAACTAAAGCTGTCACAGTGGAGAAAAAACAGCCCTGGAGTTCAGCCACCAGCTGGAGATTCCATCAGGAGGTCCATGCTTGGTTTTCCTCTTTTCCATGGACTTTCTGCCCAGCTGCATGTCCCCTGCACCCCTGCTTGCCCAGCTCTAGGATAAGCATCCCATATTCTCCTCCTACCCTGTGGGGGACAATGTGTGACAGACCCCAGTGCCCTGTTCCACTGGCAGACAGTGCTGCTGGGTGCTGTAACAGCACATTGCAGATGAGAGACCTAAAATAAGATGTATTCTCTAAGACAGGCCCCTTCACACCCGATAGGGCTGTAAATGGGAAACAGAAGTGCTGCCAGCACACAGGGACTATCTATGTGGCACTGATGCAGTGAAGAGGTACTGATGACTCTGGGATACAGGAAGGTGGTTAAAATGGGGCAAAACTGAGGAGAGCTGGGAAAAACTTTGTCTCTGCAAGAGAGAACAAAGCCATGAAGGGATGCAAAAGCACTCTGAAGTCAGAGTGGTGTTTTGCAGCCACAAACCCAGTGGTTCTCATGGAAATAAAGATACACATTAAAAAAAAAAAAAAAAAAAAAAAAAAAAAAAAAAAAAAAAAAAAGAAGAAAAAGATGAGGCAAGAAGATACAAGAGAACTCACTGTGAGCAGCAGTTGAGTCAGAGAAGGGCAGGATTGTGAGGCATTAAGCAGGTAACACCACCTGGTCTCACCACCTGGGAGTCATGGGGGAATCACTCACCAGGGCTCCCTTGACCACGCTGGGCAGTGGGTAGTCCCTTCCTATTTCCTAATGCTCTCCAAACCACTTAAGCATACCATACATAAAACACAAAGCTGAGAGTTATTACAGTCAGCCAGGCCAAAATCTGTGGGGTGGTTCAATGACTCTCTGACGTGCTTCTGATGAGGAAGGTGAATGAATGGGAGAAGTCACACCTAAGTGAGCCAGGACAGCAGTGCCTCAGAGCACCAGACCATTGCACAGGGGATGCTATCTGGTATGAATTTGAGCACAAAGATGATTTTATTTTTTTCCTATTTGTTGTTTCATTTGTATATCCAGGAATTTCTTCTTGAATTATTAAGTGCTGGACTATTCCCTGATCTTTTTCTGCATGCTGCACTGTAGGCTGCTTCCTGTCCACCCCATCCTCTCCCCTGCACCATCTCTTGGCCAGGAATTCAGCGCCTACTAAAAATGAAACAATCAGCAGAATAACCCTGGTTAAAATTTTGAAACCCACTCCTACCTGGAGCAGGGGAGAACACTCCAGAGCCTCTATGTTTCAGCTGCACTTCCCAGTTAAGATCACATACTGGAACTGCTCTGAACAGTCACATCCACACACCCTGTGCTGGCTGCACCCAAGCTGGACTCTAAGCACAGCCCTGCAGTCACATAACTCACATGTGAGTTTTCCAGAGAAAAGCTGACACTTTTGTAGAAGAACCTGAATTATTTTAACCTCCCCAGTAGCAGATCAACACCTGCAAACCACAACATTCATCTGCCAGCACAGACTTGGATCTCAGGAAAGTGGGCACATAGGGTGACCTATGGGTGATGCCCAAATTCACCAGGGGGGAGTAATGACCACATTTGTTTCCCTCCCCTTGTTCAGCAACTGGAAAAATCATTGCAAAGGAGGCCATGTCCCAGAGCCATGGCTGGAGGTGAAGGATCAGCACAGGATTTCTGCAGGGGAAGGAAATCAAGAAGGAAATGGCTGGGGCAGATAAAATCCCCAGTTCTCCCTCTTGTCAAACAGGACGTTTCTGCTTCAGGAACAGATGGGAAGAGAATCCACTCCATGGCTAAGCCAGAGGAGGTAGAGGAGCCTGAAATAAAGTCCCTTTGAGTTCAGCTCTGTGTCTGACAGCCTGACTCAGTCATGGACCCAGCAGATAACAGGCGACCATTCATCAGCTCAGCAACACACAAAGGCAAGAATTTCCCTTCTTAAAGAGATTTAATGATAGAGCTTTAGAAACTGGTTAAAGGAGAGAGACTGAGAGTGAACACACTAGGGATGAGACCCAGTGGGTTGCTATTAATATTTCCCAGTTTGCAGCACTGGAAGGACACAATTCCAAGAGCTAGGCACGTTCTTCAAGCAAAACACTGCCCAGCTGCAAAATTAGAGTTGAGTTCAGAGAAAAAGGAAAGTTTTTCAACCAATCTAGGCAAATGGACTACTGACTTTTTTTTATTTTTAAATCACAAACAGAAAAAGCTGACCATGAATACTTGTCTTCCTTGGTATACAGAAAAAAAAAATATAGATACAACTAACCAGCTGGCTGGGGATGTCAGCCAATTCTCTGTCCAGGAAAGATTTTTTTTTTTTTTTTTCACATCTTCCTTTGAACACTGAAAATTAAACCATACTCCATAAGGATAGTCAGTCAGAGAGGAAGCCTGCAAGTGCTACACTCATCACCCAGAGCTGCATCCTCTTGTGCCAGTGCATCCTTCCAAAACACACCCCACCTCTGCCATCCTGCCCGCAAAGGGCTGCAGATGCTGTGCCTTTTCTAGGGTGAAGCAGTTGGGAGCAGAGAAAAGCAGCTTTCAGCTCTGCAGCTTTTTTCCTGTTCAGCTCCCTGCAACACTTGCCTTCCTTTTTGGTACAGAATACTTCAGTTGCCTGGAGCTATTCTAGTTTATACTGGGCATTCATAGCAGAAGCCCAACATCTCTCTTGCTATTTTTGCTCATGGCTACCTAGGCAAGCAGCTCCCATGCTACAGAGAAGCACCTTCTTAATGAAGCAACTATGAGATCAATGTTGTATGACTTCCAAGAGCAAAACAGTTTACAATTAGCTGAAGGTCTGGTATTTGACAGTTTTTTATGGCTCTTTTACAACTGTTTGCAAATCTTTTCTTCCTTTAAATTATTCTGAAAAGTGTTAGGGGAAAGCCAAAAGTTATTTTGTGCAAGCATGTGTCTACTTGCATGGATCCAAAAGTCTTTTTAATTTAAAACCACCATTACAAATGCTTGTATTTACATGATAGTTGTTTATGTAATGCTCTAAAGAAAATCTAAATGAAGCACAGAAGCCAATGCTAATGCAGAAGATGGTGGGAGTTAATGAACATGCTCCTGGGGCAGTCCAGGAGATGGCAAGACTTACAGCCTGTGCCAGAAGGATTCAACAAAAAGACTGCATCTCTCAAATTCTCCATGCAATGTATAACCTGTGATTTTTAGCCTTCTCATCTGGATTCTTGTGATGTTCAGGACCTCTGTTCACATATTGGTCCAGCAGTAAAAAAAAGTCAGATTTATGAGGACACCGCCCCCAAAATTCAATTTTCCTCTTGAGATTTGAAGCATTTCAATAAATGAAAGCAAAAGCAGAAATTAAACTCAGAAGTCTCTCTCCAAGCAGGCCTTTTCTGACTCCACGCCTCTCTTCCTTTCATTCATGGCATGTGAACCTTTTAGTACTCCTGAACAAGTCACAGGTCTGGAACAATCTGACTTCCAAAGCGGGGCAGCAGCCCAGGTCTTGGCTCTGAACAGCACAGCACAGCCCCCCACCTTCACCTCAAAGCATCACCTTCTCCAAGTGAAAGCACAAGAGAATGCATTCACAGATAAAAAGCATGTTCTAGCCTGAGGCCTGTCAGCATGGCACATGCCTAAAGAGAAAAATGAATCTGCATGATAGAGACTTGAAATGCAGGTGCCTGGATGGCAACGAGGATTTCCAAAAGGAGGCTTATGTATGGTAAAAGAAAAGAAAAAAGGGATGCTCATTTGCAAGAGAAGGCAGGACAAAAACCAAAGCTACACCTGTAAGAAACAAGTTTCTTTGCCAGATGCAGTAAGAAGGTTGTACCTTCATTTGAGGCTCCAGCCAAAAAGATTAAAGCCACTTCCACCCTCACCCAAATCACCAAGGAGACCAAACCTTCTTCAGCTTTTAACTGCACTGAAGTCAGAGCTGAGGGAGGGCTGAAGAGAACCCTTTCTCTCTCCAAGCCCTAGATCACTATCACAGTCCCACAGCATCCTCCCTGCTGCTCCCTGCCCCTCTCCCCCTGTCCCAAGGGATGCAGCAGCTCCCAGCCAGCACACCACACACAGCTGGGGCAGCATCCTGCTGGACAAGACACCCTGATCCACGCCAACTTTCCCTTGTAATCGTGCCCATGGTTTGGCAACACAATCCAGACTGATGGCATGCAAGATCCTACATCTCCCAGGGGAAGCTGAGCTCCAGCTCACAAAGTGCCTCCAGCAATAGGGAACTCTACCAAGTTATGTACTCTTCTGCATGTTTGGGGTTTTTTAAACACCTGAAGAAAAAAAAGACAGAGAAATCAATCCAGTAATCCTTGCTGATTATACTCACAGTAATTATACTTGTGTTATGCCAACAGTATCTTCAGTCTTGAGATTTGAGATAGCTCCACTGCCTCATGGATGAAACAAAACCACAGGTTTTAAGCCACTAGAAAAAGGACAGTAGGTGTGGAAGGTGTTTTGGGGATGCAGGACAGGCAGAGCAGCTGGATGCTGGTGCTGTCTGTAAAACCACTCTGCTCCTGCCTGGGGCAGAAAGCAGAGCCCAAACTCTGCCCAAACAAATGAAAGCAGAGCAGCCAAGGTGCAAGGACACAGCAGACCAGAGCAGGGGCCACAAGTCCAAGACAAGGTGAAGATGACAGCCTGCCAAGATGATCAGACAAGGCTCTCACAGACCTGAGCAAAACAAGGCACTTTACAGAGCTTCAACACCTTTGCTGTGGAGACCTGCTGTGTCCCCCAGGGCAGCCAGCCCCTGGGAGCCCAGGCAGGTGACAGCTGGGACCTGTTTGTGCCTGGCAAAAAGCTGAGCAAAAAGGTAAGAACAATAAAACCCCTCCCTCACTTACCTCTCTGTGCAGCCAGGTGTTGGTAGAGTTATTAAACTTATAAAATCTACATTTTTCTTCCTAGATGAAGGCTTTACATTCACATCAGTAAAGAAATGCCCAAGGTTTAGAGGGCTTGATCCAAGAGCTACCATCCTCCAGCCCTTACAGGAAGAATGTCCAACTTCCTAAATATTTGAATATATATTTTACAATGTAAGTACATTGTGTGGGATGAGAGAGAACAGTCACCACATCACAGTTTGCTCAGCTGGATCCTGCCCAGCTGTGGGATCACCAGTGAGCAGCAGATAAATTTCAGTCCTGATCTGACACTGGTTCCTCCTGTTGCTTTTGGCTTGCTGCTTAACACCCAGCATGTCCAAGTTTCATCGCTTTATATATACATACATAGATCTATGTATACATACATACTGTAGGAATCATATTTATTCAACCTCCTACAATGTTCAAGAAAGCACTGAATTATGCTAAAGCAGTTGAAAGTGAGGAGCTCTATCAGAGAGATCAGGAGCCTCGAGAGAACAAGCAGTGATTTCACATCAGCCCGCAGAGCTCTGGAGTGAGCAGCCACCGCCAGCCTTTGAAAACCAGGACCCTTCTGAGAGAGCTTAAAGACGGCTGAAAAACACTCCAGATCTTCGGAGGAAAAAAAATATATAAATATATATGATCAGAAGACACCACAGCCAACCCAAAGCACTTATGGGCAAACCACTGATTTGCAATTCCAAACCACTTTTCCACCCAAATCCTCCGCGTACTATCTTATCTGATCTTCTCTGAGGGAATCCCCCAAACCAGCTTCAGACAGGACCTCTCAAGCTGTGCTCTGAGCACTTCTTAGCACTGAAGGTTTGTGCAAAATGCTGACAAACTAACAGCACTTTTGTGCACTGTCGCCTTTTTTTGTAGATTTTTTTTTTTTTTTGTGTTCTGGCAAGATTATCCTCACCAGGCTGTGCTCTCTAAAGGTTGCCATACCCCACACAGACACACACCTTTACTGGCCACAAGTTAATATTAGCATAAAATGAATTTTAAGGGAGATGCGATCTGTATGAACACCATAACAAAAAAAAGGGCTGCTTTACTGACGTTCAATAAATGTTTTAAAGTCAGCAACCACAGGCAATTCTGCTTGGGGGCTCAAAACCAGGCATGTTCTGCTACAGTGGTAAAAAATACTGCTAAGAAACACCTCAGACCCACTGCAGCACACCAACAGAGAGGTCATGTTGAAGCAGACTGAAGACATTGATCCTTCTTATTAGCAAAATGCCCTCCATTAGATGACCTCAGCATTTCACAAGCATTATATTTAAATCCTCCAGTAGTCTCTTAACATGGCAACCTTTGCTCATTCCCACTTTGCAGACAGAGGCACAAAGATGTGGAAGACATGGTGTAGCAATAGTTATGAAATAACAAAGTCTCAAATTTAAATTTGCAGGCTTCACTTTAATGCCCTTTGTCCAAAAATCTTTTTGCTGAAATCAGTGGGAAAGTAAGAAGACTCCCTCCCTCTCCCCTTGTTATCTTGCCTTCCTGGAGGGAAAAAAAAAAATTAAGAGAATACCTTCAATTTGGAATCAAAATCCTTTCAGCAAACTATTTTTGAGGAACACTGCATGGAAACACACCTGTTTTAACTGGGGATGTCAAAAGCCCAAAAAAAAAAGTGTCACAGAATAATGATGCTTTTTTTGAACAATCAGTATCAGTCTGTTCCTGGCATTAATTTTGGAAATGGTATAGCTAATATGACAGCTATGATTTGGAGCCTTCAAAAGGCATAAGCTATTGGCATTTTAAATACATTACACACAAACACGCACGCACCCCTACACCCACACTAACTCTGCAGATTTGTTCTGCTCCTGTCTGCTGGCTCTTCTGCGTCTACTCCACAACAGATTGTTTCCTTCCCTCATCCCAGTTTTTTCCTAAGGGGGTTTTACATCAGGCACCCAAATAAAAAGGGTTCAAAGAGGCCTGCATTACCACAGCACACAGCAGAAGGGATCCTCTGCGACTCAATGGACACAATCAAGCCTTTCAATTAAACTATTACCCAAAAAGGTGTGGGTGGCTTATTACCAAAGACAGCATTTATTTTAAAAAATGGAGAGTACCATTAGAAACACCTAATATAACTCTTATTAACTTATTTGAATCTAGTTGTGAGCACATTGGGTTTCTAAGTGTCTGCTAACATAGCATTCTGTTTGCCTAATTAAGTTTTCAGTAGGGGAAGCTATAGCTCTCACATTAATATAGGGAACTGAAAAAAAATCACATATAAACCAATGCTGAGCTTGATTTACCTTTATTGTGTAAGGATTTGCTACGGGCTTTTCAACAACTGCTAACTAATTTTCCATCAAAAAGCACAATTGCTGTACAAATTCCCGTTCCAGCCCAAGCAATGGGGATGATGGACTCGCCCCAAATTATAAACCCTCCAGGCAATCCCCACAGCACTCCCAGGCCCTCTGGTTTCCCTCATCACTTTTTCCCTTTGCTAGTCCATGTTCTGAACCTTGAGCTTATTCCCCCAGCCGTGCTGCTAAGCAGTAACGCTCTAGCTAGGGAGCATCAAGCAGAGGAAAATTACCATTAGCCAAAAAAAAAATTAATCTTAAGAGGCTTAAAAGAAATCTCAGGGAATCAACTCCGATCTCCATGACAAATAATTAGCAAAATAAAGATAAAATACTGAAGCATCTCAGCTTTCCGCTACATTCCAAAGCGGCTTATTTTCTCCCTAAATTTTACTCCTGCTGCATTTAAAAAGCTCGCTTGCAACTTCCAAAAAAAAAAAAAGAGGGGGGGAAAAAACCCAAAAATCAAACAAAGACAGAGTGTTTTGCCCAAAAAGACAAGATTTCTGCCCGGCCAGTCCCTGTACCCAGCACTGCTCCAAGCAGGGCCCCCAACCCACACCCCACGGGACCTGCTCATGGGGCGAGCACTCCTGGAACAGGCCCATATTACAGCATTAATATAATTTACAAAATGGTTAAAAATCAGAATGTTTTTGCTTCGTGAAAAATAACACACTTAATGCTTTTCATCTGGCACATAAAATTTACAATACCTCCAGGAACATTTTCTTTGGTTAAATCAACACTATTGGTACTTTTTTAGCCCATAAGCATATTACAGCCCCAGCTTTTCATGGGTTTTTTTGGTTGTTGTTTTCACCCATTGTAATAAACTTTTCAGAACCAGCAATGATCATCAATAAAATGCATTCCCATGTCAAACAATTTTAACTACTGCTTTTAAAACAATAATAAAAAAGGCGGGGTTGGGGAGAGGAGGAAGAAGGATTGGCTTCAAACCTGAGCGGTACAGCAAACTATCTATGTAATTAATACAAAGTAATCGTCTGCGCGGCCAAACTCGAGCGCTCTCGGCAGAATTGTTTCCATGCGGCTTGCAGCAGGCAGCCGCAGCAGATGTTGGCTGTTAAAGGGCGCAGACGACACAGTTCATGACTCCTGCGGCACATCTGCAGCGCACGGAGCGGGGAGCGCCGGGCCAAGCCGAGCCGAGCCAAGCAGAGCAGAGCCAGCCTTCTTCCGTGCCGGGGCTAAAAATAGAGGAGGTGTTGGTTTGCTCCGGCGCTGGAGCGGAGCATCCCGGGCGCGCCGGGGGATGCGGGGAGCGGCAGCCGCCGCCTCCGAGCGCCGCTCCGCACGCCCGCTCCTCATTAACTGGGCGGCGATCCAAGTTCATCTGGGCCCCGGAGAAAGGCAATGCTTGTGTTTAGACCGCACAATACTGACATAACATTAACAGATTTACATATGCAAAACTGTGAAGCAACAGGCATTCCCCCTCAATTGACCCACAGCTTGTAGTGGCTGCCGAGTTATTCCCTGCTTAGGCTCCGTAACCAAGTGGGCGTCATGCGACTACCATCTGGGTACCACTTATTTAAAGCTGGCAGTCTCTCTGTAATAGGCAAGCTGGCAATAAGCAGGAAGGGAATAAATTGCATCATTTAGTTAACATCCACTTGCTTTGCGGCTGTTAAAAACCCATGACTGAATAATAATTTGGTTATTTCTTTTGCCAGACAATGCTGTCGGCCAAAAGCGTACTACGCATGCTGCAAAACGTCAGCTTGCAAAATTTCCACTTTAAAAATAAATTAAAGAAATTTGCAGTATAATGCGAGCTAAGAAGTTTTTCCAATGCTAGCAACTCAAAAGCAATCGAGCTCTGAAAATAAACATGCACTACTGTAGTCACCAGATTCTGCTTTTCCCTAAAATCTTCTTTGTTTTTATCAGCCACCCACCACAATCCATTAAATTTGCCAAACATCACCAACCTGGCCCGTTACAAGCACAGGAACTGGGATTTGCTTGCAGTAATGCTTGTTAGATCCCAACACTTCTCCATTTCATGCTACCCACTGCCCTTCTCATCTTTGCCTTAATTCGTAGATTTTATCATTTCCTTCTGTCTGACAACTGCTTTCACACAAATCAGTATCAAAGAAAGTGGCTGAAACCAGAGACCACTGAAATACAGCTAGAACATAGCCTTTGTTAAAAAAACAAAAAAGGAGGAAACAAAGAGCTTTTGAAGTGGGTTTCTCTTTGGGGCTCTTTAGTTTGAAGAAAATTAAGTTACCAATAGTAATCAATTTATTTTTGTCCCAATTTGCTCGAAATACGGCCTATGCACATGTATCTCAACAACCATCTCTCCTCAGGACTAAAGGGAAAGCCCATGCTGAGTGCACTTTTATACTGCAGGGATAACAAGGCTTTGCATTATACAGTGGGAAAAGTCAGAAGAAACATTTCCAGCGGATTAATGGTGAGGATGAGCCCAGAGCAGAGTCCACAGGTATGAGTGTTCTCCCACAAAATCACGCTCGCTCCTCCCTCGTTACACTGTGAAGGGGCATCAGGGACTCTGAAGTGCAGAAACAAGACAACCAACAGTAAGTGGAAAGCTGAGTTCATTAGGAACTCACTTCCAGTGATGGAGAAGAGGATAGCAGAGCAGAGCAGAGCCACACACCTCCCACGTCCCTGCAGTACCCTCCAGCACCCACTGGGTATGGCACAGACACACAGCTGGGCATGGACATTCCAAAGGCAGGTGGGACACAGCATCCTGCCCTGCCCATCACTGCCCTGTCCCCAAGCAGGGCTGGGGCACTGGGGCAGAGCCCAACAGGTGCCACTGTCCACACTGTGCCATGCTGCTGATGGCAGGTACACCCAAGATCACATGTGGATTCAACACAGGTGACCCCTTCCACAGCAGCACAGCCCTGGTGCAACAGCACCTTCAGCACTCAAAATCCTTCCTGAGCTAACACACACAACAATTGCTTACTTAAACAAAAAAAAAAAAAAAAACAAAAAAACAAAAAAACAAAAACAAAAAAAAAAATTTGGAAAAGAAGCTTTTAACAGACTTCCACAGCACTGTGCAGCCCTTCCTGCTCCACCTGGGATGCTCAGCCAGCCTGAGGCAGGCAGGGAAACACAGAATCCACACACAGCACTCCACAAGGTGGGATCACCTTGGAATACAGCAGACCTAAGGGCCAGTGTAACAGCTTGCAGGCTTTACAAACAGGAACGAAAGTAAGATGGATGAAAAGAGTTTTAGTTGGCACCAACCTGACAAGACAGTGTCCAATGAAGGGTGAGAGTAAAAAAGGGAACAGAAACCGAGGGCAGAGAGAAAAATCTGTCAGAGGAAGTGTGATGCCAGAAACTGTTCCAGGACCCCATGGCTGGATGCCAACTCAAAGTCTCCAAAAAAAAATAAGGCTCCAGAGCCCCTAAAACCTTGCTGGTTAAAAAATCTGTGCAGACTGAGGTTTGTCAAGTCATACTTGTGCTTGCAGTGCCTGCTCCACCACTCCGACCCAGAGGTCTCAGCTTGGAATACTTCTCTGGAGAGGAGACCCAAGGCATCCAGTAACTTTGGCAAGGAGAGATATGCATTCCCTAAAGCATTTGTGTAACTCAGAGAGTGTTTGAAAAGCTCTGCAGTGCTAAGCCTTAGCACTGTTAATTGTATACACCATACCCAAGATCATCAACCCAGTAATGTTGTCACCCATGTGGTACATTACTGTATGGTCAATCTCCCTAATTATTCTTGAGTTATTTTTTCCAGTAGATCTACAAAATTATCAGCATAAATCTCAAAACATTTACCAGTCAACAAACTCAGCACAACAGACATAAGCTTGGCTCTGACAAATAAAAAGACTAAGGAAAATGTATTTATTTGTAGCAAATGTCCTTTCCTATAACCATCAAACAGATTACAACTGCATTTCTCTCCTCGCACTGCACCCTGGGATCCAGGCATTTAACTAGCACACACTACAGAGCTGGATTAATCATAAATAGAATATATTTTTAAGTGCATTAATTATGTAACAGATGCTTCCAGGATTCCAATGGAGGCAATTTTTAAAATCCCAGTGTACAGTTTTATGAATCTGTGCTGTTTCAAGGTTGTTTTTAATTTGCACTCAATACTACACTTATTTAAAACCAAGAGGTAGTCAACCACTGCCTAATTATTTTTTATTTTTTTTTTTTCAGTTCAGGCTGGAAGACATATCCTACACTGCTGCTGCTGGACACCCCAACTGGTGACAGAAGTTCCTCCCATTTCCTTGCCATGATGATGGGTCTGAATAACGAGCTGTGTGAATGCAAGAATTCTTCATTTGCCTTCTATTAATTTCTCCTGCTCAGACTCATTTCTGCCATTCAGAAGTCTCAGTCTCCTCCTGCACATTCCTATTCATGTAGCAGATGTGATTCAGTGCACACATCACACGTGGAGGCCCTAACAGGGACAGTGGGGCACAGACAGGATGCTCAGGGTTTCCAAACAGCTCTTTATTTATTGATGGGGTACCATGAATGGTTGGACTCAGTGATCTTAGAGGTCTTTTCCAGCTTTAATGATGCTGATTCTATGAAATAACTCTCATTGCTTTGAAAAATGGAATTGAATTGAGCTCACTTAGAAACAGAGTTCTGCCATACTAGAGAAAAATGGGGTTTACTTTACTTACCTTGATACTAACAAAAATGGCATATCCAGCTCCTGGCTATGGCACTTCAGTGACAGGGACATGGCTGGGACAAGAGGGACCTCAGCAGCCTTAGGATGGCTGCACTGGAGCACCCAGGGGCACAAGCACCACAGACTCCATGTGCTGCATGAGAAGTTTGATTTCCTTTCCATCTTTGCACATCTCACAACTCTTGGATCAAGTCACACATCTCCTCACAGAGCTTCATCTCTGCATCTGTCTGCAATGCTTAATCTGTCAGGACTTGGAGGGGCATTTTTCCAGGCACTCCCTGCATGTGCAGCCTGGGAAGTGGCAGAGCCCTCACCCTGATAACACTGCTTGGACTCTCCCTGACACAAACCCCCCCTCTGGTCCAGGAGGTGAGGGGAGAATACAGGAGCACACAGAGCAATTGAGGTTCCAATCAGATGTGGTATTGGCACATACAAATGAACAGTGAATAACCCTAATGCAAAGTATGAATTAGGAGCATACAGTAACTGCAAATGCAACCTCAGCATGTGGTGAAGAGGGGGTGTGAGGACAGGAGGGGTTCAGGACCACAGCTCTGCTCACCTGCACATCAGCCACCCCTGGGGATATCCACACCTCAGGTCGGGCACAAACCAAGCAGGAACAAAAGGTGGGTAACAGTCATTTAATTCCTACAAAATATTTTATTCTGGCTGCTACTCCTTTCCAAAGATAAAGGTAATTATTAAAAGTGAGGTTAACACTTTGCTGCCCTGTTTCAGAGTGCACATTCCAATTCTTCAACAAGGCAGGCAGTGACCAGGCTGAGGTCAGCTGGAGAAGGAAGATGACTTTGTGCAACACCAGGGAGGCCCCAGGGCAGGCAGCTGTGTGCTGGGCTGGCTCTCACTTCCCTGGCACACCACAGCCAGTCTCCACCAGTGCCCAAGGGCTCCACTGACAGTGAAAGCCCCGTGGGTGCAGCCCTGGCCAGTGGGCACCCAGCATCTCCCTGCTCCAGCCTCCCCCAAAATTATCTATGGGCTCTGATGGGGCATGGACAATGCTCACCTCACCTCAACACCAGACACTGGTCACACAGCAAGGCTTGGGGGCAGTCAGGGACTCCCTGCAATGCTACTCTGTGGTGCCAACCCCTCCAGAAACACTCTGCTGATCCACCAGCATGGGAGCACAGGGACAGCAAAGGAAGAGGAGATCTCACGGGCAAGAAGGTGTCTCCATGTGGGGAAGGAGGCCAACCTTGAACACACAGCAGGGTAGAGGGATCAGGTCCCAGCCAAACTGCAGCACACCCTCACCCCCATAACCCCTGTGAGATGGGAATGCAGCACCATGCCAGGTTATCCCAAGGTAAGACTTGTGGGCTGTACCTGCTTGGCATGGCTTGAGCAAGGCTCCCTCGGGGCTCCTCTGCCTTCACTTCCCATTAATGTGCACCTGCACCCATATCAAAAGCAGTAAAACCATGAACTGTATTCAAAACTTTACTCAAAGCCCCACTGGAAGCTTGAGCTGACACTGGTGCACACCAGCACCTGCGCTCAGCACAGCCCTGCCAGTGACACTGCCTGTGGCTGTCCCTGCACAGAGCCACCACGGCCACCTGTGCTCCCCACACACCCCCAGGCCACACACACCCAGCACACCCATCCTGCACAGACCCTTTCTGGGGTGAACCTGTTCCTGAGCTCAGGCCACCTCTTTCCTTACCAGCTTGGCTCTCTACCTCCACAGGTGGATGGCTGGCTGGGCACGGCTTTATCTGAGTTTTATGTGCAGCTGCATTTGCTTGTTGCACAGGTAAGTTATTATAAAAACAAGAGGAAACAACAGCAGCCAGTAACCTGGATATCTCAGTGCCCTCATCACAAATTCCCAGCCTCTCAACCAGTTCATTATCCACAGTTCACAGGGAAGAAAGAAACCCAAATACACAACACCAGGACATGCACAGTACCTGACACTAAGGGAACAGCATCAAACCAGCAATTAAAGGAAATCCCACACTTGGCAGCTTTGGCAGGGTGGTCCACCAGCAGGCACTGCTGGGAGCATGCCCCAGGGCAGCTGGGCAAGGAAAGATGCTCTGCCCAGACTGAGGAGAGCACATCCAGACACAAAGCAGAGGTCTCACGTTACAGCAAACGCAATCAAGTGGCCAAGGGGGTGGCCCTGACCCCTTCAGACCTTCCTCTGATCTCCAGAATCCAATGAGGATGTTCAACTGGCAGAAAACACGTTTTTCCTGCTTAAGCTACTTTTCTGCTGGTCCAGCTTCCTGTGCAGTCTCACCCTCTGGCCAGCTGAAGCACAGAGGATGCAATGGGAAGCACACCCAGGGACAAGCTGAGATACCTGAATCTTCTCAATTGCAAAGTGAACTGAGCCCTCACTCTGTACAGTACCAAGCACGCTGTCAAACAGTCAAACTGAAAGTAGCTTTCATCTGAGAAAAAAACAAAGGAGGCACAGGCTTTCCAAGGAAACAATTCTCCTTTGACGCGTGTCATGAAGTTGTGAGCGCGCTTGAGTCACGGCACACGTGTGGACCACTGTGATGTGCTCCAGGAGCGATGTGTCCTCCTCCTCACTGCTCAGAGCATCCACAGGCAGAGGTTGAAACATGCGGAGGTGATTCAACACCGAGGAACAGAAACGCTAAGACAGGCTGTTCTTAGCACAGGGGCCGTACCTGACACCACTTTTATTTACTCAGAAAAGTTTTCTGCCCTGTATGACCTTCCCCTGCCAATTCACCCATGTTTTAAGCAGTATCTCCATCCTCCCCTGGATGGCTCACTACAATCTGACAAGTAGACAGCACTTCCAGTACGGGCAGACTTTTTTTTTCCTTTCGGATGTATTAGAAATACAAATTGAAAACTTGAATATTACTTGTTACCTGACAAAGCATTATGCTTTCTTTGTGCTTATGGCATCAAGAAGGGGGAAAAAAAATGGAAGGGGAAAAAATCTTCCTACCAGAATGTAAATATTTGTGCATTTCAAAAACGAAGTATTTTCATAAAGCTTTCAATAAAGATAAGTGCAGGCCAAATTTTACCCATAGATATAGGCACATAACTCCAGTTAAAGTTACTCAGAGCTGCCCAAGTTCCTGAAAGGCCAACTCAAGCAAACAGTGTTCATGTCCAGAAGGACTGTGAGCTCAGGAGCTGAGGCCACATTCCCAGCTCTTTTGAGAGAGGCAGACCAGATCTGCTTCAAATCAGTGAAGAACTTCAGAGATGAGTCAAACCTGCAGGATTTGCTGCAATACTCGCTGCAAAAGAGGATGTGAGAACTGGCAAGTACGCTGTGTTTACTCACTGTGCCATCTAATTCTGGAAACTCGAGCTGAGATTCAGCGTTCGAGCACGACTCCAAGGGCTGGTGGGAAGATCCTGGCCCCGCTGCACAGCCACTCCTTGGGCTAAACTGGTGGTACCTGCTCAGACAGGGCCATGGGCTGACCCAGACTGAGGTGCTGCAGCTGGTGAGAGAAGCCTCCTCAGGGCAGAGGCTGCACCACACCTGCCCCAGCCCAGGGCTGAGCCTCCGCAGGCACTGGCGCACACGAGGAACAGAGATGCTCTAAAAATCATGCACTGCTTCAGTTAATGACACAGATTTACTCTGGGTGTTAGCCTGTTTTGCTAAAAAAAGCCAACCAGATTTTTTTTTTTTTCCTAGTGCAAACTGTCCTTTATAGAGACTATTAATATCCCTCTTCCTTCAGTTTAAGCTCTACTTCTCTTCCTTGTTCTCCCACTGACTTAAAAGATAAGTTGCAAAATGAGATCTAATTTATCTCTATCTTTTGTCCTCGTCCCTTCCCTTCTTTATTGCCTGGACAGGCAGATTGTTCTGTAGGGAACCACTGCATGGAGCATAGAGTTTATATTTGCTGCAATACTCACATTTTTAAGCAGCAAATGAAAGATTTTACCTAGTTTATATTAACCAGAACCCCTTAGGTTCTGGCCTCATGTAATTAATTCTGCACGAAGTAATAACTTAGATAAAACACCTTGCTGTAAGCTCAAACAGCTACAAATATTCCTCACTATCAGACACCAGTGTAGACAACAGCAGTGGATGGTGGCTGCCAGGAGGTTGTGCTGAAACAAATGCATTTTTATTTTTCCCTTTAAATTACAAAAGATTATCATTTTACTCAGCAATGCCCCTTATTAAATTGAAACTCTCCACATCAGAATTAAATACATCCTATCTACTCAAAATGAAGTGTATTATTTATCAGTAATATTTAATGACAAAAACCTGATAACTTTCTCCGATTATACCACTGATTTCCTCCAGTCATGCATCATTGGCTCTGCTGGTCATTAGCATTATCACAGTGCATAAACTCTGGCTTAGGCAGCAAGTTTGATAACAGAGCCAGACACCTATAGCTACTATTTTTCAGTTTGTTCAGATTTACTAGTTTACATCCCTATGAGCGTGCCTCTATCTAATGGCATCGATTAAAATCCCTAAAAATCCTAGACAGTGAATTTCCATTTCCATGCAGCACGCTTCTGCACACTCAGAATTCCTCAGTAAATATAAAGCACTTGCTGAAAAATCAGATTTCCCCTTCAACTGGCTGAGGATCCTTTTCCTGAAAGACTATACTCCAGCCAATCTGGGAAATAAATAGGAAATATTTAGCCTTCTCTGACTGTTTAATGCCAGGAATACGATGGATAAGTTTAAAATATTCTAGTTTACTTCACAGGCAATGTTCCATTTTAACTTTTATGAAATAGTATTTTTGAATGCTGCAGATACCGCTTTTATAGAAGAAAAAAAAAATCAGAACAGATATACATGGTACAAAATGAGTTAAAATATACCAAAATGGGTTTCTCCCATTCTCAGTTAAATCCTGTAAATAAAATGCTGGATTAGAAAGGTTTTCTGAGCAAGACCATCATTCCTCACACTACTGGCCTTGAGAAAACTCCGATGGGTTAAACAGAAAAAGACTAAAATACTTTTACAAACAATAATTTTGCTGCATACTTCTGACATTCCTCTTTCAAAGCCTTTTAGGTATCAAGTAATTTATCACTGAAAAATAAATTTCCCTTTTCCAAACCTACAACTCAGGAGCTTTACAAGCCTTAATATATATTATCTGAACACATATGCAGAGGCATATCATTAAAAACTAACAAAAACAATTTATTACGAGCTATTTTAGAAACACCTTCTCCCAGCACTCATTTAATTCAATGACAGAAGGATAGGGCCCCTGACAACTCTCTGATTAAAATTAATTACTAAAGCTGTTAAGACATTATTACTATTGCAAAACTTACTGGGAAAAATCTCTCTTCTAAATCTGTTAATGCAGGTACAGGCCATGATATTCTGCACAATCATCCAGAGAGATTCTTATATGTTACACACATGAATTGTCTAACACTTTATTATCTAGCCAAATTGATTTTCTCCTAATTTTACTTTTTTTTAACTCAGTCCATCCAATGAAGCTCCCATGATTTCAACACGGGTATTTAGGGCTGAGGCCACATAACTGAAGCTAAATCTGCCTGTCTTATGGAAATACAACTATTTATGAAATTCACCCGAGGGGGAGGAATAATTTACAGTACACTGATCAACAGAGTTTGCATGGTAGTGTCTGGAGCAGCCCTGTTTGGGAAGGAGAGCTGTTATGAAAGCAGAAAGTATCAATACTAACACAATTGGTGCCACTGGGTTATGTTATTTGCCAGGCAGCATCCATCTCTCGCACAGAGAATTTCAGTTTGGGTGCAGTTTCAGCATCACTAACTGCAGTATTAGAAGTTGGGACCATCATGCAGGAAACAGCAGCGATTTGATGAGGTCAGTGCCAAATTCTGTGATTTGCTGAGGCAAAAAATGGATGGAACCCTGGCAGTGAGTTTGGGAGCACAGGATGCAGAAACACTAACACAGCCCCCTGCTCCTCTCATCCAGGGGCTTCAACCTGATCCTTCAAAAATGAAACAGTAAAAAGGCTGTCATTGCTCTCCTCTGCCTGCCTGCTGCTCTACCTGCACGTGTACCATACCCAAAACACATTTCTGACCTGACTGAGCACCAGCCAATGTCAAAACCCTGGCCAGGCACATCCTTCCTTGGACTGCCAGCCCTTCCCAGCCAAACCCAGCTCCACTGTGCTCCAAACCCAGTCTGGAGCCACTCCATGATGCTCCACAGCCCCCTGCACTGCACTGCTTTCAAGGGGATTTCTGCCACAGGAGGAAAAGGAGGATTTACAAGGCTGATTTTAATGGATTTTTTCTTTCCAGCACAAGTATAAAACGTGGGAACTGGGCTGGACGAGCAGCTAAGAGAGATTTGTCATGAGGTTCATGGAAGACAGAGTTCATGACTCACTGTCAGTGAGCTCACTATTACAACATAAAAACTATTATTAAAAATAAAAATGCAAGCAGCAAAAGGAACACTTCAAGAAGGTTTTAACTTCTTAATCCCAAACAGAAGACCTGTGAAATGAGGTTTGCAGCAGGCCCACTGGACAAAAATCCATAAAAGACAACCTTGTTATCAAAAATCTACTGGAACAATACATTTTAGTTGAAAATCCCCCTCCCTATTTCTGATCCCTTGGTATTCCCAGAAGTTTCTTAGGAAGAGGTGTCTCACTTACGCTCATCTCCCAGCTCTCTAGCAGCAGAAAAACACGCACTTCACATTCACTGTGCGACACCAGGAAGATGCTTTTTAAAACTGACATGGGTTCCTAAAGAAATATCAGTTAATTACTTAATCCTCCTTAATGGAGTGATCAACATCCTTTCAGCAAACAAGGCTGTGATGATTTAACGTTTTATTGCACTGGAAGAATTAACCCCACTCCTCTCCCGTCTGCTGCGACCGCTTGTTCCTTTAGAATCAGTTCCATTTTTCACTTCTGCAGAGCAGCCCCCACACCCTGACAAGGAAAAACACCAATAGACAAAAAACTGCCTCGGTGCTATTCTGCCAAGACCTGACCTCCAGACTGACAGAAAGGCAGGTGGCCCAAGCACCCAGGAAATCAAGGTACAAGGCAGCACAGAGCAACAAGCCCCAGCGTGAGCCTGGAACAACTTCCTCAGCATCCCAGGAACACCACTTCAAAAGGAACCGGGGAGGGATGTTTGAATCCCAGCTCAGACAGCTCCTGAATCCCTGAGAACCCCTGGCCATCGCTCTGGCAAGAACAAAAGTCCTTTCAGGGCTCCTCTGCTCGCTGCAACCAGACCCAGCTCAGACAGAATTCTGCAGGCGAGTCTTGTGCAGGAAAGGGAATTCAGCATCGATTTTTGTGATCAGATGTTTAGTGGCTGCTCTGAACACTCCAGCAATCCCCCCTCACCATTTTATCTTCCTTTATCACAAGCTTTTTAATAGAGACATGACATTCTGCTTACTGCTGGGCTCTCTCTATTTATCTCTCTCTTAACAACACTTTGGCATCATCGGCTTCGCTATCTAAATCAGCAATAGTGCATGTCCGGTCACATAAAAGCAGAGAGGGCTTCCCAAGATGCCTTGGGAACTCTGACTACTCCAGTTTACTGATGTGTTAATATGCCCCATCCACTAATTAATGAACAAACAGCTTAGCCAGGGAGCTGGGGGAGGGACACCAACACCAAGACTGCGGAGAGCCCAAGGAAAGACACTTGACCCTAATTGTTAGCAACAAGATGACAAGACTGATCGGGAAGTACAGCTAAAACTCAGATCCAACATGAAAGGAAATGTCTGGCGAAGAGGGGAGAACTAACGATGCCATTGGAGGCTGCAGCCAACCTGCCACACTGTGCCACCTTCTGTCGGGCTGTCAGCGCTCAGTGCCCAGCACCTGGCCTGGGCTCCTCAGCACCACGCTGCCATCACATCCCTCTCTCCATGCCCAAATCCTCATTCTCCTCCTGCCACCCTGCAGCTCCAGGGTGTACACTCCAGCCATGAAAAACCAGGAGTTTGCTCCAACCCATGATGAGAAAGCGCGGCACACGCTGCGCCTTCCCAGCAAAACTATCTGCAGAATTCCAGCCAGTGGGTTTTAAGAAGGACCAAAGTCTGGCTGAAGTTTCAGACAAACACAGTTTTACCTGGGGGAAAACATTCTTCGTCTTAAAAACAGCCTGGACCATGTACCACAACATATATGCCTGCAGGTGTGCCAGTTAAACAGTGCTGTGGCCCATGTGGACTGCGGGAAACACTTCCATATAGAATTCAAACCCTTGGAAAAAAGGTTGTAAGCTCTTTCTACCTGAAAAATCCTGTCAATTGAGAGCCACAGCAGTGCAGGAGACACTGCAACACCGTGCTCTGGGACCCACACCCAGGAGAAAGTTGACTCAGATGGCACATCCAGCGCAGACACATCGTGAACGCTGCAGAGCCCCAGCTTTCAGTGCCACTTTTTTAATTTCAGTGCCTCTAATTAAACTAACTTAGTGAGGAAACAGGTCCTCCTAATAAAAACACATCAGTGACAAGCATTGTACAGACAGCACCATTAGTAGTAAACAATACACGGGAGAATCATCCAAATAAAACACTGTGGGTATTTATTTGTGCTGCTTTCCGAGACCACTGCAACTAAACGGGAAACTGGAAGGGAAAAAAGCCCACAATTAGTTTCAGAATAGCACTCCCAGAAACATTGTAGCCTATCAGATCTATGTAAATACTTTATGATACGGGTTCCATTTCAGTAGATCTGTCAAGATATTTACAGGGCTTGACAGTATTTCTGCCTTTAATTAAATTTTCACACACATACTTTAATGTAATTTAAATAGATTATTAGTTGTCAGAATATAGTATAAATTTTGTTTACGATTTAGTTACTTTAAGTACTCACATTGAGGAAACTCATTTAACCCCCTGACTGAGGAGCATTAAGTGTTGAGATGAGACTTCTAAAGAGCTTCTACTGCCCTTTGCACTCTTGCAATAATCTTAAATTACTACAACTTAATTGCAATTTCAAGGCACTAAAATGGAGATGTTTTAAAAACAGCACCAGGAGGGTCAATGAGAGGAGAAAAATTATTTAGTCCACCTCAGGTACCAGATGCCTCTTGGGGAGAAACTGATTTTGCCCATGATCTTCCCTTTGCCCATTTTCCATAGAATCCTATCTTCATTTGCAGAATGACGTGGAACAAAAAGTCATCAAGATTATTCTGGATACTTGCCACATCCAAACAGCCATTAGACATAAGCCTGCTCACTTGCATGCATGGAAGAGACCCATGCCAGGAGAACAGAAAGATAAAACCCTAGAGTGCATTTGCAGAGAAGGCTGCACACAAACAGAGCCAGCAGCTTCTCTGATTTGGGAGCTCCAGGGCTGGAGTAAGGAAAAAGAGCACGTGTTAAACCCCTCCAGAAATCCCAACCAACAAATATCTGATCTCCATAAAACGGCACAACCGATTCCTCTACAGCACAAAATACATCTTTTTAAAGTAAATTACTACAGAGATCCCACAATTAAGTTTCTCCTCTGCATGATTTATTCCATGCTGGTTTTTCCCCCCCTCTCTCTACACTGGCATCACCTTGTTACCTGCAGGAGCTGCAATTCCCAGCGCAGCGAGCTGCGGGAATCGAACCGCGCAGTGAGCAGGCTGCGAGCAGCGCTTCTGTCAGCACAAAACCAACCACTGCGAGCAAGCACAAGATCTTCTCTGCTTCTTCTTGCAACAAGGCATTTCACAAGGATCTGGCCAACAAAAAAACAATCAGACTCACGATTTGAACACCGTTGTGCCTCAGCACGGCCGGCGCTGACGCACGTCCTCGGTGGCGCGACGTTAAGGGCTCCCAGCCTGGCCATACCTTTCGAAGCACTTCAATAAAGTTCTGCTTGCCAGGACCTCTAAGAATGGTCTCAAAGACACTGCTTGATCTCTAGTGCACAGCGTCTCTGAATTCCACCCAGCAAATGCTTTCTGGCTTCTCCTGCACAGCACATCTCTGCTGAAGCGCTCGCCGGGTGTGAAAACACGCTACTATACGTGGAGGGAGGGGGAGAAAAAGTTTCAGTGACACGAGTTAGTGGCACAGACCAAAAGCCAAAGGCAGCAACATCAGCAGAAGCCCCAGTTGATGCCAGTACACTCTGGATCAGGCCCAGGGCAGCCAGCTGCACCCTGAGCTCGCCCCTGGGGACACAGGGACCATGCCATGCCCATGGCTATGTTCAGAGCAGGATGCCACCATGTCCCCACACTGCTGACCACCCCCTGGGCTTCCTCTCCAGCCACCAGCCCCTTCTCACCTGCCTCCCCAGCAGAGGCTCGCAGGGAAAAGCTCTGGGAAGCAATCTGACAGCAAGGCTCATCTGAGGAGTGATTAAAATGCGCTATTTAATTCAGCTTAAATACGGACAGCAAACAAAACCCTGGTGCACCCGAGCCCTGCAGGGCCTGATCCCGCTCCCCCCGCATGGGAACCCCCAGGAAAGCTCCCTCCAGGTGCCCTGTCCCTGTACACACGATGCTGGATGTGCTGGCAAGGGCAGGAGAGGCCCGAACAAACAATGCCCCTCCAAAAGACACCCAGCTACCTGCAAAAACCCCACTGAGCCTTCTTCAGCCCTGGCTCAGCTGTGTAAAAATATTTCAGCTCAGTGCCTTGAAGTTGCAATTAAATTGTAGTAATTTAAGATTATCACAAGAGCAAAGGGCAGCAGCAGCTCTTCAGCAGACTCCTCTCACCACTTAATGCTCCTCAGTCTTGGGGTTAAATGAGCTTCTTTAGTGTAAGTACCTTAAAGCAAGTGAATCGTAAACAAAATTTATACTATTTTCTGACAGCATATAATCTATTTAAATTTATTAAAGCTTCTCAGAGAAAATTTAAGATGACAGAAGTATCATTATGCCCCATAAATAACCGGGCAGCCTTGCTGAAATAACTGTATTTTACATACATATCCTACATATGTGTGTGCGTATGTGATTTCATTTGATACACAAATACACGCTTAATAGATATTTCACAAAAGGAGCTGTGTTATCCAGTTTAACCTCTCTGTATAAATGACCACAAGAGGTACAAATACTAAACGCCAGATACATTTCATATATTTGCTTTTTTACTACCAGCCTTTTTCAAAATTTTTACAGTGCTATGAAACAGGAGTAATTCAGGAGCTACAAATGCTTACAGTATATCACATCAAGGATGATAATGCAGATTTTAGCTCTGGAAAAAGGTGATCAACTCCATAAGAAATGCATACTGCAGCGTATGCTGCACACTCATGTCCGATGCACAATTCCCTGCTCAACTTCCCTGCTCCTTCTCCTACCAGGGCAAAACCCAGCTGTGTTACAGTTACTGGTGGAACTGATTTAAGCAGAAAATGTTTATAGATGTTAAAAAACATTACACATTACGCAAAATGGCTTAATAGCATACATGTGCATGTTTAACGCATGTATTTTTTATTGTCTAATTAAAATATATACCATAAAAATCTACAGGGTTTAGAATAAGTTATGCAGGACAGTAATGAAACCTTACCTTACAGAAAGTATAAAGTACTTATTGTGAGATCTGCACTGCTAATTAAAAAAATGCTTATGCAAAAAGATTTAGGATTCCTTAATTCTTCAGCAGATGTGCACTTGGTCTGCCTCCTGGTTAATATACATTAGGATAACAGCCTCTTACTTGGATTTTTTTTAATAGATATTTCCATTGTTTTAGAATACTTCAAAGAAATGAAAGAAACAAATTTGCAAAGTTTGCAATCAAGTGTTTGAATACAAACATGAAACTGTCAAGCAACAAAACTAACCTCACTGCCCTGGTTCATTTCGATTAGTACCTAAATCCTAACTGTTTATTGAAGTGAAATCAAGTGTCTATTCATACTCTTTACTGGTATTTCCACTAAAATGCTACACAGTAACAGTCTCTCTGATACAGCCATGAAGACACATCACACAGAGTCTTGTAAAAATCCCGGTGTTACAAAAGCAAGGTCCATCCTGACTGCTTGGCAACATGTTTGAAGAAAAGATATTACAAGTTTTCCAAACTCTAGGAATGCAGTCATACAACATACAGTGCGTAATCACAACCAAACTCCTCTATTTTACACCAACACAGAACTTACACAGAGATTAAAAAAAAAACAAATCCACATATCCTTACAATTCAGTGATCCAGAAATAAAAGCTGAATTCCACAGAACTTCTACGTTTCTCTGCACTGCACTACTGTAAAGCCTTCTTCTCTGCAGATCTAGACAGCATAAACAAAATCAAATCCTAAGTCCCTCTGAAAGTGTAAAAATGCAAAACATAATCACTTTAAAAAAAAAAAAAAGAAACAAACCCCAAATCCCAGCCCATGCACATAAAACTAACTTTGCAATCAAAATCGCAAGCAACAGAAAGCCTTGTTTGAAATAGTAGTTATTTTTCTCAGAGTTATCCTTTGGTTTCACAACAAAGATCAGCATTTGTAATGGTCCATTTCTGCATAAGTGAACATATAGCCTTGCTGCCTGATCGAATAGTCCAGAGCTTTCAGTGAGGCAGCTCCTGACAACAGCCCAGCAGCAGCTTTGTTTGATCTCTCCTGCCTTCCTTAATCTGGGTTGTCAAGGTTCACTTGTTGGAGGCTGTTTACTTTACTTTTTCCAGAAAAAAAAAAAAAAGTGATTTTTTTTTTCCTGTCTCTCATACAATGACTAATCCAAAGACTAAGGGGGAAGAATGCTGCCAATGCAAGATGTTAAAGCTACAATACCTTTTTGCAATGAGATTTTAGCCGACACCTTTTGAATGGTAACTAGTGGAGAGCTTCCTCCCCCAGTGCCCTGGTCCATTCAATATGTTTGGGAGATAGTTCAAATAAAATGTGCAGAGGAAAAGCTTCAGAAGAGAAAAGTTGAAACAAGTAGCCCCAATTTTCCTGTCCTTCCCCAAATGTAGTTGCCGAGACACGCGGTACCTCCTTGCCCACACCCGCTTCTCTGGGAACTTGAGATATTTCAGGCTCTCCCAAACTTACAAAATGTAAGAGCTACTCAGCGGTAACAGAAACTGTAAAAATAATACTAAACCGAGCAAAATGCCTGTTTTCCAAAATATTAAAGCAAGCCATGGATTAACAGCACAGGCAAAAAAGTTTCTTCGATGACATGCTTGCAACTTTGTGTAATTAAGCAGCTGTCACTAGTGGCATTTGGTCAAATCAGGTAAAATCCAAGTTTAGAAAAACTGCAAGGAAACACAGTTTAGAAAACTGCTTTAATACTTAAAACCATCCAGAACGCCAGAAATCAGAAGGCTATATGGTGTAGACGACACGCTACAAGCAGCACACATCCATTACTCACTCCGAGAACAGTTACTAAAAATGAAACCTTAAACTTCTGAGCACAGAAGTTGGGCTCCAGCTTCTCCACAGAAGCGGCTCAGAGAGCGCTCGCAGGCGGCAGATGCCTCGGGCAGGGACGGGAGGGCAGCGCGCCGCCGCCGCTGCTGCCAAGCTCGGGGTGAACCGAGGGGGAAAAGGACGGGGGGAAAAAACAAAAACAACAAAAAGAAAAAGTAATCTCCCTCGGCTCGGTTCACTCAAAGCAAAAACACGCAATTAAAATCATTACAGCGAAGCGGCATCAGAAGACTCGCTGGAAGCGCGGCGCTCCGCCGGGCGATGCTCTCCGCGCCGCTCATCCAGAGTTACCGGGCGCTGCGCTGCGCCCCGCGGAGCCCTGCCCGCGCAGCTGCCCGCGCCCCGCTCGCTGGGTCGCTTTGGGTTTTTGTTGTTTTGGGGTTTTTGGATTTTTTTTTTTTTTTTTTGGTTGGTTATTTTCTTTTCTTTTTTTTTTTTTTTTTTTTTTTTTTTTTCAGGAAAGAAAGAAACCGACAAACCGGCGGGGCGGGGGTGGGGAGGAGGGAGGCGCGGACACGCCGCTCGGCCGCCTTGCAGCGCGCACCCCTCCGCTGCCCGGGGCCGCGGGCGCGCAGCGCGGGCCGGCAGGTGCGCGGGGCGGCCCTACTTACCGGGCACCGGCGGCGGCTCCGCGGCGCGCAGCGAGCCGCGCCTCCGTCCCGAGGCTCCGCACCGCGGGGCTGCGCGGGAGGGGGACGTGCGCGCACACACGCGCCTGAAGGATGCGCGGTGCGCAGCGAGAAGTTGCGCCGGGCTGAGCTGGGGAGGCGCGGGTGTTTATTCAAACACTTCGTTTCAAAAAAAAAAAAAATAAAAAAAAAAAAAAAAAAGGAATGGGGGGAGGGGATGGGCGCAACGCGTCCCAGGGACCCGCGGTGGGGGCGGATGCACGGCGCGGGGCTCCGCGCCTGCGGAAGGGGCTGCGAGGGCGTGAAGCCGCAACAGGTGCCCGGGAAAGGGGGAACGGGCAGCCGGGCACGGCGCTGGGAAAGGGGGGGTGCGGCCCCACCGTAACTTCTTGCTCCGAGTGGCGAAGTTGGGGCGTGCGCGCCCGTTGCGCGGCAGCACGGAGGGACCCGGCGGAAAACACGCGGAAAGCGCGAGAGGGGATGGGAGGGGGGCGGGACGCGCAGCATCCCACCACGGCGGGGAGTGCGCGCAGCGCGGGGCGGGGGGGAAGTTTCCAAAGTGGGCGGGGAGGGGGTGCGGGCGGCCCCGCAGCCCGGGGAGGGGGCTCCGCATCCGCGCACCGCCGCCCCGCATCCCCCCCTACCCCCCCGGTACCGCGGCGGCGGCCGGGGAGGGGCGGCCGGGCACGTGGGGCCGGCGGGGGGAAAAGTGCAACAGCCCCGGAGGAGCGGGGAAAGTGTCGGGGGGCGCCGGACTCACCCGCAGGACTCGGCCCTGCCGCTGCCCAGCACGGCGCGGCCGCGGCGCGGGCGGGCGGCGGCGCGGAGCGGCGCGGGGCTGCCTCCGTCCCGTCCCTCCCTCCCGTCCCTCCGGCACGCCGAGCCCGGGCGGCGCGGCGGCGTGCTCCGCCGCTCGGTAAATAACAATAGAGCCCTCCGCCCGGCGCCGCGCCCGCGGGCCCCGCACGCCGCCCCGCCGCGCCCCCGCTCCGCGCCGCCCCGCGCCCCCTCCCCGCCCCGCGCAGCCCCGCGCGGGCGGGCCGGGGGCGGCCCGCGACACCCCCGCGGAGGGAGATGTTGTTATTTTTTGCTGTTGTCAGTCTCTGACGTCACATCCACCTGCTGGGTAAACAAGGCTCGGCGCAAGGGAAAAATAATAATAAAAAATAAATAAAATAATAGAAGCGGGGGGTGAAGCGCGCAGGGGATAAAGGGCGAGAGCCCCGCAGGCGCGGAGCTGCGCGGAGGAACGGCCGGGGGGGCGGGGGGGCCGGGCCGGGGGAGGCGGGGCGGCCCTATGGGGAAGCGAAAGTGGCGGTGGAGCGCGGTGCGCAGCGCTGCGCATCCCTGCGCGCCCCTCCGCACCCCGAGGGACAGCTCAGCGTGCGGGCCGGGGCCGCCCCGTCGGCGGCGGCGCAGCGCTGCGCGCCCCTACCAACTTTTCCGCAGCCGCGCAGGGGCCAGGGGGGCATCAGGCCAGCGGAGCCGGGGGATGCGGGGGACCCCGGAGTGCCTTCCGCGGGTACCCGCGGAGCCGCCTTACCTGCGCGGAGCGGCGAGGCGGGCGCTGCCCGCGTTATCCCCGCAGCGCTCGCCGCTGAGGGCGCAAACAGCGCTTAGACACAGTGCGCGGGTGCGCAGCGGCGCGCACCGGCCGCGGAGCGGGACTGACCGTCCCGAGGGCCGGGCCGGGTGCGGAGCCGCTCCGCGGGGGTGGCTCCGCATCTCGGTGGGTGCGCGGAGCCGCAGCGCTCCCGGCCGCGCCGTCGGGGCTCCCGAGGAGAGGGCGAGAAGGGGCAGAGTCGGGACCACCCGGCTGCCCCAGCCCTGCGGCTCCGGCTCTCGTGCCCTGCCAGTTTTAACACTTAGCGCGGATTTGGAACCTCCGGCGGCGCGGGGGTCTCTCGGCGGCAGCCGGAGCAGGCGAAGGGAGCGGCCCCGCCGCGCAGCCCCTTGCCCTGCCCTGCCCGGGACCCCAGCCCGGCACCGAGGGGACGGGGCTCGGTCATGGGGCGCCCCGCAGGGATGGAGCGCGTCCTGCCCGGCGCTGCGGGCGGGAGTCAGCGAGCGGCCGCTAAGTTACCGAGCGACAGACTCGTCCGGGGAAAAAATTCTTTCCTTGACCCGCTCGGGTTTCTTCCCTCCCTTTGTTTTTTGGACGATCGCGTGTGGCTGCCCGCAAGACTGACCCGGGGCCGGGCGCGATGGTTTCGCACACTGCCAGGAGCGGTACCGCGGGCCGAGCCCCGCGCTGAGCCCTGCCTGTCCCCCGGTCCCGGTCCCGGTCCCGGTCCCGGTCCCGGTCCCGGTCCCGTCCCCCGCCCGGCCCCGGCGGCTCCGGCAGCAGCGCCGGGCCCGCGGCGCCACCTCCCGGCGGAACGGCGGGACCCGCTCTGCCAGCAATTAAGACCTGGAATTACCCTAATAGCGAGGTACTTATGCCTAATTCATTATATTTTAAATAATTAAGAGCGGAAAATCTCTGCAAATAAATATTTGCGGAGGTGATGCTCGCGCCGCTGCCGGAGAGGTGCGCTCAGACGGGCGGGGAGCGCTCGGGGCCGGGACCGAGCAAAAGCCGGGAGCGGAGCGTTCAGCATCCCGCTTCTCCAGCCCCGGTACCGCAGGAGACACCGGGGTTTGTTTGTGTGACCGGCGGGACCACCAGCTTTAAAAGCAAACATCTTTTTCAGCGTGTTCTGTTACAGTTTTTAGTTCATTTGTTTCTTCAGTAGGAAGAAAAAGGAGCTAAACCTGTTAAAAGAGCATTTTTTAAACACTCTCCCCTATACCGTTAAAAAAAAAAAAAAAAAAAGCTTGTTTTACATTTCATCCTCCAAAAAACGCTTATTGGCTACTTCTTCATCTCCTGTTTTTAACTTTACACATTCAAACCAGTATATCAACTCTGTAAAACATGATTAATTCCACAGACAGCACCAGCGGTGGGACTTCTCCCTCCCCCTCTGCCGATGTAGCTGCTAATTGTACTTGAATTGTTTACTGCTGTATTGTTTTACAAGTGCCTGGAGAAAGATGCTTGATATTCCCACCACCGGCAGAACCATCCCAAGAGCAAATGCTTGGCAGATTTTGGCAAGGATCTACACAAGCTACAACTACAGCTTGTTAGCTAAAAAAAAAAAAAAAAAAAAAATTATGAAGGTGATGACGCCTCTGTAATTATAGGTGTTACTTGTTATAAAGTCAGAATGTTTTCCAAGCTACTGTAATGCCACACCTCCAATGTCCCAGGAGCCAGGCCTTGGAGTCCTTTCCGCCTTAGTCACTGGTTTATGAGGCTTTGCAGAGCACATCACCAGGCTGCACGGCGGGTTCCTGGCCCACTTGGCACTCCTGCGTAGGTGCAAAGCCCATGTGGGTCCTCAGCTGTTATTTTACCTTTTGCATAAGACAGGAAAAGATGAGATACACACTATGTACTGCCCCAAAAAGTTGGCAGACATAAAGAGAGATGTACATTGGATTTACAGCCTGGTTTTATGATTATCTGATTTTGTCTCAAATAAGCACAAGCAGAAGCAGCCCTGTGAGTACCCTCATACTGCAACTTGAGGCAAAACCCCTTCTTGGTAAGATGGTGGTTGCTGATTTCCACATATTTCCTTTTTTTCGGTGTAGTTAGGGATAGTCAAATCAGTTCGGAAACAAATAACCTTCAAAAAAGTAGAAAATGCAGCTCTGCCTATCTCATGGTACATGTACAAGGTAAAATAACTGGACCTTTCTTTTTCTCGGAGAACTTCAAGGGCAGCAAAGGTCAACTTGCCTATGAGGGGGAATTTTAAAAAGTGTAAACATCATCTTACAGACTAAGCCCAAAGCTCTTGCAACACTTGCACCAGCTTTAGTGGAAGCAGGATCTGTTCTCCAGCTGGGGAAGTCCCACAAAGAGATAATGTGACACAGCTAAGGTCTCAAGTTGTCTTGTCTGACAGAATGAAAAGTGTAAGTTCTCCCAAATGAGAGCTATAACCAAACCCAGATACTTTTTTAAAATGAAATATTGTTGTTGGGGAGGGGGTTTCTAGCATCCCAGATTCTGATGCCTCAGTTGCAAATGCATTTGCATCCTTCATCTGCTTTTGCCATTACACTTTCCCAGTTTCCCTGGCCACAGTAGAAGCCATGTCCTGGCCTGTGCTGGGAGGACAAGCTGGAGCAGAACCAGGAGGTGCCTGGCAGGACAGGGCTGCCCTGCAGCCACCCCGAGGGCTGGTGCTGGGCTGGCTGTGGCAGAGCAGGCAGCGAGCAGCACAGCCAGCTTAGTGCTGCTGTAAGGGAAAGAAGTGGCTGTGCTGCCCTGCAGCATCACCATCCAGGCAGAGCAGGCTGGAGCCTGGCTCCACACACAGGGCAGCGCGAGTCAGGCACAGAATAAATGACATTTTGCTCTGTTGTGAGTCCAGAGAAGCTCCACTGCAGTCAGGTTTGGTTTGGATTTGCATGGGCAGTGCAGAGACATGAGTCTTGGATTCACCCCAGACTCCTCTGGGTTCCTAGTGGATGGGAAAGGCTCCCCATGCCTGTACCCACACTAATCCTCTTTACTCCTGGAGGTGTCCCTCCAGCTGCCTCTGTACCAGAAGCCACCCAGAGATAACTTTTCTATAGCACACTTCCATTTGTCCTGAGCTGCCAGCCAATACATATTTCCTTTTCCTGTGGGGGCAATGAATAGCCATTGTATTTGCGTTGGACTATTAATCTGCCTGAATTTGGTCGAGATTCTTAAATGAATATTCATGGGAATTAATGTCATTTAATTCCTATTGCTTCCTGAATATAATTGCGTGCTGTACGTGAATTGGCAAACACCACAAGACATCCAATCTTGTTGAAAGTCTATGACCGATTAAACACCACGAGCTGGACACTCGTGCAGTACTGAAGATGCACAAAGCACTGCCAAGATGCAGCTTGACTTCAGGAGAAAAAGCCAATAAAACAGGGAGGATGTACACTGTGGGAAGCAAACACCACCTTGAGGGATAGAAAATATGATTAAAAAGGTATTTTAATACAAGCTCTCCCCCAGGTATTTGTCTACATGTTGGGACTACATTAAACATTTATATTATTTTGAAAAAAAAGCTTTATTTCTTCCACTTTCTCACCTACAGAAAAACGTCTTTTCAGGGACTCCTATCCTGGCCTCTTCTGACAGACAGCATCTCCTGGAAGACCTTCAGCACATCCTACAAATAAGATGTGCCCAAGCACAATCCTCCTTCTCCCAGCAGCCCGCCTGCCAAAGTTCACGCTGTTCCCTGAATAATAGAGCATAATCAGCTCTGTATTAAAGCAAAACCCGTCCCCAGCATCAGTGCTACCAACCCCTGTCGTAACATAACAAGGACTCTTCCCAAAATATTTGGGCTTGCCCTGTCACAGTGAGAGGCGTTCAAGTTCAGCACTCTGTCAACAATGCCAGGTGTCTCCTGAACCTCCGGCACCCGAGCCAAGAGAGAGAGCTCAGAAGCACAGGAATAATCATTATTCACATTACTAAAATGTAACGGAATGTTTAAACAGATAACGTAACACAATCCCTCACAGCAGAGAAAAAAAATACTGTTTATTATTTATCCCTGTCAGATAGAAAATGAACTCAATCTCCTGGAAAGCAAAAGCAAGGCTCTTTTTTTTTTTTTTCCCCTTCTTTCTGCAACTGACAGCCATGAAAAAAAATATTCTATTGTGGCAGCTGCGCCCCTTCAAAGGGGCTGATGTTCGCTGTGGTTCTTGATAAACCAACTGGCAAATTTTGGGGGTGAAAAAGAAGTGACTTGAAGCCAAACACATCTAAGAGAAAAAAAGCCTTGTGAAATCAAAAATCCAAGAACAATTTCATGTTGAGTCAATCCGAAGATTTCATTTCAATTTTGATTTTTTTGGGGGAATAAGAAAAAAGACACACACCCCCTTGCTTGAAAATAAAATTAAAGGACATTTTGAACACAAAGTAGTTTCAAAATGAAAAATCAAAGTGTTTCATGTCAGAAGTGTCAAAACTAACAGCTTCAGCATTTGTCAGAGCTTTTTTGAGTTTTTATAAATGACAAGTTTGGCATGTGTGCACAGACCGTTTTGGTGCTGCTGAATCTGCATTTTTGCATGCAAAAAAAAATTGGTCGGGTGAAATTTTCTGCGGAGAAGGCGTTTGCCAGTCCCTTTGTGTGGAGACCAGCAGCCCTCTCCCCCATGGCTGCTCTGTGCAGGAGCCTCACTGACACCTCCAGCTCCTCTTTGGCTTATTAATATTTTACCCTTCAGTTTGCAGGACTCCACAGGCCTGGTCTTTTCCAGAACCAGCTCCCTGGTTAGCGGGAGGAGGTACAAAGGTTAGGAGAGACCGACTGTGCATCTCCAGCTTGATGGGCTGCTGTGTGACAGGCGGCCACAGACCTATCCTAAGGTGACATTAGGTAATTTATTAGCTTGGTTTGTTACTGCTTAAGCTCCCTTTCATCTGCTCACTGCCGCCCCAAAGTGAGGGTTTTCCAAAAATGTTTTATCCCAAGAAGTTGCTAGAGGTTACAGTCAGGTTTACACCTTATGTGGCAGCAGAGCAGGGGTGGAAAGTGAGGTATGTATCACCTGAATTAAGACATTTAATTTAAAATCCTAAATTACATAAAAATCTTAAGTTACATAAATGCTATTGCTATAAAAATGTACCACCAAGCATTTACAATATTAGCAACTGAATATATTCTTGCTAGGAAAGCAGCAGCCACCCGGATTTTGCAGGTCTGCTTCCAGCCTAGCTGACTTTGCTGCAGGTTTGGGACAGTGCCTAGTCCCCTGGGAAAGCAGCAAATAAGATCTTCTGCAGATAACAGACACCTACCTGCCTTTTGCTACCCAATTTCTCTAACTCTTTCTACATCTCTCTGATGACAGCAACACTTCTTGCTGCATCTTGACAAATTCTAATTAACCCAATCTCATCATCTCTGAAGATTTCTGAGAAAACCAGTGTACTTCTCTAGAGCAAGAGACCAAATCCAAAACACCATCTCCTCCTCTGACGTCCAGCACAGCCTTTACTCCATAGGGGATACAAACCCCATGGCATGTGTGGTGTGATTCTGCTAAAAACCAGATCAGCTCCTTCCCTGCCTTCCTGGAAGGCAGCATTGGAAGCCAGCAGAGATAGAAACAGATTTCTAACATCTTGTTGGCATTTCTGGGTCTGCTTAAACTCCTGCTGCAGGAGCACATGCAGAAATCTCCACAAGGACAAGCCACACTTTCCTCTTCCAGTGGAACAAGCAGTCTCACCTCAGGGAATTGGTCTCCTCACTCCCTGCCCTGCTCTCCCCACAAGTTCAGCATTGCCTGTGAAGGACATGCAGTAATTGCAGCTTTGCCTGTGAAGGGTTTTCTGTTGATGCTGTCTCCAAAGTGTTCTATGCTGAAGTATTATTTCATCTTAACTTTTTCCACTATTATGACTATTTTTTTAATCCAAAAGTCCAACATCAACAAAGATTAAAGCTTTTAGGCTAGTTACATATCTATGAAAACAACAGTCTCCTGTGTCTTGGGAGATAAACACTACCAGATGCTCTAGTAAACACCAGAAAGGAGAGAGAAGGGGGGAAAACGAGAGTGGCCAGGAGAAGGAAGTTAGAAATAGCAGAACAGGAAACCAGGAAAGTAAATTCCTGCTGTTTCTGGCTGTGTGGCAGTGAAGAGGTTAAACCCCAGTACACTGCCATCTCTAGACAGAACTAGTTGTTGTTGCATTGATAAAACCCCGGGTTGTGTTTTCCTTGTCCATTTTGACCCGTATCTGACGTTAGCATTGCAAATGATGTCTGTTGCCATTCAACTACTCAGAGTGAGAGGACAGAAACAAGACAGAGAGCTTAGCAAAGATGATACTAATGGAAGGGGTGGGGAAAAGTCTGATTTACATGTAATTAATTATTATTTATGTAAAAACCATATCGTTGTGGTAGTTCTTGACATCATTTAAAGCCTCTTTTCAAAAGAGGAGTCTCCTCTGTTAGTGCACTGATCTTTCCTGTGCTGCCAAAATTAACTGTGACAACTGATGGCATCACGCTGGCCCATCACCACCACTTGCAGGGCTCTCATCAACTGCCCAAAGGAGAGAAAGGCAAGAATCCTGCCTCCTTCTGAACAGGTGACTTTGCATTGCCAGGGCCATGGAATGCTAGAGAATTGTTCAGTGGGAATTCATCTGACCCGAGGCCAACACCATGCAGAAAAAGACAGAGCTATGCATTGCTATTGTGAAGAAGTTTCAGATTAAATAAATGTATTTTCTTCTGAACTTGTAAAATGATTAACTTATTTATTTGATTTCAGTATCTAATCACAAAATAATTACCAAACCCAGCCCCAAGGTATCTTGGCAATGTTGTTTGAGACACACTCCAGCACAGACAAAAGCTCCCGCGGGAAGACATCAATCATCTCCCCGTACAAATGAAACTGGTCCACAAAAATGAACGGCACGGCTCCACCCCAGCTCTTTCAAAATTCAGCTGTCTCAGCCAGAGCTCCAGTCCAGCTCCCAGACACATCCCTGCCCACTGGTTTGCACAGGAGCTAGGTCAAACCTCAAGAGCATGGATTACATATGGCAGCATGACCCAATTTATTCAGGCTCTGCTGGACAAAATCTATACAGTGGGAATTTATTGACAGTGTTCTCTCTAATTTGCCAAAGAGGCTGCTGGGCAGGAAACTCTGTTAACCTCAATCATGGCAGGGACAGATTAAAGGGAGCTGGACTCAAAACCAGGCAGGTCTCGAGCCACCTTCTTAATAAAGAAAAAAACCCCACAGCACTAATTGGAGCAATTGGATGGGGTGGGAAGTTTGGCTGGAGCCGGGATGGGATGGGATGGGATGGGATGGGATGGGATGGGATGGGATGGGATGGGATGGGATGGGATGGGATGGGATGGGATGGGATGGGATGGGATGGGATGGGATGGACAGTGCTCGTTGGAGGGAAGGATGTCCCCTGCACTCATGGTCCCACACTCACTCTGCATGGCCCAGCACATTTCCCCATCCTCCCTCTCCCCCACACCCACCTCCAGACCATTTCTGCACACAGCACTGCCTCTGCCCATGCTGTCAGCTCACAGGGGACACACAGTGACACTGGTGGCTCCTACAGTGACACTGGTGGCTGCTGAGACCTCAGCCCTGTGCTGCCCAGCTTTGTGAGGACACAGAGCAATCCAGGTTTGCCTGCCACAGGCCAGGTGTACCACACCAGAAGCACTGCAGGCAGAAACCTGCCTGAAGGTTCCCACCTACCCTTCTGCTTTTAGGCAACAGCACAACACATTCTGCTCTCCCATTGTCACCTCCTTGTCAAGTGCTTTGAGCACCGAAGCATCGCTAATCCCACCTGAGAAAGGGTGGAAATCTCCCCTTAAACATATATTTTTATCCCAAATGGATAATTTCCAAACAACACAAAGCAGTATTTCCTTGCACATCCCAGCTGTGGTGGGATTTACATCCTGGGTGAAATGGCTTGTCCAGCCCTGCCCAGTTTGTGAATGGACTCAGATACCAGGTAGGCACCTGATATCCCAGTTGGAAGAAAGAAAGAAAAAGTTGCCCTAACAGAGAACCATCTTCTCCATCGCATTATTTGTTTTGTCAAAAGCAGCAAAAGCTGCTGTCATCAGCTTGAGACCAAGCAAACTCAGCTCATGCAGAGCATGCTTGGCATGAGGAAATGTTTTATTTCTTGAAGCAGGCTCTGAGACGGTCAGCTTGTCTTGCCTGCCACTCTATTTCAGGCTTTAGGTTTGTTTGTTTGTTTGTTTTTGCAATATTTTTGCCTATGTCATCATCGAAACATCAGAAAAAATTCAGGCTTTCAGGAGGGTTATTTTTTTCTGCTGTGGGTTTTTTTTCAGAGAGAAGATATTATTTTAATGGGAAACCTCACACCCAAGAACCTTGTGGCTGGTTGTTCCTACCCAGGATAATTCTGTGGCCAGCACATTACAGCTTCCACCCCGATACTGTCAGAGTCAGAGGCACATTTCCTTCAACCCTCTGACTTGGTTAATCACATCAAGTAATTTGTTTATGAAGTTCAATTCTACAAAGCCCAACTGGGAAGCAGGTATTCATCCTCCCAGATACAAGCACTTCTGCTGTAATTTCTTTTAAAGTCAGAGCTGATCTTTATCTACAAAAGGCCGGAGCAATAAGTATTTGGTGTGTTTAGAAAACACCTCTTTCACCACACCTGCAGCCTGGCTGCCAACTTTCAGCTATGTGGACTCTCCACAGCTCTGGGAGACTCTGGTGCAGTAAACAAAGTAGTTTTCTCTGGATTCCCATGTTCCAGGTACCTCTCCCAAATGTACTTATGCTTCGTGTACTTATGCCCTAAAGGTCTTCACGCAGGTCCTGTTTCCACAGCATTTCCAAGGGTTTGGTGGGAGTGGGAGGTGATGGTAGCTGGGTTTTCTTCCACTTCTCCTCTAGATTGTCCTATTAATGACTTTACAAGAGATATAGAAGAGTCTTCACTGTTGAACAAGAGCAGAAACCTTTCAGAAGTTACTCCTAAGATTTTTTCCCCTACCAAATGAAATCCTATCTTTTCAGGGTTCTGCTGAAAAATTGTTACAGCACCCAAATCTGCAGCTGTCTCCCATGAGCTGCTTCTACCTGACACAAGGTAATGTCCCATAAGCCTCTCCCTTGGCATCACTGGTGTTCATGTGGGTCATAGCAATGCCAGTGCCACTGAACAAACAAACTTCAAAGTAAAAAGGAATGCCAGAGCCAGGGAGACATGCCTGGGGGCAAGAGAACTGGGATAATAAACTCACAGCATCACCCTGGTGCCAACAACCCAGTACTTCTTGTGCCTCTCATTTATGCAGTTTCTTGGAATGTTTTCCTAAGCCACCATTTCATTTTGGAGACGAAAGGAACAGGCAAGGGTTAAACTGGAGCCGCCATCCCCCACCCCAGTCTATTCACTGCAGAAGGAAATCTGTCTCTCTCCCACCCCTCAGCATCCTGTCTCTGCTGCTTTGGAAAACACACAAGTCCCTCACGGCTTCCTGAGGGGCAGAGTCCTCAGCCTGCTCCCAGCCCTCCTCCACTGCGGTGCACCCTGCAGCATCCTGGTTTTCCCTGGCACAGCACCCTTCCCAGAGCCACAGCAGCTTCTTCCCTCCCACCTGGCCTGGCCAGAGGAGCTGCTCTAGCAGCAACATCTCTGTCTCCTGGGTTTTATCCCAGGCCTTGGGTGCAGCAGGTATCCCACAGCTACCACAGCTTTTCTGGCACCAGGGCTGAATAATTCCTAAGTGGCTTCTTCTCCCCCCTGTCCCACTCTACCAGGTACACCCCACTAGCTCATTTTCTTTTTTTCTCTACAGTTGATGGGGACAGGCAAAAGGAACTTCAAACTGTTCCCTCAAGGCCATCCCATCCTCATCCAGTGTGTTCCCCACTGGGTGCCAAAGAGTTTTCCCATCCCTGTGATTGCAAGGAGTTAAGCCATGCTCAGAGCAATCTGAGGGCTGGGAACTCACAGGCAAGTTCCAGTGTTAAACCAAGCCACAGAAGCCTCACAAAGCCCCCAGAGGTCACACAGGGGTCACTGCTTTCCCTACACAGGGCCCTTGGCTGCTGCTGAGCACATTTGCTTTTATTGCATGGAAAGGTCGGCTCCAGAGCCTCAGGTCCTCACCAGAAAATGTACCAGTTCAGTTTCCCCTTAATATATAGGGGATGGGTGCCAGGAGGAGGAGAAGCCAGCGCTGGGCAGCTGAGGAAGCTCAGCATCACCTGGAACACCCAAAAGCATCCCATGCACACAGCCCAGCACAGCTGGGAGGTGCTCAATACCCCCACAGCAGCATCACCTCAGAGCTGTGTCCATGCCAATAAGTGCAGTTGGATGCATGGAATGGCCCTGCTGCCTTCAGCCCAGAGCTGGAGCAGGCTGTGTGAGCTCAGGGCTGGATGTTACAGGGACATGCCCTGAGAATGCTTCCAAAGGGCAGGTACTGCACGCTCTGCATCCTCATGGGCAATCTGTGCATCCTAACTAGGGCACTGTGAATTCACACCCTGGCTCTCTGTGCTGGAACTTGTCCGTGGAGACAAGCCCCACATGGCTTCTTCCAGCACTCCTGGTCCTGGGGAAGCAGCACGGAGAACAACAGCATTGCCAAATCTAAACATTGAAAATCATGAGTCATAGTTTCCAAAAATTTTCCCTGTGGTATTTAAAAAAACAAAACAAAGAAACTCAAAACAAACAAACAAACAAAATTTAATTAATTCCATTTTTCATCTCTCAGATGGCACCCAGAAGTTTCTCCATGGTTCTCAGTGCTAAAAACTCAAGGGAAAACAAGCACATGACAGAAAGCAGGAGTAGAGATTCTCATGCATTCTCATGATTCCAGAAGCTGGAGTTTTAAAGAAAAAGAAATAAACAACAAAAGGCTTATGATATAAAGATTATAATTTGGCTAGCAGCAGAAGTAAAACCTCATGGTTTATGTGACAAACCTCAACTGAACAACTCAGCTCAAAAACTTGGAAAAAGAAGGTGAAACATTCCAGTATGATTTTGGCTGCCAAAGTAACAGAAACAATTGTGCAAAATTTCAACACAAGGAAAAAAAAAATCAATGAGATTTTTTTCACTCTCATGAACTCAGAGACAAACAGATGTTGACAAAAAGATGTTGCAAATAGTTCTTGCTGTTGCTCAGCTGAGCCCGAGTTGCAATGTGAGTGCATCTCTCATTAAGTCATCGCCCTTTCTCACACACAGCAGCCAGTGCAGTGCCTCTGCACCCCTGGTGCTCCTTTGCAACTTTTACCAGCACAACAGGGTTAACTTCAGCCTCTTGTACCATGTTAGCAGTCAGAATGAATTATTCTCATATCTTCTGCCAGAACATACCTGTACTGCCCTAAGAGAAAGGGGCACAGACCCTGTTTCAGACACAGGAAAAATCCCTGCTCCTTGGTAACATCTGCACTTTTTGATATGATCCTACAATTTGGACTACAAGTACCAAAGGGCCCAGCTGGCTCCTGTGTGCTACTTTCTGTCCTCCTTCAGCAGTGAAGCAACCCTTAATTGTATTTACTCTGGATTAGACCTGTAGGACCCAACCTAAATCATACCAAGATCCAAGAGGTGCTCTCCTGGAAAAAGCCTTCCGAAATGGATCCCATGTCCAAATTGCAGATGACGCCATCACTGGTTTTATTTCAAGGCAATCCAGATGTTCAGTAAAGTGATTAGGAAGTGGTGTGTATCAAATATAAGATACTTCACATTGAATTAATGCATTTATTTGCTCTGAATGGTTTTCCAGGTCAGGACAGCACTTTACCTGTCACAAGTAAAGTGCTTTGACAGAACACATGGACATTTCTGCTGCTTAAACTGAGCCAGCAAACAGAATGGCCAGCAACTCCCAAGTCTCAGAAGAGTCCAAAGAAGTACTGTCTCTCTGATATATTTATTTCCTGGCCCACTAAATGCATGAGTTCAGGTCCCATTTGTCAGCATCCTTCATAGGAACAGCCATTTGAAAGGAAGCAAATAAACATAACAACATTACAGTGGGGTCATTGAGTTTCCAGCCTATTACTGGCTAGCAGGTGTGCAGAGTATCACTCAAATCAGCTAATATGGCCCTTTGCTTTGAAGAATGAAAGCCAAGAACTTGTCTCTCTGGGGTGCAGCACCTCTGCCTAAACAGACTTGCTTGTTCCAGTGCTGTCCCCAAGCCAGGTGTCCATGCTTGTGGTACAGGGCTCTGGTACACAACCTGACCTCAGCTCTGTAACTGGGACAAGGCCAGAAAAAACTGCCCAGGACTAGCAAGAGCTGCTAAAGCTTTGTCTCGAACTACTGCAGAGTGTAAGTGCATCCTACCTCTCCCATAGAGACCTACTGGGGGCTTTTCACTCCCTTCAAAGAGGGAGAATGAGGATGAAGAACAGCTGAGACATGGCATGGGTGGATCCTATGTTTTACTTCCATATTTAGCAATCCAAGAGAATCAATAGCCCCTTTCTTCCTCCTTATCAGAGAAGCATTCAGTGGATGTGTTAACTATTACCCATCTGCCACAGTTTCCTAGGGAGAATTACAGAAAAAAAGTTCTCAGGCAATCACAGAAACACTAAATCCAGAGGCATCACATCCTCTGCTAATGGAAAGCATCCTTGGACATGGGCAGGATCTCCAGTGTCAGGGTCCCTTCTGACTTCAGGCCTATGTCTCTTTTTCTCAGTTGGGTTTCTCCTTACACCTTCTGTCTGTGAACAGGAGAGGACTCACAGGCACATGGGGGGAAAAAATCCAGATAAGAGAATGCAGCTGGGTTGTAATTTGTAGTTTCACAGTCCTTTGTGGATAAGCCCCAACACAATACATCCATTTGCCTGCAAATTCTGAATTGTGTTAAACCCACAGTAGTTCTAATGTAACAATATCTTCATGCTGAGCAACTTGAAGACTGCTGAGAAATACAGCACTTAAGCAGAACAAAAAGCAAATTCCCAGCAGCACCTTCCCACCCCCATGTTTTTATTGAGTTTTAGTAGAAAAGAATTCCAAAATACAGGGGGCCTGCAGACCAGACTAGGCATTGTCTGCATTAATTTGGGGTTTACATTACTTTCAGCTGATACTCAGATGAAAAATTAACCCAGCATTCCTCTAGGGATTGTGAACGAGTTTTATAGACACATCTCTGCTCCTTGGACCTGGTGATCCCAATGATTTCCACTAACATGGGCATGCAGGAAAAGGAGGAACAAATCTGTGTGTGTATGTTTGTTTGCAAGCCAGTGTCCCAATGAAAAGGGAATGTGCAGAAGAGTATCAGCTCTGATCCAAGAGGTCATGGTAATGTGACTTTTCACCAGCTTTAGTGACATAAGAATCTGGTCACCAAGATACCTATCTTTTGCCATACTAAGACAAATACCAGAAACTGATTTAAGTGGCACTAAGATTTTTCATTAATGCCTGAAGCAGGTGGAACTCTCATCTTCCAGCACATGAGGAAGTGTTGGGCTCCTCAGTGTTAGGTGTTTTTTTAAGTTTTTATCTCAAGCTTATCCCTTAAGGCAAAAATAAAAGTTTCTCAGGTTATCAAAGTTCCGGGCTTCCAGCTGCACTTATCCCATTATGAAAATTTAATTCTTCAAATAATAACTTCATAGTTGTCATTTCATTAGGTTATGTAGGATGCAAACCAGAGAATTGCATTTATAAAGACTCCTCAGTATAATATTTACAGTTCCTAGTTTATTTCTGATGGAAGCTAAGTTTTTAGCAGCCACATGTAAATTCGAAACACCTGAGACCTTCTCATATACCAGAGGTTACAAACGGGATCCACTTCTAAGAACCTCCAGGACCACCCAACTCTTTCTATACAGGGAATAATAAACAAAAGCTTCATCTGGGAATGAGCAGGAGAAATCCATGATTGTGGGAGGGTAACAGGGCACCAACACACCCCAGCTGAACAGAGCACATGTTAGGAGCTCCATCCAGACACCTTCAGCAGCAATCCCACCTGCTCCACCATCCTGGAAGGATCCTGCTACACCACTGCAGTGCTGCCACCTCCCAGGGAAAGGCTGGTGGCCTTCTCCAGTAACAGCATCGCCAGCTCCTGGGAATTACCACCACAAAACTCACCGAGTCCACTGTTAACAGCTGGTCTACCACAGCACAGATCACTCCTGACTCCACCAAAACTGCTGCTCTCCCAGTTTTTCATGAGAGCCCCCTCCCTGCAGCCAGTAAACCACTGAGCAGAGCCCAAGGAGAGCACCTACCTGCCCACAGCAGTACATGAGATTCCCTCTCTCCTGTGGCTTCTGTCCAACCAGCCTTGGTCCATGAGTGGCAGAGAGCTGAAACACATGGGACCCCCTTCTCAAGGGCCATATTTCCCTTCTCCCTTCCAAGCCACCTCCTTGGAGGGAACTTACCTTGCTTGTGGGCTCCTATAGCCTGAGGGAGCTCTGGGAAAACAGCTTGTGCAGATGGAGCAGGTCAGGGCCATTCCCCTCACTGTCTGCTCACAGGTGTAGGCGTTTTCCTCTCCTGAGCAGAGCTGGAGGTTGCACAAACACAGTGAGAAGCATCTCCCTGCTCTGCTTCCTTGGGTGGGATGGCTGGCAAGAAAAAAAGGGACCTCAGCTCCTGGATTTCTTGTTTGGATACCTTCCAGTTAAAGGAGCTGGACCCTCTAACTTAAAGGGGTGAAAGGGGTTTATATCAGACAGGGTGGCAAAATTAGGATTAAAGCAGATCAAACATTACGTTTTCAAAAATTACAGTAAGAATAACATTAGTTGTAAGTGATTGGCAGGAACTAACATGGGCATCCTCACTGCAGCAAGGTCTACAAGCTGCAGCAGAGAAAAATGGGCACTTCTATCAGGCATTGCTTTATATACACCCTGCAAAGGCAAATCATTGGGTGGGAAATGAAAATCAAGAAGGAGAAATATATATGTTTCTGATTATTCTCTCTGTAAAGTTGTGTTCTGTCATTATGGCAGATTGCTTAATTGTGCTGCTGATTACTTTTCCTGAATTCTTCCTACAGCTGTAGTTTTCACAGTGCCGAGGAAACACTAATTAGCAGGAGGAATGTTGACTTAAATTTTTTTACAATATATATGTACATGTTAAAAAAGAGAGTTCCTCAGCATCTACATATTTAGTCCTGGCTCTGTTGTTTATTTACCCCTTCTCACTCCTTGTTAATCCATCCCTGCTGTGCTCATGGCTGGTCTGAAGTGGGGAGGTTGCAGGGAGACAAATCCCATTTCCAGCTGAAGGCAGCTGTAATCCCAGGCAGGAGCAGCTCAACTCAGTCCCTCTCACCCCTCAAAATTCACCTTGTCCAACAATCCAAATGTGCATTCACTGTGGGGTTGGTCTTTGTGTGCATTTGCTTCTAGGAGTTATCTTTATACTTTGCAATATGTAAAATAAGTCACTGGTATAGGAGCATCTGCACGATGCTGTAATTTTACACACATTTAAACTCCACATCCTTAATGATCCATCACAGGGATGATTTGATGTTGTTTAACTCTTGTTTCACTGTGGTATGCATTTGCCCTGCTGGTCCTGTCATATATTCCTGCAATATATCCACTCAATAAGGAGAGATGCTTCTTATTTTGTGTAAATTAATGCTGTGACACTAAACTTTTTTTTTTTTTTTGTTCCTCAGTATTAACTGCTGGTTCACACAACCTTCCTCTTCCTCCTTCTCATCATCCCCTCTTCAGCAGTTGCAGTGGAAGGAGTGTTGCAGTTGCTCACTAAAAGCACGTACGGAGCTCTCACACAAGTTATTTTAAGAGGGGTCGGAGGAGATCCCAGTCTTACACTTCCATAAACCCACCAGTATAGGATTGTTGGGATTAACAGAAAAAATTGAGGGGGAGTAAGCAACACATGGCTGCTGTTTGTAGGTTTTACCTCTCTCTGAAGTGACTGATGCATTGACCCCATCTAGCACAGCGTTTTTTCTGTTTCTCTTGCACATTTAAGCATGGTCTGAGCCAGCACCTCGACTGTGACCCAGGGCCAGCCAGCTCTGTGTAATCAGCAGTTTAAGCCTCCAGCACAGGAGGCTTTTGCTGGGGTGCTTGAGGCTACAGCTATTCCGTCAGCTCAGTTTGGGTTTGACTCTCTGGGAGCTCACACAGCCCACGCAGCCCAGCACAGCCACCCTGCTTCCCAGGAAAGGAAACTTGGGTGGGATGAGAAACCTCCTCAGGCGCCCTCGCTGCCCCGCGGCGTGGCTGACTCATGAGCCGTGCCCGCAGGGCTGCCACCTGTCACTGTGAAATTTCGGTGGCTTCAGTGACTTCCCAGTCAGCCCTGCCCTCGACACGAGAGATGGGTGTTTCAGTTCACCAGCAGCACCAAAAAGTCAAGACAAAGCAAACCAAAAGCAGGTTGGGCTGAGCTGTTTAACAGACTGAAACCCAAGGTGAGGAACAGCTCGACTCAGCAGCTGTGGTGGGTGAGAAGCACCCAAAATTCACTGAAATGGGGTTTGACCACCTGAAATCTGTGAAAGAAATTAATGAGAAATCTGGGTAAAGTCAAGGGTAGCTCATTAAGTCCCATTTGTAAGGAAAAAGCCAACTTTGGGGCTTAGAGCAAGTGCTCAAGGAGCAGCAGCTACACATCTGTCAGAGTTGCCTGCATGCTTTATGTAAATTCACAGAATCCACGGGCTTCTTCCTGCATGTTTTCCCACCACTAAATTGCCCCTGAATCTCAAATGACTTTAACAAATAGTGCTGCCCACTCGGAGAAGGACTTCAGGATGCACCACAACGACTGAAGCTGGCTGTGCTGCTGGGATGGGCTGTAGACAGAATCCCTGGCACCTCCTGGGCTTGCTCCACACTCTTCAAAGGGCCAGACACCACGTGCGTGGCCAGCCCCGTGGTGCTGGAGGCACTGGGCTTGCTTTGAGCCTGCAGTGAAAGAGCTTGTGCATGCTTAGCAGGCGAGGTCAGCGTCTCTGGACATCTGGCAGCTCCCAACAGGCTGCCAGACATTGGGAAATCTGAGACAAACACAAAAAAAAGCCTCCAAATCTGCCTGTAAACAATGTTCAGGTGGGAAACCAGTATGTACAGTAACTCTGCAGCCTGCTTTGCTTTAGCTGCAACTGGAATGTAACCAGTTCTGAGTTTTGGGGAGTCAAAATTGGGACTTTCATCCCTGACCCCACTCCAAAGCCAAGTTCACTAAGGTATTTAGGTACAAGAATTCATTGAACAACTCAATCCCATTCATTTCACTGGACCTCTGTTCACAGGGAGCAGGTCCTACCCAAAAGAGCTTGCAGATAAGGGACAGGGACAGCAAAGTCAAGTAGTACAGACAGTTAAAAAACAACAGCAGACACTGTTTGCAGACTACTAACCCATTCTGTCCTCCAGGAGAAAAGCCTGTTTCTGGTAAGTACAGAAAGAGGTTTCATGGTCACCATAAGTATTAGAATTGAATAATGTTTGTCTATATTAATTTGAAGTGCATAGCAGGGAATAAGGTAATATTTCCATCCTTCTCAGTATATATATAAAATTTTATGTGAGCTTTTTGTGGATTTGATTGCAGAAACTTGGTATGTTTCCCAATTTGTTCTTCTCCCAGGGCAGTTTTTCTGGATCAGCTGCTAACAAGCCCTGGAAGAACATGGTATAAAATATTTGTTGCTTTAACATTTCAAACAACCTAGAGAGGAGGTCACATCTCCTGGGCCATGCGCAGTGCCTTTGCTGTCTCAGAGGCCCTCTGCTAGTATCTCCTGCAGCCAAGCAGGGAGGAGCGGGATGGTCCAACAGCAGGGTGTTGGCTCACAGTGACACACATGCAAACCAAAATCCATGCTTTCCTGCTCCAGCACTCTCCTGGTGACACCTTTCAGTTTGTTTAGGGCAAGGACATGTTGGCTAAGAATGTCCTCACCCACTCGCTAAATGGCAGCACACATAAATCACTGTTACTTAAAGTCTGTATTTCTTTATTGAAGAAGATGCTGCAAAGTGCTTGAAAATAATGTTGGCTGCTGTGAACTGTGGTGCCCAATCAATGAGAGACATGACAGTCAATTACCCCTCCACTTACTGATTATCCCCAGCAATCAGCCTGGATCAATACCTTCAATCTCAATTGATAGCAGATATCAAATCTGAATGTTTCAGTGCTTTGGAAGTACTGCTGGAGGGAGGGTGTGCAGTGGCCACCACGTTTATTTAATCATTCATTTCACTTCCACTGCTCCAGTCAGCCAGGGGACAGGCTCTCCAAATGGCTCTGCCCATCCTTTCCTGAGGAGTGCCTGGCCAGTGTCCATGAGGAGGGGAGCTGGACCACAGCTCACTGTCCTGGGGCACCTTCAGTGCAGAGAAAGCCTGTGGCAGAGAACAGGGAAACAAAGTTCAGGCCAATGCAGCAGGACAAAGCAGGAAAATAAGGAGGGAAACTTGGATACTGAAGCAAGGAAGGTGTTTCCCAAGGTGCTGCTCTGTGGCAGGGCAGGGAGAGGAGCTGCAGTGCAGCCTTACAGCCTTGCTGTTGTCCCAGGTTGCATCTCCATCCATTGTCACCCCTCGTGTCACACAGTCACCATTCAAGCAGTGACATTCCCTCAACATACTCTGGCAGAGCACTCACAGGAGGGATGGTGGAGAGGAGCAGGAGGTTGTGCCTTTGTTACAGGAGACTTAGCAAATCTTCCAAATATTTGAAGAAGAGCTGTGCCAGGAGCTCTTTCAGAGTTTCCTTCAAAGATGCCAGTTGGAGCAGGCTTTTGTAATTGAGAAGGATCATTTGCATTTGTAATGGTTTAAACACAAACCCGTACACACCAGTGTGGGTGAGGCAGCAGGGACAGGGCTGATTGGGATGGAAATGGTCTGGAGCAGGGAAGAGCTTCCCTGCACTCCTGCCCTCCCATTCAAAAGCCTAGTGGGCTTTGATTTTGGTGTCCCTCAGGCATCCCTGCGACCATGGACTGCATGACACCTCCCTGCCATTGGCACCTAAGGGAGCCTGGTCCTCTCACCATGTCAGGCCTGTCCTTGTGGTGGCCCTTCAACACTTGTCCTTTGCACAGCAGTATGTGGGATGACCACAGCAGGCAAAAATCCCCACGTCAACTTCTGACCAGCTTCCAGGTACATGCAGACAGCTCAACTGTGAAGTCAGAGATCTCTTGCCTGCACCAATTGCTCCCCACAGGTGAATCTCAGCCCCATGATTTGTCACCAAGCTCCTACAGGCTTCACTGCAGGGAACTGGCTCCTTAAAACCCCATGTCCTAGGGTCAGGTGCTTGGCTTTCCTTTAAAAATACTTGGGGAGGTAGTAAAAATAGGAGGAGTACCTGCTACATCCTTGAAATCGTGGAGAAAAAAGCTGGGAAACTTGAACTCAAGAGCTCAGGATATAACCAGCAAAAAACATGCTCTCTTAAAAATGGTTTACTGTTGGGGTTGGCTGTTAATGTCGTTTCAATGTCCTCATGCAGCAGAGGCAGGAAAGCAGCTGAAAGATAACGGAGATAATGCATTATCCCTAGGATGCCAGTATGGCCAGGAGCCAAGGCATTCCCCTTTTCTAATACAAAATCCTTGTCATAAGATTGAATATCCATTTGGGGGCAGAATTCCCCTACTTTACTCTGCACACTCCCCTCTGAAAGCGTTGTAACGCTTTACTTATTGGCATCTTATTTTGATGAATAGGCTGCAATTGGTGCAAAAATCTCCTGAATGGCTTTAGGAGACTGAGGCATGTGATCGTTGGCCCATTTGTACTAAGTACCATCACTCAAAGTCTGTATTACTCACAGGATGCTTAAGCCAGCGTATTTTCCTAACAGGCACAGTCCTCTGAGGGTACAGCTAATCGTGCTGGGGACTTCTTTGAAGTAGCATAAAGGGTAATTATTCCCCAAAGTCTCATTTAAAAAACACCCTTAAAAACTAAGTTTTGTGCCTTTGGAGAAAAAAAGTCCCAGCCCCAGTGCCGAGAGGAGTGGCTGCCTGCTGGGCTCAGAGCAGCACGGGAAGGAGACACGTCCTGTCTCTGCTCCTTGTCTGGACTGAAATACAGATTCTGAGGATAAAAATAGGGAAGAAAAAAGGGACATCAGAGAAATGTGGGTCAAGTACGAGAGGCTGCTTCTTTTTAAATGTAATGGGCAGGATAACACAGATCATGGTGCCTGGGAAAAGCAGACCTCAATCAGCAGTGGCAGTGGTGAAGTCTCTGAGCTCAGGTGGATTTCTGCAACCTGTTACACCCCTGAAAGAGCTTCTCTGCTGACAAGCTGGCCCCAATGCCAGAGCACTCCTTACCAAAGCTCTTTTCCTCTAGGGAGTGCAGGAAAATGCAGGTCTCCTGGGTGGTTTAATACATGGGCAATGAAAAAATCCCACTGCTGGTCCCAGTTACCAATCCCTCCTCGTGCTGTGGGGCAGGAAACAAGAAACAACACCTCTCCTGGATGGGCTTTACCCTTTCCTTCAGAATTGCTTCTGACCTGGTCAGCACCACAGGGAAGCCATGGAGATGCAGCCCACTCTCACTTTCTGAGTGTAGAAATGCATTTGATGAGCTGCATTCACTTTCCAAGAGCCAGACCTGGATAAGGGCTTGTCTGAGCACCAAAAGAGCTCATTCCTAGGTGAGGAGAACAGAGGGAAAGGCAGATACTCCATTTAGCTCAAGAGAGGGGAGAAGCCACTCACAGCATATAGAGGCCCCCTTCATTTTGTAGCATTTCTAATAAGAATTACTTAGGAATTGTAGAATGCTCCATCCCATGCTTTCTGCCCAGATTTGAGCAAAATGGTTGGCAAAACATTTTTTCAAGAGTGTTTCATTTATGGTGTCAGAGATGTCACCTGAAACCTCCAGTGTTGCCTGGCCCTTTGTAAGGAGCATGATGCTTTGCCCCACTATGGACATACAGTGCTTTTCCTATGTCCTACCAGGAGTTCAGAGCCCCAGGAAGAGATCCCATCCCTAAGGAGAAACACCAGGGCAGCACAGCCAGCCCCACTCCAGCTGCAAACCTAGCCAGCCATGACAACTTCTACCTCTTCATTCAGCTTGTTTTAAACTTTTTGTATGCTCAAAGAAAGGGAGAAACATACAAGTCCAGAAAAAAAGTTATACCATTACTATTTTTAGCATGCAGTTGTGTTCAGAAACCTCCCAGAAATCAAAGACTTTAAAATTTGCCAACAACAGTTAAAGAAAATCTATTTCCTTACTGCTGCTCATTATTTAACCACCCTCCCCTCTTATTTGCACTGTTTATACATGAATTCCTATAGCATTATGTTCTTTGTATAAGCAGGAAAAGTCCAGTCCAGACACAGCTCCATGACAGCTTCTCCTGACTAATAGCAGAATTATCCTTACATAAGTCCCTTCTCTTCCTTGGCATTTTTTCTCCCTCCAGGAAGGTACTTCCCTGCACACCCCAGCAGGATGGAGCAGCTCAGTTCCATGCCTGATGTCGCAGTGCCATCTCATGGCAGCTCCAGTGCCAGCCTTTCACTTGATTTCAGCTTTTTGCAGGTGTTTTCTTGTTGAGCTGTTAAGGCCTTGAATTTATAAACTCACAAAAATAAAAATAAATAATAATAAAATAAAAAAAAAACCTGAAAAGATTAAATAAGAGTTTTTGGTAATTACTTAAAAACTTTAGAAACTTAAGAGCCTTCCAAGGAAGCTCAAGAATGGAGAACAATCAGCAGAGATAACTTCTTTTCTAAGAAGCAGGAAGGATGGAGATGAGGGCAATGATGATGCTCACATCACTTTTGTAGTTAGCTTGACTCCACAGGGAGAAACAGTACCCTGATTGCTTCTGAAAACATAGAGAGGGACCACCCTGTGCTCCCGTGGCCAGGTGTCCTGCTGGGAGAAACACCAGGAAAGTCACCAGCTGACCCACACTGCACAGTCACAGCAAGAGCATGAGACGCAAAGGCAGAAGAGTGGCACTGCTGCTGCTGCTGTGGGGTGTAGATGTAAGGAGAGACTAACAAGCTGGAAATACTGAACACAAAAAACCCAGAAAAGTCTCCCCAAAATTATTACAAAGTGAAAAAAAAAATAGCCATCAAGCTTTCTGTGCAGACCATGCCTGTGCCACAATGCAGGATCTTTTCCCAGCTAACCTGGCAGGCCACCTTGCAAATATTGCAATATTATTTTGAAAGGTTGCTAAAAGCCAGCAATGCTAAAGCATTTGGGTTAGGATTTTCCTACTCCAAACCCCCTATTTCATGACCAAAGACATGCAGGAAAAATCCCTTCTACCTTTGATGGGATTTAGAATGTGATCCACCCCATGGCTGTGACAGCTCCAGCAGGAGGCAAGGGTGCCAGGATGGGTGCTTCCCTGGTGGGAGGCCATGGAATATCATTACCCAGGGAGGGCACACCATGGCACAGGATTATATGCACCATCCATCACTTGCTGACTGGGTTGTTTTCTCTTTGCACACTTGTATGGAAATGTAATTACAAAACATTCCTCTGAGCTGTTCACTGATGTGCAAATATAGCTTTAAATGACTTCTCTAGGAAAGAATCCTCACTATTTTATACAAATTGTCTTGCATGTTTATTACACAGAATCATGATCCAAAAAGAAGGGGAGCCATCCCATGCCTGTTCATAACCCTGTACACATTATGAGCTGAACATACTCCAGGCCCCCTCATATGATGAATGATACCTACTTCACTTCCAGCCTGCTCCATGTGCTTATTTATTTATGGAGTCTAGGTGCTGATGGATATGCTCCCAGTTCCTCCACGAGACAGAGCACGTCACAGGCACTGGGCTTGCAAGGGGAAGTTTGGAGAGGGAGCAGTAAAAGCTGAAGCTCTGCTCCTGGCCTCACCACTGTGCAGGAACACCCCAGGACTGCTGCAGAATTCCTGCACTTCCCACGGACACTGTCCCCAATAGCTGGCAGTTTCTCCACCACATTTAAAGCCCTTTTTCCTGCCCCTTGACGAGGAGCAGAGCAGGGTGGACTCAAGAGCCATGCAGGTGCATGGACGCCCACCGCCCACTGCAGGAATGCTGTGCCTGGGAGGTACCCACGGGATGTCTCCTGCTGTATTTGGCTTGGCTGGCTCGGCAACCCCATTCCACTGTCTGCACAGCCTCGGGGAGAGTGGAAGGAAACAATGTACTGCCCAGCCAAGCAAAACACCGGGAGGTCAAAAGCTGCTGCCCGGCTTTGTGGAGATGATACACACACCGGAGGCAGGTCCACTTGTCTCCTGGCACGAGAGCATCCTGCACTAACACCACAGCCCCCAACCCTGGCTCCTGCACACCACCTCCCTGCCAGGGATGAGATTTTGTGACTTGGGTGGGAGGAAGGTGCTGGGGTGGGTAGCCCCCGTGCAGAGTGAAGCCCCCATTCCCCTGCGCTGTGGTACATATGGCTTCAGAAATAACCCAGTGTTCATTACCTTGTCAAATTAAGAAACTGAGAGCTGTCAAAGTGTAGTAAAAATTGGAGGTGGCTTTTATAGCAAACTGTGGAATCTCCCACTGTTTGTCTAATCTAATTTTCTCATCCTCATTGTCCTAAGAGAATCATTACAAGACAGAGAGAAGTAGAGAGATGAAGACAGGAACAATTTCCAAGTGAAGGCACCTCCCCCTTCTGTGTGTGTGCAGATGAGAGGGTTTATATAAGCTGTGTGGGATCAATAATTTCCCTCTGTCAGGTTTATGTTTTAAGACAACTCTTAGATTTCATCCCCTCTGGTTAATCTGCCATAGAAAGAATATAAAAATAAAAATATTCTTTTGTCTGGCGGCAAACACTCCTGTCTTCCACCGCTGACTTTTAAAAAGGCAGTGCCAGAGACAGCAACATGTGGCACATCTCAAGCCCCTTCAGCTGAGATAAAGCCCTAGAGGAACCAGCTGCTGTGACAGCAGAGGGTGAACAAGCTGTCCAACAACAGCAGCAAACCCAAATAAATTAACAGTCAACACTGTCTCTGCTGGGGAAGGAAAGGTTAAAACCATGCCAGCAACTGGTTGGGGACAGGCTTTTGAGGCAAAGCTGCCGTTCCTTGCATGCTAATTGTTATGTTTTCCAAAGATTTCATCAACTAAGTTGTGTTCAACAAACTGCTATTTAATTACTAGAGTAAAATCCTGTTAATTAGCCAGCCCCAGAAGACATCCCTTCATCTCTGTTAAGTGAAATTCCCAACTAATCCCTCCAGCAGCCATTGTGTTGCAGCCTGGAGAGCCCCAGAGAACAATTATTGATGGCCACAAAGGTGGGGGGACCATCAGAGCTTAGCCCCCACCTCCTGCCAGTGGCTGTCTCCAGCCCTGGGAAGGTGCAGACCAGCACAAGTGTAACACTCAGAAGTAAAACATGGGTGAACACTCAGTGTTCCTCTTACCAATCCACGGCTCTCCTTCCTGGCTCCAGTTCCCCAGGTGGCCTCAGCCTAGCCAGCATCTCCTCTTCCCCTGTGCTCTGAGCATTTTTACAAGGTGCTACAAACCCTTCTAAACACAACCAGAATTCTCCTCTTAGCTCTCATCTCACCTGGCTTCCCAGGTGTATCAAGGATATGAAGTCTCCACAAAATTCACAAAATAGCCTGGATAAAAGTGACAAGTGCTCCAGTTACAGAAAAAGCTTCAGCCATTCTGAATAGTGCCCGAGGGCACCGTTCCAGTGTGGGAGGGATCAGCCAGGGCTTGTTCCCACCCCAAGAGGGAAGCAGGTTTCTTTCATTCCACTAATCTGGAGTTTCTTTGCAGTCTGTCACCATGGAAGTTAAATGTTTTAATTTTACATTGAAATGCCAGCTGAAATTAATTTTGATAGGAAGTTGTAGGCACTTCTCTGATATCCATTTAAACAATTTAGAAGATTTTGAAGTACTAGGGGGCTCATTTAATCAAGTTCAATAAAGCAAATCTCCAGGTGAAAATAATGAATATTTAAAAGAGTATAAAAATTAACTGTTCAACATCATTTGGTATAAATACATCCCTACAGATGTAGGGATGAAATGACGGTTCAAAAGTTCTACTAAGTCTTAAAATCAATGGTTGCAAAATTCCAAAATGTAATTTGTCATATTCCTGTGAATTTGCACTACTGCCTAGTTTGATCCAAACCCAGTCCTGAATTGTGGCATAAGAGACACAGAATTTTAGTTGAGAAGATATCCATCAACCCTTATTCTAGGTAATACTAAAAAGCTATTGTTAGTATTAAGGCATATGGAAAAAACTAAAATCCCTGATTTTATAAGACTAGGAACTTAGAAGAATGAAAAATTTACAACAATTTGAAATATGGACCTTGATAGTCAGCCTGTAACCCTGCCCTACAGCTAGCAATGGTGTCTCTAAGTCTTTAACCAATGTTGAAGCAGAGGTCTTTAATATTAAAGAGGCATGCTAGACAACAACAGAACAATATTTGCCTGCAGTTGGATGAATAAAATAATACCTTAAACTGGAAAGTTCCAGTGACATCACCAGATCAGCCCCTTCTGCTAGCAGCTCCAACTCTACTGGAATCAACATCCATCCTGAAAACAAACTTGGAGAAGAAATAAGAGGCTGTGGCTTCTTTCCAAAAGTGAAAGGAAGCAGAGGGAGAGGTGCATGATTAATTCTCCATTAGTATTCCACTTACATTTCCTCCAAAGACAGGGAAATATTTCAAGTGAGAAATCTTGCTCATCAAGCAGTTGAAAACATTTCTCCTCACTGTGTTCTAACCCTCACTTTGCTGAAGTCACTTTTCCCCTCCATCACACAGGCCTGGAGGCTGTCCAGGTACATCCCTGCAAGTATCCACTGTACTTCATACTTCTTCACTGAAAAAAAAATTAATCTAAGAACAAAACAGACAGCTTTTAAGACAGTAAGTTTTAATGTAAAATACACAGGTTTGAAAAAGCAGGACCAGTAACATTTCATTCCAGAAAGCAATCCAGAAGCAAGGCACTTGGATTTTAGAAAATGTGTTTAATTAATAATGCTCATTAACTACACAGTTTTAATCCATAAATAAAAGTTAAAGTTGTAAGTACAAGAGAAAGTTGTAAAAAAAAAAAATCTCAAATGTGTGATAATTATTTTTAAATTTATTTTATTTTTATGGCTGCCTCTTAATATACTAAAGACGTGAAAAACAGTGCAACTTGAAGAGCTACCAGACAAAAACCTCTGAAGGATGAAGGAGTGCTCAGCAGAGGGTATGTTCATCTCTACCTTGCTGCTTCTTAAAAAAGGATCCACATCTTTGAAGTATATTAAAACACCTCAAATAGTTAATACAGACAAATAATTAAAGGTTAACACTGTTGATATTTCTATTCAAGCTGCAACACAAATTTCTTTCCTGTACATTTTATTTATTTTAAAAAGGACACTTAGGAAGTTTTGAGGGCTTGAAACTACAGACAATGGGATCGCTTCCTTTGCACTGAAGTCAGCAGCAATTCTGACACTGACATAGTGGATGCAGACATGGGCCTGATGTACATAAGGAGGTGGGAGGGATGGATCCAGTTTGTACAATTCATTTGAAATTATTCATTACATTTTTTCATGGATGTACAGAAAGGTACCATAAGAGAGCACACAATATAAAACCATAAATACCCTTTCACTGTTAAATAAGAGTTATTGAGTTTGCAGGGCTTCCTATTGAGAAATTTCTGATTCTAACCTGAACAAGGGCTGCTCTTCTGAAATCAATACAATTAAAAGACATTAACATCATCCTATACAGGGTTAGTTCCAATATAAATGTGTTCTCTTTAATTGCTCATTTAAGATACTCTTTTCTATTTACATTTACAGTATGTGCTGTTGTCAGTGCAAGACCAGATTACTGAACATTAGCATAAATGCAGTGCAATTTCTTTCTCTCTTGGGACAAAACCAGTGAGTAAATCTTAACATGACAGGAATGTTTCAAAGTGAAAATTGAAAACACATTTCCCCAAGCCAGGATTCCTCTATATACAGTATATCTTGGAAAAGCAGCATAGCATCTCTGCATGTTTGCTTTTCACTAAATACATCACAGAAGAAAAAGCCAACTATCTTAAAGAAATGGGAACAAATATAATCAAGTTCAACAAACAAGTGGCCAAAATATTTTTTTAAAGAAACAACTAAGAACTAAAAATACCAACTCAACATGAAGGAATGAATCAGGTATTTAGTGGTCAAGGCAACTGTTTGGGTTTTTTTCATTTTCAGTAGCAATAGGCCGGTTTGAAATGTCAGAAACTCAAAAGGGTCAACCCCACGTAGCACTTCTGCAGGTCTTCCACCATCCTCCTCCTGTCCAGACCAGCTCAAATCATCAAATAGCAACAAGTGATCTTGGCATACAATGCACTCAATGCTTTCCACATCAGCCTTCAAAAGCATGATGCTCTCTGTGGGCTAGGGAAGAGAGAAGGAAAAAAAAGGGAATAGAAGACCATGTAAAGTCTGTCAAGAAGTTGAAAAGATTAAAAAAAGAGAAGATAAAAATGCATAAATCAGCCAAGGGAGAACACAATGTGCCAACAAGGGATCCTTCAGAATACACTGTTTGATAATACATTTGTAGGGAGCCTAAAATATGAGATCCCTTAAAATCCTGATTGCAAATGGTTCCTCTAAATTAATACTTAAATTGGACAGTATGTAGCCTTGAGAGTTATTAAGAGATTTGTTGAATTTGTGAATCAGGCAAATTAAACATGAAACAAAACAGATTGTACAATGAAATTAAAAATATCTTTTGAATGATAGCTAACTTCTACATTGAAGGGACATAATTTTAATGGAATGACAGATGCTACATTCCTAAGTGATTAATGATGAATCAGGCAGGATATTCCCATAGAAATACCCTACCAGCATCTTGTTTTTCTAATGAAGGTAGAAATGAACAGTACAAAATACTTACATTTATAAAAGACTGCTTTAAAAGATGTGTGTGGGAGAAGTTGATGAATCTTTTCTAAAACGTTTGCTTCACTTGCTGAAGAGGAATTCATGTTCCAGACTTGCACAACATCTTCACGGTCACGAACACTGACACTAACCCCTATTACTTCATCATCTGCACAGAAGGGGAAGAATCATTAAGGAATACTTTAAAAGTGAGACACATCTCATTTGCTACTTGTGTATCATGAAACAGTGCCCAAAAGCTGGAAAAAAAAAAAAAAAAGATGTGAAAAAAAGAGCAATCTCCAGTGAGGAAAATACCAATGTTCAAACCAGACAAAGTAGTTACCAGTAAGAAACTGTTTTTAGAAGTTATTGGAAATATTACCTCATGGTGTTTTTATGAAGTGCCATAGGATTATTCATCTTTGCTATTAGCACTCTTAGACTTGATTAAAAGGGAATCACAAGACTCCCTTCAGTAAGGTCAGCAATATGAACTACTAAAGACAATTTACCTAAAGTGATGTCGAAAAGCAGAAATGGGAGGATGAGAGTGAAACAACTAAAACCCCAGGAACAGTACCTGGTGGAGATCAGACACCAGCTTTTCCAGACTTTACTCTTTTTCCTTTACATTTTGTCAAGGCAGTAACAGAAAAAAAAAAAAAAAAAAGAAAATAAAATTAATGAAATTAATAAAGCCCCAATCAGGCTGCTGATGCTGCCAGTGCTGGTAACTCTGTGCTACATTGAAGAAGCCCTCTTTGGTGTGAAGTTCTCAGGATGCAGCTCAAAGGCCATTCTACAACTGGGAGCAGTGGTTGATCCAGCTGTGAACTCCATGGCTTAGCTGCTCTGTGCATCCCAATGAAAAGGTCACTAACAAAACAGAAAGGTGGTGTAAGAAGCGCATAGCCAAGAGCAAGAACTACCTCTGTAGGCAGCAGAATTAATATATTTGCTTGAAGTGACCCCAAGACAACCCTATCAGTGTATAAAGGGTGTGAGAAACCATTTGAAGGTTGTTTCTGAACTGCTCTGTAAACCTGAGAAATGCCACTTTTTTCATGAACTGATAGCCAGTGAAAGACAATTCCTAACTGGATATTCACTGTCACTGTAACAACTACCTTTACCAGATAATCATGCTTAGAAGAGAAGCAAATACGGTGAAAAGAAATGATGGAGAAATGTCTCAGTCATTACCTGCTGCACAACAATCTGTAAACTGCTCTCCAATAGTTGCTAGCAGTAGCTCTTTCCAAACTGCAGCCTAAGGAGGCAGAAAAATGTTACATTGAAATTACTGTTTCTTAAATTAAAAGTTAGGTATGCTAGCTCAGTTTTAAGTGTCTTCTCTTTCTGAGGTCGTCTAGACAAAAAGTGCATGTTGTTATATAATTAATTGTTGGGTCTGTACAAGATGGTTCATCTTAGCCAAGGAGATGCTGTGCCCACATGTGATGAAGAATGAAGCCAAAAAAATGAGAAACAGGCATAAAGGTGTTATTTATGCTATTTACAAGGTACTGAAAACTGACTAGAATTCACCTTCAAGCAAACCTTTCAGAAGTGACTGAGGCCATGCGCTGCATAGTTTGAGAGATCAAAAGTACCTTCATGTCAAAAAGGGGCTGTCATTCAGCCTGTGAAAAACAAGGCCTCTGGGGTCTCTAAATTCACTGCCCAGTAATTCAGGCTCTCCAAACCACTTGTCACTTCTGACAACCTTCACACCTTGGATTATAGGAGGAAAAAGACAATTTCAATTTCAGTCTTTTGTGACCACTTGGGACTGCGGGGGAGGAAAGCTGCAACTCACAAGAAAAAAGCCCACAGGCAAAAATCAATTAACTTTCAGCTGAAATTTTGAGTACCATCTTTCAGCATTTAATGCCTTCTGCGAGGCTGTCACATTTTTCTGACACTTCACTTTTTCTGTTTAAAGGCCTCATCCAGAGCACACTTATACACATAAACACCATGTGTGAAGAGGTCAAATCTCCTTTCTGTGGCAGTTCACAGAAGTTACTCACATGCATTTGATTAGAGAGGCAAGGAGAAACACAGTTATTTCATTAGAGCTCAAGGATGTGCCTGAATAAACTTCATCTTCCACAATTTTAAATGAAAAAATATATAATTTAGCATAGATTATCAGGAAAAGGTATTTCTATTTTTCTTTGTATGCCTATAAGGAAACAGTCTTGAGAACAATGGTGGTTACACATTACCATGTTTCCAAATTCAAAAGCTGTAGCTTTCATTTGTTTTTAATAGATTGCCAAATGTTATCTAAAGGAAGACATGGAAATATTGGAAAAGAAACTTCTGCTCATTGTCTTTAAAAGGTTATAGAAGTTAATGTAGTATTTGATTGTTGAGTTGGGTGATGTAAGAAGTAAAAACCTTTACAACAGCTTTATCAAACAGAGTTTAAAGAAACTCCCTTACTAAACAAGGTCTGAGTACAGAATCAATGTAACATACCGTACTTTCTTTAGGGACCTTCATTTTCCATATACCTCCTTTGGCATTACTTTCTTCTTCCCTGTTATGGGAAATACATCAGTGAAAATAAATATTCAAATCCACATCTAGATAACCCTATGTTTGTGGTTTAATTTCCCCAGAAAAATCCCATCTGAAATGCAATTACTAACTCCAGGGAGCATGACTCTGACTTCTGACATCAGAGATAATTCTTTCATTGTTCATATGAAGTGTATCTCTCAACACCTAATCCTTTTCCTAAGTTTTGTGTATTGGAAAACACTTGTATTTTCCCTGACTACAGACCTTCTTTGAAGTGGCTGCACACTGTATGGGAACAAGCCACAAAACAATTTTACATTTTACTATGGTAACCTTTAATTTTGGAAAACCTCTGACATATTTTCACAGAAGCAGATTTTACTCTTCCGTTTACTCAATTTAATAAAAGAACATGAGCACACTTCATTTCAGTTTTGTGACAGCTAGAAATTAATTGCCCTTATTAAAAAAAGACTGGAGCTGCCTGAGGTCAGGGCAGACATAACTATTAAACTGCCTTGAAATGACAAAGGCACAATGCACTAACCTGTGAGCTTCTCAAGTTTATTCTGTCACAATTATTTTTCTCAGACTTTAAATTAGGGCTTCTAGTTTCCTGTTAAAACTCTGTAAAGGCCAAATTAAAGGAACAACCTAAAAATTCATCTTTGGAATATCTAAATGGTGTGACACCTATAGAGATTCTTCAGGATCAATGGTCTCCCACCAATCCTGACAGATGCTGGGTTAAGAGGGGGAAACAGTGGGAGGATATCTTCAAAAATCTGCATCCTCAATTCTTACTTCAAGATTTCTCTTTCTTTCTAAAAGAAAAAAAAATAATAAAATGCTGAAATTGGCCAGTATACTGTAATGGTAATCTGAGAAAAGGTTCTTGGCAGTAATTATTGAAAAGCTAGCAAATTACTGATAATAAGATCAATCTCTTGCAATCCCTTTCCTAAAATGCAAAACTACTTTGATAGGCTTAAATAAGTGTTTGATTTTCAGAAATTATCTTTGCATTTTACACCTCTAGTAGTCACTTAACAAACGAAAACTAAAAATAGGAAAACCAAACCCCAAAAAACCAAACCCCTAAATTCTTTCATTCATCCTTACAAAGATATGAAGATTTGCACACAATGGTTCAGTTGATTTATACAGACACCAATGTTTTTTCATGCCCACTTTAGCTATCCTGACCAGTCACAGTATTTTCACAAAAGTAACACAGACCTTCAGATGCACTTCACTTTAAAAAATTTACATTTCCTGTAGATTAGGACAGAAATCTCCTGTAGTCAGTCAGACAGCTACAATCAAATTAAAGCACGCTAATGCAATCGCAATCTACAGAAATGATGCCAAAAATATCAAAACTCTTCAAAAAGTGCTGAGGTTCTTTGAGATGCAACAGAACTGCAACAGGAAGAAGGGATGCAGAGTTTGATTTCTGAAAAGAAAACATCAATTATTTATACTTTATTTCATTACTATCCTGCAATCAAGTATGAATTTGCTGCAATGAATCGCCTCCTAATATCTTAAATTACTTTTAATCCAAGGTGCATTGGCATGTATAGGCATATGAAGCATATACTTCACCTGTCCTTTTCCACAGATGAAAAGGAGTGAAGAACCATAAGTTATTTGCATCATTATTTCAACAGTGAAAAGAAAATAATGTGCAAGCTAAAAACATTTAAACAGAAGTAACTTATTCCTGAATTGAGATTCAGAGTCATATTCTAATTTCTTAACTTCTATTTCATAATCTATTTTTGTCCATTTACATCCAGAGGTGGACAATGAAATTACAGTCTGTGTTTTTAATAAAGACTCTTCGGTACAAGTCACTTTTAAACTGAACAAGAACCTCAGGGTATTTCTTTCATTGGTCTCTTGAGCTCAGGTGTTTGCAGCCAACAGAAACAAGACCCTCCTGTCCCACACCTTTCACTCCTGCAAGTTATTCCACTGCCCATTCCCAGAAATGTCTGATGACAACACACATACCAAAGTGGGCGCCGTTCTCCCTGCATTAAATGGTAGCTACACCTCAGAGGCAAGTTTGTCACAGGAGGAATGTTGTTGTAGACACTCCAGAAATCCTTGAAAAGGAAAAATATTACTTGCATTACCACAAGAGAGTGTTTCATGCAGATTTATTTCCTTGCTAATTTTCTCTGAACCAATTTACACATTCTTCTCCTGGAGAATGGGCACTTTCTATGTCATAATAAAATGCTCTGAAAAGAACATCTTACAGAATCATTTCTACTTTTATTTTTTTTAGATGCCAATTCTGCATGCATGAAGGTGGAAAAAAGAGAAGCAGTCCAAATGTGGATTATCCTTTTGAATACAGAGGGAAAAAAATAATCAAAACCAGAGTTACACTGAATATGTCAGAACAAACCACGACATAAAACTCCCTTAGCCTATTAAAAAGATATATTTATATTCTACCTTGCATCATTATGATTATCCTGAGTTACAAAAACACCACAAACAATAATTCTGGTGAGCTAAATGTCTAATCAGCAACCCAACTAGTTTGTCTGAGTGAAAGGTTTCAACCAGATGCAAAGAACCTGAGATGCACATGTTAATACAGGAGTGGGGGAGAAATTCAAAGATTCGAATTACCAGAAACCATTGGATTACTTCCCAGTATTTTTGCTGGTAAAAGCAGAAACTGTCAGGCAAATTTGGGGTGGATAAAAAAGCACCCAAAAGCAGTAGTGAGCAACAGGGAGGGATGATTGAAGAGATCCCAATCTCTCTCTTTATCCAACAGTTGGGAATAGAAAGGATTTTTAAAGACTTAAGTTGCATCAACATGATGCAATATTAATCATTAGTGCAACTCATTAAGTATTATCTAGACATAATATTTAAGTATCATCTAATACATTAAGTAATACCTAATACTTAATCACTAGCACAACTTTAGAAACAAGGACTGCAACATTGCGTGATAAAATTTTGTGGCCCTTGGCAACTTTGCCTAACAGCCATTACCTTTACCCAGCCACAAGAAAAAATCAAAGACTACTAAAAATAGAAAATCTTGGTATGAAACACCCATTACAACTATGATCTTATTCTTAAATAGTTGTGTGCCAAACCCTAAAGGTACTTGCAGAAGAAGAAGCAGAGGTACACTGGTAGATGGCTGTGGAAACATTTGAGAGCTCTTTATATCCTGAACTAGAGACATGGTTTGGAAGGTTTTGCATTTGGAAATCTCATGCAATGTACGAAGTTGTACAGACCTTCATGAGAGAGCCTTATTTAAAACTTCAGTAGATTGCTACAGGTGTGCTTCTCAAAGAGAAGGGTCTGGCATTACCCTAAAATTTCAGAGATTTAGTGAACTAGTCAGCTTAGCATTAAGGTGAAACAAATGCCAATTTGCTACACACTTCATGCTGTGGTATTAAAACAGAAATACAATTTTACTTGCAAGATACCCACTACTAGGCAATAGCAGATGACACAGACATTTCTCACTGCTGCAAGTATTACATGGTTTAAGAGTCTTTTAATTCAGTTTGCTAGAATCTTTTTTTAGATACATACTCAAGGAGAGAAACCCCACCAAAAATAAAGCCACATGCTGCAATTTATAGTCTTTGCGCAATTAATTTCTGTATTAGAAAAAGGAGAAAAGGCTGGAAACATATTTAAAATACATCAAATAAAATAATTCTATGTATTAGGGGAAACTCAGGAAGGTTTGAGAATCTACTGTGCCCAATCCAATACGCCTCCTCCTTTCCCCATCCGGAATTCAAACACTGACTCAGTAATACAAACACACAGCACCAGTAACACTCACGTTTCACACCTCAGGTAAGCAAAGCCATAGGTGTGACTCATCCTGGAGGAAAAACAAAACTTGAGGTGTGAAGTTACATTAATAACATGTGGCAGCTCCCGTAGCAGAGCCAGACGCCTTACCTGCACTGTTTGTACTGTATAAATCTTCTTCAAATTTAATGCACATTCAGCTGCTGTGGTACCAGGAAGTGACCTTGAAGATAAAGCACTGATTAATTAAAATATTTATTTTATCAAGGAGGGAGAGAAGGCAGATGGAGAGGGAATGTGAATCAGATGAGCGTGAAGTTGAAATGTTCACATGCCAAAGGGGAAATCCAGCTCCAAATTATCAAGAACCATTTAAAGATATGAGTTTAAATTATTTTATACTTGCAAATAAATTAATATTTGCCAGGTAATTCATAAAACCAAACAGAAGTATCAGGAGTTGTAGCCAAGCAGCGCACTGCTGCTCTCAGAGCTACCACACACCATCACAGCCCTGCTGTTCACAGGTGATGGGCTACCAGAAAGGGACCGCACGATCCTACCCCGCAATTACTTCGCATTTCATACACGAAAATCCCCGTTTTAAGGCGCTCCCGGTGTTTCACAGTTTGAAAAGGAAGCTCATCCGCACACCTTGTGCGGGCTGCGCTCGCCAGGCCCTCAGCGTGGGCCGCTAGGTGGCGCAGACGCACAGCCAGCGGGCACGGTGCGGGCACGGCGCGGGCACGGCGCGGGCACGGCGGGGCAGGGGCAGCGGGCACGGCGGGGGCAGCGGGCACGGCGGGGCGCGGGCACGGCGGGGCGGCGGGCACGGCGGGGCAGGGGCAGCGGGCACGGCGGGGCGCGGGCACGGCGGGGTGCGGGCACGGCGGGGCAGGAGCAGCGGGCACGGCGGGGCGCGGGCACGGCGGGGCAGGAACGGCGGGGCAGGAACGGCGGGGCAGGAGCAGCGGGCACGGCGGGGCAGGGGCAGCGGGCACGGCGGGGGCAGCGGGCACGGCCGCACCCTCCCTCAGCGCCGCGCCTCCCTCACCAGGCCGGCTACAGTCGCCTCAAGCTCCTCGCTGCCCCTGAAGGGTGGGACGCGCACACGGGCTGAGGAGAAGACAAGTCCGACAATGCACCCAGGGAACCTCCATGGCTCCAGGCAGTTCTCCAATGATGCCTTCAAGCCACATCTACCAGCAGCACGCTCGGTAAAGCCGAGATCCTTGGGCCGGTCTCCCTGCCAAACACCCTGGTGCACCAGGCGTCGTTCACCCTCACATCGACCATCACCAGCTCCACCCAAAGCTGCTTCTCTCCCTCAAGGGCCTGTAGGGAAGCCATAAGAGGAGTGGCTGTGGTCACTTGGAGGAGACTTCGTTGCTGTCTACAAGTGCCTCATGAGGGGCAGGCACTGATCTCTGCGGTGACCCAAGGGAATGGCTGCATATCAGGAAAAGGTTCTTCCCCCAGAGGGTGGTGGGCACTTCCAAGGCTCCCCAGGGAATGGTCACAGTCCCAGAGCTCCAGGAGCGCTTGGACAATGTTCTCAAGCACAGGGTGTGACCCTTGGGGATGGTCCTGTGCACGGCCAGGAGTTCAACTTGATCCTCCTAAATCCCTTCCAGCTCAGGATATTCTGTGATTCTTTAGGCACACACAGCACCAGCTGCATCCCTGCATCATCTGAAAGGTCTTTCCCAACCTAAATGGTTCTATTTATAATCTTCATTACTCTTCAGTGCATGAGGCATGGGACGGTGCATCCACACCCCCAGACATCCCTGTGTTCCTGTCACTGCACTAACAGTGCATCATAACACCCACCTTACAATTCCCAGCACACAATCCCACAGGCACAATTTTGGGGGAATGAGGTCAAAATTTCTAAGGCACATTCAATTTCTTAGAACTAGAAACATTTTTCTTTCCCTTCAGAAGCTGAAGTAGGATTTCTAAAGAAAAACGAAGATCAAAGACAAAAGCAACCTCCCATTGTGTCTCAGAAGAGGAAACAAAAATGTGTAAAATTACTAAATCTGGAAACAGAAGCAAGAGAGCAGGTTTAAGGAAACAGAAGAAAACGCAGCTGTTGCTCGGGTACCAGCTGAAGAAAGGATAAAAGCAAATCAGATCTCAGCATCCCTCCCTGATACATCTGATCAGCATGAAATATGTCCAGGGAAACTCTGAAGTTACTCTCAGTTGTTACAGATATAATTGAAGCTCTGGGCAAACCCTAGATATTCATGTAAAGGAAGAAATTTAATATGCAAAACTACTGAAACAGCATCACAGCTTCAAAAGTCTAATAATAGCTCTAAGGTTTTTTCAAGGCTCCTATTAAAATAAGCTGCTTTAAAAATACATACAAAACCAGCAGAAAAATACCACCCAACTTTTTCAGTATAAAACAGGCAAACTAACATCTCCTTTACTATTTGCCTGTTAATTACCAGAACTAAGAGCACATCACAACGGTGGAAGTGGCAGGAAACAAACAAAGAAATCAACAAGAAATTGCCATGGCACAGCTTGTAGTCCAGTGGCTCATGAACTATGAGAACTCTCATGAAAAAACTGAAAACTTAAAACCAGCAACAAAAAAATCTATTATCAACTTGATAAAAGGAATTATCATCGTAAGGTTTGGAGGTCTGGTGTTCTTTCGTGTGTTTTGGCATTTTTTTATGTACACTTTCCACTCAGCATTAAAGAGCAAAAAAGAGAAATTCACAGTATTTTACAGCAACAGAGCCAGTCAGATTGCTTTTGAAATCACAAAAAAAGGGTAATATATTCAAACAAACTTTAAAATTTATCAAGGGATTTAACTATTTGTCAGTAGAAAGTAGAGGATTCACAACCAACTCCCCCTTGTTCTTTACTTGCTAACTATACTAGCACCTCTCTACTAGCACCTTGTTCCATGTAGAATGGAACACAAAGAGGCAAAACCTGAGATAAATTTTGCCTCTTTCTGTCTCATGCCACTGCCCAAGAAATTACTTCTCTTCTGGACTATTTCTGCCACTGGTGGCTTAGCAGTCACCAAGGCATCTGGCATTACATATGTTGTACAACAGATACTATTATCACTTGATATCCTCGTGCTGATACTGCCACTGAGTTGCTCCAATAGTAAGGTCTACCCAAATAAAAGATTAAAATGTATTCTCTAGCCATAGCCTTCAAAGTATACCTAGATCATCATGGTAGCAATTTAGCAAATTTAATGCCATTTAAGAGCAGGTAAGACAGGTAGACAGAATATACCACTCCAAGGTTATAAAATCGTTCATTTTGATAGTTGTAAATAACATTTTCCAGAGAAACTATGATCAGCTGGCTGAAAGCACCAACCAACCAGTAAATTGCCTGTTTTAAAAGTTATGGTGAGTGACCATCTATTCCCAGTAACCTGCCTGGTGAGTGCTCCAGGCCCACCAGATTACAGTGTTATTTCAGCCTTTCATTCAGCTCTGAAAAGTGTCAGTCATTTATGGATATGAGCATGAACACCCAAATGTTTTTTATCTGAAAAACAAACAATCAAACGAAACCAAAATCCTACTAAAAAAACGTAATTGAGAAAATTACGATGTATCAATTAAAAAGTTCAGGATCATTTGCACAAATTTGGTTTAATGCATGACTATAAGGCAGAGACAGTATTTTAATCAGACAGACAGAAGAAAAAAAAGCCTTGAATTTCCTGCAAAATTCCAGACTGCTGACAAATCTGAACCATAGTGTTTCTCAGCAGATCCACACAGATGACCACACAGGAGTTTTGTGCTTTGAAACCCATGAAATTTGTATTTATTTTCTTTTTAGTTGAGTACACATTTTAAGTTAAGTTTAAATTAAGTTAGCAGAAATGACAAATGATTTTCAAGTGAAAGAATCTGTAGAAATTCCTATTTCTGTAACACTTCAGCAAAACCTTGCACTATGAGATAGAAGTAGCGAGACAGTTGTGTACTTTACCAAAAACCTCAGTACACGTGGCACTACAAAACAAGACCTTGCAAATATTGACCCTTGAAATGAAGCCAGGATTCTTCCCATTCAGATAATTTTACTGCCATCAACAATGCAATTAATCCAATATGCCCTACTGACCTGTCAGATATTGCCATGGTGAACAATTCATTTCCAAGAACTCAGCAGGCCCTACCAATCCCCATGAGCACAGGAAGAGGAAGGAGCTGGATCACGGCACCAGCCTGGCACTGACACATCCTCTGGGGGTGGAAATAGTTGTTCTGTCACCACTTCACCTACAGTTGTGCATCTGGGTTTTCCATGGAGAGTCTGCACATAAAATATTTCAAGGGTTCTCCTGGTCTGCCTGTTTCATGCCCTGTGATGCCACTGCATCTTCAGAACTTTTATAGGAGAAAATTTGGTGCAGTATCAGGACTAACTGAATTGCCTAAGCAGGCCAGACCCACTGTACAGCATCTCGTGGTGAATCACATGGGAATGTGGAAACAGGAATAATCTCCACAAAATGAATGCTAATGCCAGCTTTCTTTGCTACTCCTTCATTATTCCAGCACGAATACAGAACAAAGGATACAAAGATAAATTCCATTGTTTTATCCATGAATAAACCTCCAGGTGGTTGCGCTTATGTTAATTTCTGATGCTGAACTGTAGCTTTTCTGTTTTTCTGCAAAGAATTAAGTATAGAAGTTGTTTCATATGTGCTCACACTGGCCTTTGTTTCCCAGTGGGATTCTCATCACAGCTTTAGTGGAAGCTTTAAAAGCTTCCAAGCAGTTTTGAAAATACCCCTAGAAGTGCTTAGCCACAACTGCTTTTGGTATAAATAAGCAAAATATTTACTTACAAAGCATAAAGTCAAAAACATGCTGTGGCAACTAAATAAATCTGGTAATCCATTTTGAATACAAAGACTGATTTCAAGCCATCAAAGCCTGTCAAAATGCACTTACGGGATTGAACATTCTTATGATATTAACCATCATTTTTCATTGTAAGCCACCTACTCATAAGATGTAATAGATGAAATAGATGATCCTAGATAAATAAATTTTGCTATAGGGAAGAAGGGAAATTATCAAGTTTAGTTTCAAATGTCTAATGTGTTCAGTTAGGAAGATTAACACATTATTAAAATGGTTCAGTTATCGGAATGTATCTACTCAGCTTTATATAGAACTCATCTATAACATACAGGGAGAAAAATCAGTGCATAAGGATAATACCTTATGTAAGAATATTTTGTCTTTCCTGGACAAATAACACTGCTTACTTGACAATGTTTATATACACATAATTTCCCTCACAAAGATACTGAAGAGTTAAACTATTCTTGCAAGAGAATTCAGATAGTCTAAAGGGCATTGTTCAAAATCAGGCGAGAAAACAGGACAAGCAGGCCATGATCCTGCAAAGCGATGGGAGACTGGGAGGAGGCACGGCCAGGACAGCTGACCCCAGCTGACCCAAGGGATATTCCAGACCATCTGACATTGTGCTCGGTATATAAAGGGGGAGAAGGAGGAGGGATGTTTGGACTGATGGTGTTTGTCTTCCCAAGTCATATGGGATGGAGCCCTGCTCTCCTGGAGGTGGCTGAACACCTGCCTGCCCATGGGAAGCAGTGAATTAATTCCTTGTTTTGCTTTGCCTGTGTGTGCAGCTTTTGCTTTCCTTATTAATCTGTCATTATCTCAGCCCACGACTTTTCCAGCTTTTACCCTTCCAGTTCTCTCCCCGATCCTGCTGGTGGGGGAGTGAGCGAGTGTCTGTGTGGTGCTTGGGTTTTGTCTGGGGTTAAACCACACTGTGTGATACCCGTGCTAAGTGACAGTTGAGATTTGCAAAGTTCATTAAGTAGGATATTTGCATCATGTCCACATGTACATCAAAAAGTATAACCATCTTCACAGCTTTGTATTTACACAAATATCACACCCAGGTCCACAGCCCCAAATCCCATTAGGGGATGGTTTCAAGTGCATAAGGTGGTTTTATCCAGGACAGCCCATTCTTTGATGGTCATGTCACTTGATTTTCCTTTTGGGCAATTCTGGTGTTGAGTGTGCTACACAATATAGTGACCAGATAATGCTCATATTCTTTTTGTTAAATTCAGTGATGCATATTGACACTTCATTGTAAAAAATAACTGAAATACTACACAATGTAGCAAAACCTAAGAAGGCAACCTTTCCTTTCAGAGGCAGAAGTCACTACAAGCAGAACCAGTCTTCCTGAGAGAAGCACAAGTGTAAAGGCCCACCAGCATGATGAGCTTCCCAAGGTGGCACCAAAAGCCCTTGCAAGCCTTGCTGATATTTCCCCTGCTCCCAAACATAACTGCAGGAAAAAATCCTACCAATGAGACATATGGGTATGAGCTTAGAAATCTGTAGAATGGACCAAATAAACAGCAGATCTAAACACCTGTTTCCCAAACTTCTAGCACTTGACCTTGGAACATTTTAACAGTTAAAAAGGAAATCTCATTTGTTTTATGAGGAAAACACCTGCCAGCTTCTCTGCACCTTCTTTGGAACTGCTGATCTGCAAGCATTTCAAGATCACAGATAGGATCTCTTGTCAAACTGGTGAATAATATTCCCCCAAAGCTTTCATCATGCTCATTTTCCTAAGGCATTTACAGGGTAAGATAGCAGAAAGCACAGTCACATGGCTGCTGTTTCAGACACGGATATCAAGAAAGGCTTAGCACTAACGGGAAATGCAGATGCCCTGTGACACGTGTGGGATGATGGCAATGAACCAGGACCTGGCCACAGGATGCCAGCCTCCAGATGTTCAGCCTGTGCCAAGGCATTCACAGAAACAAGTGCTGATATAGGTAAAATAAAGGCATTTACTTCTAAAGCAGGAGATGGATCCAGTGCTGTTATGATAAAAGCAAGGCCGTGAACCCCAAGGGTAGCACATCACTAGTTGCTACAGAAAGTACCACTTAGCTGATAGATATTTATTTTAACAGCGTGACTTAATGAAAAGATAGGTTTTAGAGATCTTAAAATTGTATGTCATAGATCTATCTCTCACAGTAGTTTAATAGAAAGAGATAACTATGTATCCATCTCAACATTTATTTATCCTTAAGTGTCACTTCTTCCTGCTTTTCTCTGCAAGTACAGGGTAAAATGTAGCAGCGGTCAAAAATCAATACCATCTCCTGAGGAAACAGCACTGCTGCACACTAGGTGCTACTGAAGTAAGTTAAGAAAGTGCCCACAGTTATCTTCTACAGAAAGTCCAACTGATACAAGCCTAAGCCTCCATCAGATCTCTGTGGATGTACCAATAAATGTCCCAGCCACTTCTGTGGGGCTCTGCAGAGACATGAACTTCCACACACAGCAGTAAAGTAAGATCATGATTCTGTCTCTTGTGTGTTTTTTAAATTATTTTTTTTTCTTGTTTGCTGTCATTCTTGTTCCCTGCCCTTATTCTATCCCTGTTACTGGTAAACAAAACACACTGTTTTGTGTATATATGGTTCCACTCTTTTTTTCTTATATATACACTCATGGATTTCTAAGTTAAGAAACAAAAGTATTAAATTAAATGCATTTAGATGCGATCCGAAAAGTAAAAAAAATTCTATAGAATAACTAAATTTTAAGAGTCTAAAGCATTGTGGAAGTAAGACTTAAGAAGAAAAATGGAAGGACTCAGGAACTCAAAATGGATTTTAACTGCTGACACTGATTATAAAAATAAACATGCTTATCTCCACATGGCTTATGTAAACAAATAGATCTGGTTGGTGACTTGATTAAACACCAGTTCAAATGATGCTTTCTAAAAACAAAGAAGCTTAATACACCTTGGATCCCAAACCTGACCATAACTGCGTCACAACTGCAAAAGGAGTAATCAGAAATAATTGATAGGTTTATTTATTAGATTTGATTTGCTGGACCTGAGTTTTCAACAGTTCCTTGTTATTTCTCTATCGTGAGTTTGAAAGTTACCAGAAAAATTACTAAAGAGGAGAATTTTACCAATAGCCTGGGGCAGTATGTTCAGTGGCAGAAAAGCTTATAAACTTGCCGTCTGGAGTAGGGAAGGAGGAGAAATACACGAAAAAAAATGAGAAAAGGAAGCTGTAGATTAAATAACAAGATTCTAAAAAATACATGCTAAGAAAACGTCAAATGCTGGTAAGAAACTTTCCGTTTTGACTTTGGCACTTCTTCCCTATGCCTCGCTGTGTGCACCACAGGGGTGAGATCCCTTGGCAGCCTCTTTCCACGGCATTAGAGGCTCAAACTTCAAGCAAACGATATGTAATAAGAACTTGCAGGTAATTAATAGATTTCAGCTAATCCTTCAAAACATATCACTTCGGATTTTAAGAACTGATCGCTTGCTGGAGTCAAATCTGATATTAAAGGTTTGCAGGATTCGGCACGTCACGGTCGGTGGGACCGGGTCCATCTGGGGCAGCAGGGATACACAAACCACAGCAGCAAAGCACAACCTTTACCCTTCTATTCCCGGGGCTGGCAAGCCTCATCTCTAAATTTAGAGCTCAAACCTGCACCGAAGGTGCCTGGACCGGTATATGTCCGCTGAAGTACGGAACCCAAAGCGTTTTCAAACCAGTTTCCGTACGCAGCGCTCCCGACCCCCTCGATGGGGACCGGCACCGGGACGATTCCTCACCAGCACATTTCCCATACGCAGCCCGGCATTAACTTCCCGGATCCAATCTTTGCAGGAGCGAACCGACAATCCCAAAGATGCGCATCGCTTCCTAGAGGGATTTGGGGGTTCCCCAGCTCCCGCCGCCCCCAGCCCCACTCACTTGTCCAGCCAGAAGGTCCATGGCGAGTGCAGCGGCAGCGCGGGCGCGCCCCGCTCGGGGGGGCTCAGCGCCATCTCCCCGGCGGGCGGCGAGGGGAGGGGACAAGGGACACCGCCAGGAGCGGGAGGGGGGACCGGGACTGGGGCTTGGATGACAGACAGAGAGACGGGAAGGACAGACAGACGGGAAAGGGGCAGGGTGGTGACAAGAGATGGGCATGGCCAAGGGACCTTTGGAGGGCGTGGGTGGCCCCTCAAAGGGGCACAGGCGCTCGCTCCGTCCCGTCGCTGCCTCTCCTGCAGGGCACAGCTGAAGGGACTCGCTGATCCTCTTCCTGAGACCTTTACGACAAGTCACGGCCACGAGGCTTTGGGGCACAGGGGGTCCCCAGTGCCAGCCCCCTGCACCGCCGCGCTGCTGGCAGCCCCCTCTCTAAACATACACAGGTCACACCGCAGACCTGACAATCTCAGCAAAATAACCTTCGTGCTCAATTTGGCTTGGCAGTGCTGACCAAAACACTAAATCTTTCCAAAAACCCAAGTTTTAAGACAAAACATTTTCTACATCCGCACAATGAAGGGATGGCTACTGTGCAGACTGATCGTGGATAGAGACAGTGCAACATCAAATCTTTCCAGGCTTAGGGGATAATAATTTCTCTGTTTTCCCATCTTCTCTACAGCCCATTTAATTTACATGCCTGGTTTTTACAGGGAGATGTTCCTCACAATCGAACATGGACATGTGCAAAACCCCTCACATTATTTTTAGAATAGTACTTTTTAAATTAAGGTTTTCCCCATTAGGACTGTGCACAGTAGTAAAGTTAAACACCCACATAAGTGATAACAGGATCAAAGACCATGAATCACATAGATTTCTTTGCAAGCACATTTACTAGGATGAATAATTTTATATATACTTCATCCTAAAAGAAAAATCAATAAAGACACACTCCTTTAAAGAAATAAAAGTCTAACAGTAAGAAAGGGCAGAGTTCACCCATAAAAGGCAGTCTGCACAGCAACAATGAAGAAACACAAAAAGTTAATAATTATGTTGTACAGATGGAAAATGCAAACTGCTAGTCCAAATTAAATAAGATCTGCAAAACAAGTTGCACCATCTCTTGCAATTTTATTTATTCCTCTTTAAATAGGAGGCAAGACAATGACCATTTGGGAGAGCTTGGAATCTAAAAATTCATTGGTATGCCCACTCGGAGAGTTTTCTCTCTATTTTGATGATAAGCCCACCAAAAATGTTAATCCTGAAAAAAAAAAACCTACAATAAATGGCTGTATCTAGGCACAGATTTTCTCAGAAGAGCTGGAGAAGACAGGAGGAGAGGAGGAGAGTGCTAATTTCTTATGACCCAAAAGGGCCACATCTTGCCTCTCTGATTGCCAATGACACTCTCCACGCCTAACATATTTTTGGTGTCCTCTGCTGAGGTTGCCAACACAGCATTAAATTTTGGATACCCAGCAGCATCACTCTGGAAATAAGGCCAACCCCACCAGACTGTATTACAAAAACTAACTTTGAATCCAGCACCTGCCTCTGATGGAACCACACGCTTCACTGAAAACCTCCAGATTCCATTAAGAGGGAGCTGCTCATCAGTTAAAACATTACAGCTCATGCTGAAAACAAATCATTCTGTTATAAACAACCTGGGCTGCAAGGAACGCTATAGAAATAAACCCCCACACCTCTGAGACATGGAGCGAGAGCCAGGAGGCACAGCCTGTATCATTATTCCAAATGAGAGATGTAAAGCCTCGGTTTATTCCTTATTTACATCAGTAAATACCAGGCTTCACAGTGGCACAAGGAACGTTGTGGGAATCTCAACTAACAGTAAATTAATTTGGTTGTGGAGGAAGGGCAATCACAGGATGCATCAAATTAATGCATCCTTTGCCTACAGAGACTTCTAAGAAGTCGTGACACAGAGAAAGAGTCTCCTGAGATGAATCTCACAAGGAAAAATGATCACGAGCACAGCATCCTGATTCTGCTCAGCTACCTCATGCTGCCAGCACACCTTGACTGAAATCATTTCGGAGATTAAAAATCCTAGGAAGTTATTACCGCTTTCAGAGAGGTATTTATAGGACTTGAATTAAAAATGTATTTTATCGATGTTTGCTACATACTTGGAAGGTTTCTTTTTAAGGAAACCCTGGTGATGCCTCCTGTGCTTTTTGAACCTTCTCAAGCAGCTTTGCCAGAGGCAAACTGTGTCATGGTGCAGCCCTGTGCTATGAGATGGTGCAGAGATGAGTTGCTTAAAGCTCACCACCACAGAAGGGGCTTGTGGCTCCATTCCTCACACCTCCTCCCTTCCACATCTTCCTTTCCCTTGCAGGGCTCTCCAGGTAAACTGATAATTTTCTGCTAAGGCCTTACAAAGCAGGACTGTGGTGTGGAGAGCAGGAGTCAGCTGATTGATTAGTTCAGCTCATTTCCAATGGTTAACAGCTGAAATTTTCCCAGGTAACAACTGGGGAGAAAAAAAACCCCAAGTAACTGGAGTGGGGAATACTGTTGTGCCCCATATTATGTGCTCCTAGCACTGCTTGTCTGCACCCAGTTCCAGGCACCTGAACCCTTTTGTGACATAAAGACCCAAGCTGCCCCATGCTGGCACGAATTAGAGCTGAAGAGGGGACATTATAGCCAGAAGAAACAATAAATACTTCATAACTCTTCCCATGGTTTTATTTGAAATTTAAATCCCTACCCTTATAATCCTTGCTGATCCCAAAATCTTGACAGCAATGGGCACATTACATGTGCTTGAAACATTATTTGTCTGTTCCAGTAGATTTTGCTGTAGTCCCTGCTCCCAGCTGGTGCAGGAAATCCCCCTGCTACAATACAATGGTGTTTTGAGAGGGCAGAATGCCTCTTAAAACCATCAGGACCTTCCTTTCCCCTGCTGACAGTTGTGCACCATCACTGTGGCAACAGCTATGCCTGCATGCATTAGAAATATCAGGCAAGAATTAGGCTTATTTTAGCTATATTCTAGTAGTGTAGCACCTGGAAGGGAGGAAGGGAACAAGCACCATATGAGCAGCCACAGTGCATTTCCACCCTGGAAACGTTCCACAGCTGTCTGAGGCGACAGGTACCGCACCTTAAAAACATCTAAGAGATCACCTGGCTTTGTTCAGTGCTGCTGACAAAAAAAAATGAATGATGAATGGTGTGAAACCTTAGCTAGACCTCTCTCCAGCTGGAGATCCTCTTCTTCACTCTGAGGCAGAGCTGGTTGGAACATAAACCTTCCTGGACTTGAGGGCTGGCTGGAGCACAAGCCTCGGCTGCTGTGCCCAGCTGCTGCCACTGCTGCCTCACAGCCTGAGCCAACAGCCATGAAATGTAATTTCTCTACCAAATGCTGGTGTCACGATCACTTGCTCTTGAAACACTGCCTGGGACTTCAGAAGCATATTAAGTAACACAGGAGCTGCTTCTGAGAGGTTCCCAGGAAGATAAACTGATCAACCGAGAGCTGAAGCAGAGGTGAGGATGAAGGGATTTTAGTTGATATTTGCTTGCTGAGGCTTAAATAAATGTTTTTTTAAACCCTAAAACACAATATTAAAGTGTTGAATCCCAATGCTTTTGGCAAAAGCTCCCTCATCTAGGAATGATTTCATATCAGCCAAGCTGTTAAGCAGAGGTTGTCATGGAAACAAGTTTTATTCAAATGATATGGCCAGAGATATACTGTATTTAGTGAGTTCTTCATTTGCTGCATATTGGGAACATGTCAGAACTAAATGATATTGCATAACTTTGTTTTCTAAAAAACAACCTGGCTCACTGCCCCTGGGTTTCTGACAGGCTTGTGTCCAGTCCTGCCTGGGACAGAAGGTTTTCCACACAGTACCTGCTCCACAGGAGAGGCTCCTCAAGCAGCTGGTACCTGCAAGCTCCCAGAGAAGTCTTCCATCAAATATATGAACCTGCCCAAGTCAAACAAGCAGAGGAGCCTTTCCTCAGCTTCTATTACTGACATAACCATTTACTCGTACAAAAAGAAGTGCAGTTCAATCAGATCCTCTCTTTCCTTACTAAAAAAGTTCCTCCAGATGCATTTTGAAAATCTTAAAAAAAAACCCTATAGAGCCAGTTCATGTGGTGGTGGGTATCTCATAAGTGTCCTTGTAAACACAGGAATCCTATTAACTTAGTCTTGGTAACTGATGGCAGAAAAAAATCTCAGAAAGGACATGTGCATACTAAATTTGTACCTCTGCTTTTTTAGCTGTGAAGCTGTTAAAAAGTACAAAAGGAACTTTGTCCACATCCTAGGAGTAAATTCTTTTTTTTTTTTTTTTTTTTTTTTAATATAACCAAAACTAAAAGGAATAGTTCTTGCTCAAGTCATAAACTAAAATCAAGTCAGCTTTGGCCAGGACACTGTGTAGAAACTTTATCTTGAAGAGTGAAAACAAAAATAAAATAGAAAATTGGCTTCAAAATCACCCTCATGGAAACCACTGTGCAGACTTTATGGAGTAGCATCCAAAGGAAGGTGGTTTAACATCTCCCAAGGGACCAAGATTCCTGATTGCCCAAGAGAAGCTGAGCATTAACAGAAAGGCAAGCAAAATTAACATCTTCCCTTTTAGTTGTTACATAATTGAACATTCTGTAAAATTCTTCATGGGAAGGAGATGGTATCTCACGACCTCCTGTGAAAATGAAACAGGAACTTGCTAATTGCAGGTGATCCCAGATTTCTCCAGGCTCTCTAATCACAGTTAATAAAGGAAAAAATGGGTCCAATAGCTCTTCTGGTATATTAAAAGCAAATCACAGGATGGAATTCTGCCAGATATGAGCATAAAGAAGGCAGCACTACCTCAAGTTAGTGTACAAGTTGGAAAGACATCAGTCTTTCCAGAATCCTTGATGCATTCCAGAATCACAGCTCTCTCTGGTTACCACCTCTTGTGAAGGAAGGCTGAGCCTCACCTAAAACGCTTTACAGTTAAATAAGGCCACAGATTGACTTCATCATGCTGCAGATTAGATTTTTATTTCTTTACCTAGCCATCTTTGGGGAGCTGAACTGGCTTAACCCAGCATCCAATCCATGCATCAGGTATTAAGAGACTGGAATTTCTTACTTAGCTTTGGATACTGAGCTTCTGTTTTTATCTTTCCCTGTTCCTCACACTTGGAAAGCACTGGGGCTTTCTGAGGTGCTAAAGAGATGCCCAGCAAAGGTGAGGTCAGGAGCATAAATGCAAGAAACCTGACAGATCTCAAAGTTATATATTGGAAACAAACTCCAAACATCTTGCTTTTCCTGATTTTCCAGTAAAATATCTGCAGTGTTTCCCTTATATATTGCTTCCCCAAACATGAGGATCCCAAAATAGCACCATCCTCAGTGCTATTCTGTGTCATAATGTAGTTGGCACCACATCTGGCACTGGCTTTGATGTGAAACATGAGCTTAAATACTGATCTTTTTTTTACAGGCTTCCCAGTGTACAGCTGAAAGAAACAATGTGCCAGAGTCACATCCTACACACTGCACAAACCATGTTAGCCTGGACTGCAGAGTGAGGCTGGGATGGAAACACCCCACTACTATGGATATTGTTAAAAATAAGTACATTCCAACAGATAAAAATTACAGGATGTAATATTTTTATACAAGCTCACTGCTCTATGGTTCAGCTGATAGGGGTCATTCCACTTTCTGCATCACACCAGCACGTTTGGTACCTGTCCAAGCCAGCAGAGCAAAGGCCCCCTCTGGAAATAAACCACTAGAGGGAGACTGACTTCAGCAATGAACACCTACAGGGAGAAAATCCTGCACATTCATTAAAAAAAAACAAGATTTGAGTGAAAACTGCTCTTTGTCTTCCTTCTTCACACATAAAAGTGGCTGAAATTAAAGGGTCAAGTTTGGCTTCATCAAGGTAAATGCAGGGAGCATCTTGTAAATGGGATCAGGCAGTCACGTGTCCTTCTACTGTTTGTAAGAGAGGTTAGGCCAACTCTATTAAAAAAAAAAAACAAAAAACAACCACCAAAAAATAACCCAGCCACTGAAAATACTAATAGCTGTATCCTAGCAACATCACGGATTCCATGTGGACTTTGTTCTGGAGTCTACAGTCCTATTTCATCAAAATTATTGACTTTCTCAAAGTCTCTAAACGACCATCAAAAAAACTGTTAGTGCTTAAAAAATACAAACATTTAATTAGTCACATTAATAAGAAAAAACATAGAGCAGCATTGCATGCTAGTGCTCCCTTTCCATGGAGCTCAATTTAGCTTCCTTTGAAATCAGTGTCAAAATTCCCACTTTATTCATTGGTAGCAGAGCCTCTCCTTCAAGGAGAAAAGCTGGAAATTGCCCTACAGAACTTGGCAGATGAGGTTTGTTTCCCAGGCTGAGCTCACACATTGCACAGATAGAATTTGTACATCTCTCCATGATCCTCCCAGTCATCATGTCCTTATTGCAAAGGTAAATCAATTGGCATGCCAGTGGCATCCAGAGACTTTCTACAAGGCTTTTGTGCTATGCATATAACCAGTGTTCTTTTTTTCCCTTAGCTTTGTTTTTGTTTAACCCCAACAAACTTTTTCAAGATCTCAAAAAATGTGGAATCCTGCTGGATCATTCCAAAATCCCAGGCCCTTCTTCTCTCAGGTATGAAGACTTCAGGTTTAACACAGCTCTGGGAGGTTTTTCCTCAGCAGTCTTGCATCATTGAAGTGAACTTTGTTAGGAGAAATGCAAAGACAAAAGGCCAAATAAATAAAAAATGAAATGACCCAGCCCTTCCAAAGAAAAAGCCTTTGCACAAAAGGAATACCTAAGAATAAACCCTGAAATGACCCAGCCTTTCCAAAGAAAAACCCTTTGCACAAAATGAATGCCTAAGAATAAACTCAACCCCAAAACAAATAAGCTCTTACCCTTATGAACTTGCATGATGATCCAAGGAATCCTGGGGCATTTTGGCATATAACTCAGGGTTTGGGCAGACTCAGATTTCGGTCCCAATTTTCACTCAGATCCAAAGTACATCACAGCTTTTCTGACAGTTTTCATCCGTTACTCCAAGCTCTGCTTCAACAAGTTAGCAAGACCTTTTACCAGAGAGAAAGTACTATTAAAAGAATAGTTTCCTTTTCATCATTCTGCCTTAAAAGCTCAGTTGATAGGATAGTCTGGTAAAAAATGTTTCTCATGCTTTACTTAGCCCACAAAGTTGGTTGAGACCTACCAACACTTTAAAACTGCAAAACCTTTTAATGTGCTACTCCTACAGTTCAAAGTTAAATGACAAGAGAAGGCCTTTGTTGAAGAACTGATTTAAATACAGAAGGGTCAGTTAGTGACTTTCACCTGTGAGCATGAATCTGGTGATGGCTGGATTTGAATTCCAGGCATGGCACTGAGCTGTCTGTGCTGCTCCAGCAGTGGTGGTGGAGAGCTTTGAGCTGACCTCTGTCACAGAACACTGCTGGATCATCATCCCACTCCAACACCCCAGCAAGGGCGTTATCTCAACAGACAACACCCGTTTAACTAGGAATTTAGCATTCAAGCAGCGTTCATGGACTCTCTGCTGCAGTTAAATCTCACAGTTTAGTCACACCAAAGGTTTTACATTGCTCATCCTTTCATTTCCACCAGCTGTGGGGGGAAGGGGCCATAGGCAAGGAGAGGATATCCATTTGCACAGAGTGCTGAAATAAGGCAGTAGTTCTGGCTTCATCTAAGCTGTGCACAGTGTAAACCAATAGGAAAAGTAACATATAAGGACAATGGAGCAGCAAAGAAATCAGATTTTAGATTTTATCTACTCAAATTAAAAGATGGTATCACAAGGTACTTCCAGCACCTCCAATAACTCCCTGATGACTAGATTAATTCCAAAACTGCTCCAACGAGAGCAACTGAATAAAAATTTGAGAGTTGCACACCAAATTCTGCTCCTAGTTATGCCTTGAAAGAGAGCTGTTTGGCTACTTTATACCTGGGTTAAAGGGGAAGAAAAAAGTAAAATACACAATAACGATGGAGATGCTTTGACTAGCCAAGCAGATTTGAAGGCTCTCTCTAGCATTTAGTAGAAGTAGCAAACTCAGCCTGTTGGCCAGTTGCAATGGGATTGCTTTTGATGGTAGCCACTGCAGACAACAAGTGGAGAACAGCAAGGGCTGAATTCACATGAAGAAAATAAAAACTTGCCTTCACAGTGGCTTTGCAAGTGAACTTTCAGTTGTGCATTACCTCCTAATTTTTTTTTTTTTTTTTTTTTTTTTTTACCCAGTGAATTTTCAAGACAGACATTCACAGTAGGTCTATCCAAAAGCAGAGAGGATAGCAGTGGAAATAATTTGGCTCATGACCAACAGAGCCACCTTTAGTTCTGAAGCTGCCCACTGTGTCCATGGTGAATTTCCTGTTAGGTGCCAAAGGCCTTTTTGCTGTGATGACTGTGGTGGACTCATCCTGTACAGATGAGACAGCACAGCCTCAGTGCAGGGAGTGTGTTCTGTGAGGGCTGAAGTCACACAGGGAGATGTGACAACAGTGTGTAAAGCCTGCTTGTCCCACTGCCTGGTTTTACCTCACCCTGTGGAGATGGCTGCAGCATGCACATGTACACATGGAATCAGGAACACACTTATGACTTCCAGCCCTTCCTGAGAATGAAGAACTTGTGGCTGAGAAGCACTGCAGCAGCAGAGCCAAGGGCTGGCAGTGCTCCTAAAGGCAATAAGCTGCTTATCTCTGGCCTAAGGAGTTTATAGCACCCATGTATCCCCAAAAGCTCATTAGCTCTTCAGCAAGCAGCTGAGACATTAAATGCACAAGCAGAACAGCAGTGGCTTGAGTTTGCTACAGCACAGATAAAACTTCTGGGCTTGGCTAGTCTGCAGCAGGCTGGTTCAACAGCCTGAAGCAATCCCACTTGTGTATAAACTGGAGAAAGCCTGATCTTGTGAAATGCTCCTCAGTGTCTGGCTTTACTTGTAGGAGTGTGTGTAGCTAAAACTCAGCTCTGCCACGAGGCTGCACCCACCTCCCTGGTACCCAGCAAGAGCCAGAACCAGCATCTGGGAGCATCCCCTGCCATGGCAGCAGAGGAACCACGTGCCCTGACACAGCCTCACAGTGCTTCTGCTCCTTGCTTGCCCTGCACTCCTCCATCACTCAGTGCCTCTGGGACAGAGGCGTGGGTATGCAACCCAAGCAGCTGGCCTGCATCCCATGGAAGACAACTATGGACACAGGAAGAGAAGCACAGGAAAATCTGTGCCTGGGGAGATTGTAAAGGAATGGCTTTTCATGTCCACGGGACTGGATAGCAGCTATGAGCTCCTACAGAAAGTCATCATACCAGGGATATTTCCTGTCTCACAGCAGCTATTCCCCGTGTCACAGGGGAGGTCTTCTACAAAGGAGCTGCTTCTGAAGAACAGTGTGTCACCAACAATTCAGCAGGTTAAGTTTAGCAGAGACAGTGATAGAAGTGAGCAAGAAGGAGCTATTCTTCCCCTCTGCTTTTCTTCCCTCTCCATTGAGCAAAGCCTTTAAAGACCAGGTCCCTTTGCAGAAGGCTACAGAACTTTTAGCAAGTGGCATGCATGGAGGCTTTCACAGCCATGATACCTGTGTCTGGTTATTTCCAGTCAAAATAATCTCCTACTCAATTATGGAGAAGAATAGAGAAGCTCAGCCTGACTCATAATCACATGGGGGAAAAATGAGAGGAGTTGTTCAAGTTCAAAACGTTCATCTTGCTGTGGAGGAGGATTAGTACTGCTGTGGAAGGAGGCTTTCTCTCCCTCTGCAACAGCACAGCACTAAGGGATGGAAAAGACCTGAGTCCACTTCCCTGCTGTGCCAAATATACTCCTCCGTTCTTCCCTCCTCCCTCCCCAGGAGAGCATATGAAGTATTAAACAGCCAGGAATAAGCCCTTGAAAAATGTGATCGCTAGCTGTCAGATACCCCTGTCACTGTGACTGTGACTGCAGATCCTCCACTGCCATCCAGCAAATCAGGATTCAACAGTGGCATTAACAGTCCCATCCACTCTGGTGTCATTTGTACATTTTGCACTACTGTGCTAATAATTATGGGAACAAAACCTCATCCAAAATCCTTCATTAGTGTTTTGCTGCCTTTCCCAGCCTGATGGCAGCACCCAGTGCCCCATCCCCTACCTGACATCTGAGTCCTCTGCAAGCAAGAGGCAGGGTGGATGTTTTCCAGCATTGTTTAAATCTGCCTTCATTTTTCTGGTAAGTACCATGGCTGTGCCCTGGTTACAGAGGGCAAGCATGGCTCCTGTGCTGAGCAGTTATTTTGGGTAGTACTGTAAATTTTGCAGATTTTAATCTTCTCACGCTGTTTTCACATTACCCAGTGCCCAAACATTACCTTAATGTGTCATCTTCTGTTCTGTCATTGCCACAAAGTATTATCATGATCCTTGTAAACACCCACAAACCTCCCTCATTAGCTCCTGACACTCCCTCCTCCCCTTCCAGGGATGACTGATAGCCACCATTATGCCGATGCCATTCCCTGGGTTGCAACCTCGTGGTTTGCTCATTCTCCCCCTTCTCTAGGGTTCATATCAGCCCTCTCTCCCATTGCACTGTCGGATTTTAAGTTTCCTTGGCAAAAGTACAGCTTTTTGTTTTGCTTGTGTAGCACCCTGGTCCCTGACTCACTCCACTAGGTGCAAAGATAACACAAATAATGAGTGTCATCCAGAGAGCTTTCTGCGAATTACAGGACACTGGGAAGGAGGACCTTTAATCTTTTTGTGCCAGATCCAACTCAAGCCTCTCTTATCCCTTTTTGCTCCAGACTGACCTTTCCATCTCCTTGATTGCAGAGCCTGAAAACTTTTCCTTGCCTGAATTATCCGTGACAGCAAAATTGCTTTGGCTGACTGCTCTCACCTGTCCTGCTTCCCCGTGGCGTGTCAGCCACGGTGGAGCTCAGGGATTGTCCTTCAGGCATGTCCAGACATTTCCTACTTCTTCCCTTACATCACACCAGGGATAACACTGGTTTATACTACATTATACAGGGGTACAGGACAATTCTCTTTCCAGAAACGTTATGCAGAGCTCCCAGCCACAGGAACACAAATAAAACCACTAATAATAAATAGATAAAGATTCAGGAAGCACACCAGTGACTGATAGAAAGAAGGCAATATGCCACAGTATTTGCTGTAAGAGTCCCTATTTCAGCTGTCTTTCTCGTTCAAGGCAGTGAGAGGAGAACATGAAGAGGCAGCCAATTCAAGTCAAGCATGCTGAAAGGTCAGAGGAATCCATCTAGCTTGTGCAGCACCATTTTGTAAGCAGAGAATAGCTCTTCATTAAACTCGTTTTGTGAAAGTGATTGAAGGGAGAAAGGAAAAAAGCTTAACACTCTCATTACAATCTCTGGGAATTACCTGTTCCCCACGACTGCTCTGATGGGTCTGGCTTTTGTCTGGCTATGCCAAATCAATGGACACACAGTGTTTCCAGCCCCTGCCAGGGCACTGGAGGAAGAAGCTCTGTGTTTGAGCCTCCAGGGTACACCCATGCACGGAGGTGTCCCTGCTTGGCTGGGGGCTGGACACCCCAGAGAGCCTTGCAGAGCCAAGCAGCACAGAAGATGAAGACTTTGTCCTGTGGATACAGGGGCAGTCCCTGCTGCTCCTTCTGACTCTCAGTGGTTGACACTTCCACAGTTACTGCAATCCCTGCAGGTGGGAAAACCTCCTTGAGCACCTCTGCAACAGCAAAGGGGATACAAAATACCCTATTTCTATTTTTTAGTCATATGCCCTAAGTCTGGCACTAATGTCCAAGCTGAGACTGAGGTTTGAAGGTGGTGGGATGCAGCAAGACATGAAGCAGCCTGGATTGGTGTGGCTTGCCTGTATGGGGTCAGCCAGGTGGGGCAGGGAGGGCTCTTCTCCTGGCAGGGTGTAACTAAGAGTTATCCTGGTGGGTCTAATGCCAGGTCAGCCCCTTTGGGAGGTGAGGAGCCTGCTCATATAAAGACTGTTAACCCCCGGCCTGCCCCTTATTTTCTTCATTCCTTCTGGCTGCCCCTTTAGTGCCACATCTCTCAGTCAGCCAAATTCTAAGCTCACACCTCCTATAGCCCTATATAACAGCCTCATCAGGGAAGCAGCCCTGGGAAAATGGATGAAACATCATTCCCTGCCGGCTCTCTTCTCGCTACAGGTGGAAGAAAGATGAGCTAGCAATTTGCTGCTGGCCTGGCAAGATAGCAGTGAATTACGGCAGCTCCTGAGCCAGCTCAGCTGCGCTGGCGAGCGTTCAGGGAGAGGAGAAACCCTTCCCGCAGGAGCGGAGGAGGGAAGCAGGTGTGTTTTTCCCTTTTGTTCACTTGATGGCAGAGATCACAGAGCTAACACCGGCCAGGAGGGCTCCTCTGAAAAGCCACATGCCCCCAAGGACAATCGATGCTCGTGCTCGGGTTTGGCAAAGCACATTGCTCCTGGCAGCCTGCCCGTTCCTGCGCTGCACCGGGGCCCGGCGACACACGCGGTGTCCCGGCTCCTCCGCAAAGACACCGCTCCCGACAGGTGCCAGGGCTGCCGAGGGGACACCGCGAACCCGCGCTCCAGTCACTGCAGTGAATGTGAGAAACGCCTGGAAAATTGCACAAAGCACTGAACAGCCCGTGGGCAATTCTCTGTCACAGTAAAACTTCGGTGCAAATGAGAAACCTAACAACTGAAAACAGCTCAGATGCACTGGTAGGAAGCAAAAAGCAGCCTCAATTATCTACCACCTATTTTTTTCCCCCTCTCAGGATTTCTTTGATCTCCTAACACTGCAATAAATAATGGACACAAACCAGATCCAGGGGCAAATGAAGTCCTGTGTGATACAGATTGCCCTCGACACATGTTTGGGCCAAAGTCTGGCTTTGGTTCACCACTGTTAAAATGCTAGGAGTTCAGCAGAGCTCCTCTGGACATCTGGTGGCACGATCAGGGTCAGAGCCTGGTCCCTGCTACACACAGAGAGACTTTCTGAAACCAGCCAGAAAGATGCTCCACCAAGCTTCGCTTTTGGGGCTGATGCAGATGATTTAATTGCTACAGTTTCTGGAATAACGCTGAATTTACTGATAGCTTTTAATAGAATGCTCAAAAAGGATTTCAGACGTGTCCTTCACAAGAGGCCATGAAGGAAACTCAGTAATAGTACGATAATTGCATTATCATCTCCAGTGAGCCCAGGGCCGTGCGTTGGTGCGTGCCTTACAAGGCACACAGAGAGGCCTTGCCCTACATACACAAGGATGGCAAAGTGGGAGAGAGAGGACAAGGATCTGTGTCTCACTGGCCTATATTAAACTGTCCATTGTAAACCTGCACCAACAGCACAGGTGCATCAGCAGATGCTCTGTGCTGGTCGGGTCAAATGTGATTTATCCAGCTCACAAAACCTGCCCAGCGCTCCATGGGTCCTGTGTAGCTAAGCCTGGGAGTTGGTAAGCCCCTGAAGAATACAGAAACATGGAGAGCATCCTGTTTGATCCTCTTAAGAACCCTAGTCAGACCCCAAATGACAGGTTCCTCTAGGAACCCAAATGTCAGGCTTCTAACTTACAGAGGCACCTTTTCCTTGATGTTCACACGGAAACATTTGCCCTGTAAGTTTGTCAAAAGCCTCCTTCCCCTCCAGCCCCCCTGCCAAGCAAGGGACAGCACACTCGGATGCTGCACTGCAACAGGTGCTGCTGGGCTTGCCTTGCTTGCGAGCAGGAAGTTAAATGGTCATTTAGCACGGCCAAATCTAGCAGAAGCACACTGGTGACTGTGACACGGGTGTATCACTAACGTGTGGCTATAGCGAGCCAGTACACACGCCATGGCTACCGGGATGTGTGCATATGGGCACATACACATCTGTCTTACGCCCAGATACACTGTCTCCATCAGCTATGAACGTGTGTGTATGTGCGTGAGCATCACTCTCCCCTGCTTCTCCGGAAAGGGATGCAGGGGATGCTAGGGATGCCCGCCACGGCCGCTGGGGCTGGACACCGCACCCCACCGCACCCCCGAGCCCCATCCGGGGGGAGAAGGGCTGCGGGCGGCTCCGCCCAGCCCAGCCCAGCCCCGCTCCCATCCCCGCTGCGGCAGCGGGACCTCCGCGCCGCTCCGCGCCGCTGCGCGCCTGGCTCAGCGCCGCGCTCCGCAGGGGCCGGGCTGCGCGGGGGGCGGAGGCGTGGGCGGAGGGACGGAGGAGCAGCAGCAGGAGGAGGAGGAGGGAAGGGAAAAAGGAGGGAGAGAGGGAGGGGGATTTACCCCATTGTCCTCGGCGGGAGCTGGGCAGAGCCGCCGCCGCCGCTGTGCGCAGGCTCGCCCGGCCCCTCTCCCGGCGCGGAGGAGCGGCTGCCGGCGGTAAGGGGAGGCTCCGCTGCGCTCCGCTCCGCTCCCCCACCCCTCCATCCTTCCCCCCGATGCCCCCGGGGCGGCGGCGGCGGCGGGCGCGGAGCTAGCGCGGGGCGGGAGCCGCATGGCCCGCGGGGAGCGCGGCCCGCCTCGCCGGGGCGGCCGGGGCGGCGGCGGCAGCGCGGCGGCGGCTGCGGGCATGGGGGCGCCGGGCGGCGCGGCCCTCGGCCCCGGCGCGCTGCCGCGGCGCTGAGCCCCGGACTGAGCCCCGGCCCTGCCCGCGCGGAGGAGGAGAGGAGGAGGAGGAGGAGGAGGAGGAGGAAGGACCCGATGGCGAACAGCAGCGAGCTGGGGAGCAGCAGCAGCCCGCACCTGCCCAGCGCCGGCGGCCTGCTGAGCGCCTCCGGGCTAAAGCTCGCCACGCTGGGGCTGATCCTCTGCGTCAGCCTGGCCGGCAACGTGCTCTTCGCCTGGCTCATCCTCAAGGACCGGCACCTGCACCGCGCGCCCTACTACCTGCTGCTGGACCTCTGCCTGGCCGACGGGCTCCGCTCGCTCGCCTGCTTCCCCTTCGTCATGCTGTCGGTGCGCAGCGGGGCCGCCTGGCCCCACGGGCCCCTCAGCTGCAAGGTGCTGGCCTTCCTGGCCGTGCTCTTCTGCTTCCACGCCGCCTTCCTGCTCTTCTGCGTGGGGGTCACGCGCTACATGGCCATCGCCCACCACCGCTTCTACGCCAAGCGCATGACGGGCTGGACCTGCCTGGCTGTGGTGTGCATGGTGTGGACCCTCTCCATGGCCATGGCCTTTCCCCCCGTCTTTGACGTGGGCACCTACAAGTTCATCCGCGAGGAGGAACAGTGCATCTTCGAGCACCGCTACGTCAAGGCCAACGACACGCTGGGCTTCATGCTCATGCTGGCGGCCGTCATCGCCGCCACCCACCTGGTCTACATCAAGCTGCTCTTCTTCATCCACGGCCACCGCAAGATGAAGCCGGCGCAGCTGGTACCGGCCATCAGCCAGAACTGGACCTTCCACGGGCCGGGCGCCACCGGCCAGGCGGCTGCCAACTGGACGGCCGGCTTTGGCCGGGGGCCCACGCCGCCCACCCTCGTGGGCATCAGGCAGGCCACCCACAGCCAGATCAAGAGGCTGCTGGTGCTGGAGGAGTTTAAGATGGAGAAAAGGCTCTGCAAGATGTTCTACATGATCACCTTGCTCTTCCTGCTGCTCTGGTCCCCCTACATTGTGGCCTGCTACCTGCGGGTCTTCATTAAGGCCAGCTCCATCCCCCAGGTGTACCTGACCACCTCTGTCTGGATGACGTTTGCCCAGGCAGGGGTCAACCCGATCCTCTGCTTCATCTTCAACAAGGAGCTCAGGGTCTGTCTCCGAGCCCACTTCCCGTGCTGCCAAAGCATCCAGAGCACCCAGGGCACCATCCTTTGCGATCTCAAGAGCTTTGGGATGTAGGGGGGATTTTCTCTTTCTAAAAAAGAAAGATGGATATAAATTTCCATGTTTCTGCATATGAGCTCAAGAGAGTGTGACCTGTGGGGGACATACTAAACCACCACCCAGCACCCAAACCTTAGGCTGTAAGAAGCTATTTTATTTATTTTTCTATATTTTGCGTATGCTCTCTTCAGAACATAACAGGTTGCTGTCTATGGGACCAGGTACTACTTGAGCAGAACACCCCCAAACCTTAGGCAGTAAGAAGCTGTTTTTTTCTTTGTGATTGTGTGGTTTTTAAAAACAAAACAGGGCTCCGAGTTTCTGGTCTTGCTTCTAACGTTTCTAAACATGATTCCAACAGATATGGATTAAGGCCATGACATTTTTTTTGTTTCCCTATTCCTGTCTGTTTTGATAAAGGCTTAACAATTTTACTCATGTAATATTTGATAAGGGCCAAGACAATTTTATACTAAAGTTATTTTTGATGACCTCAAGGGGTGTTGTTTTATTATTATTTGATTTTAAGTGAAGAACATGAAGAGGACGTTCCTGATGTGGTCAGAAGTCAGTTTTGGTGGGAGCTGTTGGGTTCATTCATTCTCAAATGGTTTGAGTATTTGAAGCCGTTAGTTATAACTTTTGCTTGACATGCAAACAGTGTAGAACTAATTTCAATTTTTCTTGTTGCACTATTCATTTGGTAATATTTCAGAACTATTTGTGAAACGTGATTTTAAAATACCAACTTTAAAAATAAGCAACTATAGCAGTTTTTAAAACCTAGATTGAAATTCATATTTTACTGCCTTTATAGGAAGTTATCTACAAACCTGGGTAATACTTGTACATTTTGACTGTTTTCTTTAATAAAATATTGAAAACCTTTACTGTATGTAATTGTTTCAGAATGGCAGCATTCTGCTTTGCTGACAAATAACTTGTGTATGTGGAAGGTTGTATGTCTTGTGTCTGAGTAGATTTCACAGCTAAGGTTATTATGGACAAGCACAATCCTTATTTGCTGTTAGATCTCAATTTAGGTGTTTATACCAATAAAAGTGACTAAAGCTATTTTTAAGAAGACTTAAATTCATGATGGGCAACAGGTTTAAATAGCACAATTCTTTGTGTCTGCTGAAACCAAATTTCTGTTGTAGCTAATTGCTTCTCTGTTAATGATAGGAAAGAGTGTGTAATTGTGGATGGCTAATTTCAGTTGGCAAAGCAGTTTTTTGACACTGTGACTTGGTCAATACCATACTCATTTATAAACTGTATTCTTAATGGGAAGCTTACATTTATTAAGCATGGCATTTTAGCCTGCTCTGTTCTAAAAAAAAAAATCTGAGAAAGTATCTTTACCAGTAACCTGATGGCAGGATCCTGGCCTGACTTCTTAGCTATCTGAGAGGAAGCTGCCCCTGAGGTGCTTCCCTTTCTCATGGATCATGTAACATTTAACAAACATGCTGGAGTAAGTCACACACAAAATGGCAGAAATCTGCATCTGCTGAGTATTTCTCTAGAGAGTAGCCCAAAATTGGTAGGCATGAACTGAGAAATAAGTCACTGTCCTGTGACTGTGAAGGGAGCAGAAAAGAGACATGGCAGATCAGAAGAGGGCAAAGGTGGCAGCTTCAGATTGAGGCAGGGAATGAGATGAGATGGGACTCCTGGTTTAGTTTAAATCTTGTTTTCCACCCTCAGCTGGGATTTGAGCACCAGAAAGGCAGCATTTCCTGCAGTGCATAAGGAGGAGGTTGCAATTTGAGATTTTTGGTACAGTTGCAGCATCAATGCTGCCAGAACTGGGCTCAGAAATATGACCATGGATGGGGTCTCTTTAAAACAAAGAGAGACTTAATGATAATTTCTGAAACTTCTAAAGCATTTTGAAAATGCACCTGGGTACAGAAGGAAAGCTGTCACACACTTCAGATCACAGCAGCAGCTGGTTATCAGTGCTAATTACATTTTCAGGCTGGAATATCAGATGATAGCTTAGTGATGTTGGAGAGTAATGGGGTAGAGCTGTGTTACAAAGACTATGGGGTAAGGCATGGATGCTGTTGCTGGGAATTGTGTTCCAAGTACACTTTACACCCCTGATTTAGGGTCTTTGCTGCAGGGTTCCAACTTTTGGAACTTTTCTCATATCTCATATTTTCCTCAGAAGTGGCCTACATAGTAAGGGCCTAGAACTGTGATCTGTAACTCAGATCTTGCAATCTTTTCCCTAATCCTGCTGGTAACCAAGCCAATATTTTTTTTTCTCTTTTACTCTATTAAAAATGTCTGATATTTTAGCATCCTCTCTCTTTTCCAGGCTATAAGTAGTATGGTTATGATTCTATTTAAACCACAGAGATGGGAAAATAGTTATTTTAAAACCTCCTTAAAAGCTGCAAGGACCAGATTTTCCTCTTCTAGAAAAAATGAGCACAAGTTGTAGAGTCAGTCATATATGCGGGGGATGAAAACTCACCTTTGGGTGGCCTGATGGTTTTATTTAGGCTTGGCTTATCAAGCAGAGCTGCTGTATTGAATGCCAGCCTCTGTGCAGAGGTATCCCCTGGTTCAGTGATGCCCTCATGAGATGGGTGAGTTGGTTCTTACCTGGTGAAGATACTGGGTGCTTTGCTATCACCTGTCAGTGGCAGCCAGACCCAGCCTTGCTACAGCACAAGCATAAAAAAAAAAAAGTTATCTGTATACCACGCCTTTTGCTTGCACACAGCTTCCAGGGCTGTCTCAGGACTCCTGATGTACTCTGAGGGCAAAATCAGTGCCGTTTGAAGTTAATTTTATATTTTAGGTACTTGTGATGCCAGTCAGATTACGATCCTGGCTGTGGTAGTACAAAAGAGAAGGAACTCTAGTTGCTTTAATTCAGGGTTTTGATGGGTGTTGTACAGTAGGGCTTAATTCCAAAAGATGTGAAACTAAATATCAAGGACATAGCAGAAAATTAAGGAGTGTTCAGTGCCAGCACACCAACAAACACCACTTTGCTGGCTGAGAGTGCACCAAGAAAGTATGAAAAAACCAGAAAGGGCTGGAGAAGCACCAGAGGATAAACATTACTTCTGAAATCTGAGAAAATATAAGAAAGTTGCAAAAGAAATAGCACTTCCAAAACACAGCATTAACATGTTCTGATAGCAGCCTCTAGTCTGCATATGGGGAAAGTGTGTCACAGAGATTAAATGCTTTGACCAAGATCAGAGAAGGGGTGTCAGGGAGGATGAAAACCTGCTCTGGATTAAAAAAACAAAAGGAGAGAAATAATGTTGGGAGAATGGAATGAGCACAGCCAGAGATGGTTTCTGCTGTTGGGACTGAGAGGTGTGGCTGTAAATCCTCCATCCCACAAAAACAAAGAGTGGTTTCAGTCTCAGGAGTGTCAATGGCTGAGACTCAGTGAGAGCTGGGTGTTAACAATTGCTCCCACATGAGAAGCTATTGCTGCTTGTACAAGTCCTGGGCTCTCTCGCAAAAACTCGGGTGGTTTGAACCCCTCTCCCCATCCTCACTGACCAAAACACAAAGGTGGTCAGGGCTCTCCCAGCTCTTCCATCGACCTGTGCTTCACCAGAATACATTCAGTCTTCTCTCCACCCCTCCAGGCAGCTGCATGATAGTTTCCCATATTCTGGGCACCAGAAGTGCTGAGTACCACAGGAAATACCAATATCATCTCCCCCAGAGATTCTTCACAGTCTGGCTCAGAGGTCACAGCATGCTGCTTCTGCATATCTGTGGTGAGGGATTGCAGTTGTGCTGAGAGCTGCTCCAGAAAAATCTCGATTGCTGCTGGCATCTTCACTCACCAGGTATTTAACACATTCCTTACAAGCATTTCCAGTCAAAATCTTGAAGCCAGCAGAGGTTTTTAGTATAGACTTAAATGTCAGGCCAGCTTGAAAAATGGCACTGGTCTGAAATCCCAGTTAGCAGCTAAGATGATCTCTGATTTACAGCACTCACTGCCTGCAGTACGCTGGGGTGCTTGTAGCTCTGCTGTTGGATTTGGAAAGAGTTTGCTAGGAAAGGAGCTGAAACATTTGGCCTCAGCTAAATTATGTTGTTGGGTAAAGGTCTCATTCCACGGTTGTGCTAGAGGCGGGGGATGAGCAGGGCACGCGTAGCCCACAAGCTGTCATCATTTGCTTTTCCAATAACAGGTCTGCACAGAGGAGGCAAAGCTGCCTCCCAAAATGGTGTGGAGCCAGTAGCCTCGAGGAAAAGGGCAGGAATTTGGCTTAGTTGGATAGCAACAGTTCTTTCCTGAGGCTCTACCTGGATGTGGTACAGCTACATCTTCAGAAGGCTGCTCTGCCATATGCTGTGGGACTGCCCTGGGACTCACTGTGCGGAGCTCAGGGGACAGCAAAGCTGGCATTTTCCCTCTCTTCCCACAAAAGGATGTGGCTGGACCTCTGCCACTCACCCCACATGGTTAAGCACAGTCAGTCACCTTGCTCTTTGGAGGCACCTGCACTTGCTCAGGATTGCCAACAAACCACCCTGAGGGAAGTGGCTCCAGACAGAGTAAGAGACACATATTGGCAGAATGTGATGCTAAGTATCACTTCATTAGCTCAGGCTGCAGATTGGATCATTCCACACAGTATCAGAATATCCCAGAAACCTTATTAGATAGTTATGCTGCTAATCGAAAAATTATTAGAAACATGGCAGGGGGGCTGTTTTCTAATAGAGGTTTCCTAAAGTCATGATTTTTAGCACAGCTTCCTTTGTAGCTGCTCAAAACACTGCACAGGCTATAATTAACTCTATTGTGATAGGAACCAGGAAGCATTTCCCATTCTATGATTCTCTTATGCTTCAGAATATTAAAAAATATATGACACGTTGAAGAAATGCAGCCATCTGAGAAAGACCACCCATAAAGATGGTCTCCTAAAAGCTGGTGCTGAGTCATGCTGGGTTGGGGCTGTGCCTATGGATATCTTACCCCAAGCCTCCTTTAATGCTGGTGACTTCTGATGCCGTGTTGTTCCTGAAGGATTTGTGTGGGGTAAATCCTTGCTCATCCATCAGCTGTAGAACTAGTGACCGGGAGCTGATTTTCCTGCTTGACATCTGCAGCACTCTGACTTTCCCTAGAGCTGCTGATGCTGAGCATCTCTATTTTCACTTGGTACAAATCATTAACTGCCCCACACCTCGATGCTTTAGCCCAAGAATGATTAGTTATTCACCTTTCTAACGCAGAGAACCATTGATGGCAAGAGCATTATCACGGGTGAACAATCGCTGACTACACAAGCTTTCATCACTTTAAAGTCAAGCTCAGCCTTTCATGCAAGCTGTTGCATTTCTGTATTTCTATTCATGTTTAATGACCTCAGCACTTGCACTCTGGCTTTGATCTCGAGTCATGCATGGCTGTACTGTGGATGTATTTATTGGAAGGCCACTGTCTTCAGTGCCACATTTTTCTCGTCTGCAGTGACCAGGTTGATAGCACAAAGCACTTTGTGTAGGAGGCTTTCAAGTTCAAAGCTAGTCTTGCAAGGGCACAGGGAAGCTGTGAAGTCACAGCTAATTTTAGGCAGTCATAGAGTAGGCAGAAATCAAGAGATTGCCCGGTGGAGAGCAACCCCATCCTAAAGTTTCTGAATGTTATTTACTGGAATGTCATTAAAAAAATAATCCTGTGATTGTGTGAGGATGATTAACCATTGGAACAAATCATCCAGAGAAAAAAAAAAAAGGATCTTCCATCTGTGAGACGTGCAGTGTGAGCCTGCGCGCCTGCCCACGGCACACCTGCCCAGAGCCTGCTGCCTGCCCAGCCAGGGTCCCTGTGCTGGGCTCTGGGGCTCAGCCCCAGCACACAGGCAAGAAAGAGAGATCAGAAACACCAGCAAACAGCAGCAGAACCCTCTGTGTCTCAGGGTGATTCACTCCTTCCTTCTGCTGTTTTACAACACCCATTTTATCGTAGCATATAAACAGCAGTGCTCGCTTCTCTCAGAAATTTTAGCAGAGGTAGAGCTAAAATGGCTTTGTCATTAAAGTGGGAAACACAGGAAGATTCAGAGGAAAGGCTGAAGTCTGGGTGCCTTCTGACAGTGAGAGAAGGAGAAATGATTTAGTGGAATATTACCTCACTGCATCGAACCACTCAATCTGTCCCCATCTGTCACTGAGCACTTGCAGGAGGGTGCTGGAAAGGAAAACGTTGAGTAGCTTGATAGTCGAGTAAATCAACTGGGCTTTTTCCTTTTCCTTTTCCCTCCCTCATTAGGCTTTGCACACTCACACTACCCAGCAGTGTGCTGTGCCAGGGGAGAGAGGACAGCCCCTGGTGCCATAGGGCTGCAGTGGCCCTGGGCACAGAGACCAGAGGGCTGAGCTGCCCCAGGAGCCACGTCCAGCAGAGCCCCAGGAGACATCTGCATGGATCTGGGAGATCCAGGAGACACCTGGGTGGATATGGGAGATCCAGATCTGGGTGTGAAGGAAGGCAGATGAAGAGGGAATATATCCAGCCAAGCTGCAGTGACTACAGGGGGAGAACATGGGCACCTGAGCCAAGGAACCAGCAGCATCACAGGCAGAGGTAAAGCTGGAGCTGTGATGTGGAAGCAAGGAGGGGCATCTTTGGGCTGAGCATCACCACGGTGCAGCCCACAGGGCAGTGAGGGAACCTGCAGAAACCAGGCTCTGCAGGACCTGCTACAGAGCTGCTACTGGGGACAGAGGGCTTGGCAATTGTTTTCCTCCCCAATAGATCCTACACTCTCAGCAGGACAGACTTTTTCTTACTATTTGTGCAATATTTGTCTGAGCCTAAGTGCTGATGTAAACCATATCCAAATAGTTGGAGGCTCTGTTGCAATGTGTGAAAGGTTTGTTAGCAACTTCGGGGAGTTTAATGAAAGGGTGGGGAAGGGAGCTGGAATTATGACACCACCACAGTCTGGAAATTTTGCTGTTGGATTTGAAGGGGTGGGGTACCTTTCTGTCAAGGTTTCATCCATATGAGAAAAGAAATTGGCAGGAAAAAAAATTAAAAACCTACTAATTTGACAGGATGTGGTGAAATTTTTGGAAAGAGTGAGAATGTTGGCAGCTGCCTCAGCAATGCCTTTCCCTGAGCTGACCCCTCTGGTCCCATGAAAGAGGTCAGAGGTGTGCTCTGCTTCCTGGGCTCCCATGTAGCCTGGAGGAGTAAATAAAGGGTGAATCTTGTGACCCCTGGAATTAATATCAGCTTTGCTGGCCTGCAAGCTTCTTGCAGCAAGAGCCACATCTGCCCGTTTGCGGTGAAGGAGCCACAAATCTCCACATGAAATGACATAAGTGCACTCATATGTGCAAGAGAAAAAGTAGATAAAGAAGATCCAGCCCTGCTTGCTGGGCTGGAACCTGGCCATGTTTTTAGTCTGCTTCTGCACTGCATTACTGCCTTGGGATTTACAAAGCCACATCACGCTTTAAAAGCAGATTTAATCCTTTCCGTGTGCTGTGGCAGAGGCACGGCACCAGAGTTTAGGAGACCTGGTGGAATTCCCAGCCTAGGAAGAGATACACTTCCCAAGCAGTGCAGTGCAGTGCAGCAGTGCATGGCCCATCCTTGCTGGACCATGTGCTGGGATGCAGGGCAAGGACAGCATTGCATCTCAGCCTAGCTCAGGTTGCAGCGATGCAGGCACACGCTCAGGACAGCACAAGCACTTGCTTTATATGGTCTGTGAGATTTGTAGACCTCTGGGGACAGGGACATGCCTGTAAGACACTGATATCTGGTGCCACAGTGCAATGGAGCATCAGTTTGGGGTGCTCTTGGTGCTCCTGGCACAAAATTAACAGGCACAGTTTCCCAGGTTTCGCAGAGGAGAATTTCTGTCCTTTTGACATTGTGCTTGCCTTCATTTTCTGCCCCACTAAGCTGCTCACCCTCAGATTTTTGGGAAACCCCTGCCACAGGGTGGTTTACACCTGTCTTCTGAGGTTATATTGCTCTTTCCTCCTCTCCTGCACACTCAGCTGTCACCCTGCATTGTACTCCTTGTCACAGAACAAGCTGCCATCCATCCTCCTCCCTTCAGTGCACCAGGATTACTCGGCTTCAGCCTTTCCCATCCAGCCTTTCCCAGCCCTGATGACAGGGCAGAGTGACCCAAAGGCTGCCACCATCCTCCAAGGCAGACGTGTCACATGGGGGAACCTGCCCTGCCAAATCATTGGAATGTGTCCTACTGCACTGGGCTGGGTCTGCCTGCACTCAAGACTCTCCTTGAGAAACCACAGGTGATTTGCTGATGTGCATTAAACACATCTCCATTCCTTGCTCAGAATTATTGATCAGTCTAATGACTGTACCCCTGCTGGCTTGCCATTTCATATCTGTGTAACAGAGAAAGGCACATCGATTTTGCTGTTATCAAAATCCTCTTGCATTTGCACATTCTATTCTCTTCCTGCAATTTTCTAATTCCTTCTGGAAAACACGTTACACATTGTCAAGATCAAACTCCTCAGACATCTTGTTTAAATCAAGGGATTCTTAGCACCTTCTGTTTCTTTTGATTATCCATCTGTGCAGAAACAACAAATCCCAGAGCTACTGGGGCAGGGGGAGGCACTGGCAACAACCTCAGTCTGGGGTCACACTTGCTGGTATCATCCTTTGCTTTGGTGGATTGTGCTGATGAGGAAAATTAGCAAAGTACCTCTTCACAAGGAATATTATGTGATCATCAAACACGCTGGAGCTTTGGAGTCACAAAAAGCTTAACATTTCCCACACCACTATGAACTAACATTACCATCAATAATCACTTTTCTTACCTTCAAGTGTTCTCCATAGAGGTATGCATTATTCTCATTTATCTTCTCAAACACCATAATAACCTTCAGTCAGTTGATTTCCTTCCAGTTACTAGTTCTGTAGTAAATCAGTGTTTGGTTAGGGTGACTGTCTCTTCTATATGGACCCATTCAGATTTGAGTCTCCCCTTGCCACACAATCAGAATAATTTACTTTTGTGCCACCTCCTCCCTCCAAGACTTGTAACACTGATTTTTGAAGTGGCAGAATTTTCCAGGGGTGAATTGTGGGCAGGAGGATGCAGATGAAGCTGAGTTTCAGCTGGGTTGCTGGTGCTCAGCAGCAGAGCCTTCCCTGCAGTCCCCCAGGCTCACAAGTGTGTGCTGGCTCAGCCAGCTGTGCACCCTCAAACCCCAAACACCTTGCTTCCCCTTTCCTAACAAGCATGTAATCAAATTAAGGCAGCAACTCATTATATCTGCTGGTGCCCTTTCCTGCAAGGCCTCTCTGCTAACCCAGAATCTGGCAATAAACATGGAAATGCCTCCAGTGTGGTGGGATATCAACATTATTCTATAGCATATCTGTAAAATCAATATTCATACACTATTAAAAATTAATGCACATGTTTCTATTAATAATGAAATTACTGCAATATTAATAAAGTTAAAACACACGTTGGCACAGATCTAAGTGCACTGAATAAAGGGAAGTGTTCCAACCAGCCTCTCTCTTCACAAGCTGTGGGTGTGGGGAATGAGGCTTTTCCCCTGCACCAGGGAGGTTCCAGAGCTGCACAAGGTCTGTTCTGTTTTCTCATCTGATTTCTCCAACAAGGGCCTGTCCCCTTCAGCTTCCTTCAAGAGGAAGCTGTCCCTGGCCTGGGAAAATTTCCAGGTGATTGTGGAGCAAACCAAACATCACAGGGGACTGCAGAAAACTTCTTGTGGCAGGGCTGGCTTGAGGCTGGTCACCTTTTCTGTGGGTCATCCTGAGTCATTTGCTGTGCTGCTCAGGACAAAAGCTGGCTCCAGGGAAAAGCAGAGGGGACTGCATGGCCATTCACATTTGGAAATACTTGTGGTCACTGGTTTGCCTGTTATCAAAGGTAAAGGGTGCCCTCCCAGCCCCTTCCACTTCAGGCAGAAATTAAAGGCACTTCGCAGGTGTGCTTGGGAGAGGAAATCTCCCCTAGGATGGGAGAAAAGATAATTGATTAGGGCACAGTTTAGGAAATAATGGGGATGCAAAAGTTTAATCTTCCTTCCAGAATTATTCTCTCAAATCAACTAACCTCCATTTTGAGTGTCAATTAATGGAAATTAAATTACTAAAAGGGGAATCGTAATAATTATTGCCAAGTGAGTACAGTGGGGATGTAGGACAGTGAGATTTTTTGCCTTTATCTCTCCTACATCAGCAGGGAAGGTGTGGAGAAGCCCCTTAAGGACATGGATGGGATAATGCATCTCTGAAAGCTGCACCATCCAAATACCCTGCCCAGGATATCTGCAGGACACAGGAACCTCCACCTGCTGTAGATGGTGTGAACTCTGAACTTGTGTAACTGGGGCTGTTCTCATTACCCAGATAAATGCTTAATCCCACAAGTTAATTGGCACAAATTACAACTGCAAAGTTGCTCTGCTCTTGTGTGATAAACTCTCCTAGGATTTCAGTTTGGCAGGTCTGAGCAGTCCTGAGGTTTAACTGTCCACTCATTTGCAATGATAAAAACCAGGGTTGCTGCCTTCAGGAGTCACTGGTGAGTTATGCCAGCAGCAGATGAGGAGCAGGGCTGCTGCTTCCTGCTGTGGGTCGTTTTTTGTGCTCTGATTTAAAAAATGGAGCGAGAGCTGGGACACAGGCACATTTGCTCCTATTTTTCTTCTTGATTTTGTGTAAATGGAAGTCCATGGTATTGAGCTTATTTTATGGGGACAGAAAAGCAACTCCCACACTTCCAGTGTGTTCCTTCTCTGCAAATTCAGCCTTTGTGGGTGCACAGGGTGCCCTATTTAGTGACAATGGTAGAATCAGGTTTGGGGTTTGGTTTTAAGCCCAGGTTATGGGAATTTCTGCAGAGCTGGCATGTCACTTTGAACTCAATAAATGACTTGGCCTTTTCACCAGCCCTTTGGGTTAGTGTTGAGCCCCTCTGAGACTTCAGATCTAATACAGGCACTTTGTACCTGATCACATTAATGCAAACCAGATGTAAAATTACCCCTTAGTGGCACCTCAGTCCTTTTCTTTTCTTTTTCTGTCACCACTTGCACAGCTGCAGTATCACCACTGCAAAGGGGGAGGCAAAATACAGAGGCAGTGGAATGGGTGCCCTGGGGATGGGCTGTCTTCAGCAGGAGGATAAAATCTCTCTCAAGACTTTTATTTCCCTAACATACGCAGAATCCATGGGGATCTGGCAATAACTAATGCAGTTATTCCTTTCTGTCTCCCAGGGAAGGTTGTGGATGGTACCTGGTAACTCACAGGGATGTTTCTGCTCCAAGTTTTACAGGTCTGGCCTTGGTACAGTGTGCTCACTTCTCCAACCCCTCCATCTCCACCAGCAGCAAAGCACTGATTGTTGAAAGATGAATGACTTCACTTTTCCAGCTCCAGCATATGTTTGCATGTCTGAGAGCAAGAAACATGTGAATCTCACACAGACTATTGGAATTCCAGCTCTGAGGACTGACAAGTAAATATGAAGTCACACAGTATTTCATAGAAAACCCACAAATCTTATGTTTGCTGGGCTAAAGTTGATCCTTTGAGGCATGAGCCAAGAAAAACCTCTCATATTATTTACACCAAGATTCCTCTAAATTCTGAAACTGCAGCTTGATTGAGGAGTTCATGCCTTGTAAACTCCAAGTTTCCCAAGAAGCAGCCAGAGGCACATAATCCTTTGCTAAGCTGTCCATAAGGAGCTCTGCTAGCTTGGGTGAATCGAGTGTGGGATAACAGATTACACTGAATAAAAATGAGAAACCACAATGACAAAATAACGTTATAATATTAAAATAAATCAAATCATACACTGCCATTATTCTGATACAGAATTTTTGCACAGCAAATTTGATACATGTACAAGAAGTCAGGCAGCCTATTACAATAAACTTCAGGGTTCCTTTTTTCTTTAATATAAACTACATTTTAATACATAATTTGAGATGATCAGGTAGTTTTACACCAATTCAAGTAACAACAACTTCTCTTCTTAGAATAGTAAAATAACAAAATATTTTAATGCTCTGAATACTGAAATGCTTTGGTTCCACCTGCCACTTTTAAAAAGTGTAAGAACTACATCTATTGGTTAAACCTTTACCCTAGAGGTGCGCCTAACATACAAATAAAATTATATTAATAAAGATACAAAATACAATGTAAATACAGTTCTTTTGGCAATTGTCATATGCTTCACACTATGCAGTTTCCAGTTCTTAGTTCTATTCAGGTATTCCAAAGTGTGAAGATATGGCCAAGTTTTTCCAAAACTGGTAATAAACTTGGATTTTTTTTTTCATTCTGGGGTTAAACTGGAACCAGGAAGCCCATAAAATGATTCAGGAATGGTCAAGCCCCTCCCTCAGAAGGAGTTTTGCTCTAGTAGATGTTGTTTGGCCACCCCAAAATGAAAGCATCCTCCACTGTGAGTCCCTTGGCCACAGCAGCAGTGTCTCATCTCCAGCTGACGTTGGTGAGGCAGGAAAGTGTGGGGAAGGGCTTCTCCTGGAAAATACTGGAGTTTTTCTGTCACAATAACAAGAGAACAAAAATACTGAGCGGCTTTTTCCAGTGCAGAACAGTTCCTGCTAAAAAAAGGCGTCTTCTTTTCTGAAGTCTGGCAGACACCTGAACCTGCTGTGGGCAGTCCTGAGGCAGGCCAGGCCCGGGAGGCACGGGCAGGTGTGGTGCATCCTCCGCCCAGAGAAGGGCACCTGGGGACAAAGCAAGGGCATCAGTGACAGGGAGAGCCACCTGGCTGGGGGGTGACATGGGAGGAATAATGGGGATGTGGGGAATGCTGCCCAGGTCCCTCCCGTCACTGCCAGAGCTCCCCACGAGCTGCAGCACAGAGCAGCTGGCAAAGGCAGCCCTGTCTGACACCCTGTGCAGGATGGGAACAGTCATGCTGCTGTGTAAACCTATATCTGGGACACATGTTCTCCATTTAGTCCTGTTTCACAAAGCAGTTTGTTGTGAAACCACACTGGCCTTTAACATCAAGTTTTGTGGTGCCACCGTGCAGGGCTTTCTGCGTGTCCCAAATCCTGCCCTGTCACGTGGCACAGAGATCTGGGAACCCTGGCATCCCATAATAAGGCTGGAAGGGACCTCTGGAGGTGACCTTGCCTGACCTCCCTTTGAGCAGGATCCTTTTCACCTCAGGGCAGAGGTTTCTCATTTCATCCCACCCTCCTCCAGCCACGCTGTGCTGCAGGGAGCACATATGGAGAGCATTAGACAAATTTAATTGTGCCATGACATGCACATGCACTGACACTCTTCAACAACTTGGTCACAAGCCCTGTCTCCTACAGGAGCCAAGCAGGACAGCCCAGTGGGAAATGTCTGGGAGCACACACTGAGCATTCCCTGGATGCAGCAAAGGAGGCACAGAGGTACAAAGCCACTGCTACCAGCCAGGCAAGCAGCCCTAATTCCCCCACTTCCAGATTTCTGTGTGGTTGAAGCCTAAAATTTTAATATTCCAAGATTTTCTTGTGTCAGTGTACAAATTTTGTCTTTAAGGAAGTCCCACACTGTCCTCTGTGCACAGTGCCAAGCACCAGCCTGCCTCCAGTGACCCTGCTGGTGCAGGAGGTGGGCAGAGGAGAGGGCTCACATCCCCTGCAGAGCCATCTGAAGAGCAGCCCCAGGGCAAGGGATGTCGTGGGTTTCCCCATGGCACCCAGCACAGCCCCTCTGCTCCAGCCCAGCACACAGGCTGGGGAGTCCCCATGGGAATCACCCCTTTGGGTGCCCACACACAGCCCTGCAGCAAAGCCCAAAACCTGAGTGAGCTCTCAGCCTTCTGACAGCTTGAGTGAGTTACTCAAAACTTTCCACTTGCTGTAAAGAAACGTTCCTTTCAGCAGGACTCCCACACTGCCAAACCTCACCTGCCTGGCCCTCCAAACCCTGCCTCAGACCCTTAAAATTCCAGCTGGGACTGCTGATGGCATCAGTCCATCACCATCTACTTGTTTAGAAGGAAACTAGAAGGTGGAACCCCAACTGCCAGCCATCTCCTCCAGTTATCTCCTGGCTCCTCTGGATGTCCCCAAGGTGCCATGGCCATGGTGGTGCCTGCCTTTGACCTATCTTGCAGGTAAATGAAAGGTTTTGGTGATCAGAGCACCCAGCTGCTCCCTACACAAGTATTTACAAGAGAGGAACCACTGAGCAATCCCTCCATCCTTACAATAACCTCATTTCCTCTTCTCCAGAAAATCAATTTGCTTTGTGTTTCTCAGGAAGATCAGTGGGGTGAGGAATCAAAAATCTAAAATTAACCTCATAAAGCTTATAAACCTCAGTGATTAAGTCTGGGGTGGACAGGCATTTTCTCTGATTGTAATTATGCAGGCAATCAGGTTGAAATATATCAGACAGTTTAAATTATTGCCCAATAACAATAAGCTCATAAAACCCTCTAGAAGACAATTTCTCTTATCCTAATTCCTGGTAATGGAAAGAGCCCTTACAAGAAAAACCTGTTGCATTACATAGTAAAAAGGACAATTTAGTCCCCAGTGTAACAGCAGAAGTTTTAAAAATTTAACTGCAATAAGATAGAGCCTTAAACTTCCTAAAAGTGAGAAAATAAACTCTAGATACTGAGCTGAGAAACCAGGGGTTGGAGTGAGAGAGGCAGCTAACTAGCTGCACATTTATGACCTGAATTTATTGCCTTTTATCTTCCACTTGTGATGACTCTTGGGCTGTGCTCTTCCCTGAGGATGGCTCTGAGGACCACCAGGTTCTCAAGCTCCCTGCTAACATCCCATTCAGTCTTTTGTGTTTTAAATAAGCAGCTTTTTTTTCATACTGAATAACAAATACATAATTACATAGCCTTAAATGAATGCACTTATTAAAATAATTGTATTAATAATCCAGTGTGTGTGTATACATGTATATATACACATATAGTTGAAATTAATAGGTAGAATAGAAACAAAGAGAGACTGTGGGAACTTGAGAAAAGTCCAAGTCTCAACACCTTCTCAATGCACCAGGTGTCCCAACAACAACTGGTGACATTTTTATGCTTGTGACAGGATCTTGTCCCCTGCCCCTGGGGTTGGTGGCACTTGCTGTGCTCCTGCTCACACCAGTAAGGATTGGCAGGGCTGGGCTGGGGAGCTGCTAACACTGCTTGGGATCACATAACACAAAACAAAGCAGCAACAACAAACTAATAAGAGAACAATCTGGGAAGCTTGTAGTGCTTTCATCCCCTGATTCTCTTCAGCATAATTCTGACAGTAATGCACTTCCTTACATCAGCACCTTCATCACTGCTCCCATGCAGATGCAGATAGCTGAGTTTTGTAAGGAATGAGAAGTTTCCCTGATTCTCCACCACTTACAGGTTTCATGCCGTGTGCCATACAGCTCAGGACATCCCCCCAGCCCCACAGCCCCGCTGTGAGGTACTCACCCTGTGGCTCAGGGGGTGGCACTCGTCTCCCAGGTTTCCCATGGGGGTGCACATCCTCAGGCTGCGCATCCAGAGGCTGACGGCGCAGCACATCCCAGCGCCACACTGCTGGTCCCGGTCACAGGCCTGCAAATTAAATGAGGAAGAAATGTACTCCAGAAATAGATCAGGTGCTCAGGAGCTGCCTCTGGCACCCCTAAGTTATCATGGCTCATTAAGGCTGAATAATAAGATTTCAGGCTGGTTTGTGATACTTGTGTTTCCCATGGATTGTAACACGCAGGCTCCTGGCACGTTTTGGAGTTGAGACTGGGTTTTTTAAAGCCAGGCCACACACAGAGCTGCTCTGGGCCAAACCCAGGACTGTCAGTGATTTACAGTCCCAGCTTCTGAGCACTGATAGACCATGGCATGTGGCCCTCACTTTCCCAGCTCAGTGCCTGCGTGAACTCAGGCAGGAGCAAGCACCAACCACACTAAACTTGTCACCAAAAGAGTCACCAAACCAGCCTCATGGAGAGGCTAAGGTAGGAAACCATCCATTAATTTAATGACTTTAGGTAACTATTCCTTCTAACTTCACATCATAGTTGTGAGTACCCTTGCAAGACTGCATGATAGTTTTGTTAGAGAAGTCCAAGTGGAAGTGGCTAAACAGAAGTTTAAATATGGATTCTGTGGTTGTTATCTAGAATTACACATAACTAGAGGTTTTAAGAAAGGCTTTGCATAAGTTTCCACATCCAAAAAAAATGCTGCTGTGGTAGCATTCCCCTTCACGGGAGGCAAAAAAATATTTTAACCACTTACTCAATACAGCTTAGATAAGCAAAAACCAAAATGCAAACTAGTGGATATGTTTTAAAACCCACAAACCATGAAGAGCAATTGACACATTAAACAAGTTACTGTACATCTTTCAGTTACTTTTGAATCAAAAGCTTATACAGATTTAATGCAAAAACCAGTCTCCTTCCTCCAGTGAGAAATGCCATCAGTGTAAGCTTGATTAACTCACTGCTCTGGGTGTCTGACAGCAGCAGTGAGACCAAAGGCACTGCTCAGCACTACGTAAATGGGAAACTCACAAAAACCTGCGTAAATGATGATAACAGCTCTGGGGAAAGCACATATCAGAGTAAACATTCCCTTGAGAGAAAAACTCTCTGATCTTACCTTGGGATTTACATGATAAATTACTTTAGATTGTACTCACTGGGTAAATATTGCACTGACCAGCAGAAGCCAGATCAAAATAAGATCAGTCAGTAGTTTAGGAAGAAGCTGTTGCATTAGGATCACTATTAAATAGTGTGTGTGACCCAAACAGCTTCAAAGCACAGAGCTCTGTGCTGCAGGTAAGCCCAAACACAGAGCATGTGCTTGTAAGATTAATATAGCCATAAAACTATGACTCCAGCCTGCTGGGTAGGTAATAATCACTTTCTGACCTCTCTCTTAAAAAATAAAATAAAATAAATAATCACTCTAATGATATTATTTTGCCCTAGTCACAAATAAAAATGCAGGTCCAGTGATTTTGGCTGCCCCCAGCACACTGGTGTCCACTGCTCAGCTGGAGTCAGGTTCTGCTATTTCTCACCTCTCAGCTCCTGACTCTCTTTTTTTTTGTTTTTCCTCAGTTATATCTCAAACTTCATTCATCTCTGTGGGATTGGTCCTGGGGTTGAAAAGCCCACCTGACTATGTCCTACGAAGCAAAGGTCTTGAATGTCCAGGCTGAATAATTTCTTCCCTAAACTCACACACACATATTTACATCTGGCAGAACTTTTAAGGCTCCCTTTCCAAAAATGTATGACAAGTTTTGAAAATATTCAGCCCAAGTGTTCCTGCCCACACCTTATCTGTAATGTGTAATTCCTGCTGCTACTCCTGAACTTCCCCAAACACCACATGAGCTCCTCATAAAAACACAGTTTTCTGGAAAATCAACCCAATAATATGTCCCAGCTGAAATGCCAGCTGCAAAGGCAACAGGTTTCAGCACAAGAACCACTGCTGAAGTGGAGAAACTTTGAAAAAAGTCCTTAAATTGCAAAGGAAAAACACCTTGCAGACTTAGATGTTGGGGAACACCTATGTCAGCTCTCATCTGAGATTTACCTGTTCACCAAAAGCCAAAAATGCATCAAAGTGGTTTAAGCAGAAATGCTCTGCAATAGTTAATAAAGTAACATTTCCTATTCTAATCTATTTTTACTTTTTGAATCTGGCTTGTCCTTGATCTATTATTCAGTGCCTCACTATTACTTTATTTAATGTTTAATTATGCTTTAAAGGTGTGACCACAACTCTAATAACAGATAAACTGCTCCTCTGTTGCTGGGAATGTTTCTACTTAAAGGAAACTTGAAATAATCAAATATTAAAAATTCCTTCACATTCTCTGTTCTAAAAAAATAATCAGTCCTGGGAACTGATCTCACTTCCAGAGAAATGCCCATGAGCTGTTTCATGGACTTCAGGGGTCCGGACAGGGTGTCTGGACAACCACAGGGAAATCCACTGCTGTGCATGCAACTTCTGATGGTTACAAAAGACATGTAAGCTCTCAAAGGAATGCAAGTGCTGAGTTATTAATCCAAAGCAAACACTTAAAAAATAATTTTACATAAAAGTGATGCAACGTTTTTGGTTAAATAACGTCTTTAGGAAAAAAAAAAATATTTTCACAACCAGAGTAAATCTTGAGCCTAAAAACAACAACAGAGACTTGTTTGCAAGGAGTGGCTATTGAGGGAAAAAAGCAGCATGGTCATAGACAAAGAAAAAAAATAAGGAAAACAGCGTTTTCTGAGGATTGTAATCCTGCCGTGTACACGGAGGGGCCACAGGAACTTGGAGTGCACAGTGGGCAGTGCCATGCCCTGAGCCAGATCCTCTCAGAGCAGGTTTGGGGACAGCTGGGGCTGCACGGGGGGAGACGGGAGACAGCTCCAGCCCTGGAAAAGCAGCAGGAATCTCTGCACGCTCCCAGACCAGCCTGCAGACAACATCCCCCGAGCCCAGCCATCCCTCACCCCAAAGGAACAGACCCCACGTTGTGGCGTCCCCTCACCTCAGAGACCCACGAGCCCTGGCACTGCCCACCACAGAGACTGACACGTCCTGGCATCACTCAGTGCAGAGAGACCCCCAGGCTCTGACACCGCTTAATCCAGACCGAGCCGCAGCTCCGGGCATCCCTCATCCCTGGACGGGTGCCACGTCCGGTATCGCTTATCCCAGACGGACCCCAGGCCCCGTCACCTCTTATCACCTGGCACTGCTTTCCGTCCCACATCCTCCTTATCCCTTATCCCGGCTCCGGCCACCCCTCACCGCACTCCACACCGCTCCGTCCTGCGGACAGACCCCGAGTCTCGGCAGCGCTCACCCAGAGAGACCAGCCGGGGGAATCCCGCAGGGCAGAGCGCTCCCTTCTGCCCGGGCATCCCGCAGGGCAGAGCGCTCCCTTCTCCCCGGGCATCCCGCAGGGCAGAGCGCTGCCTTCTCCCCGGGCATCACTCACAGCAGAGCGCTCCCTTCTCCCCGGGCATCACTCACAGCAGAGCGCTCCCTTCTCCCCGGGCATCACTCACAGTAGAGCACTCCCTTCTCCCCGGGCATCACTCACAGCAGAGCTCTCCCTTCTCCCCGGGCATCACTCACAGCAGAGCGCTCCCTTCTCCCCGGGCATCACTCACAGCAGAGCGCTCCCTTCTCCCCGGGCATCACTCACAGCAGAGCGCTCCCTTCTCCCCGGGCATCACTCACAGCAGAGCGCTCCCTTCTCCCCGGGCATCCCGCAGGGCAGAGCGCTCCCTTCTCCCCGGGCATCACTCAGCAGAGCTCTCCCTTCTCCCCGGGCATCACTCACAGCAGAGCGCTCCCTTCTCTCCGGGCATCCCTTACAGCAGAGCTCTCCTCTCTTCCCGGACATCCCGCACGGCAGAGCACTCCCTACTCCCCGGGCATCACTCACAGCGGAGCGCTCCCTTCTCCCCGGGCATCACTCACGACAGAGCGCTCCCTTCTCTCCGGACATCCCGCACAGCAGAGAGCTCGTCTCTCCCCGGACACCCCTTATCCCGGGATGTCCCCCCAGTCCCGCTATCACTCCCCACGAACAAACCCCGACTTCTCTCCCCGCTGCCGTGGCAGAGCCTTCCCTCCCCCGCAGCCCCGGCCCGCCCCAGCCCTCCCGGTCCCGGTCCCGGTGCCGGTCCCGTGGGTGCCGGGCGGCGGCGCTCACCCCGGTGATGACGGCGCCGTGCCCCGCGGCCAGGAGCAGCATCAGGAGCAGCAGCAGGATGTGTGGCAGCCCCGGCGGGGCTCCGCGCACGCTCCGCATGGTGCGGTGCCGGACGGCCCGGCGCTCCCCGCGGGCGCGGTGCGGCGCAGCGGAGCCGGGCTCGGAGCCGGCCCGCAGTTATAAAGCCGGGGCTGAGTCACCCCCGCCCGGCAGCGCCGCGGCCGCGGCTGAGCGCACACACCGCGCCCAGGTGCGCGGCTGCGGGCAGAGACGGGGCGGGGGGGCCGCGCAGGGATGGGGAGAGCGGGGCTGGCCGAGGGGACATCCCAAGAATGCTGGGACATCCCGCATCTGGTCTGGGGGATCTGGGCTTAGGGGGTAGCATCCCACAGAATGTTGGGGACATCCCAAAACAGGTCTGGGGGATCTGGGCTTTGGGGGTAACATCCCACAGCAGCTCTGGGGGAATGTCCCAGGGCTTGGGGGGAACATCCTGCAGTGGGGCTGAAGGATTTCCCAAGGCACTTGTGGTGGAGTGGTCCCAGGGCTGGCTGGAGACACCCTATAGCAGGAATGAGGATGCCACAGCAGGTCTAGGGGTTCAGCCCAAGGCTGACTACGGACATCCCACAGCAGGATGAGGGGAAACATCCCTCAACATATTGGGGACATCATGCAACAGGTCAGGGGCAGGACACAGCAGGTTCTGAGGAGATCCCACAGCAGGATGGGGGGATTTCACACCAGGTCAGAGCACATCCCACAGCCACTGGAGCCAGCATGGAGCAGTGCCCATGTTCCCTCTGCTCCCTGGCCAGCAGCAGACCCAGAGCCAATGTTGCCCCTGCTCCCTCTGTGAATGGAAACCACCTGTAGCCCTCAACCCAGCCTCTGCTGACACCTGGCAGAGCTGAGGGCATGGCTGTGGGGGGACATGAAGGCTATGCTCATTTTGTCTGGGGCAGAGCAGCATCAAATGTACCCCACAGTTCGAGTAAGAATTGGACCAATCCCAGTTCCTGCTGGAAGCCCAGAACCCCTCTGAATTCCTGTTCTCCTGTGGTTCTTCCCTCCTCACCACAGGCAGTCCCTGCCTCTGCCAAAGCCCTCCTGGCTCCCATGGCAGCCAGGGGCACAAGAAGAGCACAGCTCTGCTCTTCAGCAGGGCTGGCTCCCCTCAAAGATCCGTGGGGAGGCAGTGAGGAGAAGGAGCATTGGGAGCAGAGACCCCCATCCCACAAGCAGTGCCTCACTGGCTCCTTCCAGCACAAAAGCCAGGCCATGGTCTCATGGTCTCAGGGAGCACCTGTTTCTGCATGCACACCCCTGAAATTCAGCACAAACCAAAGTCTAACCACTAATGGTGGTACCTTTGGGCACCTCCATCCCCTGGAGAACAGGAGGTTCTTCTGGAGGAGAACATCACTAAAACACATGCAGTATTTCCTTCTCTTCTTCTCTCACTCTTCTCTCTTTTCCTTACTTTTCCAGCTTTTTATCCTTCTTTTTGCCTTTCTTCCCCCTCCTAACTTACTTTTTGTCCCTGTTCCTGCCTCTTTGTCAATACTTTTATCTCTCTGGGCCCTTTGTTCTACTGCCATCCTCCAGCGTGTCCCATTCTCACAACCAGACCCTTTTCCCCCAGATTTTCCAATTTATATTTTTGTTCCAATTGGGAAGGCTGAGCCTTTGCAGAGCCCACATTTCCCTGAGACCCCAGCCAGGCTGGTTCCTTGGCTGAGGTTTGTCTGAGGCAGCTGAAGGGGGGCAGGAGCACACACCCAGTGTCTGGCACAGCTCAGTCCTGTCAAATCCATTCCTAGGTGGCCTCCCCTGGGGGGTCAGCCTGTCTGGAGGTGTTTTCATTACAAACCTGGCCTTTTTGAGTGCTCAGGGTTGTTTGGTACAAGTGCACTCAATGCAAATATGGGCTGGGTAAATAGAGCTTTACTCCAAGGATGCTTTAAAACCAAATTGGGATAAGCCAATTTTGACGTGAAAGGATTAAAAATAACTGGGATGTATCCTTAGTTGTTGTAAACTCATGTTGCTGCCTGAAGAACTGGCAGTTTAAACCAGGTGAAGGGATTAACTTGTTTTAAATTGTTTGTATCCTAGAAACTAAAAATGAATGTAAGCCAGGAATAATTACTTTCACAATCTCCACGTGCCCAGAACTTTCAAAAACAAATAATCACTTTCAGCTCTAAACCTCCTGATCCTCTAAAAACACTATAGAATTGAGCAGAAATAATAAGGGGGAAAGGAAGAGTTTTGTGCAGGTTTGCGTAGACTCAGTCATTTCTTGTAAAAGCCATTTGACATAAAAAGTATCACTTATGGAAGGTTGTCAGTCCTGAGCCTGGAAGGGCAGCATTATACATTACAATGGGGATGCTACAGACTTATTAGAAACCACTCTAATGTCAATATTCTTGTAACCAACTTGTGCCAAAACTGGTTTGCTATCAGAAGAGACCTTTCACTTCTATATGGCTTTTAGATGATTATAAAATGTTAATGAATTATTAATTAATTTCACTTAAATAATTCCTGTTGTTAAAGAAAAGGTGAAAGTTGAGGAGATGACTTTCTGAATACCAGTGTCATTACAATTGTTTTACTGCAAAAGTTGTAAAAATCCACAACGTGTCTAAAATATAAATCCTCACAGTGCTCATCTCATAAATGCACCAGAGTTTCAGAATTTTTTTTTTATTTCTTTGCTCCACTTTGAAGAGTAGTCTCATATTACTTTACTTTATTTAAAAGGTTTTTTGCATAGCTGGGATTTTACTGAACAAATTCATTCTGAAATATGTAACATTTCCCTCTGTATCTTTTCAGTTTTTGCTGGTATCAGACCAAGAGCACCCTGTGGGACACCTGGGGACAGCACAGGGCAGAAACAGTTCTCCAGCCTCTCTTATTTTATCACAATTAATTCTTTCCCTAAAAACTCTCTTAATAATGACAATATCTAATTTGTTTAATCTTTCACACTATTTATCCAAAAATGGTCTTGATTCAGCAAAATGGTGAAAGTTTGCTGACTCTTGTGGAGGAAGAATGTGTTTATTTATATCAGATACATAAAAATATATAGTCTAGGAATAAAGGTCACACAAGGTATGGAAGACCTCAAATCAGTTGCTTGTAGTGCCTGAAATAATCTGAACACACAAGTCATTCAAGAATAAATTTCTAAGCTGTACCCTGGACTGGGATACAATCCTTATTTATCAATAATTAATGTTCAGACAAACTGCTCAAGACTATTCTCAATCATTTGTCTTTTCTCTTGGGAGGCAGAATTTCTGCTGACATTAATTTGCATCCCCAGCATTCACTCAACCACCATTTATGTTTTTTTTGAGTTGCAAATATTTTCGTAAATGACTTCTAAGTTTTCTGCCTCTCTCTCTGATGTGGCTGGGGCTGGCCAGCACCTTCTCGAGTTACCAGCAGCAGTCTGGCAGAGAAATGGAGGCTTCATACCTGCAGCTCTCAGCGGGACTGTAAAAGGCAGCTGGGATCCGAGGTGTGAGTGGCTTAGCAAGTCTGGGCACCCCCGGTGTGATGCTGGCTCACACAGAGAGTGGTGTGCATGATGTGGAGAAAATGAGAGGCAATTCAGGCTGTGAGACACAGTTCTCACAGGTGAGATTGCCTTTGGAGACGTCCATGGGGCTGCTGCTTGCGGGAACTTGCAGCACAGGCTGAGAGCTCAGCGCCTTCCTGCCCCGGGATGGGATGCAGGTGAGGAGAGCAGCAGCATCCACGCACCTCTCGCTCATGCCTGGCCTCTTCTGACGTCAGACAAACTCATTTCTGAAAGGTCTAAACAAAAATGCTGATTTTGGGATAAGAAGAGGCACTGTTGTCTGAATTCCTACCGAATCAATCCATAAATTCCTTTAGTGAATCCAAAATGTAGAACACGTATCTCAAGAGATATCAAACACTGACTTACAACAATGAAGACAACTTCCCTCAGCAAACTACTCCAACTTTTAAAACCTCATTTCCTGTTTGAATTTCACTGATCTGGACCAGCATATGATATTAAGCCCTCTAATATCAGGAATTTTCACCTTCCATATGTAATAAGCTGGGAAAAATTCCACAATACCTGTTTCACTACACAGCGACATTTTTGTCACCAACAACTGGTTCTGGTAGCTCATCTCCATAACCTTTCTAACAGGTCAATAAACTTTGCAAAGTCTCTGGCATGACTTCAGGAATATTGTCATCCCCTGGGAATAGCCACTCTGTTCTATTCTTAGTTATGCAGTCCTGCAGACCAAGTCAACAATCATGTATAAACAGAAATATAGTGAATACACTAATGAAAATGAAACAGATTGACAAAGAACTTCAGCATTAAAAAAGCACCCACAAGTGATTTTATTTCTGGGGTCAGACAAGAAATAATTGTAATGAGCTGCTGTTGTAGCAATCTGTTCCCAGTGCTCCTGGAGTCTCATTATACTGCTTTTCAGCACTGCTGTTGTCATAGTAGTCCCTGAAGAACCTTATGTAAGGAATAAGATGATGGTTCCGCAGTGTGTTAAAAAAGAGCATTTAACAGATAAGTGCTAATGTTCTAGATTAGGGATTCTCACTGCCTTACTCTGCACTGGCTCATGTAATTGCATGAATCACTTTGATTGCCAAGTGCACGCTCTCCCGTCAGCTCAGAGGGATTGAAGTGGAATATTACAGAGTCTGCTCAGGAAACAGTGCTAGAATAAGGAAAAGCTGCAAACATACCACAAAAACTAACAATTTCTGGTTACTCATGAAATTTACTCCTTTGATTTGCACACAGATTTTATTTAGATTTTTGTGCAGACGTGACTGTGTTGGCAGAGTCCAGGGCAGTTCCAAGTGATTCAGCAGGAACTGTGGATTTATGTGATGGGCAGGGACTCAATGCCTTTCTGTAATTTTCAGATATGTCTTTTAAAAAAATGTAGAGTTCCTGCCAAGAAGATACAGAATTGGTTTGGGGAGTTCTCTGGACTTTGGGGAAACATTCTTTCAGTCTTTTTTCCTCTTGCTGATTGCGTTTGGTGGGAAACAACTTTCTCCTGCACACCAAAATGGGTGATGAGCTGTGATCTGTGGGCAGAGGATCCTCTGGTGGAGCCAGGGTCTCTCCCTGCACACCTAGCCTAGAGAGGGAGGTCATTTTTCATTGAAATGGGATTTACTGGGCCGTGGGGGAAGGAGGTGGGGAGGCTTCCAAGCCACAGAAATCTACCAAACACAAGAACTGGAGAGGAGTTTTTCAGGAGGGCATTGTTGTAGATCTGCTCCCACCATGGACAGGCAATTTATGCTATACCTCAATAGGATCTGGTGAGACCGAGGCCAGGCAGGTTTTATAGGCTCATATTCAATAAACAAAACAGCCCAGCCCACCTTTCCTCCCTGCCAGGCCCCTCATGGGTCCCCTGGTCCCTTCCAGTTCTGCCTCCCCACCTCCCCAGGCACCACACAGGTCTCCTCTGTGTCCCTCCTCATGGAAACCTGTGGGAGCACTGTGAATGCTGCTAATCCCTGGCTTGCCACTGTCTCCAGAGGGACCAAGAAGAGGTCACTTGTTCAGTTTTTATTTACTGTACTGGTGCCACATGGCTTCCTTGGATTGCCTGCAGGGAGTAGGGCTTTTTTTTTTTTTTTTTTTTTTTTTTTCCTCTTCTCCTTAACACACAGTTTAGTTTCTGTTTTGGTTTTGTTGCTTTGCTTTTCCAGTCCTTGGCTGGAATGTAGTGGTGGCCAGTGAGAGGATACAGGGCAGGTTGTGCTGCTGCCCCTATTAGCATATGAGGTCTGGAAATAATTATCCAACAAGGCCATGCCCAGAGAAAAGAGTCTGCAAATCACCAGAATTTCACCAGTAAAATCCCTTCTTCTGCCCCTCTGTTCTGTCCCACTGTCTTCCCAAGGCCAGTGGCAGTTGCAGCTGTTCTCCTGCTCGTTTGGGGTGTGCAAGGTGGGTGCTGTGTGGGGTGTCATCTGCAGGCAGGGAAGCAGAGGAGCTGGCAGCACATCTCTCCATCCCACTGCATGGGGCATTCCCCAGGGCTGATGTGGGGCTGGCAGCTCCATGGCTCTCCAGCCCTCCCTAATGCTCTGAACCTTGGCCATCCAAGGCAGAAACAGGGAGGGCACACACACAAATCTCGCCCACCTCCCCATCTGCCTTGGCTTCAGGCGCCCCATGAGATTTTTTAAATTTTAATTTCTCATTTCTGACTTTTTCCTCTCATCCCTGTACTTTGCTCTGCTTCATCTGTCACTGCCATGGGAAGGTGGGTATTCCCAGCAGAGCCCATCTCAGGTGCCTCCAGGGCCTGGAGCACCACTGAGTTCCTTTTTTCTCCTTTTCATCCTTATGCAAGATTGCTCAGAAGGGTGAAAATTCCAGTGAAATGGCATGTTAGCAAAAAGCATGCATTAACAACCCTGTGGGGATGGCTGCAAAATGCTTTCCCTCACCAGAGCCACCTCCAACACAGAAACTTCACTTACTACTCCCTTAAGGATGAACTTAGAAAATTGCAATGTCTCTCTAGTGAGTTATATTTCTAAGAATCCCAAAGCACTTAGTAAATTACATTCTCCTGACTTCCTTCAGCTGTGACTGGGGTATAACCAGAACTGGGGTGGCAACTGGCAAGTGTTTAACTTCACATGCCCTCATTAAAAATGAGTTTTGGCTACACAAGAGAAAGAACCCCACCCCCGGCTTGGTATCGTGCTGTTTGCAGTTTTCTCTTAGGATGCAGAAAACAAAGTGCTAATGTGGAGCTTAGATCTGTTTGGGCTGTTCTCAGGAAATATAATGGAATTTTCGGCATCGGAAGAATGGTTTGGGTTTATCTTTTAGCTGGATACAGCTGACAAACACAGGGTGAGTGTCACTGCCTGGGGCTGCAGCCCTGAAATCCCTTGTCCAGGGTCTGAGCAGAGGTGCACAAGCCCCAGGTTAACACAGGGGCAGGAAGGATCCCCAGCTTTTGAGGGATGAGCATCATCTCCTGAGAATGACCTGCTACAAAGGGCAAATTATCCTCCTCATCCTCCCACTTCCCACTCTGTTCTCCTGCCAGCTCGCTTTTCAAGAGCCACTGGTGCAAAGGGCAGCTAATTATTCCAGGAATTCAAATTGGTTCCTTTTACTGCCGAGATCAAACAAAAGCAAACCCCCAGCAATGCGGGTTGGGTTGGCTGCCTGCCTCAGCTGCCAGCCCAGTGCTGGGAAGATGCAGCTCATCCTCCCAACAGCTCATAATCTGGGCAGAAGTCGCCAGAAAACAGATGGGGGGGAATGGAGGCACAAGAGGATGAAGATGGCACAAGGCTGAGGGAAAGGAAGGAGCAAAAGGAGTGTGGTTAAAGTGTGAGAGGTGACAGGTGTGACAGAGGTGGTCCATGCTGTACACAGCCCAGCAGCAGCTCTGCCATCTCAAAACCACTTTACTGGGTGCTGGTATTGTCTTAACTCCAATTCCAGGGTGACTTTGTGGCATAGGAATGGTTTTTGGGCCATGCACACCCAGGTGGGCTCATCTCTCCCCACCCCACAACTGCCCCATCAGCCAGTGCCCCCATGCTGGGGATGTGGACCTGCACCACCTCTTTCACTGCCCAGGTTCCCAAAGGGCATTTTCCCATTCTACCAACTCCACCAAAACAGCCTGGCCAGCTCAGGCACACGTGGCAGTGACATTTTCCATTCCCCCCACAGCCAATTTCTCCTGTTGCCTCCCTCCTGTGACCAGGGTACCACCAAGGCAGCTTTGCCTGAAGACAACCCAGTTGTGGGGAATGGCTGAATAAGACCATAACACCGTTTCTTGTTGCCTTGCCAATACACTGAAGCTCAAGAGATCCATTTTAACCCTCTGCTGGGTTAATATCAGCTGGTGAAACCCTGTTGGAAACAAAGCAAGATTCACAAAACCAAGTTTTCACACATGTGTGGGATTATCAGGATAAGTGGGGTTTTGCCTCCAGAGAGGGACTGGCTCTTTGCCTGGAAGTCTCCAGTCTCTCCCCCTAAAGTCTGAATTTTCAAGTACTATATAGCAAATCCCTTCCCAGTACTCCACTGTTTTTTGAAAATACAAAAGTAATCCCAAATGTCCAGAACACTCATGTTCTTTAGCTAGAGCCTCCTGCAAAATCTGCTGAGTCTGAAGATGACCTGCAGCCAACATCCATGGGCTTAGGGGGGTTTAACCAACAGGCTGTTGCTCACAGAGGAATAGAATTCCTATTTTCCAGGGCACTGTTTCTTTTACATTGCTATTAATTCCAATTATGGCACATCTAATTTAGGAATTCCTTGGTGACCAAGGCACTTCAGTGCCATGACAGGAGCATGCAGCAGTGAGAAAACAGTTTTAAACGTGGCTGCCTAAGCTCAGTCCATTATTGGTCTCTGGGGAGCAGCACCATTTCCTAAAGCAACTCGTCCCTTCATCACTCCATGAATAAATAAGAAGTAGGATTTCTTATGAGGGTCATTGCCCAGCCAGGATTATCCTGCAGTGCTGGAGGCTCAGGAGTCCCTTTTCTGAGAAGCACTGAGCCAAGGTCCCACACTGTGTGGTTGCAAGAACAACTGGCTCTATTCAGACCTGTTGGAAGCATCAAGATCAGAACAGGCAGGTACTGCTCCAGCTCTTTCTAAATCCAGCTCTTTCTAAACACAGTTTCTCAACTTCCTGCAGCAAGAGAGAGTAATTGCACTCCAGATGATGAAATATTTCCTTCAGTTTACCCTAAATTCCAGTGAGTGATGTAACCAGCCATGCTTTAGTTTTGCATCACCTAACACAGTAAAGAGCGTGAACAAATCAATTCTCAATTCACTTTGGTATTTAAATCCCCCAATAAAACCTTTTCTGTTTTACCTATTCAGATCCCCTTCACATCTGCCATCAGGGTGTCCTTACATGCCTCATCCTGCCAAGGTTAATAGTCAGAGCTGGGATGGTTCCAGCTCATTTCATCGTCTTGTCTGAGATGACATTTTAAGCAGCAAGTGCTTTGTGTCTGACTGGCGTAAAGTCAAGTGCCTTCCCTCTCATAGCCACTGCTGATAGTGCTCAGCTAGAAGTCTGCTAAATGGCTGGTTTCTGTAATTACACTAATTGCCTAGGAGAAAAGAGAGAGGAGTGTATCCTTCATTGAAAAAAACCACGTAAGTGTTAGTCTATGCTGACCTTTTCCTGCTGTTCCCTTCTCCTCTGTGAATGAACACTATTAGCTGAAGCTTCCCCGTGTTTGCTCTTTGTTCTGCACTTCCTGGTTACAGCTTGGGGTAACATGACCAGAAATCTGCATGGGTTTTTTAAAAGAGGAGGTATTTTACTTTTTTACTGAATTTTTTCTGAACAGAATAAACAGGATACTCTGTTGAAAAGGAGATGAAATGGAGCAATATTCAACTGCGCATGTAATTTTCTTCAACTGAATAGTCCTACTTGCTTAATATTAAGTGCAAACTGAGGGGGAAATAAAGGAAAGTGTGTGGTTTCAATAAATCAGGAACTTAAAGAAATCCTCCTGTGCATTATCATCTTTATCAGCATCTTAAACAACTTCCTCTACCAGAAAAGCTGCCCAGAATGTGGACAGAAGAGAGAACTTTGCCACAAACAAATCCTAGCTCGAGTTCAACCCAGGAATTAAGTCCCCATGTCCTGGAACCTGTGGCTTTGCTGTGCCCTGGGGATGGCTGTGGTTGTTTATGCTTCTGCCTCGAATCCAAATTCATCCTGACTGTCCCAGTGGCAGGACAGAACGATCACAAACACAGCTCCCTTGGCCTTGGCGTCCCCACTGCAGCTCCCAGCACACTGGGACCTCCTGACCCTGGCTGGTATCTGCCATCCTACTCTCTGCTGCACCCTGACAGCTCTCATTTAAGCAGCTGGAGCCCCACAGATTTCCCTCAGATCCACAGGCCATCAAGAGACCCCTAAATAGGCAGCTGCAGGCGAAAGCCCTGGGTGCAGTGTGGGCAAGCCTTTGAAGCTGACATCACTTGGGTTGGAGGTGTTTTGAACTGCAGAGAGGAAGCTTTATGGAAAGAAAAGGCTTTTATTCTGACAGTCAAGCTTAAGCCTGCCATGACTGTGTGTAAAGTGCAAACTCGGAACTTAAAGAGGGAGAAATAAAAGGGCTGGATTCAGCAGACAGTCGGGTTTGACTGCAGCTCAGCTGTCAGAGGAATAAAGCCTTTGAAAAAGAACAAACCAAATCTCAGTTCTTTTCCCCTGGCTGCTGCAGCTTCAAAGGCTGGGCTATGCCGTGGAGGTCCCACAGGACGGGGGGCTGCCCCTGCAGCTGCTGGAGCCCTTGGCGTGCAGGGCACACCACAGCCCTGCCCAGCCCCGGGCTGCTCCAGCTGCCCTGGCCAGCCTGCTGCCCACCCACACCTCCAAGGGAAGGGAGGCTCCTCCCCTGGCTCTGCTGTTTCCTCACCTTGGGGTTGCTCTCATGGCAGCACTGGGTCAGTGCCAGCTCTCAGAAGCTCGTTTAGGAAATGAGTGAGTGATTGCCATCTCTGCTTTGTACCTCCAGCATCTGCTCCTGCACCTCCAGATGCACGCTGGTGCTCCAGGCGTGGGGGTGAGCTCAGTGTCAGAGCTCCCTGGTGATGCAAAGGCAAGGATCTGCTCACAAAATTGGCACGGAGACACAGCAAACCCAAAAGGCAGAGCTGGACGTCAAGGCAGAAACGAAAGCAGCTCGTAATCACTGGGGTTGTATTTGCCTTTCCAAAGGGCATAACATTTTATGTGATTCATGAAGATGAGAGCCCTGAGTGTATTCATCAGGGCCTTGTTGGTGTGGAAGTTAATCATTGCAGGGCACATGGCTGAGCTTTGATGGTGGCTCCTGTGAGGCTGGGCAGGCTGGCCCTGGGTGACATGAAGGAGCTTGTGCTCAGCACAGCCTGGCCAGCTCCAGCCTCCTCCAGGGCTGATGAGATAGCCAAGAGCTCTGGAATCCTGACCACAAGCTTGGCTTGCTGGGGCAGGAGGAGGGATAGCAGCCATCTCAGGCCCAGACACCACTCCATGGCACAGCCCCAGGAATGAGCAATCCTGAGGCATCTGTGTGCTCCCAGCTCGGCCCTTGTGGTGTTTTAGTAGTGGCCAAAGCAGTTAAATTAAAGGGAGACCATTGAACCACTGCTTCTGCTGCCATAATCTTCCACTCTGGTATTTGTGGTCTCCATCCTCTCCGCTGAGGGTAGCAAGTGGGGTGGTCTGGCTGGATGAGTGGCAGAGATCAGGGATTGAGGGTGCTGGTTGTGCAGGGGAGCAGCAGCAGGAGCAGCTGCTCCTTTGGGGCCGGGTCACACACAGGCAGGAGCAGCCATGGGATGCTGCACACTGGGTGTGGTACATCTCTGCACCTCAGACCTCATCCTATCCCCTCCTGATGTGGTATTTAGTCATAATTAAGAGAAATTGAACCACATTTTCAGTCCTTTAGATATTAACAAAAAAAATAAATAAAAATCTGAAATGGGTAATTTAAAGATTGCTGTATGATAAATTCATAGATTTATAGCTCTGCATAGCTGCAAGATCTATGAGTTATTACAGCTTTACAGCATCCTGACCCTTCAAATGTTTGTATTTCCCATTGCATCCTTACCAGGAATAAGAGATAACTGCACTTGTCTGCAAAATGCCCTGGGTAAGACAAGATCATCAGGAAAATGGCAAAAAGTAAGATGCATGTTCCGTGTTGCACTGACTTCCCTGTCACTTCTGCTCAGTTTATTAGCAGAAAACATACTTTTACTGCACCCCTGCCTTCAGATTCCATCTACTGCAGGAGGTGCACAGCCACAGAGGTTTTTTTCTTCCCCTTTTCTCTTCCCGATGTGATAGTGATCACTCTGAAAAAAGCCTCTCCTCTTTGTCGGCTCGTTGGCAGCAGAGATTCTGCCCCATGACGCAGGGACAGAGAGCTGCTGCGTGTTCCCAGCGCCTCCAGCCTGACCTAATCCATCAGCTGGCCGAGCATCCATGGGACGACGTTTCTTTTGGCATGAAGAAAATCTCTGGCGAGTTTGCTCAGTGAGACCTCGCAGACTTTCCACAAACATATTCCTGACGTAGCAGGAGTCGGCAGACAACGCCAAAGAGCTTCACAAAGGTGGCATTAGCTTTGTTCTTCCACACTGAAATTGAGCTTTCCTACAAGCTTCAATACTTTTTTTTTTTACCAAAACCATCCCACCTTGGTTTTTCTGGCACAACCATCTCTCTCCAACACTAAATCTCACTATGAGTTGAAAAGAATGACGGAAACCACGAGTCTGTAAGAGGAGGAAGTGCTAAGGTTGTTGCTTCTGTTTCCAAAGCATGAAGTAAGGTATTGAATAATGAGTTTTTCCTTTCAGTGCTTGAGCTCTGTGGGGATATTGCTACAGCTAATTCCTAGTCATGTATTTAACAAACTTACAAGCAAGGTCACTCGGTCACATGTCAGGTATGGGAACCCCATGAGCCCTGTGGGCGAAGAGAATTAGAAGCAAAAAAAGCACAAGATGTCTGAATTCATCAGAAACCCAGACAGAAAAAGCCTGTGGAATAAATGCTGTAATCCCACATCTCTTGGGGATGGAGTGGCTGTCTGACCCAGGGCACTGCTGGTCTAACAGCATTACCTTGGGGATATTTTGGGCTTGTTTGCCCAGAGATTGCATGTGGTCTGCCAAAGAAACTGTTTCTCTCAAAGCTCGAATGGTCATCCACAAACTCCCCATAGGAGGAAATAATAACCACAAACTTTCTCGGCTTGCCACCACAGGGCTGGCCACATTACGAATGAGCTTTTCCCATTCATACTTGGATTTCACCACATGAAGAAGAAAGGGAAGAAAGAGAGAGAGGAAAGAAAGAGCAGAGCAAAGTAACAGTCATTATAAACAATGATTCAAGAGATCCTTCCCAAAAGCAACACAGGCAACTCACTTAACATCCTACGTCAGAAATGGTGATTCCACGTCTGGTATTCAGGAATAAGGATCATTAAGTATTAATAACATTTGCAAATATTAAATAAAGCATTTCTCTGCTGCTGCATGGGCAAGTGAACTATCAGGGTGAAATTACATTTCTTAGAATCACAGAAAGGCTGGGGTTGGAAAGGACCTTAAAAATCCTCTAGTTCCAGCCCTTGTCTTAACTCTAATTATTATCAAGTATTCTAAAGTGCTTTATCAAACTCATACCATGACACAAACCCTCCTTCAGGAAATTTTGATTGTACTAAAGAAAAAGCTGAAATCAGGAAAACTGTTAAAGCTCTTTGTGCCCTGGAAGGGTCTCACAAGAGGTCCCCATTCCAACTCCAGCTGCACCCAGGTGTCTGGCACTGGCTCCCGTACCCCAGCATGTGATAAGATTTGATTTAATTAAAATTTATATTGCCATTCCCCAGTTCCCTCATGTCAGCCCTGAGCAGGATGAGTGCTGTCAGGGGTGTGCTGGGATGTGCAGCAGGGTGGATGTAAACCTCCCTCAGTTTGCACCTACTCACCTGCCAGGAACAGGATGGGGAACAGAGCTTGGAAAGAGAAAAGAACTCTGAATGTTTTTATTTTGCTGTTTAAATGTTTTTTCCTTCCTTTAATCTTACAGTCTTGAGTCCATTACTCATCACTCCATGTCTGAAATTGAAATTATGGGGGGGAAAAAGAAATCTTCTGTGCATTTACTTGGATTCATTATCTGTCAAGTGGTATAGAAGGAATAAATTGGGAAGGAAATTTTTAAAACCATTCTTCTGACATGAGTCACAGGAGTAAGCTATCAGAAGCCATGTCAAAGGCACTGCAGTTGGCAAGAAACATATAGCATCTTTATGATTCTTCCTTTCATAAAATCCAAACCATAAACAACAGAAACAAGGGAAGGCAGGGAATAAAATTTCATTAGAGCAAACGTGACATAAATTTAATAATAAATATTAGCTGTTATCTAGGAAAATATGAAAAGCCATTTTCAAAATCATTAGCTCTAATCACAAATGAATTTTGCAGCTTCTTTTCCATTTTGTACCTCTGTAATGAAGTCAGATAAATTCAAGGGACTACATGTTAAATAAAGAGATAGAAGGGTCTAATTTGCTGCTTCATTAAACCAGCTTATTTCTGGAACGTCTTGCATGTTGCTCTGAATTTCCCATCTCTGAAAGGTGGAGACAATGAACTATCTGTCTCTAATGTAGTGTGGCACACAATTAGGGATTCAAAAGGATGTGAATCTCTTTCCATCAGAGATACATGCAGCGATTATTATTTTATTACCAAATACTGTCAGCGTTACGGATTTCTAACAGCTACCCTGACACCTGACGTGCATGTTAAATTTGCACAGAGCGTTGCAGGAAAAAGTCAGAGGGAGCATATTTATGCCACATTATTCCTTCTTGCATAAGTCTCCAGTAGGCCTGGAATGGTTAAGTATTCCTGCAGTGAAGATTTGCAGCTGGGCAGGATGGTTAGAGGATGACCTGCCTGTTTGGATGTATTTTAAACATGGTGATGCAGCCCAAGATCAAGTATACAAACTCTGCTCACAAATCTGCAGAGCATTTAAGAGCTTATCTGAACCTGCCCAGTGAACTTACACATGTGGATCTGAGACATTGGCCTGCTTGGGCATGAATTCCACTAAAGATCTTGCAGATTCTGCCGAATTTTTTTTCAAAACACACATTAACACAAAAGTTCTGTAGTCTCCACTAGACTCTAGCCAAGTGGATTTGCAGGAGAAAGATGTTTGAAGCAGTCTTGGAAACATAAAAAGACTCAAAAAGGCTTTGACCTTGTAGAAAAACACAGATGTCTCCTTAGATGCAGTATCAGCTTGGGATTTACCTCTAAAACCAGAATATATGTAGCTATCCACAGGGCAAACTCTCCTGGTAATCTGAACAACACTGGAAGGAAATGATTTAAGCATTTAGGGTCGTGTTTGCCTTCACATATATATGATCAGGATGACCACTTATGTACCACAGGTCTGAAAAATTTCCAGCCACTGAACAGCCCTGGAGTTCATCCTCCTCTTACTGCCTTTCTCAGCACAAGATGATGGGGCTTGGAGCAACACTGTCTACTTGGAAGTGATTCTGCCCATGGTAGGGGGGTTGGAACTAGTGGAGCTTTAAGGTCCCTTCCAACCCAAACCATTCTATGTTTCTGTGAGTCTCATGAAAAACAGAGTTCTCAGCAATTTACAGAATCCAAAGTGCCATGCCAGCAAAGAAAAGCTAGAGCTGTAATGCACTTTATAACCATGGCAGGAAAAAGGAAAGAAAGTAACTCCCCAAAACATTGGACTTGAAAATTCAAACTCTCAAGTCAGAACATTCAAAATCAGGGTCCCCACAGCACCCATAACTCACCTTCTTGCACATCTGTCACACGTGCTACTGGGTATGAGGTTATATTTATGTCTTGCTCTTTCTCTGCCAGGAGCAGAGTTATGGCTACTGGGGGAACTATAAGTTTGATTTTCCTGACTTATGTGTATTGAATCTTCAAGAAAGGAAAAAAACCCAACCTGCTTGTTTGGATGGTAGCAAATATGTGTCTCTCTGACTTTATTTCCACTTCCTTTTCTGTTCCTCCTGTTCACAGCCAGTTAAAACTGTGGACTTTGCCCACATGAAGAGGAATAGTTGTTTAAAAGAAGCAACCTGTGCCTTCTTCAGGAAAAATTCGTGGCTGAAAGGATTGGAACAGGTTGCCCAGGGCTGTCACCATCCCTGGAGGGATGTTAAAATTGTGCAGATGTGACACTGAGGGACATGGCTTAGTGATGAACATGGTTTAGTGATGAGCAGGGCACTGCTGGGGGAACAGCTGGACTCAGTGGTCTTAGAGGTTTTCCAACCTGAAGGAATCAATGATTCTTTGGAAGAGGCAACATCTTCCCATACAGTTCCAGTCCTTACAGGACCAGGCTGGAGAAGCTGCATTATAAACACTGAAGCCTCCTCAGTTCTCTTTACTAAACTATTGCTTGCATCAACCTTTTAAAATAAACTCTGCCACTTTCTTGTGGGTGACTTGCAACAATGTCTAAGCTATCCGTGTCTGGAACTGCTTACAACATCAGTTCAAAGTTTATCAAAATGCAACTGGAGCAACCCAGAACCCCTATTTCAGAGCCATTTACCAGCACTCATTGCACAGTGGCAATTGAGAGGAGAGGAACACTTAATTTTCCTCTCCTGTTTGCAGTGGCAGTAGCTGTTAAGTGGCCCTTTTGCTGGAAATAGTATTTTGGAGATTGGCACATACTTTCAAAGAAAATTTCAAACAAAATTTCTCTTATTACTCTGCTGAAAGTTATGAAGTAATGCCTGTTGCAGTGGCTCAGAGGTGCTTACAGGGAAAAGTCTTTGCAAAGGCTGTGGGATGATAACCCTTGGATTAAGTTCTAAATCCCTTTGCCTGTTGGACTTCCCTGCTGCCTCCTCCCAATTTCCTGCTGATACCCACCACAGGCAGCAGGTACAGAAGTCCTTGTGTCCAGGCACTGGTGACAGCTAACTGGGACAGAGAGAAATAAGCAGCACTAACAGAATGAATACTCAGCATTCTGCTGTTCAGCAGAGCACTGCTGTGGTGGTTCACTCTGCAAAGTGGACAATGCTCCTCATCCCCTTTGGTCATTTATTTATAGATGGGGAAAAAAAAGAAAAGAAAATTAACCTGGATCCTGCTGCTGTGTCTCTGTGCTGTGATACTTTCTTGTGGAAACCCTACTGATAAAAAAAATGCTTTTGATTTGATTTCCTGGAACATTCTGTTGTTTTCAACTCCAGTATGGGTTTATTTCAGACATATTTCTGAAGCTTTCAACAAACCAAGATGCAAGGAAATATATTGCATTTGGGAAAACCATACAAATGGTAAATGTCTTTTCAAATAAGTTATAATGATATTTCAAGGGCAGTTTAGACCTGTTCAAATTGCATATTCTCATTACCATTCTTAGCAACAGACGTAAGTCCTTCAATCTCCATGTAGTTTTGTTACTCTCTCTCCACAATTTTCAATTTCCTTACAACTATTCAGCTGATTTATTATTTCCCTCCTGTATTTTAAATGCATTGTAACCCCATACATTTGTTTCACTCTCTCAGCTTCAGTACTCAAGGTCGTTAAAACCCCCAAAATATCCTTTGCTTATACCACAAATTGAAATGTGCTCTTTCTTGTCCAGTGGCTTGTTACGTAATTACTAGTGGCAATATCATCCTGTTTTTATATTTTTATGATTAAAGAGATAAAAATGAACTCAACTGAATAAAATGTAGGAAGCTGCTTGCAATATCTGTGGCAATTCTGCTGCTGCCCCAGTTGCAGAGGTGACAGAGAGATGCAGAATTAATCTTTCTTGGTGTGTTGCTTGAAAGTTAACTGAGAAGAAATAAATTATATAGTATTAACATCTGACCCTTCTGATTAAGTGCTGCTTAAACATGCAACAAATTTTAAATCAAAAATATTAGAGAGAGGCAAAGTACATGCCAGCCCAGACAGTCCAAATCTGCCTTAAAAATGAAGATGTCCTGCCAGCCATGTCCCAAGGTCACACCTCAGTGCCTCTGTGGGTAACCCTTGGTTGGACACCATCCCTTTGGTCCTGTCTGGGAGCTGCCTCCACACATCCAGGCAGCCCCACAGGTTCCCCACATGCAAGGACACCACCCTGGCCAGTTTTGTATTTAGAAAATGCAAATCCATGGTTCAGCCAAACCTCCAAACCTGACAGTGGAAGGAAGAAGCTGGTGTGAGCACACTGCAGCTCCCTGGGAATACACCAGGCGTGGGAATTCAGTCTCCCAGCTGTGCTGGGAGTTCAGGGAAGGCTGAAGAAGGTGGGAGGAAGGTCTGTGAGAGCAGAGCTGAGTGCAGGGGGGGCAGGATGCTGCTGCAGGGAGCTGGGGCTGCGGCAGCACCAGGTGATGGAGCAGGGGGTGAGGGCTGTGCCTGCTGCCATATGGGGCTGCCAGCACCATTCCCAGAGCAGCAGCACGGAGCTGCAGGGCTGCAAGGGACCCAGGCAGCCAGTGCCCTGCCCAGAGCAGGATCAGGCCCTGGCAGACCCTCCCTGACAGCTGCTTTCTAACAGATTGCTGCTGCCTCCTCTCCAGATCCAGATCACCTGCTCAACACGCCCTGCCTCCACCACCACAGGACTGCTCATCCACATCCTCCCTGCCAGCCCTCTGCCAAGCCTGGGCCCCTCTGCACAGAAATTCTGATGCAGGCACATGGGGAAACAATGATGCACAGCACTGCACTTGTGGTTTTTATCTCTGTGTTCCTTAGTAACCCATTTTGTCTGCTGGAAAAAACAGCACAATGTCTGAGCCCCTAAATTGCTGAAGAGAGCAGTGCAAAGATTATGGGCAAGGGGCATAGAACCAAGCTCATGGCCAGATTGCCTCAAGGACTCTTGGAGCTCCTCACTTCACTTTTCTGCTCCCAGCCCCTTTGCTCAGGTGTAAATGCAGTGATGGAAAGAGAGGGGACAGTGTCCTTCCAAGCTGTCCTCACCGAGGCTGAGATCACTGCCATTTGTTCCAGGGCTGGCTGCAGGAGGTGTCAGTGCGGGCCATGCCAGCCTCCTGCAGCGTGTTTACTGCCTGGATGAACCCAGGAGCTCAGACAAGACAGGAAAGGATCTGCTTTCATTCCCACTAACCCGGGCCCTCCCCTTGAATCACAGCCTTGCCTTAAAAACAGAAGGTTTATGTAAACATTTGGCTTGCTTTCAATCTGAAGCTGCAATTCCTTCTCTAAAAGGTTATGGTTTAGGTTTTTTGGTTTTTTGTCACTGCCCCTTTTATAGGCAGTTTCTTGGTGGGCTGTGACATGCCTCTGTGCTGGGGTACAAGTCCAAGCAAGCTCAAACATGTTTAGCTAGGGCCCAAGCAGCAATGGCTAGAAGCCCCCAGGACTGGACAAAGCTTGAACATATTCTCAGGTGACACTCCTAGCAGGCAGGTAACAGCAAGGGACAAGCCTGCTCATGTCCTAAACAAACTCACATTTTCCTTATACATAAAAGTGGATAATATTCATGATTATAGTGAAAATAATAGTGAAAACAAAAGAATTGACAATTTACAAAGTGATTAAATATTCTTATGCCTCATGTCCATGGTTTACTTTGGATTCAATATTCTTGTTTATATTGATCCCATGGTGCATTTTCATAATGACACGAATCACTATGTAACATCTCACTGGGGGGAGCACTGTGTCACAGGGGACTGCTGTGTCACCAGGGCTCCCTGTCACCCCTGGCCACTGTCCCGTGGCTGTCCTGGCCATCTGCATCATGCCAGGTGCCTTGGCCATGCTGGCTCCCAGCCCATCCAGCACTGAATGCTGTGAGCCTTTGGGGACCCTGGCACTTCCCTCAGCAGTCACAGCAAGTTCTCAGCTTTCCCCCTGAAGCAGAACCTGCTTTAGCACTGCTCTACCTCCAGCAGCTCAATGCCACCCTCCACTGCTCCTCTCTGTTCCAGGGTCTTCTTACACGTTTTATCCATACAAAATAGGCTTTGCTTCACTTTTGCTGGGAGTTGCAGTAAAATACACAGACTTCATTTGCTCATTCAGCTGGGGCTGGTGGGTAAAGGTGCTCACAGCTGTCCCTGGACCATGTACCTCATGTCCTTCACTCTTCCATGGCTGATTTCCCTGGGAGAGACTACAGCAACCTCCTTGGCAGCTTCACTGCTGAGAGAGTGATGGCAGCAGAGCCCCAGCTTCCCTGCCTGACACCCCTCACCCTCCCATCATGGAATGGTTTTAAAAGCAGAATTTATGTGGAGTAGAGTAAGAAAACAAAAGAAAATCACCCCAAACCTGGCACAAAAACACACGACCTCCCTCACATCACCCTTCTACAAAAGCAAGCACATTTTGCACCAAGTCACTCATTGCCATCAGAGAAAAAGAAGCCACTGGTGATCTGCTCTCCAGGCATGACCCCTTTGAGCTGGGCTGCCATCCTCAGGGATCTGCTAATTTCACATTCCCTAACAAGGGCTGCAGACCCATGCTGCTGACTTGCTCTATGCTATCACAACCATTAAAGCACTCATTAGAGAAGTGCTCTGCTTGCTCTTTGGCCTTTGGAGCTCATTTGAGTCGCTGAGTAGCTGGTCAGGCTCTTGGAAGAGTATTCTTAAGAAAATAACATCTGATGATAAATTTACAGCTCCAGCAAGTGCATATTAAGTACATTTTACTCCAGCTAGTCCTGTGTCACAAGTTGCCGGTACAGACCGGTGGGAAACGAGTATGAAATATTCATGAAGTTCTCAATGGGACCAAGATATCTGGTTAATGATGTTGCTGAGCAGTTCCCCTGGCTCTGAATGCCCGGTGCTGAGTGGCTCGTTAGGGTGGCAGTGATTTGCTGGTGCTTTGTGGCAGCGTTTGCTCCGTACCACTGACACACCACCACGCTCCTGGACCAACTCCATCTTAATTAGCTCTGCTGCCACTGGAATTAGGCAACATGTTGGAGGAGTCACTTAAATTAACTTCTGACTCTTCCTCAGACAGATGGGACCTCGGTAGCCGTGCCTGCCTATTACGTTTGTTTAATCATTCTTTAAAGGACTGTCACAAGGCTCTGCACTGTCTGGGTGCGTCAGAGATGTGACCTTGGCTCTGCTGCTGGGCTCTGAAAATGAATGTGTTTCTTAGAAGGTATCTGAGCCTTGCCAGGCAAGCTGATTAGCAATTTGGAGCACAGCACAGAGCTTTCCAGGTAGCCAGGTCCTGCTGGCTTGTGCAGCTCATGTCCCAAAAGAGGACCTGCTTAAAATTCACATCACACCCCATCCCGGGTGCCCACTGCTGACCCTGGTGATGGGGTTGGGGCCCATAGTGGTCTGTGCTGTTTGGGTCCCCCCGTGGCACAGGCTGGATGCTCTCTAGTCCATACACAGAGCCCTGCTGATGGGTTTTGCATGAATGAGCACAACAGGAACCAACAGGAACCCCTCATGCACCCCTGGCTGTGCTAAGCTTGCTTGGGAAGCTTGCACCAGCATATGGCTGATCTTTGACCTCCAAAGAGAGAGGGAAAGAGCTCTCTGTGGCCAGGGGCTGTTACAGAGGGAGAGGCTGGAGAGCTGCATACCACAGCTGTGTGTGAGAGGGGCTACAGCACTGCCCTCCCAAGCTGGCTGCAGTGTCCTACACACTGCAGGGTAGCTGCAAGGAGCCCAAATGCTACAGGATGGGACATTCTGGAGTAATTCAGCCCGAATTCTAGAAGGGAAAACCTTAAGACATTTCTACAAACACTAGCAATGACAAGAGGGGCTGGGATGAGGCTGTTTGGTACCTGGAGGTCACTGTGCTGCAGAGCTGGCTCTGTCACACCTTCAGTACCACCAGCCAGGGCTTTTGCCTGCTGCAGGAATGTTCCTCTGCCCACCACAGGAGCAGCACCTGCTGAGGATCCTCTCACCCAGCCCTTGCTTTAGTTTGAGTCCTGAGCCACCAAGAGATGGCACAACTCCATCATACCCCTGTATTTGGGTGCTGGACCAGGTATGAAAACTGAACTGGTGCTTAGTCAAGAGACTTTTCAGAGCCCATCTAGTCGACTTTATGTGAAGCTGTGAGCAGAAAGTGCTCTTAGTTTCCAGGGTTAAAAAAAAAAGCTTCACATTGCTTCCTCCCTGGAGGTTTGCTTTCAAGTTTCAGCTTCAAACAAGTCCAGATTTCAAAGTTCCAGCACTGCTCTGCATGCAGACCACGCAGGTTAAGGATTTCCCTGCAGCTTCCCACGGTGCACAGCCCCTGCCTAATGTACTGCACAGCTTAATTGTGACAGAAATAAACTCACATCACTTGCAGGATCTGTACATTGGTTTGGGGATGTTTTCCTCATTTCCCTCAGGATGCTCTGTAAGATACCAGCAATGTTGTTGTTCTTTTCTGAAGGGAGAGCATCTTTCTGGTAGGACCATATTGCAGCTTTTCTGAAACTCACAGCAAGGAGCAACCAAAAATGCTTCCACCATGCCTTGTCCTACTCCAGGTTGACTTTAGTGCCAACACTGGTGCTAATTTAATTCCTTAACTCTAACTTTTAAAGGCAGGCTTAATCTGCCGTACTGTGGCCTCTCTGTTGGAAGTCATCTTCCCTTATTCCAAGCAATTTAGTCCCTGATGCAGCAAGGCACTTAAGTCCATGCTTAAGTGACATCTAATTCAATGCATGGGCCTTAGCTGTTGCAGAGTCAGAGCTGGAACACTGTAAAATCCTCTCCTGCTGTGAGGATGGGGCTCTGTGTGACGTGGGGTACAGGATGCCTCTGGGTCGTGGTCCTGCTGACCTGCAGCTGCCCTGCTGAGTGCTCTGGTTTTGTGGAGATTTGGGGAATTAGGAGCAATGGTGTCTCCCAGCTGCAAGTGCTCTGGAAGGAGTTTATCAAACCAGAGCGGGTTTGGAGGCCACGCTCCCAGCCCTTGCTCGGTGTTTTTCACAATGAACATTATTCACATGGAAATAGCCATGGTTTGGCACTCATTCCCTAACCCATGCTGAGATCTCCTGTTGTTTCTGTGCTGATCCCTGAGTGCTGTCCCTCTCTGTGAAGCCAGATCAGTGTCACTGCCCACAGTCCCACAGGCACCACCACTCTCCTTCCCTGGCTCCAGGAGCACTGCTGGAGTTCCTGTGCAAGCTGCCTGCTCTCCAAAGGGAAGGAGCAGCCATCCCCTGCACAATAGTGCACAAACAAGGACATGATTAAACCATACTGGATGCTGAGAGGCAAACTACTGCACTATGATGTTCAAAAAGCCAGAATAATGTGATGGTTATAAAGACAGACAGCTCAGGCAAAGCTTGCCTAGAGCACAGAATGATTGTCAGGATGGGCAAAAATGTAGAAAATCATGTGAGTGTGTAAGCTGCCAAAGCCAATTAATCCAAAGAACATTTTGCAACCATTAGGCTTCTATTACTGTGCATGCATTGTAATTACTATGGTCTGCACGGATATGATTGCAGATCTTTAATGATACCAAGGTTCTATTTGAACTTTAATTATTTTCATTTAATTTGTTTGTGCTTAATTGTTGCAGCACCTAAAGTTGGAAAAAGTGACTTATTTTTTAATTTGTCATTTCGAGTGCTGCTGTACCCAGATCATCCTAGCAACCAAGAAGAGAAGTCTGGAAGGGCTGAAGGAAGAGATGCTGTGGTGTTTCCCTGTCTTGTGCTACTTTACAGGCAACTCATGCTGTTAATATCAGAGCCTGGAAAATGGCAGGAACATGGTGATCAAGGAAACTTCTGTGATAAAAAAGTACAGAGAGCCCTTTTCTAGGCAGCTTTGACTGAATCATCGTCCTCTATGTCAGGGTTGAAGCAGCCAGAGAAATAAAGGTTGGATAATAAAGGAACCCAAACCTTACAGTCAGGACTGGATCCACATTTTGTTGTTGGCTTAAATCAGTGTTGCAGCATCCTGAACTGTGAGAAATATCATATAGGAATGGCAGAGAGATTTGTGACTGACAAAATTTACAGCTCTGTCTCCCACCTCCCTTAGGGAACAGCCCTGACTTAAATCCTGTAAAACAAAGTAAAACCTGAGCTTTTCCCTCCCTCCATCCCTGACAGGGTGGGCTTTACTCCCCTTTCCTTTCCCCATTTCTGTATAAAACATGCGAAAACATTACAGGCAATCCTGTAAGCACAAAACCTGTGTCCTGCACAGTCCATGCCCACGATGTTAGGGGTATTTACAGCCCAACCCATTTCCCAGCCATACAACTCAGGCTGAATCTCAGTCCCTGAGCAATACATCCTCATGACTAATAGAAACAATCACTTTAGACAAAGGCTCACAGGTATTTAAACAAGTCAAAAATGTTTCAGCTGCCTGATTAAAACAAGTGGGCCAAAATCCAAACACAATTTTCTCCCTGGCCAACCTTAGCAGTGAATCAAGAGTGGATGCAATGTTATTAATTATTATTACAACTCCTGTAGCAGCATTATGGAGACAGAGCACAAAGGTCTTGTTACCGGTGGGATGGACAGCTCTGAAGTGATCAGAAAGCCAATGAGGGCTCATGGGAGCACCCCTTTAAGCTATTAGTTATTTAAGCAATTTACAAGAAGAGGGAATTGAGTTGTGCTGGGAAGGAGAGAGTGTCTCCCAGCCCCTCTCCATGGAGAGAGCTTTCCTGGTCTGTCTACATCAAAGGCTCCTAGCTGCACCTCCTACTCATTTGATCTTAATTCAGCTCAAAAAAAGCTCTGCTTCATGCATCTCTAGGTATGACTTAGACATGAAACATGATGTGATGGGCCTTTGATGAATAAGGGAACATGGACTGGGAGTCATCTGTGCCTGGAAGATTTGATCTGGTTTTGGGGAAGAGGTGAACACGTACCCATACACGCACATACGTGCAGCTATAAATAAAGCAGGAGATCTTTGCAGGGGAAACAGGAGCCCAAAGCCACTCCCTTGATTCAATTCATTGTTCCAGCTTATCTCTGTAATTTTATCAGCCTAAAAATATCCACACAGCCAGTGTTCTCTATGCAAATCATCATAATTTGAAGTGAAACACAGGGCAGCAGTAGGAGCCTTGGCAAGAGCACAGGGTGAGGCCAGACTCACCTCCTGCTCCTGAGCAGTGGAGGCACCACAGGGAGCAGCCCAGGCTTCCAAAAACTCCTGGTCTGTCCCCCACCCACGTGCCACAGTCCCTCAGCAGCCACAGCCTCCCAAGCAGAGCCTGCAGAAACCTGCCAATAGGTCCTGTGAGACACATTAAATGCTTCAACTGTCTTGGGAGGCTTCTCAATCACTAACATGTGCTGGAATGAAATAAAGGCTTTTTCCAGTGGTGCCTGAAAGGCAGATGGGCTGGCAGCAAGCAGGCAGTGTGGTGGGGACAGGAGGATAACCCCAATTTTGGGGTGCAGTGCTACCCCAGACCTCCTTCAGGCCCTGGGACATGTAACTGCCCTGTCCCCACCCTGCTTACAGGAAGCACACTGATTTCTCCCTCCTAATTTTCTTCTGAGATGGGTAATTAATATTTCAGTATGAACGTTAATTACTTGAGGATGTTTTTCAGCTGCTTCACTGACCGTGTGTCCTGGATCAGTGTTTGCTTATGGGTCTCTGATGTGCAGCTCTCAAAATAGTGATAACAAATGATGATGAGTTTTTGGTGACTCCCATTCCAGGGAAGAAACCACCAAAGGAGGAACACCACCAGTGATTTCTGTCTAAAAAGCAGCAAACTTTTCCTGTGTGTGTCTTTTGAAGCAGGGCACTCGTGTCAGGGAGAGAACAAACCACAGAACACAGAAATCAAGGTGAGAGAAGAGATTTGGGAGGCATCAAACCTTAAAGGATGCAGACACAGGAGATTTCCAGGGGCTCAGATTGCTGAGCAGAGAATAAAGCTGTGCTTTTATAGCAGACACATGATGCTTAACAGATGGGTCAGCTCAAGAGGTCCTTGTACACAAGGGGAGGGAGATTGTAATTCAGAGGAGAAAATACACCAGGCACAGGAGATGCAACCACTGAGGAGACCCAAAGGCCTCTGGTTGGCACCATTTGTTTGGTGTTTGTTCAAAAGACATCCCAGCAATGCTTACAAAGCTTCATAAACCACCATGGAGCAAAGTTCAGCCCAAATGGACTCAAAACCACCCTTCTCAAAGGGCTACTCAGAAGATTTTTTTAAATGACAAGAGTTTAAGCAAACCAAGACAGATATTTTTCTGTTCTGTGCTGAAGCAGGGCACTGTGGATGTGCTGTTCTCAGCACCCTGATCCCCATGTTTCACCCCAGCACAGGGTGAGCACCTCCCCAAGCATTGCTGCTGACAGAATGGCAAGAGCCAGCTACAGACCAAGAAATCTGTTTGGGTTTTTTTGCAGTAAACAGGTTCTGAATGATGTCAGTGGGTTAAAAAGGCATCATTATCACACTGAATGCCTGACCCAAACCCTGCTGACATCCACACAAGTCTTTTGGTGACTTCAACAGGCAGTGGGTCAAGCCTGAAGAGAGCACCACACACTGAGCCATCTAAAATCAAGACAAACCCAATCAACTTTGTGAAATAACAAGATTTACCTCACTGCAGCCTCCATAACCCCTGCTAATGTCAGGGTTCAGGCTTTGAGGAACCAAATATTAAAGGCTTCTCTGACATGAAAGTCAGCAAATACTAATTTTGGTAAACCTCCATCAGGACACAGAGATTAGCTGGGGGGGAACAGCTGGGCTGCTGCTGCTCCTGAAAGTCAAGTCATTGGTTTCCTTCTTTCAGCCTTTAATAAGCTTCACTGGAGGCAGCTTTTAAAATAAAACCCAAAGCTTGAGCATAAGCCCTTCATCCCTCTCTGTCCTGGGCAGCACTTGCTCCCTGCCCTGGTGTGTGTGCATGGGCACCTCTGAAAGCAGAGGCCAGGGCTTGTGTCAAACCCGTTCTGCAGGATCAGCTCCTGCCACAGACTGTTACTCACTGGGCTGCAGATACGGTGCCAGGCCCTGCAATACAAACAGCTTCCGAGGGAAAAATTAATGGATAGTGTCAACAGAGCTCCAGCTAGGCCAGAGGAAAACAAACTCTGAGGCATTTTGTGAAGGTGAGGAAATGAAAAGGCTGCTTGCCTGCATTTCACCTTGCACAGATGGGAAAGGAGTGCATGGGCACACTGACACTCATCACCTTCACGAGGTGTCCCAGGGCTAAATCCTCACTCACCGTGATGAAATGTAGGGGCAGGCCTGCAACTTTTATGCTTCAATAATAGAAGAAGCTATTTATGAAATATTTAGACTCTGAGTGTTTCATTTCACTTAATTTAATACCACTTAACACTTGTGGAACTTCTATAAATGAAATCACTAGAGATTCAGATCCCTACTGTGTCCAAATGTATCTGGAAAAGAAATGCATCCATTTTCAGTGCAACAAATGCTCAATTGCAGATTTTCAGCACAATAAAATCCCCAGACTAGCAATTTAATTATTCAGCTGACTGGTGGAAGAATAAGAAGTTAGAGAAATTTAAAGCCATGTGATGAAAACTCTGGAGCAAGTTATAACAAATGTTTGCTTTAAGACACTAGCTGAGCTACCCAGAAGCTTGCACTTAAGGGATAATGATCATTTAATAATTATGCAAGAAAGCACCATCTTTGTTCTCATAATCTCTCCTTGTATTGTCAAAACTATTTTCTTTCTTAGAGCTACATCAAATAGGAGTATTCTTCATTCCAGAACTTTTGACCAAGATCTTAATCTTGTAACAGGAGGCATATGGCCAGACACATTCATTTCCATGGGTACCCATGCAAACACTAATCTCCTGCCCTGAAATCAGTGTGCTGAAAAACACACAAGTCACACCATTGGGTACACTCTCAAATTATTGGGCTCTGTGCTCCTTCCTCTTCTTCTCCAAGCATCTCCAGGGAGGTCATCACACTTTGCTCTTGGTATTGGTGGTGCAGACCAGCCAGTTCCTGCCATTTCAGCAATGAACCACACAAAAATGGGAACTTTCAGGTGTTTCAAGGCTTAAAAACCCGAGCACAGATTCAGAGCCAGTAATATTCCCTGTCTGCAGAGAGGCTGTGATCCAAAGGAGAGGGGAAAGGAGGATGGTTGTGTTCCACATAGCTGGGATTTCAAGGAACAAACAAGGAGAGCATTGCCAGCACAGGCTGTGGAGTGCTGCAGGAGTTCCACCAGCAGCCATTCACCCATTGTCCTTCCAGGGGAGCACCCACCAGGAGCTGCTCTTTGTAACTCTCTGATGAGCTGTGGGAGCAGCCAGCACAGGATGCAGGCCCAGAGCTGGGATCCAAATGTATTCTCATGGCACAGGCTGTTATTAGCCACAATGCACTTCTGGCATTAGACAATTTATAACTGCATTACTAATTACATCACCAATTAAGTACAATCTGCCATTCCTGGAATTCTCTCCCTAGTCAGACGCTGTCCTTGAGGCATTGAAAACACGCTGGCATCCAGCAGCAGGAGCAGCAAATCACAGCATCCTCGTTATCACAGGATCCCTGTTGAAGTGCTGCCCATCAGATAAGCCTGCAGGAGCCTCAGCATCCTCCAGCCAGCTCGGGCCGTGCCTTCACTCAGCCTGCAGCAGCTGACACAGCCCAAATCAGAGGCTGCACTTGAGAAAAAGCATCTCCCACACCAGGCCAAGCCCCTGCCTGCTGGGGTCGGAGGTGATACGAGGTTCTGGCTGCCCAAAAAACACTGAAAGCTCTCCCCTCCTTCCTGCTCTGGGATTTGACTGTCTGCTTCAGGCCATACTTTCCACAGACTCATCTCTGGCACGGAATAATTTTTTCCTACTGCAGCAGCCTCGAGACACAGCAGCCCTGATGAGCTCTGAGCTGCCAACAGCACCAGCAATAGGGCACCAATGTGGGGCACACTGCATTGGTTCTGGGGACTTTATGGGAGCCATTGGGAGGGGGTGGCAGCAATCAGGTGCCAGACGAGCCCTCCCTGCTCAGGAGGCAGCTCCCAGCCTTGCAGGGAGAGAGGCAGCTCCCAGCTAGCTGGGGTGCTGGCATGTCTGCCCTACCCCAGTGCTCCTCAGCAGCAGTGAACATGCACAGTGTGGCTTTGGGAAAGGTTCACTGCTTCTCCTCACCACAGCTTAACCTCACCTGGCAACTGCCTGGGCTGGGGGATGCTCCCCTGTACCACCTGTGTGGGTCTGGAGATTTTTCCCATCCCTCCAACACCTTCCTGAGGGGAAAAAAACAAAACCAAAACCAAACCAAACCAAAACAAAAAAAGAAACAAACAAACAAAAACCCAGGGAGCCCTAGCTGTTTTTGCACCTTTGGGGGACATGGCTTGATGAACTGCACATCCTCCCACCCCACCTTGCCACCAGCTGCTGCTCTCCACCATCACACACTTCACATCCAAATCACTCACAGAGAAGCTCCCACTTGCTGCTCTTCATTTTGTGCTGTCAGGCTTGGTCCCTCCTGGCTTGTTATGGCAAAGCCAGCCAATCACTCACCCTTAGCTGGTTTATTTTAGATGCTTATGTATCCATTAGAGCTCTTACTGGAAAGGGAAAAGCAGGAAACTTGCACTGCAAGGATAAAGAGCAGATGCCCCAGTAAATCCTGTGCATGATGCTGCAAGACTGATGCTCACAGTTGTGGCTCCTTGTTTGAGGAGGGGTCAGCAAATGATCTACAGAAGGAAAGGAAGGTGATGGCCCAGGAACTGTGCACCAGTGGTCCCCAAAGGGTGACAAACTCAGGCTGTGACACAAGGACAGTTCCAGAATCTCTGCCCTCACCACGATGGGACCAGCTTCCCTACACAGACCTCCTGGTCCCAAAAGTGCCAGGAGAAAGGTGTGATTGGGTCACCTGTAACACAGCAGTGACACCAAAAGCTTTGTAACACATTTGGTATCCACTGAGGAAAACTGCAACACAGCATTAAATGTTTAACTGGGATAACCATGTTAACTCAGCCTTTTCAAATTTAGGTCCCTTCAATAAAATTTTTCTCCTGCATAAGCAAAGGCCAAGTGAAGAGTCATCAGATTTGTACAGCACTTCTCCTTCCTGTGCATTGATTTTCCAGGCCTGACATAAATCCATTCCCATCATGAATTGCCTGCCCAGGACTCTCCTTCTCAGGAGTTGCATTATTGTCTGGTTTTGCTTCAACACAACTTGTTGGAGGCAGCACTGAGGCAAATCAGAAAATGCCTTGGGGCTACAGAGTCCCAGTGTGGATAATGCCTCTGGAAGAAGAAACCTGCACTAAAATCTGGAAAACAGCACCCCAAAACACCTCACGGGATCACCCCTGAGGTGTGCTGAGACCACCTGTGTCCTGTTATCCAAGGGGAATGCTCTCTCCTCCCATGCCAGCACTGTGTCCTTGCCACCCCTGGTGGGGCCACAAACCATCCTGGGGAAAACTTTGCCCTCTCAGATGCAAAGGCTGAGTCTGGGCTTTGGATGCATTACAGACTGATTTAATCTTTCTTGACAACTTGTCTTCTATTGTGTGGATTTGTTTAAAAGGGAGAGAGCAGTTGTTAATGTCTACAGGAAGGGAAAGAAAACAGTCCCTGCTCCACTGGTGCAACAGCCCTGCTGCCACTGCTGTCTTGTCAGGGGAAATTAGGCTGGAGGGGTGCAAGTCCCACAAAGAAGTTGTGTTTTCCTACTAAATGCTCTTTAAGAGACCTCAGCTGGCCTCTTCCTGACAGTGATACTTAACTCCAAAAGTTTCCACTGGCTCAAATTTCTCTGAGGCTGAGCTCTCCAAACTAGCAGGGAAGAGATGCTTCCGTGGGAGTGAGTTCCTCAGGAGCCCTGAGCATCCTGGAAGCTGAACCCTACATGAAAGACAGGCAGTGAAGGAATTACAAATCATTAGCCTAATGAGCAGACAAACTTTTCCTAGCTGTTTTCACTGCTTTTCCAGAGGAATAATTCAGATTTCTCCTGCCAGGTTTTTGCTATTGGTCTGTGCTCTTCCTACTGTTGTCGTCATTCCAGCTAGCCCTTGTCCACTCAGGAAATTCATGGTGTGTATATTTTTGTGCATGGTGCTCTTGAGATGTCTGAAAAATGTTCCTGTGAACCAGGCACTGATTTATCACTCTCTGGAGAAGATAAATTTCTGTCTGCTTCCTGCATCTCTCTGTTAAGATACAATGTGAATACAAATTTGTTTGGAAAGGTTGCATTAAAACAATAATATGCCTTTCTCTTCTTATATTTTACGTAATGCAGATATTCCCATTTCACATTGGAAATGCAAGATATCAGTATTTGAACAGATATTTGGCTGGGTTAGCTAAAGATATCTCATCATTGGCTAACATTAACTTTGCCTTTAGGATTATCTGTCTAATTTTCATAAATAAAATGGGAGGAAATACTCAGTATTTGGGGGTTACAGCTGTTCTGAGCAGCCAATTGCTCTGCAGAATTCCTGCCCCCAGCCCACTTCCCAAATTTTGGCACTGCTCTAGAACCACCCTGCAGTGGAACTTCAGCTCTGGCTCTCTCTGAGGGCAGGGACAAAATCTCCAAGCAGCTCCAGGATTTCCCAGTGCTCACAAGGACAGGACCCTGCTGATTCCTGTGCCCTGCAAGGGGCTGGTGCAGAGAGCAGGTCCCAGATGGCACCAACGAGAGGGGACAGGCACCAACAGCCCCAGATGGCTGAGGAGGGCAGAGGTGGGGGCTGTGGCCAGCACCCCCAGCTCCCTCCCATCTAAACCTCACACCCATTACAGCTCATGGAAAAAAGCTACTCCCCAGGGCTCTGGGGCCAGCCAAAAAATGATGAATGAAAACTGAAATTCAGCCAGAGGTCTGATCCTGCCCCAGTTCACAGCTGCACAAATCCCAAAAAGATGAACCCTCTGGACACACCAGGCTCTGTGGTTTCAGTTGTGTCCCTTTGTGAGCTGGCACTGTGATGCTGGGGGTGGGGCAGAGGGACTGGGTGTCACCCCAGGTCTGTGTGGGCAGTAGAACAAGGAGGGGAAAAGCCAAAGCAAAGCCCTTCCAAAAGGATGGACAGAAGGGTCTCAGGTCCTGTTGAGACCATCTTAGCTCCTTTGGAAATTAGCTGCATTATAGGTGTATTAGAAGTCCTTATGCCCACTAAAATAAATAAAAATGCAGCTCCTGACAAATTTGGACTGATAGACAATGCTGGTCTCTGATGCAGATCTGGATAAGGAATTAAAAAGCCCAGCAGTCACAGCCCTCTGCAGCATCTCTCCATCACATCCTACCAACCCTGCCATGATCCACTGGGATGGACTGGTCAAGCTCAGCACAGATAGAAACACAAAAGGATTTTTCCAAATCCCTTTTTTTTTTTTTTTTTTTAAACAGATCTCTGATATCAAAGATCAACAATACTGCCCAAGAGAATCTGAAAGAAACAGAAAAACACATCTAGGCTTTTCCTTGGGCTGGGAACCAGCAGCACTTTGTAGGCTGAACTCAAATACTCTCAACAGCAGTTCATCTTACTCAGACAATTTTCAATAAATGTGTACATTTTCAACAGCCTACATATACATCAGATTCCTTTTGCAGATAATGACAAGAAAAACAAGGAGTTCCCTTAGTGATGGTGTGCCCACGTAATGGAGACAGCTCTCAGGAGCTGGGAAGGCAGGGAAAATGCAGAAGGGGAGGATATTTTTTTACATGGTAAAAACCCTACAATTTGGCTCATGATATGTCCTTGGACAAATCTCTCATTCTGACCACATTTAGGGAAAATTACCCTATAATAGCAGCAGATGAGACTTTTAGTTGATCAACAGTGTGAGAAGAGGGAGGCATTTGGGCTGAGCAAATGCTTGCTTCTGCCTCCACATTCTCACTCTGCAGAATTTCGTTGCTGAGGATAGTGCATGGCACAGCATGAATCCCCTCCATTCTCTCACCTTCTAGGTTGAAACACTGGGACTGAATTCACAATTAAAAAGAGAGAACAGCAGCTAAGTGAGCAGCAAAATATTTGCATTGTTGTAAACTGCCAGGTTGCATGAACTGTGAAGTCCCCGGGCTATTTTGGGATAATTCAGCACCTTTCAACTGTCACATAAAATTTCATGGGGGATGATGCTTGGCATTGTTTATATGACATTAGCTTCACCTTTTCATCCTACTGGGGACCATCAAATGCAAAACTGGATTAAATTTGGCAGATCACATTATATATGGGGAAGTGAGAAATATTGCTGTATCACAATTGATTTTCCCAAAGGCACCAGCCAACCTCTGGTATTTTGATGCTGAGGCGATAAATAATTTTCCACTAGTAATTTCCATATTCAGTAAGCTGAGAAGTTTTTCTCAGTATGCAAATGAGATTTATTTAAAGCACCATTTTCTGTTGCTTACAATTAGATAGATTTGGATGGCTGCAGGAGGATGTTTGTCTTGGGTGCTGCTGAGTGGGCAGGAGCAGAGGGAAGTCCTTCATGCAACACAGACTCGCCTTTGAACCAAACTTGCTGGGCTTGTCCTGGCTGGACAAGAAATGTGCCAAGTTAGGAGCATGTGGGTGGTCTGGGGTTTTATGTTTTGGGTGTTAGAATTATTTTACTTGATTTTAAATACTTGGGTAGACTCAGAAATGAGCAGGTGACACAGAATGAGTGAACTCAAAACCAACTTTGATTTGATGAACAAAACTTCCCAAGTCCCAGTTCTGAAGACACCACATTTGGGTTGTTTCTGTAACATCACAAATTCTTATTTCTTTTGAGAGCACCTTTGAAAAGCACCAACACAGTCAGGTCCACTAATCATGTAGTTGAACATAACAAGAGGATAAAAGCAATGCCCATAAAGTGAATAATGAATTTGATCACAGACATAAAAAGGGAGATCTTGACCCAAATATATTAAAAATAGAATCAGCACCATTTTTTGCAGGACCTACATTTCCTTCAAGAGACCAGTGATAATGAAATGGACAAAGAATAAAATGGTTGTTCCCCAGCCCACCTTCACTGCGTGCTAGATCCAGCTGAATTTCTGCATTGGTTTCTCCTAAGCCCCAGGAGAAAGCTCTGGCCAGCTCAGCACATCCCATCCCCCTGCACCATTCAGTGACAACACTCTAAGAAGTTTCTGATGGGATGGATGGGAGATGGGGCAAGAAGGAGAGGAGAGCTGGGCTGGAAGGGCTGTGAACAGCACGAACAAAATGAGCTGAAGCATGTCCTGGGTGCTGTGCCCTGCTCTCCCACCAACATTTCCCACCCCCAGACCTACAGGAGAGCTCAGACAGGGGCTCTTGCATGCACTGCACAAGCCTCAGTGAATGAATTAGCAAGGAATAAAGTCTTTTCTCCCATCAGCTCCTGCTCACCTCGCTCCCAGGATAAATCAGTCAAGGACAGCACAGCAGTGGGAGCATCCATGAGACCCCCTTCCCCTGGCTCCTGATGTGGTGCCAGCCTGGCTGTGAAGTGCAGAGCCCCCTTTGGTCCCCCCTGCTCTTCCCCCTTCCCTGCTGATGACAAGGTTGTTGCTCTGAGTCATCCTCCAGCCCTGCTCCACTGCTGAGAGCATCCCTGCCGCTCCTGTTTCCAGTCTGCACACCACGTGAGAGCAGTTTAAAGGAAACCAGTCCCATGGAGAGAGCCAGCACTAGGCTAATGTGTCTCACAACCCCCAAATTAATGAGTTATACACAGGCTTTGCACACAGGGCTGAGCTCAGCTCCCTGAATACATTTGCAGGTCACTGTTGCCAGCCCTGTGATGGCAGAGCCTGTCCTTCCCTACCCAGCCTGATGTGGCACTTGCACTGGAGGTGCCTGCAGGCACTGGAAAGCAGCCCATGGATTAATCACACTTGCTGGACCTTTCCAATGCTCCTGCACTCTGCCATGTTCTTGCACCAGTTTTAAATTTGCTTCCTAAGGCTTCACTTTCAAGCTAGACATTGTTTTCTTTATTTAACTTGCACTGCTTTCTTCCTTCTCCCTCTCTCCAGCAGGCAGGAGATCATCTCAGTGCCTGGCTGAGAGTCTCTGCTGACATAAATGGCTGCATTCCTACATTTTGCTCTCACTTAAACATGGAGAAAGTTTGATCTCCTAACAATAAGAAAACCCAGTAAAGAAAGTTTGAAATCTTCACATTGGGAGACCTGTTCTACTTTTTATGGTAGAACATGAAGTGCTGCCTGTTAACAAGGTGTTCCTGGCAGTGGTGTTTAAACCAGGGATGTGTGAGTCTAAAATCCACACTGGTTTGTACAGGAGCCCTTCAAAACATGCCAAATGATGGTTAAGGTGTTCTTTAGCAAAGGGTGGTCCTTCATGCCTGGAAGATTGAACACTGTCGTAGGAAATTACATTTTTGAAGCAGCTCCCTTCCAAAGACCAGACCCCTTCTCCACATCCCAAGTCTGATTTAAAGTTTGCCATAATTCTTGTTCCCAGAAGAAAACCTGGGAATGACAGAGCAGTCCATGAAATGAAGCCTGTCCTCCTCCCAGGGAAGTTCATCCTCCCTCAGAACTCCAGCAACAACTCAGCACAAGGAAAAGAGAGCAGAGCCTGAGTCACTTGCAAGTTTCTCTTCCTTGAGGCTGTTATAAATATGATAAACCATTTTTTGTTGTTTTAAAGTGCTGCCTAGAGTTTAATAAACGTTCATATGTATTATTAATCTGAGATATTAACCCTAAATCTCATAATAAAATTATTCAAGCGTTCCAAGCGATCTCAGATGCTTGCAAAATCCTTGCAAGATACTAATTAAGCCACATTGGAACAATTGTTCAGTAAATTTTACAGTCAGGTTTCATCTTCCCTTTAGAAGAGCAGACTACAAATTTATGCAACAAGAAATGGAAGCTAATGAACTTGGAGGATATTCAGTATGGAGCATGCATCTAGGAAGTGGGAATAAAAACATTAACAGTGCTTTGAGATAATAAACTGTTTAAATTCATATTTGTAGAAGCTGTAGACTAATCTGCAGTGATGTACAGTTTAGATGTTGTCTCCTGGAGGGCACAATCCTGAATACTCAGAGATCCAGATTCTCCAGTGGAAGAAATCTCACATTGTGCTCAGGCTGTGACAGCCAGCAAAGGCTGGAGACCACATCATGCTGGGGATCCCCAGTGTGGGAGCATCACATGGATCTGCAGGATGGCCTCATGCTAGAGCAGGACTCCACAGTTTGGTGTCCTTAGAGCTGAGGGGTGCCCCCAGTCTGGTTAACCAGTGAGGAGCAGATGTTCCTGTCCAGGGGCAAACACTCCTCTGTGGTAAGAGCCACCCTGCTTAATGGTTGGCATGATAAATATTCAAAAGTAAATAATAGAACCTGCTAACAACACATCAGTCACTTCAGAGCTTTATACAATGATTTTTTGCAAGTTGGAGAACCCAGAGTTCTCATCAACACTTGCAGCAGTCCTGGCTGGATGAGGGAAATCCAGACCCACTCATATCCACAGCTATAAGATGAGTTTTGTAAGGATAAGCTCCACATCCAGCAGGGCTCAGTTCTGGTATCCAGCCAATTCATAAAGACTTAGAAAGCCTCTTCTTTTTCTCCATATGTGACTGAACCAGTGCTGGCATGTGATGAAAACAGTGAATCCCCTCCCTAAGCCAGCCAACACAAATCATTTAAATCCTGGTCTGCCAGTGGCTGAATTTTAGCATTGTCTCACCAGACCTGGAGCTGAAGGAAATTTGGACATCCATTATTATAGCTGTGCAGCACCACATCCTGGCTTTTGATCTCCAGCACTGGCATAAATCAGCTCCTCAGGGACCAGAAGTCCCTTTGGGGAGCTGTGTCTGTGGCCCACATCAAACACTGCTGGGAAGCACAGATCCAGCCTTTAGTATTTATATCATGTTTCCAGCTGTCTGCAGTGCTACAATGCCAATGATTTATTCATTTATTTATTTCACCCTTTGCACAGTTTGCAATGCAGAGAGCAAGTGAGATGCAGTCATGCTCTAGCTGCGTGCACTGTGGTTTTTGGGAGCAGCACCATGTGCTCAGCACGGCAGGGAAGGGGCTCCACAGCCTTCAAGAGCAGCCAGGAAAGCACTGGCACCACTCCTCAGGTCCACAAGACACACCAGGAGTTGCAATAAGGCAAAACAAAAGGCAGGGGCTCCCTGCAAGAGCTCCTCGGGGCTGGGCAGAAACGGGAAAGGAGATTTAGACAAGAGAAAAGGGAAAGCACCACAATTATCTCTGGTGAAATTCAGGAACTCCCTGGGACTTTCTCATTGGACTGGTAGGAATTTTCTCACTGGACTGGCAGGAATTGTTAAGACATAAAGGATGTCTTGCAAATGCTTTTGCCCTTTGGACTGCACTGACTGCTCTTTGTTAATCTAATTCTGCAAGAAAGTATTAGCCTGGTACCTGCATCATATTTCACCCTTTTTATGTGAAACAGCCAGTAAACCTTTTTTTGTTTCTGACCACAGCAAAACCAGACCCTAATGGTGCCATTTTTTGCTCTATGTCCCTAAACAGCATGGGCCAAGGATGTTTGGAGTGTGATGTGAACTTGTGTCCTCTCTCCAACCTCTGCTCCTCCTGGGATCACAGGCTCCAGTGCAGCCCCAGGATGCTGCCCATGCCCGTGGTGCCTGGGCAGAGCATGTCCTTGGTGATGTGCTGCCCTGCAGGAGCTGCTGGAGCTCAGAGCACATCCAGAGTTGCCACAAGGACAGGTTTTAACGAGGGCTGGGCTCCCTTTGGGCTCCACTCTCAATTCATCACAGCTGCCCACCCCTCTCGCAGCACAGGAGGGTATGAAACACCTGCTGGGGACTTCTGGGAGTGTCAGAGCTCTGGGTGGTGGGTGTGTGGCAAGGCTCAGATCCAGGTGTGCAGCCCTGAGCAGGGAGAGTTGCACTGCACACTGATTCACTGACAGATATCCCTCATGGCGCTGCTCACACCGCTAATTTTTCACAGATGATGGAAAGCTCCTCTCTATATCCAGAAGGATCAAGTGGTGTCAGGCAGCTTAGCAAAGCTCCCCAGCACACCAGAGGAGCCTTGTGCAGCTCCAGCCTCATGCTCCCCCTCTGGAAGGATGCCAGGCAGAGCTTGTGCTCCCAGTAATCCTCGTGCTGGCTGCTCACACAAACACAGAGCAAAACAACCCAGCTCTTCCCAAAGTTACAGTTTTCAATTCAATTCCTTGGGCAAGACCTGAGTCATCTCAGCCCTCTTTTGTCTTGTATTAATTTTTATCTCTGTTCTATGATTTTCATAACCAAGGGTTACAGGGTAATTTTTTCTCCTCGGTTTCCAGCAGGGTACCTGCTTTGCTCTGGCACCTTTAGCAGTGACTAAACTTTCTCTGTGCTTTCCCCAGATTTCCCCATCCTGGCTGCTGGAGGCAATGGACCTTCCCAGGCAAAATGGGAAAGAGGGTGGACAGTATCCAGCCTCAGAGTGGAGCAAAGGTTATTGCTCTGGCAGTAGCAAGTCAGAATAAAAATGGAGGGATTATTCAATTCTAACAATTCTTGTGATAATACTGAGGATGGAATTATAAACAAAGTCAAGGCGGCCTTTGCCTGAGGCAAGGACTCTGCTAAACCACAGAGCCTTCATGCACTGAAAAATTCACCAAAGCAACTTCCAGAAACATCCCCAAGACATGGTTATACCAATGATGAATTAGCATTGTTACTGTCATGGTGCAATAATCTTCTCCATTAATTTTCTTTTTAAAATTCAGATGGGGAGATGAGGTGGATTAGATCAGGCACGTACTCAGGTGAGGAACAAATGTGTTTCTTGTACACAGAGTGTGTATCAGAAAGTACAAGTGTCTGAGCAGATGTGCTAATGGACACAGATCCTGCACTGGAACCAATTATTTCATCATTAATAAGAAAAAACCAGTTACACATCCCAATGATGTAAAAGGAGGACAAGAATTTCATTAAAGTTAAGCTTGAACTGGAGCAGCAGAACTTTTACCTACTTTTCACCTATTTTTCTGGGTGCCCAGCACAGCACTCTCTTGCTATAGTGAACCTCACACATCCTCACTGAGCCCTCCCTGGCACCATTACCCTCTGAAGCTTTCAAAGATTCCTTCCATCTGGTGACTGGAGGGTTGGAAAACTCTGATGCTTTTCCTCTTCCTTTCTGAAAGTCTGAAGTATGGAAGTAAAAAGCTCAGAAAAGGGTCTCTCCACCTCCAGGCTGTTCAGCACACATGCTGTAAAGGCCAAAACAATTCCTAATGACTTCTCCCAAATCTGGAGGATGCTGGGCAGCATCTTCCCATAACCTGTCCTGCACTGCACATGACCCCAGTGCCAGCAACAGGGAAACAAATATAAGGCAGTGATCACCTCTGCTACAAATTGAGATGGTTTATAGCAAGCAAATCCAGTTGTTAAGAATAAACAGGCTTCAAATTTTGATTGAGCACCACTGATGCCAGGCCAGAATCATTTCACTGCTGAAATCTGTGGGCAAAGCCCCAACACTGACAACAGCCCTCTGATGAATGAAGATCCTGAAGCTTGTCCTTACTCCCAGGAAAGCAATAAATCAGTGGCATGGGAACACCCCAGGCCTGTGAGAAGTGGATGGTGAAGTTTAAAATCAGTGGGAAGCGAGGCAGGAGGGCAGCGCGGGGCGGGTGGCAGCAGGGACGTGCAGCTGCTGCTCAGCTGGGGTGAGCTGCCAGCAGGCTGGATCCTGTAAGCCAATTTTACTTAATAATCCCACTAATATGGAGTGACACTGGTTGTAATCCTTCTGTGATTACACTGTGGACCAATGCCTCAGCATCTCTGCAAGGATTTCAGGGACTGCCAGACTTTGCCTCTCCACTGGGAGGGAAGAGAATATCAAGGCACAGAAAAGCAGGATGCTGCATGCTCATCCATGTTTAAGTATTGAAAGGCCACAGAAAGGTCTCCCCAGAGCCTTCATTTCCCCAGGATAAACAGCCCCAAAGACATCTTAAGTATCATTCCACAGTCTCTTGTCCACCCTAAGTATCATTTCATAATCTCTTGTCCACCCTATGGAGTTTCCCTCACCATTAGATGTCTGAGATTTGCTGAAAACAGACTTTGGGTAATGCTGCATCTGGGTTTAGACAGACCCACATCCTGATCTGTGAGGAGATGCCAGGCAAAACCCACCAGGTCTGTGAATTACTACCAGGAGTTTAAATGACTGCTGATTTATTGGAAGTGTCACTTGTACAGTATTTTCAATGTCTATCCCCAGCCTGGGAAGTGAGGAACTGGAGCACAGAGAGGAGGTTTCACAGGCCAGTGAATCACCATGGGGGTGCTGTGAAATTATCAGCTTTATATTGAGAACTGCTGGAACGACTCCAGGAGCTGAGGACAGATGCAAAATTGCAGGGAAGATTGATTCAACATCATCACCAGCAGCAGTGCATAAGCCATGTGGGCCAGGAGGCCTGAACAACAGCTGGCCAAAGTGGACTTGCTGAATTATTGCAACAAAATTAGATAAAAACCACAGAGGAAATTACTGCAGCCCTTTACATTAAGGCAAGAGGCTTTCCATGGTGCAACAGCTGGAGGACTTGGAGAGACCATGCTCTCACTAAATTGGTCAAATTCAGCCAGTGAAGATGTGTTATTATGCACAGATGGAAGTTTGAGGCTTAACTCTCTGCTTTGCATGAGTGTATTGAAAGCAGCTGGTAATCCCTCTGACACAGGGAGAGGATGTCTGCAGAACCATGGACTGGTGAGAGCTGGCTGCACCCAGGGCAGCCACAGAAACCCAGGAGAGACAAAACTGAAGCAGGTGCTTGGCATCACCATCAATAAAATACCCACATTGCTTTTCCTCTTCCCACCCCAGCTGGCCATTCCCACTGGAGACACAAGTGGCTGGTGGCTGACACCACCTGCCTGAGCCACTGGCAAGCCAAGGGGTCTCTGCAGGACTTTCATCTCTCTTGAGATTCCAGAGGGGGGAAAATGCCTTCAGACAGTTCAAACAACAGGCAAAGGACAGCACAGAGCCATCACTGCTGCTTGTGGGATCACAAAGCTGCACCCCTGGAAATGCCAAAATGACCAAGCTGATGGTCCTCTATGTCCTGAACCTTATCTCCAAAGCAGCAAATCAGCAGCCTTCTGGATAAAAGCCACAGGAAAATGTGAAAATCAGAGAGAAATCATCTTGTGCCCCAGTTAAAGGGTACTGCACAGCTTGGATCACAAGGGTTTGCATTTACATCACAATATGGTTGTAAAGAGCCTTTTAACTATTTATTTTGAAAATCACCATGCTCTTGGCATAAGGTGCCTCTCAAGCAGAACCATTATTTTCCAGACCTGGTTGTGTGGTGCCTCTGAGGGCACAGGAGACTGCAGAGGGAGCAGTGTGCCCTGGAGTAGTACCTGCTGGGCTGGTAAAATGCTGCTCCAAGCCTAAAACAAACTCAGAGATTCCTGTCTGCTGGCAAATGAATATTTCCCCTCATGAAAATCACTTTGAATTTCTGCTCTTTCAGTAAATTAGCATGTGCTTGGCAATGCTGAAGCATTTCTTCTCAAATGACCTCACTCTCCATGTTCTTCAAGATGTGAGCTGTCCCTCATCATTCAAGGTTTGTCCTTATATAGATCCTCTCTCCCCCCACCATCCCAGTATGCTGGAATGAATCATAAATCATATTTGTAATTGTGAACCCACATGCCAACCTACATCTGGAGAGAAGACTCTTTTCAATAGCCTTAAATCTGCAGCTCCCTTTGTCAGGGTGAAGTTTTGCAGGTTGTTTTCCCTGTCTCTGAACAAAGAAGCTTTGAAAAACCTGCAGTGCTCAGAAATGTCTTCTTGTTTCCTTCCTCCAGTGTAGGCAGTTTCCATGAACTTTGCTTATCCTTGCATTATATTAACAAGGAGACTGAGAGTGACTGAGCAATAACAGCTTTATGAGTTTCTTGCAACAGAATTGGAATTAACTCAGAAAATCATCTGAAAAGGAAACTTGTGCAGGGAGGAGAAAGGAAACTAAAATATTGCAACCACAGATTGAATCTTTTTGCCTGTCTGACCAGAACCACACATGATGAGAACTTCTGGAAATGTGTTTGGTCTGTGGTAGACCTGTGACTGCACAGTTCAAAGACTTCAGCTGAAGGAAACCCTGGTTTCAGCATAACTGAAGCATTTTCCTAGCTTGGACCACACCAGGGAAATGGCAGCTCAGACATCTCCTCCCATCCCACTAAATATTCAGTAAAACCCCAAATGAACTCGAACAACACTTGGTGGAGGCAATGAACATCACAGGTGTGAGGCACCAAGGTGCAGTGGCCACATTTTTGCAGCTGTCTGCATTTCAGTTACCCAAGCTGCACTCATCCAGAGCTAAAAGTCATCCTGGGGATGGTGTCTATGAGCTATAAAGGCTGTGGCATTCCCAGCAGACTGCACAGAGAGTGAAACACACAGTAACTAACAGACCACTAATTTCAAACATCCCTAAAACCCCTGGTTAATGTCTGCAAAGGGAAGCAGCAGCACTGCTGTGACTCACAGGGAGCTGCTCCTGCTCTTGCTCAAGTGATTATAAAAGTGATGGTGCATCTCACTGCTTATTTATTTCCCTTTTCACTGACTGGCTGGGAAAGGGGAATGATTTGCACTGAGAGATCTGTCTTCTGCTCTTCCATGGACTAACCTTAGATCAGTTTCAGCATCCTCTGATAAATCACTTTGTATAAATGTATATATAAAAGCACAAACACTGCTGCAAAAACAAGCACAGCAAGCAGCAATGCAGAATCTGCCCTGAAACAAGCAGAAAATTCTGGCAAACCTTTTACTGTGTGATCCTGCATGGACAACAGGTTCCTGTTAGCCTGGAGGAGCTGCCACTTTTCAGACCTGTAGCCAACAATGCCAACAAATCTTTTTTTTTTTTTTTTTTTTTTACTGAAACCACTTAGGAGCTCTCCACAGAAAGCCCCGGGTGAAGAGAAATAAACATTGAAAGCTGCTCTCTGCAAAGCAAAATTGCTTGTGGACCATGGGAACAGCTCCTGCCCAACACTCCAGGGTGTCACCCACCCACACAGACCTGCCACAGCCCAGCCAAGGATTTCTGGGGAAATGTGCTTATGAAAACTTAGGAGGAGCCCCAGGGTGACTGCTGCTGCTCCTCTGGGGAGCCTGGGTGCTGGGCAGCACCTGGATGGCAAAAGGGAAAACAGGAGCATCATTTTGGCAGTGCTCCACAGCCCATCCCAGCAATCCTGGCCCTGCATCCTCAGGGACTTGGAGTGCAAACCTAGATTTAGCATCATTTTACACTCCAAGAAAGCACTGAAAGAAGTCAAAGCTTGATCCCCTGACCTGTTTCTCTGGCCACATCATCTGCATCAGATAAGGCAGGCTACAGACATGAAGACATGCAGATTTCTTGTCAGGATTTTTAATTCATCCCAAAAAATATTTTATCCTGACGTAGCCTATTCTCCCTTTTTTTTTTTTTTTTTTTTTTTTTTTTTTTTTTTTTTTTTTTTTGCCTGTTGAGCATTCCCCTAGAACGCTTCTAAACAATGAATTTTGCACCTTCCCTCCCCAAAGAGGATGTGCTTTTATACCTGAAAACATTTAAGTGGGATTTTTGACTTGGTGCCTTTGTTCTCATTGTTAAGCCAATCAAGCTCCAGTACTTTGGAGAAAAAGAGAAGAGAAACAATGTTGTTTTGTCTGCTAACATGATTGATAGACAACTTTCAATTATTGTATCTTTACTGACTGGGAAGCACTTAAAAAGAGACAGGCTGCTGAAAGATGGGTTATTTCCCAGCTTGGTGCTGTTTTTTCCACAGAAAAAGTATACAAGGATGCTCTCTGGTGGTAGCTGTAGGGCAGGGCTCTGCTCTGGCCACTACCTTTTTAGTTTATTTTATGGACTAAGTGATAGCCTGAAACCTTCTTATCAAAGTAGTAAATATATATTTACTTTTAAATCACTAATTGGCTCAATTAATTCTCTTGGAGTATTCCCAGTGCATGGGCAGATTGGTGGGTTTGTTTTTGCAGCTTATAAAGAGCAATGTGCTCTCCCTGGGGCCGTGCTGGGTTAGGGATGCAAAGTGCTCCTGGCAGAACATGCATTTCCCATTTGCTCTGATCCATCTGCCCCTTCTCCCTGGTCCTCATCTCCCCATGCCAGCACCACCAGCCACGCTGGGCTCTGCACTGAGCAACCCCCACCTCTGTGGATGCCTCAGTTTGCATCTCCTAAATTCAGCTGCTTCTAGCCTGGAATTTACACCCATGAAATAATTCCATACCCACAGCACCACGCTGCAAAGTCCTCCTCAGCCAGGATTCCTGCCCTGGGCCAGGATTTGGATCTTGCTCTTGCCAAATACCATAATATCTAACTAAATATCAAACCTGAGCCAGTCACTGCTGCCCTTTGATTCACTAATAGTCTTTCTATTAAATCACATCTCAGAAAATTGTGCCAGAGCAAAGGCTTCTTTGGCTTGACTTACTATGGATTTTGAACTGGTGGCCAGCTCAGGGGCTGGTACATGACCTCCCTAAATGCAAACATGAATGCAATTTTCATTTTACAAGGACTGCACTACAATTTATGGCACATCAGTGTTACGAAAATGAACTTCTCATGAATCCATTGCAATACTCAAAATAACACATAGACCCAATAAGGACCTTGCACCCTTTTGTTGGTCGAGCTAGAGAATGGTTTTTGTCCTTTGAGTCCCCTGCTTAAGGCTCTGAAATGAACCAAATTCATGCCTGGAAATGAACATCAGTGGTGGAAATTAAAGCAGTGCTTAGAAGGGCTGACAGGCTCCCACAGCTGAGGTTTGCTCTGACAGCAGTGCAAAATCACAAGCATGAACCTCAGTTAGTGACAGTGATGGTTTTTAGCCTGGGTACAAACACTTCTGCTGCTGTTTCAGTGCTGGCCTCAGCAGTACCTGTTCTGTCAATTTTCCTGAATATCCTCCACATCAGCCCATTTTCCTCACTGCCCACATGAGCCACCTCTTCTGCACATGATGGTCCCTGAGGGGATGTTTCCCCAGAGCCACTTTTGAGCAGATCAGCAAATCCTGCCCTGGAGAGTGTGCTCAGGTAATAACATCCATTAGGAAAACACTGATTTTTGCCAAACCTCTTCCCCTTCCCTCGCTGTGCTGGATATCTGACTTCTTTATCCCAAGACCTATAAAAGCAGAATTGCAGGACCTCCAACCCAACACACCTGCCCTAACCATGCAGGCAAGCCTCCCCCAGGCATGCATTAGAGACAGAAAGCATCTTAATCATCCACCCTGCTGCAAATACGTTCACAGAGCTCTAATTGATTAACAGGCAGTCCTTGCCAGCAAATGAGCTTGGCTCCAGGGAGCTCTTGCTTGCTTGTTTTTAAACAGTGCAAAGTGGGGAAATGGCAGGAATAAGCAGTGAAAGCTCCAGGGACCCCAGAGAGGGAAGGGCTGGTGGGAGGAAGGCAGAGCTGCTCCACGTGCTGACCTTATTACTGCAGGGACTGGAGGTGAAGTGGTGGCAGAGCAAAGCACCACAGGGACCAGGGAGGAATTAAACTGCTTCTACCCCCAAACTGCCAGATCAACTTCAAGCCATGGGGGCAAATAGTAACTCATTGTGGATCTTCAGTAGTTAAAACTGCCTGAAACCCACAGGTGTGCTCATCTCTGGTGACACAGCCAGAAACAGCTTTCCAGCATCTAGCTGGATGCACGAGCAGGGAGAAGGATCTCTTCTTCCAGCCATCCTTGATCCAGGAGAGTTGGCCTGGGTTTAGAACCTGCTGTGAGCCTGAGAAAGGCACAGTTCATGCAGAGAGTGGCTTTGGCCTTGAGCAGAGCACTGGTGGCAGTAGCACCACCATGGATAGAGCAGGTCCATTGATAGACCCCAACTCTTCTGCAAGCTCCAAACCATCAGGATAGAGGAGGCTCAGGAAAAAGGACTGATGGCTCACTGCTGAAGCAGTTTTGCAGAAAAATACACAAGATCCCAGGAAGAAGAGGGTTGTTTTCTAACCAGCTCAGCTGGAGGCCGCAGAGCACCTCTGGCCAAGGGACAGCAGGGACCTGTTCTCCCTGTGCTGAGCTCCCCTGCTGCTGCCTCTGCTTTGGCTGCACAGGGAGCTGCACACTCCCAGCTGCAGGGGAGATGCTCACAGCCCCCGACACAGCCAGAAAATCCCTATAATTAAATTCATGCAATTAAAAGTTGGCACAAAATCCGAGGGTGTTGCTGGCGGCGTGGGCGGGCTGCTCGGAGCAGGCAGCTGGTGCGTGTCCTCACAGTGCTCTGCCTGCTGTGGGGTTTGCTGCACTGTGGTTGTCACCTCACTGTCCCACAGGGCTCCCCCAAGGCTGGGCCATTCCCAGGTGACTCGAGGGGGGGACAGCCTCTCTCTGCTCCAGCCCCACCACTGCCTCCAAGCTCTGACCCAGCCCAGCACAAAGCACAGCTCTGATACCAACCATGGAGCTGGAGCAAACCCAGTCCTGGCTCTAGCAGGGGAAGGAAAGCAGTTTAACAAGGTGGCTGCAGCTGGACAGCATCCAGCTGCTGGCACACAGCTCATGGGGATGCATTTCAAGCTAGTTTCACAGTGCTGCTCCCTCCTTTCCAGCTCACACTGCCTGCTCTTTCTCCAGGTACCCACAGTGGCTCCAGTTAGATCTTCACCTCCTTAAACTGATGATTTTCAGGTCTCAGGCTCAGTCCCTGCTGATCCAGCTGTGAGGATGTCAGTGCACTCCATCACATCCAGCCTCTCTGCTGTAGGAGTTGCACCTCAATCACTTTATGGACAAAATATCCTGCTCCTGGAAACCCTTCCAGTACCAAACCAGCATTGGCCAAGGCTATTTCTAGAAAGCAGGTGTAATCTGAGGTGGGCAGAAAACTTTGGGACAGAAAAAAGCCTCTGGATGCAATCACTGGCTGTTTTTATAGGTCGGTGCAGGAATATCCTGCTTTCTATATTTTCTTGCGAAGTTAAAATCCAGTTTATAACAGAAGAGGAGAGAAGTTGCCCATCTGGGTACAAAATCCATGCCATCATGCTCAGAAGCTCATTTACTCCAGGCAGCCCAAGAGGGAGATGCAATATGCTGCAGCACTGGGAATTTGGGGCAGTCTCCAATAGTGGGAAGAGTCACATCAGACTCCAGAACGCTGTGAAGCTCGGCCAAATCGAATTACTCCCGATGCTGAATATATCATTTTCCACCTTAAGTGGAACAGCCTGCTGCCCTCAGCAGGCTGCAGCCTCGCCCCAGCGCGGCGCTGAGCTAATAGAGATGTCTTTCCCAGCGCTGTCACGGCCGCCCACCCGCTGTTTGATGACTTTACACACGTGTGACAGGTAGTAATGTCACTGACAGCCTCTCCCTGGCACCCAGTTTTTATTCATACCAACACCTTGTCTGTCTTTGCTGTTCCAGGGGAAGCTGCTGCTGAGACAGAGCTCGCTCTGGGGGCTGCTTATCTATGCTGAGAAATTGGACTTAATTTTGCTGCTGCTTCCCCACACCAGCCCATAGATCAGCTGTGGAGGCTAAACCCCAGATCATGACAGGGCAGGATCGTAACAAGCTGGCAGCAAAAGAAATCTGTACGGTGTCAAATCCCTTGCAAAATCACTGACAGCCTCCTGACAGGGGATGGATCAGATATTAAACTGATGCTACACTCAGCCTGAGCCAAAAGGCCAAAGGAGAACAGTCCCAAAGGGGAAAAGAGCATCCCCAACCTTTGCCTATCCCTGCCTTGCTAAGCTGAAGGCAACAGAGATTCTTCTGAAGTATTAATGCTGTGGGGGCTGGCTCTGGCCCTGAGCTGCTGTCACTTCAGCTCTCTGCAAAGCCACTTGTCTCTGCTGCACTGGGCACAGAGGGACCCCACTCACACAGCCCCCTCCCACCTCCCAGTTAGAGCAATGCATTTCTGAGATGGAAAGCTAACTGCTGCAAAGCCTGGAAGCAGCAGAGAGCAGGACATTCCCTCCACACCAGGCAGGTTTTCCTTCTAATACTTTTTCTCATATTCAGTATTCAAACTATTGGGGATGCTGTCAAATGGGAATCTATTGCTGTTTCAAAATAATGGAAGTTATTAGACTCTAGAGAAGATCAAATATCACTGAGAAGAGTTCAGTTAGAGAAGTGGAGAAGCACTATTAAAAAAAAAAACAACAGGCAGCAGCCAGCAGCCTGAGAACCTTCAGCATTTAACTAAGAATAATTAGCTGTAAAAATACAAAATACAAAATGAGTGCTTAGGCAGCAGCCCTAAGAGGTAGAAGAGGACCTAGAAATTATAACATGAAGGAAAAAAATACCTTCATTGTTTTGGAGTGGGGGGAAGCCAATGTCCCAGTAGCAGCTATTGCCAGAGGTGACAGCAGTAGGATCCTTACAGTGCCTAAGTGGGAAGGAGCTGGAGGAACTGAAATGGAGGCGGACAAGGAGACAGAGCACAGTTCTTGCCCCATAGGGTCACACAGAAGGAATGATCATAATTCAGTTTAGAGAGTAGAAAAGCCTTGGGAAAAGATGATAAAAGCCCCCAAATCTATAAAAGTCTCCTTCAGAAAGAGTTGGTGTTCATTTTTCCTACTGCTGGGAAGGAGGTAGGGCTTGAGTTGCAGCAGAGGAAATTTATTTTAAGAAATTTAGATGGGGGAAAACACCTCTCACTGACTTTCAAAGGTTGATTGAACTCTATCCTTCCTGAGAAGGCAGCACAATGCACAGGGGACAGCTGGAACCAGTAAACCTTTCCATTCTGGGCTGGCTCTGCCTCCCCCTGCTCCAGGCAAGCCAGGGAGAGTGAGCAGAGTTCACAGCAGCAGCAGCAAACCCAAGCCCTGGGCCCCTGTTCAGTCAGATAATTAAGTAGTATTTAGACATCTAAGCTGTCCTGCTGGCTACTGCCCCAGTGCCTTGGGAAATGAAGTCATTGCTTTGCTTCCCACCAACCTTCCCCCCTAACTGTGAGACCTGGGAGGTGGGACATGGACATGGAACCCTCCCTGGCCCCATGAGTCCAAGGAGGTCTGTCAGGTGAAGCTCAGCTCTCTCTGATTGCAGACAGAGCATGGAGATAATGAAATCCTACCAAGTGCCATTTGTGCTTTAGAAGGCATGATGATGTTAATTAGTGTTCAAATTAAGCAGTAAGATTGAAGTGGGCATATAATGGACCACTAATAAATGCCTTGAGTGTGTTGAGATGCAGGTCTGAGAGAAGAATGATTTTAATCACCAGGAGTATATTAATGATGGCCCATAGATCCCCTTATTGCTGTTCCAACAGGCTGGAATGCTGTGTTTTCCCATTAAAACACCCATTAGCCTTGAGCCCACGAAAACCCTATCAGTGAAGCCACGTTCTGCTCATTTCTGCTCAACATATGACCTAATTAACAGCATTGCAGGGATTTGAGCCCAGCTTCAAACACCATCCCTGGATCTGGATGCCCATGAAGAGCCAGGTGGTGTTTTTTGGGAGGCAGTTGGATCCCTTTGGGTACCCACCACACCAGGATGAGCACTGCCATCCCAGCTCAGAGCCAAAAGAGCCAGCACATCCCTGCACACACGGGGGGCACGTGGCATGCCCAGCATGATCGATTACACAACAGCATCAGTTAAAATAATTGTATTTTTCATTTCCATGCAGATGAATTGCTTCTCCAGAAAGCCATTTGTGCTTAATACCATTTGTCTGCACTATGGTGCTAATCCACTGCAAGGCCATTTTTGTGCTGAGATGGATTGACTGGGTGTAAATAGGTGGAACCTTTAATTAAAACACGAGCGCCGTCGCGGTGTCTCGGTGCGCTGACAACACTGCAGCACAGACCACTTAAGGGGCTGATTCTGTTTTAATCTACCCTGGCATAAATCAGGAGAAAGACCCAGTTCAGCAGAGCACTTAGCACATGTTTAAGTCCATCATATTCAGCAAAGTATTCAAGCATGAGGTGAACTGCAGCAAAGGCTCTGCAGGAAAATGACGGTGCCTGTCGAAAGGACGCGGCTTGAGTGTGACAAAGAGATTTGTTTGCCAGGTTTGTGCCCTGTGGGAGCACACAGCAGGTTTATGGCTTGGGAGGGAAGCTGGCAGGGTTTGTAAAAGCCCTTTGGGTGATGGCTAACCCACCAGAGAGAATTGCAGTGAGAGCCTGGAGGAGGCTGAGCAGAGAGGAGGAATCAGTGGCTGGCTAAAGGCAGAGCCAGCTTCCACACAATGGGGTTTTCAAACAAACCCCACCTGGTGTTTGATGAGTTAAAGGATGGCAGAAAACACATCTGAAAAAGAGGTCTCCTTGCCTTCCTCCAAGTTTTTCATCAGGCTGTGCTCAAAGTGCCAGAGTTTGGTGCTCTGGGGAGCAGCCACCCCTTCCCACACCTTTACAGGAGGGGACAATCCCCTTGGCCATGCAGCAGCCCACCCTGCCAGGCTCCACCACAGATAACAGGGATTACTCAATCCATCAAGGAATCACAGTGCCAGGTATGGCAGGAACAGGGTCTAATGTGAAATACCAGAGGAGAACATGGAACATGGAACAATTTCTGACCTGAGCTGCTGGTGTCAACACAAGATGTAAAATGGCTTATGACAACTGAAATCAGAAAAACCACTGAATTTCTTTCCAAAATTATTAATAATATTATTACTTTTATTGCTATTATTATTATTGGGTTGTTTTTATTTTGCTTGAGAATGATGAAGTTTGTTTCTGTATTCTGGCCTGACCCAAGTGGCAACAGGTACAATGCACCAGGGCAGGTCACCAGATATGTCAGACCATTTTATCTCCATGTCATGTTATGCCAATTTCCTTGTGATTATTGTATTTTTAAAATCCATTAGTGGTGGCTGCAACTCAATACCAATTAAATACACTGTCATGTTTTCTACAGTGAAGTGCTTCTCCCTTGCTTCATGGAGAAGCAATTTGACACTTTGAATAAAATAAGCATTAATTATAACAATCAATGGAGCAAACCTGGAAAGATGATACTGGGCTGACAAAAACAGATTATCCTGACCTAACCAGTTGGAGTAGTCTCAGAGAAGATACCATCTGAGTGGGTTGTCACTATGGCTATGTAGGATTTCTGACAGTGTTATGGACAGCAGGAGGAGATGCCTCTGATCTACTTTAAAATCACCTTTTCTGGACAGTTTAAGATCCATCTGTCACACAGAAGTGGCCAAAGAGAAACTCTCTGCAGAAGGAGGTGTGAAGGCTCCCTGCTGGCAGCAGGCAGGGAGGATGGGAAGCATTAAATTAATTACCTTTGAAACTCCAGCTCCTCTGCTGTTAACATTCTCAAAGCATTCAGGTAGCTGTTTTCCAGGATCCTATCAGCTTTATTAGCTACAAATAAGTTATTTAATTCATTAATACCTTTAGCTATTCTTCTCACAGATCCCTCAGTTCCCCATAGCTGATGTTAACCAGGGCAGCTCCTCTCTGGATTCCCAGCTGACAGCTTTAGGTGAACCCACAGAGTCCTTGCTGTCCCTCCTGAAAAGCCTTGACCTTCTGCAGCTTTGCTGAGCTATAAACTGGCTGCAGCCCTGACCTTGACCGAGGGAAACACGAGTGTAGTGAAATAACACCATCCTGCATCCAGGCTCTCTGCCCGTGGGATCACTGCACTCACCTCCTAGGAACGAGCAGCAATTTGCTGGGTCTGACCTGGAAACTGAAGTGCAAGTGACAACACTCAGCGAGGGCTGCAGGCCTCCTGTGGGGAGACAGATGCACAGCCTCAGCAAACCCATCTCCCAGGAACAGCCCTTCTCCTAACGAGAGCTGACAAGCACAGTTTACCCACTGGCAGGAAATTATAGCAGACAGATTTCCCCTGGAAAGCAGAAAGCTTCACGTGCAGATCAAATGCAGTGTCAAAGTCCATCCTGTGTCTTTTGGTGACTGTCCCTTGCCTGTGGTGTCTTGGCCTGGCAGAGCACTGCAGGCAGGCACAGCATTCCCAGGAGACTGATGCCTCTGGATGTGAGCAGAGACTGTGACTTGCAGGAGAGAAGGGAAGATAACATCCCTATCAACCCTGCTGATGTAAATCTTACTCATTTAAAGTCATTTATTTAAAGCTTCCTGTGAAAGAGATGGAGACCCCAAGCAAAGCATCCCAGGAGGAGAAATTGCTCCTTTAGCAGGTGGGCAAAAAATTCTCAGCTGCTGCAAAGGTGATTTTGTACAGACACATACACAGAAACACTTGATGGGCTTACTCCTCACACTCTTAGTCAACTCCAACTCTTTTAGAAACACAGGCCACCTGAATGTTCAGGTTTAGGGCTCTCCTGCTACAAAAGGGCTGAGTTAGCAATAGGCATTTAGCTCAGCTCAAATGCAGATTGTAGCCCAAAGCTGCCTTTTGTGAATTTGCTTACAGAATTGGAGAATTATAGACTGGTTTGAGTTGGAAGGGACCTTAAAGATCAACACCCTGCCATGAGCAGGTTCAAAGCCCCGTTCAGCCTGGCCTTGATCACTTTGGCCTGGGATACTTTTACGTGGTTGTTTGTTCCAAAAGATTGTGTGCAATTTTGCAAATCACCAGTCTTGTGTCTTGTCTCCAGTCTTGTCTGACACCAAATCATCAGTCTTGTCTCACAGCCTTGTGACCCCCACCTTTCTCATTATTAAATCAGAAAATGTTCATCTACTCATCATTAGAGACATCATGTGCATTACACCTGAGCTCAGGTCTCTTGTAGGTCCACAATGGTGTCTAAAAAGCAGAGATTAGAGCCTTGAACTTGCACACTCCCTCTTTGTGAGATCATGCTCAGATCCAGCACCAAACCTTTTCAGCATGAGTACTGTTATTTTTGGCAGAGCCACAAACACAGCAAGAAGTGAAAACCCCACAGGCTCTGTTAGAGAGGAAGTTAATGGATGAGCACAAAGGTCTGCCCACTGGAGAACAGAAACCCCTCCTTTGCTACAAAGTTTCTGACAACCAGATCTGAAATTTCTGAGTGTCTTTTTAGAAACTAAATTGCTTATTTCTAAAAAAAATTGTAATTTATGATGAAGCTGAATTTAAAAAGCCTTTAACAGAAAGGTAAATTAGGATGGAAAGTAAGGAACAGCCTTGCTCCAAGTCAAATAAAATGTTTGATTTGACACAAGACTAATTTTTTTGTCCCCATTTTAGCTGAAGAAAATTCTGTTTTGATTGTATCAAGCTAATCCTCTTTTCCCCTGCACTTATTAAGGATCTCCAAACTTAAGGATCCCATATTTGCTTGGCTTTACCTTATAGAGGTCAGAAATATCAGGACCCTGTAGGATGAGTGTCCAAACCCTCCCTGTGTGCCCAGCTCACACAGGACAGAGGAAAGGCAGCACTTTGTCTAATCACAGCCCAGACACTGCACCAATACACTTTTAAGCCTCTAAATCTGAGCCTTTCTATCCTAAATTTGATTTATAACTCGGTGTGGAGCCAGCTGTGGCTGGGAAAGGTCAGGGGCAGGAGGTTGCACTGCAAGGCTCCAGGTACCTCTCCAAAAACTGCACTGAGCTTGGTGGGGTCCCCTGACTGGGGCTAAAGTCCTCTCAGTTCTCAGGCAGCCACCCTGGAGGCAGAGAGAGGAATGAAATGGATGAGCAACCAAGGAAAACAAGGTGGCTGAAAAAGCAAGTGCCTTTTCCCCCCAGATTTGACAGTGGTCCAAAGTGCAGAGCAGCAGTGCTGCTCCCGGCAGAGAGATGCTCCTGCTCTGCCTCTCATTCCCTCCCACACCCAGCTTCCCTTGCCTCTCACCCACCAGTTTATTATTTCTCACTCCCAGCTCGGAGCCTTCCAGGTCCGCACAAGAGGTGGCTGCACCTCATTTGCCAGCAAATTGCGTATGGAGCTCATGTAAACTAATCCACTTTGGCGAGCCTGCAGCAAAGGGCATTCAACACGATTGTGAATATCCAGGAGCGGCTGGAGCTCCCAGCTCGGAGGTGCGAGCAGGAGGGGACCGGAGCGAGCAGAGCATCCTCTGCCCGCAGCCGCCAGTGCCGGCTCCCCGCAGCGTCATTTCTGCTTAAACTGCGAGCAAATCCTTCCCCGACAGAGAATTCCCAGCTGCCAGCCTGGTGCTGGAGGCGCTGGCAGGGAGGTGCCAGCCCCAAACAGCTCCCGGCACGGCTCCATCTCCCTGCGGATCACACGGGACCCCGGCAGGGACAGGCGGGGATGTGACCTCCCAAAACCCCGAGGACATCGCGGGGCACCGGCACCGCCCCTGTCGAGGGTTATCTCCACCTGCCCTGTCATTCCCCCCGGCACAGCGAGGTCGACAAATCCTCTGCCTGGAAAATGTGCTTCCCAAAACAGTGGAAGTAGTTACCATGGAAATAAAGAAAGGTTCCTCTGCCCAACTCCACCAAAATATTTATTTGCCTCCCAGGGTTTCACAGGCTATTTAACAACAACAACAGCAGCAGCAGCAGCAGAACCAGAGAGACACTGGCGCAGGACTAAAAGTCGGGTTTGGGAAGGAGTGCCAGGAATATTGTGTGTCTGCTGGAGGAGTCACTGCTGAGAGGATGAGCCCGTGAATTGCACGAGGATTTCAGCTTATGTCTTGCACACAAACATGCAGGTACAAACATTGCTTTGCTGTTCAAAAGCTTGAGCAGTTTGCTCACAGAAATCCCAGGGTACACCCAGAGCCGGCTGCAGTTTACCCTGGCTCTCGAGTGTCTGGTGCACACGGAGGTAAAACAAATTGCTACCCAGTGCTGCTGCCTGGGACAGAGCTCTGCCTGTGATCCTAAATCCACCTTCACCTCTGCCACCAGTCCCCTGCTGTCTGGAGAAGGATGTGAAGGAATGTTCACAGCCAAGCTTAGAGCCCAGCAAGGACTACACCAGCAAACTACACCTCCTGAGCTAATCAGGGATACAAAAGTTGTTTAGAAACAACCCATTTTTGAAATAAGTAGGGAGCAGGTAAAACAAAGCAGAACATCCATAACTAGGAGGATTGTGGAGGTTGGTTGTCTATGAGAGGCACCTGTGAGAGCATCCCGAATACTCCCTGGGCTGGGAGGAGCAGGAGCACGGGGCAGCCTGACCAGTGGGGATGACCAAATCCCAGCCACCTACAGATGAATCTCAGGAACATCAGGGAAATATAAGGGAACCCATCTGTGTACATTGGTCACCTGGGGTTAATAAAATAGAATCCTGAACAGAAGACAATGAATGCAGCCTTTCTTTGAAAATACCATATTGGAGAAAAAAAATGTGATCAAGAGAGTGTTTTTCACCTTACTGAGTCCTGTCCAGATGGGAAGAGCAGGTTTGTGCCCTGTACCAACAGTATTGGGGGTGACTCTTTTCTACACCCAGGTTACCCATACTGCAGGAATTTGGGAGCCAGCCTATCATCAACATGCATATCTGGGAGTGTCATGTCTCATCAAAACTGTCTAGGACATATTTTAGCACATCAGAGCTTCGATTTGAAGATGCTTACACAGAAATACACAGATGGGTATCGGCACAAGATGGAAACACTTCAAAATATATGTGGAGCTCACAGCAAACTTTGCCTTGCTGATCCTTCTCTCCTTGGAAGGGCTTGTAAAAGTCCTTGGGGGAATCTGGATTGTGCTGTGCTTGTGGGAGGGAAAGGGGATGCAATTAAATAATTAAAGCATAAAGTAATATCTTCTATGAGGAATAGGCTGTTGTTTTTTTTGCAAAGCAGCGTGCAGCCTGGCACAGGTGGGGTCACAGCACGTTCCAGAGCTGGGCTCTCTGCAAAGCCAGCCTGCCCAGCTGCATTTCAGACATTATTATCCCCAGAATCACTGCGTGCAAATCCCTCACTGAGAGCTGGACCGGCCCCACTCATGCAGAAAAAGACGCTGTGCTGAAATGAGAGGAGCAAGCAAGGGGAGGTGGGAGAGGAATTCCCTCTGCTCTCCCCTGCCTCTGCACTAAAAACAGCCCAGCTCCATCCACCAAAGCCTGAGGGAAACGAGCGGCTGCGCTGTAAACAGAGGTAAATGAATCCTGCAGGGAAGTAGTCCAAGAGCCGGGGGCTGGAGCGCAGCCCGGCGGCGGCGGATCCCGCGCTCGCTCCAAGCGCACACATGCTCCCGTGGCCCCGGAGAAAGTTTAATTTGCTGCGACTGTTCCAGCAGAGCCAAAGCCCCGCTAATGCTGTTACACACTGAGATCACTCGGTGGGAAACAGCACCGAGCAGAAAATGCTGTGAGCACAGAGGAGCCCCTCGGCTTCCGTCAGGCACCCAGACCAGCCTTGGCACCTGGCTTTGTAAGGGAGAAGCAAGGAAAGCCTCCAAAGACCCCTGAACCACCCCAGAGCACTTCAAATACTCAGTGTGCCAAAACAGTCTCGTAATTTAGTATAGGGGTCTGAAGGGGCAAGAAAATATGAAAAACTCCACATAATGTACTGGAGAGCGTTTAAAGAGAAGAGGTTAGAATTGTAGAATATCCTGAGTTGGAAGAGACCCACAAGGATCATCAAATCTGACTCCTGCACTGAGCATTCCCAAGAATCTCACCATGACCCCTGAGAGTCTTGTCCAAATGCTCCTGGAGCTCTGGCAGCTCTGAGACTGACCACTGCCCTGTTCAGTGCCCCACCACCTTTTCTTGATATCCAGCCTAACACTGCCTCCCTCCAACGGAGCAAGGAGCTGATGCTGAGTGTATTTTTTGGCCAAAGAACAAGGTTTGCATGAGGACAAAGAGGCACTTTTTGTCACAGTCACCTCCTCTGACACCAGGTCTGAGCACCCTGCCTGGAGTTCCTTTACACCCACTCCTCATCCCTCTCACCTATGCTACAGGCAGAGGCATCCACATGTCCACAGGGAAACAGGTTTGGGCTGGCAGGATATCAAGAGCTGCTCTTTTCCCTTCTCCTCCTCCAGCTATGGCCATTCTACTCAGCCAAACCACCCCATCCTGCTGGTGCTTCCCATCTGGTTCCTGCCTGAGCCACGAAGGTGCCCAGTTTCTATCTGCTCAGAGGATGGCTCTCCACCCTTCAGTGCCAGGCACTGCCTGGACACAGAGTTAATTCACAGCAGGTTGCTCTGCTGCGCTCTCTGGACACAGATACAGTTATTTGAACCAGTTTAAATCACACTTTCTGCCTTATTCCAACTAGTGGAGTTTCTTACACTAGCCTTGCTGCCAAGATCCCAGTGTAACTCAGCTCCAGCTGAAAGAGTTCACTGGACCAGGACTTCTTGAAGGGGCCAGGGGAACTCCAGTAACTCTGCACCATCCCCACCATCCATCCCTCTCCCTGCATGACATCCTCAGCCAGGCTGAGTCAGCCATGCACAGACCACATGCTGAATCACAGCAGGAGCTGCTGCGAGCTAAAAATTATCCTGTGGGGATTTTTTGGTTCTCAGTTTGTTATTCTTAAACTGCTCACTTCCCCTTCCCAGATCACCACAAAGCTCCTTGCACACACAGCCCCAGCACCGAGGAAAGGACCTGTAAGGGGAGGGTGAGTGCTGCTCAGCACATCCTGCAGACTTGAGAGACCTGCCAGAGCTTCCCCTTACAGCACTGGCTGTTGGTTTGGAGCAGGCTTTGTGCACACCTCACTTGCAGGGTGGTCACAGCCAGCCAGGCAGCCAGTCCCCTCAAAGCCCAGCAGAGTGCCAGGGATGTGTGTCAACACCTATTCTGCACTTTGCTTCTCTTTCAGCTGGCAAAGCTGCTACCTCAATAGGGAGCAGCTTCAGCCAAGAAAAACAAGCATTACCTTACGTTCCTGGGCTTGTTTGTCATTATCATGATGCTCTGCTGGAACTGGGAGGCCGCATTATGCATCATGCTGCCTACTCCCAAATAATAAGCTACATGTGTAAATAGGCTCTGCTATTTCGAGTTGAATAGCTAACAAATGAGCAAACAAAAACTCCCCAGCCTGCCACACTCCTGTTTAACTGATGCAATGGGTGCCTTTATGCATCATGAAGGTGAGGCATCCATCACACAGCACGAGATGCTTCTGCATCACTGTCACAATCCAAACACCCCAGTGCTGGCTGCAGCAGCACAGGCATTCTGGAGGGTCAGGCTGGCACTGCTGGCTCCTCTGTGAGCTTCAGACCCAAAACTGATGTGGTACTCCCCCTACATCATCATTATCACAGTTGCTGTGGGGGCTTGATGTGGATTCAGCTGTGCTGAGTATGTCTCCTCACACTGGGAAGGAAATGTAGGGTGCTGGGAGGGTGTGTGATCCAAGCAGGTGTCCCATGGGACACCCTGGCTCTGGATTAGACCCCAGCAAGGCTCACATTATGAGCCCCTATGAATTTCTGAGCCCCCTCCTGCTGCACAGCTTTCCCACTCTATTGAACCCTCTGCAAATGGTGCTTCCTTCACCACATCTCTAACTCCTTTTGTATTCCCCAATTTTATTCCATAGTCTGTATTATTATCTATTGCAAGAAGAGTTATTTAAGAACCTTTGGGCTATAATGGGCTTGGCATTACAGGAAAATAAAGCAGCTCTCCAGGAAACTCGTGCTGATTTCAGCCTTCCCATTTATGCTGTGATGCATCACACTGTGCTCTAATGTCTCACTAATCTGCAGCTCAATCTGCTGTTAAACAGGCTCATGATGCAGAAGTGCTTGCTAAGGTTGCTTGATATTCATCTGTTGATTGAATCATTTGCTTCTTGTGATTTGCAAATGCGCCAAAGAGCCAGAAGCCCTTTTTCTTCTAGAAAAGTTAATTGGATCAGCATCCTGCTCTGGCAGGTGGCACCCGCTCCTACCCAGGCTTCCCCTGACTCCACCACGGCAGAGAGGCCACCCAGCAGCACGGGGAGCTGGGATTAAGGACTCCACAAGGGACAAATTCCCTGAGAAACCACCCTCTGCAAGAATTAAACACTCTCTTTTTTTTTGCAGAGGTCCCAAGCAGCCTGTGCAGCTCCTGCCCTGGAGTGATGCCCTGTCCTTTCAGACTCATTTTAACACAGATACCCAGCAGCAGGGCTGGTCACCAACAAACCTTGTTTCTAGACATTCCCCACAAATGAATTTGCCACTCCATACTTTCATCTTTCTCATTTTAGGGAGCCAAGCTTCACCAGCAGCCCCTTTGGACACATCCCACCTAGTTATTCACAGTTCATAGCCTGCAAGTGAAGGCCCTCCAGCACCACTTGGTTTCAGCAATTTTTTCATACTCCAGCATGCCACACACCATTTGATATCTTCCTCAAGAATTAAGTGGTTAGTGCCATTGTCCAAGAAGCCCTGGATGACATTTCTATGGGGTTTCCAAAGAGCTGAGGTCCCAAGCGAGGACATAGCAGGCACCAGGCCTGCAGGGCTGTGATTATCTGGCTGTAAATAACACCTCAGAATATATGGTTTATTGTGGTGATAACACACATTTTGTAGGTTACATAAATTGGAGCAATCCTGCTGACAGAGGAAAAATAGTGGTGTGTGTGATGGTTTCCTCTGGTTGCTAGGAAATAGAGTTAGTGCTGGGTCCTTCCATGCCTCGGTGCACACTTGTGACAGATGATAGATTCAGCACATGTGTGGAGCCCAGCCTGTTAGCAAGCCCTGACTGAGGGGAAGGCAGCCACGCAGTGACAGCAAGATCCATTTAACCAAAATATATGCATTTTTCATTAAGAGAGCTACATTTGTTTGCCCAAGGCGTTTAGGGGAACGTAAGCAAAGAATAAAGTTGGATCTGAAGGGACAGGTGGTCCAGGCAGGCAAACCCAGACCAGCTACACAGATGCACAGGATGGGCTGTGGGAAGGATTTTAACACCTGTCCAAAGCCCTAATGTGAATGAGCTGTGATTTTTAAAAAATGGGCTTTTCTATCACTGCAAAGCCCACAGAGCCCAAAGGTCCCCTCCCTGCCATGGGGGTATTGCTCTCCCTTGGTATGTGGGGTTATATTCTGTTGCATCAAGAAGCTGAGCCTGGTTTCTGCCTCTGCAAATGTTTGCTAAAGCAAATTGCAGTTTGTTCTATTGGTCTCATGGTCCAATTTGCTTGAAATAGCATAGCATTTGGTCAAAGGGCATGGAAAGTGGCCAGAACCTTCTTTGAATATTTATATATAATATATATATATGCATACACACATGCACATAGACTCTGTTGGGTCAGCTAATCTCTCCCCCTCCCTCAAGGCAGGCACAGATTTACCACCCAATCCCCAGGTACACCTCTAACCTGTTTTTTGCCATGGCAAAGCTCAATTATAAAGACATTGTTAAACCACACAGCATAAAATAAAGCAAGCAATTGGCATGATTACAGCTCTGCCCTGTCCACAGACAGGGGATTTCATCCACAGCCAAGGGAGCTGATCAGGCTTCTGGTGTTGCTATTGCTGATATTATAGTGTTGTCCCACCAGGACAGCTTTGTGACCAGCTGCTCTGCAGGCACAGTACTGGCCTTTGCTTTTTAGAGTGATTAAATTCTCCTAAGAGGTGTTCCTAGAGTGATCCATTCTCTCCTTACTGCTCTCACCAAAACAAATGGGACATCCTCTGCCAAATTCAGCAAAGCAATGTCAGAGGAAATAAAACAGGGTTAGCAGGGTTGCAGACTCTTTATAATTAACTGTTTGGCACAGAGCAGTGGCCTTTTCTTTAGGAGAATCCTAAGGATTTGCCAGAGTGCAAACATACAGGTCTTTGCTGAATTTTGGGTGCTGTTTGGTGCAAAAGTCCTTGGTTCTGGGTAACCCCCAGAGCAGGCACTGCCCCAGGTGCAGGATGCAGCAGCTAAAGGCTGTGATTGGGCTGGGTTGGAGGCAGAGGATGGGTAAATGCTCCCTTCCCCAGCCCCAGAGGGTTTCTCTAGCTCGTTTCCAACCAGCCCTGGGTGGGATCTCCTGAGCTCAGTGTTGGACTGACACTGCCAGTGGGACTCAGCCCCACCTGTCACACACTGGGGATGGAAGCAGAGCCCATTTCTACAGCCTGATAAAAATGTAATTTAATCCCAGCCACACAAAACGCTTCTCTAAGCCTTGAAAGGCCTGCTAATCCTTGATTTACCCTCAAATCTTGAAATTCTCTTAAAGAATGAAGGAGGAGCTTTGTCTATTGAGTGCCTCTATGCCTAATGAGGTTATTAAAGCATATTAGCATGCACAGAAGAACATCCTCTCCTGCCTTTGGCACAGTGGCACTCAGAGCTTTTGTCTTCCTTAATCCAAGTCCTCCTGCTCTGCTGCTTCCCCCAGTGCCATGGGTTTGGCCCTGCTTTTGGCAGAGATGGCCATCACTTCACTCCAACAGCAGTGGAGAGCTCCCTAATCCAGCTCCACATGGTGATTTTCTTGTTATGCCTTCAGATATTTCTGAAGAGGACACCATGTCTTTTCCTACATGGCTGGAAGACTAAAGAGGTCCCTGAACCTACCTGGGGTCTATCACCTGATAAAGAAGTTTATTTCATTTTGTTTCAAGCAGGAATCATTCTGTTGGCACAGAAAGGACATTGGTTTTGTGTATGGACATACATCAACCCAGCAGCCCCAAACCCTTCAGCAAAGCAAGGTCACCCTCTTTAACCCAGAGGAAGCAAGAGTCTGATTGCTGCCCAGCATCAGGACAGGAGGACAACACAGACCCACATTTCTGGGCTGTCTCCACTTCCCACCACAGCCATATGGGAGAGGGAAGGTGCTTAAATAGCTGGGGGCTCAAAGCAAGTTTTGCTCTCAGCTGGAGTGAGACATATCACTTCCCCAGGATGCACTTTTAAAGAAGAGAACCTTTGCCAATGTTGTGCTTTATAATGCAATGATTTTCATAACAGCCCAACATGGTTCATCAGCATGTGATCTGGCATGGGATCAGCTTTCCTTAAACCACCCAAACGGGCTGCAAGAGGTGCAGGAGAGAGCAGACACAGGATCTGGCTGGGTTTTCCAGCAATCCTTGCAGCAGCCTCAGTGCAGCTCAGCCTGATGTGCACCTTGCTCAGAGAGAAACTCAGATGTGGCCCTGCTGGGATAATGGTTGGACTCAAGGATCTCAGAGGTTTTTACATCAATCTTTCATCACCTTAATGATCCTGTGGTCCCCTTCCTGCCTTGGACCAGAACTGGGCAACCTCACCTCAGCATCTCACCCACACTGCTGTGGGCTGGGGGTCCCTTCCCCAGCAAGCCTGGGACCACCCCATATCAACAGGATTTGCTTCATTTTCGGCATGAAGCTTAACAGCCTGCACTTACCTCTATTAACAATGACCATGGTTAAATAGCTGCCTAAATAGTTGCCTAAAAATTCAGGTTAGCAGCCTTAATAATTTCAGCATTAAGAAGGAAGATGAGGGCTGCAACACAGAGAGCCAGGTCCCCTTGGTGAAGCCCCTCCAAGGGGCTGCCAGAGCTGCTCAGAAGCAGCACATCCCATCTCAAAGCCTGTTTGGGATGTTCCTATGCACCAAAAACAGAGAGAAAGTTTCTCCTCTTTTTTAGAAGTTAATTTCAGTTGTGTGATTAACAGAGCAGGTTGGAGGCTGTGGCTGGGATGTGAGTGGATGGGGTGGGAAGGTTTGGGCAGGGTGGGGGAGCAGGGAGCAGGCAGTGTCCCTGAGCAATCCCTCCTGCAGCAATTCCTGCTCCCAGGGGAGTCACTGGCACTGCAGCCCCTGCACACACACACTGCCCTGCACTGCTCCTGCTTTGCACTGGGAGAGAGCTTTGGGAAGCAAGAGAGGGAAACCAGCTGCAGGAATCAAATCCTTGCTCCTTACCATGGCACAGGATTATTTTTAATCCAGGTGAGGTCCCCAGCTCAGCTGGATTTTGTAGCAGCAAGGGAGGGTGAGGTGGAACCAGCACCTGAGGCAGGAGGTCCTGGGAGAAGCATCCTCAGGAGCAAGGCTGAGGGGGGCTGGAGCAAAATCCCAATGTTCTAACCCCATCCTTGGCTTTACAAGAGCTGGAACGTGCTATCCAGCACAGCTTGGCACAGAGCCCCACGAAGGCTTGAGCAACTGGGAGACAACATTCCCTGAGGGAATGAGGAGCTTTAACTTTTGTAGCACAGCAAGCATGCAAGCCCAGGATCTCAAGGGAATAAGAAAGATATGCCATTTCATCACTGCTCTTGGAACGAAGACAAAAAACCAAGGGAAAACAAAACAGAGCACCCCCTGGGATCCATAAAGAGGAAACTAAAAATATGATAAATAGGCTGGATCATTATTTTCTGAAGATGACATATTGCAGCTCATGTTATATATCTAGATTTCTATTGTCACTAAGGATAAAATTTTGGCATGAAGTAAGCCGAAGAGAAAAATTTAATTTCTGCCATTCCACAAACTAATAAATTCTGGTAAAGAGACATCTACTAACAATATAAGCCAGAAACTCAAGTCCCTTAAGACAAGAGAGGAAGAGGACACCACCAGCTTCCCTTGCCAACAGCAGTCAAAGGGTTAAGCAAAGATGTAATTCATCAAGTTAGCTTGAACGTTAGGAGAAGCTAAGAGAATTACAAGATCAGAAAATAACTGCAAAGTGTGTAAAGATAATCACAAATCCGAGGGAAATAATACAGGCTAACAAATTCTCAGGAGATTATGGTAAAACACCTTCTGGATTTATAATCAGGCAGGGAGAGTGGCTGGGTACCCCCTGCAGCAGGTTATCTCCTGCAGAGGGGACACTGTGCCCTGCATTGGGATTTACCCACGGAAAATACTCCCACAGGAATCTGGAGATAAAGCTGCAGAGTGGAAAGCTGAGTAATATTAAAAATAAATTGGGAGAAGGCAGAAAGCTGGGATCCTTCATGCAGTTTTAAAGGCACAACAGTGTAACAAGAGCAGCAGCTGACAGAGATGGGAAACCCCTCTTTTAGAGCTGCTTGGCATCAAGTGTGAAATCTTCAATTTTAGATATTGGGGAGGAACCTATACATTAGCACATTGTGACAGGATTCCACTACCCTGCTGGCTTTCCCAGAAAATAGGGGTCAGGGAGCCAGCCTGCACTCAGAGCTGGGGAATTTTTCCTCATTTTCTTCCTGACTCTGCTAAGTCATCGTGTGGCAAAGTCTCTCTTGGTATAACTGCTGCTCTTTTAACTCTTGAAACCCTGAAATGAGACTGGGAAGGTTATGAGTTTGTGGGGTTTTTTAGTCCCTAAGGCTTAAAGCATTTTACTGTTCCTTCACATCACCCCTCAAGGGGAAGCAAGTGGACTGGGGCAGAGCTGGCAAGATACAGTTCCTTCTCATCCTGTCCCAGATTTCACATGAGAGATCTGCTGAGCATCCAGGAGCATGTAACCTCTCAAAGCCTGAGATTTCAGCATCACTGAATGGTAAAATAGGCTGAGGAGTTTGCTTTACACCAGGCAGAGGGAGTGCACAGGTTTGGTGGGGGTCTGTAGTGAATCATGAAAAAACCTGCTCAGAGAGGTTTGGTGTTTTTCTAGTTCAAACAGCTCTGAGCACATGATCTCCTACCAGAACCACTGGCCAGATGTGATAGGAGCAGCTGGATTTGCAGCTCTAAGGTGGCTGCACACCACACAGGGCTGCAGCTTCCCTGGGCTTTCAGACACCTCCCTGCAGAGCTCAAATACACCCTGAGGCACAGCCTGCACACCAGCACAGCCAGGTCACCAAACCACCAGGACAGAGCAGCCTCAGCTGAGCATTTCTGCCATTGCCAGGCACCTCAGGTTTGTCCCCTTGTGTGTACACACAGCAGGTCCAGGGCAGCTTGGAGATGCCAACACCACATGCTCAGCTGCTTACCCAGATGGGAAGGAAACAAAACCTGTAAAATCACCTTTATGTCTCTATTCTGGTGGTTTTGAAACTTTGCTTTGCCTGACCCATGCATTTTAGAAAGATACTTGGCTAAACAGTCACAAAATCAACTTCTTTGATTTCCCAGACACCACCAGATGCCTCCCATGGGAGATGGGGATGCACAGAACACATTCCCCTCATGTTCCCACCACAGGACTCAAACCACGTGTTTTGGGTGAGGAAAAAAATCATTTGAGGGTAGAATTTCCTATGGAGACCTCTGGATGTCAGACCAGGACACCCTCACGCAGGTCTCCATAGGAAATCCCATCCTCAAATATTTTTTTTCCTCACTGAGAGCACGTGGTTTGAATCCTGTGGTGGAAACATGAGGAAACACAGAACCACTGCAGGCCCAGTCCATCCTGGACTTGCTGCACACCCTTGTGTGCATATTTAGGAAAATATTACTGAGTTATTTACTGAGTTACAAAATGCCTTGTACCTGCAACTTTGTCTTGGGCAGGAATGGAGTACCATCAAACACAGGATAATCCTCAAAGTAAAAGTTTTCAGCACAGTTTGGTGGAAAAGAACAAAGGGGAAGAAAAAGAGAGAACCAGCTTCTCAAAGTAGCTCCTGTTTTCAGCCTTCTCCTCCTGCATATTTGAATCAACCCAGAATCTTGGATTTTAGGAAGACACATGTACTACACTGGGCCCCCAGCAGGCTCCAGTCAAATTTAATCTGTTAAGTCTTACAAACTTTAAAAAAAAACCTAACCCAAACCCAACCCAAGTAAGACCCTTGCATTGAATCTAATACCTGGATAAATCCCTGTGGAACACTAAGGGAATAAAAAGGCAGATCAAGATGTGTATCCTTTCAGTTCATAGCAAAAACACAGCCACTATTCACATTTCAGATGATAAATACTGATCCATCCTTCATCAGAAAAACATGGATCTCTGATTTCCACAGGGGTTCCTTTCCAGTGCTATGGCCCCATCCTGTCTTGGATTTTTTTTTCCCCTAATTGTACCCATAAAACAAGGATTTGCTCCCTACATAATTAATTGATAGATATCTATTTCTGGACTATGATCTCACCTTGTTTATGTAGGAAAATTTCCAGAGGGTTCCAAAGACACACACAAAAAGGTACCCACCTCCCCCAAATTATTCCCAGACTTCTCTGCTCTGAACATATTTATTTGCAATAATGACTGTGGCTTTATGCGAGCAGATGGGCAGTCCCTGAGAGGATGATTTGTTTCCCCTCTTCTCTTACTTCATGACGTATTTTATGATTTCAGCAGGTCAGTGGCTGCCATGTGTTTCTCTCTAATCTGCGAGCGCTTTTGCTTTGCCTCACTCTTGGCAGCCGTGGTATTTACCAAAGAGATCAGACACGGACACAGCGTGGCAGAGATCCAGGCTCCTTGAGAGTTCAGCACTTGGATGCTGGCAGCAGATAAAGATATATGGGTTGCTGTTGTTGGTTCAAACTTACAGGGGCTTTTTCCCTCATTATATTTCAGTTTATATATGCACATATATATATGAGATAGATGTGTGTGTGTGTGCTTGCACACATGTGTTTTTTAATTCTCTTTGCAGTACCCTGGACCAGATAGAATACAGATGAGCTGTTATACAAAGAACAATAGATGTCAACTAGATTACTACCCACTCCTTTTTTTCTTTTCTCCTCTTCCTCTCTTCCCCCCCTTTCTTTTTTTTATAGGCCTGGGTTGTTATAAATCCTCCATGCCCATTAACCTCTGAACCTCACTGATGATATCTCTTCCAAGCTAAATTGCCTGTATTTCCAGACATTTGTTTGTTCACTTAGAGGTCTATTGGCAGAGGGAGGGGGAGGACAGCCCATCCCTGAATAGGTCTCATGGATTATAAATGAAAATTCTTTCTCTCCTTGTAAGATGATGCTTTGAGACCTGTAGCAAACGGACAGCTTGAGTTTACGAGCCCACGGGTGGAAGTGAACAACAGAAAGTTAATCACAACAATAACAAAAATATCCCAGCAGCAGGGTGGGAGTGAGGGATCCATCCCTGTAGCTGAGTCCTACCCAGAAAAGCCTCTGAGCTGCTGTCACTGGGAGGGGCTGGGACACTGCAGTGCCAGGGAAGGGACTGGACTGGGGACACACTCCTGTGTCAGGGCACTGGCAGAGATGGGGCAGGGGACAGCTGCAGGTGCAGTGAGTGCTCCCAGGGATTTTGCTCCCATTGTTGTCCAGAAATGATCAGAAAGTCATCCTACAGACTCTGGATAGCTTTGCACAGAAACTACTGAAGGTGGAAGCCTGTGGCTGTCAGTAGCTCCCAAGCAGCCTCCAGCAGGACCTACCATGCAGTTTCTCAGCAAACATGGCCTTAGCACTTCCAGGAGGCCTAGCAGCTCATTGGAAACATGCTGAACATCATTTCCAGTATCCTGACTTTAAAATAAAACCTTGGAAGCAGCAAGTGTGCTGGCATTCCCAAAGCAGATCTCCTGCCTTCGTTACTGTTATATATATTTAAACTTTTAGTTCCAAAATAACATTTTACTTCCATACATCATTACATTCACTCAAGCATGGCTTCCATCTGACCTGTCCTAGAGCCAATTCCTGCTCACCATGGGTGTGGATCTCTGAATGCTGTGGATACTGGGAACAGGAGTGTTTTCCCAGATCCTCTGGCAAGTTCCACCTCCCTCCCAGCCTTTCCATCGAGGGCATCCTCCACCAGTCACTGGTGAGTTATGGAGACTATCCCCAGCTTTCTGATCCTATCTCCTGGTTCTCTCTCTTCCCTGGAAACACGTCTGGGAAAGCCTTCCAGATGAGACACTCATGGATAATATTGGGGCTTTTCTGCCTGGGGTTTGTCACACCCTGCTGTGACCCACAGCAGAGACTTCCCAGGTAATTGCCATGCCCTGGTTATAGTTCCTACCTCCTCCTCTGGACCATTCAGTGGGCCAGAGCTGCAATGAAAAGTGAGGGTTATGTTGCCCCAAAAATGCATGTACAACCTGCTGTCCTGCACAGCAGCATCAGGGACAAACACAGAAAAAATTCAACAATCTGGGGTGGGGTTCTACATAGGAGAGGACAGGAAGCCCCAACAATCCATGGTTTTCCAGATCATTCATGATTTTCCTGCTTTCCCAGTAACAACTCCTGATTTCCATGGCAACCCTCACATGCTTTGGTTTTTGGTACTTTTTTGCTTATGTGGAGCACTGCTCCCACTTGCTGGGATGAGCAAGCTCCCCAAAGAGCCAACAAAGTTCCCAGCACAAACACTTCACCCTCTCCATCCTCCTGGGCTGGATGTGCATTTGCACATTTCCCTCTGCCCTGGCCAGGATGGGATCACCAGGATTTACCCCACTGTCTGCTCCCCACCCAAGAGCTCATTTCAAACTTGGCCGTGGTTTCTATTTTAATCCCACACAGACATTTTTGGAAACACTTACTAAACCATTAACACATTTATATGAAAGGAAAGATGGTGATTAGCATTTCCCCTCCCCCCATACACCCCATCCTTTTTTTTTTGTGTCAATTTTTTGGCTCAGGGACTGCAGCAGAACGTGGTTACAGACATGCATACAACTCCAGTGGGTTTGAATTTCTTCATGGCATAAACTTGAGTTACCTCTGCCTTGTTTTGCTCTTCTTCCACTTCAATTCACACTGTTCCACCAACACTCCTGTGCTTATAATAAGATGAACATCATGAGTTTTACCCAAAGCTCAGAGATCAGTGTGGGAATTTCACCTGGGTTCAGCCTGAGCTTTTTAACAGCCTGTGTTAATGGTTCATTAAAAGAGTTGATTTGCCTGGTCTGGCCTGGATGTTTCTCCTTTCTACACCTTTTGAGATGTTTTCATAAGCAAGAATGACTTCCAATATAAAGCAGCAGCAATTAGTGCATTTATTTACTTTACTGTAATTCACACCACAGCACTGGCAGTCTCTGATGGCCGAGGTGCAGAATAAACAAACAAAATCCACTTAAATTTCTCCCATATGATATGTCAGAGGAAAATCAAGGCTGCTGGGGGATCTCTGGCCACATGAGATTGTGTGTGCAAAGATGTGACCAACAGGGCTGCAAATTAGCACAGCAGAGAGGGTTGGAGAGTGATGCTAAGGAAGCACAGCAGCTCAGAGCTGGGGAGGACACCCAGCCCAGAGAGCTGCAGCAGAGCCTTTTCCTGGGTGAAAAGTCCCTCTCACTCATTTTCCAGCTGCATGTTTTTCTTCCCTGCACTGAAGTCTCATTTGACACTTCCCAGCATTCATCAAGGAGCTGCATTCACATGGGGATGGCACCCATGGCCAAGGAGTCACAGGAATGAACCAGGTGCTGGACCAGAAGACTGCATGACGTGAGGTTCTGCCCAGAGCAAGAGCACCAGTGCTTCTTTGGGTAAAGGTGACTCTGAATACTGCCCACATCTGGCCAAGGATGCCAAATTTATGCCCTGTAAACTCAGAATAACGTTGCTTCCAGGTGGTTTTGACCTTCTTTTGACTTTGTGGGCATGTAGAAGTTTCCCAGTAGAGGTGCAGGCATTGGGGACTGGATTCCCAACAGTGCTGTGTCACTTTCACAGTTTAAAGCTCCCTCAGGTCCTGCTGGACGTGGAGCTGGGACAGGCTCAGACCTCTGCTTCCATTGCAAAAGCCTGGCTTTTCTTGGACTTCTGTCTGCAGAGGAAACTTCTGATAAAACAGTATCTACCCACATCTCCTGATATTAGCACTTGCCTGGGATGTCACCACACTCTGCTATTTTCAGGAGAGACACATCACACTCAAAAGTATCACAGATGTTCATGCAAGACAAAAACCGTAACTCTGACATGAAAGATTCATCCAAATAATCTCTTACAGTTCTGAGACATCTTTGTTGCATGCAATTTTCCCCCTGAATTTGATGTATATTAACAGGAGAGTGGGAAGAGGTGTTTCCATATAAAGCCTCTTTTCCCTATAAAGCTTCTACCTCCTCTGCTTTCTTCAGAGAAGAATCTAATAACTGCTGAGACAGCAGAGCCATCAGGATGGAGGAGGGAGCGAGTTACCACCCTCCTTATGGGTCTGCACAAGGCAGCAGAGCAAACCAATATACAGATTAAAACCTCAAGGCCTTTCCCTTGACTTACAGTGGCTACAAGAATAAATAAGAGCCAACTCATTTTGTAAAAAACAGCTTCCAATATCTGTCATCTGCTCCTGGCCCTGGAGGGCCTGGATTCCACCTGCACCTTCTGAGAAGCTATTGCCATGCTGTCACACTGGGCACTGTGTGGCTTCCCACCTTCCCCAAGGCCTTTCCTGCACACTGGCTGAAATTTCACATGTGCCAATGATCCTCAGAGCTGCACAGGCAAGGAAGGACCATTCCAGAAGAACCCCAAGGAAGAGGAATAAAGCTAAGAGCCACACAAGAAATTGCAGCTTCTTTGGGCTTGAGAGATGGGCCAGCCAATGTCAGCTGGAGATCAGCTCTGTTCAGATGAGAGTCAGCAAGTGCTGCTGCAGACACAGCTGGTAGAACCTTGTCACACCACATTCCCTGGGCAGGAAGGAGCCAGGTTTGCACTGGTGCTCAGACAGAGAAGTGTGGGAGATGGCTCTGTGTGGCCTCCATGCACATTCCACTGTGAGAATCCACAGAACCTGGGAGCACTCTCCTCAGATCATGGGAAGAAATCTCATGAGCTGCAGAACAAAGACAAGACAGAGGTTGGATTTTGGAGGTGGAAGCCCTCAGAGTGTTACCAGCAGCTGCAGGTGGTCACCACATGAGAGAGGGAAAATGAACAGAGTGATGACAAGGCCTCAGCCATGAGCAATTTTCTCCAAGGTGCACTTGGGCATCTGCTCTGGATTATCATTGTTTTACTTAAAATGAGCATTTGGGAGATGTTTAAGCAGGTAAGTGGCTGCACCCAATCACAGGGAAGAGGCACTGGAAAGCAGACTGGAGACTGAAGTCAGTGCCAACAGCAAGATAAACAGCAGAGCACCTTGTGGGCTGTGCCAGGGGACACAAGAGCAGCAGTGGCCCAGGCACAGGATACAATCACTACAATAAAATGCTGAGAATTGGGAGAGTTTTGAAGAACTGCAATAAAAAGGCTGAAAGTTGTTGGTCTGCTTCAGCTAGGAACTGTGAACCCCAGGCTTTATCACTTGGAAAGAAGAGTCCTTTGTTTTTATGGCAGGATAACAGTGCACATGACTTGTTCTCTGTCATAAAGAGACATTTGCCAGCTCAGCTGGCTGGGAAGGGTTCAGGAGCCAATGTACTCAGCCCTTGCTTCCCCAGTGTTCTGCAATATCTGAGTATTATTTTTAAAGCCCTGTTAAAAAAAGCCCAAATTGACAATTACAGCATTCAATCTCAGATAATACCCAAATACAACCAATAACTGTGCAGATGAATGAACCAGACTCAGGTAGGGGAGGGGACAACTTCAAAGGCTGAGTGGTAGACACATGCAAACACCTAATAAATATGACAAAAACCCCATTAGACCAAGGGAAGCAGACTTGACCTTGAGGCTGAGGAAGCAGGAGGAAGCCACTCACGTGCCTGGGGCATGGGGGATGCCAAAGCAGGAGAGGAGTTTCCTGAGGGCCAGCTCTGGGCAGTGACAGGCAGGGCAGCAGCAGAGCTTGTCCTCAAAGCCCAGAGCAGGTTTGTTCCTCTGGAGTGCCCAGCTGTTATTTCTGTCAGCCAGCAGTGTGCAGACAGGTAAAGCCTCAACTTTTTGTCCAAGACAGACCTTCAGCCTGATGAACTCAACACAAGGGGATGGGGCTGGACTCACAGAAAACCTCTCAGAATGGTTTGGGTTTAAGGGCCCTTAAAAATCACCTTGTTTCAATACTCCAGTCGTGGGCAGGGACAGCTTTCACTAGAGCAGGCTGCTCAGGGTCCCTTCAGCTTTCATCACCCACTCCCCCCAGCAGCAGTTTTCACCCAGTTTTCATCCCAACACCCCCTAAATGCCCCCTGTAAAACCCAGCTCTCCAAGCACACAGAAGCAGCTCTGTGACAGAGCAGGTCCTGAACATCCCCCACTGCCAGTTTTCTAATTTCCCCAGCCTGAACCACAGGACATGGATGTCAATCCCAACCTGCTCTTTCCAGAGGCCAGAGCACAGGGATTTCACATACATGTCCTAGTTCAGGCTTTCCTCTCATTTCTTTAAGAGACTTAATGCCTCCAATGCTTGGATTCCAGGATTTTAATGGGTTTAGCTCTGTTTCCCCTTTTCCTGCTCTGCATCTAATACTTCAGCCCATAAATCTCTGCAAGCACACAGCACAAAAACAGATAAGAAAAGCTGTAGAGCCATAAAATATGTTGGAAAGAACCAACATAAAATACACCCAATACAGGGTTTATAACAGAGGGAAGAAGAGGAAAAAAAAAAGTCAGATTAAGAATTCTGTCAGTTTAACTGAGTTGCAGAAAAGGTGCCATATGATGCTTAATTAAGTCACAATAGATCTTAATCAATGATAATCACTCTTCTGATGGAAAAGCTTCAGAAGAGCAGATGAAAGCAGGACAAGCCAAGTTTGGGATATTTTCTGCAAATATGGTGCTGTACCAGCTGAGATTCCCCCTCCCCAGCTCCCACATCCCTGTACACCTCTCCTGTACCAGGGGTGAACGTTTGGGAGGGTCTGATGGCTCCATGTCCTTTAAGGGGTGTTAAATGCCCATCCCATTAACCATCCCCTGGTGCAGCACACAAAACCTCGCAGCGCATCGCCCTCGGCATCTGTGCAATGATGACACAATTAACATGAATAACTATTCCACTCCATAGATTTAGTCCTTTTCCTCTGGGTAATTATGATCTTCCTTCCCCTCCCCAACACTCATCTCAAATCCTCCAGGGTAATATGCAGTCAGCTGATTTTACATTTATCTCGGTTCTATTTGTTTGACACATCTCAAGCAAGCTCCACAAAGCCAAAACCTCCTGCTCATTAATAACATTCACATCACCTCCTTCTGAGCTTCTTTAACATGCTGCTTTTATTTGGTCTAATTGCAACTCTCAGCGTGATTAATCACAACATTTTTGTGGGGAGCTGGGGAATTTGATATCCCTGTCCTCATATGGATCTGATCACAGTCATGCTGAGAGTCCAGGCACACTTTCTGCAGTCTCAGTGTAAAAGTTTAGTGTCAAACAGCCCTCCTTGGCCACTGCACACTAATTACCAGTGCTGCCATCTTCACCCAGGTCCCAAACCTGGATAAGAGATTGAAGGTGATAATGTGATCCCATCCTGGGAAATAATATTTTCCTCTTACAGGTTTTCTCTACTAAACCTCCAGACTTTACCCATTTACCAAGTAGAATCATACAATCATTTAGGTTGGAAAAGAGCTTTAAGAATATCAATCCCAACAGTAAAAATTAGCAGGGAAGTTGGAATTTTAAAGAACTAAAATTACACCCAGGAAACCCTCAATTCAAGGGGCTGAGTCTCTCTGGGAAAAGACTGCAGAGATGGTAAGAGGCACAATGGAGAACAAGCTCAGAATTCATCTGAGCTCATTTTTCTTGCATGCAGAAAAGCACCACCAAAACTCCTCAAACCCAAGTTTGAGTCTTGCAATAGTTACAGCTTTGAATTTATTTTTTTTTTTTTTTCATTTTGCAGTGCTTCTGATGAAAAGTTTTTAAATGAGCCAACTTGGAATATCGTCTTTTTCTTATAGAATTCAGTGGCAAAGGCTCTTTGGATTTTAAAGAAGCACGAAGAGCAGTGGTGTACATTTCTGAAGCATCATCTGGAGGTCACACATTAATATTTGATGGTGACACTACCCTGTCTTCCACTGGCAGCAGCAGCAGGACTGTGGTTTGCTTCTCCACTAGAGGCTCAATCCTTCCCAGTTAACCAGTGATGCAGTGTCTCACCCATTTCCCACCTGACAAATCCCAATTCCTGCCCCAAAACCAGGTCCAGGCTGTTTCCAGGAGTGAACTTCGCTTCCCCCTCTCCTCCCACCAAGGCAGGCTGTGCGACCAGATGGAAGTCACACGGACACCAACAGCCTCTCCTACCCACTGCTCTCCCAGGCTGCAGATTCCCCACTTCATTTGCTTTGTAAAGCCCTTTAATTAATCGGGAAAGGCCCGCTGATTATCACCTACTCAGAAAACACCATTTGAAAGCCGGGAATTATCTGCAGGCTCCAGCGCTAACCCAGAGTTTCATCTTTTTCCCGATGATCTCCTACAAGTGCTATTCCCCTTTCAGTGCTAGACCAGATGTTACCACTTGGATTCTGGAAGGCTGAGAAAGCCAAGAGCTAAACACGGGATTGAGGATGGTGTGTGAAGGGGGAAAAGACCTTCTGACAAGAGGCAGAAGATAAAGCAGGTCGTGTACCCCATTTCACACACATCAGGGGTTCTGGGGCTGCGTGGGCACGGATTTCACAGCAGGGAGCTGTGAACTTCCCATGGATGGAGCTCCTGGTCACCCATGTACCATAAAACCCCCCTGCTCCAGCCAGCGAGGACTGACAGGGTGAAACCTGCACGACCACACGGGCAGAAGGTGATAAATGTGTGATAACAGGATGTGATGCTCCTAAAATCCTCCACCTAAAATCTCTGGCTGTTTACTGAGCATTTTTCACACATGCACATCTGCAGGTCTCTGTAGCCCTGACAACAGGCTGCACACAAAACGGATTTTCTGGGTGTAAGGTATTCACCCAGCCAAGGCCTCCCAAAAGAAAATGGGAACACAGCCCTGAAAAGCCCCCCAGAGCACAGGGCAGCCCTGCCAAAAGCAACACCTCGCAATTTCTCACTTTTCTCAGCTCGTCTCTGTGCCGATGCCTTTTCCAGGTGCCCAGATCCCAAACTCCTCCCCACCCTCACCGGTGCTTGAACTGTGACAAACAGCCGTGGAAAAACATTGCTGCTCTGCAATCACATCGTTTTGTTTGTGTTTGAGTTCTTGAAGGAAAAAAATACTTTATTCCACTGAATATTTTTTAAACCCCATCTAAATCACCATTAGCATTCTAAAATATTGTTAAATTGCATCTTCACAGGTACACACAGTCATGCTCTGGGACCATTACCCGGAGAAATACAAGCTTTATGGATTCTGGCTCAATTCTACCAAAACAGATTCAAAATATCTACAGATATGAAAATCAACATTATCTGAATACAATGAATAAAGGGATCTGTAATTGCATTTTATAATCCAACCATACTCTTCCTCCAAGCTGCCCAGGGACAGCAGGAGCCTGGGATCTTCTGTTGATGCAGAGGGGTTAATAGAAGTTTTTGCATTCACACAGAGCACTGCAGGTCGGTCTTGTCTCACCATCCCCATCACTCACAGCAAAAAAACCCACTCAGAGCACAGGGGAAGAATCAGCCAAGGCTGGGAGTTTTTCCCCTGCTGTAACGTTACGCTAGGCACAGTCAGAAAATCTATCAAAGCACCCGCCCGAGCAGCCTGTTCCAGCTTTTAATGTGCTTAATATAGACTTCTGAGGAGTCTCTTCAGTTCAGACACAGCTAGCTCGAGAGCACAGCGTGAGCACTGCACACAGACAGCCTTGGATCTCAGCAGCAGGCACGGACCAGCCGGGGCTCAGCTGCAGCAAGTCCCTTGTCTGCCACCTCCCCAGAGGAGGGACACACCTGTAGGGGCACAGCCTGCCCTTGTTGCTGCCACACACCCCTTTCTGCTGGTTTTTTCCCCTCTAATAACTCAGTTAAGCACTTTCTCAGGTGAGCTGTGCCTGGAAAAGGACACAAAGCTGGCAGCAGAAGGGACAGCTCAGTGATGGCAGATTTGGCACCAGGTGCTTTGTGCTGCATGCTGCTGTTCAAACAACCTGAATACATCATAAATGCACCAGGAACCTTCCCTGGATAAACCAGGCCCAGAGCAGGTACAGAGCACTGAGAGCATCTCCTCATGGAAATGCACAGACCACACACCAAATTTAGCCTTCTTCAGCTCAGCATGAAAAGAACCCAAACAGAACACCCAACACCTCCTTCCTCAGCAGCAACCAGCCCACAGGGCTTCTGGCAGATCTGGGATGAGGAAGCCCACGAGCAGCATCTGTGTTTCTCGGTGATGGAGATGTGACACCAGAGTCAGATGAAGTCACTTGTAAGAGGAAAGGGGCGAAAATGTCCCTCTGAGCAGCACTGGGATGAGACAGGCTGTTCTCACCTGTCCCAGCACACAGCAGGGATCCTCAGGGTTTTGTAAAATACAGACTGTGCTGGCTACAAGCAGGAAGACCAGAAGGAATTCCAGCAATTAAAGGAGAGCTCAAACCAAACCTCTCCGGTTTTTCTGCACACATCAGAGCTTTACTCAGCAGCGAAACCACTTTACACCAGTTTGGCCCAGCATTTGAGCTGGAGTCCCGCGGGAGTTTGCATTGTTTGCTCCATCCTGGCACACGTTCAACCATCCATCCACCGTGACTCACCTCCCTCCTCCTCTCTTCCTGCCAGCTTCAAAGGAAGTTGCATCTTCCCAGCGATTCCCACATCAGGCAGTCCTTTCTGTGCAGCTTCTCCTCTTATCAGCAGCCCATTTCCTAAAAACAAGGAAGGGGGTGGGGAGTGGGGGGAGGAAGGAAAAAGCCATCAGCAAACTACAATGTGGTTGTTCTCGTTGCCCTTAAAATATTAACTAGGCATTGACACACTGGAGTGGCTGCTGCATGAGACCTGCTGTGATTTGGGATAACCAGGACGTTACAGAGGGCTATGAATCAACCCAACTGCAGAGGCTTCAAGTCCTTTGCTAGGCAGGAGTGAAATATGCTCCCTTACAACCAAGTGACCATTTCCCTATTTTTCCCAGTTATCTCCAGAACATTTATGAGATTAGGGGGTTTTATTTATGGACTCTGAAACGGTGCTGTTTCCCAGTGAAGCGTTTGTTATCTGTTTAATGTTCCTTTTGTTCTTCTGGACATTTGCATTTATTTATTGTGATTCATTGCTGCACAGGTACCAGGTTCCAAGTATCTACAGTTTTAAATACATTCACAACACACACATCTTTGCCATTTAAAATGCCTTTCCTCTAACAGCCTCTCTAGAGCCAGAATATCTCCATTCCCAGATGAAACCTGAGATCCTGGGATCAAAACTGCTTCCATGTGACAGGTAACAGTAACCTTCCAAAAATCACTTGTGCAATCCTATGCAGGTTACTTCATAGTTTGGCACATTTATGGGAAAGTCAGAGCTTGTTACAACTGATTTATTTAATATAAGGCTTCATAAATAGGGCTTTTTTTTTGCCATGCCTGGTGTGTGTGTATCTCTCTCTCTCTATATATATATCCATATCTGCAAATAATTGGGATGTTATTTACCCCCCCAATAGGCCCAGCCCATCCAAAGTCTGCCATGTTAGCAGGGAAATGTCACCTGTTCCTCTGCCTATTGTCAAGGTTAAAAAATTTGCCCATGCCTCCAAGAGATTTGAATTTAGGACTGAAAACACAATTTTTTTTTTTGCCTATAGCCAAGCCCTCAAATCCAGATGCAAGTTTTCCATGAAGTGATTTGTTTAACACTGATGCAAAGCCCAGGCTGGAGGCTGGGGATCTGATCTGCCTGCAGGACCAGGGCCTGAGCAAACAGAGAGACCAGTGTGCTCCTGCCAGAAACAAAAATGAGCATGGAGCAAGTTGCCAAAGGAAACCAGGCATGAAGAGTGTCTCCACCCCAAAATACCCGATTTCAGTTTTTGCTGGATCAGATGAGTGTGTGATGTAACTCTGAGCATTGGTCACCAGCCCTACAGTGCTCAGCAGCTTTCCTTGGAACAGATGTGGAGGGTGCATGTGTGCTCCTATATTCAGAGTTCCTTTGGTGTCAAAGGTGCTGCTTCTTATGATGTAAATTTTACATTTCATAGATATTTTTAATGCCTCTCTCAATTAGAAAAAATATGGAACCAAATAATACATCAGTAAAGGCAACATTTACTACGTGGTATTTGCATGGAGTTTGGGTATAAACTCTGGGGACCCTTGAAATCAAAGTTCTTTTAATTAATTAATGCAACCAGTTGATTTGGAGCAGCCCTGTAAAACAGCTGGAAATTCAATATATCAGGGTTCTTTTGAAGAGGTTTTTTTTCCTGACGTGACTACCTGTGGCTCAACAGATGTTCATCTGAAAAAAAAGCAAGCAGGAAAAGGAAGACACAAGAAGAGCATTAACCCCACACCCTAGATTCCAACAGCAGGGGAAAGACAACACAAGGGCATGGATTTCCAGGAAACTGGGGTGTGCTGGAGGCTGCTGATCATCCCCCAAAAAGAGGGAGGGCATCCAAAGGGATGCAGGAGGGAAAGGGACACCCAGGAGAGCTCACTGAGTGATGGCAGCACGAGGTAAGACTGCAGCAGCAGCTTCTGCCTTGTGCTAACACCTCACAGACACATTATCTACCAAGAATTCCACCTGGAAAAGCACTGATAAAGTAAGGCAGGCTATTCCCCAGCAGGGGAATCAGATCTAATCAGTCAGAGGTGCTCCTGTGCCCCTTTCAGGCTGGAGCACAGGCAGGAGCTGCTCACTGGAAGTTTTCCTGTAACACTGTGCTGGTTTCTGAAGGAGAAACCACATTTGCTCTAATTTCTGTGTTAATGGCACCAAGCAGCACCTGAGGAGATGCTGCCCTGACATCACCAATGCCACCAGGAACTTGAGCACTGAAGGAGCAGGACACTACACCAAAGGCACATTAAACCTTAGCCCGTGGTAGCCACCATCCCACTTCACAGACAGGACACATCTCCTGCTTTTCAGGCTCTCTCAAAGTGTTTTTCCTATCTGCAGCAGCACACCAGGCACACAGCAGGGCACCTGCTATAAACAAACACACCCTCAGCTGATGATACCAGCTCTGCCTTTGTTGACTCTGAAATTCTGCTTTTGAAGACAGCAAGGGAAGAAAACAGGAAGATGCAATCCTGGCTGCCACTCTACAACCATCCTTTTTTCCCCCAGCTTATCTCATTTCACATATGTAAAGAACCACAGGCAAGACATCTCTGAAAGTAAACAGACACCAGAGCATGCTGTATCCCCCAGATCAGTGACCAGCACAGGCAGTTGTCATTCATTCAGCAGCAGGTTTTCAATCTGTGCCTAAGGAAGGGAGGCTGGGGTCACTTCTGGCACTTAGGATCAGGAGGATCTGCTGAAAAGCCTTAGCTCTGCCATGACTGGCTTTGGGATCCATGCACAGCCCAAGTCCAGACTGGAAAAGCACTGCTGGTCCTGCAGGAATCATCCTGAGCAGGAATTTCACCACCATCCTTCTGACAAATCCACAGAACAGGCAGAAGTCCTTCACGTGAAAAAGAATTTTTAAAATTCCCCCCAATTAAAACAGAGTATCTGTGTATGAGCCCACATAAAATAGGAGCAGCTTCTACAAAAGCTTGAGAGAAAGAAGTGGAAGGGTGGGACTGAGGTTGTCAGGGGTGCTGGTGGGGAAGGAAATAGCCCGGAAATGAGCTCTCCATGTTCAACATTTCTCCATGTTCAACATTTCTCCAATCATTTTCATATTAGCATATCTCTAAGTGCATATAATTTTCACATCAAAGGGTAATTTTTTTTTTAGGTATTTAAAAAAAGTAAAAACAACAAAAAAGCCCCTAGGATTGAAGTAGGGAATAATTTCTTTCCTGAAATCTTTCAAGCAGCTCCTCTCTATGACATGACAGTAAAATTACAGAGGAGACAAGTGTTTAGAAAACTCTTCCCTGGAATTCAGATTATTCTTCAAGCACGCTGTAAAAAAAGGTTCAGCCAAACTGCAACAGGAAACATAAAAAAGAGTCCTGGGAGCACCAGAGCCCCAACCTAACAGTGTCTTCACTCAGGAGCAGCTTGAATCCTCTGCCCATTGCTTAGGGGCTGAGATAATCAGCATTTCTGAGCTTGTGGTGGGGAGGGAAAGCTGAAGATGAGTCTGAGCCCTTCTTGTCTCCCACCAGTCCTTGCTAGCCAGGGTGGTCCCTGTGCAAAAGCTGGACTAACTCTCTCCCTTTCCCTCTGCACTGCTCATCCCTTGCTCTGCAGTCTGCAAGGCTCTTTTACTCCTCTGGATCCAGACAGGGGCAGCATGGATGAGCACCAAGCACCTCTCTCCAGCCTTGCAGGGCCCCTTTTCCTCTCCCCTGCCTCTTGCAGCAGCTCCAGGCTGCTCTTGGTGCTGTGTTCCAGCAATCTCAGGAACCAGGCTCGGGCAGGAGCTCCTTTAATGAGATTTTATTAAAAGACTCTATTACAAATAGCCACTTAAGCAAGTGAACCTTTGGAGCCTTTGGTCCATGATGTCAGTGCTGTGGCTGGATGTTTCCTGGGAGTACTAAACCTGATGCTGTTCTATATGACAGCTATAAAACTGCTTTAGGAGACCAGGCAGGAGGCCAGCAGGGCTTTTTGTGGCTATCAGGGCTTGGCTAAAGGTCCCCTGCAACAAGGCAGGAGGAAGCAGGGCCCTAGGCAGGGATTCAGCTTTCCCTCACCTCCTTTTTTGCAAGGCTGAAAAACCCCCTGAGGCTGGAAAAATCCACAGAGCAGAGGCTCTGCAGCAAAGCCTTTGCATCCGTACCCAGATCTCCTGGGGCTGGAGAGGTTATCCATCTCTGAGCCCTGCCTGTGGGCCCCTGGGGCAGCTCTGCATCATCACCCACATGGGACACACCACCTCTCCCCCTGCATCCCAGCTGTGGCCAGCAGCTGCAGGAATACCCAAAATGTCTGTAATTTATCATCACATGCAGCAGTGCCATTGACACCAGCCTGGCTTTTCAGCCTGCCCTCCACTGCAGAGCTGCCTACCTGCCCTGTGCTCACAGGCATCCCTGGGGCTGCACGTGTGCCCTGGCAGCTGCAAAGCCTCCTGTTTGCAAATCACACCCCAGATACACCAGGAATGCCAGCAATGTTTGCCAACGGTCACTGATATTAAAACCAACAGCAGAACTGGTCCTGCCCACCTGTCAGCTGGGGAGAGATAAGCAGAGGGCATAATAATGCACATTAATCACGTTTTAATCTGCAGTTTTCCACCAATAGGTGGCACCAGCAATTTTTGGATGTGCTACAACATGGTACATCTGTTCCCTTGCCACAAGGCACCCAGCCCAGGGCAGGGCAGATGGATGGATTGTCATGGCAGCACCCAGCCCATCTCTTTTTCCTTTGGGAAGGGAAAGGTTAAAACTTCCACAAGCCAATGTTTCCTTCCCCAAACAAACTTATTTCCAGGAATAAACCCAAGTTGAATGAGTCTTTCAGGGAATAAGAGTCTAGAAGCTGTATACAAACAGATGAGAAAAAATTGCTTGAAATGGAAGGATAGACTAAGCCTCTGTAGGAGACACAGCAAGAACACAATTTAACACAGCAAACCCAAAACTTCTTGTAACTGAGGCTGGCCATTCGTGTGAAAACATCTAAATCACAATCTAGCACAGTTTTAATATATTGTATAAATAGGTTACCTTGACTAGAGCATCCTGCAGAGGAAAACATCACCACACATGTGCCCAAGACACATATGCTTGACCTCTGTACACACAATAAAGGAGAAACAGTCCCAGCCAGGTCCAACCAAGACTGTGGCTGACACAACCTCACAGGAAAAGCTTCCCAGAGCCAAGGCAAGGCTGGAAACTGCCTGAGAAGCAAACTCCCATCAGCTGTGCCACAGCACTACAGGTGCACAGCATCCAACCACTCCAGCTTACAACTCCACACAGCTGAATTCAGCCCATATAAATTATTAAAGAGTCTGCAGAACATTACACAGTTCATGTAGTTAATGATTATAGTTCAGTGTCTAGGTCAGATATAATTAGATGTTACATTAAAATAGCTTCACAGAGCCATTTATTCTGATTTAATTACTTAAAATGATAATATAATGAGCAGTGCTTTCAAAGAAAAAAGAAATCTTTTAATGAGCTCATTTTAAGTTAATATAAGGCAAATTAATCATTTAACAAAATGCGGTGAAAAGACAAGTTCATATTTCAAAATATGTTGTGCCTTTGTCAGGGGGGCTTGTTTATTACCATGCTGGGAAAGGCACAGAAATGGGTGGCTCTTGAAACAACATCACACCCCACTGTAGATCTGGAACATCTTTAAGCCATATTTTCCTCCTTCCCCAGGTAAACCTGCTACTCCAGAGCCCTTGGAAACACAACCTGAGCAAGAGATTTGTGACCATCAGGCTGTGTCTCTTTTCCAGTGTGAAGCAGAGCAGTAGCTGTGCAGAGCAGCCACCCGAGGAGGTGAGCTCCTGATGAAGGGTTAATAGCAGCTTGCTTCATTAATCATTCATTTGCTGGCTCAGAAAATTAGCTTTCACTTGTTTGTTTGCTCAAGAAGCGATAAGCCCATTCCCTCGCTGGTTCGTCTATTTTCTTCCCTTTGCATTGTTTTAGAGATTTTAATCCTTTCCAATTTTTGTAATCAGTCATTTTGGTCTTTTAGCAGGAGCGTTTCCAAGCGTGCAATTACGGGAGTGAAGGCAGGCAGCTCTCTGCAGGGAAGGAGCAGGCTCTGGTTCATAACCCTGCCAGCAGCCCCTGCAGCCCTGCTCTGATCCCACAGGGCACCTCTCAGCCCCCGAGCAAAGGTGTTCCCACCTCCAGAGCCAGCCCATTTCTCTGCAAACAGCCCTCCCTGCACTTCCACGGGCATTTAAGGAAACATTTATACAGGGGTTTAAGGGCAAGGCAAGACATACTGAGTGCTCTGCAGGTCACATCCCAGCCACTCACCTCCTCTGTCCTAACCTGAACTGCTGCCTCACTCAGCCAGCAAGGAAACCTGGAGATATTTGTGGAGGAGGTAAAGTGGGATCCTACTCCCAAGGCTGATTTCTTTCTCACAACACAAACCTCAAAAAAAAGATTTTCAAATATTTCCAGAGCATCACCTGCAAAACACGCGCTCCTCCAGCCCGGGCATCACTTGTATGCCTCGGTGAGGGAGAGGAGACTGACTGTCACACGGCAACTCACTCCTCCCACCAGGAACATAAATAATTTGGGGCTACACATTTCCTCCTCAGCACACTGCCTCTGCTCCCAATTAGGCAGAGCTGTTGGCTTTCAGCAGCGGTGCTATGACAACCCCGTGGGTGCCATCCATCTCACAGGTGGCACAGGCAGCCCTGGTGCACCCACCCGTGACCTGCCCAGCCCCTCCCTCCCAATTACCAGGGCTGCATCTGGGATATCACCCTCCTTTTGCTTTTTTTTTTTTTTTTTTTCCTTTTAAAAATCTTTTTTTTCACAGCCCAACCCACCCAGGTTGGGTTTGTTTGCAGCAGCAAAGCCCCCTGGCCAGTTGCCCACATTTGCTTGTGGCAGTGGACCAAAGCAGGATATGTGCAGCCCAGGTGGCCTCAAACTCCACTCACTGCTGCTTCCCCTTTTCTAGCCTGAAACCCGGGTTTTGAAGAAAAAACACATCTCTGAGCTGCAAGGCCTCAACATGAGACTTGTGTCACACAGTCATTAATAAGGCTTTCCAGACAAATCTGACTGGAGAGATAATAGGCTTAAACAATTAAAAAAAGGAAAAAAAAAAAAAAAATTTTGGAGATGGAGTATTTTCTCATCTTATTTGCTGTAATTATTTTCTAAATGTAGATCATTATATATGAGGCAGGCAGCAGTATTCCAGAGCTAATCAGGCCATATGTTTCCACATTTTGAAAAGAAAACTAATTAAAAAGAAATGAAAAATGAAAAGGAAAAAAAGAAAGAGGAGGTTTGTGCAGAGGACTGGTAGGTTTGGGTCGGAGAGGAGCGGTGAAGGAATCTTTCAGGAATGTATACATTCACTCCACTCGGCTCTGCGTTTTGTTTTCAGAATTGTTTCTGGCAGAAACCTAAAGAAAAATATGAACCAGATGTACAAGGAAATAGTTTCTTCATCAGAAAGAGAAGAATAGCTCTCTGTCTGCCAACAGACTTGGAGCCTTTATGCTTTACCAAGGTGATGTTAAAAATACCCTTCAGTGATGGGATCTCCTTCAGCAGTGCCAGGGGGAATTGGGACCCAGGGACAGCATCCCTGGGAAGGGTCATGGCCTAGGAGAGCATCTGCAGCTCCCCCGGACAGCTTCTGCCCCTCCCAGGTGCCCTCAGGTCTGCAGTGAGTGGTGGCACATCCCAGTGCCAGCAGAGATCCCCCGGGGCTGGGCAGGGCACTCAGCAGCTGCTGTGCTGTGTTTGTGTTTCTCCAAATGCTCCCAAGGATTCACCATGCCAGGGCTCCATCCTCATGGCACTGGGGGCTGCACAGGTCCCAACTTTCCATAAGGGTTCAGGGAACAACTGGCTGGGGTGGGGAAGAGCAGGTTTGAAAGTCTCATCCAAGAGCAGCCCTTGGCAGAAGGGAGGTGGGAAGAGCCCAGGAGCACCCTTGGCAGAAGGGATGGGGGTCCAGCTGATATCTCATTCATTGCCACTCACTTTCATTTGCCAGGTAAAGCAAATCTCCAACTTCTCGTTTCTCCTCTGCTCCAAGGCTGCAGCAAGGACCTGGGCTGAGGGATGATGGCCCAGCCCCAGGCTGGCCCTGCAGGGTGAATCCTCCATGCCCACCTCCCCTGGGCATCTGCACCACACGGTAGAAACATGAACAGCATCTCTGCTGACACAGATCCTTCCTGACCCATGCTGGAAAGATGGGAAAGGTCCCAGGAATGGGTCAGCAGCATCTCAGCAGCGATGTGAGGAGGGATGTGAGGAGGGCAGGGACTGAGACTAAGTGATGGGGAGAAGAAATAGTAACAAATCATTCCTCTGCTCCAAATTACTGACTCATGACAAAGCTAGCCACAGGCAGGAGGGCAGGTCCTGAGTGCTGAAATGCTTCCATGCCTCATCCTGGGGCTGTGGCTGTGCCTGAAGCCCTGCTCCTCCCCTAGGATCCTCTGTGTCCCTGGGATCCTGCTGGGAGGGGAGAAGGAGGATCCAGCACTCCAGGTGACCTTCAGACACCCTGGGGCTCCACCCTGTCACCTGTGGGTGCTGCAGAGGCACTGACACCTCTCCAAGGCAGCAGGGCTCCCAGGGAATCCCAATGACTCCAGTGAGGTCAGTGGCTTGGGAAGGGAGCTCAGTTGGGAATTAAACAGGACAGGCAGAGAGCAAGAGAGAGCAACCAGGGAACTTTAATCTCATTAAACACACCTTGAGGCTTTAAGTAATTTTGCCAGGAGGAGTTCTTTTCTTGCCTTTAACCTTTCTCCAGCCTCCCTGCACCAGGAGCAGGCTTCACAAGGACTTGTCCTTCTCTGCTTTGGGCAGGTCAGAAATCTCTCTGAATCCTCCTGGGTGCTGGATTTGAAAGGGAGCGAGGAAAAAGTGCAGTGATCTACTGAAACCAGTTTATTTTGAGGGAACCACATCAGCTTTGATGAACAGAACTGCTGAGGAGGATCTCCAGCAGCGGTAGCAGGCGGTGGCTCTTCCGTAGGCGTTTGTTGTCCACAGAAGATGAATTTCTGTCTCTCAACAGTTTTTAATTCCAGTAGAAAAAGTTTTCCAAGGTTTTGTAATTAAAGGTAAGGAAACCCAAGGCCTCACTACAGTAGTATTACAGGATCTTTGTTTTCTGGCCAGCACTACTTTAAAACAAACAAATACTGCGAGCTCTGGAGTTGGCTCAGCAAATTGGCTCAGTCCTTATAGGCACTAGCTAATACAAAGAGCAAGAAGTTCAATTTTTCTGCACTGAAAAACACCAGTTTCATCTGTTTGAAAGCCAGCAGCATCAAATCTTCCTTCCCAGGTCTATCACAACTCCCCATAAATTTAAAAAAGCTCAGTTGTGTTTCACAAAGCATCTAAAGCAGCTGAGATTTCACATGGGACACCCGGGAGAGAAGTTTAACAGCGCATGTTTCATGGTGATTGGCAAATTATCAGGTCATTGCTCCAACTTCCACAAACATCAGCAGCCAAAAGCAATAAAAATACAGGTTTGGGTCTCAGGAGCCTTCAAACTATTTTCCAGAGTTGGACTGCATGACAAGATGCTCACTACGACCCTGCAGAAGCACTGAGCTGCTTAATTAGAATAACACAGATGCAGTTCAGTTTTTAAGTTTATCAGAACAATAAACATAGAACCGACAGATTTTCACAATAATTAATCAAACATTTTCCTTGCTTTGTGTTTTTAATGCAATTTTTCTATTTTGTCAGTAAGTAACCCTGAAGAATCACATTCCTTCCTTGGCCAAGGGGCATGGCTGTAGGTGGCCACTCTTCAGCTTACCTGGAATTTGTCTCACTGAATGGTGTCAGCACTAGGAAAAAGCTCCCACACACATTTCTTCCAGCTCTCCCATCTGACAGGCAAGCCAGTATATGCATGGGGCGGATATCTCCAACCTCAACATTTCCCTGACAACGATATCAAGGAAAAAACTCCAGGGGTTTCGTTAATAGAGACAAACTTCAAACATCCTTTATTCCCGGATTTAAGCAGGCTGTAATCCTATAGGGTTGATTTTTCTCTCACTGGTGAGAACAGACACCAACGAGTTGTTTCCTGAAACACTCACAACTGCTACTGATGCTTTTTTTTTAACCTTGCTTGAAAAACTTTGAGTTCCTCAGAGCAACCAGGAGCCAGACATTCCCTCTCCTTTCTCCCCCAGTTTTGGGAAGGCTGCTGCCTGCACTGGAGGCGTGTGTTGTGTTTTGCCCCAGAAGGCACAGCTGGATGCAGCCCATCTGCTAGAGGAGGCTCCAGATGCAGGCAGAGCATCCTCCTCTCCCTGCTGGGTGTTGGTTCCCTCTCTCTGGCTCTGCCCTGCCTCTCCTGCCCTGCTCTCCCGGGGCTGAGCAGCACTGCCAAGGGGATAAGGGGCTGCGATTAGGAGCTGCAATTCCCTGCTCGTGTGGGCTGGCAGAAAATTACTGCTCAGCCGGAGAGGAAAATAACATCTTATTTACCGTCTCTCCTGGGACTCGTCTGAGGGCTGAGCAAGTGCTGACTCACAGGCTGTGGAGAGGTGCTGAAATGCAAACCCCAGCTGCGAGCTGTGAGCTCTCCTCAGCGCTGGCAGAGCCCCACGCCAGTGCCTGCACCTGTACTGGCACCAGTACTCACACCAGCATCATCCAGCCCTCCTGGCTGTCCCCATGGACCAGAAATGGGACTTTCTGCCCTCAGCCACCTCAGGCATGTGTGACTGTCCCTCCACAGGCAGCAGGCTGGGGCTGGCTCAGCCAACACCCTCCAATACCCGGGGTGAGTGGCCGGGGGTGGCAGGGACAGGCAAGGGGCCATCACACCCCACAGAGCTGCTAAGAGAGCCAGGAGTGTTAAAAAAGGACCCTGCCTCCCCATTTCACTTTCCTGCTGAAAACATCTGGTCTGCTTGGCACCTAAGCTGCAGCAAATATAGCAGAGCATCGTGCTCACGGGCACGGTGCCACCGCGACAGATGGGTACGAGCACAGGCAGCCAAGAGACCTTGTATCAGCATCAAGTGTGTTTGCTGAGGGCAGGATTCGCAGCCAGAAATGTCAAAATGGCTGAGTTTCCGTGCCTGTAGATACCGGGGAGGCGAGGCTGTGCTAAACCAGCTCTGGGCAGGATTAGCTCTGGAATGGTGGAGGAAAGCTCTTTTCTGCAGCTACAGAGCATAAGTTTCTGGTCGCGTGGAGCTGGATTAACTTCTGGCTTGGGGATGCTCCCGCTGCCTCCTCCGGTTTCCAGGCGAGAGAGCCCACAGATTGCCCTGGAGCTGGCGGGACACCAGCGAGGCGAGAAAGCCACAATCCCACAGCCGGGAGGGACACGGGCAGCAAATTTGTCTTTGCAAAATGGGTTAAGAGACCTGCTCTCAATTAACCCCAGGTCAGCTCGGCAGGCACAGGGAGGTGCCAGCACGTCCCCGCTGCGCACATCCTCGCAGCCCCGGGCAAAAAGCTCCGCCTGGCTTCGGCGGGGCCACGGCTGCCTTCATTTTCCATCAGGGAAAGAGCAAAGGACTAATTGCACTAATTAGCCTTGCCCTCATTTCACAGCAATTTCGGGAGCTCGGGGGAGCGCTGAGCCCCGTGGCGGGTCGGGAAGCGGAGAGGGAATGAGGAGCAGCAGATGTGCAGCAGGAAAGGTGTGGGACGGGCTGGTCCTGGTCACTCCGGGCTGCACGCGTCCTTGGAGCGGCCACCGGGGCGCGGACACCGCAGCGACAGCGGCGGGGGCTCGGCTGAGCATCCCGCATCCCACATCCTGCATCCCACATCCTGCATCCTGCATCCCGCATCCCGCATCCTGCATCCCGCATCCTGCATCCTACATTCTGCATCCCGCATCCCGCATCCTGCATCCCTAATCCCGCATCCTGAATCCCCAGATCCCTCATCCCGCATCCCTCATCCTGCATCCCACATCCTGCATCCCGCATCCCGCATCCCGCATTGCACATCCCTAATCCCGCATCCTGAATCCCCAGATCCCTCATCCCGCATCCCTCATCCTGCATCCCCCATCCTGCATTGAGCATCCCGCATCCCACATCCCTCATCCTGCACCCTGCATCCCCACATCCCGTATCTTTCATCCCACATCCTTCATCCTCTCATCCTGCATCCCCCATCGCACATCCCCCATCCCGCATCCCGCATCCCCCATCCCGCATCACCCATCCCACACCCTGCACCTCTCATCCCGCACCCCTCATCCCTACATCCCGCATGGCACATCCCTCATCCCGCATCCCACATCCCTCATCCCGCGTGCCCAGGGGTCGGGAGGGGATGGAGCAGTGCGGGGCACTCGGAGAGCGCTGCCCGTGCCACATTCCCCGCGGGCACAGCCTGCCCTCCGCCCCCCGACAGGAGCGCTCCCTGACAAGGGATTGACTCGGGCATTGTGATCCCGCCCGATCACAGAAACAAACACGCTCCCTGTGAAAAATCTCGGCTTTCTAATCCCCAAGATGCTTCCTGTGGGAAAACGAGGTTGGTTGCTTGAAGGGGGGGACAAGAGAGGCATGGGGTGGGTTATTCAGAGAGGCTGGGGGAAAACGAGGTGCAGGGCAGGGATGTTTTTTCTCCCACACGGTTACAGCCTGTCTCAATTTTTCCTCGGCTGGTGCTTTAAGAAAAAAGTAGTGCAGCACACACCCGGAATGAGAAAGGAAGGAGAATTGACAGAAACCAGCACGTCTACACTTGTTTTAAATTTTTATATTTATTAAAATACTCTGGAAGTCTCTTGCATTCCAGCAGCCTTTGGAACAGCACTGAAATAAGTTACATACTGGGGAATGCTTGATTTCCAGCAGCTCCAGATAAACAAATCTCCTGAAGGGACTGGTAAGGATGGGCACAGGAGTGACTTGTCCATGGTTAATCTCATCTGTGAAATGTTCATATTCTCCAGCCTGAGCCCTTCTGGCAGAGGCAGGCGTCAGCAGCAAGCTGGCCTCATCTAAACATGAGGGTGCTTGGATTGAGGTGTTTACAGAAACATCTGGCAGCTCCAGTAGCTCTGACATCTTCCAGCAAACAGCTGATCTAAAAAGGACCATAAAGAAAGTAATTAAATACTGAAATGCCACTAAAAAGACAAGAGGTGGAGACAGCTGGCAGTGCCCTGACCCTCTCTGCTGGTGCCAAGAAACAGCCCAGACCACAGCAAACTCTGGTGAAGAAGGCAAATGCTGCCCAGACAGCCCAGTTTTATGAAAAAAAAATGCTTAACCTGCTTCCAAATCTGCCTCAGAGCCCCTGAACAGGACACCAGGGAGGTACAGGAGAGATATCCCAGAGATCAGGAGCAAACTCACTGCCCAGTAATGTTTAGCTCTGCTGGTTCCTTCCTGTTGGATTTAGTGAGTCAGGGGGTCTGAATTTTTCAGAGAGAAATCAAGGTGCAGGGATTGAATTAAAGCCTTTGGATGGATTGAAGTGTATTAAGCCATTCCCACATAAAGTAGACATTTAAGTAGAAGTAAGGCAGTAATATTAGGGTGATGCCCATCCTCATTCCCTGAGCACTCAGACCTCCAAAATCTGGGGCTGTGTTTCCATCAGCAGCTTGGAATGCAGCCAGTGCTGCAGGCAGCAGCAGGGATTGCTGCCTGGTGGAGTGGGCAGAGCCAGGGCTGGCACAGGGACACTGGCTGTGGCACTGCCAGCAGCACAGGGGGCTGGCACCTACAGACAGCTCCTTCCTGTGCTGCCAAACGGGATCAGGGGCTGGCTGAGGAAATCAGGATCAAAGCAATGTGCTGATGGGGAACCCACTGGGAAAGTGACCTGCCCTTCCAAAAGGTGTTATTTTATAAGAAATCCTAAGTGGATCCAAGGGATGAGTGAGAAAAAGGACAGAAAAGAGCAGAAGCTCTCCTGGGCAGCTGAGAAGGAGAAAAAGGAGAGGGAGTGAAGTCTGTGCAAATACTGGATGCAGAATTAATATTTTGCACAGACTAGGGTAAGACTGTCCTTACCTGAGCCATACAGATTTGCCACAGTCACATTTTAAACTCTGGAATTCCATCTGGAATGGAATTCAATGCTGGTTTTTTAAAGCATGGCAGCTTTGGAGCTACAAGAGCAAATAAAAGACCTGGCTGCAGGTACAAGTGGAAATGCACCTTTTGCCTCTCATTTTGGGGAAAAACCACAGATCCAAGGGTCCAGATAACTGAATTTCTTAAATTCAGCTGGTTTATGCAGACCCTGCAGATCCAGCTGACAGATAAAACTCACTCTGAATATCTTGAAGTGTCATAAAATATAGGAAGTGTGTATCTGATAACCATGTTCTACAATGAGGACATCCTACAACACATCCTTTCTCCCCTTGCAATTACCTTCACGCAGCTCTGTCTTATTCAGCAGCTCTGTGGTCTCCAGACTTTGGAGATTTACCTCTTTACATGTAATTTTTTTCCTTCTTTCAGTGATGAATATTACAGCTTCTGAGATAAAAAGAGGCTGGGGAAGAAAGAGAACTCTTTACCTGTGAGGAATGAACAGAGAAATAGGAGGACACAAAAAACTGCAGAGTTTCTCCATGGACTTTCTTTGCATCCTTTGTATTCCCCAAGCTGCAATGAAAGTGGTAAATCACAAAACTCTAGTTCAGGATAAAGTTCCACAAGGCATCAAAAATAAGTCTGTGGTGCTCATGGCCCAAATAAATTAAGAGCATTCAGCAAATACTTAGAATTTATTGTTGGCTGCCAGAACAGCCCCAAACATGCTGCTGTTAAAAAACTAGGGAAAGGCCTGGAAGTGGCAATAATCCCCCCAGCTCAGTGGAGAGGGAATCTAACTTAGCTTCCTTCTGGTGCTAGTAATTAGAAGGACTTGTGAGGCCTGAGGGAGCATTAGGTTGTTTACAATTTGGTCTTTACCAGATAAATTAAGGTCTATGGGAAGCCAGCAGAGATTTCCCAGGAGGGGTTTGTGTCCTGCTGGGCAGGTTCTCTGTGCTGCCCCTTGGACTGAGACAGAAAACGGCTTTAAAAGGATAAAAATGGAAAACAGGCTGAATTAGCCCAAGAAAAGGATCAGTATCTGTTCAGGGCACCTGAAGCTGGTACCAAAGCTCTGCCTGCAGAGGAAGAGGGAGGCTGGAGCACAGTTCCTGTGTGTGGAATGGAATCTCACCATGGATGCAATAATTACAGTGCCTCAGCCAGCTAACAGCCTTTCTGGGAAAGAGGCAGAGGTGAAAACTGCATTGCCTGTTTTAATTCCTCCCCCCCAGTTCTGGAGCTTCTGTTTTGCCCCAAATGACACAACATGGGACTTTGATCAGACAGGCCCTAGGTGAGTTCTTCCCTGAGCATGACAGTTAATGCCATCTGAAGAGCTGTCCAAAAAGGCTCCTTTGGCAAAGCCCTTTCTCCAGCTAACCTCTCCTCCAATTTAGTTCTGTACATCTGAAATTTTGAAGCCAATTTTCTTTTTACTGGAGCTTTAATGAAAGGAGCAAATTATTTATAATGGCAGTTGTTACTCTGGGAAGAGGCAAGTGAAGCTCTTAGGGCTTTTGCCCTAGACCTCATGTCACTTTTTTTGCTCAGTTTGAGCAGCAGAGACACGTTTTTATACTCCAGTGGCTCATTTATTCCACACAAATTAACACAAAGCCTTATGACAGCAGTGGAGGCTGGGGGGTCACCTTGGTGAGCAGGAGGCACATAGGAGGGTCTCACACAGCTCTGGATGATCACAAATGGCCCTTGAGAGCAGGCACCACTGCCCCCATCCCAGTGGGGTTTGCCTTCTTGTTATCACACAGCCCTGCTGTAATTTTGCCTTGTCCCCTGGTCCTGCTCCATCCTGCAGTCCAGGTGCCCAACATCAGAGTCTCTGCAGCTCTGGCCCCCAGGCTGATCAAAATTATCCATTTAATCCATTAGCAGCTTCTGTATCAAAGGCATTTAGGGACATGAGCAGCTGAGAGCAGGAGAGCACCCATTGCCCTGTGATGAATGCTCTGGGTTCACCCAGAGAAGTGCCTGGGGCTCTGGAGGGGTATGGTGAGCCTACAAACACTTCAGCTGCTGTGAAAAGTTGGATTATTATTTTAATTAGCTCTGCCCAAGCACTGTCTGGGTCCTGAGCATGCATTTTTCTCTCTCAATCATTACACAGAGCAGCACAAGGCTCCTTGCAAAAAAAAAAAAAAAAAGGAACCCAAACCCACAAGTTTTTTAAACTTCTGACTTTCATAACAATCTGTTTATTTTATTGGCTGAGAACTGACAGTAGGGTGAATGTTGTTTGAGTCAACTTACACATATAGGTAAAAAAATCCCCAGTGATTTAGGAAAGGGGTCTGGGAAGGGAGAGGCAGGGAGGTGGGAAACGACTTATTGCTTTGCAATAAAGCTTTTAAAGAAAAGAGAAAGGGGTGGGGAGAGAAGGAAAGAAAAGAGCAGCAGGAGGCCATCTAACAAAGCAGATTCTGCCCAAATTGCCAGCGAGAGGCCCACAAGTCAGTGGGGGCTCACGATGGGGGAAAATCTCCAGCAGCCCTGAGGACATTGTGAGGTGAAGAAAGTGCTTTGCAAAGTGGTTACAGCCTGCCCTGTCGCCGGGGTCCTTCCTTTGTTTTCTCAGCCCTGCAAATCACTATCTGGATGGTGTTTTGTAAAGGCAGCCCTTGCCTGGTGGGATGGGCAGCTCCCTGCAGCCGGTGTCCCACGGCATCTGCATCCCCTTCTGCTCCCAAATAATTCCACGGATTTCCCCTTGGACCAGAGGATACCGAACTCGTGGCAGAGACATTATCTTGCCTCAATGTCACAACCAAATTAGTAAAAAGGCTTTGACTAAGCCAAGAAGCAAATGCTTCTTGAAAAAATCCCGGCAGCAGCCCCTTGAGTGAGTGCAGACCAGGGGATGCTCCAGGGCTCACTCTGTGACCTGCTGTGCATGAGAGCGCACACAGCCACTGCTCTGACACACCGCTGCTAAAAATCAATTGTGGCACTTTTTGGAGCAGTGCGTCTCTTTGCCGGGCAAAGTAAATCTGCCCCATTTCTTGCCGAGGCTCGGTGCCGGGTGCTTTGGGTCTGTCGGGAGCTGCATCTCCCTCCAAAGCCCCAGCAGCAGCAGCAGCCTCTGCAGGACACTGCCAGGGCAGACTTTGATGTCCTGTCCTTTCTTCTCTTTCAAGGAGCGATTTATAGAGGCACTTGCTGCCACGAGATTGATGGACAAAAGGGCAGGATCAGCTACTGTATAGTCGGGGGTGAAAGCCTGGATCCATCAAGGTCAGTGGCAAAATTCCCACTGACTTCAATGAGGGCAGGAATTCCACCCTGCTCTCTGCTTCACTGGAGGCACTTTCACGTGGAAACCTTGTGTCACAGCCAGACAGATGTTAAATTCAGCTTTTCCTTCAGCACACACAGCACAGGGACCCTCTGGACAAGGAGCTTCAAAGAACCCAGGCTTGGAGTCTGCACACACGTGTGCACACACAAACACACACTCCCTTTCCAAAGGGTCTGATACCTGCAGAGCTGCAGAAAAACACAGTGTATGAGAGGAAAGCAGCAAACATTACCCCAGGCTTGGGCAGCACTGACCTGCCCTCCTGGCAATGGGCTCCACAGGTTTTATGTGTTAGTTTACTCTGGTGATTAATAAAACATCTGGTATTTGATGGGATTTATCAACCTCTGTCCAGGAGAGCACACATCTCCCAGAAAGGAGCAGCACATCCTCAGTTGCTCAGCTCAGGACTGTGCAAGCACTGCTGAAGGAGTCACCCTCGTGTTTCACATCGTTGGTAAGAGACACTGAGACACCAGATATTGGAGTGAAGCTGAACCAGGCGAGGTCTGAAGGAGCTGCTGGAACCAGAGGCAGCCTGGTTCCAGGACAGACAGGCACAGCTCAGCCCTGTCACCCAGCCCTGGGAGCCATCCCCACTCCAAGGACCAAGCAGCAAAATCCCAAATTAGCAAAGACTTTGCTGGAGAAATAAAAACATGCTCGACTCACTCTGTGCTGCAATTTTTTTGACCATATGGTGTCCAGCTCTGCTCCCCCATGCAAGCATTCATCAGCCCCACACTTATCTGCATCCTGGCCTGTGCTTAGTAGGCATTTTTAAGATGTCACTGGAAGGAACATCTCCCACATGTGTTTCAGCATCACTGTCAGAAGCTCAAGGTCCCCCAATGCTCTTCCTCCTTCCCCCGTGCTTTCCGTGCATTTTGCCAAGCAAGCAGTTCTGGGCTTCAATTCCCCTTCACAAACACTTCTTTATGAGCTAGTGTTAATACTCAGGAGAGATGCAGTCAGACAGCATGGGAAAGGGGGATTTTCTGCTTCCAGAGGAGATAGCACGTTCCCAGCAGCAGGCCTGCCACGGGATAATTGCCACGAAAACCTCCCAGGCACAGGGCAGAGCAGGGATCTGTGTTCCCCTCACTGTCCCACTATGCCTGTGATGAGGAAGGAGACAGCTCTCCTTCACCATTCCCACTCTCTGAGCCATCCTGCATGGATAGAAACCTCGTCTTCACCCAGGGCAGCCAGAGCAGCTTGAGTGCGTGGAATTTTCTTGAGCATGGGGAGGAGGGCAGAGAGAGGCAAGAAGAAATCTGTTAGGTTTGAAAGACACACAGGAGCCCTCAAGCTGGACCCTGCAGCAGTCCTTTCTTTTTCTGGTCATGTTGCAGGGCATCCTTGGCACTCCAGGAACTCTTCCTGCTGGCAGCAAAGCCCATCCCAGAGGCTGGAGAGGCTTTGAAAATTAATTTGCAGGCACTGAAGTCTCTGAGTGTCTATTGCAGGGCTAAATCTAGGGAGGGGGCTGGGTAAGACTCACAGGCTTTGGCTTTCCAGACAGGCTTTCATCAAGTGCACAGCCTGTAAAAGGGAAAGGTCTGGGCAGACAGTCTTGCTAGGCCTGGAATAAAGCACACTCCAGCCAGATTTGGGTTCAAATTACGTTTTCTAATGTACCACGAGAGATTTTGGCTCTGTTGTTACTGTGCAAAAGGATTTGTAATGGAATGGAGATTTAATCTATTATTGATTATTGCATTATTAAAAAAATAAAAATAAAGTCAGTCTCTTTGAAGGACAAAGTAATATATTTTAAAAAACCCTGAAGTTTCATAGTAACTCTTAAAAGTCTTTACTGCTCTTCCCTTTCCTCAATACAAATCTTATTACCAGAGACAAAGTTTTAGTCTCCTGCTGTTTTATATCTCTGTTTATCCTGTAGCTCTCCACTCCAGCCCCAGCATCACTTACTTTATTTCCCCTTGTCACCTGCCTGCATCCCCCTCCCCTTGCATCTGCCTGGGCCACATCTTTCTCCTCCTCCAGGACACTCCAGCTTCAGTCACCACCTGGGCTTCCTTTTAATCTATTTTCCATTAAAAAAAAAAATCCTCCAACCTGAAACATACATGAGTAAAAAAATAACTTTGTACTTTGGCTATGAACTATCAGATTGAACGCTCTAGTTTGGAGACACTTAAAAACCTTTTGGGAAATGATTTTATGTCCCATAACTTGGTGTTACATGACATGGTTTAGTGCTTTAGAACTGTGAAAAGGTGAAGACAAGAGGTTGGAATACTTTTTGGTACCCTTTGTAGTTTGTTATTGTAACTTCAAATCCAAGTTTTCTTAAAATATCTAAGTGCTGCTTTAACAGTGGCTTTGTTTTGTATCTTGTACAATTAAGTCTCTCAACAGTGGTTGGGGATAAGAATCACTGGAGATCAAAGTCCTGCAGCTACATTTTCCCTCATCACCTGAGGACCATGAACAAAACTATGCAGATCACAGAAACCTCATTTAAGGTGAAAAATCCCATTAGCTGTAATGTGTAGATTCTTAACAGATGTTGTGCTGGAGCCAGCAGCTGCATGCTATGGCATCTATTGTGGAAGAACAGTATTCAGTCATGAGGTATTTCTTTCATAGCACATTAAGATGCTTGAACCCCGGGAAAAAAAAAAAATTATAATACATTTAAAAGCAACCTTAGACCTGGAGCTGTTAAGACTGGGCTTGTCACAAAGGCATCTAACTACAGGGCTGTCAAACACCTTCCTGCCTCCCTGTGGGCTGAGAAACCCAGTCCTGGCTGGGGAAGGCAGAATGGGAATGCTGTGAGTCACAGCAATAACATCATCTTCTCCTGGACACAGCCAGAGCAGAGGGATGTCCAGAGCAGGAGGCAGAGCAGGGACAGGCAGGGATGGCAGGGACAGGCAGGGACAGGGAGGGATGGCAGGGAGGGATGCAGAGACAAGCAGGGACAGGCAGGGATGGCAGGGACAGGCAGGGACAGGGAGGGATGGTGGGAACAGGCAGGGACAGGAGGGGATGGCAGGGAGGGGTGGCAGGGACAGGCAGAGATTTATGCACAGCTCTCACAAGCTGCTACTCGTGGATCTCAGTGTGCAGCTGTGACTGAGCTCTGGCTGCAGTGCTGGAGAGGAGCACCAGAGATTTCAAAGAAGCAATAGGTTTAAAGATGTTGATTTTAAAACCCACAATAAATTACTGGAGTAGGTTTCTGGCCAGCTGTAAGAAGGGACAGGTTTCAACCGTTCTGTCAGCTGGAGAAAAGCTAAAACACATCAGAATTAGCATGTTTGTCATGGGGCTGTGCTTTCCCAGTCACTCCAGATAATGCAGAGCCTTTAGAAATGAAGAAACTCCCAAATGCTGCAAAAAGGAAGAACACTCCTGAGTGGCACATCCTCAGCTCTGAATCTCAGCATGCTGGAGCTGGGCATCCCTGAAATCCTTCCCTGTGGATGCACAGGCAGCAGCAGTGCCTTTGCCATCCATCAGTGCTGCACTCTTGCTCATTCCCTCTTGCTCTGTGTGGTCCAGCCCTTCAGGTGGGCTTTGGACCTTCCCCCAGCAGAATTCCCAAGGCTCCATCCTGCAGGAACAGCACTGAGCGCGGGGCCCTCGCTGCACACCGTGGCCGATAAGCAGCACTCACTTTTAAGATCTCATAAATCACAGTGTCAGGCAGCTTTTATGGTCTAATTGAGCCTGGAGTCCTTCAATAATAAGCCCTTGAGAATTGGAGGTAAAAAGAATTTCCCAAACCCAAGTTTTGAGGGGGTTTTTACCCTTGCCAAAGACTTCTGCCTCCAAGGCACTCTTTTGCTGAGCACACCCAGCAGAACAGCAACCCCAGGCAGTGATTAAGTGTCAGGTAAGTGTGTCAGGTAACTGCATGCAGAGGGAACAATGCTCACCACAGTGAGAGTAAAAGTCACCCAAAGGCCAGAGAGATAAAGCAAATCCTGCTCTGGACGTCTTCTCAGAGCTCATGTCTCCGGTTTGTGGGAATGAAACATTGCAGCCTGTTAACTCCCCAAAGCCTGGAGAGGGATGGGATCTTATCACTCAGCCAAAAAGGGGCTTTGCAAGAGGCAGATTACAGGGGTATCTGCTGTGAGGTTGAAGTTCTGCCTTGAGGAGTGATTGAGCTAATCAAACTCCAGCACATCTCTGCCTCTCTCCATCTGATGTGAATCCACGAGGAGAAAAAATTTCTATCTTCACCTGACCATGCTCACCTGTAACCACAAAGCCACTGCCAGCCAGACTTGAAGCAATGAGCTCAGACCCACCCTGTCCCCTGTGAATCAGACACAGGAGGGATTGGTAACAACCAGGGTAACATGACCTCCTCATCTTCTCTCACAGTCAGACCCACCTTCACCTCCATCCACCAGAAGTCATCTGAGTTATTACCTGATGCAAGGAAATTACCTTGCTCCTAGATATGCTCATTAAGCTCTTTACTTAGACAAGGAAGACTGAACTCCTTCCCCTTTCACAGACTTTAAATCAGTTCTGGTAGTTCTGTACACTTTTAAGCATAATTAGCTTGCATTTTAAAATCACAGACACTGAAGCTCAACAATTCTTAATTGATTGACAACTACAACAAAATCCAGCAGCACTAACCTCTCAGCACCTTCCAAAGTGACCTCAGGAGATGCTCAGCAAGGATGGATCCTGGCACAGAGACCACAGTCCTGGATGATCCTGAATTTCTTGCACAGATTAGGATGGGCATCACTGCAAGTTAAAGAACCCCTTCTGAGGCCCTGCAAGAACTTACTATTAGAGGAAGAAAAGGTTGGGGAAGAAGACAAGCTGAATGAACAGAGCAATTGTTTGCAAGAGTACAGGTAAGCAAGCAAGTAAGCAGTCAGAGGTGCTAGGTTTAAAATAAACCACATCTTTAAACACTGAATTGGTTAATTGTTAATATTTGCTTGAAGCATTCTGTTAATTAGTCCATGAATGGCTTCTTTCTTCATCTGCAATAAAAGATTTCTCAATTCCAGCATCCTAATTATTTCCCTTCATATTGGATCATCTCAGTGCACACAGAAAAATTTCTTTCTTAAGCAGTAAGTTTTCTCTCTCTTCCACCCCCCGACTTTTTTTTGGTTTTTTTTGTTTTTTGGTTTTTTTTTTGTCATTCATTGTTCCTTGTCCAGGAGTGAGTACTTAGTGGAACAGTGCTGGGAGTTTTAGGTATGAATTTAGAAAATTCAGATTTATGTGGACACTGGTATATGAACATGGATACACGAGGAAGGAAAGGAATTTTTCTGTCATGTATATACATGTTTGCAGGTAAATTGCTTTAATATTTGACCATTTGCCTGTGAAAATCAGCAGCATTCCTGCAGGTTGAAAAGCCTGCTGCAGAGATGTACAGAAACTGAGCAGCTCAGAAAGCAAAGGCACGGGAACATGGATGAGTTGGGAAGTGCCACTTGTACCCTGATCATTCTTTCCTTGACATCAGCTCAACACCAGAAGGCAACACAAACATTCAGGCTCTGCAATTAAATCTCTCTCTTAATTTGTCTCCTCCTGAGGAAATGCTTCACCAGCTGTTAACAGCTGTGTCAGTGCCAGGCTGAGCCAGGCTCCTGCCACCTCGGGATGCTTTACCCCTGCTCCTGCTGGGGTCCCAAAATCCAGATTCTTCCATGGACTGTGGTGGAGTCAGTGTGCAAGGGAAGCCTCTGGTCAGACCTCTCCAAACCCAGGGAGCTCAGGCTGGGAAGGAAGGCTGAGTTCAGCAGAGCAGCTGCCATTCTCAGGAAACCATCCACATCAAGGAGCACTAACATCGATGTCTCTTCTGAGACACATTTAAGGCTGGCTTCGGGCCCAGGGATTTTGCAATTCACTTCTGTTCTGCCTTGAAATATGTTCCCTCAGTAGATATTTACATTATTCTTTTACTCCAGCTTAGGTTCAATCCACCAGGAATACACCCTGCTCCCCTTCCTCCCATCCCTCCTCTTCCCTGCCCGCCCAGCCCGCACATTGCTCAGAGCCCTGGTAAAGCTCTTTTCCATGCTAAATATGCATCCAACCACTTAATGAGCTTTGGCCAGCTCGCCAGCAGTTTTGACAGGCCTGTTGAACTGGTGCCAAGCAGAGATGAATGTTTGGCTTGGACCAGCACAATGCTCTGTTTGTCTCATTGTTGCATTGGAAGTGTTAGCAAACTAATGTGACAGGATGGAGACGCATACAACTGAAAAATGACTGAAAATGTAATTCTGTGTCAGCACTGACTCCTGAAGGATTATTTGTCTCTGGTGACTTTCAGGGAACTTTTCTTTACAGGCTCAGTATAAAGACAGGTCTGTGTGCTGGGGGAAAGTGATCAATTAGTTTTAACCCAGATGTAAGGAGCTGCCCTCTGCTCTTGCTTCCTAAGATTTACTGTAACTCAACCAGGCACTCTACCACAATTTTTTCTTTTTTTACCTTTGTTTTCCTTTCCAAAAAACCCCATGTATTTGTCTGCTTGCACAGCCCTGTAAGAGCCTGGACTCTGCTCCTGGTATGGGGACAGGTCCTGCCAAGGCTGTAACAGGGGCTCTCCAGGCCCACAGCTCAAGAGAAATTCCTGGATGAGAGCAAATGATGTTCAACCCCAACTAGAACCATCACTTCAAGGGCAGAGCTATGGACCATTCACCACAGACCATTACAGAATCAGGCAGAACATAAGGAGTGAAGAATCATCCTTATCTTTCATTTTCTGGCATAGGGAGTCCTGTGGAGCTGGAGACCATCTAAACCATTGTGTCCTTTTGGTGTCTGGCCCCTTACTCCTTCTTCTGGGGCCTTTTGGCTCATTTCTTAGCTTTGGAGCTGATCTTCATTCTTGTCTCTGCAGTACCATTTCCCCTTTACATCAGGTGATGGATTCAATCTTTAAAAAAGCAGAGTTATAGTCACCTCGTGTTATTCATTCTCTTTAGGAAGGCAGGGTCACCCAGGAGGTGCCCAGATGTGCCTCCCAAAGTTTGACAGGGAGGACAGGGTTTCCCAAGCAGCTGTGGTGCAGTGAGTGATGTCCCTGACCATGGCAGGGGTTTGGAACCAGAGGATCTTTAAGGTCCCTTCCATCCCCAACCATTTTATGATCATGATAAACACATATCTATTGCTTTTGAGTCTTAAAAACCTTGGTAAATGTGGACCATCACTGTAGATGACATTGTTCATGTGAATAAAGGTGGCTACCACCCTCAGAATTATGAACTGTCCATGTACCCACCTACCTAAAGAAATACACAGCTTCACTGGACATTTTATAGTTTGTTTCTTTCACTTTTATAGCCAGCATTGCACTGATAAATATAGCTGTTTAACCAAAGTCAATGTACTGGAGGCAGAAAAGAGATAAACCACAAACATTTATTTGGATTCCTGCTGCAATAGTGTAAATACTAAAATTCATTATAAAAATAATGTAAAATAGCCTTCTTAGTGTTATGCTGGCTTTGCAAATCCTTTTAATTATCTCTATATTTCCAACTGCTTGGATGTCAGAAGGAGATGAGCTGGTGCTAAACATGTCCAGTTTGTTGGGTTTCATTCAGTTTTGTATCACCAAAGGATTTTTTCAACATCTTGAGTCTTCTTATCTTGTCAGGGGCTATTATTTTTTTATTCCCATAACAGTTTACTAGAAACAGAAAGTAAAAATTTATACTTTACTCCTAGAAAATTGCTAGGATCCCTGTCTGAAGCTCTTGAAGGGACTGACAGGGTTGCCAGGTTGTCATTTGAAGAATTCCATGTCCACTGTTGTAGATGATTTGGCCAGCACAAAGAGGATCCACTCTAACCCCCTAGAAAGGACTACAAAGGTGGAAAAGGCTTTCATGAAAACTCTTGTTCCCATTTTGCAAACCCCTGGTCCACTTCTGAGGACCTTTTCCATGCTCCTCTAATGAAAGCTGTTTCCCAGGAGCCACGTGCTGGAGCTGGAGCTTTGGAGCACAGGAAAAGTCTTATTGCATGAAAAGGATAGTGATGGAAAATTTTAATAGCACTGATTGTTTAGCTTCTCTTCCCTTCCTCAAAATGAAACACTTTTAAAATCAAGCTATTTTTTTTTTCCTCTGGCTGCTTTGTGAGCACGTTTTTTCACCTGGTTCCAATCTAGACTTGCAATGCAAACAGTGAGAGCATCCAGCACACTTCCAGCACAGCAGGACTCACTTTTCCCAAATTCCCCACCAAATCCTGTGGCTTATCACAAAGGAGCACAGAATAAATATGACTCAATACCCAGCATAAACCCTCCAAGGCATGGAGCAGCTCAGAGGGGTGGTAGCAAGAGGCTCTCCCTCCAGACTGGTGGTTCAGTGGCTGGGAGGCACTGGAACCTCTTTCTCCCTGTGGATTTCTTAGTGGGTTTACACCAAAAATTATGGAAATTGGGGTCCAGCCTGCTGAAAAAATGATTCCTTCAGCAGCAGCCCAGCAAAATATCACCAAAGCACAGGACGGGCAGGGCTCAGGAGGGATACAGAGCACCCCCAACAGCCCTGAACCAGCAGGGGATTTGTTGAAATGTGTGGCTGATCCATCCTGAAGAGCTGTAACACAAGCTGTGAAGAAGAACAAACCAACAGCCCCTCCCTGGAGCAGTGCCACCCCTGGGACAGGGCACAGAGCCTGTCCCAGGGCACCCACACAGCTCTGCAGCTCCCCAAAGGAAGGGGCACCAAAACCACCCCAGAGTCAGATTCCCATCCATGGCACAAACCACTTACCCCTCCTGGCACAGCTCGTGACCAGCAGAAATCTGAACTCGTGCAGGGAAGGAGACAAACCTCAGACAAACCAGATCCCTCCTGGCTGCTCTGAATTCCAGTGCCTGGGACCCCAGACACAATTCCTGCCCAGCTCTGCAGCCCTTTCCCCACCTTATCAAACCCCCTCTTGAAACAATTTTGTCCTTGAACAGATTTGTTAAGCAGTGCCATATGAAGATCAAGGAATAAAGATGAGGAAAGGCAAAATTAGATTAAGGCTGCAGATAGTGTTTGAGTATAACTAATGCCAAATAGCCAGAGGGCAACATGTCAACAATTTAATGGGGCACAACGTAAAATAATGTTTTCAAAACAAGTGCTTCATTGGATGCTTCCCCTTTGAATCAGATAAAGTGTATCACCACAGAGAGATTTCCTTTGATCTGTTCTGCAGCAGAAGGTCAAGGGTGTCTAAAGCAGCTATTCAGAGCTCATGAGTAATAGAATTAAAGCACTCAGATCACATCTCTGACTCTCAGCATCCCCCAAAGTGGGGCCAGCCCCTGGGGTGGGGAGCCAAGCCCGTACCCCCGGCTGGCAGCTGAACTGGGAGCTGGTTCTGAGCCTGCCCTGCTCGTGCTCAACATCTTGTGGTGTGTCCTGAGGCTGAGGAGAGATCAGACAGCCAGGATCTCTGCTCCCATGGTTGTGCAGGAAGCATCTCTAATTCTAGAAAGCCAAAGTAGCACAAACCTCCATAAAGGACTTCTTTGCACAAATTAACTCACATTAGTTCCAGGCACAATGAGATATTTGTGAAACCTGATGATTGTGAGAACGATTTGACCCCAAAACCATTTTCCCTCTGTGCTGATGGTCACAAGCTCAAACTCTGCTGTGCCTCTGCCTGTGGCTTGCAGAGTTTTGCCTGCAGGTAAAGACTTTTACCTGGGCCAGTTTTACCTGCTCTCCTACCCCAGGGGGTGAGAAAGGTGCTTGTGGGGCACAGCAAACACAAAGAGAAGGTGGGGAATGGAAAAGATTAAACCAGAGCAGCAGGCGAGTTTCTGATGGCTGCAGTGCACAGCACCAGAGCATCTCTCTGCCTCTGCAAAACCTGAGCAGAGGGAGGTGCCACAAAACACCTGCAGAAGGGCCAGGCACAGGTGTTCTCTCCCAGTCCAGGGGATATTGACAGTGGCTTGTTCTTGGTAAAACACTGAGCAGCCTCTGCTCTCTCCCAGAGCGTGGCTAATTTCAGTGCCAGGTGAAGAGCCCTTGCAAGCCCCACCTGCATGAACAGAGCCAGGAGGGTTTGCAGTGAAGAGCCCTGAGCACTCAGGAGGGTTTGCAGTGAAGAGCCCTGAGCAGCTCTGCCCCAGGAATGAAGGCAGTAATGGGATCATTTATCTTTGGGATGTCACCCTGACACCAGGCTGTGCTCACTGACTGCCCGTGCTGATGGGAGAGGGCAGCCAGGACAGGGCCCCCCTGCACCATGTGGTCAGGTAGATTTTTAGGAATTATAGCCTTGCCTCATTTCAAAATGCTGGCAGCTTTTTGTTAGCTCCATTTTGTTTATGCTTTTTTTGCTCCTGAACGGAAATAGAGGTGCACACACTTAATCCACCTCAGCCAGGCAGTTCTTCTTGTTCCATTTTAATTTGCCTCAGACACGAGGAGTCCAGGGTTTCTCTGGGTGTCCAGGATTGCTCTCCCATCACCCACTCTCTTTCCCTCCCAAGTCACCTGATGACGTGTGTTATCTGCCTGTTATCTGCAGCCCTTCTCCCAGGAACCAGCCACCCCACTCCTCCACAGCATCCAGCCACAAAAACCCCCAGGTTTGCCAGGCATTTGCCCAAATTCCCTGTCTGCACAGAGGAGCAGGCAGCCCGGTGCAGCCACGGCTGGGATGTGCCTTCCCTTGCCTGTGATGCTCCTCCAGGAGCTCCTCACAGCGTCAGGTTGTGCATCTGTTCATGAGCTTTGCCTTCCTGACCTCTGAGGAGAAGTTTGCTTTCCCAGGCTGTCACGTCTCAATTAGCCCTGTCCCTGTGGCAGGGCAGTGTGTGACACGGGGTCACCAGGTCTCCACAGCTCTGTGGTTTCAGCATGGAAAGGTAAATACATCCAGCAGTGCTTGGAGCTGCCCCTTCCCTGCAAGAGACTGGCCTAGGGCAGGGACATAGAGCAGAGAGCCCCTCAGATGGAGGCAGAGGCTCCTCCTCATCCCAGCTTCCCAAAGGAAAAGGAAATTTGGCAGAGGCAATGCTCAGCAGTGACCTGCCCTGGCCACATCTGATGCCAGCCCTTAACCACAGTCCTGCCACTGAGCTGCTGCAGACAGGCAGCTCCAAAGCTTGCTCCTCTCACTCTGTTGTGATTTCTGCAGGCAGCAGAGATCCTGCCCTGGAGACCAGTATTTAAAAGGAAACCAAACACCAAGAGGCCCTATAAAATCTCCACCTCCCACTGCTGGAGCAGCCCCAATTACTTGTCTGGCAGAGCTTGTTCCAGCTCCCAGCTCATCCCTCCTACAGCCCAGCAGCCCCAGCCTGCCAGTGTTTTGGGATGCTGAGCCCCTCCATCCTCCTCCTCCTCCACAGGAATGGGCTCTGCCATCACCCCAACAGCTCAGACAGCTCCAGGGCTCTGACCCTGAATCCAGGGAAGAACAGGGATAGGAGCAGCCAGAGCTGTTCCATGGAGGGAGGGGGAAGGAGAACAAATTTAGCCCTGACTCATGCAGGATAAATTTGCCACCTTCAGCAGAGCTGCTGGGGTGCCAGGGAGGGGCTGGTTGCCCCTGCTCTGTGCTCAGTGACCCAGCACATCCCAGGAGGGCACTGAGCCGGGCTCTGCTCCCCGTGTGGCACCACGGGGATTTTGCAGCTGTGGCAGTGAGGGTGGGACTCTGCTGATCACTAATTACTGAGGCTTGTAATCAGCCAGAGGCACTGCTGAGGTTTCTGTACCCAGAGAGCTCCAACTGGCTGTCCTGACATTTTGATGCCAATTACCAAAATGCCCACACTAGAAATAGCTATAATTGATAAGGCAGGTCAGCGAGTGTTAATGAAGCTGAAATTGAGACAAAAATGGAAATGAAAGTTTGTGACAATGAGAGCAATTTTCCTCCCTCTCGGATAGCTGGATACAACTGTGTTATTTATGGCTGGGGTTTTAAAATAGGATGCTTCCTGTGAGGCATCCAAAGGAAATGCCAAGTTTTGCATCCCATGTGCTGGAATGGGCAGGGCCAGGTGGGTGCCCACAGCCACCCCAAGCCCACGAGGACAGAGGGGTCCCATCCTCACCCATCCCACCCCAAGCTGGGTGCTGCAAGTGAAAACAGCCAGGGTGGCTTTTTTTTCCTCCCCCAAACCAGCCAAAAAGCAGATGGAGGGGAAAATCCCTCCTCTCAATTCCTGCTAGACTAACATTTTACCTGCAAAATTGAGGTAGGAGGCTTTTAAATGGCTTGTAGGTGGATCTGGTTCTAGAAACAGCTCTGTTTTACAACAAGTCTTTGCTGTTTGAAGAAGGAGGGTGTAACAGCAAACACAGAAACAGTTAACTGCAGCCTGATGCTCCTGCCTGCTCTCCCCAGGCTGCTGAAATGTAGGGATTCGGGGGTCACTGTCACAAATTTACCATTAAAGCAAATGCCTGTTTCATCCCTTTCAAGGGTGGGTTTTCTTTAAAGCTTTCATCCTGGCAGAGATGTTTGAGGAGCTAAAAATAGGCAGCAAAGTCACGTGAGAACCTCCGGATGTGAGAAATCACATAAAAGATACGAGTGTGAGTCCCTGTTTCCTTGGAAATAATAGTAGTAGTAATTCTTGAATGTGAGGTTGTAATAGCAAGGTCTGAAACCGGCCCCTTGTTCTCTGAAACCCTCTGTGAGCAGCCAGGGCAGGGTAAAACCAGATGCCAAGGGAATAAACTGCCCCAGAGCTGTGTGTGAGGAAAACCCTCCCCTGCAGAGCTCCAGAGAATCAGCAGTGCCAGGGGATTTGTGTGTGCAGGATTGGACCTGGAGCCACTTCACAGAGGGATGGGAGAGCTGGAGAGAGGGGGTGGCACAAAGGAAACTCCTCAGTCCCTGCACCCTCAAATTTTGTGTCTGGGTTTAAATTCAGATTTTCAGCTGGTGCTAGGTCAGAGGGTTGGCTCCAAGCCTGGGATCTGGACACCTCTGGAGGGATTCCAGATCAGGAGTCCAGTCAGTGGCACGAGCCATCCCTGGTGGGAGTCACTGAGTCAGTGACAGCACAAAGGGCTCTCACCCCTCCACACGAAATGGCTTGTACTTAAATTTTAACATCCTGACTGAGCATTTGAAGCTCCAGGCAGTTCCCAGGGAGCTGGGCAATGCTGGGCACTGTTAACAGCAGCACAGTGACCCGTGGGATGGCACAGCTGTGTCCCCAGGGCACGGGCACAGAGCCACCCTCCAGCCACTGCAGCTGCCACGTGGGGTTCAGTGACCTGAGCCCCCTGCCCTGCCCCATCCCTGCCTCCTGCTCCACTTTCCACTCCTGCTCTGCCAGCTGGAGCTGCACACTGCCTCCTATAAATCCTTTCTAAATGAGCATCAGCATTTAATTTATTTCAGGAAGACTTACTGCTTTGCCTGTATGGATTCTGCATGGGAAGCACGGGTAAAGACCAGTGCTCAGATCCCAGAGCCAAATGCTCACCAGTCAGTAAATGCTGGAATTTGGGCTCCATAACCCATCCTGCCAAGTCAGAACTTGGCACTGTGAGACAGCAGTGCTCAAACTTTCCACTAAAGCAGCTCCCAGTGCCCAGCATGTTACTGGGCATCACTGTGAGTCGCCTACAGACAGGAGAGCAGATGTGGCTAAAATCCTTCCACTGCTGCAATTTGCAAAAAGATCTACTGGCAGTGGAAGGCTGCCAAATTTTTCAAATTTTTTGAGCTGGATGTGTTGTTCCCCTAGGCTAGAGAAATGCCACTTTTTTCCTCACTCCTCCTCTCTTTCCTCCTTTTTTGCTGGCATCACCACCATCAGCACATTCTCTCACTCCTTTTTACTGGGAAACAAGGATGAAAGAAAAAGAAGCAGGAGCACCCTCAGCAGCAGCAGGATCATTCCTCTGAGCACTCAGCTCAGGTAGGTGGTACCCAGCACTCAGCAGGATGCTGCAGAGCCCTCACCTGAATGTTACACTCACTATAAAAACCTCAAAATCGGCCCCAAGCAGGGATTTTGCTGAAATGATCATCGTGCCAGATGCTCCAGCACTCCACCACAGCCTGCCTGTCGCTCTGGTTGCCAGATGCCTTCATGAGGTTTTGTTCTGGATGACCAGAAACTGAATTAGGCTGCATCCAAAGAGCCAGTGCAGGGTTGCTAGGAGATTGCTCTGCAAGGAGCTGGCAGTCACAGGAGGCACTGGTGGGTGCAGGGTGCAGGGATAAGGTTGTCTCCTCCTGCATGTGTGACTTGGGCATCTGTGTGCAGGCTGCAGACTCTCAGGGCAAGAAGACTTTGGCTCAACTTTGAAACTTGTGGAGCTCATGAGTAGGGTGGGAAAGGGATGCTGGTGAGGCCATTGAGCAGTGCCTGTAAGGAAAAGCAAATTGTGGGACAGCAGAGGCTTCAAAATTATATCCCACTTCAAAGTTTAAAAAAAATAAATTAGCTTCCCCCTTTGATGTAAGGTGAATTGCTTTTATGGCAGGCAAAATGGCATTTCCTCCCCCAGGGCAGTGTTATTTCAGTAAAATCTCTGTTCTGCATGACAGCAGATAGTGCCCCTGACCCCAGGTGATGCCCCAAACAGCTGGGGCTGGTCCTTGCCTGGCTGCACCAGCCCTGCTTCTCAAGGCAGCAGGGCAGGATGGCCACTGTCCCTGTCCCCACGCTGCTGGCAGGCTCTGGGAGGTGTCACAGGTTAATTCCATTTACTCATTAGGGCTGGTGCCAGAGCCTTTGTGGGGAACAGCAGGGAAATGAAAGCAGCTGCAAGAGGGGTCAGGGCAGGCAGGGGAGAAGACAGGAGGGAAATTCATCTGGGATTCAGGGAGAATTCAATCCTGCCACTTCTACCTTCTACTAATAAAATGATGCTATACAAAAAGGTGAACTTTGAGGCTTTGGCAAACCTGTTTGTTTTAATAACACTGGTTACACAAATTCTGCCCTTAAATGCAGCTGGTACCAGACACAGAAACCAAGAGAATGAGCAGGCTGTAAAAGCAAAGTGGGTAAAGAACATTAAAATAAACTCCTCAATAATCTGTGATGCTCTGAAGCCTTGAGCACATGGTCACCTGCAGCTGTTCCAGTTGCTCTGCTGGTTTTTTGGGTTCTCTCAGGGATTGTGGAGATGTTGATTCAGCTCTTCCCAGGATGGGATGGGGTGCTGTGCTGCTCAGCAAGCAGCCTTTGCTCCAAAATCCTGCACTGACAGCTGTGGCAAAGGCAAAGCAAGTCCTAATTCATCACATCCTACTGTACCAGGCACACCTAGCCTCCTCAGACATCCCACCTGAGAGGGCAAAAAAATAAATACATGCACACATATGTTTTTCAACAATGTCCCTCATTTCATGCACTTTTTGGGTGGAGAAATTTCCACACTAATGCTGGGAGGAGAGGATGCAAAGCTCTGCCTTAACACCCTCTGGAAAGCTAAAACATTCCTTTGCCAAGAGAGCACAGGACCAAGTTCTCGAGAATCTCCCCAGCAGAGCAGGTGAGCCCAGGGCCCTGGGGGTTTGGGGAGCTGTGCAGATCCCAGTTCCTGCCCTGAGCCTCAGGCTGCAAGGCAGGGGCTCCAACTGCTGAGGAAGCAGGAATGTGCTGCTGCTGCCTCGCAGGATCTTGGCTCCTAACAGCAATTGGCGCAGAGTCATCCTTATCAGCTAGCACATTAATCTTAATTAACAGATCGACAGCAACAGTTCCTCCCTGGAGCTCCCCTGAGCATTCCCAGCCTTTGCTGTGCTGCTGCTCCAGCATCACTGTCGTTCCTGACACGGGGAAAAAGACCAAATTCTGCACACAGATGGAGGGGCTGCACTGGCTCCAGCCCTCCTGGCAGCACAGCTGGGACACCAGAGGCACATCCACCCACAGGGACCAGGGGCAGGAGCATCCCCTCCTCCCCAGGCACAGACCCTGGTCTGGGCTGTGATGCAGCACCCACAGCCCCTGCACTGTCCCATGTCCTCTGTCCAGGGACAGACCTGGGAGAGGAAGGGTTTCCCCACGTTTGCATGTTTCATAAAAGGAGGATTTTAAAATGAAAAGAGAAAGCAAAGCCAGACAGATTATCTATGAAAATGTGGTGCAATCAATCCAAACCAAACCCCAGCAGCAGGGCCTCTCTCACCTTCTGCTCCCTGCTTCTGTCAGGGCTGGGAAATCAGAACTGACTGTCCCAGCATCAGTTCCCACCCCAGTGCCTGGAGCTCATCTGCTCTCCATGCATGAGCAGCACTGAGGGCTGAGGCTCCAGCCAGCAGGGACCCCAGTGCTGGCAAGGGACCACAGACCCCAGTCCTGTACCCTCTGGGGTCAGGGGCACGAGTGGATCCCACACTGGGGGCATGGCCAGCACAGGTCCAAGCAAGCCTGAGTCCAAAGAGGCAAAGGCTGTACCTGGGGGCAAAGGAGTGAGGAGAAACAATGAAGTGGCTGAGGCTCCAGTGAAGGAGAGAGACATGACAACCCCTGGCTGCTGCAGTGTGAATTTAGGGCACAGTCATTCCCACCAGGTAATTAAAGGGCACAGGGAAAACAACCCATGTCACCTTGTCTGAGGACATCTCAGGTCAGATGCAGAGCCAGGACAGCTCAGGCCTGGCAGAGCTCAGACAAGGATGTCGTCCTCTTATAAAAAACCCCAACAAACAAAACACAACACCACCACAAAAAAAGCAATTCCCTTGTGCAGGTCAGCAAATCCCATCTCTGTCCAGACTGGACCATGGGGTGGAGCAGGCACTCATGGCCACAGCAGCAGCCTTGGAGGACCAAAATCATGACTGCAACAAGCAGCAGGCTGAGCACTCTGGATACACCCTGTGAATTCACTAATGAGGTGTCCCAGGATGGTGAGTGCCCTCTGTGCCCCTTGCCCTCTCCCTCTGGGTATCTCCACACTCAGCCCTTGCTGCAGCAGTGGCTGGGATTAGGGATTCCTGCTCCCCCAGGCACTTGGGAACCTGAGGCTCAGTTTCTGCCCTTCCACAGGTGTCACCAGAAGAGCAGCCTGGTTTGCAGAAGTTCCTTTCCAGGGGTGCTCAGTAATTCTGGAAGCTGGAGCACCACGTCAGGCAGAGAGGTCAGCTCCAGGCTCTGACTGCTGAGCACACTAATCTAAGTGTTTTTCCAACAGAAGAGAGGAAAAACCTCATCTCAGCTGAAATACCAAGGCTTTAAAAATTAGTTGCTGTTCATGTGCAGTAGCTCCTGTTATTGAAAACACCATAAAAGTTTTACTGTGCTGACTTAGGGCGCACGTAAAGAACCTCGCTTGTCTTGACAGGCCATAAAGGAACTTTTATGACCTATTGGGTCAATGATTTGCAAAGAAGGATTTACACTGCTGTCCAGGGCTGGGATGAGCTGCTGGAGGAGGAACACACCAAAAATGGCTCTCAGAGCTGAGGGGTGAACCTGCTGTGGGATAAACTGTGTCTGTGCAGCACCAGTACGTGTGTCAGCATGCCTTGTTCTTACACAGACTGTGCCAGCTCAGAAGGGCACAGGATTATGTGAGTGAGTTTAACTGATTGACCTTTATTCTTTTGGGGTTGCAAGTGGAGTTTTAGGAGGGAAAAACCTTACCCATGCATCAGTTCAGCTCTCCCCTGGGGATAAATCTTCAGAAATCCAGGCTGAAAAATCCCCAGTGTTGCAACCACTTTATCTTTTATCACAAAGTGTCAGCTCCACTGGTCCAAGGTTCACTTTCAACACTCTCCTGGAGGAACTTAAGGGAGAAGAGGCCCTGACTTAGTGAAATATCATCGCCTTGGGCTGATGTTGCCAGGTCTGCTCAGGACAGAAGAAATGGTGTGAGGGAAAGCCCTGCTGTGCCAGCAGCCTCCCCTCAGCACCAGGGCTTCTTTATTTATAAAGCACCAGCACTGGGCACACACAAGGGCAGAGACTGCAGCTGTAGGCAAAGCTCCTGAGACATCCAAATCCACACCTCCAGCATCAGGGGCTGTGAGAGGGGCACAGGACCATTTGCAAGTGACAAAAACTGCCCTGGAAAAGGGATTAAGCCCCCAGCCAGTGCCACCTTCCTGGGGCAGCACACCCTCCTCACAGCCTCTGCTCTCCCTGGCAGAGAGAGACAGACTGTCACCCCAGTCCCCTCCAGCCCAGGCTTGGCTGCTGACATTCACTGCTGGTGCTGGAGCCATCCCCAGGGCTGGGCAGTGATGGGGGGAGTCACCCAGAGCACCCTGCATGCTCCTGCCCAGGCTGAGCAGCATGAGGGAGCAGGATGGTGCTGGCCATGGGAGGAGCAGGGTTATGGCAGTCACAGAGGGAGCAGGATGGTGCCAGACATGAAGGGAGCAGGATGGTGCTGGCCATGGGGGGAGCAGGGTTATGGCAGTCACAGAGGGAGCAGGATGGTGCCAGAATGAAGGGAGCAGGATGGTGCTGGCCATGGGAGGAGGAGGATGATGGCAGTCACAGAGGGAGCAGGATGGTGCCAGAATGAAGGGAGCAGGATGGTGCTGGCCATGAGGGGAGCAGGGTTATGGCAGTCATAGGAGGAGCAGGATGGTGCCAGCCAGGAAGGAGCAGGATGGTGCTGGCCATGGGGGGAGCAGCGTTATGGCAGTCAGAGGAGGAGTAGATCGGTGCTGGCCATGAAGGGAGCAGGATGGTGCCAGCCAGGAAGGAGCAGGATGGTGCCCAGCAGACTCAGGACCTCAGGGAGCTCTGTCCCAAGCCTGATGCCTTCAGGAGGGAAACACAGCCCAGAAAGATCAAACACTTCAAATGTTTCTCTCCCAGGTGCCAGTGTGAGCTGAAAGGAAAACCAGGGAAGTCTTAGTGCTGGAGGGTGTAAGATCTTCCAGCCAGGCACTCACAGCAGTGCTGCTGCTCCTGGGGTGATGTCTGGAGGGTCTGTGAGGGATGAGCCCCCCAGGCTCAGCTCACCCAGCTGTCCAACACTGCTGTGCAGGTCAAACCCTTGAACTGGGGCCTCTTCCAGCACAGCTCTCCCTCCTGCAGCTCCCATCCACAGCACCAGGGTCAAGGCACATCCTGGGCATTGAGGTGGCTGGACCCTGCAGACTTCCCTCCCCAAAAAGCTTCTCCTTCATCCCTCGGCATCCAGATGGATTGAACCAGATTTGCTGCACACGTGGCAACCAAATGAAATGGTTTCTTTGGCAACAATAATGAAAGCTTAGGAAAAAATCTGCTTTCTGTCTCCTGCGACTCCAGCAGCCCAGGTAACAGAGCTGGAAGCAGAGAACTGCAAGCATCTGCCTTGAATTACTGCCTCTGATAGGAATCAGACATGCACTCCAGCATGTCTGCTCCACGTTTATTTATTTATTTGGGGCCTGATTGATTTAAAGACTCCCTATTGCCTGAGCAGCAGCATGGCACAATAATTCACTTGATCTCTGATTTATATTTCATGTTCAAGTGAAGCAGGATGCTTCTGTCCAGCACAAGAGCTGTGTGTGCCAGCATTGTGCTCAGCAGCTTCAGAGAACCTGGGCACAGAGAAAAGCAAAAGCTGTGGCTGCAGAAGGGAGTAATCACAAGATAAAAGCCCTGTTACACATCCAAAACTGTGTGGCCAGGGTGACAAACTGAAATGGGGACTCACAAATCACTGTCCCTATTTGCTCCCTTGCACAATGCTCAGTCCCAGGCTGTGTTTTCCAGCCAGGATCCATGCTAGCTTCCCCTTTTCCCAAAGCACCACCCTCACCCCACTTCTCCAACAGCAATCCAGGGGTCAGTTCTGAGTTTTTCCATGATGCTGGAAGACTTTGAGCCTTTTACAGCTCAGTGGGCGAGAGCACAAGGTCCAAGGCTCCTCCACTCTGGCCCTGGTGGTCCCTGGGTTTCCTCTGTGACCTCCTGCCAGCAGCCTGGCTGCTCTGCCGTGGGTGAGGTAACTGCACCTAATTAAGTCCCTCTGCTCCTCTGCCTCCCATATGGGAAAGGATCAAAGCTCTCCCCAGCACACTGCAAAGGCAAGGGGGGCCCAGGAGGGGTGAGACAGGAGGGGTTCATGGGCTGGGAGGGGGATACAGCCACAGACATCCCTTTTTCCCTGCCAGCATCACCCTTCCTCCAAAAACCCCCAGGCACCTCTGGCTCCAAGCAGAGTCAGGAGCCCCACGGGAGACAGGGCCAGCAGTGACCCCTTCACCCCATGCCCCACACCCCCAGGGTGCCAAGGGCTGCAAACACCCCCGGGTGCTTTGCTGCCACTTTGGTGGTACCAAAAATAGACGCGAGCTATTTCAAACCCTTCTCCCTCCTTCCTACAGCAATTGTTACACGGAGCAGAGTTAAGATCTGCTATTCTCTGCTCTGCTTCCCACTTGGAAATACCTTCTAGAAATTAAGGAGGATAAAAATAGTAGCAGTGAATGGGAGCAGGAGTGAGCTCCTCTCTTCAGAAGACGCTGCAATCACGCCGCGCCCGCAGCCGCCGTGAATAGCGCTGCCAGCTGATCTCCTTCAAAGCACTGCTGAATGAGGTCTTAGCCTCGTAATTTAAGGGGATGAAGTCCTTCCTGAGGCTGTGAAGATCTGGGCTTTCCAGATCTATTATTTTATATTAACTCCTCCTGGACAGCCTAATTAGACGAGGGAGAAAGGGCTGCTCCCTCCCCGCTTCGTTATCCAGGGCCCTTCCTCCTCCCGCAAGAGGTTTTATTTGTGCTGCACAGAAGATTTATCAACTGCCTTTATAGCCCTCCCTGCACTAAATCACACTCCTAATGGATAGCCTGAGGTAAGAACACCACTGTTTATTTTATTATTTTTTTTTAATCTATGGAATAGCAAGGATATATGCACACAGAGCTGCAGGCTGAGCTCTGCTGCCCGGACAGCAGTTTAAAGACTCCCGAGTGGAATTACTTGCACTGGCCAAAATCCCAAGAGAGAGCTTGTGAAAGCCTCAGCAGGAGCATCTCAAGGTCCAAACACACATGACAAGCCAGGGATGACTAAAGCAGAGAGGCAGCTTTCCCTGCTCACCCTCTGCTTCTGTGTGTCACCAAATCTGTGACCAGATCCCAAGCCCCTGTCCCTGCAGGAACAGATTAGCTCCAGCTTTGCCAGCAACCTGGAAATAATCCAGATGTAGAGATACAGTTAGAAAATCTCTATTTACCCTAGTCCAGACATTGAGAGTATTGTTAGTGCTAGAAAAAGAAAAGAGATAAGCATCTCTTGCTAGATCTCATGCTAGATAGAGAAAAGAAAAAAAGCATCACTGGATTTCAGAGCTGTTTGAGATCCACTTTTGGGAATGCAAACCCCCTTCTGGCAAACCCAAACCTGTTGAGCACCAGAAGATTCATTAACCCACTACAAATAAACTCCTGATCCTCTGTTAGGAAAAACATCTCCCAGTGTCCAGCAGGACAAGGCACAAACTCCCAGCCATGTGTAAAATACAACACAACCCATCAGCAGGAGTGACTCCAGTGAGCCAGGGCAGGCTCCTCCCCAAGGTGAGGAAGGATGGTGGTCTGGGAGCTGCACATCCAGCTCCTGCTTCTCACACAGTGTATGGATGTGGGGAGGAAAGGGACCACCCCAATGGAATCCTTTAGATAAAACCCTTTTCTGCACTGATTTAGCTCTCTGGCTGGCAGAGAGGGCAGAGTGAGCCCACAACACCCAGCTCAGGGCAATCACCAGCTCTGCAGGAGTGAGTGCTGGCTTGTCACTGCTCTAGTGGAGTCACCTCCCACTTGTTTTAACTCATTGCCTTTAACCTAATATCCTGATTGATGAGGACTTTGGATATATAAATCTGTGGGATTTATAACTTGGCACAGAAGGAAAATTATGATTGGCATCTCTAACAGGACTTGCAGAGGATACATGGCTTTGTTAGGACCCAAAAGCAGAGATGGACCTGTGTGGTGAGATAAACTGATAACAGGGAACAAGTGCAAGGGCTGACAAAGCTCTTGGTGAGGGGTGTCCAGCAGGGCCATCTCGTCAGGCTGCTCCAGGATTGCTGGAGAAACAGAATGCAGGCTGCTCTCCTGCTGCTCCTGCAGCCTGGCCCCTGGCCAAGGCCAGAGGGGATAGTGGCAGGGGGATGGCAGACCCTGCAGAACCCAGGGGGATGGCAGGGGAATGGCAGGGGGATGGCAGGGGAATGGCAGGGGGATGGCAGACCCTGCAGAGGCCAGAGGGATGACAGGGGAATGGCAGGGGGATGGCAGACCCTGCAGAACCCAGGGGGATGGCTGACCCTCCTGGGATAACTAGGAATGTGGAAGCAGCCAACACAGGCAGCAGCCAAGGCTGAGTCACAGACACCAGCCAGCACACAATTCCCAAAACCTGGCACCCCTGCCAGCCTCTCCCACCCCCTGCCAGGCTTTCCCTCTCTGAGTGTCACCACAACTGGGGAGCTGTGCAGTCAGGGGAGGCTCCATCACTCATTTCCCCTGTTCTATTGTGGCACAGCAGCTCCCAGGTGGGTCCCTGCCAGAGGCTGTCACAGCCATCACATCCACGCTGCCACAACAATCCTGCCCCAGGAAACTGAGAATTCCTTTTCCAGGGAACACTTCCCTAACTCCAGTGCACAGTTTCCTTCCTTAACTTCACACCAACAAAACTTGGGTTGAATGAGGAGAACAATAGCAGCAGCTAAATGCATTTCCATCCCCTGTCTCCTGGTAGCAAGCACAAGTCCTTGCATGGATGCAGGGATGCTGCCAGGCTTCCAGAGGCTCTGCTGTCAAATCTGTTAAAGCCTGGATGCAGCACTAACCCTCAGCCAAAGCCTCAACCTCTCACAAAGGCTGAGCAGAGAGATTTTGAGATTTCAGAGGCTTCTCCTTGCTGGGGATGAAGAAAAGGGACTGTGTATGTGAGAGAAATTGAAAGGCACTAGTTGTTTGCTGCTGGGCAGAGACACCCACAGGGTTCCCCTGGCTGCAGGGCAGCTTCTCCCTCCAGGCTCTGTGGAGCCTCTTCCAAAGCCATTGGGAGGCTCAAGGCTGATGGATGTCTCTTCAAACCTTTAAAAAAAATCTGGGTGTATAAAATAACCCACCCAGAGAGTAGCATCTGCCTTGATCCCTAACCAGTTCCTTCTGCTGCTCCATGATTTTTTCTTTGTTGGATCAGAAAGAAATTAATTTAATAGAAAGCTACTTTTTTCCTGCCTTTTTTTCATCTCATTTTTATAAACCCCATAGGAAAGTAAAGCATATGAACAGAGACAGCCTACTTGCTGTGGAAGCCAATTTGCAGAGTAAGACAGCAATAACCACCCAAAAGGGGTGGGAGGGATTGTTGGCCCTATTTACTCTTGGCTTATGCTGGAGATTCCTCAAGAGAGTCAGAAAAAGAGTAAATCCCTATCAGAGACAACTTTTAACAAGCTGTGCTTTTAAACTTCACTGCACCTTTAGCCTGCCCCATAGAATATCTCTACAACCTGTGTTAAAATACACCATCTATATTTAAGATTACAGCTTGTATGTATTAGAGAGGTATCAATTCCTGGGTGAAGGCAGAATTAAAATTTCAGTGGTTCTGCTTCTCTGCTGTGAGCTTTAATCCCTCCTAAAATACACACACAAACATGGAAAACTCCTCCTGCCAACTCCACACCAAACCTCCTGGGCAGCATGAATCAGACAGCACAGCATGAGGAGGAACAAAAATCAGCTTTATCCATTCCCATTCCACTTACCTGGGCCACTACGTGCTGTTCCTACAGCATTTCAGCCTCCTCCTGCTCACAGGGATATTCTGTACCCAAATTCAGCCCCCAAACTGTTTTTTTCCAACACATGAGAGAAACTTAGAGCAGCTTAAACACCTCAAATCCCCTCCCTCTCACTCTGTCCAGCTCCAGCAGCTGAGGCCAATTAAAAAGCTTCCTAAAAACCTTTTGAGATGCTGTTATCAAGTGTGTGTAACACTGGAATTTCACAGTATTTCTGGGAATCTCAGCTTTGGATGCCTGTGCCTCACCTGCTGGCAGGAGGAAGGGAGGATTGCCAAGGCAGGGATGTGGAGCAGCAGGGATTCTCACACTGGGACTCTCTAGTTGCCACTGTGCCATTTTCAGTCCTTCTCAGAATGGTTTTGGAGAAGGGGGGAGGTGGAACAGCCTCTTAAAGACATCAGAACACTTTTGACAACTCCTAACCATGAAAGAAAAGAAGATGGAAAAAATTAATATTAGAAAGTAATGAAATTCCAGTATCCTGGGAATAACACATAGTCACGGTGGAGAGCAATCTCTCTCTCTTTTCCTTTTCCTTTTTTTTTTTTTTTTTTTTTTTTTGTTTGGAGACAGAGGAGAACAAGGGAGTATTTGTTTCTTGATTCCTCATCTAGGAAGCACAACTGGCTCGTGCCTTCCGTGCTTCCTGTACAGCCAGGGCTGCCAGATCAGCCCCTGCTGTGTGAGGGGTGATCCCTGTCTGAGGAGCAACAGGGGACTGCAGCAAGTGCTGAGATGTGCAGCACTGGCTGCAGGAAGACAGCACTTTTACCTGTATCAATACCAACTGCAGACCAGAGTCAGCACAGAGTGCTCTGCACTGCCACAGGCTTCCCTGCTCTGCCATGGGGAAGTTTTGCAAGTGGGATAATTGCAGTGGTGTGAAGTGCTTTGATTAGGAAATTCTGAAACAACTTTTGATGTTATTGGTGATCTCTGCATGCAGGTTTTTCCTCTGCTGAGAATAAACGATGAGAAAACACGGCTGAAGTTTCCAGTGTCTTCCTATTAGATGGGTTCAGCTGGAATCAGCATCAGCCCCAACTCTGTCTGGAAAAGGCTCCATATCAAGCAATCCATCATTGTAAGGGAAAACAGCAAACAAGACTTGCTGTGTTTGCTGACAGCAGGAGCAAAGGCAAGCAAGACTTGGGCATGTAAATATTCAAGGAACAGCCAAGAGAAAGGCAGGTAGAGAGCCCCAACACTTCCCTCTCCTTGTTGCTACTACAAAAGCCACAAGGGCATCCAGATGTTACAAAATGCAGCCAGTCTCCCTCCTCCTTCCAGATCCTGCTGGTTCTCCAGTTCAGTTTGTTCTGGTATTCTTTTAATCTGATCCGTTTGTGAATCACATGTGAAGTTTCACAGCTCTGCTGTTTAAAGCATTATAGACTCAGGTTTACCTTTAAAAAGCCAAGTGGGGCTGTAGGAATCAACCCAGCCTGCTGCCAGGCAAGCCACCAGCCAGAATCTGAACATGTGTATCATGGAGGGACCCACAAATCCGTGAGTGTGGCACTGCATCATCCTCATGCAGTGACAGCCAGCAGTGGGGACAGCTGCAGCTCCAGCACTGCAGGTGGCCCTTGGCTCACAGGGCTCCAAGACAAGGAATTTCCAGACTAGTCAGCTGAAATCCCAGCAAACTGGGCAGGCTCTGAGGGAGACCACACTGCCATGGAAGTCTTTTGCTGGCTCCATTCAAGCATCCAGGTGATGAAGATGAGGCAGCCTCCTCCTCTCCCTGCAGCTCTTATGCTTTGCCCCCACTCTGGCTCTGGCACCTTTGGCTGGTCACAGGTTGAGGACAGGGTCTGTACACTCCTCAAAGCAAGGATTGTTCCTCTGCTCAGTCCTCAGCATGCCAAGAAAGTGCTTTTCAGGTCTGTAGAACAACCACTACCTTTCCTGTTTCTTCTCATTCTTGGCACAAAGGCCCCTGAATCTCTTCCAACTGAGGTTAAAAGCATTCAAGTGTCTGTTTGCACATGGGGTTTTCTAAAGCGACCTCTATTTGCAACACACACTTCCCCCAGCATACCTAAAAGTGTCCAAATGGCTTCTCATTTAGGAACTGCCCTCCTATTCCCAGGAAAAAGATTTTGTCCCCCCAGCCTTTTATCTGTTGCTTTGTTTTCAAATTTCAACTTCATATTTGAACAGTTATATCACATATCTCCCATCTTGGGTGGTGGAGGGGAAACACAAACCAGAAAGAGCACAGTAATTCACATCACCTTGTTTCCTAGACAGTGCACCAAAACACTGCTTGCAAAATACCACTATTTTTATGCTACAAAAATACAATTAGACTCTCAATTACATTTTATTAAATTTACTCCTGGGACTTAGAGCAAGACAGGCAAAGGAACTCCCAAGGGCTCTCAGTAAATCCTCTGTGCTAAGCTTTGCCACTCCTGCAGCTACAGAAACAGGAAAAAATATTATTTCCAGGGACCAGAAACCCAAATTCTGCAGACACATCTGCCACAAAGTCTCCCCATGTCATGAGTCCCAGGGAACAAACTGGATTTACTCCCTGGACTGATGTTTTCCATGGGCACAACCTGTTTGCAGAAGTGGGTGCTCGAGCTGGGGGCCAGGAATGAGCTGGACACGCTGAGGAGCTGCTCCAACAACAGGACTCTCCACCTTTTCTGAATACTGGCATCTCCCAAAAAAGAGAGCTTTCAGATTTAATTAAATTTTACTATTTTATTTGTGAAAAAACTACAAGCAGAATTAATAAATAGACATTTCTATTTAAAGCAGGAAAATGATAAAGTGGCTTCTAATAACAGTCGTGCACATGCCAGTAACAGGAATATATTAACATCTTTTATTTGCTAGACAAAGAGCAGTGTCCAATATAAATTTCCCAAAAACATTTAAGACCTGTGAATTTCTGACCAGTTCACAAAACCACCATTGACACTTTAGCATGAAGATTAAAACAAACCTAACAGGACTGTCAGCTCTAAAGACTTTACAGAGCGGAAAAACTTTCAGAAGCGTTATACAAGCTGTCTTTCTGGGCAAATGAAAAATAGAGCTCGTATAATACATTAACATAAAAATCCACAAGATAAGATTATGTTTTGACATACTTAAACAAGCATTCTATATTTGTCTCCAACAAACAAAGCTAAGGAAATAATGTAACCATCTTTACACAGTAAATTAAGGTTACAAGTCATACACAAGAACAGAACTGCTTGCGCATTAAAAACTGTTCAGCTCCATTGTCATACTCTAAATGTTGGCTCTTAAAACCATTCGGTTACATACAAGCAAAGGTTATTATATAGTCAGCAATTAATAAATTTTCAATAATTTAAGTTTATGGTAGAGCTTAAAAAAGTAGACTGAGAATGATCTTGGTAAGGCAGGTGAAAACATCTCAGTGGAAATAAACTCACAGAAGCTGCTGCCAAATTTTGGATCTGTCCAATTTGAAGCAAAGTTCCAATTGAAATAAATAGCCTGGTGGTGTAAAACGCTGTCACCTTTCCTTTGCAGAACTACGTCAACTGAGCGAGTCAGGCAAGCTGTGTCGGTGTCTGTGTGTGTCTGTGTAAGAGTCGAAACTTCGCCATCGGAACACTGTGCTTCACTTACCTGCGTTCTGTGCACTGAACACCGTGAATCTGGTCCTTCCCTACACTAGTGTTTGCTTGGTTTGGTTCTGGAACACCTTCCCCAGCACGGCCACGGCGGAGGGAACCCCACCTGCAGCGCCGCAGGAGCGCCAGCTTCCGAAACTAAGTGAGAAAAGCAAACGCTTCATTCAAACCCACAACACAACAGCTACGGAGGAGGCTGGGCACTTCCTAACTGATTGCAGAATTACAGGTCACTTTTTCCAAAGAAATTTTCCCATCTGTTTATAGCAAGCTACTTCACCGAGGAGGCACACCAAGGGACAGATGTTACCGACTTTACCACGAGTAGCTGGGTACGGCGTTAAAGCTTTTTAACTGATCTACAGGTCTAGTTTCACTTGAAAAAGAAGCAATTTCCTGGTACACACAATGCTATTTTTTTTTCTTTTTTTTTTTTTTTTTTTTTTTTTGCACAAATTCCCAGATCCAATGAAGAAGGTGAGCACGTGGTTTGACTTGAAGCACCAGAATGAACCCTGCTGAGGCGGCAGGACCTGCCACTCGCTCACGCTCTTGGCTGGATCACGGCCGAGATGCACGCAAGCCTAATTGATAATGGATCATTTATAAGGCAGTGCAAAATATACAAGTTCAGGGGCATCTTCAAAAAATCTCTCTTAAAAAATTATTCCAATACATTTCAGTAAAATAAATAAATATGGCTGACCAGTTTACCCTCCCTGAGACCCTTAAAGGAATAGTAAAAACTGGAAAAGGAATGTCTTTGCAATATCCCACTAATGTTAAAATGTGGATTGAGATATTCATAGTATTTAAAACTATGTATAATAAATTGTCTTGATGCTCATAGGAAGCATCTGTTTTCCTTTGGTTCTTTAATACTTTTAAAAATGCTTACAAAAGACAGCCTATACTGTGAATATAAGCAGAATTAAGTTGGGGTGCCCATGTTAACATGTTCAGAATAAAACCACTGCTGCCAAGGCACTGCCACTGCACATGCCTTCAAGCAGGGGCTCTACCAGATCCCTTACTCACACATTTCTGTCGCCAGTGTGAAAGGAACCTACGTCTGCTACTCAAAACCACACAGATTTTAAAAGAAATCTTAAATCAGTTGCCTCCACAAAGAGAAATTTCTCTTGCCAAGCAAATAATTCAAAATATAACAAGCAGGCACAAAGTTGTCAAAATGTGGCCCTCTTTCATCAAGCCCAAAAGTTATGCATTTGATGTCAGATGAAGCCACAGCCTCTGCGCCTGAAATTACTGCAAAGCACCCTGGGGCCACTAAATAAAGATGAAAAGCCAAAGAGGTTTGGGGTTTGTTTTGCTTTTTGAAAAAAGTTTGTTTCACCTCTTTAGCCTAATGTTTTAGCAGGATAATGCATGGAAGGTAAACTGTAAAGCAACACCAACAGGCCAGGAAAAGAAATCAGTCTGGATAGCTTTAGAGTAAGAATGAAGGAGATGCTGGTCATGAGCATGAGTCACGCATCGCTCACTTGCCAGCACAAAAACTTTTCCCTACTTTTGCTCCCACAGCAGGAGACTTGGAAGTGTCTAAATGCTGACAAGCCCATCACTGGACAAGATGGTGTTCAGAAACCACTCTTGGGATACAGATGGACTTCAAGGATAAGAGCCACCCCAACAGCATGGATGGGACAGATGGAACAGGGCTGACAAGCACCGACCCACATGTGGCTAGAGCGAGCACCAGCTCGGTTCCTGGACTCAGGATTGCTCCAGGCTCCCTGCTGCCTTCAACCCACAGCAACCACTCCAGTTCTAGTCACCTCAGGCACTGAGGCTGCTGGTTGGAATTCATTAACAACACCAACATGTGTGGGACTGGCTGTGCATGACACAGCCATGCTCGTGTTACCAAACACACGGATCCGTGGTGTAACACCAGCAGTCTGGCTGGGAATGCTTCTGCTCCAGCTGGGCATGGACCTGCACATCACCAACCTAGGGGAAGTGACCCTAGGGGAAACACCAGCTCTCTGGAGCAATCCCCTCTCATCTCAGATCCCAAGCTGTAACAATGAAAACCGTGTCTAGTACACTCTAGCCATTGCTTAGGGAAGAAACGGGGGAGGAACGATAGAGAGAACAGGTCCCATCCAAGTTCAAACCTTCAGGAACACTTTTCACCTAAGACCAGCTCCATTTCAGTTTCAGTATTTTCACAGAAGGGGACTGCCCCAGATCTTGAACTGTTCAATTATTTTGTTTTATCACTTCACAGTGTTTCAAGCACCAGCGTTTCCATGTATTGGTTTCAAATAACCCTTTATATATATTTATTTATATATATATTTATATATAATTTATATCAAAACTGATAGTACACAGTATAACTGGAAGAAGAACTGAACTTAAAAAGGATATGTTGAAAGAGGATGGAGTTTGTGAATGCAATAAATAAAGCCCCCTTCCCACCCCACCCACTCCCTACCCCAAAACAAAAAGTTGTCATGTTCATGGAAAATTGTGCACAGCAGATATTATAAAAAAGTAGATTCAGGAGCACATCCAATTATAAATGATTGTTAGGAAAATCATATAAAACAATGGAATACATAAAAGTGTCAAGAGTAATCGCTAGGGTGAGAAATTCCTTGGTGGCCAGATGCCCACGGCAAGCAGAAATGATCCTGGTTGCATCAGTCAGAGGTCGATGTCCAAGAAGTGTGTTCAAGCACAGAAGAGGCTCTCCAGGATCTGAACAGCGTGGGCAGGTGGAGTGTTTGAATTTCATACCCTGATTCATAGTTTCCACAACTCCATGTGCAATTTTTCAGAAAGATTCGTCGTTGACTGCCGACATGTCCCCCTTGGGCGTGGAGGAACGGGACGAGCCCTTGTCTGTGCTCTCAGAGCCCGAGCTGCTCTGATTCTGTTGTTCTGATCCTGCACTGGAGGTCACTGTAGAAGACGACGTGGATGAAGAGCGAGTCTTTTCTTTAAAGTCTGTGATAATTACTGTGACATTTCCCACTGTGACTGCCAGCTGCTGTGCGGTACTTCTGTCCACATTTTTCAGTCTGGGTCTGAAACGAATGAGAGATATTTAATAAAAGGATAAAAATAAAGGAGAAAGGGAAAGTTTATTAGGAAAAGCATTTGAAAACAAACTCGGTGTGACTCGTGCTCCCTCGCCTGCGCAGATGGCAATGGTTGGGAGGAGAAGCCTGGCAGGCAGAGCGCTGCAGAGCACAGGGTGAAGGTGTGACCTGCTCCTGAGCCAGGCAGCTCCCTGTGCCTCTGAGGGCTGTGGAGCACACTCAGCCCCACAGAACAACCTGTTTCACAGAGCTCTGCACGGCAAGTCTCCTGCAGGCTTCTCCCTATCCAACCCTGCCAGAAAGGAGGACATCACAGCAGAGCCAAGCGGACAGGAGCCAGACAGAGTGAAGGATCTCCTCCCCAAGGGGCAGATGAAAGAGTTCTCTTATCTAAATTCACCATCTCATCATGTGCCCTGATGTTATGAGACAAGGCTGTGACTCTGCAATACAAAACCACATGAAAGCATTCGGCCACGGCTCTTTCATTCCCATGTTGGAACTCTGCAGCTGCAAACAACACAGGCACTGGGACAACTTGGCTTCTCTTTCAGCTGCTTTGAGCTTATACAAATCAGATGCCCAATCAGCCTATGGATAAAATGGCTCAAAATGTTCCCTCTGGAATCGAGACTATTGTAAATAAAATCCAGAATGTACAACGGTAGTTTTTGCAGCCAGAGATTTTGGTTAGGGAAAAAAAAGGGCAGAAAAAAACCATACAAACCACCCGAAAAGAACCCGCTGGTATTTATTGCTCAGGATTATCTCAGTAATTTGCATGCTGTGCTATCATTCAATTAGTAATGTAGCTAATAAGGGTCGAAGCTCTAGGAAGCTGACATTCAAGCACATTTCATGGGCTGGTCCAAATCTCTGCTTCAACAAGCTTTGGACACTCCTCCAGCTACAGCAAATTCTAAGTCAGCTGCAGCGACTGCTGTAATTTACAGCTTTTGCTCCTAATTAAGGGTCAGGCTTAAGCAGTGGAATATTCCCAATAGGGAAATTAAAAAGGAGAGTCTTTATACATCAGTGAAAAGTAGCTTGCTGAGAGCTGCCTTATTGAGAGGGATGGAGGGAAGGTTAGTTTACTTTGGGATCAAGCTCCAGCTTTTAAACCACTCTGCCTTTTCTCCTCCTCACTTGCAGCACACAAGGCTAGTGCAGTGAAACAGAGAAAGAGGGAATTAAGCTCATTTTCTACCCGCTATGAATACGCAATGGCTTGCAGTGAGTGGTAAGTTAACAAGGAAAAAGTCCTTAAGCAGCAGTTATCCAAGTGGTAGTCCAGAATCAGACAGAAGAGAAAAATGCATTGAGGATGGATGTACAGCTTCCAAAATAGAACAACTGCATTTCTGCAAACTTCCTCACCAAAAATGAAGTTACCGCACCAAAAATAGTATTTTCTTATCTAACCTAGGAGGCTGCTGCAATTTTTAGCAAGCATCACAGGAAATGCATTTTTAATAGACAGAAAATACAAACAAAAACCCAAACTACTGCTGCACTGGGCTAACACCTACTTGCAGCAGCCCCTTTGCTCTGGGATCAGCATTTCCAAGCCTGGAGCCGTGCTCTGGGTTCCCAGGGCAGGGAGATGCAGCCACGCTGCACAGCCCTACTCACAGGAGCTGCCAAGCTGCACACACAGCCACGGGGAGATGAAGTGATGCCACTTGTGGCTCACAAGCAAGGCCAGCTGGCTCAGCAGCTTTTGGGGTTTCCGTCCCGCAGATCCCCCGCGCGGCCGCCGCTGTTCCCGGAAGCGTAGTACGAGGACGTGTTTTCCTCCCCGAGCCCCGAGTTCCTCTAGGAAACCCAGCTCTTCCTGTAATTTGCCTCGGTCATTTGTTTCCTCTTGTACTCAGAAAGAGCCAAAATGCTGGCCCAGATACCGGAACAGAGCCTGCTGCCTCCACCTTCCTACAGGGTTGGACATGAACTCCAGCTACTGCTCTTTAAAAGGCAGCTCTGAGTTGTAATTAGTTAAAAAAAAAAAAAAAAAAATTAAAAAAAAAAAAAAAAATTGAACTGCCCATGCATCTTTAAATGCCATGACAAAGTTACATGGAAGGGCTGAGGTACAGGATTTCCCCATAGTCCCACTCACAAACATTAAACATTCACATTACCACTTTTAGAACTGAGCCTCCCAGTCATTTCTCTGGGAGGTTTTCAGGGTTTCCCCTGTACAAAGAGCTGATTAAGCACAGATGGAAACCACCAATCTCTTCAGCACATGCATACAATTTTTGCTTCTTATAGAAGAAAGGGATTGGCCTACTCATGTTATTTTGCAAAATTAAACACCCTGATGCTTCATGTTTACAGCAAAAAAAGTTTTATGGCTAAATAAGTGAAGTGTTTCAAAACATTCAATCTGAAAGTACACAGGAAGGCATGGTATAAACCAAGATATTTTGTCAGAAACAGGCATGGTATCCAACAAATTTAAACAGGATTTCTTAAAAATCCAGAGAGCCCTAAAAGACAATTTACAAAAAGCCCAGAACAACTGTTAAGCAATCTGGGCATGAAAAAAACTTAGCATTCTGTAAAAATCAGAAAAAACTCTTGACAGCACTCCTGAGAACAGTGAATTGCCAGAAAAGTTCCACTAAACAAAACACTTAAAAAGACAGTTTAAGTAGTAAAGGAGATGAGGTATCCTTTAAAAATACCCAGCTAGACCTGGTACTATTAAGGCTTAATTAGGCCTGGCAAAAGCTTGCCACAAAACACGGACTAAAATATTTTGCAGCAGACAGAGTGACTCCTTTAATGAGTAAAAACAATTATTTGATGTAATCTCTCTATGTAATATTATGTCATTAGTCAAGTACATCAAGTCTCCTGCATCCTAAGTCTCAAAATAAGTACCATTTAAAGAAGAATAGGACAAGAAAAGAGTTATTCTAATAAAGCTGCCTCTCTGTAACCAAATCAGGAATGGACACTTCACCCTTTGGGGGCTGAGGAAGAGTTAACAGCAGCCCCTGCAAACAGCTCAGTCTTGTAGCACAGCAGATTTCACACTGCCCTCACTACATTCCAGTGGGTTACTGTGCCAAGGGTATTCCCTCTTTTTAAAGATTTTCATGCTATTACTTAAAAACTTCCAAGACAAAGAGTTTTCTGCAATCACACCTTGCCAACTTGTTGCCAACAGCAGTGCCAACCATATCTCCCATGTGCTTTACAAGTGTTTGCAGCTAATACTGCCCCAGTTCATGTGGCTTCACTATAAAACACCTATTACAGCACATGTTAAAGAGAGATGCAATTCTTATACAGCCCACACAGGCAAAGCCCAGTTCAGCTCTGCCTCTTGTAGCTCTCAAGTTCAATAATACAAAAACTGTTCTGTGATGCTGAATTTTTGATTTAAAAAATGGAAGAACAGTATAGGCAAGACTAGGAATAAACTGCTCTCCATACACTCATTTCAAACTTAGACAAATATCAAACCAGCCACTTGTGCTTTTTGCTGATAGCAAGATCCCAGCAAATCTGTTAATGTATACTTAGTTCCTGTATACCTGGAAAATTATCTTGACAATTAGAGTGACTGAATTACGGATAAGGAAGTAAAAAAGTAACCTTTGTTACTGCTATCGAGCCATGATAAGAATTTGATATGATTGCTGGTTAATGTTTTTCCCCCACTTTGTCTACAGCCAAAAGCATTAATACCCAACTGACAATAAAATTATTTTAGCAGAGAAATGAAAACAGAATGGACAACAGAATTATTATTTCCAAAGCCTGAATCTATCCTCACTAGCAGAGTGTTCAAGTGCTCCTACATCAAGAAAAGAAATGTTTGCTTTTTAGCACAGCTCTCAGATACCACAGGCTCAACTTTAGTCTAGAGTTACCTTGAAGTGTGATTTGAGTCGCTGGTCTTTGTTGTAGTATTCCCAGACTGTATGCTGTTTGCTTCACTAGGAGGATCTTTCACAATATCCGACTTTGGTCTGTGAGAATTGGAGGGAAGAGGGAGATTAGAATGTTGGTCTAGCTGCACAATTAACCAATGCACAGTGCTACTGAAATCACATCACATTTAACACTGCATCCTTCAAACTTACTTAGTCTTCTTGTTAGTGTTCTTCTTTGTAACACTTGGACTAATTTCCTTCTCTTTATCAGGTTTTTCTTTGTCTTGTTTTTCCACTTTCTCCTTCTTCTCCTTCTTAGGTGGTGGTGGGGTTGCATATTGCTGGGCAACTTGTTGTGCCACCAGCTGAGAGTTTATTCTAGGTTTTCTACAATGACAATGAAAAGAGAGATCTATAGTCAGTCTTACATAGTAAAAATAACTATACTGAGAGCAGTATGAAGATTTATTTCAGCAACCAGGGAAGAACACTCCACTTAAAGAGCCAAATGGATGTCCTTATTTGATGTGAAGTACTACTGCTGTAACCAGACAAGACAGAAACGTTAAAAGAAAGAAATACTCTGAACTGCTGTTTCATCAGGTTTTAGCATCTAACTATTAAGTATAATGCTCCCTTGCTTCATCTATGTCATGAAATCACAGCCAATTTTGGGGGGGACCATAGTGAAAAAGCAGCTTTCAAGAAGCTGCCAGCCATACACTGTGCCTATGCTCTAGAAAAGGAACAGAATGTGACAAAAAAGTTTCCTGATAAACATCAGCCTCCTTCATATCCTTCAGTTTAATGTCTCAAGTAAGCTTCTGGTTCAGCAGCAGCAAACCTTGCACAAATAACAAGGAACAAGAGAAGGTAACTGAGATGCCTTTGTCCCGAGGGCTGGGCTGGCAGGAGCACAGGAGACAAGTGGGCATTGACACTCGCGCTGGGACAGCTGTGCCAGCCTCCGACACACCGTCCTCACACCACTGTCCCCAGTGTGCCCAAACAAAACACACACCCAAACTGCTCTCAAAGGCTGCTCCCACTGCAAACTGTGGCTTACACAGAGAGGAGCTGTGCATGTAACCAATACCTTGGCTATTGATACTCACACATCCCACAGGAATCGGTACCTTTGTCTCTCCTTCACTCCTCACCCAAACTCTAATGTCCTCTCTTGGCAACTCAAAAACTTTCCCTCCTGGCATATCACAAATACTCTGACTATTCATGATCGATTTAATCCCTTCAACACTCCATAAAGATCTATGCTTCCTGTGACCACACAGCTGGTGGGAGAGGAACAAAAAAAGGGTAATCAACTCCCTGAGTTATCCATAATAAACCAAATACTAATTGCAAAAGTTGCACAGGCTTATCTAGAGCTGTTAAATTGTTCATAAATACAATTCAAATTTTGCACATAGATCAGACTACAACAGATTGCCAGTGAAAGCTGCACCCAAGTACCATCAGCTCCACAGCTGGCACACAAAACCCCAGGGGTTTGTGCTGCAGAGCTCTGTACCTGCACCCAGCTTTTACTACAAACATCTAGAGAGGTTTCAAGCACCTACTTTAGTGGTGTGATGTGTTGAAAAAAAAACTATAAAACATTAATTGCTCATGCATAACATTTGCACTGAGAGATGATACACATAAGGGAATACCCAGAGAATTGCTACTCCCTGTCATGGGAAAATCCAAATATCTGCTAAGGCTCTCCTGGTATTGGTTTCCTGTATAATGGCACCAAGATGTTCTTACTAAAGCCAGATATACTAAAGTGTTTCATTTCTCAGCCACAGATTATTATAAAATCTATGCAACAGGTTGTAATCAGGCCTCTGATCCATCTCGACAGCTCTGGCATTTCGACTTTTCATAGGAAAAAAAACAACATAGAAACTGTAACTCAGCTGATGCTACAATCTGCATACACATCTGAGTGAACAATGATCTCATATTCAGCCTTAAATAACTGTGCTTCTGAAGTATTTTGTAGATCAGATCAAGCAGCTACCTGTTTCACAGAACACTGAAGATATTTAGCATCCTTGAAATACAGTACACAGCAATTTCTGTCTGTATGACTGAGAATAAATATGTAAAAAGAAGCAGTTTGGTTACATGGAAAAGATTTTCAGATTGATGCAACCACACTAAAAGCTGACAACAGTAACTTGTGTCAAGAAACCTGCTCACCGCCTACTGAAAAAAAAGATAAAATGTCAAGAAATCTTCAAAGAGAGGGCAGATACCATCTCCCTGCATGATTATACATGATTAACCTCACTGCTTGAAGCTGCCACTTCTGCCCAGACTTACAGTTATTTGCTGTTTACACAACCAGCTGAGTCAGAAACCTGAGCCATTCACGGGAAATCCCAATTCACAAATCTGAGAGATTTTCCCACTTTGCACCACTCTGATGTGCTCCTTGTGATGTGATTTCCAAGCCCTGTGCCCAACCTGTGCAGCTGCCCAGCTGCCCTTCCTGTTGCAAGACTGCTGCACTGAGATACAAATTTTAAAATGCAAATTGAAATAAAAACCAAACCCATAAATATGTTCCACCGTATTTCCCTAGAGAAGGCTGGAATGGCAAAAGGACCAGTCTTAAAGCACTCCTGTGGAGATGCTGCCCTGTGCTCTTCTGCTCCTTATCTGTGCCTGTGACAGCACATTGCATTCATTAAGTTTTATCATTTTCTAGCCAGTCACTGACTTAACCAGCATAACTTCTCCAAAATCCATATTTACATAGTCACTCTTACCCACCAGGATGGTCTGCTGGTGAGGGCAAAGCCAAAACTGGAAGGGAAGAGAGCAGGAAGCAGCCAGGGAGCTGTGGGAAGGAAAGCCAGCCCTGCCCATGGGATCCCTCCTGCCATGAGGGAGGGAGCACAAAGCTGCTGAGACTTTGGTCTACACTGAGCATCTTTCAAGATCTGCTGCACTACTAGAATAGTTTTTGTTTTTTATAATAATGCAAATAACCCAACAACTTTCCAGCTCCTAATCTGTTTCACCCATGCCAGCAGCAAGCTTAGGAAAAGGGTAAAAAACAGGTAATTTAAGTAACTGGCACAGTAATAGTAATAATAATAGGAGTAATAAAATCCTTCAAGTAAGGCCCACAGTGCCACTACAGCCAGGACACACTGGTTAAAAGCTCTTTACTAAGAAGCCAAGCAAAGCAAGTTGAGCAGCACATTTTCAACCACAGCAAACTATAACCATAGGAACCACAATTGAATAAAGCAGCTGCAACATCCAAAACTTACTCCAAGTTTCCCTGCCGACCAAAAATGATTTATTTGGCCACCTCCAAAGCAAATGCTTCAACCCAAATACATCACTATAACATTAAAGCAGTTATCACTTAAACAAAACAATCTGAACAGAAAGTTGCGACTAGTTCTAAACTTTATTTGTAAGAATAAACAGCTACAGAAACAACTATTAACCATTTTTTATCCCAAAATGTCATCAGTTGACTTTCTGCAACATTAAAGTGCTCAGGTACACAGAGAATACATCTAAGTCAACAAAATCAAACTCTAGCTCAGCCTCTTCAGACTTTCTAATTAGCACTCATGCTTAAGCAAGTACTATGTTGCAGCCTACTAGAAGGTTGGAAGAATCAACATTACTCATAACTCACAGCTAAAAAGCCTCAACTTCCCAAAAATTATCTGAAGAGATGCAATACTTAGTGTTACACTTAATTCTTGAATTTTCAATGCAAGTATCTGAAATAGGTGTGTTTTCTCCTACCTGGACTTCTTTATGATAGTAAAGCTATGCTTTGCTTGGGCACTTTCCCCCTAATTTAGGTGACAGCCTGAGTAAAGATCCACCACTGATGTGATGAATAAATGCACATCATTTTTCTTTTTACAACATGAAGAGGATTGTCTTCTCTCCCTCTAAAACTAAGAGCAATTAAACAAAATTAAAATGTGCTTTCCAAGTTATGTACAGACAAATAAATTGTTGCACATTAATTGAACTGTAGTTTACATCCCAGGAGCATTTTTGCACAAGTCATGACCTCTGCAGCAAGGACATGCTGCTGCATGAAAAAGCTGAAATATATTTGTGTGCTCTAAGAATGGCTGTGGCACCTGGGTCTCTTCACCATCAACTCCTGTAAATGATGCACACAAACAATCTTTACTACCTTTTAGTAACAGACTTCACAGAAACACTGTGCCTGCAAATATATACTATATGCAAATATACAAATATATATATATACACACTATATGCAAATATTGTACCCTCAGATTGCCATGTGAAGTGACACTGGGATGTTTCATTCATGGGAAGTGGAATAAATGCAGGACTTTCCTGAAGGGCTCACTGCCTACATTGCAGTGCTCTTTTAATAAATTAAAAATTAAAAAGCAAAGCGTAACTTTAAGGTTTTGGCAAGTACTGTTTCATTCATACTTGCATTTCCTTCTGCATCTCAAAGTGTCCCTTTAAGGCATGCCTCAGAACCAAATCCAGAGCATGGACACCCAGGAATTCTGCTGCTCCACTCATAACCCCCGCAAGCAGGCTTATCATCACACATCCAGCACAGGAGCTACTCAGACCTGGATTTCAAGAGGGATAGAGGAGGATAAGATGCACCTCATTTTTCATGTGACTCTAATTTCTGTGTCTGTTTGGGATTTCTCTGGCCCCTCTGCCTTGAGAAAAGGGAAGGCACCACGGACAGGGAAGTGACTGGGCTTCATCCCTGCAGCAGCACAGACCTGGAGGGACCCCGGCAATCCCCAGGAACGTGGATCCAATTACAACTGCTCTGACTCCCCTACAACTATGTTATCAGAAGAATGAAAGTGGCATCGAGTGGGATTTCAGAGTCAAAAGCCTCATGGAACGTGAAGTGGGGAGGATTTGGATAATTTCATGCTGTTCTGGCTTTGATGCACGCGGCGATACCAGCCGACCTCTGCGCGGCTCCGCGGTGCTTTGAGAAAATGCGTGTCAGGCACTGTGCAGTGTGAAGTACATGATTATTTTAATAACCCCAGTGGCACATGGATATATCTTTGCTCAAAGAAAAACAAGAAAACAAGACTAAAAGTATTTACAGTGTTTATAAAACACTGCCAAAACACTTACACAACAAGCATCCTTCTGAGCATGAAGCAAGATTAGAAACTAACCCACGAGCACAAATGAAATTCACATCTCCTCAAAAGAATTTTACATACAGAAGAACGAAAGCTTTGGAGAAATTGAGCTATAAACATGATGGGGTGAGCTCCCATTCCTACATGAATATTTCCAGCTCATTTGTGATGACCACATGGTCCTTTTTAGCAAGAAGAACAAGGATGAACGGACACATTGTCCTAGAGTAGAACTGCAGAGCAGTATGGAAGCTGCATACATTTATCTCAAGTGCTCCACGTGATCCATGAAACAAAGCAACAATAACAACAGAAAAAGAAGACTAGAAAGACAAACTGCAAGAAATATGTGACTGAACAATATTTTGATGGAAGAACAGATTTTTTCTTTAACACTGATGTGCTAGCACTGTGTTTCTATTTAGAAGACAGGTGTTTAAAAACACAGAAGTCCATCTAAGGAACATCCACTTGTGGGCCTCAGGTATTGGGCACAGCAACAAGTTTGAAGGACTTTGAGTGTAAGTCTGAATATTCTAGAAAAAAACATGAAAGAAAACAACAGCTTCACACAAAGAAAACAACTATTTGCCACAAAATAAACTAAGTACACTTAAGAGTGTACAGCCAACTCCAAAAACTGTTCAATCCTCCTTGACCATCCAGCTCCTGTATTCCACCTCCTTGGAAGAGCTAAGAACAGCCAACAGAGATAAAGAAGCCTCAGCTTTGCTGACAACTATTCCTGGCCATGACAACAAACCTTGAGCTGTTCACATTTCAGAGGAGTGTTTTAAACTTTTTTCTTGTCCACCAGAAGTTTACAGACTGCAGGTCACTTCTCACAGATTGAACAATCCTCCCCTGTCCCCATGCCATCCCATACTTATGTTTGCAAACTTTAAAAAGTTCAAAAATATTGGCAGTAGCTAATATTTACTGGGCTCACACAAAGCTGCCAGTTCTTTGTATTTTTGCATGAAAACATATTTTCTCCTATTTTCCCCACTTTTCTTTTGAATCAAACAAGAATGAGAACATTATTAAATGAAATGCAAGCTGTCACCTGCATACACAGAACAGGACAGGAATTCCTGGTTGCTGGGAAGTGTCTGGTCAGTGCCATCAGAGTAAAATTGAGATTCTGAATGATGCCTGTAAAAAGAATACTCCATTCCTGCTTGTCACAGGAGTCTCAGCATTACTTTTTTTAAAAATATTTATAATATTTTTTATAATATTTAAAAATATATGTTTACAAATCAAAGTGTATAAATAAAAGAGATTTATTCCCAGAGTTGTCACTGCACAGATTCTGCAGCTCACAATTCTGATTATTTTTAGTGAAAACATGCAAAACAGTTCTAAGAGAGTACCAGAACTGCTCTATAAACTCTTCCACTATGTCTGCTCAATAGCACAGTGTAATAGGTTTTCCAATACTTTTACAGTTCCCTGTTAATATACATTGTTCCATATAATCCCATTTAAAAAAATTTAAAGTCAGGGCAGTAAGATGTTTCTGGAAGCAGTTTGACCAAAATGAAGAAGTCACAGAATTCCTCAACACACCCATTCTAATACAGTACAGAAGTAGAAACTGCAAATGCCATTTGCTGGCACCATCACAGATGCAATCATGGAAGTGAATCTGGACCATTCACCTCCTATCAAATTAAGAAACATCTTATATGGTGCTTCTTGCACAGCTGGACTTAGGACCTGGTGGGCTGCCAACAAGAAAGGAGCCCTGAGCCAGAAAACGGGGCTATTTGGGATTTTGTTGGAAAATGTTCAGCAGAGAAACATCACTGTTTGCATTTTTGCAAGCATTTGGCCTCTCTTTTGGTTTGTTTTGGGGTTTTTGCCCCCCAGGGAAATGGATACATCACAGAGCAGTTTTCTGGTTAAAAAGGGCTGAACCCGAGTGACCACAAACCTGGGTTTGTTCTACCAAGTCCCATGGGCTCTGCTCCTTGTGCATGCCTATCACACAACACTATAAAATCATTCAAGAAGAGGTATCTGACACTGTACTGCACGTGTTTTGGACCACAGGTTTATCCTGATGTGTCTCCATAGAGGGTTTCTGATCCCAAGCAGTTTCAGACAGCAGCAAGCAGCAGCTCCTGTACACTCTGGAGAACAGCCAGCCAGAAGCAAGAGTTAAACAGAAGTTGTTCTTCAGGCTTCTTTGCTACCAGAGTGAGGACTGGAAATAGCAGTGATGATGAGTAACAATGCTGAGTATCAGCTATTGGAACAGAGCCTGACGTTTACTTAAGCACTAATACCGTGAAATTTAACTTACTGTGTCGGCGGGAGGCAAAACAAAAGTCATGCTGAAGTGCTGCAAGAAAGGCTGCTGCTCCTCCTTTCAGAGGAAAAGCCTGCCTGGAAGCACAGTGGGTGCTGGCAGCCTCACCTGCCTGCTCACCTGTAGCACCCATCTAAGCAGATAATTTCATATCTAATCTGTATTAATGAGTGCCAGTGAAAGCCCCGAGGCTGCCCAGCAGAGGCTCATCCCACTACTGCTGTCTCTGACTAGCCCAAATCCCTGGAAAACGCTTCCTTGGATGCTCCCAGCCAGTCCCAGCCCCATCCCTGGAGCTGCAGCCCCCACAGCTCCCTGTCAGTGAGCAGTGCAGGAGCTCTGGGTGTGTATAAATAAATCTATTCACACACCACACCCAGCAGGACAGTGCTGAAGAGCTGTGTGCTCTATCTAAGGACTGCTCTGTGTTTATCTGCTGCAGTTAACTTCCAACAGAACAGCTTTTAAGGACTAGAGTGGGGAAATGTGTGAAACAGCTTTTTCTGATTTCATTTAAAAAGTAACATTTCCTTAAATAAGGGGTTTGACACAATTAAGTATAAAATTAGTAAAAAACTGGCAAAACACCAAATTTACCATGTTTTAAAACATTTTTTTCTCATTTGATTAGAAAGCAGAACTGCCCAAGTGATCATAACTTGATCAGGCTTACAAATACTATAAAATTACTCCTTCTGATTCATGACTGTATAGAAAACATTCAATTCCTGGGAGTGGTTTAAGGCCAAGTTGGATGAGGCTTTAAGCGACCTGGAGCTAGTGAAAGATGTCCCTGCCCATGGCAGGAGGGTGGAACAAGATGACATTTAAGATACCTTCCCACCCAAACCATTCCAGGATTCTATGGCTCTACATAGCCAGAAATACAGCTTTTCAGATGATTTCTTGCTCTATTATTTTACTAAAAAAAAATAATAAAAATCAATTAAGATTTTTAATGGTCCATTTAAAAAAAATCATAAATTAAGAAAATACAGCACAATACATCTCTTCTGCTTAAAACAAAACTTGCAATATGTAATAGATTAAAATGGCATCAATTTCCAATTGCAACATCACCCTAAATTCCAGCTGAACAAAAACAACTTTACAACTCTCCTTCTTGCCCTCTGCCACCAGCACTGGTTTGGTACATGCCTATGCTTTCCAGAAAGAGCATTGCTTCCTATTCATTTATTGCATTTACAGGGAAGAAGTTCTACAGCAGCAGAAAAATTGTGTGAGTATACACAAAAACCATAACTGAAATGAGATGCAACTGGAAATGTAAAGATCATCCCGAGCTCAAACTTGAAAAGATGGCCTTGAGACTCCAAAGTCATTCCACTTAGGTATGCCAATTGCCTTGGTCACCAATAATTTTAGTTCTATGTTGCAAGTGCTGCACAAGCTTAATTTCTGGAAACTTACTGAACTGCCCTGCTCATGCTATTGACCCATCACAGATCCACTTGGAGCTTCAGTTTAATCCATCACTGAAAATTCCAATCACTACTTCATATTCCCAAAGAGGAGAATTTATCATGCAGCTGCTTCTGGTGTTTTCATCTATGGCCATACCTTACTGCAAAATACCAAATGTTCCATGATTTACACAGACTTACAAAGTTGTTATGGAAAATCACTGATCTCAGCACAAAATTTACTTGCCTACAAGCACCAGAATGATGATAAAACTAAGACCATTTTACTTGCTTGACAAAAATAAGCTGCTCTCACTAGCAAAAATTTGAAAACAGTTCATAAAGCTGACAGCAACCAAAATGTGTATCATAAAATACATGGATTTACAACTAAAACAATTACTTAAAATACTTCTTTTAACTGTTTATTAAGTTATGTGTAATCCTAAGGAAAGCACACTGGCTCAAAACTTCCTGGTGAGTAACAAAGTGCAGTTGAGCAGTATGAGGGGATAAATGAGTCTGATAAAAATTTAACTTGTAGATTCCCCAAAGCAACTGCTCATGGTTATTATATTATAAATTCAAATAACAAAAATATGAGGAAAGTAAGAATTTTTAGCACTAAAGCTAGTAACTAGGAATACCAGGCTTGGTATTATAAAAGTACCCTATCACTGCAGCCAATACATGTATTTCTGTTTCAGACACTGAAATACCAACCAATATGGAAATTGTCACATATAATCCAGCTTGACATGTCCCATCTGTGAGCATCTGCCTCCAGGTTTTGGGACACTCAAATCTCACACTTCAAAATCACAGCAGGAGAGAGACCAAACTTGAAAAACAAGTAACAAAAAGGAGGAATGCAGAGAAAATATGCTCCCTACCAAAAACAAGAGATATGTCAGTTAAATTCTCAACCTGATCCTTCCCTTATAACCAGTCCAGAATTTGGAGAACAGTGCATAAACACACATAATATTTACTGTTTGAGAAATGCAAATCACTTGAATACCAAATCACTGGATAGAGAAGCACAATGGCTTTTCTTAAAAACAATGAAAGAATTTCTACTAAGCAATGCTTGCAAAGTGCCCCCAAAATACGTGAGCCAGTTTATCAGAGCAAAATTCTGCTATGCTTGCATGACACTGGAATACTGTACACTTAAGAATGCAGACTTCTCTATCATTTACCAACCAGCATAAGTCCAGATAGAAGCAAAATGACAAACTACCATTTCTACAACAGATTCTGAATAGACTTAATAGGCCCTAAATCTCTAGGGATGCCATAAAAAAAGAAGAGAAAAGCACCAATTGAGCGAGGCAGTAATTTTAATTCAGCTACATCAGACACTGAAGGCTTTACCTAAATGAGCAAAAACTGAGCTTTTCCAGCAAGCCAAACCTCCTTTTTATTAAAAGAACATCAATGGTAGGATTTCCTTTCATATGAAAGCAGCATTTCAAGAGCCCTTGAACAGCCAGGAATGCAGCTTCATGACAAAACCCCAGCTTGCAGCAGCCACACACTTTGAGAGATATCAGGGCTGCTGCAAGGTGGAGCAGACACTGCCCAGAAGCAGCACAGGGAGCTGGCCCCACTGGTACCAGTAAGTGGTACCCCACCTACCCCTTCACACCTCTGTCCCAGCACCATCAGCAGTGAAAAGGTCACTGCCAGTGGTTTGGAGAAAACCCCACTGCTCAATAACCCAGCTTGCTTTTCTAAACACGCCAAGAAATAAAAGCAGCTCTGAAGGGCAGGGCAAGCAGACATGCGTTTTCAAAAGGCCACCATGTGCTCAGAGGAGCTCTTTTTCTCCATTGTGTTCTCTGAACACAATGTGATAAGTGAACACAGATGTACCAGTGACATTTGGGGGTGTCCAGCTCCAGCAATCCTGCACACGCTGCTGCTGCCCGGGAAAGCCGCAGGGAAAGTCAGGCTGCTGTCGATAGCTGCTGTGCAGGCACCGTGGGAACAACACAGCTCCAGAGCACTGAAACTTTTGCTTTCAGAACTATTACTCCTGGGCGTGAGGAACTGACCCAGATGGTTTCAAAATTTGCCAGGAAGCAATATTACAATACTCAGTTTGAAAGCTCTTCCTCTCACTAGCTAGAAATCCTTAGAAGAAGCTACTTAGTAAACTTTGGTTCCCACTTGGAGTACCAGCATGTGTTACCTGTACGTGCCAAGAGTGTTGTAGGACAGGGCAACACAGCTACCTTTGTAAATAGAACAGAGAGCCTTCTCCTACACAACAAAAAGCCAGGAATAACTAATTACAACAACAGAAACATTTCCGAGCTCTCCACGAGCCAACTTCTGATCTATGGATAACAATGCTATCTACTTGTCCAGACAAACTACCATTTTTCAAGAAAGTTCTCAGATAAGATAATCTTGAGCCTAAATGCTGATTTTATTGTCCTACTACTGTTATCATCCTGATGACTCCTACCTTGCAGCTTTGTATCTACTCATTTGGCGTGTGCTTATTTCTACGTACATGAACACACCCAACCAAAATCCTGAATTGACATCAATTTGGTACAAGTCCCAAGGAGGGAAAGCTAGCAAATTCAGAGAAGAGTTCTTTTCCCCCCACTTCTTAATTCTTCAAACAACTCTGGTGTTCCACCCTGGAGAAGTGGTTAGTCTCACTGAAAACTACCGGTTACACTGTGATCCTGCGCCAGCGGCAAATCACTCCAACTGCCCTGGCACCATCATTTAAAGTCATTTTCCATTTAAAGACTCTCACATCAGCGCCAGCACAGCCTTTCATTACCCATCCCACTTAATACCCACAATCTCTCCACAGCTCACTTGCTGGGTCTCCACTGACCAGGCAGCACACAGACTGATGTGTGGATTATTGGGATTCCTAATGCTTCTCTCCCTGCCGGCCGAGCGCGGAGCTCTTGGCAGCCTGCCTGACCCGCAACACGTGTGGGTCTGTCAGCCTAATGCACTCTGTCATCTGCACAGGCAGAGCGGCCCCCACGGCCCCCAACACTTCCAGCTCCTTCACTTCCCAGCCCTGCTGGAAAAGGAGGTACAGAAATGAGTGTCTGGGTGTTTCCTCTGACCAAAGGCTGGAGAGTCAACACGAGGCTTTCTCGTACAAAACATCCGTCCTTGCTTGACTGTTGTCTTGCAATGACTCAAAAGCTACACATGAAGAATATAGATCTGAGTAATTTCTTTTTATATAACCTACCTTCTGTTAAACTAAATAATGACAGTGAAAATTTAAAGATATGGACTCAAAAATTATTTGTGACCATGTCAGTCGTCACTTATGGATTTAAGGGGCTGGTATTAAACTGTCTCTATGCCTGGCAATTAGTCAGGACAGAAAGAAATGAGGCTTGGGTATTTTTCTGTATAAAAGATATACTGATTTATTTTTAGGTGTGAGACAATGCATCAACCCTGTAAATCCCGCTGTAAATTTTGACAGGATGAATATACAACAGGAAATACCACACAACGTGCAAATAGCAAATAAATGCAAATTTACCATCATGTGAAACTAAGAAGTGTCATGAAAGTGAAACTGGTTTGTAGATGAATGAAACACAAACGCTGGCAGAGATGTTACTTGGAAATTGAAGAAAAGAATATTCAGAATACAGCTGAAGTTTCATTTCCTCTGTACAGCAAAAGAGAACAGAAAGCTCAAGAACAGCACATGGCACATCCTCTACAACCTCCTCAGACAACACACACTGCCCTGACACACTGAGATCTTCTACTTTATATCTGATGTCACGTGACAGATTTTTTGTGAATTGAGCAGGGAAAGATAGAATTACCAACTATGTAACCAAAACCAGGGATTTTTAGACAATGTTACTTTTTTTTTTTTTTTTTTTTTTTTGTGCTAACAAACACATACCAACTATTTTAGTTTAGCAAACACAGCAACAAAATAAAGAAAGACAAAACTAAGCTACATTAGGTTGGGTTCTGGTTTAAGTCAATTATCCGGCTTGCAGCATCACAATACCCAAGCACCCCAATCTCAGGTCTATTTATTAGGATACCCCTTGGTTTGGGTTTATTTCCATTTAACTACAGGGGAAGTTTTTTTGAGCTCTGGGACTACACCCCACTGATGATACACATCTACCAGATTAGAGAAATTACTCGCTTCTGGAGATTTACAAAAATGACTCAGTGGGATTCTACTATGTTATGCTGCTTCCTCCTCGAATTTCTTACTGGATTTGTGCAGCTAAATGCTTATCACTAGAATTTCCAAGTTAAAGCAAGCTAAAAACAGAACCTTGTTTTTACGCGAACGCATTGCGGAAAACGGAGTTGAGCAACCACTTCCTAAGGAGCTCCTACCCGCACTCTGCACCAAAACTGGGGAGTAAAAGAGCACAAGCTTTGGGGTTAGCATAACCTTGTGAGCAATTACACACATATGAACCATCTAGAGGAAAAACAAGAAAATATTTTTCATCACCATCTCTTTTCATAATCTCCGGAGTCACTCAGAGCAGCAGCAAGTGCCAGGATCCAAACCAAACAAGCCTCCCCCATCTGTCTGCACTGCCTACATGAGACAGCTCTGCCTGTTCCTGCCATTCCTGCTTCCCAAACCCACCTATTCCCCCCTGAGGAACCCACAAAGCCAGAGGGGTTGGCATCAGTGCAGTGGCAGCTTTGTCACTCATGATGAACTGTGAGGAAGGTTCTGAGTACTGAAGCCCCAGAATGAGTATTTACGGCCTGACCTGGAATCCAAAACATCTAACAACATCTTTAAAAGCTGAGTAGCAACTTGGAAAAACATGCAGGCTTAAGCTGACTACCTGAAATTGATCCCTTCTACAAAAAACACTGGGGTATGTGCAGCAAGAAAGGTTGAAGCAATTCCTTCACCTGCAGCAACACAAATTTTTGCTTTTCCACTAAGTTTTCATGGAAGAAATTGAAAGCAATCAAATACCACAGAAAAACACATGGAAATTATCATTATGGCACAAAAACAAAAGCAGAAAAGCTTTTATGTGCTTCCTTTTAACAAAAGAAAGTCTGCTTGACTGACTTGAGCCCACACCCCGAGGCAGGGGCTTGGTTTGGTTTTGTTTCTGTTTATTTCACAGTTTCCCTGTTTATTCAGCTCTTCCCTCTCCCGGTGGCAGCCAGGGCAGCACGTGCAGGAAGCTCCATCCAAAACCAACAAGCAGCCCTTGAGCCTGCCAGCCACTCCATGCTGCTCTTTGAAACACAGATAGTCATGTCCTTGTGAACCTGGAACAAACTTCAAGTCTTCTCTATAGGAAAAGGTAGCAAATCACCTCAGGGCTTCCTTGAAAAGAATTCATATGTTTGACCCCAAGTGTCACATTAAGCTCAAAGAAGTGGTGGAGGTGAAGAGGGAAAAGCCAACAAGTTACACAGTCAAAGCTTGATGTAGCTTAAATGCTGCTAACAGAGTGGTTAAAAAACTACCAGTGTGAGTTAGAAGAGAATCCTTTGCTCCCTCCCTGGAGGCTGCAGACATTTCCCAGAGATGCTGGTACAGATACCAAATGCTTGGGAAGCATCTGGCCTCTTTGCTCACAGACAAATGCACTTTGGTGGTGTTTCAGACAATACATCCCACAATGAAGTTTAACCTCAGTGACACCAATTCTACCAAGTTCAAGCAAACTTCTTTGCCTTACACAGGCAAAGACTGACTGAGGGATCAGGCCTGAAGGAACAGTAACATGAACCTTTTAAATACATTTTTTAGCAGAAAACCTGGATACTAAACATTTTTTGCTCATTTTCACACCTGCAACAGTGCTCATTTTTGCTCTACTTCCTTAGGGAATGGTGTGCTTGTATGAAGGTATAAAACCCTCATTCTCCCAGCCTCAGGTACACCCAGCCAGCAAAAATGCAATGTGCTTTTCCATCACTGTTCTGCCCCAATGGGCCCCTCTTCTTTACAGCAGGAGCTGAAACACAAGTTTCACCAAAGCAGGGACATTCCCATCAAAATACCTGGTAAAAGGAGTCTCCAAGAAAAGGCTTTTCTCAGGAAAGTGGATTTTTAATCTGAACTGATGTCGTCTCAAAGGCCACCATCTCAATGACTGACATGTGATGACACAAAATACCTGATAAGCTTATAAAAGAACCTTGAATGATAAAGTCTCGAGAAGCTGACCTGTTAATGGGAAAAACCAGAACACAAAGCCTCTGATAAGCTATTTCTTCACTGCCTAAACAAAAAACCACAACAGCTTCACACTCACCTTCTTTTATAACACAGGTTCCAGCAACAAAATCTTCTTCTGTATTTCTTTGTTCATATCAGCAAGAATATCAGGTCATATATTCCCCCTCAGTCACAGAGAGTATCATTCCCATAACACAGGGTCTAAGTTTTCTCTCAGAATTTTAGACCATAAAGTTCTCCATGCAGATAAACTATGCTAATTCTATATGCACATACTCTCCACACCACACAGAGGTGCACAACAAACCTCACTGATTACAAGTGATGAGAAACCTTTTGGATCTTGCAATACTTCATAATAAGCATTTTATAGAAAGCAGCAGCAACAGTAGTGTAAGGTTGTGATGATCTGCTGGTTTAAGTTCAATAATACCTACAGGAAGATAAAAGCTTAGTCTAAATCAACTCCATGAAGATGAAAAATAGGTCTTCAGACTTGCAAGACTCCTTTCATGGGAACCACAGAAAACTGGAAAAGTTATTCTAAATATTTTATTCATTATTGCAATCACAGCATCTCTTAAATTCTTTAGGTAAGACATTCTTATATCAGCTGGACTGGTTTTTGTACTGATCTAAACTTCCCCCTTTTCACAACTGTTAGGAACAGCCCACCCACTACCCAGGTCTTAGCAGGCAAGGTTCATCCAGATGCCTCCGGACAGAGAAGGAAGAAGAAGACTGGTAGGCAAACACTCCTGGAAAAGCAAGAGACAGTGAAAGAGGCTGTGAATAACTAATACCTGCCTACCCACTGAAGCACACTAATTATAGAGAATAATTGAACAACTGCTTTCCTTACTCAGGGAGGTGCAGATAAGAGGCATGGGCCTTCTCATACCTCAGATGGGAGTTTAAAGTGCTCTCAGCTGGCAGCAATGCACAGGAAAAAGTCACCAGCTGTGACAATTAACAGCTTCATTCTAAGTCTCTTTTGTTCAAGTAACTCTTCCACTCACACATATTACATGAAACAACTCTTCCTCAACTAAAAAGATTTATTCAAGGTACACAGCTAGAACCGGAATGTAAAACCCATAAGGTCCTTGATGTTGGGAAGCAGCCACACTGTGTTTTAATGCTGTGGAGCTAAAGGTGTAAAATGGACTAGGGGTCAGTGTCCTCCTACAACCTCAGCAACACTTCACTGCACCAACTCATTCTACTGAAAACCAGATTCCCAGGGAAACTCAAAAACTAAGCCATGCACCAGCCTGCAGAGGAAAGGGAGAGATGTCTACAAAATGAGTTACTTCAGGACATGCACAGACATGTGAAAAATGACCTAGAACTCAGGGTAAGCAGCAAATCCTTAAATGAGATGTAAAGTAAGGTAAGGATAGATTTCATTTAAGAAGTTGTTTACTAGCAACATTCCAGGAAAAATGCATTTCAATTAACAGACCTATGTTGATTTTATCCACAGTCTGTCCACTCAATCACTGTTCCTTGGAACTGGATGCATGGTGGGAATTGAATCTCTCTGTGGGAACAGGTGTGAGCATTTGCTGGAGCTGTGTGCAGTTCTGCCTTACCTCTACTCCAAACACAAAACAACATTCATTAAAGCCTCTCTTCATTAAAACATCTCAGTTGTGAGATTTTTATACCACTTGCTGCCTGAATTTGAAAAAAACCTAACACTTTTTTCTATAATACACTTTACACAGAGGCTAAAAAGAGACTGCTTGCATAACAAGTCTTATGCAATTTCCCAAATAAGTTTCTACCTTTGTAGGGGGGGGAAGATTATGATGACTTGAAGATTCTCAAGGCTGCAGATCTGGCTTCAAATGTTGAGACTCCACATGCCATTCAAAATCTTATTGATAATTATTGCCACCACATCAGGACCCAAAGATCTCACAGGAACAGTCCTCCACAGTGTAATAACAGAAGACAACCTGACAAACTACACAATATACCACCAGATTATATTCTCTAAAGAGGCTGACACCAGCTAAAGAAAAACAAAAAACATCACTAAAACATAACTTTAACTTTATGAACCATCTTCAGCCTGGAGTACTGTACCAGAGTAAATACAGTAGTAAGTGTCTCGTGGAAAACCTAGACTAAGAAAAAAGCCCACTAAAATACCATGCAACTGCATGATCATCATGAAGATGTTTAAAAAACAAACAGCCTTCACACTGTAAACAAGTAGGTATTTTAAATCACAAACAATGCAAATAACTAAGAGAGCAAAAACAGAAGTAACAAATGAAGCCCAAGCAGCAGCACAGAGAAAAATAAAGAGAGCAAGGGATTTATCCAACAGACAAATTTTGACAAATATTTCCACAGGTTTGAAAAAAAATTTTTTTTTTTTTTTATTTTTTTTTTTTTTTTTTTTTTTGTGTGACTTGGCCTTTTCTCTCCACTGGTGTTTCTCTGGTCTCCCTGAGCACAGGGCTGGCAGTGACCTTGACCCTGCTGTGGAACAGGAACAGCCTCGTGCACCAGCCCCTGCCCCAGCTGCTGCTCCAAGCAGGAATCTCAAATCCCCACCCAGGGCAAAACTGCACCACTGCAGCTGCACTGGGAATATGCTGAAAGTGGCAGTGATTCAGAAAGGAAAAGAAGCCTTTAATTCCTTTTCACTGAAAACTGAAGAGGTCCACTGCAAGTTTCAGATCTTGGAGGCCCAGGGGATTTTCAGCAACAGCTTCAGCTGGGTATCAGGGAGCAGAAGAGGGACATCAAGCCTGGCAGAGGCAGCATCCATCCCACCAGAAACTACAGACATTAAATTACACTTTCACAACTGAGCTAATCAGCCTCATTCCAAACAGAAGCTGCATTTATCTTCTCAGAACAGCAGACTTTTTTCTTAATTATCCAAGGTCAGTGGCAGTGAATACTGAGCAAACTGACTTGGGGAAGCAATGTAGATAGAAACCAGGGGGGCAGTACTTACTGCTTAGCAGTAGTATTCCATTTTAAAATAAAGTAGTTCTTTTTACAGATGAAAATTACTTTCTAATTAATCACCAATCAACCAATCACATTTGATAAGATACTTTTTTAGAAACAGGAATACTAAATTCTGTACCAGCAAAATTCTCCCTTTTTCAGGGAATCCCATAGGTTGGAATAGATCTTTAATAGAGTCCAACCCTGCAGTGCCAGGTCCACTACTAAACCATGCCTCCAAACACCACACCTACACATCAGCTAAGAGAAAAAAACATTTTGAGACATTGGAGTCCAAAGGTTTAAGGCAACTGAAGTGTTCAGCAGACAGCTAAAGGAAGCAAATTACATTAATTTTTTATCAAACTCACCCAGAATTAGAGCAACACCTCAGAATTTCGATCACCACCTCTGTGTGCATAAGATATTCACAGACATTAATATAAAAAACTTGAAAGCATTACACCTCCAATCCAATCCCTACAAGACAGGTGGTCTGAGGTGCACAGACTCACCTGCTGCCTTGCTGAAATACACAGCTTTGCCTGACAGGTCTGAGCTTGTCACAAAGCAGAAGCTACTCTGGAAGGCTCAATAGCCATTTCAGCTCCCCTAAAAACACAAGTGGTTAAGGGTTGACAGGTACTGCATAGCAGAAAGGTATTGCATAATTGCCCTGAAATGTCTATTGAAAAACTCCACACCAGAAATGTATTTTTTTCTCAAGAGCTGGGGAGTTTTTATGTGGCATCCATAATTACACAGCAGATGAAGATTTCTGCAAACACAGAAGCAAATAATAGTTCCAACAAGCCTAACATGAGCAATGTTCTTGGTTTGACCAGGGCCTGATGAAAAGGGCATCAGAGAAAATGAAGGGAAGGGGAAAGGTGCAGGAAGATGTCCCCATAAGTCTTGTGGTGGAACTGACACACCAGCAACAAACCTGCCCTGACCATGATGGTCCTGGCACAAAAAGCATCACCCTACAAACACACAGTGATCCTCAGGCAATGCAGGGATTGCACGGGGCTGTGTTTCTTTCCAAGTTACATCCTGGCTTCCTAAGCTTGTTGGGTACATTATATAACTATTAATTAGACTGCTGTTCGGCGTGCTTTTAACTGCAATGATTCAAACTGCTTCCAGGAGCTCACTAATCCAAAGTACAATCCTCTTGACAGCAACTGACAGATTCAGAATATTCAGTTCTAGCTGAAAGGAAGACAAATCAAACTCCTCATCTGCCTGCTGCAAGAAGAGCCAATATTCCTGCTGACCAGGCCCACAGCTCTGTCAGGGGCTGGGACATGCTGACCATGGGACACCTCTGAGAAGCAGCAGGAGCCAAGCTGTGCTAACACAGCAAAGGAAGGCTTCTTCCCAATGGTCACCCTCAAATTCATGGGGAAAAGAGGTCTGGTTTGCATTTCCTCACAGGCACTGAAAGCTCCTGGACCCAGCAGACACCCCCCTCTGACACGGGCTCTGCCTGTGCCCTTCCCAGCCACTCTGCCAGCCAGGACCTTCCCTGCAAGCTCCAGCACAGCTCTACATGCATTATTTATCCTTCCTGCTAAGTCAGGCAGTGGGCTAATTACTTAACTACTGTAATGATATTTTCCAATGGCTGTACTCTGTTTTACTGATTTTCATGAGCTTGCTTTAGCTGCATGTTTTGAGAAAAGAGTGTATTTTCCTGCAGTATAAAAAAGCCCAAGTTTGACATTAATTTCAAGCCTAAGAGCTGGATGTCAAAAGTGAATTTTTAGAGTTATCAATGTATTCTTAATTAAAACAATGTAAGTATATTATCTGACTTCTGCCCTATCTGCTAACAACCACAGAAGACATGTTTTCTCATTAATCTAATGAAAGATGAAAAGTTATTAACAATTTGAACATGTTAATGATAAAGCTTTTCCTTCCAATAGAATGATGTTTTCCTTTTAAAACTATTCAAGACTTCAGTTACCATAATTACCAAACATCTGAAAGCTGAGAGATTGGCAACATTTTTATTAACAAACTTAAGTCAAGACACATTTGCATGTCTTGCTTACCACCACATTAAACTTCACTGGGATAAATGCTCATCTTCAGACTCAGAGAACTGATACAGTAAAACACTGTTTAGATTCAGTCCTTTCTATACACTCAACATGATGTAAGCTACACAGCAGAGCAATTAAACAATTATTTATGTCTCCCTACCCCCAGGATGCTCTTTAGGCTATGCATGATTCAAGGTGTACTCGCAGCAGTTTTGTGGAGCAATGAACAGCATTTCAAAAAATTCAACAGTCCTAGTAGTTCAGAACTGGTTGGAAAACTTTTTCTGTCTGGAGCCAGCAATTCCTCCAGGAGGAACTTTACTTTAAAAGCTGTTAACAGTAATACCCTGAACTGGCACAAGCAGGGAAAGCAGCAAGCCACGATAATCGACCTGTCTTACCTACTAATAATCCCGGCTATACAAGCAAAGACATGGATACAACTCCAGGGAGAAGGAATGTAATCGTTTTGATACAAGTGAGCACACAGATGAGGCTCATTGAAAATTGCAGCCCTGCAAAATTTGGTGAATCTCTTGGGTTTTTCTGGGTATTTTGTTTCACTTTCAGAAAATGTTTGGTCACCAAGGCAAACTCTTAAAAAAAAATAAACCCAAAAACAAACAGAAAAGAATCAGATCTAGAATTGTAGCAGTCTCAGGCCCTGTTCAGACTTTAGAGGCTCCAGGAAGACCAAGAGCAAAGAGTAGTCTGAGGAGCCCTCTGCTTACACAGACACAGACCATGCTGTTCCCTGAAGTCTTTGTTTAGGACTGCATTCAACATATTTCTCATATCTTTTTTATCTGTTAAAAACATCTACCTGAATAAACAGCCTTGGAAAAAAAGCAAGATGACAAAAGACAACCATGTTAAGTTTCATGTCAACTTATTCCCTTTCTTCTCAGTGCATCAGTCCCAGAGGCCTGAACCAGCCCTTGCAGCTGACAGCAAAGTGCTGCACTGACTTCTGCAGCCTCTGGACATGACTCAAAAAATCAATGCAAGGAGCAAAAGGTCACATTCTCCCCAAGCATCAACTACCTGTTGAACCAAGACAGACTTGCAGATGCCAGCACACTCAGAAATAAAGCAACCAGCTGTTATTAAACTCATTTCTAAGCACAATGTCTGTATTCTCACACACCCGTGACTAAGTAAACCTGCTCCTCACACTACACCTTTGTGGAAAAAAAAATAAATAAACCACTCACGCTTGTGACAGCTTTTATAAACAAGTAAGTTCAGTACACAGCTGTACAACTGCAGAATTTTGAATTCAGAGTGCCAGTGGGAAAGTTAGTCTGGCTTAAAACTCAAAAAAAATGGCAAGAGAGGAAAAACTAGAGAGATGGAAATAAAGGCAAACTACTGCTCAGTGCTATCCTTCACTGTCCTTGCACATTAGGGAAAACCCTGAGAACTATAACAGGTAAACTGTTACAGATCTTTTTCCAGTGCTTGCTTGACATGTTGGGCTATTGGCAGCACAAGCACTGTCCTGTGCTTTACATCTTTATAAGTGCACAGGTTGAACATGAAGGTTTGATCTCCCATGCATTCACAGAGCAGGTATGCAGCACACGTGCATGATATTCTACCCATGTTCTGTTTGTCAATTTTTCTATCCATTTTTTAAACTTGTAATTGGAAAAAAAATGTTATCCTCTTCATAGAGACAGGACAGCTTTTCCTTACCAGAAAGTTTCACTGTTGCTTTTTTAAATGCTGATTCAGTGTGTCTCAGCCCAGCAGTGTAAATTCCTGGCATGCACTTGTATGTTCCCAGCTGATGCAACCCAGGAGCCTCAAGGAACCCTTCACAGGTCTACAGCTCTGAATGCAAATGTGTGGTCCCAGCTGGCAGAGGTGCTGCCAAACTGTCACTGTCAGTAAGTCATCTAATGAAGCTCAAAATTCCAGTTTGTGCTCTGCTATTCCAGCCTGTCCCTGTGGACAGCCCCACAGTCCCATGGATGCTAACAAAGCATGTCTCAGATGCATCAGATCTTCTTGACCTCAAAAGTTAAGCAACTTGCAACTAACTTGACTCACATCCGGCAATAAGTACTCCTAATTAATGACTCTTAATTGTTGCCAGAGCCCTGTATTTCCACACCCATGACAAAGCATGTTCCTCACTCTGCTAACCCCTATGTAAAATTGCACAACTCTGACAAGTCCATGCCTTTAGTACCACACAGCTGAGCCATTCCTCCCATATTTCAGGAGCAAAGACTGTACACAGGAGAAAAGAACTGTACAAAAGCACCCACCACACCATTCCAGCAGCTCAACATCACTTGCTTTCTGGCTGTCCCTGCTCTTTTTTTTTTTTTTAACCACTATCTATACAGTTCAGAGAAAGAAAGATAAACATTGTTAAGTCTAACATCACCTGCAGTTTTTGAGAAGACAATTCAGAACCTAAATTGCTTCCCAAAACTGAACTTTACCTCCTACAAGCTGTATGTGGACTTCACAGTGCATTGACTTTACAGATAGGTAAATGTATGCAAGTGACTTACCTAATGTCCAGATTCACAGCAAGTTAAAGCTTTTTTTTGTGTGTTTGAGCTGCCAGCCCCCTGCTCACAGTGCTGGAGGGTACAGGAACACCCACCAGCCACTCAGAACAACCTTTCCCTCCAAATTTACAACTTCTGTGTGTGCTCTGTCAGAACTGACCATCTCTGGACACAGATTCTGCTTACACAAGGTTTGCAGCCCTGTACCCCATAACAGCAGCACTCCTGCCCACCTTGAGGGAAGTTCATGCTTGCTCCTGATGGGATCACTGCTGTGGCTCCCAAGAGCCATTAAAGGAGTAATGTAGCCATGGAGGAACAGCAGCTTGCAGGTTAATTCATCCTCTGTGGGCAAAGCTGGATGATGCCCAGCACACCAGGCTACCCTGGATCCAGCTCAGTCCCAGCTGTCCCTCAGACAAGCCACCTTCCCTCACTGCCTCGTGCTTTGCCCTTTGCTCTGACAGAACCCAGTGCCACCAGACTGCTGCAGTAACTTCTGCAACCCACAGGCTTCCCTTTCAACACTTCTCCTCCAATTAAGGCCCACCACCCTTCAAATCAGCCAGCTGCCTGTCTTTTCTCCACCAGCCAAGCTACTTGTGTGTAAAACCAATAAGCCACACACAACTCCCCCAGAATAACTCACCATTTTTATGGGAAGCATTTTTACATGATGCAGGTTTACAAATTGCTAATACTATGCTGAATCACAAACATTTTCTAAAGCTTATTAAATATTTCTGTTAAATTGATCCACACCTATAGATAACAAATGAAAATGGTTTTATTTCTTCACAAGGCACCTGTAATAAGGGAGCAATGGCAGCAAACAGGCACCAACCAGCTCCCTGGCCCTATTAGCATTACAGAGGAAAGCCTCCCCTTCTGCTGCTAATGATGTGCTCTACCCTGTATCCCCAGGAGACAAATGACTGCACTGGCTGATTGACTCCATCACAGGGCCATCATCCATCAATGTATTGCCTCTCTTATTGAAATCTCATCTCAGGAAGAGAAAGTGCTCTGTGCCACTTCCGAAAAAAACAGTGAAAGCACTTTCAGAATAAGAGCTCCAAGATATATAATGAGAGCAAAATATTTCAGCAGAGACACACATTTCCAGCAACCTGAACAGATCAGCATGCTTTGTCCACCCAGGACAAGTAAGATTTATGTCCTTCTGCTAAACTAGATCTTTTTTTCTTTTTAATTAAACAAAGGAATGAAACACGTACCATAGGCATAAATTTCTTGATCAAATTATAACACAGACAGTGAATACAATCATACAGATTAAAAATGGCATCCCGAGGATATTTAGCTAGCTGACTTGCTAAAGGGTGAATTCCAGCATCTTTTACACAGGCTGAAATCACATTAACATCATACAAGCCCCACTGTCACCTGCAAACAGAAATGAAAGAAAATATAAATCCTTCCATGTACTTACTTACTACATAGATGACCAAAGAGAGCAATCCTATTCCATTAATAAATATCCTTATAATTTATAAATGCTGCACATATGGGACCAGGGTGCAGGGAGTAACCCACACTCACCACTCATCAGGCAGCTTTCTGATCAACTTTACATCACTGAAGCCACCAAATCCCAGCAGTTCTTTATCTTCTGTCCACCTCCCCAAATCGACCATGTGGAGCTGCACATGAATTATCCAGACAGTTCCACATGCACAAAATAATTTAGTTCAGATAAAATATTTTAGATTATGATCAGTCTCACTTCTGTCTACTCAAAAATATAAATCTGAAGAAGGCAGCTTTATCTCAGGCAAGATATTTTGTCTCACTTAGCACCTCTGCATGTTACAAACAATTCATTATAACTCTGAAATCCCCATAAACAATCTGCTCGAGAAAATATGTCTAAACATTTATTCCTTGTTTAGCCCTAAACAAAATCCAAAACTGACTTGTTTTACTTCCATTTTATTTCAAGACAACCAACCTGGTAAGATCCAAAAACTAAAGTTTTTGGAAATTCTGAACAGAGAATCATAGAATGGGCTGGGTTTGAAGGGATTCTAAAGAAAACCTTGTTCCTGCTACTGTGCCATGGGGAGGGACATCTTCCACTATCCCAGGGTGCTCCAGCCTGGTCTGGAACAATTCCAGGGATGGGGGAGCCACAGCTTCTCTGGACAACCTGTGCCAGGCCTTACCACCCTCACTATGAAGAATTTCTTCCTAATAACTAATCTAACCCTGCCCTCTGTCCAGTTTGAAGGCATTCCCCTTGTCCTGCCCCCTCACACCCTTGTAAAAATTCCCTCTCCAAATTTTTAATAGCTTGATCCTTGTGGCATAAGGGTATACTCCACAATCCCAGAAAAGACCACACACAGTTCAAATCAGGTCTCCTGGTTTCAAGATCCATATTTCAGATGTCTACAAGCCCTGTTCCTTGTAAATTTCCAGTATTACTTAACAGAAGATGGGCTTTGGGTGTAATTTTAACTTTCAGAAACATACAGAGAACTTCGGGAACAAAATATTATCAAAGCAACACCCAATTTTAAGCAATTAATTTTGGGTTTTGTACTAAGAACTTGAGATTCACATGATTTGAAATACAATGAGTTATTGAACAGTCAAACAAAATCCAGTGGGCCAACAAAGAGAAGTGTTGCTTTCTTCTCACTTATATTTGAGCCAGACAGAATTATTATCTTTCCCATGTTCAACAGGCAGTGATTCTGTTGGTGTACCAATTAGCTCTCTGCTACAAAGAACATGCTCCTAATTAATAGCTGGGTTATGGGAAGAGCAATGTTAAGGATCTGGTTGTACCTCCAGATGTACCAAAAAAGTGCAAAAGAAGTTCTGCTTGATGTAAAGGAAATCTGTGTGCACAGAGACAATCAATGTATTTAGCATATGTCAGCTGCAAAAGGAACTTACATAAACATAATAGAGGCATTTCCACATTATTTCTGTTGTATCCTGTAATCCTGGACATCTGCTTAGGGTAGCATGGATGGGCTACTCAGTGTTCCTGGTCTGCTTTTTTTACTGTGCCCTTAATATAAAGTGCAGTAAGGGAAATTTGCCCTTACCTGCCTGACACAACTTTAAATAAATACTCATGAACCCTCCTGTAAGATCCCTTCCCTTTGGAAATGGCCAAATTTCTCCTTTTACCTTGTGAAGAATTGTGCAAAGAGAAAGTACAGCTGCAAGATACAGACAGAGAGAGTTTGTGTGAATCTTATTTCAGGTCAGAGCTACGCATTACGGAACTGCAGCGCACCTTGCGAGTGACCTACATTGCAGGACTGGAACCCACTAACCTACAGAACCACCTGAAATCCCATAAAATAGGTCAGTGGGTTTCCTCCTATGAAAAATTCCCCAGACAAGGAGAGAGGCACATGAAATAAAGGACAAGCAGAGCACACGCTTTGCCTGACGCAGGAGCTGTGTGTGTCTCACTCTGCTGCCATATTCCTGCAGACCAGCAGGACTCCCCAGAAGTGCTGTGAACTTCTGTGTTCCTCACTGAGGGGCCCTGGAAGGACCTGTCTGTTTGTTCAAGAACAATGGAGCAGGAAGAAAAGGAGCAGTGCCACAGCAAGGAACAGTAAGCCTATCAATACTGCAAAGCAGTATGAGTGACACACAATTCAAGAGCAGCAGTGAACTCGCCTGGAGTTACAGCAAGGGTGTCCAAGTTACAGCACAAAAGCCAGATGTAGCCAGCCAGAACAATCCCTCCAGCCCACAGCATATCTCTTGACTCCTTTCACCCCTGAGGGTTTTGGGTCTCATGCATTTTCTTCAGGGACCTAAAAATTCAGCCAAAACAGAGTCCCAGAGTGCTGCACACTGCTGGGGAGCACTGAGCACAGGACACTCAGCAGGGATGGCCACAGGAGCAGAGGATGGCCACAGGGAATCACACTTTGCACCTACCACTTCCCTCCTCTCAACTATAACTCCAGGCAACACTGCACACTGCCTTATTTCCAGTTTAACCAACTCCCCTTAACAGACAAGCCCCACATCAGGGTGCAAACACACCCACCAGCCGTGCAAAGGCAGCAGCCTCTCTGCAGCAGCAGCTGATGGGAACATGAAACAATCAGGGCAATTAAGAAAGGCATGCAGAGAAGGTTGCTCTGCATTCCTCTGCCTACCAGTTCCCCACGAGGACCTGTTGGGAGCCAGGGGTCGGCATCCCAGTGGACGCAATGTCTGTTCACAGCAATGAGAGAGTTGTGTGCCCTCTCCTCCTACACGCACACACATGCTTTGATTTGGATTCCCATCTCCCAGAAAAGCAGCCTATGGAGGGAGGAAGGGAAAAATGAATAATATCCACACTGAATATTACCAATGATGTATCAACACATTCAGCATTGCAGTTTATCTTTCAGATCTTCAGAGAGTCTGCACTCAGAAATCAGAGCTTGATATTAAACCCTACCACCCATAATTAACCCAAACGGGTACTTAACATAAATACTACACCCCTGCTGAGGGTTTTATTATTTACTTTAACCAAAAAGATCTTTCTATCCTAATTAAAAAAAAAAAAAAAAAAGGAAAACAACATGCTTTTTTCCTTAGTAGGACATTCAGAAAAAAAAGAAGTGGCAGAAGCAAAGTGAGTCACAGGAACTACCATACTCCCTATTGAATTTGCCACCCACAGCTTCTCAGGTACCCAAATCTGACAACCATAGCAAAGGGGTATTGCCTTGGTGCTGCACATTAACACTGAGGATTCTCCCTGCTGAGAATGATTTCCCAGAGGTGCTGAGATCTAAGAGAAATCCTGGGGTGATGGTAATGAGATCATTAATCAGAGCCAAACACCGCAAAGAGCAAATCAGGACACAACTCTCACTTCTTTCAAACAGCCAAAGTACAAGACACAGATCTTATGCCAGGGTTATGCTTGCACCAGGCTGACAGATATAGCTGATCTGAAACTGAACAGCTTCATCTGCTCAGTTGAAGCCTCACAGACTAACTCCATGCCAGTTTAAAAAATAAGTGTAGCATGAATGTGTACCAGAAGTCAGCTCATAATGGATCAATACTCCAAGCCATGTGGCTGAGACACATGTGGTTCTGCAATACAAGTCACAGATTCAAACTTGGTGTGTTGTCAAACCACAGCCTCAGAATTCAGGGTTTGCTGTGAACCATCAGCATTGTCTGCTTGTCAGATGGTGTTTGCTCCTGCCCTTGGCTCCTCTGCCCTGGTGGGTTTGCCAGACCTAGCAGAGGCACTCCCCAAATCCACAAAGTAACAGCCACTTACTTTTAGGCAATGCTGGTGAATAAGGTATGAGACAATAGAGATCTCCAGAACTCCTGGCACGTGGGCAAACATTTTGCAAAGAGATATTGTGCATTCCAGCACTCAGCAGTACCCAGTCAGAGTTACACTGCACCCTCCACTACCAGAACAGCAGTCCCTGAGGAGACACATCCTCAGGATGTGGATGGTCCAGTGGAACAATGCCACAACTCCAGGCTAGTACAGCCCATGCCTCACTCCTAATCCAACAGCCATTTAAACTCAGCAATCAACAGGAAAAACAGGGGTGATTTAACAATAGATTTAAACAAAACAAGTATACCAGAGTAAAAGCACCAACATTGCTTTAAAAGTTTTTTTTTAGTCAAGTTACATATTCAATTTTTACAGAAATTAAGCCACATAAAGACCAGCTATGATGCTGAATAAAACCCACCTTAATTCAAGTGAAAGCTAACTAACTTGAGAGAACCAAACTAAACCACTTGGCTTCCAACCTACACCATAGCCACACATTGCTGCAAGAGTTTTCAGAATAGTCCTGCAAACACATGGCAAATAAGCAGGGCACATATTATTTGTATGAAGGTCAAGATCATAAGCCTGATTCCTCATTCCAGGAATAGCAGGACTATCTGGTGCCTATTCTGGTCAGCCCAACTTAGATGCAGAAAAGAATACTTTTCCATGGTGACATGGACAGTAGTTTGCATCCTTCAAGGTGGTAGTACAGATCCTGCAAACATGAGAATTTTCTGCAGAACTAAAGGGAAACAAAGGCCAATATCTGAGACATTTGTTCCCTATAAGAAGATTCGGTTTGTAAATATAAACAGTTTTAGCTCAGCCTCCAACCAGAAATAAGGATGGCAAAAAGGTGAAGCACTACTGTCATCACTCCTTGGGCACTCCACAATGAAGTGTACACTCACATCACTTGATGCAAACTCCAAACACTGCACTTCAGTCATATAGGTATTAGCAACAAATAAAACAGAAATGCTTGCTCAGTTTATACCTTGCAGAGGACACATACATTTCAACTCAATTCTGTACTAAAAGCTCCCATCATGTTGTTAATTTGCATATCAGGCACCCATTTGTTGCTTTCACATTTTTCACTGACTTTAAGTGCATTTCTTTGTACTCAAGGCATATTCATGGTAAGAGGATATAGAAAAGCATTCATCCCAAATTTAGAATAAATTTAACATCAGAGAAGCTGCACCACATTGCACCATTTGCCTATTCATCCAAAAAGAAAGTTTCAAAAACCAGTTTCCCTGAAAACAGTCCCATGTAGAAACACTTCACAGCCCTGTCTGGGAGGAGAGAGGAAATTACAAGAGGTGTACAGGAACACAATATATGTAAACTATCTGAGAACCAAAGGAGAAGAGGAGCAAGAATGCCATTAAGAAAAACAAACAGAAACAGAGAGCCATCACCTACCCCCAAATAGGAACTCACAGGAAATACAAGGCCAAATCCTGCCCTCACATTCTTAGGAAATCCAAAGTAAACTTTCCTTCCGTGTTTGAAGAAGTAATGGATATTGGAAAGGAACATGCCTCTGTGGAGCAAACTTCCTGGCAGAAGTTTCAATTCCCGTCTTCTCCTGAGTGCAGGAGCTGGTGTTGCTACACCAGAGCAAACCACCAGAAGAACCACAGGACATAAGTGAAAGTGGTGACCAGCATCAGTTTTCTGTGCTGTGACATCAATAAAAATCCCCAGGAAAGGAGTAAGGCACTGTAAACACCAGCAAACAGCTCCCCACTGCCCACTCTGCAGCCAGCTAAATCATCATCTCACCCAGCTGAGCTCTGTGCTGAACAGAGCTGGTGTCTGCCACCATCCTCACAGAAGAATAACAGTATAAAAACCTCATGCTTGCCTAAATAGAAAGTAATAAAAGTTTAACCATAAAATAGCAAAAATACAGGTGAGAAAAGGAAGTTAGTGACATACTGTAACAAATCCAGTATTCAAGTGCTACAGGTTTAACACAGTCTTTGCACAACAACTCTTCAGAGATGGATTTGACCTAATTTTTATTTAAAAGTGCACCTGAAATATTTATAAACAGCTCCTTGAAAAAAGAGCTGAGTGCAATTTAACTGTTTAGCCTCTACAATGATTTTGACTCAGCAGGTCAACTCTAAAACTCACCACTGTTTGCAGCTCCTTTTATAAGATCCTAGGGAAAGGGGATAGTTGGATCTGAGAAAATAAAACTAACTGCTGCCAGCCATCCCTCCCACATGCCAACAGATTATATTGAGTCTGAAAAAATATACACACGGTGAGAATTAGCTAAGGGCCTCACCAGTTCATAAATAAGAGAATATTTATCAGCCAAAGTAAATTCCACAACAAATAACTGGCTTCACAGTGGAGGGAGGGGGGAAGTAGGTCATACCAGATCTTAAAAAAATCCCTGGGCATGCTGTGAGAGCACACAATAATTTGATGAAAAACAGTTGCCTCACCATGTCTTTCACTACTTGGTTGGGTTTCTTTTAAAAGTGAGTTTGATAAATTTCTGTAAGTGTTACTGAAGTAAGTCACAATGAAGCAAGGCAGTTTCAACTGTGGAAAAGCATCATCAACTTGTCAAATTGCAACTTAAAAGTCAAGCTCATCAGACACCTTATATTTAAAGTAATAAATTATCCATCATAACTCATTAGGTATCTTTACATCAGTCATTTATTTAAAAAATCCTGAATAATTTCCCAGCACTGACTCGTATGTCACATACTATAAAATTCAAAGTAACACCACAAATAGCTGTGACCTCCCAGAACTTCCAACACACAATGCTCTCTCACAACACCCAATCACTCCTGCTTTCTGTTATATTTATTCATAAATTATACAAATATGCAAGAAGACATGATGGGCCATTGAATATTTTAAATACTTTCTCAAATTCTACAAACAAAAGCAATTTTAAAAGCAGCAAAAAATGAATAGAAAGCTGATGAATTAAATGAATTAAAATTAGAAGCCATTCATAAGGGTCCATTAAAAGCTAAACAGAATTACAATGTTCTAGACCCGATGATCACATCTGCAAGTAAGGCTACAGCTCTTAACCTGAAATCATCGACTGCTACTGCTCTTAATGGCCCTTTAAAAGACAAACCATCCTACTACCGCAACAAACAGTTTGAAAATTATCTTTAAAAAAAAAAAAAACAAAAAAAAAAAACGTTAGGGCATGTGAGAGCAGGCTGCTGCTCTCCAAATGAACAGCAGCATGGTGGCCAATGAAAATAACAGTGTCTGATACGGGATAGATCCCATCTGGGCTCCTACATTTCACTAGGGCTGTGCTCCCACTGACACCCGGGCACTGCAGTGACACCGGGTGAGTGCGGGGACTGCCAGCCACGCTCCGGAGGAGCAGCTCAGCACCAGGGACTGCAGGAGCGACACGTTCCACCTGAACCAACGGGGAAGCCAAGGAGGCAGAAACCCCCAGGAATCAAACGTGCTGGGAAGGCTCAGCTGCACGACTCAAAGAGACTGAAGGAGTCAAGAATCAGCTCCAGGTGCACACAGAACACTGCTGTCCCAAAGCCCGACCTTACTCAACGCTCTAACCACGCTATTTACAACTGGTTTAAGTTCAACACCTCTGTACATTTTGTAAAAAGCACAGATACTTGTAGCTGACATGCATCACAAAACACTGTAACTCAGAGTTTCAATGGCCCGAAAACATGCTCCCCATTAAAAATGTAGGCACTTCACATTGTCCAAAGCACAGTGCGAACAATAACAATCCAACACGCTTTCACCTCCTTTGTCAATCAAGCCAAGACAGCCAAGTCATGCAAACAGCCTGCTGATGAGAGCACCTCAATACACAGCTGCACTCAAGGAACACGAAGCCTTTCATAACAGGAACCTCACAGACTATTTCTTTGGCAGAGCACCACAATGGGAACTCAAATTTGGAAGGCACAATATTAACAAAATCACAAATCAACATGGTAGAACAAATCACAGAAAGAAAGGAAAAGCAGAGCACCACATGCCTGTTTTAGCACCAACTGATACCTCCAGGACAAACTTTCCGATCTCTCTAACTGAGAAATAGCAAGTTTTTTGAGATTAAATTAACTACTGCATGTCAGACTCACCACCTCACAAAGAACTCCACAGTTTCTCAGAGCAAGGCAATCAGAGAGACCTGACAGCTAAAGCTTTCAAAAACCCGCACCATTCCCACACTGAGCACAAAGCCGATTCCTTTCTGATGACAACAGTCAGCAGAGATCAACATCTCGGGGAGGGAGTTGTTCTCACGGCATCTTTAATTTCAGCCGTTTCTTTTCTTGCTCCCTAAATCATTTCTACTCCCGTAGAGAATACAGGTAAACCTCCACTGAAACCACAGAAAATCATCTGCCCCAAACCACAGTCAGAGCATTTCTGGCTGGCTGTGCATCTCCAAAAGCTTCTCTGTACACCGGCAACATCAACAACAAAAAAGCACAGAACAACAAAAAGATTCAGGTTGCAGCCACATCCACGAAACATGTCTTCCAGCTCCAATTAAACGCTTGAAAGAGAATTTTTAAAATCCACAAGTTTTTGAACGGGGACAGAAGGGACCTCATCGGGGCAGAGAAGGGATGCAACCAGCCGATATCCAGGCAACAGCGAAAAAAATCAACAAGTCGGCGAAGCCCAGCGCGGAGCAGGAGCCGCGCTGGACGGTGCGGACGTACCTTGTGGAGGTGCCTTTCCTGACATCGCAGATGCTGCATTTGAAGGCTTCGGCGCTGTTCCTGAAGGTGCACACGCTACAATCCCAAAAGCCTTCGTCGGCTGCAGGTTTGGCTTGCCTTTTCGGCCTTGAGGAGGGGGAGGGAGAGGGGAAGCGTGTGTGTGTACGTGTGTGTTTGGGGAGGAGGAGAGAGGCGGCGGGAGGAGGAGAGAGAGAGGAGGAGGAGAGAAAGAAAACACACACATGAGAAACCATGTTACAGAGCCCCGAAACCCAGCGCCTCCTCGCACCGCCGCTCTCCCGCGGGGCCGGGAGCAGCCGACAAACCCCGGCCGGGGCCGGGCCCGGAGAGGTGCGGGGGGCGCCGAGCTCCGCCCCGGCCCCGCCGGGCCGAACCCGCCGGGCCGGGCCGGGCCGCCCGCGTCCCCCCGCCCGCGGCGGGAGGGTGGGAGGGTGGGTGGGCGAGTTTGCGGGCTGGGAGGCGCGTTCCCTCCTCCACCTTGTTAAACCTCCCTTTGTCTGGGAGCGGCGAGTGCGCGGAGCGGGGAGTGCGAGAGAGCGGAGCCGCCATGGCTGCGCTCGCACCGCACCAGCCCTGGCACCGGCGGCAGCCTGGGAGACACCGGCACTCCTCCTTCTCCTCCTCCTGCTGCCCTTCCACGCTCCCTCCATCTTAGGAGCCTCCCTCACTCCCTCCCCGCCCGCGGCTCCCCCCCCTCGCCCCGGCCCCCCGCGTACCTGGCGGGGCGGCGCGGGCTCGCCGCCCCCTCCCCGTTCGCTCCCTCCATCTTAGGCGCCCCTCGCCGCCTCCCCCCGCCGGGGCCGAGCACACGCCGGCGGCTGCCAGCCAGGGCCTACCCGCCGCCATCCCCTCGGCCGGGGCCGGGGCAGAGGCGGCCGCGCCGCGTTCCCTCCATCTTACTGCCTCTCCCCGCCCGCCCCCGCGCCCCCGCTCACCTGGTCGGGCTCTTCTTGTCACCCATGACCATGGATCGGGGCCGCCCCTGCCCTGCGCACAAAGAAAGAGGCGAGGGGAGGGAGGGCGGGGGGACGGGGCTGCCTCCGTCCAGCAGGCTCCGGCTGCTGCGCACCCCGCGCCGCCGCTCCTGCCGCTGCCAGGCTCCGCTCCGGACTAGCAGCGCAGCGCAGCCCGGCGCCCTCCCTCCTCCTCCTCCTCCTCCTCCCTCTCTCCCTCCCCGCGCCGCGCCGCTCCGGCGGGCGGAGCTGCTGCCGCGCCGCGGCCAATGGGGGCGGCCCCGCCGCCGGCCCTGCCGGGGAGGGAGCGGGGGGGAGCCGGGAGCGCCCCCTGCGCCGCCCCGCCGGTCCCACCCCCGCCCGCACGGAGCCCCCGCGGGCCGCTCCTCCGCGCCGGCAGCGCTCGGGCTCCGCGCAGCCCGCGGCTGGCCCCTTCCCTTCCCGTCCCTGCCCCCTCGGAGGGCTCGTCCGTCGCCCGGCTTGTCCCCCGAGCAGCGGGGCTGCCGCGGGCGGGACGGCGGCGCACGGCGGGCGGCAGGCCCCGCTCCGTCAGGGGAAGGGCGGCCAGAGGCGGCTCGCCCGGCCGGTGGCTGCGCTGGGAGCAGCGGAGGGGCCGGGCAGCGGGAGGCAGCTCCTGCTGCGTGCCCTGACCCGGGGACGGGCTGTCGGTGCCCTCACGGATGCCTCGGCTGCCGCCTCCGTGAGTTGGCTCCAGGCTCGGGGTCGGGGCAGCGGCCCGCCCAGAGGCCAAGGTGTTTCGACAGCGCTGCTGTAGGGCTGCTTCCAGAAGTGCTCCCATCAATCCCTCAGTGATCTAGCGACTCCACCAAGCACGAGCTGTGGTCCTGCAAAACTCCTGAGGTGGCAAAACGCGGCGTTCCCAAAAAAGTGGCGTTCTCACAAAGTGGCGCTTCCCAAAAAGCAGCAGTCGTGCCCTGAGATTCCCCAGGGCCTGTGGCAGCTCTGGCTGCGATGCTGACACGCCAGGCATGAGCTGTCACTGTCTCTGCTGAGCCCCTTTCACATCGGGCTGTTTCCTCTGCATGGGGGCCATGAGCAGCTGAGGAAGGATGGAGCAAAGGAATGATGAGTGAAGGCAAAAAAGTTGGTACAGCCACACATCTTGCAGCGCAGACGTTCTTTCACTGTGCTCTCCCACTTTCTCAGTGGTGACTAAGCCAAGCAAACATCTCCCGTCAGTGAACAGCAAACTTCATCCCCAGGCAAGGCGCAGGGCGGACAGGAGGGACGTGGGCTGCACAGGGCTGTACCTGAGAGAGTGGTGCTGCAGGGAGAGCCTGGAGAGTCTGAGCAAAATTAATCTATGGCTCAGTACAAGGGGAAAAATGAAAAACACTTCTTAAAAGCAGGATAGGCACCTACATGGCAGGAGGCAACATAACCATGTCCTGTGCATTAAAGCTTTAGGAATCTGGACTCACAAGTCACAGAGGGTTTTTTCCCTCCACTGATGCCCATTTTAACAGTCAAACCATGCTGACAGAGTCACCTCTTTTAGCATTTAAGAGCTACGAGTAATCCACTTACCCTACCCAGCCCCCTCATCCCACCCAGGTAATTTAACCCTTGCTGGCACCTCTACCAACCACTTCAATTTCCAGACAGACTTCCAACAACTTTTTTCTTCATCACACAAGTTCCTGAACAATACAGCAAGATGCAGACATACTCCAAGGGCAGAGTTAAGGTTGCACAATTATCACATGTAGGAAGTGTCATTTTCCCATTGCATCTGCTGTTTTCCAAACATTTTTGCTCTTTTAGATTATAGCTGTAACGTTTGCTTTGGGAATCTGTGTGGGAACAGGAACTCAGCAGTGCTTGTGGGGTCTGGTAAGCTGAGACCTGGTGTGCAATCGCTACCAGATCTTTGTGACAATGGAGAGTGTGGGGACATTCTTGGGGACACGGTCAGTGGAGAACCTGAGAAGCACAAAAAGCAGAAAGCACTGAAATTTTGACTCAGTGGGCGACTTAGGCATGGTTCAACTCCCATTTTCTGCCACAGGTGTTTCCCTTAGCTCCACATTGTTGTGTTAAGCAGAGTGACAGCCACCACAGGCATACAGTAAGTTTTTGTGGAAACAGCAGGCAGCTGTGGCCCATTTTTAGAAAGCAGTTTATCTCCTCAAAAAAGTTTCAGGGTTGCTGTTTTCATAGCAAAAGTTGTTTTCTTTCCAAAAACCTACTACATCCTTCGTTATCAATTCCCCTGGAAACCTTCCTTCCTTGACAAATAACGCTTTCAACATCACGTGTAAAAACTTGGCAAGCCAAGCACAGCATGACTTCATTCAGTCCCTTACATCCATCAGGAGGTGATCATTCCCAGTTTGTTAAACACCCTTCAAGCCACAGTTTGGGGTCTCTTCCTTCATGGAGGGTTCTGGAGGAGTGCTGTGGCCACTGGTGGGGCTGGTCCAGCCAGAGCTTTTGGGAGACACCAACACATCAAGACAGGAACCACTGGCAAAATTCAGGGCTGAAAATACAGTCAAGCTAAAGGGCAAGTGCCTTGGTGGGGGTATTTCTTTCACACTCTGTTATTAGCACAGAGTTATCCTGCCAGCCTCAAAATGCACTGAGGTGGTACACGTAGTGCACTTCTCTGAGCATTTGAGGATTTTTAATGGAGTTTGGGCTCTCATGTCCTTGCAAGGAAGCCTTGGCAAGTTATTTAACACTTCCCCTTAACTCCAGTAATCTGGATTTCAAAACTGTAAGGAGTGAATTTTCTAGGCTCCCACATGGCACAAGTTTGCAAACCAAACTCATTCCAGCAAAATGGTTTGAACTTCACAGTGATGTTCAGCAGGTGCTAAATTCACCTGAAGGAATTCCCACCCTTGCCTCCAGAAGATGCCACTTTCTCATTGATGCTGAATGTGTGCTTGTTCCAGAGCACTCTCATCTGCAAGAGGGTCCTGTTAACCCATTTCTTTCCACCCTTCCCTCACCATGTGGATTTTTAATGACAAAAACCTTGTAAAAAGACACTAGCTGCAGGTGTTTCCAGGGAACAAGAGGCAGGGCAGTGGGGAAGGCAGGTTCACAGTGCTGGCCACAAATCTCTTGGGCCAGCCTGGCAGCCACAGGCTGTGCTGGGAGGTCCAGAGCAAACTACTTCAGTACATCCTTCATATCAGTATGGAGATATTGAGATGAGACAGACAGAGCATCATTCCCCCTCTGCAGCTTGGCATCTCCCTCACCCCAGTGACAGGGCAGCTATTCCTGCTTCAGCCCTGAAAACAGGCAGCAGTCCAAACCCACAGTGTGACAGCCCCTACCCTTCCCAGAGCAGCTGTCCAGAGGTGCTCCAAAATGTGCTCCTGAGATAAACACCCTGTTAGCAGCTTCTTCAGCACAGTGAGACCTCCAAAACCTGGGGTGCAAAGAGCACAGGGGTAATTCCCTGCACCTGGACCATCAGTATAAAAGGATTTTAAAATAAACGGGGTCGCTGCACCCAGCCAAAGTCACTATTTGTGCGTAGGGTTCAAAGCCAAATATAAATATTAACTTGAGCTTCTCAGCCCCCTTGGTCACTGTGGTAAATGCACATTTTTGTAATTTTGCATCAGACATGCGTAACTTCTCAGAAGTGACTGCTGCCCTGAACAGCCCAAAGTTTAACCACTAGTAAATGACTTTTCTGTGGATTTAATAAGGAATTTATTATATAGGAGTTGGAATCAGGCTCATAACACAGATCTCTCTATTAATTTAGCCAGACCTAGAAGGATGAGAAGTGATGGTGCTGCTCTCCGGGGCAGGGAAGTTGCGTATCACCACACAATTAGCACCTTCTAGTAGAAGCGGGTAGAAAGGGAAATTAGCAATTGAGGGCAGAAATGGTGAACCAGCTACACAAGAGCACCTTAACAGCCAGCATTCATTTCACTGTGTCCTTCTGAGGAGGGTTAAAAGTGTTTAGCCTCCACAGGTTTCCAGCATGAGGAGAAAACTGTCCAGAAGTGGAAGAAAAAGAGTCTGTGTGGAAGCCAGGAGACATCACACACAGCAGCATAATGTTTGCCATACATAAGAGCATCCTTGGCAAGGCAGGCAGGAGCCTGTGCTTAGAAGCCTGGAAGTCTTCACCACAAAATAAAATTCCAAACCAGAAAACAAGCATTGCCCAGAGGCGCTGGTGGCCAACAAGCTGCACCCTCTCTTGCAGCATTAACTGCCATCGGCTTTGGGTGCCGATGCCAGAGGGAAATCGGGAGGAAACTACCTTGGAAATCTCACTTAGCATTTGACAACATCTCTGAATATGTGGCCCAGGCTGAGTTCATAAGCTTTTTGGGGAAAGCGTCGTGCTAGGGATTGTGTAAACACAGAGCTGGCTGATGGATGGCCCTGGTGCAGCACAGAGATGTATGCATGCTCCAGCAAAACTTACTGAATTAACAATCATTTTGGCTTAATACAGGGACACTCAGAGACTTTACTGGTAATTGGGGGTGAGGAAATGATGAGCAGAAGTTACCACACGGTGTTCCATTTTCCAGACTTCAGGAATGAGTTGGATGCAATGTAAGATGGGATGTTTTTAGTTGTGCTGGAAGCAAAAGCATAGCAAAGTGGGCAAGGGTTGAAGCAAGAAGGAGCTGGAGAGATAATTGATAAAACTGCCTGGGGTTGAACTATTTCCTTTAGTAACTCTATTAGGAAAAGGAGAGATTGTGCTTATAACCTGAAGATGACAAGCAGAATGTCACACTGGAAGAAGAGAGCAATTTTGAGAGAGCAAAATGGAAACAGGGTGAAACACACTGTTACTGACTTTGGCAGCTGGCTGCTTGGAACCAGCCTTTCTCACCTGGAGCAGAAGCTCTTTGGCGTGGCATGCAGGAGGGAGAAGACCTGTCTTGGGTATTTGAGTGCCACTGGTATGACTTAGCTCCTGGAAAGGTCAATGTCAAGCAGGGGTGTCAGAAGTACCAATGAATAGAGGCAGGGAAGCTTTTACCACCACTGAACAGTGTACAGGCAAGATCTTGTTGGAATTCTCCAGCTGAAGACAAGAAAGCATTCAAACAGGCACAAGCATGGAGAAGAGTTTCTAGGATGGTCAGGAGATTGGAAAACCTATCTTATGAAAGGATTCTCTACAAACTCAACCTGCTCAGCCTGGGGAAACAAAGGAGATATGACCACTGTAAAATACACTGGGGAAGGAGGCAGCACATTGCAGCAATGAAAAAGCTCTTAGGCAAGAATGAGGAGTGCAACTGATCCATGCTGGACATGTGGGATGGAAACTAGACATCTGTTTCTAACCTTCAGAGGAACAGGGAACAGAAACAGCTTTGCAGTGGGAGGAGCAGAGGCACTCAATGTAAAGATGGACCTTGATCACTCACAGAAGGAAGAACCTGGCAGAGCAGCTCACAGTCCCTGTGATCCTGCTGAGGTCAGACCCAAGGCTGTCAGCAGAGTCCTGACTCTCCCTTCTCACCCACCCACGCCAAACAATCTCATCTGGCTTGTTCCCAACCAACAGATTTCAGTAGATGTTCTCTCAAGGGAAGGAAGACGTACGGGGAGAAGAAAACTCTTCATCCAGCTTTTGTGCCTAGAAATGGATTTCTCAAACATCCTGGGATCTCTGATTTGCTTCTAAATTTGGTATGTGGGTTTTTTTTCCTCACAGAAAACTTCCTGTATTCAGCAAAATAAGGGTATTTTTAAAGTTTTCTTTCTTTTTTTAATATCTATTTTTAGATAGTCTTTCATGGTTTCTTTGGAAAAGAGTTGTAGAACTGAATTAGCAAGTGATCAAATGCCGACTATCAGGAACTTCAAACAGCAAGCCAAAAACTTTCTATCAGAAACAGCCTGCCGAAGAGCAACGTAGGAGAAAAAGGATCTGAAAGATGAGGAGCAATATGCAAGCAACAGCCAGTGCCAGGAATCTCCAGGGTCTGTAAACCCTTAAAATGCCAGACAGACTGGAGTGAAAAACAGCCTGAAAGGTAGAGAGGCATAAAACACTCTGCATTCTACAGTGTTAAATATAAAACTCAGCTGAGTAGTAAAGAAAGCCAACAAAAACTAGAGGCTCGAGCTAAGCATCCTGCATGCTGTACTCTACAGATAGCAAAGGCTGTGCAATTTAAATCTGTAATCCCCTCCCAAGCAAAGAGGCTTTTGCAACAGCGCAATCTGGATGTCACCAGCATATGAATAGGCATCTTGGGACTGATCTGGAGAGCAGAGGTCAAAGTTTAGTGATGTATGTACTTGTCTCCCTAATGGGTCTTATTGATTATTATCCATAGAAACAAGAAACATCTCCAAATCTGCCTCCCCTTTGGGCTAGATGCTGGCAAGCAGGAAAAAGCACCTTGATCTCCTAGGCCATGCTGTTTGTAGAACACTGAGGCCTGTGATGAGGAGGCACACAAAGGTGCTGGACAGACAGGTGAAGCCCAGCAAGTGGAAAATGGTCACTAGATCTGTGTAAGATCTGCATAGCAATGATGTATGGGAGCACAGTATCAAAAAAATAACTCCTGATAAAATATATTTTAAAAATATGAGGATAATGTAAGTGAGGGAAGAGGAAGTCAACATTGAAATTCAATCACCTAAATGAATTATGTGTTGTGGGAGGGGCTGAAAAGTCAAATTCACATTTGTCCAACCTCAGGTATTCCAGCCAGGCATCTTAAATATTGCAGTGAAATTGTCGTGTCTGTGATACATTTCTATCTCCACAGCACAAACACCATTTTACTGAAGCATCTTCAATGGGAGAGCAAAAATGGGAAAAGCACAGGAGGATGGGACCAAAAGTACCAATGCTGTGTATTCCTATCACAGTGAGCACTGAGGTGGCAACCAGCCAGCACGGTGGTGTGAGCACAGCCAGCTCAGGTAGGGCACTGGGAACGCCCTTGGGTGGAGACTAAGCCGATAAATAAGAAAGGTGAGGGTGATTATCAGACCTCCTCAAACTTCCTGAGTTTGCAAGGTAGAGCCAGAAAAAGCAGGCTCACTCTGGAAACTTTGGTACTCTTGCTTCTAGCTGCTGCCAGAAACTGGAAGTGGGGAAAAAAAGCCTCAATCAGCTCTGTCCACAGAATCTATTTCTATCAGCTCTATCTATTTCAGAATCTCAGAATTCTGGGCTCTGTTTGGGTTCAAGTTCAGGAACCAGCTCAGGCAGCAGAGATGTCCCAGCTCCCTATGGAGATGTTTGTCCACCTCCATAAGCAAACACAAGGTCACTAAGGCTGGTCCTGCTGATGTGCAGCCTGAGATCTGGCTGTCTGCTCTGGCCATCCTCTTCCTCACCCATCTCCCAGCTTGCAGGCTGAAAAGGGGCAGAGGGGTTTGGCTGGGCTCCCCAGGGCAGCAACAGCTATTTCCCACCAGTGACTCCTGCTCCTGGCTCTGTAGGATGTGCAGTTTGCTAGCAGGGGTTCCATAAACCTGGTTATCTACCTGCACAGCCTCACTTTGGAAACAATGGGTTTGCACACCTGAAAAAGCAGAGAAGCTTGGGAGTATAAATCAAAGTATGGACTGTCATTGATACTGAGGCCATAGCACAAACCAGAGCAGCAGCAGCTGTGTTACTCCAGTGGAACTGTAACAACATGATCCCAGCCCCTGTCAGGAATGTTGTTGTTCAATACACATCTAAGTCACACAACAACAACAACAAGCCTGCTGCATGCTCAGTTTTCTCCCAGGTACAGCAGATCTGGCTCTCTCTGGGGTGTGTGCAGGCACCAGCTCCAGGCAGCCAGAGATGCTGTGCTCTGTGCAGCTGGCGTTGGGATCACCAGCGTCTGGGGGAGTGCAGCTACTCAGAACTCACCAAAACAACAACAAAAAAGCCTCTTTTCTCATAGAGTACAGCTGATTTCCCTTCCTCCCATTCTCTTAACAGATGTCAGAAAAAAAGCATGAATGGCTGCAGCTCTGTGCTCAACTCACAGCTTTCACACTTGCTGCAGAGCTGGCCTTCTGCTTCTGAACTCAGTTCTGGAAGGTGTTGCTTTTTCAAAAGAAAAATAGAGAGAAAGGGGGAAAAAAACCCTTAAATACTTAATAGTAAACTCCTTCAAAAGAAAACTTGCTTCAAGCCAAAAAACATTTGCCAAGTTTCAACTAAATGTGAATTTTCACGACTGTGTAATAAACACCTCAATATGGGGGTTTCAAAATGAGAATGCTGAGACAACTTTGCTCCAAGCAGCTCAAATATATATATATATAATACATAACTTGTTTTTTTAGAAGAAAAATCCAACTACCCCAAAGAGACATTTTAGGGTGTTTCAGTTACGTATACATATAGTAAAAAACCTCAACCAAACACTGAAAAAACAAAATGAAAAGCTGTGGATTTGTGAGTTGCCCATCGTTACAGTCAGGCAGGAGCAGGACTCTCTCCAGAAACAGATCATAGATCTGAGTGCTTTGCAGCAGATTAACCTGGGAGCACTACAGGAAGGAAGCATTTCCAGGTGAGACAAGGAGTTCAGTGCAGAAATGCTCTTGCAGAACCTACCTGGCCCTTTTACCTCCTCCAGACTCCAGCCAGCGTTCCCATGGTCTCTGTGACTCAGCCCAACCAGGGAGGTACTCCAAGTTGTACCCACTAAGGCTGTAGATGCCAGAGAGGATCCAGCAGTGCTCTCCAGTGACAGGTGGAGTGAACTATTAAACATTCCTGGGGCTGGAAAAGTCTCAGTTCCTGACCACTCAGATGTTGAATGGTTTTTCCTGATGCATAAGGTGGGATCCCAGGGAAGCAGAGCTCTGGGTGAAAGGGGTGAGCACATCCATCTCTTCTCAGGGCCAAGTCTGGCTGTTTTGCAGACAGGCATTGATTTGTTCTGGAATGTAAAAAAAAATGCCCTTAAATCCAATTTAGGCATTAAAGGGAAAAAACCCCATAAGTGCCATATGGCAGCTTTGCAGCCCCAAAAGCACCTACAGCTCGTGAAGGGACAGAGGTGCTGATCCAAACCAAGCATCTGGGGCTGCCAACCACAGCATCCCTGCAGAGAGGAGCAGCAGGACTCTGCTGCCAGGGGACCAATGGCCTTAGGCTGGTTTTAATTCCTGCCAGCTCCCTCGTGCTGTCACACAGAGGATGGATTGGGAAAGCTGCAGCGGGAGCACAATCCGCATTTCCGCAGGGAAGGGACTGTAGTTAGGACTGCAGACATAAGTTAGCTAAACTTGTCCAAATAAAGGGGGGAAAAAGCTACTTATGTTGTTTCCCCAGCCTCAGAGCAATATACTTCCCTAGGATCAATTCTTAACAGGTTGTTGTGTTCAGAGCTAAAATTAATCTTACACCAGGAGAATGAATTAAAACAATGAAGAGCTTCCTGCATTCATTGCTAAAAAAATTAATCTTCTGAGAGCTTCCTTTTCTACTTTCCAACTGGCCACCTTGCTTTCATTCAAGGAAAGCCTGACTAAAAAATGTAAAACTGCTTCCAGGTGGTTTTGGTTAAAGCAAACAAAGAGCTGTGAATTGTGTCAGAGCCTGGTTTCAACGCATGGCAGAAGGTGGAGGGTTAGCCAGAAAGAGAGAACCACCACTGCTGAGATACAGCCACTGGCCTAATTAGGTGGAATAGCTATTAGTGATTCCACCTAATTAGATAATTAGATTAATTATCTAATTAACTGAGATTGTTGTTAGACAAAGGCAGGTAGAGCTTCAGAGGTGATAAGGAAGACATCAGGGCAAGGTTACTCTGATTTATATTGATTTCTTTAACAGTTCAAGAACTCCCTTGGTTCCCACATTTATTTACCCAAGTCTTGCTCCTCTAGGGTTGTTTTAAAGTGATTAAAGCAAGGAAGGGGGAGGACATCCTTTTAAAAATAGAGAGGGGGAAAAAAAACGACATTTCACTGCAAGTTTCTCCTGAAAATCTGAGATTTGGCAGAGCAGAGAAACCAAATGGGGCAGTGAAATGAGAACTACCTGTGCCTCCCCTACCTCCTGTGCTTGGATCTTGCTGAGCATCCTCCCCACAGACCTTTTTGGCTACACAGCGTGTTTGTCTTCGGGGAGAGAGACAACATGTGAGCTAATGATGCACCAACACGGAGCGGGAGCTGTGGCTGGCAGCCTTTCCTGCATGGCTGGCTCTGTGCTGGCAGTGCTGGTGGGAACCACAAGCCAATTAAGGAGGCCTCGTTGCGGTAGACGTGGCGTAAAAGGAGCATTAGAACATCCTGCCCCAGAGACCCAGCAGTCCTGGATACCCAAGGGCGAGCACAAGGCAGGTTTGCAAGTTTAATAAGCCAAGTCCTCCTCGCTCAGGCGTGAAGATAATGCTATGCCAGGCAGGCCCCGGGTGGAGGAGGCAGAGCCTGAGCCTCTGCCTTCTGCAATTTCAGCCACCTGCTTTGAATTTCACCACCATGGATTCAGGACCACAGTGCAGCCCAAATTTTAGGAGGCACGGGAGGGAACGCAACTGAATCCACCCTGTCCTTCCCGTCTTACATCTATTGTTAGAGGCATCAAGGAATTTGACCCACTTTGGGAGTTTCTGGTGGTTTTTCACATTCCATTTGTCCTTTCTGACTAGCATTTTGCACTCGTGTGTCACAGCCCTGGCTCTGCTCCCTGTGGTGGATGCTCAGATTGCTGGAAAAAGATCCAGCTGCTGTATCCCACTGTGTTTAGAGCTTCTGAGCTTTGAGTGGATCCAGGACATGACCCACACTGGGTTTTGAGGCATCCTCCTTTCTCACTGAGCTTCCCTTCTCCAGCTGGCTGCTTGAATTCAAGGCTTTGCACACTTGCTCGAATTCAAGGCTTTGCACACTTGCTAACACCAAAAACACAAGCTTTTCACACTATGACATAATCCTTGCACAGGCCCATAACAAAAGCCATCCCAGGTGGGCTTTCCCCTGGGTTTTGGAGCTTGGTTGGTCTCTGCTCATGCTGCAGAGCACAAGAGCATTTAGTGACCTGGTGAGTGGGATGTCCTCAGGATGAGAGCTCTTTGGCTCAGCTCCCTGCAGGAATCCTCACAAATCAGCCATATGGCAGAAGAAAATGGTTTACACACCTTGTCAAGAGCTCAGAGGTGACTTAGAGGTGACTCCTCTGGCTCTGGTTGATCCCACAGATGCACCAGACCCTTCCTACAACAAATGCCTCCCCATCTCCTTCCCTGACTCCTGCTGCACACCTCTGGGGTTTCTCTTTTGTATGTCCTCCTATCACTTGACTTCTTCATTCAGCCTTAATACCTGTGTATAATAATAGCTTAATAACTTTATAATAGCTTCAGCCTGTCTCCTGGGAGGTACAGAAATAAACCTGTCTTTCCTAGCAGCAGACACTACCTTAACAGATCCATTATTGGTCACACCAGGACCATTAGAACTCCCAGTACCCATTTCCCCTGCTCCATGTGCCTTGGCATCCTATTTGGCAAGATGCTCTTCCAGGCCACAGCAGCATCCCATGGAAAAGCTGCAAGGTGTCACTGCCACAGCAGTGCCTTGGGTATCTCATGGGGATGGCCAGGCTGTGCCCTGCCAGGTGTGGTGTGTGGGATTCCCAATCTCTCTTCCTGCCCCCCTAAAAGCCACAGAGGCCACAGCCACCATCTCAGGCAGAACTTGCTGTTTCCTGACAAAACAGCCACGTCTCCATGGGAGCTAAAGGGTTGCAAACACAGAGCAGCCACATCCCTGTGAGCCATCAGCCATCTGGTAAGAGTATTGGAGCAAGGGACTTTCAAAGCCAACAGACACTTATTTTGCAGAGTTTTTCCACTGTAGAGAAAATCCCAAAAATTTCTATTTTGTAGTGTCATAATCCTGGTAGCTAAGAGAGATTTTTATCAGTTTCAACAAATTTTGGAAACCAATTGAAGACCTTGGGGAAGGAGCATTCTTCAACCAGCCACAGGATGTGTTGCTCAGGGAAAATGCAGGTCCCCAGGAATCCTGGATGTTCATGTCCCCCTCTGGAAAAACTTTCCCAAATGGTCTCCCTGGATATCTGTCACCAATGTGCCAAGGCTGTCCCCCATTATCCAGCAGGACAGAGGGAGACCACAGGCTGAGAGAAATTAATTTAAAGCAGATTTTCAATCCCTATCTCAAAATCTGACTGTTCTGCTACTGTTTTCACCCAGTTCAACAAGTTGCAGGAACCAGGCTGCAAGAAATCGGGCAGTAAAGCTAGAGGCTGATCATCCACAGAGTCCAGCAGCATTAATGTACTGATCACATTTGGTGCTGAAGGGCCCAGGTGGGCAGTTATTTAATTTTGGGGGGCTTGGAAATGGACCAGCACATCCCACTGGCATCCCCCAAGCTCACAACCCCAGAGGACAGTAAATCAGGGAACAGTGCACAGGCAGTGCATTGACACTCCTCAGCATAAATATCAATTTTCACACTGTGGTCAGGTTCTGTAAGTGTGGGGAATTGGTGTGGCAACGGGATTTTAACAAGGTCTGGCTGCGATTAATCCCTTTCTAGGCAGGTCCTCTAACAACTCGATTCCTTGCTCAGGAATTATGAGACTAAAGTGAACTATAAGGGACCACAGCAAACACACAGATGAAACCATCCAAGGATGAAAAACAAAGGTACACGCTGGAAATTACTAAAACAGCACAAAACCATGGAACTCACCCAAAATGGAAGGTACATTGGAACGAATAAGAAATATCATATTGCAATTAATGCAGTACAGGACATGAGAGCAAGACAGAGCCTACCTATGAAAGAGCATTCCAGTACTGGAGCAAAACCTGTGGCCAAGCCTGGAAAGTGTGTTGGGGTTCACCCATCCCGGGCTGGGGCAGACAGGAGGCAGCAACAACCCCGACAGGGTGAGATAAAGCAGTACTCTGCAAATAAACTGAGATCAGTCACTCAGGTTCCGGCTCTTACACCATCCACCCTGCAGCAGAGAAGATTCCCTGCCTAGAAGGCAAGCCTGGCTGCTGCCAGAGTGCGCTGGGAAAAGGGAGAGCGAGTTTGCCTTGCAGGGGAAGCAAACGCCTTCCTGCAGCCGATCTGCATCTCTCGCTATGTGCCCGCAGCTGCTGGCAATCTGGCCCCGCAGATAAGGGAGGAGCGCTCCCCATCCTTCCCGTCCCTGCAGCCGGGGAGGCCTGGCAGCTCTGCTCTCTGGAGCTGGGCACGGCAGGAGGGAGCCTGGCCAGGTCCCACGGCTTTGGCTGGGAGGTGCCAGCTGTCCGTGGGGATGGCAGCATGGCAGAGCAGCCTCCACACACATCTGCTCCAGCCCACAGCCCTCCTGTGCTCCAGGAGGGTGCTGAGAGCAGTGGCTGCTCTGGATCCCTTCCAGACCCATCCCTCCATCCTTTTTGCCATCCTCCTTCCCAGCTGTAGTAGTAAGTACCCTTCTTTTCTTCCAGCTCTGTCAAGTGCATCCACCGTAAAAGGGCCAAATTCATCCCAGGTGTCCATGCAGAGGCTTAACTGGAGGGACACTTGGGATGGATTTAGCCCATTACACAGCGTGTTAATCATATTACTGCAGAAATCTGACGCAGTTCCCAAAGCACAAGCCGATGAATCCTCCTGGAGCCCAACAGGCCTCAGAGCCTCGTTCCAGCATGCCAGAGGTTCTTTTATTCATTAATCATATTTGCTTAATAACCTTGTATCTCTCCAGTGGAGGGAACTGCCAGGCTAGCATAAGGTAATTGTGGGATCTCTCTTCTGGAAGCGCTGGCATTTTCAGCTGGTGTGTGGCACAGCCCTGGAGTGATTTCCCTCCTCATCCTCAACCGCAAGGGCACGGGGAGGGATGCAAAGCCCTGCAGATGCTTCATACCCTTCTGTCAGTGCTTCTCCCTCAGTCTGGCAGCAAAGTTTATGACAGCAAATTTATGATGTTCTGGGTCTGAGCTTCCTCTTGATTGACAAGCCCCCGCCAAGCAGCAGCAGCACGTTTAGTGCAGGTAATTACTGATGATGTCAAGGAAAAAATTGCAGAGAAGATCCTGTTCGCAGCCTGTTAATTGTAACTGTTCCTCTCGCTAAAAGTTTTGATAGGTGTAATCCATCAAATATGCTTTATGCAACTTTGCAGTGCTTGACTGAAGGCCAATTTTATTGCTTTAGCAATCAATGGGGGCTGCAGTGTTGGAAGCAGAAGATCCCATTGGTGTTTCCCCATCTCCTGTATCAGCACCCGGTGGAAGAGAGGAAGGTGCTGATTCCAGAGCCTGTTTCTCTCTGCTGCTCACTCGCTTCATGAGGTGTCTGCTGCTGTCATCCCAGGAGCATTTTTTAGCTCTTGTAGTCTATTAAAGCCTGAGATTAGTGCTCGTGTTGTTCCAGCATGTGGTCTCGCTTTGTAGTTGAGGTTCAGGAACTGCCCTTTTATTAGGCTTGCTGAGAATCAAGCTTTTAAAATATCCTGTGATTATATCACTGGAAATCTTTAACTGGCACATTTTCTGAAGTCTGTGCTGTTTGTATGTGATTTGTTTATCAATCATCCCAGGGTTCTGCATCCCTCAACACACTTGTTTCAATACAACATTTCCTGGGTGTTAGTCCCAGAGCCAGATAGAATGACACCCACTACAATCCCAAATCCCCAACGCATTTTTTTCCCCACTGTTCTTCAGGGAAAGGGTTTCCAGGTGGCAAATTCTGGGGCTGGAGCATGGAAGGAGTTGTATATTTGATTCCTCATTCCTGTTCAGTGTTGTTCACCTCACCCACAACTCAGTTGCACCCAGCAGATGATGCACCGTCCCTGCAAGTGCCAGGGGCTTGCAGGGGACAGGCAGTGCCCACAGGGAGCTCTGGCAGCTGCTGCTTCCTCCTCTTCCTCCTCCCAGATGAGGAGTAGTTTCACATCAGCAGCCTCATGGATGCTGTTAAACTACAGCCTGGGCCAGTTTTAAATCAAGCCCAGATGGGCCCTCTCCTTCTTCCAATGGGTGGTAAATCCCCTTCAAATCCCACCAACCTCGAAGATGTTGGGGAAGGCCCCCAGCCTGGCAAGGTGCAGCTTTTACCTGGCGCTCCCTGTGCTGGCAGCTGCTTGTTAATCCTCCTGCAAAGGACTGCCGTCAGTCCCAGCTACAGCTGGAAAAGCGCAGGAGGACAGGCACCCAGGGCAGCACACGTGAGGGGTGCTGCTCAGGGACAGCAAAGCACTGCTCTGCTCCTCCTCCTTGGCTCATCCCAGCGGAGCAGCACATCCCTCTGCAGCGCCAGGCAGGAGTGACGCTGACGGAGTCCGACGGGAATGTCAGTGCTCTTCCCATCAGCAGCACGGGGAAACTGGGAAAGCGTATGTGTGTGCAACTGTGTCACTCTTCTTCCTGAAATGCACCACCCCGCTCCCCAGCCTGGAAACAGAAAATCAGGGACCTGCTGGCACACACGTGTGGTGGGAAAGAACTTGGAAAATTCGATTTAAATGCTTTTAAAAAGGGAAGGGAAAGCCAACACTTTCCCAAGACAAGGAGACTAAAACACACTTAAGTTACTAGGAACAGGCTGGTTCTGGCAGTCATGATATTGTTTAATAACACTGCTGGAAAACTGATTGTCTGTTTTAAAAGCAACCTTAATAAGAAGTAACTACTAAAATGTTAGTTCTGAAGCTGCAGGATTAGGAGAAAGCAGACCAGTCTATGCTGTATGTTAATGGCTGAATGAATGTATTAAAGCAGGAATCTGCACTTGGTCTCACTGTATATTTCAGCAGAGAGATATTTTTGCCTTGGTTCTCACAGAGAAAAATACACTCATTTATTTCCCCGAAATACCATATTATGATGGATGCAACTGCCAGGTTATAGCTAATGGATGTAACATGATGGAAAACATCATTATTTAGGTGTGGGAAATTGTTCTTTAGGAATCTGGTGTCTGTAGCAAACCTGCACTCCTTGAACCTCAATTCTACAATGCATTTCAGATGTGGATTTTAAGTGACTGTTTCTAATTAGTGTATCACAAAGCCCTGTCAAAATACCTTTTGGTGAATGGCAATAACGTGTGCACAGGATTTTAAATCACATCTAGAGAGCAGCTGTGGAGCTTGATGCTTGGCTGAGCAGCCAGAGCACAAATGTGGTGGCCATCCCCAGCACTGTGGGTGCTGCTGTTCCTGTGGCACTCCTCCCCCACATCCTCTTACAGGGAAGGTGCCTGGGGACAAGGCAGCTGGCAGTGCAGATCAGGCTGGTATCATGACATCTGCAAGATGTCTCCAGCCCTGCAGCTCCCCAGGGCCCTGCAGCTCCTGTCTGCCACAGCTCGGGTACCCAGGGGCCACGCTGTGGGAGTGAGATGCCTGGCACTGCTAAGAGACATTTCCAGCTGCACTGGGAAATTGGGAGCTCCCCAGCGGCACATGGCACAGGAGGAAGGCGGTTTCTGCAATTTCCCACAGGAAAATGGAAAGGCACGATCGAGGAATGCGAGTGCAAGCATTCCAGCTGCCGCAGTGAAAATTCCTCCCTGGTTTGGGATTTCCCCTTGCTGCCCGGGGTGATGGAGTCAGCCTGGTGTAACACCTGAGGAGAGCTGCTCCCTGCCCCTCCAGAACCAGCCTGTGTGAGCTTTCTTTGGCTGTTTATTCACAGTCCAGCACTGACTCACTGTAATGTCCCATCACACTGCCCAGCCCGAGGGTCACAGACCACAGATCAGTGGGCCCAGCAGCCCAGCCCAAACACACTCACTCCATTTTGACACCATTTCCTTGCAGCAGAAGAGAAACCCCTCTCTCTTCCCAACAAAGGCACACATATAAACATTTGCAGCTGTCTCCCATCAGCCGCACAGAGGCGAATGCTTCAGGTGTTTGATAAATGCTCCTTGCTTCCTATTAATGCTTCTGCTGTGTATCAAAAGAGGCATTAAACCTGCCTCTGCAGCCCTAGCAGGGGCACTCCTGATGGTTTCTGCTCTGCTGGAATAACACGCTTTGCTACTTCAGTGCTCGTCTGTGCTCCCGGAGCTGCGCGGGCACCTCCCTCTGGAACCGGGCTGATCAAGGGATGGGCTTCTGAGCACTCTCGTGGGTGCCTTAGCCAGTTTGAGAGGCGCCAGCATCCAAAGGCTGGGTGCTTTGGGGAGCTGCCAGATCATCCCTGTGCTCAAACAGGAGGGAGACTCCAGCTGCAGTTAATGCAGGCTGAGCCTTTCTGGTCACTCAGGCTTGGCTGGCACCAGAGGAACACCAGACCTGGCTCTTACCAGCTCTGCTAGCATTGAAAAGGCACTGGCAACACAGTCTCTCGTTAGCTGATTGACAAATTAATGCTAATCACCTTGCACCAAGCCTCCATCTCCAGCAGTTTTGTGACACTGTCTTGTGCACCGTTCTCTTCTGCTTCTCCAAATTGCCCCAAAAAAGCCTGGTCCACACAGAGCTTCAATGACCACAGCACAAAAGAATGAAGCAGTAATAATTATATTTTTTAAATCCCAATCTTTCTAGCACCCACTATATAGTTTTAAGCAGTTGGCAAAGTCCTATCTGTCAGAGGAAAATTCACCATGCTGGATCCAACAGCCTGTGAGGGGAGGCTGCTGCTGCTGTGTGCCTTCAGCACATGCACAGTACAGAGCACATATCTAGAGGTACTGATGTACAGGGCTGCCACACACATCACAGACAGCACTCACACGAGTGGGGCCAGCACCGACGGCCTCATCCTGCTCCCCTTTCTGCTGGGCAGGGCAGGATTCCACTGGCAGCAAGATGGCCCATGGACCCCAAACCTTGCCAGGGAAGCTGTCAGGCTGGGAACCACAGACTCACAGAATGGTTTGGATTGGAAGGGACCTTAAAAATGCTCCAGTTCCAGCCCTGTGCCTCCTGTTCCAAGCTCCCAGCAGCGAGAAGGCTCAGCCGGCTCACGAGCCAGCACGCAGCCCCTCGAGTTATCCTCATTAGAGCTGGTACCTGTTGCAGAGCCAGGCTGAGGGAATTGCATTAGGCTGTTTATGGATGAGAGCAGAGCTGCAGGGAGGAGGAGGAGGACAAGGAGGAGGAGAAGGAGGGGGAGGAGGGGGATAGCTGTGCCGCAGCCACCGCCGCTTGCTGGCAGGGAAAGGATCCCGAGGGACACCTGGGGAGCCGCAGCCACCTCCCGGGGGTGCAGCACCCACCGGGAGCCACCAGCCCTCCGTGGTGGAGGGGTCCCTGCCCCAGCGAATGGGGACACCCTCTCCAGCAAGCCCAGCACAAGGTCAGGGCATTGTTCTGGCCACGCTTTTCTCCAGCCGGCACAGAGGGCTGGCAGCTGCCGGGGGTTTTGTTTGGCTTTTTCTTCTCTCTCTTTCATGGCCGGGAGCTTATTGTGCATTTCCAACAGCAACCGAGTGACCCAGGTGATAATTCAGCTGCCACTCGGCCTGGCACCGGCACAACTTGGACGCGTTTCAGGCACCTGGCATCACGCAAGGAGGGAGGGAGACAAAGGGATCGATACCCTCTGCCCCAAAGGCAAACAAATGGCATCGATTAACTCCAGCGGCCATGGAGACTTGCGGGAATTATCTGGGATTCAGCAGGTCTCACGGAGAGAAACTCCTCCACGTGTTTCTCTCCGCAGGGAAGAGTTCCATCCCCCTGTGCCTCCTCCCCCGAGCAGTGCTCTGGGCTGAGTCCCCATCTGCTGCCTCTCTCAGATGTCCCAAACCCTCCGGGAGCACACACGGGGACCAGGGGCCCCAGAAACCTGACAGCCCCCCTGGGATCACTGCTCAGAGACAAACACTAAGCAGAAAACGGGTTTTTTGCTGCAAACAGCACCAATGCGGTGAGAGGGTTTGGAGCAGATGTGCAGAGAGAGAAGCAATCCGCGCCTGTAGCTGCCAACGCCCCGATTCAGCTCCAAGGCATCTCTGTGCGAAAGCAGCTGGGTGGCTCTCGGGATGCACACACAGCTCCAGCAGCACGGTCCGGACCGCGGGCTGGCTTCTGCCGCCCTGGAAAAGGCTCCTGGCCCGGGCTCTTTACACCACATTCTCCTCCTGGGGCTCAGCTCAGCCTCAGGCTTCCCCCTCAGCCCTCCCTTTCCCCACGCTCCCTCCCAGCATTTCCTGCAATTCATGACTCCATGAGGTCGGGAGTTAACACTTTTCTCTAAACTAGTCCCTCTGAACTGAATTCCCCACTAAATTTTGGAGGTGCTGATGTTCCCCTGGCAGGGCTCAGTGGGACCTCCCAACTAGGCAATGAGCAAAACTCCCCAAATCCTGTTTCAGAGCCATTCTGTAAACAGTCACAGCCCCCTGGGAGGGGGGCACTGCTTTGTGGGACAAACCTCATCCCCAGCAGTGCACTGGCAGCCCGCCGCTGCTCTTGGTTTGCCCCAGGGGCTTTCCCCCAGAGCCTCTGTGCTCCTGCTGCTTTTCCCTCTCCTCTCCCTTCACCCTTGCACTGCTCTTCTCGCTGCCCAGCTTGATACTCAGCCAGCGAGGACATAAGCCACTGATAAAAGGCTTTTATTTATTATTCAGCCATCTCCAGGGTTTCAGTGCCACAATGCATTACCCTACTTCCCATATCCATTATTTATTTCCTGGTTCAACACAGGTAAAGCTAAAGTGAATGTGAAAGATGTTTGAAGCCCATACACAAAAGATTAATCCAGCCCAGCTTCCCCAAGCTGAAATCCCTTCTCTGCTCAAAACTCGGACTAAAGATGAAATCCTGCTCCTGCTGAAGTCAAAGAGAGTTTTTAATAATGGATTTCAAGGGCTCAAAGCCTTCACAGGTATCTGAAGGAGGGGTGGTCCTGGATGCAGGCTTGTCCTCCCAGGCAGCTCAAAGTGGGTCTGCCCCACCACCCCTGTTTTGGGGCAGAGCTGCCCTCACCATCTCCCACACAAATGGTTCTGAGCTCCCAGTGCTGTGAGACCAAAACATCTTGGGAACTTTCTTTTTTTTTTTTTTTTTTTTTTTTGGCATTGAGAATTAGAAGGGAAGCAAATTCAGGAACCGGAGATGTTCCCGAGCCTTGGGTCACAGCCTCACTGCCATCTGCAAAGGAAGCAATCGGATTTCACCTCAAGCCCCGTGAAGCCCAGGCTGGCCCCGGGGCCATCCCTGCAGGATCCTGCCCTGCTCCCACCTCCCCTGCCCTGGGCACCAGTGCTCAGCTCCCCTGGACAGCATTTCTGCAGACAACAGGATTTCTTTGAATAAACTCCAAGAAGAAGGGGGAGGAATTTTATCTTCCACACTTCAGTCCCAAGAGGAGAGTGAAGAAAGATCAGATGAGATTATCCAGGCATTTATAATATGAAGAAAGCCAGCACTCCAAGAAAAGGAAAAAAATCCTTTTAAAAGGGAGGCAAAAATTCAAGAAAGGAAATGTTCCTTTGTTTTTTGCCAACCTTGCTGCAAAGGATGGAGAAAGTCAGAACAGGTAGGATTGCACAGCCTTCAGGAATGTGCTTTGCCATGCCTAGATCTGCACACTGGGACATGGAAGGGGATCTCCTCAGCACAGGGAGGTGCCTTCTGCCACCCCTCCCCACCTGCTGTCCCTGAGGCCCCTGCAGCTGGGGCCCCCCAGGCAATGTCCCTGCCAGTCTGGGCTCCAGGGACATCTCCGTGTCACCCTGTCCCTGTCTCCTTGCTCCAGGACTGGCTTTAGAATTCGGACTTATAGCCCAGCTTTCAGCTGTGCCCAGCGACAGCAGGATCTGGGTGATGTCCCACAGCTGCTTGCACTGGGCATGAGCATCCCAGACCCTCCAGTTCCCTCCTGCCCTGAGCACCCCAGACCCTCCAGTTCCCTTCTGCCATGAGCATCCCACCATCTCCAGTTCCCTCCTGCCATGAGCATCCCAGACTCTCCAGTTCCCTCCTGCCATGAGCATCCCAGACCCTCCAGTTCCCTTCTGCCATGAGCATCCCAGACTCTCCAGTTCCCTCCTGCTGGCACCAGCTCGGAGTAGCGATGCTCAGCGTCAGAATCCCAAATCCGTGTCCCCCTCTTGGCCCTGCCCTGCTCACCCAGGGCTTGCTGGAGAAGCGTGGCGGAGGATGGAGACCTGCAGGGCACCTCAGTTCCCCATTTCTCCCTGCTCTAAAATAGCCGGGTCAGGAGAGGATGCTCTCCCTGCCCCTGCCACCCCCTTCACTGGGACAAAACCAGCTCCAGGGGGCTGCAACCCTCCTCAGATATGCAAAATCTCCCAGGCAGGAGTGTTGATACAACGATTAGCGTGTTTGTTATGTTAAATACCACTACTTAAACACGCGGTGCCATTCAGCCAGCCCGTGTCAATATTGGCTTGGGAGCAGCAGCAGCAGATAAGCAGCAGAGGTGAGGAGTCCTCTCCCATGTGCCACAACAATGCCTTCGCCAAAGCTTCAAACCTCCTTTGATCACTCCCCACAATTGTCTTGTCATCAGGAGAGGACTGTAGCTCTTTATAAATAACACGAGCTTTGATGTAATATCGCTACGTTTTCTCCTAATAAAATGGCCTCGATTCAGCCCAGCCCTGAGTAAAGCCCATAAATATTGCTTTTCCCTTCTTAAGAGCACACTTAAGTCTCTCGGAGAGCAGGGAAGGTGCACACATGCCCAGTGTGGGGAGGATTCATCACGCTCTGCAATTTTACCGTGCGCTTAAGTGATTTGCTGAACCGGAGCATTAAATGGGAAGCAGCGATTTCTTTTAACTGCCTATAAATACCATAAGTTCTTCTCATAGCTGGAGCTACTTTTAATGACTGGTGCTTAGCTACATCGAAGTTTTAAGCCCCGTAGAAAAAAAAAAAAAAAAAAAAAAAAAGAAAATAAGCCCTACTTCAGCACATGGCTAACACAAAAGCAACATTTCTTGTCCATATGGAGAACATATTGGCTGAACTGAGCTTCGAGGCGACCTTTATCTTCACTCGTGAGATGAGACCAATTAAGGCGGTGGTGGCAGTGCTGCCGGTGAGTTATCACTCTCCTTCCTCGAGCAGATAAAGGTCAGGCCATGGGATGCTCCTCCACCACGCTGCCTCTGCTACCTGTTGCCCTGAGACAGCTGTGGATGCCCACAGGCTGCTCTCTGCATGGCCCTGTGGCTAATTTCCAGCGAATTGGGAGATTTTCTACCCCCCCAAACTGAGCAGAAGGTCTTTAGATGTATGTGTGTGCATAAATGTATAAAAATTCATATATACACCCCCCTGGGACTGTGCATGGCAGCCTGAGCAGCCGGATCCAAACCTTTCCTGCAGTGCCAGGGGTTTCTCCGCCCTCTGCCAGCCCCGTCCCACCTCGGGGCACAGCTGGGGACCGCGGGGCGCTGGGTGGCCCTGGAGCCATCCATCAGCACCGGCGGGTGGCACGGCCGGGGCTCAGGGCAGCCACCTCCCCCCGGGGATGGATTACTGAGCAATAAACCACGCTCGCCTCAGCGGCAGCGCTTTATGCCTGCCATCAATCAGGAGGCACAAACAGCTCTGTTCCCAGCAGGGCTGGCAGAAAGGGAGGCAGGAGTGGGTGCACTGGGGGATTTATGGGGGGTCCTGGTCTGGGTGGGAGTGCTGGGCACCTTTGTACCTGTCTGCCCAAAGCTGCCCAGTCAGAAAATTCAAATCACAAAGTAAAACCCCAAATCTGTCAGGAGGAGCTGGGGAGGTTTGGGAGCTGGGTCCAGGGGAGGCTTTGGCTGAGGTGTTGCACGTGCAGTTTTGCCATCTGCTCATTAGTCTGATCTCAAATTGATGAAAGAGCATCCTGTGAGAAAAAACCCCAACATTTTGGGATTTGAGGATTTGGAGGAAGGGAGTTGAATATGTGTGTTTGGGGCTCACAAACCCTTCAGTGGCCATTAGATACCTCAGTGCCTTGTTGAATATGGCCCTAAACATCTGCTTTCCCATTACTTACAATTAGGAGAAAGTGCAAAATCCAAGCTGGCACATGCAAATGCCTGTATCCTGAGCACAAACACCTGGACAGGGAGAATATCTCCACTTGATACCTGCTCTCTGGTGAATTTGCATTTTCCTATTAGGCTTGCTTCTGCAGTGGAGTGGAGCTGCTTTCTGAAGCATCCCAAGCTTCCCAATTCCAGCAGTCTGGGCCAGCCAGCCTCCCGCGCAGACCTTAACCAAAAGGAAAAGGCAATAAAACTACAGACCCCAGCTCATTCTTCACGAGGAAAGCTGAGATCCCCGAGCAGCACAAACGTGTTTCACCGGGGTGCAAAGGTTAAAGCGAGCTGCAGCAGCACAGTCACCCTTTAACCTTGAACCCCTCGGGCTGTGCCCCCGCTCTCCTCGGCAGAAGAGCTCCTGCCTGTCCCAGCCCAGCTCCTCCCCGCCCTGCCCCGGTCACATCCTCCCCCGGCACTGGGAGCACCAGTCTCACACATCCCCACGGGATCCCAACACGCTCCTTGTTTCCTGCAGGAGACACTTCAAGGACGTGGGTAACAAGGGATAACGACACAACAAAGTGCCATTCAAATATCTATCAACGGGCTGTTCCCTGGCTCCAGGTAGCTTCTATAAAGCCATCAGTTTTAATGAGTGTTTTGTTGTTACCTCATGTTTCAGGGTCTTATGTTTTTCCTTGCTCTGCTAGGAAAGTTTTCCTTGCTGTTGTATAGATGTTTTTCCAAGCTAAAAATAGGACTATCTTTTTACCAATCAAGTCTGTCTGGGATTATGTATTCAAAGAGCGTGACATAGAGATGTGGAATAAAGGTTTTATGAATCACAAAATTGAATTCTTTAGGGGCTGGCAGCATTTTTCTGAATAAAACAACAACTTAATGTCCTACGTGTTGTACTTTATGAACTGGGACCTAAACTTATCTTGTACAAAGGAAATTACAGAGGCAATCATGGGAGGTCTTTTATTAGTATTTCTTCTCTCCCCGGCACAGAGGAGAATATGAATTGATTGTCAAAGATTTTTTAAGTGCCTTTGATTGAAGAGATGATCTCTGATAAGCTGCTGGAGGAAAATAGAAGCCAACAGCTGCTCCATTTACCATCACTTAGCCTCCAGTTCTGGCGGTTTGCTAAATAAGTCTTTTACATTCACAAACACATCTCTGTGTCACGGCCATGCCACACACACCTCCCTGTCCTGTAGGGGTGGTGGGTGCCAGGTATTCCAGGGGGCTGCAGGAGAAGTCACAGTGTGATGCTGGGAGCACACCCAGGTCCTTCCCCATCTCCCCAGCCTGCATTCTGGCTTTTTTCAACAGTGCTCCATCCCTTTTTAATCTGGGAGAGAGAGAATCATTCCTGTTTTAGAGCCCAGGAGAGAAAATAAGCCACTGGTTGTCCAGGGCATTGTGTCTAGCAGATAATTAAAACATCAAGACTGAATCTTTGCTGTTAATGAATTTTGAAGGGGTTGCTGATCCCTGCATAACTCTGCCACATGTTTCCCCCTGTGTCTTCCCCTCGCAGCTTATTACACCAAGCCATTGTCAGGCCCATTTCATAACTCTGGTAGCTGCTTATTGCCATAAATCACCTTTGCCCATGCCACACAGTTTGTGTTTATTGAACACCCTCACTGCCCGTGTATTTCCTGGGTTATGCAGGGATCACAGCCTGCAGGTGCCCAGCAGGAGGGCACTGTCAGCTCCCTCCCTGCCCAGCCTTTGCCTCCCCAGGCTGCCAAAGCAGGACAGATGTGGGCATGAGCTGCCCCAACCCGTGCCAGGCTGCTGGGCTAGAGGCAGCACCAGACTCTGCTGGATTTAGGGAGCCACAGCTGAGATTTACTCCCTCCAGGGAGTATCCCCCAGGGAGACCCTTTCCTGCTCCATCTCATTTATAAAATGAATCTAAACGACCTCCAGCTCACCAAACAGCACCAAATGCAGGGTGCACATCTGCAGCACCTCTGCACGTGGAGCAGCCCTGTGTGAGCACAGCTGGGGAGAAGGAGCCTCTCGGGCTGCTGGTGACTCCCCTGCCCAGTCTGTGACAAACAACTGCCCTGGGCACAACATCACCCCGCAGATGTGGGAGCAGGGGCCAGGGCAGCAGCCCCACACTCCCTCCTCTCCTGGCTGCAAAGCCTGACCCAACAGAAGAATTTACATCCCACACCTCTCCTGCAAGAGGTCCCTCGAGGCACCAAAAATCAATCCCTCGGTACAGTTTTATTACTCAGTTCAAAGTGCAGTCAGAAGATGTCCAACACATTTCCTTCTCCTCCTTCCCTCCCTCCGTATAAAGGAGAGGAGGAAAATTAAGTTGCTGGCTGCTGGTGGCCCCATCCCTGCCCCGGGCACTCCCGGGCTGGCTTAGCAGCACTTCCACACGTGTTGCAGCCTGGTTTCTTGGCAGCCTGCATTTGATGCTATCCTGGAAAAAAGGCCCTGAGAAGCTCACAGGCTCTGCATTTAGCACAAGCAACGCCTTTTCCAAAGGAAACACTTAAAGGGTTATGCAAGAATAAAGCTAAAAGGGCTTGTAATTAGTCAGAGCTGGGCAGGGGCTAAATTAGCCAAGCAAAGTCATTACCCGCCTGAGATCCTCAGTGCACACACTCGAGCTACAGAGATGGTCTGCTAGGAGGTTTTATTTATTCCAGGAAACTCCCAGTGCCCCAAACGAAGCACAGCTGAAAACCACTGGCTCTGCAGAGGGGCCACCACGTCCTGCTGCAGCACTGGAGGAGCTGATGGGAGCAGATAAACCTTGTTCCAAGCCACCCTGAGCCAGCCTGGCCACATTCTGCAGAGGTTTTCATGCCCTCTGACCTCCCTCACAGCCAGCTGAGCACTCTGGGGCAGATGGGAATAAAGCAAGGGATGCACTTTGGGGTGCAGAGCCCTAGGGGGCTTTGCCTGCCTTCTCCTTCCTGCCCCAGATGCTGCAGCTTCAAGAATAAATGGGAAGAAATGGTGGTGGATTTTGGCCATCAGTCCTGATGGGGCACTTGTCAAGGCAGAACTGACTGTTTTCTTCTGCTGGAAAACATCCCTTGGACAATGCCTAGGACTGAGGGATTGGAGCAGGAAACACAAAAAACACCAGTTTGGGCCAGAGCATGGTGACCAGACTGTGCTGGGAGCGTGGCTTCCAGGGAAACCCCTCCAGCCTGAGGGGAATGGAACTCTGAGCCACTGCTGAGACTCCTGAGCAGGAGCAGCCATGGCAGGGACAGGCAGGGCTCTCCAGGATGTTTGGGGGCAGTGGGGATGGAGCAGCAAGGACAGGACAGTCCACACAGCTCAGGGTGGCCCTTAGCACATCTTTCTAACAGAAGTGGGGAGGAGCTGTGTTTGTACCCTGGGCAGGTGTGAGATTACTGGAGACACTGAGGGAAACTGAGGCAGCACCCTGCAGCACAAACAGGTGCTGGAGGAGCATCCCTCCAGTGCCCTGACCCAGACATACAACTGTCCTGCTGGCTGAACCTGCCTGTTGCTGAGCCCTGCAGCTCAGGGAGGCACTGCAGCAGGGCCAGATCTGTTAGAATTTGTTTTCAGGATGCAATAAGTGCATAACTGATACCATAAGCATGGAATCAAAGAAGCCCTCCTGCTCCCTCCACTCTGGGAGTGCTGCTGGCCAGGCAGGATGCTGAGCACTGTAGTTATAGCAACAGGCACCGTCCTGATGGCAGCACTTACACAACTCCCAGCTGCTCCTCAGAGAGTGCAACTCATGCACAAACCTCTGAGCAACAGCCACCAAAACCCCAGGGGCAAGGGCTTGGGCATCCCTGGAAGAGGCCAAGGCCAGGCTGGACAGTGCTGGGAGCAACCTGGCCCAGTGGAAGATGTCCCTCCTGGTGGCAGGGAGTTGGAATGAGCTGGTCCCTTCCAACCCAAACCATTCTGTGATTCTGTGGAATGAGCCCCCATCCTACAGCACACCTGCCTCAGGAGCCTTCAGAGCTCCCCAGCCACTTTCACACCTGGGCACAGCCCCCCAAAAAAGCAAAGCACCATCCCTTTGCCTGCACAGACCTCAGAGGGTTGAATCCACATGGTACAGACTCCAGTGTGCCTGCTGCTGCCCCTGGGAGTAGCACTGTCTTTGGCACCCAGGGTTTGCAGGGTCAGCAAGGCACACTGGAGTCTGTAAGTGACACTCTGATGATTTCCTCTTCTTCACCACACGCAGCCAGGCTAAAGAGCAGTTCTCTTGCTTACAGCTCAGACGCCCTGCTAGAAAATCAATAGTCATTTGGTGATACTCTGGCACTTGGCTGGCTGCATCGCAATGCCTGGGGAGGAGCAGCTCCTGTTGCCAGTCTCTGAGCAAGCAGAAACCAGCAAGGGTCAGACTGGCCTTGGGCAGATACTCTGGGGCCATTTGAGCAGCACAGCCTGATAAATCCATCCAAACCTTCAGGAGTTTCATTTTGTGCCTGTCCAAGGGACTGCCCCAGCCCATCAGATGGCAGAGAGCTGCCTGGAAACATCCCCTGGGCTCTCCACATCCTCTCCATCAGGGCAGAGCACATCCCACTGCCCCCAGCACTGAAAGTCCTGGAAAGCAGGCAGCACATCTTGCATCAGCCTCACTGGAGCCCTGAGAGGTTTATATGTCAGATTTATATGAATCACACCCCAGCCCAGACCAGCAGCAAGTGGCCCCAGTGTGGAGCTTGGGTACCTGGAGCCTCTGTGGCAGGAGAGCAGGCAGGGAGCATCCCAGCATCAGACCAGCTCACTCAGAAACACTGCAGGGCACAAAGCACAGGTACCAGCTGATTTACCTCCAGAAGCAGAACAGGAATTACAGAATTCACTGCTGGAAACAGGATTGCTGCTTCAGGGCTGGGATGTGGCCCTGGAGTCCTGAGCCAGCATGGGACCAGGCTAGAGCAATGTGATTCTGTTCACTGGCCTGATCAGGGAGCCAGGAGCAGTGAAAAGTGGGCATCAGCCACGGTTTAAAAAAATCAGGAAGCATAAAATAGCTTTGAGCTGCTTGGAACCAAACCCAAAAGCTGATGGAACGGATGGCATCTTTGTTTAATGAAGAACAGAAATTGCTCTTTTCTGCAAATCCAGGACAGAACCAGCAGGGCTGGATTTCAGCAGGTTTCAAAGGGCAGCAGACACGATATTTTTAAATGATAAATAAAATGCAATAGCCCGACCTCAGGAATACAATTGTCTGTTTCCAGTGCTCCCCTGTTCCTTTAATTCTTCTCCATCAGTGCAGATAGATGAAGTGCCACAAGTCCCTGCCGCCTCCCCATCTGTGTGGCACAGCTCAGGACCTGCTCCGGGTTACAGGAGGAGGGGGAAGCAAATCTCTCCCGGAGAGCAGCAGGGGAAGGACATGACTCTTCCCCCTGGGCGCTGTCTGTGATAAGAGGAGAATTAAGACCGCCAATCTATTTCTAATGGAGAGGTTACCACGGGGCATTTTGGAAGCAATTGAAAGGTTGGTAAAGGGGCTCAGCCAGGAAATGTATGGAGTCTCATTACCTTTTATCTTCCGAGCACATAAAGTTTGCAGAGTCTCTGTTTAGGTTAGCAGGAAAGCTCTGCAAGGATTATATATGCTGCCCACACGCTTATCAAGGGGAGCTGTGCTCCATCAGCCAGCTGTGGGGCTCGGCAGAGATAAAGATATCCATCCCCCTGCCCAGCAGTGCCTCGGGATAAATCATCCTGTCCTCACCCTGCCATCAGCCTAACCTCTCCTGGCCCCTTGCAGCCCTCACAGCACTGAGCTGCCAGAGCCAGGCCAGGAGCGTGGCTGGGCTGTTCCCATCACCCTGGGGCTGTTCCCATCTCCCTGGGGCTGTTCCCATCACCCTGGGGCTGTTCCCATCTCCCTGGGGCTGTTCCCATCACCCTAGGGCTCTCCCTGCAGCCAGTCCTCAATTTACAGCCAGCTGTGAACGCCCTGTTCTACAGAGTCATGAGGATGCACCTTAAATATGTGCCCCAGGAAAGCCAGTGTTTGGATCAGCTGGTTTTCAGGCTGGAGTCTGAGGGGCAATACCTGTTTTTCTGCAGACAACCATCAGCTCCACGGTCCCTTTTTGCCTTCAGCCTCACTGCCCATCAGACCCATGGATCCCATGTCCATCAGCCCCCCCAGCACCCACTGCTGCTCCTCTGTGCCACTGGACACTATGGGACATTTGGCTCCACCACACATTTGCCCCTGAGACCTCTGACAGCCCCAGAGCCTCCATGAGATGCAGAAAACCACCAGGGCCAGATGATTGTATGGGGAGGTTTGGGTTGGACACTTGGGAAAATTTCTTCAGCATGGTTGGGCAGTAGAACAGGCTGCCCTGGAATTCAACACCTCTGGAAGTGTCCAAAAGATGTGTGCACGTGGCAATTGGGGACATTGGTTAACGGTGACACAGTGGTGCTGAGGTGGCAGCTGGACTCTCAGATGATGATCTTCCATGATCCTCCCCTATTGCTGTGACAAAGAGAGTTTGCTCCAGCCCAGAGCACTGTGGGCAGTGTGGAGGGGGGACAGTGGTGATCATCTGGGCTGGGGGACAGCAGTGACCCTCTGGGCTGGGGGACAGCAGTGACCCTCTGGGCTGGGGGACAGCAGTGACCTTCTGGGCTGGGGGACAGCAGTGACCATCTGGGCTGTCAGAGCAGCCCAGGCCCCACGTGGGTGATGTCACACCAGCACCTGGGAACCCTCAGAGCTGTGACAGCAGCACAGAGATGTCCTCAGGTGCCAGAACCTGCTGCAGATCTGGGATGTGCACTCAGACAGGGAGGCTCAGACAGAGCTGGCTGGCCACACACACTGCTGTGTTTGCCAGCAGCCTGTGCCACCAAGGCATGAGGAGCAGTGATGCACACCAGCCACCTCCCAGAAGACTCATTGGTTTGTTTAAGCACCATATTTACACCCGGGGAAGAAAACTGCCCCCGTGAAGGAGAACAAATTAAAATTCAATTTCGTCTATACCAAATAAACGCTCTCATCAGTGGGAGGATGGTAGAGATATATTGGTACTCACATAATTCCTTGGTGGATTTTATGGGCCAATTGATAAAAAATATTCTCATGAGAGCAATGCACATTATTTCTAGAGCTCCAGTATTTTACTAGGGAGGCAATGTGGAGATGTGTGATTTACACAGCGTGTGCAGAGGGCTGCCCCAGCACGGGCAGCACGAGCACGAGTGCTCCATGGGGAATTGTCCCCTGGAATCAAAGCACAATGCCTCAGTTTGGGCTGTGGAGAAATGACAGCCCAAACCAGGGTTTTTGTGGGTGTCTCTTATGGACCAAAGTGGAGCACACAGCCAAGATACAGTCACACCTCCAGATCACTTTCTGTGTGCACAAACCCCTTCCTTACCTGTGGTCTCAGGGGCAAGAACAGCTAAATAAAAGCAAACAAATAAGATTTTTCTGAGCTCTGAGTTTCTGGTTTCTTTGAATCCACAAGTCCTGTCTGGGAGGAACAGAGTTCATTTAGTTAATTAGTGTGATCTACATAGGAAAGAGCATTCTGAAACTAACTCTGGAGCTCAGGCTTGAAGCTTTAGAAATGTACCCTGAAACTTGGAAATCAGGTGACTGATAACAGCATTTTTGTATTTTACTAACCCCTGCTCTACTCTGGCAGATCAGCAAAGTCCAGACTCCAAGGAAACTTTTCTGTGGGATTCTCCTCACCCAGCCCAAGCTCTTTACCCCAGGCACAACCTCTCACCTCTGGAGCTGGGAAGGAGACACAGCTGTGCCAGAGGGCTGTGCCAGGAAATACTTACTGGGGCTCAACATCCACCTGTTGGCTTTTTATTTATTTATTTATACACCTTCACATTAATATATATCATAGCTCAGCCAATGCTTTTTGGCATAAATTTATAATAAAATAATCCAAGGTGGTTAAAACCAGAACTGACTTCATTACTTCTGACTGTACCAGTCACTGTAATCAATTTTGCCACGTTTTAGGCCACTCAGCAGTTTTGCCTCTGTTCATCTGGACTGACACATGTAGCTATTTTATTAAAATCTAATCCAACTACAGGATAAATAAAAAAAATCTAACAGTAATACTGAGGTTTAATTAAAGATAAAAATCTGTTGCCATCTTTATAGATTGAACTGTCTTCGTTTTACTTCACAAATTTGTGCTCATGTCAATCAGCTCATCGGGCTTTTCTAAGCATGTAGACAATTCCAGGGGAGGGATGGGAAAGACACCCTGGTGATGGTGACATGACCTGAGCACTGCTGACAGGTTCAGGTTAAAATGCAGCATTTGATTTTGCTGATTACATCTTGCATTGCTTGAATCAAATCTTACTTTCCAAAAGGCATTTCTGTGGCTTCAGAGTGTTCACCATGAAACAGTGATTTTTGGTATTTCTTGGGTACTTTCAAGGGCAGGAATGGCTGCTGCATCCCTGAGAGATGCCAAATTCAGTGTCTTGTAGGAGGCAGCTGGCCACAGTTTGCAGGGCTGCTCTGGGGGCTGCAGCCTCTGTGTCTGTCACAAGAGAGCTGAGGGTTTGTGAGCTGGGAACATTTGGGTCTGTCAGATCCTGCAGGTTGTGCAGGTCCATGTGCAAAGCAGACCCAGCAGATCAGACACTGAGGATTTCCAGGCTGACCACTGGGTTTAAATCAGATGTGGATGCTGTGTCAGCTTGGGTCCACACCTTGTACTCTCCCTCTGGCCTCCTGTTCCTTTCTTTAAACTGCAGCAGTGACTTCTCAGAGCACCCAGACTGATCCAAACTGTGAGAAAACACAAGGATGTGAGCAGTGGAGCCTCCAGCCCCAGCTCCATGTGAATTTGCACCAGTTCCCTCCAACACAATGTGCCTCTGCTGCCTAGTGGGGGCTTCTCTGGCTCCCCAAACTCCTCCAAACACACACAAAAACACATCCTAATCAATAATTTATTACACTGAGGTGGCAGCATAATTAAATAGCCAGAGGGCTTTGGGCAAATATCTGGTAGCATAAGGTGCAAGAGGCTTTTGGCATGAGTTTTATTTAAACACGTTGGATCAATTTGAATCAATCTGACACGTACACACTTTAGGGCATGGCTAGTTTCAAATCAATTAAACTCCTTAGGACTTCATGATTAGAAACCTGAGGTTAAAAACATGAATATGAAATTGCAGTTTATAAAGTGAAAAATAAAATCCCAGCGAAACGTTTTGTGAAGATCACAGGAATCATTATATAAGCTTCATTAAACAAACAAGGTAAGAGTAATTAGGCTGTAAATTGAGCACAGTAGTTAAAAAAAGAGGACACTATAATTAGGAGGTGATGGCCACTTAGCTAAAGATAAGGAAATATAGAAAAGTGTACAATTTCAAACAAAAACATAATTTATTTCCTTGTGGGATGGTGCTTCCAAATGAAACCTTCCATGGCAGAAGCTGGTTGAAGCAAATAGATGCAGGACAAGCAATCAAAGAAACTGGTCTGAAATTGGTCTGGAAAGAGATAAAAACCTCACATTAGGCAGCAAGGTACAGATAGTGCTGGTATAAAATAGTGAATAAAATCCTAATTTGTATCATGACTGCAAGCTGTGCTCTGAAGTTGGGATTCTGCAGAGTACTGAGCAGGTGCTTGGGTCTTCTGTGGGGAGAATGTTCATGTGAGTCCCACTAATTTACACATACAGGACTAAAATGATGAGGAATGGCTCAGGGTGGGTGTTTGGGAGCATTTCTAGGGGAAGCCCTGCCAGTAGATTTTGCCTTCTCAAACATGCCACCCCCTACTTAGACAATTAGCAGAAATCTCACAAGAACAAAATCCTTCCAATGAGCATTTAGAGCAGGATGACTTAGCTGCTTCTCTGGCTTGGCACAAATGATCCAAACAGATCCAAACCATCCCAGCACAGCTGCATCCTCAACAGATTCAGGCCAGCACAGAATCACTCCAAACACTGTGAGTGAGCTGTAAGTGATTCTCCTTCAAAAATATGGATAATGGTGTTGCATGAGCTCCATCTGCCCTACCCAAAATATATCTGTTAATACAGAAAGCCACTGTGGATGAGAAAATGGAAGGGGCTTCCCAGCACCTCCTTCTCTTACCCACAGAGCATAAATCCCTTCTGAGGGCACTCAGCCCCAAGTGGCAAAGGGCAGGGTCCAAAGTCCTCAGAGTTATCAGGAAAACTCATCAGCCTCAGTGAGCTTTGCCCAGCAGATCTCCTTCACCCTTTGCTTTAATGGGGTTGAACATGGGAGGCCCAGCACAGCTGTGGGAACTCAACCTTTGCTCACACCCAAATGGGTGTTTCTGTAGAGATGGGGGGGACCTGAAGAATAAAAATGCAAAATGTAGAATCCAAGAATCATTAGAAGGGACCCTAGAGATCATCTAGGACAATCCTGATTCCAGGCAGGAGAAGAACCTCCAGCAGAGCCTGCCATGCAGGCAGCCAGGTCAGGGATTGTCCTTGGGGATGGTGTCACAGGAAACCCAGCGTGCCCAGTGTGCCCAGTGTGCCCAGTCTCACAGCCAGAAGAATCTTCTCACATAATAATAATAATAATAATAAATAAATAAATAAATAAATAAATAAATAAATAATATTTTTCTTCGACAGCCCAGGTGTTTTCAGGCAGCCCAGCTCCATGTCCTCCTCTCCCCATCCTTCTCCTTGGAGAGCCCCTGCCACCCACCCAGGCACACACAGCCCAGTGTGGGATGTCTGTCTGTCTGTCTGTCTGTCTGTCTGTCTGTGGCCAGATGGTTTTTCCCTTCACACATAAAGGCATCTGGTCTCCTCCTCCTCTCTCCTCCAGGCTTGCTGGGGGCTGCAGCACCAGGTCAGGCATCACCCCCTACCCACGGGGGCCTGCAGCAAACACAGGACCTGTTTCCCAGCCACACACCCAGCCAAAGCCCCCCAAACCCCACCACAGCATCCCAACAGCTCAGAAAATAAGGTGTCAAGACTCGAAACAAACCCCAAATCTGCCACTTTGAACTTCTTGGCAAACAATTCAGAGCCTTTGAAGCTGCATCCTGGTTCAAACACAGCCAGCACATCGGGACAGCACATGGATGGGCAGCTGCAGCAGCCTGGCAGAGCACCAGCACCACTGGAGACCCTCCAGCACCCCAAAAAACCCAGCAGCACCACAGCAGACCCTCCAGCACCCCAAAAAACCCAGCAGCAGCTCAGCAGAGCCACCAGCACCCCAGCAGCAGCAGCACCCAGACAGATGCACGGCAGCAGGAGCAAGGAGCTGTGCAAGGGAGAAAAGGCAGCAGCTGGGGTTATTGCAGGGAATGAATAAACAGAAAGAGGAGATGGGTCACTGTGGGGAGCACAAGGCCCCTGGGATCAGCCCCAGAGCTGAGCTGTGTGATCTGACCCTGGGTCAGAGCTGGGGAGGTTTGTGTGGCTCGCTGGGCTGGCTCCTGGTGGGCTTGGCTTGGTTTCCAGGGGTGGGATGAATCACTTCTCCACGCTTTTCCTCCTGCCTGGAAAGGTGAGAAACTGCTAAAACCCAGAGAAACCCCTGAAGTCGGTGATATTTCCTGTGGCTTTGCTGCAGGCGCCAGAAACCATCTGACCCCCGGGGTGTGCAAACGGGAGGTGAAAAACTGGTTCTGTCACAGCAGTGACATGGTGGCACAGTGACACTGCCCAGGGGGACACTGTCCAGCCTCCTCCCTGCACAGCACAGGGCAGTGAGCCTCAAGGGTGATTTGGGGGCTCACAGAGCCCCCCCTGCCTGCTGTGCCACCACAGGGATCTGGAGGCAGCAAGGGAGGATTTTACGAGCTGGCACAGGGCAAGTGGCCAGGGACGCCTGAGCGCTGGCCAGGAGCCAGCACGACGCTCCTGCATTTATTAGGGGACCTGCTGGCTTGCCAGGAAATTACACAACAGTTAAATACTTTATATGCTGAACTAGTTTATTAAGGAACTGCTCGAGATTTTTTCATGGAGGGAGCGCTCTGGAAATGGTGATGCTGTGAGCAGGAGTGACACTGTGATGTGGCACAGGCTGTGACACTGTGAGCCTTGGTGACACAGTGCTGCTGTGCTGCTGCTCCCTGGGAAAAGGATTCATAAAACAGGAGATCTCTCCCAGGAGCCTGCAAACAAATCCAGAAGAGCAAATCCCAACAGGCAGCTAGAGTTACACATCAGCAAAGCCATGGCTGCAGCACACAGGCTGGAAAACCCACGTGGGTTCTTAATCTGTGAGTGTGGGCACTGGTGGGCAAAAACCACAGTAGGATAAATCCCACAGGAAATAAATGATTGTTCTGTGCCTGGGAGGGACACGTTCCCACAGGGCTCCCTGTGCCAGCACCCTGCCCTGTGTGCTCTCTGGAGATGGGATCAGACCCCACTGTGCCTTCTCAGGTCTCCACTAATTTTCCACGGATGCAAACCCAGCTGTGACTCAGCCTGGCCTCGCTCACCAGGCTGCCAGGATGGTAAATGCCAGCACAGCAGCTGATGAGGAACCATCCCTGCAGGTGAGGAGTGACTCAGGTGCAGACCCCGGGCTCGCAGGTGCCAAAGCCAACACAGATAAATGACAAACAGTAAACCTTGAGATTGGAAATGAAACAATGCACTGAGTGAGAAGGTCACAGTATGGGCTGACCAGAAAAGGATGTCACAGATAAACAAAGAAAGGAGAAAAAAACCAATCCCCACTTTTTATGGCAGTGAAGGAGTGCTGGGCTCCCATGCTGGTGGCAGAGGGACTTTGCACTGCCAGGGGGTTGCAAACTCATCCCTACAACCCACCCAGCCCCAGGGAGCAGCCAGGTTTTGGTCAGTGGCCTCAAGCACAGCAGAAATTGTCTGCAGGGACAGGGAGAGGAGGGCAACCTTTTCTGATTAGGCAGGAAAATCAGGGAGCCTGTAACTGCCAGGGTGGCTCCGGCAGGGAGCTCCTCAAAGGAGGGCGTGAAAATCAATCTTAGATTGGATATGATGCAGGAAATTATCTGAGATTGGCTATTAGGAAAATGTTCTTCACTTGAAGGGATGTCAAGCCCTGGAACTGCTGCTCAGGGCAGTGGTGGAGTCGTCATCCCTGGAGGGATTTAAAAGATGGGGATGCGGCACTTGGAGACAGGGATTTAAGACATGTGGATGTGGCATTTGGAGACTGGCACTGGCAGTGCTGGGTTAACAGCTGGGCTTGATGGTCTTGGAGGTGTTTTCCAACCTAAATGGTTTTGTGATTCCATGAAAACTGTCCCTGCCAACTCAAAGCAGAAAGGTGGCACACGGCAGAGGGGCAGGCTGCTATCGAGGCACAGCAGCCATTCTGCATCTCCCAGTGAGGAGCAGCAGAAAATGAGTTTTCCATGGCCACAACAACTGTCAGCACAGTGCTTGCATCTCATTGATCACCTCTGGAGGAAGCAGGGGCAGTGAGTGTGCTGACCTTTGCAGGGAAGCACTGCACACCGCCGAGCAGGAGCGCAGGCTGTGACCCTGGAATAGGATTTGTCTCACCCCCACAGCCTCGAGGGCACAGGAATCGTGTCCCCCAGTACTTGAAGGATGGATTTCCCCTTGGCTTTGCCCAGAATTCAGCACCTTGCTGCACAAAGCCCCCTCCCAGCACCTGCTCCCCGTGCTCCCTCTCCTTTCCCTCTGACTTTGAATTGAAGGTTGTGGGAGATGCTGGTGGAGCTCAGGATGCTCTGCCCTCATCCCCTCTGCTCCTGGGCAGTCCAGGCACACAGCCCAGTGGGCACTAGATCATGTACAACTGCTGGACTGTCACCAGCAAGGATGTGGCAAGCAGCAGCTATGGCCACTCACCCATGAAATGTAAATTTAATGTAACTATTTGCAATGTAAAGTGCTTTGCACTTTGAAAAATATGCTATTATTTGTGCCTTTTATTGGAGAGAGGGGGAAAAATATATTCAGAAACAGTCTCTTGTGCGTGTTTAGTTCTTTCTGCCTCCAGAGTTAGAGAGTTTATATTGAAATTTAGCAGCTGTGGGATCTGTGGACCAACAGTGCCATCACCACTAAATCATCTCTTATTTAGCTAATGCCCTTCATCGCTTGCACTTGCTGGCAAAGGCTACATCTAGAATAGAAAATGACCTGCCAGGCTCCCAGCACACTGGTCAGGAAAATTCCTCCTTCCTTCAGTTCCTCCAAAATAATGCCAGCACTGTATTTATAAATATTTCAGGATACAGTGGGTTTATTCTTAGGCAGTAATAATATTTTTCTAAGAGTCTTTTTTTTCTTTTTTTTTTTTGTAGTTTTCATTCCCCTTTACCAAAAGTGTCCACCATTGTGAAGGAATAAATGCATTAAAGACTGTTTAATCACAGTCACAAGATTTTATTTTATTTAAAATTATGATAAAGACTTAACTTTCTAATTAATATCATATTAAGGAGCAGGGGTTTTTTTAGCTGTACATCTGTAGTTATTACCAAAACAAGAAGAAGGTGTTCACACACAGAAATATTTCAATTAATTCAAAATATCATGGATTTTTTTTGTCATTTCCTGACTTTTCAAATTTGTAGAATCATAGATTAGGGAATGGATTGGGTTAGTGGGCACCTTAAAGGCCATCCAGATCCAGCCCTTGTGGCTGCAAGGGACATTGATCAGAGCAGAGCCACCCCCAGCCCAGGCGAGCTGCAGGAGCTCCCTGCAACAGAAAATTGAAGATTGATGATGGTGAAGGAGATTTTCATCCTTTAGTGAGGTGGGAGGCAGAGACAAACACTCCTGGGGGTGCAAGGCTGGGGGGAGTGGTCTCACAGCTCGTTAGGTTTCCAGACAGCTCCATCTGCTCTCACTGGGGGGACACAAGGGGACCTGGTGGTTTTCCAGGGACTTGGCTCCAGGAGACAGCAAAACTTAACCTGAGCACTCTCTGAGCCACAGCCTTAGTGATGACTAACAGAAAAAAAAAATCAAAGGGAGAAGAGCAGAATGTGGGTCAGTAGAAGCTGTACAGGTGGCTCCCCTCAATTTGCTGAGCCACAAAGGAGCAGAGAAATCCCAAAACCTCACTGCAAGATCTTGGCTTCTGCATGGGAAGCCAAGGAACAGAGGGCTGTGGGCAGCAGAGAATTGTTATGAAAGACCATCATTTTCTGGCTTAAATCAGTGAAAATTGGGAGTTACCAAGGTGAAGCCTAAAGTAACAACTAAGCCACAGAAATATCCACCCCAGAAAGCAGCTGTGCTGAGCTGACCCCAAACAGGAGGATGCTCCCAGGTTCCCTCCCTGGGTGCAGAGGTGACACACTGGCACCTGCAGGGGTTTGGGCAGGGCAGGCTGGGTTTAGGGGGACCCTGCTCATGGACCCAGAGGTTCATCCCCAAACACTGGGGCCAGTGGCTCCCAGCAGAGCTGTCCCTGCAGGGACTGGGGGATCCAGGCACCCAGAGCTCATGGAGAACCCTGCAGGTGTCCAGGGCAGCTGTCCCCAAGGATGACCATGGGGCTTGGCCTCAGCTCCCCTCACCCCACAGACCCCAAAGACCTGGGGCCATGGGCTGCCAGCACACCCATCATCTCCCTCCCAAGCTTCTGCCTCTTCTCTGCCCCATTTTCCTTCTCATTCAGCACACAGGGATGGGTTAAAACCTAAAGCCATTTATAGTAATTATGCTGAAGGTTGTCTACAGATAATGCAGCAAATAACACTGGATTTGGGAAAAAAAATCTCCACTCTTAGCTTTAATAAAAGCATTTCAAAGCCCTGGAAGGTTATTTATAGGGTGTGTAAATGTAACTGGAGGGGAGGCAGAGTAAAGGGAGTTCAAAGGGTGTCTGTGAAAAGAAAAAAAACCCACTGTGTTATTGACACTGCTTCCTGCTTTCTCACACTCAACAACCTTCTTAAAACAAACTAGAGGAAACAACAACAACAACAAAAAGCTACTGAGAGCTATTTGAGATTAAATAATACTTTTTGACAGCTGGTAGGAAAGGGACTGGTTCTGCATTCATGCTTACAATAGCATGCTGCTCCCGGCCCTTGCTGGCATTGCAGAAGCATCTGAGAGCCCAGAGGGAGCTTTGGGATGGGGCTGGCAGGGACACAGGGGTGGCAGGAGGATGGGGACAGGGATGGCAGGGGGACAGGGATGGCAGGAGGATTGGCACAGGGATGGCAGGAGGAAGGACAGGGATGGCAGGGGCACAGGGATGGCAGAAGGAAGGACACAGGGATGGCAGAAGGAAGGACACAGGGGTGGCAGGAGGATGGGGACAGGGATGGCAGGAGGAAGGACACAGGGATGGCAGGAGGATGGGGACAGGGATGGCAGGGTCACAGGGATGGCAGGAGGATGGGGACAGGGATGGCAGGGACACAGGGATGGCAGGAGGATGAGGACAGGGGTGGCAGGGTCACAGGGATGGCAGGAGGATGGGGACAGGGATGGCAGGAGCACAGGGGTGGCAGGAGAATGGGGACAGGGATGGCAGGGTCACAGGGATGGCAGGAGGATGGGGACAGGGATGGCAGGGACACAGGGATGGCAGGAGGATGAGGACAGGGGTGGCAGGAGGAAGGAGACAGGAATGGCAGGGACAGAGGGACAGCAGGAGGATGGGCACAGGGATGGCAGGGACACAATGATGACAGGAGGATTGGCACAGGGATGGCAGGAGGAAGTGGCTGTGGGAAGAGCTGAGCTCTTTGCTGCAGCATCAGTGGGCTGAGGTGCTCCCACAAGGTTCTCCCTTGGCCCATCATCCCCCAGCATCACCCACAGGTGTCTCCAGGGGTATCTTTGGAGGATAAGTGGTTTTCATTCCTGCAGGCTGAGCTCACTGCTCTCCACCTCCTGAGGACCCCAATTATTTTGGGATGCAGCTCTGGCCTCCCTGCCACACTTGCTGCCACTGGGCTTTGGTGGGAGACAGCAGCAGCTGCTGGGGGCTGCCCACACAGCCTCGGTTCAGGACACGTGGGAGAAATTTCCCTGGCAGAAACTTGGCTTTAGGCAAAAATAAAATCATGTAGTGCCATGGTTTCCTCACAGCTTTGGAGCATCTGTAGGCTGAGCAGGCAGAAGAGGAAGGCTCAGGTCTGCCCTGCAGCTCCCAGATTCTGCAATGAGCACTTCCCACTCCTGATCCCTGGCCGTGCCTGGCCTCAGGAAAACCACCCTGTGCACCTCCAGAAAACCCTTGGATTTCTCCTTCACCTGCACATTCATCCAGAGCATTTTCTGTAAAGGAAGTTTCCAGACCCAGGGGCTCACCCCTTTTCTTCTGGTCTGTCTGGGAATGGCCTGGAGATCTTTGGCTGGCAAAAAGACTGTGTGGGGTGGTAACAAATGTTCTCCATTGTAGCAGTAAGGAAAATTTAAAAAAAAAAAAAAAAAAAAGAAGTGATGTAGCAGGAAGAGAGTTAAATTCCTTGAGAGAACCAGGGTGGGGAGGGAGGCACACCTGGATAAGGACAGGACTATTATATCCCTTCTGTTCATCCAGCCCAAGAGGGAAACAGAGGCAGGTGCCCTGCAGTGTCCTGAAGTCCCACCTGGAAACCTGCCCAAACCCTCCACAGCTGACCTTCCACTTCCAAAAATTTTTGCTAAAGAAGCGCTAAAGAAGCTGGGAGGGTTGGAATAGCAGGACATGAAAGCTGCACAGACATAAACCTGTGTTCTTCATCTTTTGCTGCTCCCTTGAAACACAAACCAATCAAACCACACCATGCATGGAATTGCTGAATGAGCAGAGCCCTTATTCCAAATGAGGGAATTCAGGGAATTGTGGTGGCCAGGCAGGACCAGCCTGTCAGCCCCAGGCTCTGCTAATGAGCACTTCCCACAGCAGCTCACTTTGGGGGGTCTGGGGGCTTCATCCCAGCCCTCCTCTTGCCTGGTTTGGGCACCTTGAGCATCCTTGAGCAGAGGGGAGGAGGGTTTGGGTGTGCCTGGCTGGGCAGAGCAGCTTGGAGAGGAGTGATGCTGGGTGAAAGGATCAGGATCTACAAAAGCCAGAGTGGTGCAGAGGAGCCACGGGCTCTGCTGGCTGCTGCCCTGCTCCAGAGCCAGCAGCATGTCAGATATTCATTCATTTTGGGTTAACTATCTTTTCCATTTCTGAACAGCTCCAATTTTCCTGATGTCTCAGAGAATGGTTTATGAGGAAATAGAGCCTTGAGGGTGGACAGATGGAGAAAAATCTCCCTTCTCACCAAACTGATCACTATAATCTTTCATCTGCTCAGCACAGCCTGGGCTGCTGGCACGTGGAGGTGCCACAGCTTCACCTGTGGATCAGCCTGTCCAGAGCAGAGGAGCCCTGGAGAGGGACTGGGAGGAGATTGCACAGCACAAATCCATTTCACCTGACAGAGGGAGGAGGAAAGGAGATGGGGGTTCCACACCCAGAGTCCTGAGCAGCCTCAGGGTTTGCCCACAGAGAGCACTGACACAGATTTAATTGCTGCCCTTGCCCCCTCCCTCTGCATGAAGAGGGTTCTGAGGCATGGTTCTGGTGTTCTGGGGCATGAAGGAGCTTCACATCCCTGCTGCTAATAGGAGAGAAGAGAAACTCACTGTCCTTGTTATGGAGCATTTGAGTAACAACACATCCACACCACAGGCTGTAACCAAAACTCTGGCAGTGCTGGCAGGGACTCACTGTGGGATCTCCAGTGTTGGCAAAGTTTAGGAAGGGATTAAATAAGCAAACAGCTTTAGGGAATGATTTTGACATGGATGAACCTGCTTGAGGGCAGGAAAATAGAGCTTGCAAGGTCTGTTCCCTTCTGGTGTTCCCCGATGCAATGACATCACAGATACATTTTTCCCTTCCAAGACCTGCAAAGTTCTGGGGTAGCTGAAAACGTGACTGTGCCACTGGAAGAAACATCTTCCCTCAATAGGAAACACTGAGCAAAATAAATAAAAAAGGAACACACAAGGAACCATCCTGACACCCCAAACTAGGTCTATAGGGAAGAAGCTGATCCTTCACCAGCCCACACATGGTGTAACTCAAGTGTCTGCAGCCAGACCAGGTGACTCATTTGGCCATCACCCTTCTGGTCCCCAGGCAGTGTCCCAGTCCTCCTCCTCCCCCAGGGCTCACTTTTCCCTTCCAGGCTGCCCAGGCTGCTCAGGAGAGCAGCCCAGCCCAGCTGACCCCAGCCTGCCCAGTGGTGGCACCCAGGGTGCCATGGGGAGTCCCTTGCCAGGATCCCCAGCAGCAGAAGTGAGTCCAGACCTGGGTGAACACATCCTGTTGCCAAGCCAAGGGGTGAGGCAGCCTCTGAGCCAGGGAGATCCCCCACATCCTTCTCTCCTTTGGCTCCAGCCGCTCCCACGGCTCTCAATTAACATTTAAGATTTCACTGAATGGCTGGCTGATTTATTTCATTTCTAGGGCCAGTAATTTATGGAAATATATTCTTAAAAATCAAACAGAATGCACTTTACTAATAGCTGGGCCATTCTCTGACATTTTGCAGAGTAAATGAGCATTTGTGCCCAGTGGCGTGTTGTCCCACGACTGAACCCCTATAAAGGGCTTCAAAAATATCTATTAGCCAAGCTCATTAGCTCAAATATCATTAAAATAAATTATACTTCTCTACACATAGGCCCCAAAGTGAACACTACTCTCAGTGGTTACAGGTCAAACGCTCACTTACTCTAAGGACTGTGCTGAAAATAGAAAGGGTGTTAAAATTAGTTTACACATCTGCAGTGGTACAGAAATGATGTGCCCATGCCTCAGTGATCAGTTTAAAAGCATTAACATTGCATATGCAGAATTTTCTTTTTCCAGAAAAATCAACTTAAAGATTTCCTGCTGGTTCTGTGAACATTAAAAAGATCTTTACCTTTACTGTTCAGCTTTAAAGATTTATTCATGCATCCATTTCTCCCATTTAGAGACCCAGCTTAAGGGAATAATTCAAAGTGGGTTTATTTTGGTGTAGCTCAGTTTCTCCCATTTCTGGTTTCAGTTCAGGGGGGGCGGTTTGTTTATTTTCCCATTAACCAGGCATAAAATAAACAGAAGTAGCACCAGCTCCATTGAAACCACACCGACCCAATTAGGCAGATTTAAAGCATTGCCCATCAGCAGGGCTGATTTACAGCCCCTCTCCTGTGTCCTGCTGTGCTCCTCTGCCTCAGCAGCTGCCACCAAGGCACTTGCTGCCCATCCCTGCCCTTGTCCCCTGGCTGTGGCAAGGGGGGCCCACAGAGCATCATCCTCACACAGCAAACAAGGCAGGGATACCTGGAGGTGATGCAGCAGCAGGCACTGCACCTTCCACCCATAAAGCAGATATTTTTACAGAGCAGAGATGATGATTTAAGTTGTGGCTTTGCTGAACCCAGGCTGCCAAAAGGGAGTTAAATTCCTTGAGAGAACCAGGCTGGGGAGGGAGGCACACCTGATAAGACAAGGGTTGTATCCCTTCTGTTCATCCAGCCCCAAGAGGGAAACAGAGGCAGGTGTCCTGCAGTGTCCTGAAGTCCCACTGGAACCCTGCCCCAATCCTCCAGAGCTGACATTCCACTTCCAAACGATTTTTGCACGGAGTGCTGATGAAGCCAAGCTTCTCTTTCTTGTTCTGCCTCAGCACCAAGCTGTTTCCAAAACTCAGAATAGCTGCATCTGTGTGATTGTAGGGGCTTCAAAGGCTGGAGAGGGTTCACAAAGATTGCAGTGACAATCTGATGGAGGGCAGGTTTAGATTAGGCACTAGGAAGGAATTCTTTGCTGTAAGAGTGGTGATGCCCTGGCACAGGTGCCCATACAGCTGTGGCTGCCCCTGGATCCCTGGCAGTGCCCAAGGCCAGGCTGGATGTGGCCTGGAGCACCTTGGGACAGTGGGAGGTGTCCCTGCCTGTCTCTGTCCCAGCAGAGGTGGAACAGGATGGTCTTTGGGATCCCTTCCAACCCATTCCATGATTCCATGATTTTTGTTGGAATGGGACACAAGGACACAGCTGGGGGATGTGATGGCAGAGAGGTCACCCAGCCCTTGCTGTGCTCTGCTCGACCCCATTTTGGGGGCTATGGGCAAAGAGATCCGGGGTGGCTCCAACGGCCTGGGCTGAGTTTGCAGAAGTTCAAGTCGCTGATGAATAATCTCGTCACGGCACAGCGAACACGGCAACCCACGGCGTGATTTTCACAGCCAGCTCCCGACAGGCTGAAGCAACGAGACCTTATGACCTTGAAAGAACAGCCTCCCAAAAAGCTGCTGGGGCAGGTACCTGCACCCCAACCTAACTGCAAACCAGGGCTGCATCTCAGTCATCTCGAGAGAGAAAAATACATGTTATTACCAAAGCAATTTGTAAAAAAAAAGCTTTGCTTTTCTCGCAGCATCCCATGAGTTGTATTTTCCTTGTTAGCAGCACCTCGAGAACATTGCTTGCAGTGTAGGAGAAACCCAGCCCCGAGGTCCCCCCTGTGTCCGGGCTGTGACAGATTGCTGCGAGAAACAACGCGGTGATTGAGGAGCCGGACTAATCACAGCAATTGATATAAATTACCGTGTCAGCTACACCGATGCCGCAGTCTGCAGGTTCACACCTCATTAAGCTTCCAAGTGCCAAATGAATCAACAGGGTTCAGCAGAACCGTTCTTAATTAATTGTTGTAGCAATAGGGAAAAAGTAACGGAAAAAGAGAATCAGAAACTGCCGGCGCAGGCGGGCGGGCTTGCACAGACTGAAACTCTGCTCCGCTTCAGCATTTGAGATTAAAGACGCCCACGGATTAATCTCAGCCAGCAAAGAATTGCCAGGGGCTGGTTTTGGACTAGGGTGGAGTGAAAATTCAGGCTGGCGACTTGCAGAGGTTTTTCCTCGAGTTGTGCCGTGTGTTTTGCACGGAGCTCCTGCCGCCTGTGAAATCTGCAGGTTTTGATATCCCACCCCACCCGCAGCGGACAGAGGACACTGCTGGGCACCTCGGAGCCTCTTGGAGCTGATGGAAATTACAGTTATTTTTAATCCGGATGTGTCTATTTTTCCCTGTCCGTATTCCCCAAAGCAAGATGCAATCTCACCACCAGGGAAGAGGCCAGGAAAGCTGTGGTCTCACCTCTGGCTGAGCTCCCACCTCTCTCTCCATGGACTCTGCTGTGCCAGGCTGCAAGGACACAAAGTCAAGCTCAGGACAGAACAGCAGCAGAGTCTGAAAAGCAAAGGACTCTCCTGTCCTTGTCCTCACAGGGGGATTTCCTCCAGCACATGGCAGCACCCAGAAATTTCATCAAATCCTGGGAGTCGTGGAGCTCAGGGGATGCTGAGGCAAGGCCAGCACAGCTGTGGGCTCATGGCACGTCCTGTGGCTGAGCACAGAGCCTCCACTGGCACTTCTTGTGGCATCTTTGGGATGGGTTGGGCCCAGCAGCAGCATCCAGCTCCCCAGAGTGTTACACCCTGCAGGGATCCAGGTGGGACCCGCTCCCAGGGCAGGCTTGGCTTTCTCCTCCTGCCTTCCCCTCTGCATGTTCCACCAGCTTAAAGCCTCCCTGGAGCTCCCATCTGCTCCCCACACAGCCTGTAACTGTGTGTGTGATGTGAGGGGCAGCCCAGCACTCAAACCACCTTCCCAGCCTGGCATGTCTCCGGGTGTTTGTGCTTTCCCTGCCACTGCCACTCATCCAGCCCGTTTTCCCTGATCCATAAAACATCCAGCTGATGTTGATATCCCAGCAGGGCCCTGCAGCCTGGAGCTGTCACTGCTTTGCTCCAGCACTCAGGCCCAGTTACACCAGGTCACCCAGCCTCTCTGATTAACCTGTATCTCAGGAATTCACCAGCAAAATGTAAATTGAAGAGAAAAATGGAATATGAGCGCAGATTTCACCTCTTTGCTGCTTGTGACTGGGAACCACCACTGCCTGGCAAGGGAGTTTTACTGCTGGAATCTTAAGGGATGTGGGGTGTCAGGAGTGTAAGGGTGGTGCCCTTGGTCACTCAAGAAAGCAGAGTAATGAGTCAACATTACCCATCCTGATCCCTCATTGTGCCTGGAGTGGGATCCAGTGGAAGTACCCAGGTTATTTCAAGGAACTCGGGGCTGTTTTGGAGCAGCCAGGAAAAGCTGACAGTGCAGCTCCAGCCCTTTCTGCAGGGCCTGGTTGGGTCAGAGCCCATGGGAGGGAGGATGTGGATCCCTGAGCAGCCACAGGCTCAGGGCTGGGCATTCCCTGCAAAAAGCCTCCTGCATTCCCACAGACACCTGCACCAGGCTCTGCTTCACATTATCAATGAAAATACCTTCCCATGGCTTGCCAAAATCCAACAGATTCTCTTAATGGGCTGGTCTGTGACTTTCCTCACATTGAATCTCTTCTCCTACCGAGCTAATACATCACTATTTTCTTTAGCTTCTCTTTTCCCCATACAAATTTCTACTTAATTAATAAAGCCAACAATTCTTTAAGAAAAAAAAATATTTAAACCATATTTCTAAGCCTTAGAATTACTGTTCTAGCAACTAGCAGTGTTTAAAAAAATATATTAATTGCAGTTTGAGGAAGAGGTTTTGATAAAGTTGGATCCAGAAATACTTGTATTATAAATATTTATATTATAAATATTTTTCTCTCTTACCCTTATTACTGCAAATCAGTGCGATAACATTTCTGCCCTTGTTTTATTTTAAAGGATTTAAGGTGAAAATTGGAGGATTAGCAATCCAAACAGACTAGCAAGAATGCAAACAGGCTTCCAAGCCCATGTGTGAAAGTCTCTGTTCTCAAGCGAGGAGCCCAACACGGGAAGGCAGGAAAGTCTCTTCACACCTTAATTACAGCTCCTGCCAGCCACTTCAGCTCTGGAGTGGGATGTTTTCTCTGGTGAGAGGATACCATTAGCACAAGGAGCAGCATCCAGGGAAATCACCTCGCAGGGGGAACTCCTCAGGCTCCTGCTTTTAGCCACTTTGAAAGGCAAATTGATTAACACACACACGCCCGAGCTGGCTTTGCACTGACACCCAACAGCTTTGCAGTTTATAATCAAAGTGTGATTTAGGACTTTCCATTAGGGTCATTAAGAGCAGGTATTACGGCTCAGCCAGCTGTTTCAGCTATGAGAATCCTGGAATATCCTGATTTGGAAGGGACCCCTGCAGATCATCCCAGTGCAGCTCCTGTCCCTGCACAGGACACCCCGAGAGTCCCACCTGTGCCTGACAGCATTGTCCAAACCTGCTGTGCGACAAATAGATTCAGGAAAGGCATATCACTTCAATTATTCATAGCTGAAACCTTCAGCAGCTCAGAGCATAATCATGTTAGCAGCAGTATCTTCTTGGAACAGAGATTTATCCCAATTTTTAGGCAGTGCTATTCCCCTGCTCTCTGAGAGCCTCCACCACCGAGGCTGATGGGGTTTGCTGCCAGACACCTGAAGGTAAAAGGCAACTTTGCACTGGTGCCCTGTGCCAAATCCTTGTCTAATCCTTCGCACTGGATAAGGGACTGGAGCACTGCCAGGCAGCTCGGTTCAGCTGCACAGCTCCCGTACCTGGCACCCTTTGAGGCAGCTCTCTGATGCAGCCCGTGTGGATGGGGCTGGGATCCTCCCACCCTGCAGCACCACCTGCACACAGCCAAGCCTGCACAGACTGCGTGCAGCTCCTCACAGCACCGCCCTGCCGTGCAGAACCCACGGAAAACCTGCCAAGGCAATTTCAAACACCGCAGGATACACACCACCACTTTAACTGTGACAGTGTTCTCCCTCCAGGTGTGCTATTCCCAGGATGTTACAGTCCCCGTGCGTTGCACATAACAGGTTCTGGGCAGTTTCTATCCCTCAGGTAATTTCCAGCCGGACTAAGAGCCTGATTTGCTGCGTTACCTGCAGGCAGCAGCAGGAGAACCAGCAGCACATTGCCCTGTTGCCAGCCCTGATCCATCAGGAGCGTGACAGGAGAAGCAGCTGGGGAGGAAAAAAGCTCCTTGTGCAGGACAGCAACTACTGACAGCTCATCCCATGCTCTCCTGCATCTCCCTGCACTCCCACAGTCCTGAGCAACTTCCTAAATCCACAGCACAATGCACCACACTTGCTTTTTTTGTCACGCCATCACCGGAACCCAGATTCACAGCTCGGATGCTTTGACCTTGTCTGCTGCACTCCTGCATTCAGATTTTAGAATTAATCACCTAATTCCAGGTAAGTGCTGTTAAATTCGGCCGAATGGGGCGTGAATCTTGCCGGATGGGAAACGCAGGTCTCTTCAGTGAGATGGAGGAAGCCCTGCCGCGCTCCCCGTTTTGTTCCACGGCTCCAGCAGCGATTGCCTGCTCTAATTGGAGATGGGAAGACTCGCTGCGGGGTAATTAAGCAGGTGGGGAGCTCAGGAGAGCCGCCTGCCCGCACCTGGCGGTGGGATTCCCCTTCCAGAGGCACCTGCACCCGGCGGTGATTCCTCCCCTCCCTCCCCACCGCAGCCCAGGAACAGATGGAGCAATCTCCCTCCTCCTCTCCCGGCGCGGACCCCTGCTGTACCAGCGCCCCGTGCCGTGGGAATACACATAATTAGGCAAATCAATGGACAATGCAGCATATTAGAGGAGGTGGAGTTACATCAAGGCAAAACACGCATCCCTATTTATTTACTGCGGGAAATGGGAGGTTTCTGCGTAATTGCCAAAAGCTGCGGACAGGAGATGGGATGTAATCACACCCTGGAGGGTGGGGTGCAGCCAGCAGGGCACTCACCTGGACTGTCTGGAGCACAGCTGAGGGGAACTCGGTCTCATCTTGATGTTCTGTTGATTTATGCTTTAAACATCTCATTACCATTGATGAGCTGCACTCCCAAATCCCTCACACATCCATAATTAGAGAGAGGGATGTTCACAGCCACCCACCCCACCGCTGACTCCAACCAGAGCACGACTGGGGGTTGCACAATGCCAGCAGCAGCCAAGGCCAAGCACACACAGCTGCTGGCTCCTGGCAAAAGTGGCTGCTGAGCCTTCTCCTCCTGCCTCTCCCCAGGCACAGCTTTGTTTAGGGTCAGCTCTGGCTCGGGGCTCCCTGCCCAGCAGCTCCTCTGCTCTGCCTCTTCAGCCCTTGCAGCAGGACAGGTGAGGTCTCACCATATGGCACAACGAGAAAATAAAAAATGATATAAAATGAATATATTGACATAAAGAACAGGTGTGCTGTGGACAAATCCTGTCAGCAGAGATGGGATCTCATGGAGCAGGGTAACACTAAGGAGGGGGAGCTCTGGAGAGGAGGGACACAAGCCACAGCAGTGATGAGTGAGAGGCTTTTCCATTTCTGTGCTCTTCAAGGAAGGTGATCCTCCTGCCAGGATCAGTTTCCAGGCCTTGCACACATGCTGGTTTTATGCTCCAAGCCAGCTGTGCTCCAGGACTGCCTGAGAACAGGACCTGTCCCAGAGAGCCACCAAAATCCTGTCCAGGTGGTGCTGGGGCCTCACAGATGCCCTGCACAGAGGGCTCAGAGGTGTTTTAGGGAGCTACTGATACACAGTGGAGCAGAGGCCAAGCCTTCAGACACATTACATTTCTGGGATCTACTTTTGGCCAGCTTTGTCAGATTTCCAGGGATTTGGAGGAGCAGTGACTGCAGCTGGTGTGGGTGAGCAGCACAGCTCCCAAGGCACGGATGGCATCGAGTCCCTGGGATGCTGATACACAGAAAAAAGGAATTTAAAAATACATCAGAAATGGCAGATTTGAGCTTCTCACTCTGCACAAGTCAGACAGAGAAATATCCACTGTCAGATTTGTGTTTTACTTCTTTTTTTTTCCATTTCTGTGTTCCCCTTTCTGTGGACCTTCCTGAGCACATCAACATTAAAGAGAGGGACTGACTACAGAGCTCCTGGGGTCACTGGGGAGTCACATTATCTCCTACTGACCTTGCTGCTTTCTAGACCTGAAACTTTTTATCCTTTTTTCATGCTTATCACTTCTTCCACAGAAACGAGCTGCTCTTGGGTCAGAGCTGTTCTTCACAGAGCTCTGCCAACATCTTAGTCCTCACCTAAGGGACACAGATCTTGTTTTTGTGTCCAAGCATCCTCACAGTGCCATCAACTGTGCTCAGTTGCTGCTGTGTGGTGTTTTATGATATGAGAAAACATGTAAAGAAATGCAAAACAACATCAACAAGTGCATTTTGGATCTGATCTGAGTCAGGTCACCAAATTCAGCATTTGTCAAAGCGGGACTGTTACTTCTCTAAAACCTAATGATACAAAAATAGCGTTTTGATGATTTATGGTACCACAATACTACAGACCCAGAGCTGTGTCAATGCAGAATCATGCCTCACATGTGCCCACAGAAGCACAGGCTGCAGCCCACGTACCACGACAAAGGGGAGGAACAGATCCACGACAGGCTCAGGAAACACTTGGCTGACTCAGACACCGGCACTGAGCATTTGTTTGTTTGCTGTGAAGGTGTGAATACCATCCCCTGCTGAAACGCTTGGGAAGGGTCTGCAAGTCCCATGAGCCACTTCCCTGGTGCTGTCCCTGCAGACAGGCAGGCTGGGGGGACCCTCTGCTCCCTGTGCCACCACAGTGGCTCCACATTCATTTTCTTCTCCCAGCTTATCTCCCCCTGGCTTTGGAGTGCATTCTTCCTTATCTCGGAGACAAATGGCCTCCACGGAGAGCTCTAAACAGCAGAGCAATTTATCTGCCTGACATGTGTTTCCCTGTTTGTTTTCTGCAGCCTTGAGCCATCGGCTGGGCTGTGACAACACTCAGCTGTGGCACTGCTGGAGGGTCACCCGGCCCCTTCACTCAGGGCTGTGAATCAATGCCTTGCCCATATTTATCATTTATTGCACTAAATCAAGTCTAATCGATGCTTTCTCGTTTGGACGTGCAGCAAAGCCTTTACAAGCTTTCCACAAATCTGTTTGGAGTTAAAGAAAGCCGGGGGGGAAAAAAAGGTATTTAATCAATTCAGCTCTAATTTTTAATTTGGGGAAAGAGGAAAATGTGGCATTGCTCCCATGAGAAAAAGGAATAAAAATCAAAGCCCACTTCTGTTTTGCTCTTTCTGATGGTTTCCAGTGTTTCACTTGTTGCTTTTAACACTTCATTTTAAAGTACTACATGAACAAGGATGTCCCTAAGACACCTCCTGGATGCAAAGACCTAAATAAAGGCTTTAAATAAATGTGACTTCTTAGGAGTTTCTTGTCGTGTGTTTGGGGTTTTGTTTTTTGTTTTGTTTCCCAAGTGTTGATACTTCATGGACTCAGTGAGCCTCAATTTTGGCTGAACAGTATTAAACTCCACTTTTCTTTTAGAAGTGTCTCTGTGCATTCTTTCTGGAGAAGCAAGGCTTCCTTTTCACACAGACTCTGCTCATCCTGAGCACTCCACTGTGCTGGGTAGTTCAACCTCAGGTGAAATTCCAATCACCCCACATGCAAAAACTTCACCCCCCACCCCTACAGAGGTCACATAAAATCACCATCAATCCACAGCTATCAACATCCCTTATCAGCTCCACAACCAGAAAACACAATCTTACACAGTTTTCTCCAGCTCCTGATCAGCTGCAGAAGGTCTGAGTTCACCCCTGGAATCTGGGGAGAGCAGGACCATTGCTCTTTTTTTTCTGAAGTGCAATTCCCCCTTCTCTCAGACTTTGGCAGCTCCAGTGTGGATTTTATTGCTGGCATTTAGAAGAATAAGTGCTCCCTGCCACACAGGATGGGAAAGGTTTCTCCCCCAGGGAACAGAACACAGAGACTGATTAAAGGACCAGCAGGTATTTAAGAACATAAAAAATATTGGCAGGTGAGGGTTGCAGCTCTCACTGCTGCAGGAACAGAGCTCACCTGCTGCTTTCCAGCAGGGAACTGCACTGGTGAAGAGTAAGTCCTTTAGCTTAGGGTTTTTATACACTTTTTAATAGAAAAAAGGTTGAAAAGTAATCAAAACTTGCTTCTCCAGAGGAGTGAATCAGGTGCTCCTGTTGGATCTGTGTCCCTGCTGAGCCAAACGTGGTGATCCACATGCCATCTTCCCAAATCCTTCTGCAGAAACTAGCTAACAAAAAAAGCAGATGATTTCAGTAATATAAATTAGCTAGCAAACTGTACTAGCCTGACTGGATTATTTAAACATCTTAAAGGCAAAAAAGGATAAGTTGGCCAAAGCTGTGGGACAGACTAACAAAGCCAGGACTACCCAGGCCAGGTTTGCTCTCAGTCCTGTTCCAAGATCCACAAACAGTGTTGTTCCTTCACTTTGGTTAACATTGCTGTGGTGGAACTGAGAGCATCTGTAGGGAAACATTAAATAATTGGGATTTCTGTTCTTTAAACAGTAAACAGAAGGAAAGTAGAAACATTTCAAAAATAGCACAAAATAATGAATATGTAATAAAAATGCTGAAAGAACTTATGGAAGAACTGCAGAGATAGAAATTTCTATCTCTTAGACAAAATACATAACCACTGGATCTTGTATTGATGACATAGAAATGCCTTTATTTTGTACAAAAAAAATACGGAATTTATATAATTTTAAATAATTTGCCATCAGTATTTAAACTTCTAAACTTAGAACCATTATTTGATGTTGTTTGCTATGAAGCATTGAAAAATAACAGTACAATGTCATAAACAAGTTTATACAAACATAATGAGGATATTTTTCAAGTAAAGCCCAACAGCTAAAGAAAATTAAAATGAGTCATTTCAGTTGTATTTGATTAGGACATCATTCTATCACTGAATAAAGCTTAATGAAAACAGTTTCTAGACATTTATTGAAATTATACATTCTCACATCAAATATGAGACTCTGTTGAATTGAAGAAAAATAAAAATTAACTGTGAGAGTAGCACACAGTCCTATCAATTCTTTTCAAAGCAGTCTTGTCCTCCAACAAAAAAGAAAAACATTTTTGTGCAGCACAGGACAGCCTTGGGACAGCTCATTATAGAACAAGCTGTGAGCTTGTGGGTCACACTGTGCTCCTGCACAGTCCTTTAGTCTTCATCCTCATTTGTGCTGCAGAGAAAAAGCAATGGGTTTGGCTTGGGAGACACCTCCAAGAAATTTCCCTTCCCAGCAGCATCTTCTGAAAATCTGTCAGGCTTGGGTACAGGGCTTTCTTCTTGTTCCTGTGAAATGCAGCCTGCAGTAGCCAATCCTTCAGGCTGCTCTGAAAGTCTCATTGCAGAGTGGATTTGCATTTCTAATTCTTCCACCAGTTTTCCAGGAGGAGTTGGAGACTGGAAGGCAACCTTTGATTTTCCATCACCGCCCTCCATCGAAGTGCCGGTGCCCTGCCTTAATCCATTACAGTCAATAAGTGGAGCTGTCCTCTCCTCCTGGAGCCTGCCTTGGAAAGAATTTATTTCCCCATCCTCGCTGGTCGAGGACTCCTGCTCATCTGAATCAGAGCCTTCTGTCTCAGATGATGAAGTGCTGCTGGATTCTTCAGAGTCACTTGTCTCCGACTCGGAGCAAAGCAGCTGTTGCTTGGAAACTGTGCCAGCAGCTTTTAACGCCTTCTCTTCCTCCTGTACCAGCACTGCTGCTGCTTCCAGCTCCTCCAGCTCCAGCCCCATGTGGGACTTGCTGAGCGTGGTTTTCTGCAAGGACTCACAGAGTGCAGCCAACTTTTTTGCCCTTTAACAAAGAACAAGATATGTTATTGAACCTGACAAACAGAACTTTCCCATTTGATAACAAGAACATGAATCTTAAACATTTTTTCTGTTTGCTTAGTATGCAAACGACTTTCTTCTTCAATCCTGATTGTAAAAGTCAATGTTACAAGAGGAAAAAAAATAAATCAGACGGATTCATAATTACAATTATTTAGGGTAACTTTTCCCACAAGGTTAGACAACAGCCCACTGAAAGGCTTTGAGGACACCTTCCTGAAAGATCCTGCTGCTGGATGCTTCAGCAGGGCACAGCAAGGGAGAAGAGATTTCAGAACAAAGCTTTTCAGGTTTGCTGTCTTTAACAGCCACATTCTGCAAGCACAGGGCTGGCTGGCTGAAGTTTATGTGCAGCAAAATCATTTTGGTCGCCTACCCTCCCAGATATATCTGTGAAAAGCATATGAACCAAGAGAATAGGGCTGATTAGTGACCCATGCTCCTCCTCTCCCACCCAGCCTGGTGCACACGAGCACAGGAGGGGTTCAGTAACTCTGGCTGCAGATGTACTTCACCCTTCACTTGGAATTCAGCTGAAATATAATTCAGCAGGAGTAACCATTTAGATAAATGCCCTAATAAAGCAGACACACCACATTGGCTTCAAATCTCGGGTCCAGCCCCATCCATTTCCTCGAGTGCTGGAAGCCAGCACGTGCTTTACCAGAAAAGGGCACCATGGATTTATAAATAGAGACTGGACAGTAAGAGAGGGGAAAATGGGTATAAAAACCCAAACATACATCCTGTTTCTTGTTGTGGAGTTTTGCCTCAGACTATCAATCAGCTTTTCACCACTTCCTGCAGCAGCAGGTCTGCTATAAATCCTGCAGTAACTGACTGGGTTTCATTTCCTCTGCCAGAGCTGTGAACCTGCAGGCATGACACACTGACACTGGAGCAGGGAGCTGGGGATGTAATACACAGCTCCTGTGAGGCACAAGTTAAAGTGCTTGTTCTCTCACTTGAATGATTTTAAAGATCTTTATATTCTATTTCCCAGGGGGCATAATTACTCAGTATAACATAGATGCTTCCACTTTATTTTTTTTTTTTTTTTTTCCTCCTAAAGGAATTGTATTTTTTAAATGGGGGAAGGGAAATTCAGTGCAGCTTCTTCCATGTTTTACAGACAGTGTAATATTTAAATGCTTTAAAAACTTGGAATAAAACACACTAGACTTCCTTAGTTCAACCCACAGACTAGGAAACTGAGAAATAACTTTCCCAGAAGTAAAGCAACAGAAAACAATTTACATTTCTAGAATTTTCAAATCTAAAGCTAAGAATTAAATGCAACATAAAAGCAGTAGGTCGTTTTTGCCTAAAGCAGTAAGTTGTTTTTTTAACTCTTGGCCACATCAGATATTTGATGTCCCTGTTCATTGCAGGAGGGTTGGACTAGGTGGCCTTTACAGGTCCCTTCCAACCCCAAATATTCTGACTCTACAAAAAGCCTCATTTCAAATGCTTCTTCCCAACTTTCACTCTGCTCATCCAGAATCTACAGAACTCAACTTTGCAATATGACACAAATTCAAAACTGTCACCTCTTAACAATTTTACACAAACCCAAAAAACTCCACTCCCCAACTCTGCAATTTTGTATTTAAAAAAAACCAAAACAACAAAGAACACTTAAAGAACAGGGTTGTTTCTTTTCTGCCCTGTGCAACTAAGAGAATTACAATTAGCCATCAGTTCATCTCCTTTAAGGAAATTATCTAATTTGAAAGAGAGCCAAGTTTCAGGAGTGCATTTCACATCAGCCTTAAGAAAAGGTGGCAGAACTCCCTGGACAAAAAAAATGAGGCACACAGACTAAAAATCAGCATGGAAATGCTTTCAAAAGAAGGTGGCTCTCTGAGCTGATGGTTTCCCCAAGGTGAAAGATAAGCAACAATTCAGGAAAACAAAAATGAGACACCTGAAATGAGATCTTGTGTAGAGAGACCTGAAGTAAACAGGCCCTGCTGTTTCCAAAATCTTTGGAGTAGTGTTTGAGAGGTTAGACAGCAAATACTTTAATTTTTCAAGTATGATTAATGGAATCCATGATTACTTTAAGACATGCTCATTCAGCATGCACATTTGTGGTAATGATATCTTATTATTATGGTAATAGTGTTCTTACATAAACATGCATAATAGGTTTTAAAGGTGCTACACATGATAATTATTAGTTATCACAATGTCAGTTGCTTAAGGAAAATGTTTAATTACAGGTTAAACTGATCAGATGCATGTTTTGTTTAATGCATAGCTTTGAGGAACAGATAAGAGAAGCATCTCGGGGCTTGTCCATGTAGTCTGGAATTAAAATTCCAAGACAGAACTACAGTAAATCCTTGTCTAGGCACAGGAGAGTTTCTTCAGGTGCTAGAAGAAGAAAAAAAGTCTTGTTCTACAGATCTTAGACTATAAAGGAGTAAAAATGGGCTGAAAAGAACAAAGAATCAAAGGAGATTTTGCAAATAAAGGGAGATGGATAGAACTCTGAGAAAAATAAAAGAGGATTATGGCAACAGGAAGGGGAAATCATTAGAGGTTTACAGCAAAGCCACCTGTAGCAGCATGAGGAGAAGAGATGGTGATGGGACTGACTGCAGGACTGGGACTGAGTGACAACCAGGGTGGGAGCAGAGCAGGACACAACTCCAGGTAAAGCCAAATTCCTACAAGCTCCAGTTCTGCGTGTTCCAGGGAGTACAGAGAGCACCAGCATCTGAAGAGTCAAGATAGCTGTTATCTCTAGAACATAGAGCTATGAGGAAAAAGTCTCACTGCAGACAGACATCAGGGATTTGATTGTTTCCAAGGAAGATTTCACATAAGCTGGTAGGGAAGACAAAAAACAACCCAGTCACTGACAGTAAAAAACAAATGCAGGACTTGGGTGGGGAGCACATCCAGCCACAAAATCCTCATTTTTCCCAAATGATGAAGAAAAAAATAAATATGCTTTTGTACACTATGTCCATCAGTAAGCACTACATAAGAAAAATGTTTTAAGAAAGAGTGTTAATAGCTCAGACCTTCCCATCTGCCTGGCAGTTCCCTTAATGCAGCACTCTTGTTTTAGCAGTTATGTTAAAAAGACCAAACAACTCAAAGAGAGGTTGAAAATATTAAAATCAGCAGTCTGCTCCTCATTCTGAATGGTGGTGGCACTGCATACTCAATCATGGCAGGGGAATTATAGATCTAAAACACTCTGCAGATTATTTGCAAACATGGGAGTGAATGTCACTGCCCAGCACAGCTGTGGCTGGCCCTGGATCCAAGGCCAGGCTGGATACTGGGGTTTGGAGCATCCTGGGACAGTGGAAGGTTAAACTGGCTGAAACTGGCTGATCTTTAAGGTCCCTTCCAACCCAAACCATCCCATGGCTCCATCAGAGATTGACATCGGCAGCACAGCATCCCAAAGCTGGAGTCAGTAACATCCTGCTGTGGAACAGAAAGTGACTCTTCCTGCACAGGCACAAGCTCCAGCTTGCTTTTGTTTTTGTAAACAATAGAAAGATTATTTCTACTGGCCCATCAATTTGGCTTTGCATTCACAGATGTATACCAACATCCCCTGTTCTGAAGTTCTGTGTAAACAAGGTGTAAGACATAGCAAAACCCAGCAGAGTCTCCCTGCTATCTCCCCTGGCTCAGTCCTGGCCAAGTGACAGCTCAGAGCTGCCAGGGCACATCAAGCTGCTCCTGCCCCAGCCCAGCTGGAAAGGAAGCAAGCACAGGACCCTCAGTATCACAAACACAGACAGCAGCTCTGCTGGCCAGCCTGGTGTGTGAATGGGACCTAACTCATCTTGGAATTAACTAAAAATTACATTGCTCACACGTGGTTAGGACCCACTCAGTGTTCCAGTGGGAATCAGCGCTCCATGCTGGCAGGACTCAGCTCACAGGGCTGCTGAGCCCTGTTTGAGAGTGTGGAACACTTTACATTAATTACTTTAAGCCTTGCAGGCAAGATAAACAAGTCTCAGAGCAGCAGAGTCGTCAAGCGCAGACGTGCCCTGGGCCGGCTACGAGCGGGGCTGTGTCCCTGCCAGCAGCCAGCCCTGCTGGGCCTGCAGCTCCTCAGGATGCAGCCAAACACAAACCAGCAGCCTGCTGTGCCACTCAGCAGGGCTGACACACACACAAAGGGCACTTATTTAACTTATCTCCACTCAGCAGGAGCTCTGGACACACAGGATCCATCTCGCAGTAAAGCTGCTGCATTAAGCACAAGGCTTCCTGTCTGTTGCATCACAAGAGCCTTAATTTTATATCTTTAACATACAAGTTACCAAGTTTAAAGAGAAAGCATCAGGCTATATTTACATTACCTTTCTCTACAAGGCCTAGCAAAACTCAGGCTTAGGAGAGAAAGTTTCACAGACAGCCTCTTTCTCTGATAAAACAGATAAGATACCAAGCAATACAACCAGACCAGTAACCCCACTTTAAATGTGTTCCAAATTACATACCTGGCAGCACTGCTTACAATTTCCCACAATTATTCATTTAGCCAGAGGCACTGCAAGTATTAAGACAGTTCTAGAGTTAATATTATCTCAGACATCACCAGATATTATCCCAGAGTCTCAGCAGTTCAGATACAGAGAGTGTGCAAATTTACTATCTGCGAGACATTGAAATGCCAGTTAAACTACAATGAAGAATGAAATTTTCTCCTTGCCACCAGACTGGCTGAGGACAGGCTGCAATAGGACATCACTGGTGTTTCTGCAGGGTCTGTCACCAGTGAACAAAAGGGCACCTGCAAAGGGACAGGCTCTCCACACCCTTCAGGTGGTCACATTTTCCCCTGCCCAAGGATTCCATCCATCACTGTCTTCCTGCCCAAGCCTTATTTGCCTACACATCAGGGGTATGAAGAGACATTGTTCAATGTCCAGTCTCCAGATAATGCTAACTGAACTCCCCATGGAACTCTGTCACAATCCTTTTGGAAATTCATATCCCTGTGGTAGTTAAGTCCAAATTCTCTTAAAGCAGGACGATCAGCAAGTTACAGCCAAACACAAAAGCAGAAGATAAGTGAGCTCATACAAGAACAACACAGTTGGCAGAGCACTTGACTAGTCCATCAAGAAGAAAATAAATGGTTCTTTGCCCTAAAATTCAGATGCAGTTTCTATCTAATACCAAACAGCTACTGGAGCAACCAGACTGGTGATTTTGGGGAAACCTTTAAGCTGGTAGCTGAGATCACCCTGGTCACTGATCAGCACATTCTGAGAGATAGGGGGGGAGGATAAAGCAGAGGAAAGGCACATTCTCAAATGGCTGTGACAGAACTTAAACTTCAGGGGTTTAGCCCAAAAGCAGCAGAATTCCTTCAGAAAGGCAACTAACAATGAGAAACATCCCTCCACACCTGATACACATTTTGAGGCAGCTTGGAAAAAAGATTGAATTCTTATGATACAGAATTGACAGACAATTTGATTTTAATAAAATATTCAAGACATGAAAGAGTCTAGGTTTGATCAGCTCTGACTGGTAAGACACAGGAGCAATAATGATGATGGTGTTGAATACTAAAGCAGAATTCATTAATGCAGAAACAGCTCGAGTCAACAGGCACAAAATTGCATAAATGGTCCAACAATGAGGTTAGATCACAAAACCCCTCCAGTTCAGGAAAAGAACCCTTACAAATGGACATTTAGGTGCAATAATAAGAAACTCATCACACTAAAGGCACCATCCATTTGCCCAAACCACTCTTTAAAAAGTCATGGGTTACAAAAGGACTTGGGCCTCAGAATCTGCCTGGAGACATGAGAGTAAGGCTCAATTACATCTTTTAGAGTGTGTTTTATAGCATCTCACATATTTCACCATTTATTATTTCACTTTCAAGGTTATTTATAATGAGTGCTTCAATTATACACTAGTCAGTGACCTCCAATCACAGTGAAATAGCTTTGAAAAAGCCAGTTCAAGATCAAGGAACAAAAATACTCCAAAGAAGTTCCAAAGGAAATTCTGAGCAGAGAGTAATCTTGGTGTTAATAGTGCCATCCACTTTGCCTGGCATGCACACTGCTGTATTATAGACCATGACAACAACTAACTTTACACTGTTTTTATTGCTAAAGTACCTCACTGCAATCTGTGCACAGATTTTATTTCATCCATATCTGGGAACAAACTATTCAGGTTAAAACTTAAAGCACAATACTACCATGAAGTTTAAGGCATGAACTGAAAAATACACACAGCACCTTAACAAAAATGGCAGCAAAAGAGCAGAAGAGCACAGAAAATATTTTATAATCCTCACAAAGATGAATAAGTAACTTCTACTAAATTTCTTTCTAGCCTTTATTAGCTGGTTAGCTCATCATACCCTACCTGGCTTAGAAGATCTGAAAGAATCACAGAAGAGGTCATACAATTAACAGAGATAAAAACAAACAGCACCATCCAACAGTTTCATGTGCTCAGTTTATTATACACTTTTATAGTAAGAGGGAGAAGCCATAAATTACTCCATTAAAATCTCATTAGCTCTGATCAATGAGTACAGAAGATAATGGAAGAATGTTAGTAAAAGAATAACAGGACCATTTTCTTCAGAACTTAGGTAAAAATTGACCTAAACTTTAACTAATCTTCTACCTTATCTGCAACAAAAGACAGATGAGACTAAACACAACAGCAAAACCACAACATTTGTTCACAGGAATTAGTCCTGGATTAATCACTGTTTTCATGGGAAAGAAACAAAGCGTCTCCCCAACACAAAGACTACATAATTTCTAAACTTTGAATCGGTACTCAAAAAAAAACGTGCTCAGTCTGTGCACTTTTATGAAACTGCAGGTAGGAATTCATGCTGTCTCTGAAGATGATGGACTCTGATTTTTAGCCTAAATAACTTAGACTTACACAGTCACACTGTCCATGTCCACACTGACTGTTAATAATTTCCTTTCTAACAACTCCTGGAAACAGCAGGCAACTTCATCAAATTTAAGAGCAACTACAATTTAAAGATCTTTGAATTCTTACATATTTCATGAAAATAAGCAGAGGGATGAATAATGAGCCTCCTGGGACAAGGCTGGCAGGACACAGCTATTGTGTCTTGCCTTGGTGGGAGGCCAGGGCAGGCACCCACCAGCCAGCTGATCCTGCTAATTCCAGCTCTGGATACACATCGTGCCTGGTGGAGGTGTCCAAGGATGTGGGGAAGGGACAAGAGCACAAGGCTTGGGTTGGGAATTTTATAAAGTCTTTTTTTTCCTCCTTTCCTCAGACACCAGACAAAGGAGAGACTGGAAAAGCATTCCCTGCACAGCAAATCTTCACTGCAGGAAAATCACACTGAAAAATGAATGCTGGGTTCAAAAAATGCATCTCCCTGTGAGCAAGATGCCCCTGCTTCAAATGGAGAGGAGCAGAAAAAGCAGAAATGCAGCTCCAAGAGACTACTCCGGACATGAGAACCTCCCTTCTGTGCAGGTGACAAAACACAGCCCTGCCCCATAAACAAGGGCTGATGGGGAGAATCCAGCTGGCTTAAGGGGAACATAAAATGCTTTAATCTTGGAATCCTGGCTTTCAAAGGGCATTAGGTGGATTCTGAAACCAAGAGAGTGATGTACTTGCACTGCAATCCAACTGGCAGTCTTGTAAACATGAACTGCTATCTACATAGCTTAAAGTATTACAGTTTGTTAACCATAAATCAAATATAAAACATAGCACCATCGTTTCAATTTAAGTGACTTCTTTTATGTTAGTAAGTCTGAATGTTTCAAGTGACTTTCCCCCCATATTTATTCTGAAATTCCACAGTGCTTCTTTCATAATGAATCTAAATACTGCATGAGCTGAACTTCACATTTATAAATATTTAAAAAAAAGATGAAGCTTTCCAATATAACATCTTACTTTCATTACTTGGTCTTTTTGATAAGTTGAAACCAAACAGATCATGGATTATAAAAGAAATCAAGTACAGCTTACTTATGTAGATGATATTATGAAAATATTCGTAAGAGAAAACAGACTTGGAATTAATACTGGACTATAAAAAGAAACTGAAGAGTATTTATATGTTTTAAGAATAGTTTAATGGAGCTCTGTTGCCAAAATAGCTCCAGTAAGTTGCAGCCAGTCCAAACATCTAATAATGGCACAGCTTCCAAAGTCATATAGGATAAACACAAATAATGAAAGATGAATAGATAACTCACCACAAAACAGATGCAGAGAGAGATTTTATAAACTGACAGTAATACTGGCTGTGTTACAGAAATGGAACACTGACAACTGTTCTGCATTAGCCCCTCTCCCTCAAGTTTCTTTGCTGCCATTACCTAGAACTTGGTCATCCCAACACTGCTGGTGATGCAGGAGAAAGCTCTTCTCATGCTGCAAATCAGACAATTTGTGTCACAGCATGGGAGCAAAAAGTACTCACACAGCAGGGCAGAAAATGTGAATTTTAGTGACAGGATAATGCTAGCAAAGTCCTGTATTACAAAAATAACAATGGCAGGGAACAGGCTTAAAGGCACAATTACAAACATTACTCCAACGTGATCCTACCCCTTTACCAAACAACACAGTGGGAGTGATCAGAGTTCAGCTCTTCCACTGCTCCATCACTGTGACTGACACCTGAACACTTGAAGCGAAAACACCACCTGCAGCCCTCTCAGTCCATTCTCAACTCACAGTTTGAACAGGAAAAGACACCAAACCCTGCAAACTCCTGGCAGGAAGGCAGATGTTTGCAGGGGCCTGAGGTGAACAGCCTGCTCTCAACTCTTGCCACATCCCCTGTTGTGTTTGGGCAACTGTTCCCAGCTGCTCTGGGGCACCACTGAACAAGGGGGGATGGCTTAAAACTGCAGCAGGGTCCAGTTAGATTAGATGTAAGAACAGTTTTTAACAAACAGGATGATAAAACACTGGAAAAGGTTGCCCAGGGAAGCTGTGGCTGTCCCATCCTGGAAATACTCAAGGCCATGTTGGACAGGGCTTGGAGTAACCTGACTGAGTTGAAGATGTCCCAGCTCACTGCAGGAGGGTTGGACTGGATGGTGTAAAGGTCCCTCCCAAACCAAACTGTTCTAGGATATTATGATCATGCCTCATAGAAATTATTGTTATTATTATTATTGTTGTCAAGCTGGCTGCTGAGCAGGTTGGAAACAAAGCAGGAAGATGTTCCCAGCCTGGAGCTCAGCTTCCCCCTTGGACCAGAGCTGCACGTTCCACCTACCCAGAAAAGCAAGGACTGCACGAGCTCATCCTTCCCCTCATCAAACCAGAAATCCACACAGCTGAGCTGTGCTGCCTGAAAAGACATGACACAGATCACTGACCCTTCTGCAGGCACACAGGAACTGCCTGCCAACAACTTTGGAAAATCAAAGCAGTAGCCTGAGGGGGCAAAAAAATGACTTTCTTCTTTTGCCTTCTCTGCCCACAGCAAGGCACATTCAGACACAGCCTGAAGGAATCTGAGCTATAGAAAAGTGATGGAATAAATAAGAAAAAACAACAGAGGGCAGGAGAGCAAAAACATCAAAGAAAACTGCAGCTAGCAGCTGGAAGGAGAGATTAAATCCCTTGTTAAAAATCCATGTTTTACAGGGCTTGCTAAAACATACATGAGGGGGAATTTCTGGTATTATACACACCTGTCTATCACCTTTCTGAGCCCTAAGGGCAGTGTTTTGCCTCAAGGCTCTTAAATCAGTGTAGTAGATTAGTTGGGTATTGTTATTTACAAGTGCTCTGTGTGCACCTCCTGCTTTTCAGACACCTGAAATGACAGCTCAGGCATTAAACAAGATGCAGGACCTAAGGAGAGGCACTGGCAGCAAACAAACAAATTGTTTTAAAAACACTGAAAGAGGAGGCACACAGAATGTACCTACAAATTATTAGTTACCGTTTTCAAATGCAAGAACTGTGATCTAAGGTGTATGAGCAGATGACTTGGGATGAAAATAAATAAATTTGGGGGTTCTACCAACAGTCAACACACTCTTTGATAAACTGGTAAAGTCCCACCTAAGTTTTAAGGAAAATGATGGCATTTCCTGCTTTAGTAGCATAATAAATGGCTCAGAATCTCTAATACTTTCTGTATCAGACCCAGAGCCCAGGTTTGAACCAAAAGGTATTTATCTGAGCTGTGCAATTTTGATAGAAACAAGTAAGAGTATACAGAATTACCCAACAACACAGGAAGAATGAGTCAATTACTTTTCACTAGGAAAATGTGAAAATTTATTGCTGTCTGAATTTTTCCTGTTCAAATACACCATGTGGTTTTGTTTTTTTTTTTTACACAACTCAATGGCTAAAACCTGAAATCTCTGTCCCACCATACTTGTAGACAAGTCCTAACCAACCTTTAATTTTCTTACCAATTTATTTGATGCCTTGGCTTAACAGGTCACTCAGACATTTACATTCATGAAGTATTTCCCCCCTTAATCCTCTCCAGTTTTCAACATCTTTTTGAACAAGCACTAGAACCAGTGTTTTAACACAGTCTTACAAATGATGCATTTTAAGGTCATGCCACTTCCTTCTTCTCAATGATACTCCTCTGCTTCTTCAGCTGAAGTGCACTCACCCTCTCACCTGCTCAGGTTCAAACTGTTCTCAAGCATGACCCAACCTATTTTTCTGATGCTGTTGCCCTCAACTGACTTTTATTCTCTAATCCATAACTGTGCTCTACAAGCTTTTACTGAATGTGTCATTTTAGACTCACTTGTATTAAAATGCACATTGTTCAAATAAGCACTTATGGCAACTGTAAGGCAGCTTATGCAATTCATTTTATACCTTTAAATAAATAACAATGCCACAAAAAATTCTAGCAGGAGGCATTATGTATTTTCTTACAGATTTTTTAAATATGCATTAAATTAATCTCAAAGACCATGTGAAGTAGCCACTCATTATTGGTAAGAGCAGCTGGGACAGCTCAAAGTTAATTCAGCACTCCAGGCCACCAAGGAAGTGAATGGGAGGCAAACCCAGCACAGCATGAGTACTCCAAGCAGGCAGCAAACAGTGCTGCACACTGAACTGCCTGCCAGCAGCAGTAATGCCAGCTTGTAAAACCTGCTAAGAAGGAATTACAATAATTGGGGATTGTAGTCATGAGCTACAGTAATTGGGGATTGTAGTCCTGAGCTACTGCAGAAGTCCTGACAGGACAGTCAGGGTGCAGCCTGAGAAACCCCAGCTGCCTCACCATGTCCCAGGTGTGACACCAGCAGCACCAAGGTTTTGGGGTTTGTGCTTGTACCTGCATGGCTCTTAAAGAAGCAGAACAGCAAAGGAAAGAATAGCCTTCAAATTAAAAATCTTCAAAATAGGAGGTTTTTTGTTTTGCAGGGAGTGGGGGCAGAGAATTATGTGGCTTCAGTGCATCCACAATGTCATTAAAAAGTTATTGTCAGAAATATAATCCTCTCACTGCAAAACAGATCAAAATAGATCAAATAAAGGGGTTTTGTGATGGGGTTGTTACAATACCTGGTAAGTGATCACAACTGGCTACACAGAACATAAGCTAGAAACACACACTAATGGCAAAGCTGCTTTCAAAGCAGCACCATGAAAGCAATTTGTCTTTTCTCTGCACCACACCCTGAAAACTGGAGTTTTAATCAAACCTGAAACTACTGCAGCCTCCACTAACCTAAGGCTGACATGGGCAGCAATAAGGTAAAGTCAAACCCAAACCCAGGCAGAGCAGGGAGCAGCTGCCCATGACCCTCTACCACAGAGAAACACAACACCATGAGGGGCATTTTCCCCAACTGGATGAAGTGCTTTAAACGTGCTGTACAAATCAGATTAATCCCACAGAGCCAAGAGGCAGGATTTTCATCCAGAATATATTACTGCCTATGCCTTTGTTCTTTGGAATCACTGCTGCTGGATCCAGGAGGTTAACAGCTGAAAATTAGCATATTCCTCTAACATTTGAGAATGCTTTAAAGCACCAACTCATTTTTATTATGTGTTAACATATTCCCTCTTCCCCCCATTGCAAATCAAAAATTTAATAAACTATCATTAGCAGTGCATTTGAAAATGTTTTAGGACAGTTTTGTTCCTGAATGCTACCTGAACTCAGTATTTTCTCTGTGGAGGTGCTGAGGCTACAGGAGTAACTCCATTCACTCTTTTAGTAGGACAGTCCTGAGTTTCAAATGTTACAATTAAACCCTCCCTAGGAACAGGAAAATGCCATAAAAGTGAAACAGGACTTGATGAGTATGGGCAGGTTTAGATGGGAGGCCAGGCTGGAGCACCCTGGGATGGTGGAAGGTGTCCCTTTAATGTCCCTTCAGCCCAAACCATTCTATGAACCTATGAGTATCAACCCTACAAGCAGCAAAAAAGCAAATACCAAAAGACTTTTGAAAGCCTGGCTTGTGTCTTTTCAAGTATTTTGAGCTTTTCAAAACCCCAAAACACTAAAGAAAACAAAAATGCCAAGAAGAAACAGCTGCAAAAATGGCACAATCAAGATCTTTTCTACACACTTTGAAACATTTTTCAAAGTTTTCCAGCTTTTAGCAAATAATAACCAAATCAAATTTCTTCAGTTTGCAGATAAATGATCCATTTCACAAATTTTAATGTGCCATCAGAATGTATGTTAAAATTATATTTAGATTCATTGAAAGATCATATTTGACTACAGAAGTTTAAAGATGTTTATATGTTACAAAGTATTTTCCCAAATCTAGCAAAAGACTGAGGTAAAACCAATGCAATGGACTGAAACTACAATACTTAAAGCTGAGTTCTTGTTCTTCACTCCCTTGTGCACTTTAGGATGTGACACAGGCAGTAAAAATCCTGTATTCCAAATTTTTTTTTTTTTTTCTCAAAGTCCTGGACTCATTCATGCCTTTGCAGCATCAGGCCTTAACACTTTAGGGCAACATTACACTGTATTGATTAAACAAGGGATTCAGGAAACCTGGGGAAAAGAGAAAAGGGCCTGAACAGTCACAGTGGATCTCATCACCTCCGTGACATGCTGTGAATGTAATTAATCCTACATTTATTTAGGAGAAATTCACATCCTACACATCAAGCAGCAACTCCCTGCTGGCTTCAGGCTGGGTAATTACAGTGCAACAAGGACGAGGCTTCGATTGTAAGGAAGAGATGAAAAGGAAAACAGACCTATGAGGCCAACCCACCTTTCAGGGGCTGTCTCACCTGCAAACCAGGAGAAGCAAATATGACATGCTCAGGAATGTCTGATTTTAATTTAGTTAGTTCCAATGAAGACAGCAGCTTTTACAGAGACTGTATAGATGCCACCAGGAATCCTGGTTTTCACTTTAAATCAAGGAGTCCATGCTGGAACTGGCACGTTACACCTACAGTCACCAAAATTAGCAATATTACATTTGTCTCAGGGTGCAGAGCACGTATTTGTGAAGGATAACAAAGAAGTTGCAGATACAGTTCCACAGAACACAGCAAGGCAATTTAACAGCTCAGGTGTCTTCACTCACAGCTCTCCTTCACTGCACGTGTTGAAGCTACTACAAAATACAACACAAACAATGATCTTTATAATCTTATGGTAAGTCAAAAAGTAGAAAAACATATATGGGATCCGACCTTCTTCTGCACACACCAGATCCATGAAACTGTGAGAAGAAACAGCTGTACAACAGAAGGCTGGATGGATGAGTAACCTGGTCTTGTGGAAGTGTCCCTGCCCATGGCAAAGGGCTGTCAGTGGATGATCTTCACAGTCCCTTCCAATCCAAACCACTCTGTGATTCTATCCTTCGAGCACTAAACCCTGGAAAACTGCCAGCAACACTCACAGCTTCACCTCCAATTCAGGAACACAGACAATACACATTTACAAATAGTAAAATGGCACACATTTAAAGCTAAATATGCATGTAAATATTTGGTAAAAATACTTGAAATTGCCATGGGATGGAGCTATTCCCTTAAGCAGGGTGCAGAATTGCCTGTACTGCCTGCCTGGCCAAGGACTTGAGAAAGCTGTTCAGCCTCCCACTCCTGTCATGGCCAGCAGGCACACATGTACAACAGCAGCCAAAACCCACCCTGTGAATAGAGCCTGGCACAAAGGGGAACACAAACACTGGAGAAAGACAGCAGGCCACACAAAGGAACCTCAGCACAGCAGGGGACAGTGGGTAAACCTTCTGACTTTTCTAAAGGACACAGCTCCTGTGGGGTCACAGACAGACTCCTGACAAAGGAGGAAAAGCTCTCCTGCAGTAAATGCACACCTGGATTGCCCTGGTCTCAGCTGCCCAAACTGCAGCCATTAACTGACCAGTGGTTTCCCCCAAAATCCTTCTCTCCCTCATCCCCTTCTGCTTAAAGGAAGGTGTGAAAGACTGAGAAAACCCCAGACTTAGAACACCAATTCAGTTCTGATTTCACCTCAGAGGGGCTGCCATATGTATCAGAGCAGCTTGTAAAAGCTCGGACCTAAAGAACAAAAGCATGCAAACCAGGCAAATTAAATTTAATTTTATTATGGAAATGAAAGCAATAACAGAAGTGACAGCAGGGTGGATGATAAGCTCACTTAGCAGGGGGATCAAATGAAGTGATGACATGTCATTATGACCTCAGGGGTTAAAGATGCAATTTTCCATCTGGCTGCATCTGGCTTTTCAACAGAAATGTTGACACCACCTGCTGAGATTTACCACAAGCTGCCTCCATAGGTCTTTGTCAAGCTTTTGTTACCCAGGTTAACATTTACTTTTCCCTCTTTTCTGATGAGTTTGGCTGAGCAACACGCTCCCTTTCTTCAAGACCTAACAGCACTTAAAAGGATTTACATGCCAGTTTACACAGTGGATGGAATTATTAATTGTTACTTCACAAGCAGCTTGAAGGGAAATTCTAGGAACCTAGAGCAGGTAAAAACTAGCTTTAAGATAGCAAGCAGAAAAATGAAATTTTAAGCTACACTTGCTAATATCTTCTATTGTCTAAGACATTTGGGAATGTACTTTTCTCTTAGTAACGGGCATTTGAATAAAGAAATTTAGTAATTTTTCTGGGAGGAAAAAAAAAATCTAAAAAAATCCTTAGAATTCCAAACCTAGCTTGAAGTCCCCATCCTCAACTGACTATTAGCCACCTGTGTGTGTTTTATTCAACATGTTCATCATTTCCAATTCTGGATACACTGTGCTTAAAATAAATCAGCTTTTGCCAGCCCAGTGACACATTCAGTTATTCATCTAATTTACCCACAGCCAAACTATGATCTCAAAGCAAATTTGTAATCAGCTATTGACACACTGCTGGCTGTAAGGATTTTGCATCCACATGCAATATTTATAAAAGTCAGTACCTACCAGGGGTGTTTCTCTTCATCTGAAATGGGACTGTGTGCTCTCTTTCACTGGACATATCCATTATGGTTTAGCCTGTGCCAAACTTCCTTCCTAAACCCAGAGATCTGTGCCAGCACAGGTGAGCTGAAGAGCTTGTTTCCAGCTGCCTTTAAAGTGCCCAGATTCTTCACTAAAAAGAACCTACAGTCTGTTTTAACTGTTAAAAAAGAGGCCCTAACCTCTGCCAGGAGTTTGTTGCCTACAAACAAAGGAAAGAGGAGCAGAAAAGGAAAACCCTCCATGGATTTTGAGAGTACCCTCAGGCACAAAAAGACAGGAGGAAACAGAGGCAAAGGAAGTTAATGAAGCCTGTATGAAGCAAATAAGAGCTAAGAAACAAAACAGGGGAAGCATCCAGACTGACTGGTGATGGAAATAACTGTAACACTGAAAGACCACCACAATAATATATATAAACACCTTCCCCTCCCAAAACTCTTACACCACAACAGCAATTATAGAATCACAGAATGGTTTGGGTGGGAAGGGACCTTAAAGCTCATCTCAATCCACCTCCCTGCCATGGACAGGGACACATTCCAGCATCCCAGGGTCCTCCAAACCCCAGTGTCCAACCTGGCCTTGGACACTTCCAGGGATCCAGGGACAGCCACAGCTTCTCTGGGAAACTGTGCCAGTGCTTCAGAGGGAATTAACAGAGGGATGCCACAACTTTCTTCCCCTGCAAGGGAAGATGTACCACCCTCCTCTCCAGGTGCCTCACCTTGGGGAGCTGGGACCCCTGCCTTGAACAGACAAATCATCACCCTGTCACAGTATGTCCTGAATGACAAATGAGCTTAGCTGTTCCCTTCAACATAAAGGAACAAAACCAAGTGTTCCCAATCCCTCTGCACTTGCTGAACTTCAAACACTGCTGAACTGCACAGCAATGACTGCAGCATATGCTTAAATGCTGTCCTGATTCAGGCCTAAAAATAGGACTGGGTTCTGCAGCTCCTCTCTCTCTCTTGCTCTCCTAATGACAGACAGCCATTGTGCCATGTCACTCTGACAATAAGATAGCTTAATTGCCCCCTTTCCAGCAGCTGTCAGTTCTGCTTAACTGGGACATAATGTGAGAGTCTGGGAGGAAATGTGTTAATCTATCAGTCACTTATAGCTACTGTGCATTTTCCTGGGCTGGATTTAAAGAAAACTGGGTTTTATGACTGACTTGCTAGACATTATATTCATTGATATGGGCAGCAAAGGTATTACTGCTTAATGACTCATTTCTTTGTGAAAGACCCATGAAATAACTTTCTCCTTTATTTACTGCACTTCTCCTACTCAACTTCAAGCTGAATTTCCCCATACTTGGTGAATTTCCTACACATTTAAGGTGTGGTTGGAAAAGACCTCCTCAAACATGACAGTGTAAAATGAACTGGCTGTTTCAGGAATCAAGCAGGACTGATCAAAAGGTTTGGAAACACCTATAATTGTTTAAGTATTTTATATATTGTTACCTATATGAACAAAGTCACTGAAAGCACACAGAATAAAAATAAACATCTATAAGCCATTATGAACAGTTATGAATTGAAGGTCTTTAATTCAAGAAGTACTGCTAAGGTTACACCTAAACATAAGAGCCTGTGCAGGCTGTCTCAATTCTGTCTCATTCCCCCTTCTGACCACAATTATTACCAACTTCCCTCTATATCCCCTTCACTGTCTTGTGCACTTTGGATATTTTATCTCCCACAATCTCTTGTTAAGTACAATGACTATTTTAGCTACTGGTTTAGTAGCTGCATTGCTGTACTAACAAATAAGACAATGACATTTTTTGTGTGTATATTAGTCATGCCTGTTCCAACTCACACCTTTTGTGGACTTTCAGAGAAGGCTGTGAAGATATAAAAAGGAAGGAAAAATAATACAAAAGCTGTAGGAAAAACAGAGTAAATCTGACAAGAACAATATAAAGCTTAGTAAGATTTGAACATGCAGCTTGCTTTAATCATTTAATCCACTTCCCACTGTTTTCCTACTGATACTTTTGGTTTTAAGCCATTTAAGCATGCTGGTATTCCAACCAGTCTGGCTGAGAACTACCCAAAACTCTGGAAATAAGCCATGCTGACTCCATTAAAAGAACACAGGTGAGACACAGAAGTGCAGGGGTTTTGTCTGGAGGTGGCAGAATCCCTCTTTCCTCTCAAGCAGTGGAAGCCAAAGCTTCCCACAGTGCCAGGGAGAGCTGCAGGAGCACAGAGCACATGGGGATTTGTGACACTTGTTCTGGTGTTAATAATCAATTGGTGCAACTGCTACAGCCCATAAATCAATGTTCCATGCAGCTGGGAATGCTTTGCATGTGCTGTCAGTTTTGAACTGGAAGCTCCTTTCAACCTTTATTCTGAAGTTACATAAGTGCTGCATAAACATTTCTCTTCCTGAGAAAGATCACAATGGAATCAGAGTTCCCCTGAAGTTGTTTTTCCTCCAAAACCCTTATTAGTGAAAATCCACAGTTTTATTTAAAATCCAATTCCTCCCTCCTTTCTCCAATGGTGTGACTATATTAAAAACATGCACTGAATGTCTTTGCTTCTGTATCAAGAGCTGCTGGACAGACAGTCACTAAATTAAAAAACTGATCATATTCCCACATATAGCAGACAGAATTTATTTTACTGGTATTTGTTCACAGATGAGGAATGCTAAAAGCATCTCCTACACCAGTAACTACTGAAGAACTTACTTGACTTTCTGGATCCAGATGCAATAGTCTGTAATGAAGAGATCATTAAGGATGTAGGCAGGGTCACTCTCCATAAAAATTTTGTGAATGTCCAACAAACACTTCAGAACTGCAGCTTTCCCTGGAAACAGATTTTTGTTTTTGTGATTCACAAGAAATCCTAACAGATCATCTTTATCACCTCACACCTGAGGGTTTAATAACCACAGCATCTACCACCTTGGAAAGTGGGGCTGATTCCCAGGCTGGGAACAGCAGCACTGTAACAGTGTCCTTCAGCCTGCACATCCCTGGGGATGGGGAGCCTCTGCATCCAGCAGGAATCTCTGCAAGAGCAGAGCCTGCAGGCCCAGCCATGTGCAGCCCCTTCCTCCAGCTTCTCCCAGCTCTGCTGCCCCAAACTTTGGCACAGACAGGCAGGGCACTGCATTTAAAAGGAAAATTAAGCTGAAAAGTAGCTCACAAGTAACAAGGAGTTATGCCCCATCATCTCTCTCAAGAGGAGCATTTTTCTCTTTATGCCTACACAAATACCAGTGCTGGAAATAAACACACAGCTCACAGCAGGGCCAAGCACATGGAATTGTTAAGGGGCAAGGTAATGATGATCTAACAGCACACCAGGCCTGGAATTAGGGAGAACTTTACCCACTTCTGCTAGTCACAGAATAGTTTGGCAAAATGAAAAATAAAAAAACTCACTTCAGGTTCAAGAAGGAGCCATTTGACACACAGTCAATAAATATAGTAAAACATTAAAAATGTGTTCTCACTCCACAACAGAAAACTTTCTGCTGTCAGTTTGACTCTTCCTCCATATGAAACATTGCAATTAGCTGGAATTTCCTCCCTTAGTTTTCAGATGACAGTTGCTAAAGGGTTAAGTGCTGGAACACTAAAAAAAAAAAATTATTTTCACCATTTAATGGTGGGGAAGAAAACCCACATTCAAATGAAAACAGCCACCACTGCAAATGGAATCTAATAACCCTCTCCCAAGAGGCTGGCTCCTCCTAGGCTATGAAACCTGAACAGGGATGAAATTACATTTTACAGATTTAGAGGAAAGGGGGAAAAAAAAAAAAAAAACAGGAAACAAAAAAGATCAGAACTCCCCCTGCTGTTCAAGCACAAAATTTGTTTGTAAGTAATTCCATGCTGAAAAAATACAGCCAGAGAATGAAAGTTAAGGGTGAGGAAAATGGTAATAAGAAGAGCAAAAAGTCATGGCAAACAGAACAGAAAAAACCCACTGGTTTTGGAAACCAAATCAGCAAAGAAATAATCCTAAAACCTCAAATAAAACTCATAACTTTTGAATTGTATCTCCATCAATGCTTGTCAAACATCACTATTTTGACTAAAAAGAAGTGTGCTCTTTTACAAAGAAATGATGTGTGGAATTAAAATTTTGCTGATTTTTTTCAGGTTCCAGCTGTCAAGCTGTCAGCCAAAACAATTTCCAACATCCACTCCTGTTACTCATCTGCCAAGTAATAATGTACATCAGTGTATGTTACACTAATTCACAACTAAAAATGTCTTTCTGCATAAATTAAAAGTTTTGGATTATAGTAGCTTAATGAGCTTCTAATGAGAGGCTGCAAATCTTGCCAAATTTGAAACAGGGAATCCTGCATCAGGCAAAGCATCAAATGTCTGCCTTTAGAACATGGGCCCATAGGATTCAACAGTTCTTGCACAGTTACAGCTCTGCATTCTACTGATCAATAAATAAACTGCTTTTTATGTGCACATACTACTTCCTGATTATTCAAAAAACCCCACTAATTTTGTTTAAAAGGTAAAGAAGCTTCCAATGTATGTAACAGGAAATTCAGAGTGTGCCTGCAGATCACTGGATCCTTCTGGAGCTCCTTGCTGAGAGATCTGCCAGACAACAGCCTGAAACCTGAATTGTACAGATTCAGAAATTCAGTCCTCTTTCCATTCAAAACTACTCAAAATGAGGATAGAATTTGACCCCAGCTCTGTACGTGCCATTTGATATGATAATCTGATTTTACACCACCATGAAATTCTACCAGCTTTCATCTTGTGGAATTTGTATTCCAAATAATGTGTATTTGGAAGGAAAGTTTAAGTCATATATCTCTATTTTACATTCTTTTTCCCTACAGACTTCTATGTGTTTTCCCATACATTCAAGAACTCTGTTACTATTGTTTCTTTTTAATAGAACAGTATTCTGAGACAAGAGAAAAACTCTACAAACTCTTAAATTAAAACATCCTGGAAATAACTTACCCAGCCAGGCAATATTTCACTGGATCACTGAATGTTCACTGGAACACCATTTTCCATTGTGACATTAAAAGAAAAGCAAGTTTCTTACCTCTCCTGTACTGTCCTCCTCAGAAAAAACCCCATAGGCTGTCAGCACTGCATCACTGCAATTTTGTTATCAGAATTTTCTTTTTCACACTTATGAACAGCAACATAAGGCAGTGCAGATAAGTGAGGAGGGACAGCATCCATCTTCCCCTCAAAACTTCACTCCCTGACTGTTATAATGTCAATGGGATTTTCAATCAGCAACAGTTTTTGGCAGTAGTAAAGATTAATATTGCCATTTGTGTGGGTTTTCAATCCTGCAATTCACAAGCATTTAAAATAAACCACTGAAGCACTGCTTCTCAGTGATCCTTCTGTCCAAAAAATAAATGAAATGCTTTTCTCAAAGAAGTAACTCATGCAAAATAGAGAAGCCAAGGTATAAAGTTGGTTGTGTTCAACTGCCAGTCCCTAAACACTCACCCAGCTGCAGAATCATGACTGTGTCACTGAAGGCACGTGTCACCAGCCCAAAGTGCCTGTACAGGGGATAGCACAGCACTCTTCTTCCAAAAGATACCAGGACATCATGGATGCTGGAGAAACTCTGTGTGCATCAGTGAAAAATCTGAATTAGTCTGTGTGCTTGTTTTCCTTTAAGGAAAAAAGTCATAGCATATTAGGGGAAAAAAAAGAAAAAGCACATTTTGACTTATTATGCTTCTAAAAATCTGTATTTGAACAGATACGGAAATGTACATGTTAAATAGAAACAAGACACTGCACATGGAGTTTGCATGGCAAGATAACAGAAGTCCTGTACATTTTAGTGGTTTGGGATTAAAAAAAAACGTAGAGAACATGGGAAGAAAAAAAATCTCACTCAAGATTCTGCCATCCTTTAGATTAAAGCAATAAATTACATCTGTTCCACATTATTATATATATTAAGGAGAAGCTATAAAAGGCCTTTTAAAAGTAAAGAAAAATTAAATCCACATGATATTAACCAAATACATGTGTACATATAAGATCTTTAAAAATGATACATGACTCTACTTCTCATGAAAATTCTAGATATTCAAGACAGGGATAAATATACCTGCCTGGGGAGAACAGTTCATTGTCCTCCTTCATGAGTGAGGAACACTTCTAATTTACTCAGGCCAGAAGCATTAAGGAGTTATTAAAGACTTTCTTAAGAGTGATTTTCCTTCCAGCTTTCACTTTTCAAGACAAAATGCTCCATTTATTAATTAATTTTAAAAAAAACCCTATTTCATCTTGAACTCTCAATCTATTAAAATTCATAAAAGCACTTTGCTGACAGCCAGCATTTCTTAGGATTCTGTGACTACCTCAAGCCATTGTTCATTTTAATTGGTCACCAGCAAGCATTTAAATCATTTATGGTTTGTGATTTAATATTTAGAGGCTAAGGTGTGTACATGCCATGGCCAGCAAAATGTCAGCTTGAACAAACCAGAGCTGAGGCAATTTTTTCTGTACAGAATGATAAAAACTCCCAGCCCTAATGGTTTGTCTAACAGAGATAGTTACTAACAGCTTGGTACCAGGATTGTGAGTTTTCTAGGTGTGAAATACACTGTTGGCACAGGCTGCACCAAGAACTGCTCTATCATAGGGTAACCACATGCACAAAATGCCTTCTCTATGTTAGATCATGGATCTGGGGGAAAAAAAAAAAAAAATCATGAAAAAAGGCAACCAAGGGCATTTTAACTTGCCCTTTGCAACCTGCTACTGCAGAACTCAAAATAAAAGAAAACCTGTTGTCACAGGACAAGTTATAACTGAATGTAAAAGGCTGAAGGACTGGATCCAAAAACCCTGTCCAGTTTCAGTTTTGAGCCTGCAAAGTGAGACTTGGCTCAGCCATTTCAGGACTGAGCTGGGAGAGTCCTTTTCACCTTCCTTCATTTTAAGAATTAATGGATTTCAGGCCAGGTCAAGTCCTTCCCACCTCCAGCTCAGTAAAAACTTCTTGGCACAGGCCTGGGTGCTTTCAGTGAATAATCTGCATGTGGAGAGAATGGAATTCAGGGTTTCCTCAGATCTCTGCTGGTTCCAAAGGGTGAGCAGCAACTAAACCAGAAATTTAATGGTGAACCAGGGACATGGTTTAATGGTGAACACGGTGATTGTGCTGGTAATGGCTGGACCTGAGGATCCTAAAGGTCTTTTCCAACCTTATCATTTCAAGAGTAAGGCTGAAGAGGACAGCTAAAGCAACGTGTGCCCAGTAACTTCTGGAGCCCAGAAATCAATTACTGATACCATTAAAAACAGGATATACAATTAATTAATCTTCAATACTGAAAAAGCAAACTTGGCACAGAAACAACACAAAACACTAAAAAAACTCCAAGTAATCCAGCAAAAAACACAACACAAATTTACTTTTACCTTACCTCCAGCCAGCACAACGTTGCACTCAGTTTCCTGATGTTCCAAGACGATTCAACCTGATTTTAAGAGGAGACAGTAAAACAAGAATTATCTAATCCAACACTGCTGGCAAACTATTTAAGATAACATTCTGGCAGCAACATAAGAACCTTTGTGAATAAGAAGCAGTAATTACATTATGTGTATTGAAATGGCCACAGGACAGTATTAAAAATTATATTGCAATGCAGATGTTGAATAACTGAGTTCATTTCCATAACAGGACAATCTAGTCCATGCACAAAATCTTTATTTTTGTACTGCTGTTTTATTTTAAAAGGTATTTTACTGGAATGCACAAAGCAACAAAGCCTTGAATCAACAAAAGCCAAACTCAAATGCCTTGTTTCATGAAAATAGCTCAAGACTTCTGGCTTGCAAAGAGGGTCCCAAAGCCAGCAGTACATGTAAAATGTCATTATTTTTAATACGTGACAGATTCAGAGTATTTGAGTGGAAGTGTGGTCCAGTGGGATGATAGGGGCAAAAAGCCAGAAAGCCCTGATCTATAATGCTGGCTCTAGTAAAGATTTGTGTGGCCTGAATGTCTTGGTTTTCCTATTAAATAGGAATTAAAAAAAAGGGCAGGGGAGGAAAGGAGAGAAAACCCCAGTGTGTTTTCCACACACATCATACAGTTACTGCAAAACCAATAAAGAATTGTACAACTGTGGTCCTGGCAGATTTGCAATTCTGTGCAGCTCTAACATGCAACACAACAACAATCCCAGATCATTCTGGTGAATCAGCAGCTCTGGACATTTTGCTTGTCATTCTATGTATCAGTGTGATAAAGCCAGAATGGTTTTGATTACATGAGCCAGTATTTTGGTTAAAGGCATTTGAAAAAAACATCTCCTTGGTTCATATCAGCACAGGAGATGTGAGGCACAAAGTTGTATCTGGGAAGCAATTCCATGAGGGCAAGGTACCCACACAGAACAGAAAAGAACAATTATATTGTTAAATTTGCATAAACCAAGATACACAAATCACAACTACACAATTGTCTGCCATCTCCTGCTACTCTATGTCTCTCCTGTTACAGTGCTGCTGCAGAAGAACACAAATATTTAGAAATCCTACTAATTCCCATGTGCACCAAATCTAGAGATATAAAGTCTTTCATTTTAACTTCTTCATCTATGTTTAATGCCTGGCAATAAGTTAATTTTAAAGGTAAGTTCCCTAAATGGCAGTACAGGGTCCAGCAGTAGGTTCCTAAAACACATTTTTTTACTTTTTTTAACTCACATTCTTGTCCCCTTCATTGACACAGATCTCATAGCAATATGCCAGAAGAATATCAATTAATCCAAGATACACGTGGTGACGGCTCCTTTTATCCAGAAGATAAGATTTATTTGTGAACTTTCTCATCTGCTCTCTCTCTTCCTCAGAGAAGACAACTATAAAAAGTAAAAGGATAATTGATTATGAATTTAAAGCTGGCACATTCACTTTAACAGGTGGTAATACTACTTGAACAGTGTCTTTAAAAAGGAGTGTGTAACTAATCACAAGTCACTCATCACTCAAGAAAAAGCCTAAATCACTCTTACTTTCCTTTTAAACTTTTGTTAAGTTCTGGTATATTCATTGCAATGTCAAGCTCCAGCACAGCACTGCAGGTACACACTGATGATTTTGAACCTCTCCAGGTGCCAAGGATTTCTGTAGATGCCTGGGTATCTTATACAGGGATAAATGCACAATCAGGATCTGAGTAAAATGAGGATTCTTAAGCCCATATTTATGGGACAAAAATCCAGAGGAAAGTGACAATTTAGGAAGACTGTGGCAGTTCTAACTCTGTTTTTCCTCTTCATGCAAACCAGATCAGTATCACCCCTTGAACCACAACTATAGATGATGCATCTCTTATCAGTAAATTTCTCTGTAAGTTTATTCTTCACTGTAAACATGAGCCACATTCCATTTTTAAACAGCAAAAACTCCCAATTCATGAAATACAGCAGTAAAGTTTTCCTTTAAAATTCAAACTCTGAACCATCATAACATCTACAACTGGACCATAAACACAGAAATTCCAAGTCTATCAAATAACAGCAATCAAGATGTAAACTAGACAACTCCCAAAGGTAAATGTTACAAGATGTTCATTAAGTTGCTGCAAAGTGCCAGGTGTTCAAAATAAATACCTTTCTCTGAGAAAAGACTTCAATGTTAAAAAAAAAATTCTATCCATTGCCTGAAGTTATTGAACAATTAATTATCCAGGCCTGAAACTCATTATTAACATGTCCAAACCACCACCTACTTTGTTTTCGCTGTTCAAAACTTCCAAGGACATGGTGTGAAATTATCAGAACAATTAAAATTGTAATTACATTTCTGCTGCACTAAGCATGTACACTTTTGTACACTTACACTGCCAAATTTTAGCTAACAATCTGTACCACAATCAGAACTAATCTAATGCAAAGCAGTACTTGCTGCTACTTATCAAGTAAGCTACACTGGCAAATTTTTTGTAACTTTGATTTAAAATTGCTTTGTGTATTTGCCAGTGGCAAAGCCATGCCAGAGTATAAATGTGTGTTAATATATCCACATCTAAAGGAGTCAGACATTCATCCCAAAGTTTCTGACAGATGAGACTGCAGACATTACCTTTACATTTTAATCACCTCTTCTACTTGTTTTAAGCTGGCCATTCCTCATGTTAAAAAAGAAGATATTTCAAGTTGTCCTCCAGTAGCAGAGTGTCAGTGAAGCAGAGTTTAATCTCTGAGGGGAGGATGAGGTCTGACAGCCAGAGGGTGTTTTGTTACAGCCCTACTGCTATTTTACACTGTGATAACACCACTTAAATCACTGGGAGATCTGTATCTCCAGACTACTATGACATTTCCAGCTCTAAAAGTGTTAGGAGCACTTAGATAAAATGTGCTGGACCCACACTGAGAGCTGACTCAGTGGTCAGTCAGGAAAGTACAGGTCAGGAAGCACCTCTGATAATCTGCTGGTGAGAGCAGAGCCTCAGTTCATGATCCTGTCAAGCCAAGTCTTGAATCCCACAGCTCTCCCAAAGGGAAAGAACTGGCAGAACTGACCCCTCTTCTTTTTTTTTTTTTTTTTCAAACTAAAATATTATGCTACAATTTGAAGGTTTTTAAGTGTGTGCTTCTATCCCTGTAGGTTAAGGAAACAGCAAAATCAGATGAAGGAGAAGTCAGCAGAGAGCAGATTAGTCAGAGTAAAGTTAGTTACAGATATTAATCAATAGCAAACAAGATTATTTTCAAGCTTTTCCTAAGCCATTACAAGAAGAAAGGCAGCACAACTCTGACTGGAGTCACCCAAAGCCTTTGTGCAGGGTCAGCATCTTCCCCACTGCTGGATACTGCCTTAAAAATACTCAATAATAATGTAAACTTAAAACAAATAACTGAAGTAATACAACTGATTTTCTGTTAAATTGCTTCAATTTGTTACAACTTGCTGAGGTGTGTGAGGTTAATGGAGCTTCCCACTTTTTTCCTGTTCAGCCTGCCCCTCAAAATGTGGCACTGAAAATTCAGCAAAAGCTCTTTCCCTCATACATGGGGCCATTTTTGGAAAGTTGCAGATTCTGGCCATCTTTGAGACTCCCTAAAGTGATCAGAAGAGCCTTGGTTTTTCAGGAAGTGAGCCAAAAGTCCTAAAAACACAGATCTGTCCCCTCTACACACCCATTTTCATGCTAACTATGGTTACTGGAGTCTGGTTTGTTCATCCCTCCCCTGTCTATGCAATTCTTCCATTCAAATTCTCTCTCCATCATTTATCCATCCCTCTCAAGCCTCCACCTCCACTTCTCAGATCAACATTTCCAGCATATTTTCACCACATAACTTCTGACCTTCTTCCTCCAAGCATTCTCTACAGACACTGGACTTGGACAGCCTTTTCTGGATCTCACAATTTCCTTTATACCCATTTTTACTATTCCTTAAGAAAGCCACAGTTCCTGCAAACATATCAGCACCATATATCATTCTTTCTTCCTATTGTTCTTGCCTTTTAAAACCTGAGATATTTTACAGTGGAGCCTGATCATTAGGAGTTTTGCATGCATAAAAAGCACAATTTCCTGACATAATAAAACCTGCTCTGCAGCAGGAGCAGTGCCAGGAAGGAACACATGATGCAAAGCCCCAAGAACTGAGCAAAGCAGGTAGACAGCACAATTGCAGAAATTTGATAAAAAAGAAAAGTAATCCATCTTAAACTTATGAATCCACCAGTAAGGCATATATTTGAGCCAGGCCTTACTGAAAGGTGGAACTTTGAGAGGAAATTGCTTTTCTTTCTATAAAGAAATAAGAGAGAACAGTCACTGTAAGCATGAGAGGTTACCCTGAACAAAATAAGATATCCTTGGAGCAAACAAATGTTAGATTAAATACATATGTCAGCCTGAGCCTTTGAAGATTATTGTGTTGCCTAAAGAGGAGTTTTTCACAGTAGTGCAATTGGAAGTCAAAATGAACTTTTAACCAAGCTGAACGTGGCTGCAAGAAAATACAAACCCTTTCATCTGGAATCTGTAGAAGCAAGACACTAAGCAGCAGCAGCAAGCAAGCTTTCCAAAAATGTTATCCTCTCATGGGAAAGGCTGTGTAATTAATAAGGCTTTATAGAGTATTACTTGACTGGAATGAGTGACTTTAAAAGTGAACATAAAGGGCTGGAAGAGAATACACAGTAAGATGCACAAAAAAAGACAAAGAAAAGACACTTGGGATAAGAAAAAATTTTAAAAAGGCAAAACACACAAACCATGCACACAAGCTGGAGAAAAAGTAAAAAGGTCAAATAAAAATAGATTCAAAGTAAGGACAGAAGAGAGATGAAAACTTTAAATGTTAATGAGAAGAGATGAACCAAAAAGGGAAAAAAATTTGGTAATGAGACATTAGAAGAACCTGATGATGAAAAAACAAAGAGAAAATAACTAAGGATAAATATAAGAGCAGTAATCAACCAAAGAAAAATCTTCAGTTAATTGCAATGTCATGCAAAAAATAAAAAAGGCCATCTGTACTTCTAATTACTTCTTGCAGTCAAAGACATAATAAAGACAAAAGTAATCAAGTTTTCAGTTCCAAGAAACCAATGAAGATAACAACTGAAAAGACAAATATAAGACAGGAAACAGAAGAAAAAAAAATAATTCTCTTTATTCAGTGTTTCTGAATAAGAAAATAAACTTTTAAAGAATCTGCTAATTTTTATTCTTTGCCACTCTAAAGTCACTTTTACATTTAACTTGAGGAGCAATAATTCAAAACCAAATCCTTCCTCACAGGACAGGAATTCCTGATGAACTGCACCATTCCTTTGGCTGGCTAAAGCAGTATAAATAAAACCACAGGGATCCATTCTGCTGGTGATCAGACTCCAGGTGGAACAGCCTGCAGCCACCTCCTGCCCTTCTGCATTCCCATTCACAGGAGACCTTCAAGTAGAACCTGCACTCCCTCTCATGGTGGTTTCCTTCACCACAGCTCACTCTGGTTTAGGAACCTCCACTGATTTCAGTCACTCCTTCAAACAGCACTAATATTACCAAAACTGAGGTCTTTCCAAGGAAAAGGGTGGGTTTGCTGTCATTAACATCACCCAAACTCCAGATTGTCTCTTTTGTTACTTCAGTGCCAAGATTCACAGAACTGCATGAGCCTTTCCACTCAGCCCCATGAAGGTGAGAATTTTTTTTTTATCATCCTTATTAAACAGATATCTGTTATAACAAATGGTTTGGAGCAAAGATCATCCTTTATAAAGTCCTTTTTCTGTGTAATTTCCATCAGCAGGCTTGCCAGGCTTTTGTGGAGCTTGTTGTTGCCCCTAAAACCCAACAAGTGACACGTTTTTCCCCAGTGCCTCAATTTGGAGGAGAAACATTCCTTATCAATAAAATCATCCAGCAGCTCTTCATTTCTAATTATATTCCTTAAGCCAAGCAAACAGGAGTAGTGTTTCATTTACTAAGGAGTGAATAGATAAAAAACAAACAAAGGAACCCTTCATTATTGTATTTTCAAGCCTCTTGTACCTTTGTCCAATGCTTTTTAAATCAAGTGTTTATGATGGACATAATTAACCATTTCTGGCTTCAGAGGCTGAAGAGCAACCAGGAATGAAGATCAGATTACATTCACAGTAAAATACACAACATCTACCCAAATTCCATTGTTCTCCCAGAGAAAATGTGGAAGTGCAGGTATTATCAGTGCACTGAGAACCTCTGGTGAAGACATTATCATCATCTACACTTCAGGAATATCAGATTTTCATACGACACAGGAAATGAACAAAGAACAAAAGAAGAAAATGCACAACAGGAACTTGCAGTGCTCTCTGTAATCACTGTGTGCAGGGAGGCAGCCTCAGGTATCTGTCAGCAGTGTTCCTCAAGGTCACCTACTCACCCTGGAAACACCCCTTTAGGTTTCTAAATGGACACAAAGAGTTTTCTTTGAAAAAGGTCTCTGAGAACCATAAAGTAATGTAATAAAGTAAAAAATAATAGATATAATGGAGTAATAAATTTCCTTTAGGAACAATAAGCTGTAACATTGCACCACAGCAATTATCATTCAAGCAAAAAATGTGTATGTATTTATTTAAATATGTATATTCTCACCAAATGCAGAACTGTCATGTTCCTGATGACTTTCTCCCTTCAAGGCTGTCATCTTTTTATGAGCATCAATCCACCAGGGTTTGTACTTTAAAAGATGCTTAATAGCTTCATCTTCAAAAAAATCAGCCCTAGGGAAAATAGAAAGAAATTTCATATGCTATTTATTTCAATTCATATTATATGTGGGTACATATTAACACATCCATAGAACACATCTCACTTGGCTCTAGGTTATTTTCCATGTTAGAAATATGTTCTTTGACTGTAAAGCAGAAATTTTAAAAAAAAAAAACAAACAAAACAATATTCTCCTATCTTTCAGTATTCCTTCCTTACTTCCTCCACCTTTCCTGAGCCACCCAGAAGCCCAGTGAATTAGTGAGCTTGCAGCATCACATGAAGCTGAACCAACCTGATTTGTCCTGAATGCAGCTAAAGGAAAACACTCCAAAGGCTCCTCAGACAAATCACTTGACTTTATTGGGTAGCTCTCCCACTTAAGACCCAGGGAATTTGTAGAGGAAGTTGTGCAGCTGAAGGGTAAAGTGAAGCAGGGATGGGGATGGACTTTAAGCAAGGACATGCAGCAGCAAGGTGGAAAAAGAAGAGTTGTAGATGAATTCTGGAAGAGAAATCACCTCCATCTCAGCACAAAGCCACTGTGGGAAAAATCTCAAATAATTCTGGGAGGATTTATTTTAAAGGAGTCAAGTTTTAAGTCTCCTCTTACCATTTGAGCTTTTTCTTCAAGCCAAACAATGGTATAAATACTGAGAGTTGGAAAAAACCACAGGAAATTTCTCAATACCTTCTTAATCACCACACAAAACCTGAACACAGAATGCAATCTGGTTCCCTCTCACACTGACAGATTTTTTTTTTGCCTCCCTTCAATGTCAAAGCAACTTAGAGATATCAGCCAGGGTGCATTTTCCTTAAGGCCACCAGAACAGTTGTTTGCCTCTGTTTCTATAAGAGCTTCTGTTCTCCTCAGGAAAACAATTTTTGCTGAAGAAAGGCTGGTATCATCTGTTCTGAAACAACCAAGACACAGCCATTAAATGGTGTAGCTCTACCAGACCAGAACACAGAGTCTAAAATTGAAACTTGAAATTACTGCAATTTGCATCACATTAGATGTTAGGAACTACTTCAGTTCTAGTGAAATGTAATTCAAGAAAGCTCCTCTATTTCTTGTATGTTACAGGAAGACAGGCTGCCTCTGAAACACTCAATCATGGAAAAATTCCAAAGTTACTTCTAAAACAACTAAAAATGGTTAAGCCTTATTGTCCCCACAAAACAACAAAACTAAAGTACTAATTTTCCCTACTGGGGATTACCCTCTTCTCCCACCAAACCCATCTTGCAGGAATCAATCTATATTAATAAAATCTCTTGGCTTTCATTTATTTTACTTATCTGAACCTAACTTGACCTGAAATACTCCAACCTGAAAAGCACAAAGAATCATTTTCACCTCACTACATGGAATGAAGCACAAAACAAACACAAAATCTGGAGCATTTTCCTCATTCTGCTGTAAAGCAAATTTCACATGATGAAGGCAAAAAACAAAGTGGCCAAGACAAAAGTTCATAATTTCAAAACTCAATTCCCCCCCTCTCCATATGTGGTTTATTAATCCTTTTTTCACAAGGTGAAAACCAAGTTCTGACTTTGTCAACCCAAAATGCTAGCAGGGAGTGGCTTCTGAAGAACGAAGCAAAATTGTGCAACAGCTGAAAGCATGAAAGCAGCCCCCCTCAAAAAGTAATTAAACAGCTGAGTAGCCCCAAAACAGATGAACAATGCTTTGTGTCAGTGTCACACTAAGAATACCCTCTAGGGCCTACCCTGACAAGACAAAACCAGACCAAAAGTAAAGCTGCTCTTTCCTAAAATCATCTTAAATGCAATCCTTTGTGACAAGGGAATGTGTTTCAGAGGTACTTGGCCATGTGAAGTCAGTCAGTACTCACAGGTAATGATCAGGCTCAAACTTGGCAGCCTCAGCTGCCAAACGTTTCCTCCTTCGTTCCTCTGCAGGAGTCTGGTCTGGATCCTTAATGTCAATAACATCACTGAGCTCATCCTGCACATGGAAACAAAATTACAGGACCAAACCACCGGAATGGCAACGTGATTTATTCAGGAAGAATTTAAGAAGGAAGCCTATCAGCATTGCACTGAAATCCCTAGAAAAGCTCCAATCTCCCATTCAAGTCTTCCAAATTCAAGCTCCACTGTGCAAATAAAACAAAAATTCCAAGGAAATGCAATTATTTGAAGCTCCTTAGAATTCATTATATGATTCATTTTATCATAAGGCATGGAAGTTATTTTGCATTATGATAAATTTGCAATGTTAAACAAAAGCACACAACCCCAAAGACAAGATAAGAATCACACACACATTCTTCTGATTTTTGAGAACACTCTCACTCTCTGAAGTGGCTGTACATTAGTTAATAGTGCCCTTTTAAACATCATTAGGTAGTTATTTCTCATCCCTTTAATGCTGACGGGAAATGTATTTCTTCACAAATTTCATGGTAATAAAGCAGCATATATGTCCTAACAGAATGTGAATACTTTCTCCATAAACAGCAATCCTGCTCCAAGATCTGTGAATACTACAACTCACAGAACAGTAAGTTAGAGTTACATAACTGAGCTGCACTTTTCAAAAGCTGTTGTCTTGTAAGCCAGGAAGCCACAGCAAGTGACCCAGAACTTGTAAGACAGGAGAAGACAAAATGCACCTACCTGCAGCCTCTGGAACACCCCTGAGCGCAAATTCCCAAATCCATAGGGGTGCTGCAGTGGTGCAATGCTTTCTTCATAAGGAATCTGTTCCATTTCCCAGTCAAATTCTTCTTCATTCTCTTCAGACAGCTCAGCAGAGGCAGCTGCATTTATGGCATGGTCAGAAAAAGAAAATTATTACATAGAAAAATACATATTATTTCCTTGAAAGGTTTATTGTGCTACTGGTGTTTGCCCTTCTCATTTTACTGAATCTTTAAAGAAATCTCTCTCAACACTGGGTCATATAGATCTGTAACCCACAGGTCTTGCTTCAAACTCCCCAACTTCCAAAAATGAACAGCAGGAACACTAAATTTTAAATGCACTCCCTCAGACTGAAATACCTGTTCCACTGAATTCAACAAGATCAGCATTTGGTGCTATGAGAACCCTGACAGAACCTAAGGGATGTTATCAATAATTTAAGGCAGGCATTTAAAAATCAAACAGAGATAGCCAAACATTTCTGTCTGTTAAATACTGATGCTAAACAAGACATGCACTAGAACCTGTGGTTTTAACTAGCTTCTCACTTGAGCTAATAGTCCAGTTGTAGTTTGTAGAAAGCAGAAAACTCAACTGTGTGTGTGATCTACAGCCACTAGAGGGGTATAAAGACCTACAGAGTATTAGCATATTTTAAAAGCACATCTTAGAAAAATTTAAGCATAACTAAATCTATCAAGCTGAAATGCCTATCATCTGCAATGTATTTATTTCTACTCTTACCCACACTTTGATTTATTTACACCCTTCTCATACCTTGGACTAGTCAATAATAAAACACTATTTTTCTACATGTATCACACTACAGATCTATAACTGTTTCATTACACACATGTATCACCTTGTATAAACAAGATTGATTTTTTCATACCCATTTCTTCTACCAAAGGTTTTGCTGATCTTGATTTCTTTGGTGCTAAAAGAGATGTCAGCATGTCCAGCCCCTCAAAATATTGGCCAGGAACCTCCTTGGGCAACTGAATTGTAAAAGTACCTTAACAGAAAGCAGGAATATCATTATTGCACTAAAATATCTGAAACAGACAAACATGCATTTTTCCTCTAATGAGAAAGGCTCAGAGGAAATAGGACACATGCAGGTAGCATTTTTTTTTGCACTGATCCCTGTGCATGTTTTTAACCTTATTTCATAATCCAGGGTTTTAATAATAAAACATGAAAGAGAATATTTAACTACTTGGAGTCTCCTGACTTACACTGTATAAACACAAACCAACAGAAGAAAGCAAGCTTTATTTTATTATTAATCCTTCCACTAAACAATCCACAGAAGCTACATTCACCAACCTGATTGCTGTGAATTAAAGGTTCTGCAAGCAACAAATTTATTGTTTTATTGGTATTTTTTGGTTTTAAAGTATAAACTACTGGAGATAGCAACATTTTTTATGACACAGATATCAATAACATCAACCAGTACCTTCATCTGTATTATAAGATGCTTTTTCTCTGCCATCCTCTACAATTCTCCCAGGAAGTGTCAATCTGCAGGCAAAAAAAAGAGATGCCTCACTGAAAGCCTGACTAATTCTGCAAGTTAATGTCTCAGCCTCTAAAAATGTAAGGCACATTCCAAAAGCAGCACAAAGGACTTAACTACATGACTCCTCTTCACAGTAATGGAATCCATGCAGTTCAATCCCCCTGGATTCCTCCCAGGAAAAGACACACTCTGCAAAATTTACACCCAGAGAGTTGTCTGGCCATTCATTTACAATTAAAAAGCCATTGTACAGTAAATTCAGAAAAGTATTTCTTTCAACTCCCTTTAACATGATTTAATGCCTAGGAACAAGAAGGCCAAATCAAAAAATCCAAATCTTTGCATGAACTAAGCTGTCTATAGTCAACAGAATAAAAGCTACAGATGAAGAACATTCTGAAGGGAACTAAATAAGTTCATTTGCTACTAAGAAAATGAATTTTTGAAAGTTTTTTCCACTACTTGCCTGAGAAAGTATGGCTTAGCATAAAATTTGAAATCTTCCCCTTCAAAATAAATGTCAAACTCTGAAGCTTTGGCATAAGGCACTCTGATTTTTATTGTAAGAAAATCTGGATCCTGGGTCAGTTCAAAAGCTGGAGTTATCATGATGAATCCAGCAGAGAAAGCAAACACTGGCTATGTGGCCCTATAGAAACAGGAAAAGGAACAAAAAAAAAAAGATTATTGTAGCTTCTGATTGATGAGACTGAGTGGTATCTCTTCAAAATTCTGTAAGAACATTTCAGATTCCCACATAATTATCCTCCATGTGCTCAAGAAGACAACACTGATGACAACAGCAACAACATCAAAGTGTCATCAAAAACATGAAGGTAGCACCATTCTGCACCTTAATGAAACAACTGAATGCAGAGCTGGAGAAAGCACCTGTTACATTCCATGTGAAACCCACACTAAAATTGAGTCCTAAAACTTGTAAACTTCTCATAACTGTTATTTATAATTTCACAAATAGCAGACCTTAGATCTTTGCAGTTCTCTAGTGAACTAACCACAAACCACTATTAAAAAAATCCTGAAAAAAGTAATATTTCCAAAAAAATAAAGCTGTGTTTTACAAATCACACACATATTAGCCAGAATATGAGTAACAGATTCAAGGACAGCTTAAATAACATCCCTCAGAACCATATGCATGTATATACACTGGCCTGTGCATATATTAAGCACAAGAAAAGGAATTTATTATAGAATACTAGTCACCTAATATACAACTGTCTGACCTTTCAATAGCCTCTCATCTCAGGTTCATTTTAGAACCCAGTTATGGATTGTTTGAGGTTTGTTTTTAATTTGGAAGATGTGTTTATAAAAAGTCACATGATTTTGAAAATTAGCTTTTTAAACCAAAAATATTTTAACATATTAAATTAGAATAGAATTATTATTTAAGAAAGAACTACTTTTCACTCACTTTCAGTTATCTTTACTAAGCATGTCCCCATTCTGACAATTTTGTGAACAGCCAGAAATCATTAACAAGGCTTAATTAACAGATCATCCTTTTTCTCATTTATGTCATCAGCTTTGTTTAGCATGCATGAAAAATATTTAAACTTCCCATTTTACCATATCACATTATTTCAGGGGCAACATTCCCAGCCATTCCAGGCTGAGAAGCTGCCAGGTGTTTTATGGAACTGTATCTGAATAGGAAATACTTGGCTTGTAGAACACCTGCACCTGTACACCTGATGCACTTTCCTGTGGATTTTCTCCTTCTCTCAACACCACAAGCATGGCTAAGAGGTACCAAAACCCCAGCAGCTCATTTGGAGTCTTCAGGGGTTTTTATTTTCCCCAGTCAGAGTTTTACAAACAAACAGCAGTCCCAAAACCAGGCCCAGCTCTCCCTGCTGCAGCTGGAGCATTCCTGGCCCAAATTAATCACCCCAAACTGCTCTTGGGTGGGTCCTATACAAATCCCTGGTATCTCATAGCTGAGGAACCACATCCAAAGCATAGGTATCCCAAATAATCACGATTTCCAGCCTGTCCTGTGCATGAGGCAGAGGGAGCAGGGCCGGGCAGGGACAGGGATGATGCATGAAAGGCTCGGGGGTAAAACACGGAATGGCTCGGGTTGAGAGGGTCGGTGTTAAAACACGGAATCGTTCTGCCACTCGCCATGGGAAACACTTCTTCCTCACGTTGAGGATATGAAACTTTGTGTTTGATTTTATGCTCCTCGTCCTGTGGCTGGGCACCCCTGAGCAGCGCCCGGCCCCGTCCTCTGACACGTGGCGATATTTATGTACATTAATGACAACCCCTTCCGGGAGTTTTCCCTTCTCCAGCCTCACCAGCCCCAGCTCCCGCAGTCTCTCCCCATCAGAGAGCTGCTCCAGCCCCCTCATCACCTTTGCTCCCTCCTTGTCTTTCCTGCAGTGAGCAGCCCAGAACTGGACACAGCCTCCCGCCGGTGCCGCCACACCGGGCCACGCGCCGACCTGCGGCCGTCCCCTCCCTCAGCCACCCAGCAGCGGGCCGTGCAAGGGGACAGAGCCCTCGGGGAAGGCGGCTGCCAGCGGGAGGGCAGCAGGAGAATCCCGGGAATAGCGGCGGGAAGAGCCCCGGCCGATACCCGCCCGCGTCACGCACTCACTGAGCCCCGCGCCGCCGCCGCTTCCCGCGCCCGCCCGCGCCGGGGCGGAGCCGCGCATGCGCATTGGGGCTGTGCCCGCCCCTCATGGCCGCCCCTCAGCGCTGCCGCCCCGCCCGCGTCCTGCGGGCTCTGCTCCTCCTCTCCGCGTTTATAGCTCTGCCGCTCTGTGTGAGACCTGCAGCGATTCAAGGATCCGCTATAAATTCTTGCTGCCTGTAAACTCGGTGAAGTTTCCTAGTGTTTGCAAGAGTTGTTGCAAAGGGGATGGTTGATACTCAGTAGGAGTGTGGGCAGTGTGACTGTAAAGCTGGTCGTGTAGGGTGAAAATCAATCTGTCATCTGGACAAATGACATAAAGCGTCTTGCACAGACTGAGCATATTTAATTTCAGCAGCTGTTTTTCATAAAGAAGTGTGGAAATTGAATCTGAGTGTGTTGGGGAGATGATTTGTTTCTTTTCTGTGGAAGCCCTGGTTAATCCAGTGCTAATTCCAGTGAACCAATGTGCTGTTTCTGCTATGTTTACACCCAAATGTCTTTTCCTCTGCTGCAGATAAGGTAGAAGATGAGTAAACAGAAGAGTGACCCCACGAGCACTGGCAGAGTAGGAATTCCCAATTACATAAAACTCTTCTAAGCTGCTGGATTAGTGCAAATCTTGACAGGGTGAACAGGGGACAGATCCTGATGGACCAAAACAAATGCAGCATGAAGGAGAACAAGAAGATCCAAGAGTAGAAAAGTTGGTTTAAAAGCTGTAATTTATTAAATATATTTCCTAATGTAGAATTAATCTATTTTTTTCTGTGTTTGGCCCATGAGAGGTATTCTGGTTCTAGATTTTTTTCTACATCTTAAAATACTGCTGACTGTCTTTCTCTTACTGCCCTGTCTGAAATGCATTCAAGTATTTTTACTGGAGGGAAAAAGCATAATTCTGTAACCTCTCCTAATAAAGTTTTCTTGAAAAAAAAAGTAGATAAACAATACTCCAGGCTGGAAATCCACTGAATATGACATCATCTTTTGAGAAAATTTCTTTACTCTTGTACTGAACTGAACCAGCAATTCAAGTACTGCACAACAATTAAATCATTTGCTTCATAATAGATAGTTCTCCCCACTGATTTAAAATTGATGGATGGTTTTAATATTCAGTCTAAACTTCCTCGTGTCCCAGTTTTACATGTGCAGAAATTGAAAATGCATGGCATATAAAAAGCTTTTTTTTTCATGTTAAGCAGTTAATGATATCTAATTTCAGATGCTGACTTGTTTTGGACCAAGGCCTCAGTCATGTCCTCAGAAACTTTTGATGCATTTCCAGAGAACTTCAGCACTAATTAACTTTTAGACCTTACAAAGTAATCTGTAATAAGTCTATTGGACAGGAAGCTGGATTATGAACCAGTAGGCACCATCTTCTCTGGGTAAATTCAAATTTGCAGGACAAGCCTGTGAAAGATAAAGAAGTTTTATCTGAGAATTTATTCTTGTCTGTCACTTTCCAAGACTGCCTCAGAATAATTTTTTTAGAGCCTAAGAACTCCCAGCCTTTTCTTTCTTTCTTTTCTTTTTTTTTTTTTTTTTTTTTTTGTGCTAATACTTTCCTTGTAAAAGAACTATTTATATATTGATTTTAGTGAAGGAAGTGGTGGATCAGCCATTCTGCTTTTCCATCCAAGTAAAGGATGAAGTAGCATCTCTAAGGAATGTGTATTGCTCTCTTCTGTAAAATACATACTGAATTTTTTAGAACTTTTATGAAAAAGTTTTATTTGGAAATCTACAAAGGCTACATCTTTTAGTGCATCTTTCTGATGAAGGGAATTTGGCTGATATATATTTAATGGAAAAGGAAGAATTAAAATGTATTATCTACAATGTTTTGGGCAAGTAATTAGGACAACTTGCTGCTTGCTTGAGAAATAGAAACATGAAGCTTTGCAATTGATAAGCATAATTTGCTCTACATCTCTAGTAATAGCAAGTAAATCTCACAACCTTGGAAGTTGTAATCCAAAACAAAATTACTAAGAGGGCTTAATTGACATGTTTAGGGAAGAAAGTGATTGTATTGATGATACAAAAATCACACATTTGAACAGCTCGAGGATTTCAGCAGGTTGCCACTGGTACTCTTTTTCATTAAAGAGTAAAAAACTATGAAGTTTGGTAGGGTTTTATTATAGTGCATATATTCTTGGGAAAGAGCATATGTTTATGCATTGTGGCTTTTCTGTAGTTTCTCATTTAGTATTGCTATTTTCTCTTAGCATGAAGTCATTTACATTTTCATATCTGGCCACAACCCGTGTTGGATGAAACTCTTGAAACAGTAGTTGTTCATTGCATTTGGGCTGATGCTAAGGCAAAGTACATTTTGGGATCCCACTGAAGGCATGTGGTGTGAGCAGTATAAAATGGACAAACTGTACAGTCCCACTGCCAAGTGAATGCCAGTGTCACTTCAGTGGCTCCATGAGGGACACATGAGGCTCCTCCAATATTAAACTTGCGGGGCTCCACTTTCCCTTCTCTCACCTTTCCAACCTTGATGTCTCCATTCTTTGCACAGCTCGTATTCCAGCTCCACGGGCCAGCAAGATTCATTGTATGTCTGTCACTCTGTACATTTCAAGGTCGTAAACCAGATTATGACCCCAAGGAGGAAATTTTACTTCTGTGAAATTCAATGTTGTGATTTTTGCCGAGATTTACTTTAGTGAATTTCGGTATTGTGATTTCTGCGGACGTTCCACAGCAGACTGGCTACGATGGGTCACACGGGGACAAAGCCACCCACAAGTGAGTGAGCGCCTGGTTCCTTCGCAGTTGCACAGGTATTACACTTGATCGTTTCCCTGCCCTCGGTGCAGATGGAATGAGGAGTGCGTACAGGTGATAACCTGGGGCTGCAGGACGGAGGGAGGCTCCGTTTCGCTGTCAGCGCAGGCAGAGCCAACGCGCTGTCGAGCTTCCCCCTTTTCTCCCGATCACCTCGCTGTACCCACTGGTGCTTTGAAACCACAGCTCCCTCCGAGCGCGCCCCGCGCCGCTCGCCCCCAGCCCGAGCCCCGCCGTGCCGGGCGCTGCCGGGCCGGCCCCACTCCAGGCAGTACGGTAGGCGCGGCCCGGCCCGCCCCGCCCCGCTCGGGCCGGGCTGTGCGGCCACGTCCCCGCTCGGGCCGGGCTGTGGCGATGCGGCCGGCGGGACGCGGCCGTGCGGCGCTGCTGGCCCGGCCGTGCCGCGGGGCGCTCCCGGCCATGCGGCCGTGCTGACCCGGCCATGCGGCGGCCCTGCAAGGTGGCGGCGGCGCTGCTGTGCCTGGCCGTGCTGCTGCTGCTCTATCTGCTGGCGGGCAGCGCGGCCCCGCCGCCCGCGCCCTCCGCGCCCGCCCGCCGCCCTCCGCGCCTCGGCCGGAGCCCCCCGAGGAGGAGCCCCGCGGGCGGCGCCAGCGCCAGGTAACGGGGGCGGCTGCACCGCCCGGCTCTGCCCTGGGGAATCCCGTGTGCCCAGCCCCACGCGTGACCCGCCCGGCTCTGCGCTCGGCAATCCCGTGTGCCCAGCCCGGCTCCTGCCCTCGGGAATCCCGTGTGCCCAGCCCCACGCGTGACCCGCCCGGCTCTGCCCTCGGCAATCCCGTGTGCCCAGCCTGGCTCCTGCCCTCGGCAATCCCGTGTGCCCGGCCCCACCGCGGCTCCCCTGGGCGGTGTCGCTTTGGTGCCGGTGCGCCCGGCGCTGCTCTCTCCCAGATGTTCTTGCCCCGCTAGTGAGCGGTGGTGAAAGACCCCTGTGCAAACTGCTGAGCTCCGCAAGCACGAACTTTTCCCTGCGTGTTTCCTCTGGCAGCGTAGTTGGCAGAGATGCCAGGAAAGGTTTTAGCTGTGCCCGGGCGGGGGGGTTCCCTCCTCTGCGGGAGCAGCTTGTGAAATAGCGGCTTTTCCGTGATTTCTGGCCTTGTTTCGGGGGCTGACGTGGGCAGTGTGGTGCTCGCTGTCTGGAATGCGGGGCTGCTGTCACCTCGGGAGCTGCGCTTTGCGGGATTTCCAGGGAAAAGCGAAGGCGGCTCGTCATTGCCGTGGGGTGCCACTGGATTCCGAACTGCAGAGGCACTGGGCGATTTTAAGCTTTGGAGCTTTTTTGCTTTGAATGGTTTTTATATGTAGATTAATTTAGCAGAACTTTAAAGGTGCTTTAAATCGTGGTGTTTCCTCTCCCAGCGCCTTACAGGCAGGGTATTTTTTAAAAAACTAATTAGTTGAGAAAGGGCAGCTTTCAGTGGGTGGAGGGCTTGTTTTCCCCTCTGCATTCCAATTATATTATGGTCAGTGTGACCTCATATATCTAATTAACTTGGTATGTCTTTGTGTCTCTGATTCATGATTTCACAGAGATGTTCTGAATGAAAAACTATTCCTGTTTTTTGAGCTCTTATTCCTTAACTTATTAAAGCAGTTGGTTTCTCCCCAGCATTGTTACCCCACTGAATGCAGGAGATGTTTTCTGGGGCTGAGAGTGGGCCACGGGCAGAATTCAAATGCCGGTATTAAAGCAGGATTATTTCCACTAGCAACTGTACCTCCTGAAGTCATTTTTCTTTAAGGCATATCTCTGTGATTATCATGGAAATCAAGAAGAACACTGAAGGAAGGAGCTCGGAAAGTATGGAACTGCCAGAGAGTGTAAACAACCATTCCACTTAATGTGCTTTTCAGTGGCATCTTCATGTTTCACAATTTGTCGTTATCTAACTTTTTGATTATTTGTTGACTTTGCAAGTCCTTTTTACAAGGTCTGCACAACAGCAAGAAAAAAAAGGAGGTATTTGGTATTCAAAGTGTGCATTTTCTTCAGAATTTTGTTTGTGGGGCTTGCTGGTTGTTTTTTCCCTTGTCATCCTGCACCATTGGCCCCAGCAGGAGTTTGTATAACTGAGAAGCACAATTCTGTGGGTCCTGTTCAGCCATTTACTGAAAGATTCTGTGTTATGTTAGTTATGACTGAAATTTATTCAGGTGAGGGTATCTGTAAAAAAATAATTTTTGTGAGGAGGGTGTGACATAAGTGGTTCAAGTGGAGGTGATGCTTGCCTGGTTGGAAAGGCATCAGGGATCTGCTGGGCTTAAAAAGCCTGATCCAAGCTAAACTGAGAGCAGTGGAGGGAGCTTGAATTTGGATTGTAAGAAATAGGCCATTATTATCATTTTAGTTCCTCCTTATGAGCAGAGTCACGTTATTTTTATTTGATGCGAGAGATCCCACCTTATCTAAGTGATTCATTCAGGATAATAACAAATCTGATTAGGGCTGTGTAAGATCTTGTGAGGTGATCACAGTGTATGTGCTTGTATGAGACTGCAGAATTGATTAACAGAACTTTAGTGAAGTTCTGTCTGTGTGAATGTAAAACATTTAAATTCAGTTTTGTCAAGTTGTTTTGTCAGAAGATGCAAGTTTTGGGATCAGCTCAGAAACAAAGGTGTTACTTAGGGTTTGTGTTTGCTTTGTGAGAATCAGCATCTTGCAGGGAAGATGAATTGTACTTTGACTGGGATTTGTAATATTGCTTTCTGTGGTCATATAATATCAGAAGACATTAAGTTTTGAATTTTAAGAAGTCCAGAATTCCTTTAACATAAGCTATACATAAAGCTTAATGTAGGCACATGCCATTAGCTGGCTGGTGTTTCACAAATGTTAGCAGTGACATTCATGTATCCTGCTTTGGTCATTAGTTAATGATGACAAATCTTGGTAAGTTTCTGGTAAGCTTTGAAGACTTGATTTTTTGTGGTGGTTTTATGCTCTTTCCTGTTGGAAGTAGCAATCCTATGCCTTTGGTAAAAATCCTATGCCTTTTTATATAAAGAATTTTAATTACGTGCCAAACCCATGTGTACAAAGTATCAAACAGAAGGAGGATTGTTTTACATTTACTTTGCCAAACCCATGTGTGCAAAGTATCGAAAAGAAGGAGGATAATTTTACATTTGAAGTGCAGATGTGACCACGTTCTCTCTCAAACCAGCATGGCAAGGCTGGGGAAATGAACCTTTGCCAGCACATTCAGTTCCCTGAAAGTAACTTTTTCAATGCTAAGCATCCCTTGCATGGCAACCTGTCAAGATACTTTTTCTTTCTGTGCAGCCTGTATGCACACACATGCAAGTTTGGCTTGAGTTTGCTAATAACATGTTAAACCCCAAGTATTTAATACTTGTTTCATATAGAACCCACTTTGTAAAAGGATAGAGAAACACCCATTCTGGTTTTGAGTGGCTTTTTACCTGTCCTCTGAGTGGTAGAAGGTTGAAACTTCAACCATTTTTGGGTTGACAGCGGGTACAGTTGGTTTTGTGCAACTGCTGCAAAGTGAGAAAGGTTGATTTAAAAACATTTGTATTTCAAAGTGTGCAAGAAAATGTGTTTCACATCTGGAGCTGTTGTTGGGATGTTGACTCGGGCAGGGGTGGCTGTCAGGGAAGGAGCCTGTTCAGTGAATCACCAGTTTTGATACAATGCCTAAATCTACCCTTGTTTGTGCTGCAAAAGTAAATGAGATCATAATGGGAAGAAGGTTTCAAAAATTAACAACTGTATTGTGTTTTGGAAGTGTCTGCATGCATTATCTTTCAGGAATGAATTTGAAGGCCTGAATAGATTAGCAGGCTCTGTAATGAGGTGGGAGCGCATTATTTTGAATGGATTTGGATTGATTTAGACAGGTTTTGGGTTAATTAAGTTTGAGACACTTTGGCTGTGACTAATAAGAAAATTACATGTAATCTAAACTTTAAGACCTAGGAATACACACTGTTGTGCTTGAGCACTCAGGCTGCTCCTGCTGTGTCAGTGGCTTTCTGAAAAAATTGTATTCAGTAAATAAAACACGAGTGAGCAAATGGATGGGAGTTGCTCTGTATTGTTGGAAGGTCTTTGCTTTAAACATTTTATTGTGCTCCATCTTATTAAATTCAGTCTTCAGCCACTCCATGGGGATGTGTTCTGCAAGTATTTTGTGATGCTTTCTGGAGTGCTTAATCTTAGTTTGTGTATTTGTTCTTGTCAAACACATTAAATGTTAGGGCCCAAGTCTCTGCATTGCTTTCAGTGTGTTTAAACATTTAATTTAGGTTATAAAATCGAACTACAGACTGCTCATAACAGACAAGTTGAACTGTAAAGGAATGGATGTAAATGTTAGGAAGAATTGGTTAATGATGATAATTGCATTACTCTGTGGATCTATGGGCTTTTTAATGTCTTGGGAGTCTCTTGAGGTACAAAATTCTTAGAGCTGTAACAGCTGTTCCCATTTTACAGGTAGGACAACTTGGCTGTGTCCTGCACATCTTTAGGGGTTGTGCTTTCATCCAGCTGTTGATCCTCTCTGGGAACATTCTCCTTCCATTCTCCTGGCCCTGCATGAGGTGCATGCATGAACAGGGTAGGGAAGGGGAGCTGGGATATTCTTTGCCAGGATCTGCTTGTTTGCCCTGCAGGGAGTTTGATTGCCTCTTCTACACCTGCCCCTTCTCAGGCTTCTGGATAATTGCTATTTTTTAAAGGCTAAGTTAAAATTGCAGTCCAATGCATCCTGCTGGGGCACTGTTTTAGTTCCCATTGCAGCTCAACTTTGTTTTCACTGTCCTCCAAGTTTCTTTACGTACTTACGAAGAAGATGCAAAATGTTGTGTCCCAAAATTCTTCTGTATCTCACTGCTGCTTCTCTCACTGGTTATTGCCCTCAGTGTCCCAGACTATGACTGATGTAGTTCAAATAGCTCATTTTTCTGGGATTTTTATTCCAATTCAGGCCACTCCAAGCTCTTGAACCTCTGCACTGTTGGTTATTCCACACCTCCAAGGCTCAGCTTTCTCCTCCACGGTGTCTGTGTTGGATGTCTGTTATCCCTATTCCCATGGGCTTTCCAGGCATTCTGCTTTCACCAAGGATTGCTTCTGCTGAGTCTGTCTTTTGGAAGTATTGTCTACATGTACTGGATTTTTCGCTGCAAACCAGCTGCATAATGCAGAGCTCATCGTGGCTAAAACTGCCCAGGAAAGCTGAGTGCTTTGGTGTGGGCTTTTGAAATGTTGCAATAAAAGTGTAGGGTTTAGCCCCACTCCCAGTGAATTCCGTTGCTAGAGACTACATCAAGGCAGCTCCCAGCCTGTGCATGGCTTGATTTAGAGACTCAATTAAGGGGAAGCATTACACAGATAGGGAGAAGGGGGAAAAGGTGATCTGTGTGAGCAGCTAATGATTCACGTCAATAATTCAGTGATTTTTACACTAATAGGTTGGAAAGTAAATACCACGTTGTATAGATGTAATATTTCATTATTTATACACGAAATTGGGGGTAATTAAGACAAAAGGAGAAAAAAGCCCTTGATGAAACGTGTTGCTTTGTATAGTAAGTGAAGTGCCAGTGCCTGGTGTTCCTTTACACAGAGGTGGGTTACTCTGAAGGGTAGAATGCTGCTGTGACACAGAGCAGTACTTCAATGTCTGGAAAAAATAATAACAGCTTAAAACTGTCATTTTTCTCTTTATTTAGAACTTCTGTTTGTAGCATTAACTCCAGTGATGAATTGTGCGTGTGTAATTGTATGTGCTGAGCAGGGCTGGGATTGATGTCCTCTGCTCAGAGATATGTCCAGAGCAGGCAGTGATCTATGATTTGCCTTTTGAACTCTCCAGGAGTGATTACTGTGCCTGGGATTTAGTTGCTTGGTCAGCTCCATCCCGTGTGATGGAGGCTAAGTGCCATCTGTGTTGGAATGTAGATACACCATGGTGCAACATTCCTGGAGGATGCAATTTTTACCTCCACACTAAACACAGAACCAAAAGACTCTTTTGAAAAGGTCTTCAACTCCCCAGGAGAAGCTGATTTTTCAGGCTAGCAGGAAGCTTCATTATGCCTCTTACTATGTTCCCTATATCTGGATGAAATGTATTTAAAGCCCACACAGGTGGGTGCTAAGTGAAAATCCCACAGTTTGGCCCTTGGAATGTAGTCTGATTCATCTGGGATATGTGACTATATTTGTTTTCAAAAATCTCTATTTTAGCAAAATCTCATGGATTCCATAGGGTGAAATGGAGAGCAGTCCTTTGAAACTCTGCCAGTACCTTCAGGCCAGGATTAAGGCATGCATCTTTAATAGCAAAATTAATTAACTGTTAGAACAATTTACATATGGATGGAGGTTTTTTTTTTTTTTTAAAGTGTGGATGTCTTCTTCCAGTCTAGCCATTATAGCTTGGAAATGAAGTTGCTGGATGCAGTTGTGTGATCTGCATTGTGTTAGAAAGTTGGCTGGGTAGTACAATTCTGTTTTGGCTTGGTGACCTCGGGGCTGGGGAAAGAGCTGTCATTTGCACAGAGCAAGGTGGTGTCTGGTTTGAGGTGCTGTGAAATTGCCTGATTTTTGCAAACCCAGAAATGTAGGAATAACAGAAAATAGCCTTTTTCTTTATGCTGTAATTGTAACACTATTGATCTGGATCATGGACAGAAATTACCATGCTATTTGCTTGTTATGTAAATATTGAACCAGGAAAAAACCTCCTGATCTCTTGCAAAATGATGAAGGAAAAAACAACCCTGGTGACTGTTAATGAGGGATTCTCTTCATGTCTACCTCAGTAGTTTTTATGTGCCTGTCCCTGAATTTTCAGGAAGCCTGGAGAGCAGAAACATCCAAAGGAGCCCTCATCCTTGCAGTGCATGCATCTGGCAGTGGTGGCATGTGGGGACCGGCTGGAGGAGACGCTGATCATGCTGAAGTCAGCAGTTCTCTTCAGCAGCAACAGGCTCTGCTTCCACATCTTTGCTGAGGATTCCCTTAAGCCTGAATTTGAGAAGAAGGTGAGTTTCTTTGTCATTTGGTAAATAAATAAATGAGTTAGTTACAAGTTGTACATCTCTGAGAAATATTATATTGACATCAACAAGTGGCAGCTGAGCACCTTGTTTACTGTACACAGTTATGAATTCCTTATGAATGCATTTTTTTACAAAAGCTTTATAATGTGTAGTGTCTGATTTCCTCCCACCATGTCTTTCAGTTAAAGGAGTGGCCTTCCTCATATACAAAGAAGTTTGAGTCCAACATTTACCCAATAACCTTCTCAGTAGGAAATGCTCAGGAATGGAAAAAGTTATTCAAACCATGTGCTGCCCAGCGCCTGTTTCTTCCGGTAAGGCACCTGGATTTCTGAGTAGGTTGCTTCAGGAAAAGGTTAATTCCACAGAAAGGAAGCTTTGCTGGTGTAATATTAAAACCATTTTCAGGCTGAAACATCTGCTTAAAGATAATTTTAGTCCGTGCTTTAAGACACTGTAAAAAAACACCGCAGAAATCCAGCCTGGCTTTTTCCTGACTAACAAAGGATGTGTGTTTCTGATTTGTCTCCAGTTCCATGAGCCTCTCTGGCTCTCCAGACTCCAGAGAGAGTCTGAGAGTTCTCTCAGGGCAGATCTTTTGGGCTAGATGCTGTATGCCTTTGGTAAATAACATTCTTTACAACATGCCCTCTTTACCCACCATCTTCCTTCCATATGTTACCATATGTTACCCCTTAAACTGATGCTCTCAGCATTCCCTTTTCCTTGAGTTTTACTTATTTTTTCCAAGACTGTCAGAATTGCCCTTAAGGTACTAATTCCAGTGTGTTTGAAGTTGGATTTCATGTAGGAGCTTGGTGTATCTGGACTTCTCAAGTTCACTGAAAAGTTGTATTATACTCAGTGTCGTAAACTTGGAGAGAAGGGAAGTGTTGATACCAGTTTTGCATATCAGAAGTTGAAAGAATGTTTGCATAAAGCAATTTCTGTGGAACTGAGAACATCTATCAAAAATATCTCGTGGGTTGCTGTTGGTTGGGGTGACTCCAGTGAAGTGACAAGCTGTTCACATGATCCAGATTTCTTCATCACTGTCTTAGAAGTGGGGGGGACAAAGAAATCTTTCCCCTCTCAGATGGAAGCAATCAGGAGACAGCTGCATGTCCAGATACATAGCCTGTGAATACATATGTGAGAAAATATGTGCTGTCAGCAGTTCTGCTGGTCTGCCATTTAGGGGTGGGCTATCAACGGCACAAAGGCCAGATGGGCTGGAAGTAACTCCAACTGCAGCAGGGATCCTTTCTCCCCTGAGTAAATATTTGTAGCACCTGGAAAATAATCCTGAAGCCTTAGCTTGTTCCATACGGTGTCACGGTGTCCTGGGTGAACAGAAATCTCTGTTCTTCTGTGATACTTTCTGCCATTTTGAGAGACTGACTAGAAATGACTCAACTTTTATTTCTCTTCATTGTTCTGATGACAGAAAAGAGTTATGCATTCATGCTGATTCCTTCAGGCTGGGCAGTGCTTTTACTGATCCCTTTCTGTCACTCACGTTGCTGAAGTTCTCCAGTTACTTCTTTTAAGGAATATTAGACTGTTGCACGCTGTGTTAGCAGAATGAGGGGGCAGCTTGGACTGGAGATGTTTGTTTCTCCAGGGGCAGTTGCAAAATGCTGTGTGTGGTCAGGCTGAGGTTTATGGCTTTGTGTAGGAGGGGCTGTCCAAGAGGAGTTGCAGCTGACACAGAGTTGATGTGGGTATAATAAACAAGCTGTTGTCGAAGCTGAGGTGGCAAACGTCCTGTGGGACTCTCAAGGTTCGGTGCTCGAGTTCACAGGCTGACACAGCCTTGGGCTGTTTATGGGTAATTCCAGCCATTATTTTGGTTTTTTGGTGTTTGATAACTGGATTCTGATATCCCACTTGAACTGTCAGCACACAGTGGGAGCAGAGGGTTCCAAGTTTTACTGTTTAGAGAACTAGTTTGACTTTTATTTTTAATAAATAACAGCAGAATATCCTTCTCTGTACTGAGCATTTTTCCTTGCAGCAGCATGAAATGTGCCTGGATTTAGGGAGGACCCCAGGAGAGCAGTAGTTATCAGCTGTTTAGTTCTCAGTTGTGCAAATTGTCTTGCTCCTGATAATGCTAAGCCCGAGTGGAATGCGAGTCTTTGATTCACAAGTGCCTCTCCTGCCAAAGAAATCTCCTCTGCAGCACCAGCAGGCGTGTGAAAGTGGACAGGAGGGTCTGAGGAATGTGTTCAGGGAAAATTGGGTAAAAACCTTTCAGTGGTTTTACCAGGTGATGAAAGTAGAGCTGTGGGATGTGACCCTGCATTTTGCAGTACTGAACTGTTCTGTCGTGGGCAACAGGTTGAAGTGCACATTCCCAACTTGTTGACTCTACCCAGGATGCTAAAATATTAAGGAAGACTGTACAGCATCCTGCATTTTTCAGAGGCATTCTGGGACATCTGGTCACATTTGCCACTTAGATGCAGGGGACGTAGATGGAGCCTCTGTGTAATCTCACAAGTCAATCTCTCACTGCGCTCTGCTGCAATAAAACCATCCAGGGCATTAGCAGAGACACAGAGAGGAAGATGTAGATACTTTTTTAAGCATAGAATGAAACTTTAAACTAGGAGAGCAGTGCTCTCAGCAGTCCCTGGGAACTGGTCTGTGCTCCTGACATGGGTGTTAAGACAGCAGGTGAGGAGCATCCTCTGGTCCCAGGGATGTTGGTCCCTCAGGGCTGGCTGCAGCTGTCTCTGTGCTGCTCCTCTGGAGCTACCAAAACAATCGGCTCAAGTATCCTGAAATGCTTAAGGGATTTTTGGATGATTTTTGGATGAACACTTAGAGCCCTTCTCAAAACACTTAATCTACTTAAGAGCTTTTAAGATAGATTAGCAATATCCCTGTGTTACAGCTTTCCTCTTGAGGGATGCTCAAGTATCCAGCCCAGTGGGAATAGATGCCAGGGCCTTATCTAGACAAAAGCCTCTGCTGTAACTTGAGTTAATCTCTTACTACAATGAGGTTTAGTAACTCAACTTTGTGGCAATGTAACTCTAGCATCAAGCTTAGTGATTTGTTCCTAATTTTGGATAGAGCTGTGCTAAGGTGCCATATGAGCCCTCGCAAACCCTTAGGTAGCCCAGCTTCACAGTACACCAGCATGTGTTTATTCAGGAGTGTGTTATTCCTTGCCAACCTTGCTAACACAGGGAGAATCTATGGAGACAGAAGTTGTGAAATCAAATTACAGATAATTGAGTATTTAAGTGAAGTGCCAGGCTAAATATAGCCAGTTCTGTGCAGAACTTTTTGACAGATTTACTAAGAATATTCTATATAGCTGCAAAAAAAAAAAAAATTAAAAAAAAAAATCACACTTTTAAGCTGTAAGTGCCTGCAAAGCAAGGGGAAGACAAGCAGAGCCAGTCGTGTTTCTGGCCATCCCTTTCCAAAATCCCAGGCTGTCAGATGTGTCTGCATGGTTTGTGTGAGCTCAGACCTCCAGACACAACCTGGCAAAGCTCCTGCTCCAGGTCACTGTGTTCACTTTGAACCTGCACTGCAGGTTCCTGCTCTGTGAGAAACTCCTGCAGCTGCAGTTGGTGAAATTAAATCCCCCCTCCCCAAGGCACAGCCAGGAGAGATGTGAGCAATTTGAACTGACATCTGCTGCTTTTAAAGGAGTCTTAACACTCAACATGTGAAAGTGGGAAGGGCTTAAAGGAGGTAGCACAGCTCTTTTTTTAGCCAGCTGGGTGTCACTGCAGGGTAACACCTTGGATGCAGAAGAAGGAAGAATCTTTTAACCAGCAGAAAGGAGAGCATGTGAATCCTGAGAGGAGGAATACGAGGTGGGGTGGGGTATGCTGGTGGGCACTGCACAAAGAACTGAAATACCTACTTGAATCTGTCGGAAAATTATTACAGTCCATGGACTTCCACAGATTTAAATTTATTTGTGTATTGAAAGCTGCTGAAATAATGTTTTTCTGCTGGAAGAAGCAGTGGCCAGCAGTGACCACTGTCATTTGTGCTTGGGAAGGATGAGAAGGTCTGTAGGCCCCTGTTAAACTTCCCCCTGAACTGGGGTAAGTTTTTCCTACTGGAAAATGCCTCAACTTGCCTTTTCACCAGGGTCCCCTTAGACAAAAATCCTACATGGTCTGCAGTTTGCTGTGGATTCACAGGCCAAGTCTAATAGCTTCTGCTCTGCTTGTATTCCAGTGTTACCTCCAGTCTCAGACTAAATTTGGGGGTGATTTTTCTTTTTTTAATGTCTTTTGATTCTATGTGACTTCATATAGCAGGTCCCTATTAATCAGGGCTCCTAGGTGCTGCAGAATAATTAATACACAATACTCAGGATATCCTCAAACTGAAAATCTTTCTTCCTTTCAGACTGTCTTTTTTCTATTGATTTACTCCTACAGTAGCTGTCTTTTTTATTGGTTTGTTTTTTTAAATATTGGATTTGAGGATACTTAATATCTGCAAATATTTACTCTGAATTCTTACTGTATTATGGAACTATTTTTGTCACTTATTTATTGATACCTCCACGTGCTGGTTTGTGGGGTTTTTGTGGGAAAATGCTGTATTGCTATAATCTTCCATCCATCAGAGAGATCTGCATGGTGTTGAATGTGTTTACTTAGAATTTGTTATAAGCATAACTTTTGTTTAAAATGCAGAGACAGTTCCTTCTCCTGCTTGCCCTGTTCTGTAGGAAGAACATGTAGTTATCCTGTCAGAAATACAGGTCAGGGATTTGTTAAACTTGACTAAATGTCAGTCTGAATCCCAAAGTGTTCAGTCAGGTGAAAAATCTCATTTAAGTCTTTACTCACGGATTTGGCATCTTAGTGGATTCCTGTTGAGCACGCTCAGAGGTGATATTTTTCACCCACTTGTTGAAAATCCTGATGTTGTTCACTCTATTTCACAGGTAATCCTCAGTCAAAGTACATTAGAATTTATGTAAAATCCAATTTCTTTGGTAGAATTACTTGTAACCTGCATAAATAGGAGAGTGTCATTAATGTCATTGCAGGTGGATGAGAGAGTGATTGTTGTGTTCCACATGGTGAAAATCCAAAGCCTTTTGGATTTGCTTTTCAAAGAGAAAGAAGTGATAAAGTTTTTTGCTAGACCAAAGTAAGAAAATTTCAGTCCTTCAGGAAGTTTTGGGCAGTTTCAGCAAATAATGAAGGAGAGCAACAAAAATGCAGTTGGAACTGATGGTCAGCTGTAGGTAATGATCTTTATTATTCTACAGAGACTTGAAGCACCAGATCATTTGTCCCACCATGGATATTAATGGAGGAGTGTGTAAGGATTTGGGCAGCCACAAGGGGGAACATGGTCAGCAGGAACTGCTGAAATATCCTGGCTCAAATCTGTGGTTTCCACCCTCCTGACCTGCCCAGCTTTGCTGTGGTTATTCCTCAGACAGAATCTGGTAACAGAGCTCAGAATACAACCTGGTGTGTTTTACTATGACTTTTCTGTTTAACAGCCAAATTTTGTTCTTCAGGGGGATGCACATATATTGGTGATCAATGGGGTTGTCTTAATTAATCTGAAACAGTTGTATGTGTTAATTATATATGAAGGTAAATCTAAATATTCTGGTCTCCTGGGTTACCCTTTCTGCCTGTGGAGAGCACTGTATGCTTCACCAGTTAAGATCTTGAAAAGAGCTCTGTAAATATATATTATTTACATTGCATCTCTGAACAGATACTAAGTAGTCCTTGCAGATACTTTTGGGAGCTTGGTGAATTGCTGCTTCATAAGAAGGCTAATCCAGCCCCAGTGCTCTGGTGGCTGTTTTATTGTGCAGTTCAAAAAAACCCCACAGCAAACAACAAGCCAATAATCTGATAACTGTTCCTCTGTGTAATTACATTTAGCTGATAAATCAATAACCTCTTCCAAATTACCAGTTTAAAGCAAAAGTGCCTTTTGCCAATAATCTTTGTGTTTGTTGTCTCTGTGGTTTGTTTTTCGCTGCACAAACCCCAAAGGTGATTTTAAAGGATGTGGATTCCCTGCTTTACGTGGACACTGATGTGCTGTTTCTGAGGCCCATTGATGACATTTGGCACCTCCTGAGAGAGTTCAACTCCACCCAGCTGGCTGCCATGGCCCCCGAGCACGAGGTCCCCAAGATTGGCTGGTACAGCCGCTTTGCCCGTCACCCTTACTACGGCTCCACCGGCCTCAACTCCGGGGTGATGCTGATGAACCTGACACGGATCCGCAGCACTCACTTCAAGGTGAGAGCAAATGCAGCTGCTGCAGCAGCTCAGGATTGCTGTTTTTCACATCTTGGAAAGCTCAGTGTAAAATTGCATGAAGTTTGTAATACAGAGGATCAGAGAAACACAGAAGATGTATAATTGGATACTAAAAGCTATTGTGAACGTGGTTATTGAAATAATGCAACTTCTCAAGGCTGGAGCAGTGAGAACTTGCAGCTGAAGCAGTCTGGTAGCAGTGCTAAAAATGGCTGCCCCAACTTCTTACATTTCCCTGAAAAGATACATGAAAGAATAAGCTCAAGAATCTTCAGTGCAGTCACTGTTTTGTTTTTAAAGTTGGGAAGTTTGATATGAATACTCAGAAGTTGGTGATTTTTGCATCTGCTGTGAATAGACTTTTGCATCCTGCTGCAGGTAAGTGACTGTGAACTGGTGTAAGTGAGAAGGGAACATTTTCACAACAGATCCTTGTTGTTGGACACATATTCTGTAATCACTAAAACTTTGCTTGCCCCATGTGGTTCTTCCACTAGCAAGGCCAGGGGTTTCCCTCATTGTTACAGGAACAGCTGGGGAAAAAAAGCCCCAAACATTGCTCTTACTACCATAATTCCCAGGGAAGGAGATCTTTACTCTGTAATTTTCCTTGCTTTTATACCTTGGTTTTCACCTTGTCCCTGCATTTTTCACTTTTTTCTCCTCCTGTTACTTGGAATAGGAAGAGTGTGAATAGCAGGAGCTGACATCAGAGCTGGGCCCATGAGACCTTGTTTTCCTGTTTATCTAAACACAGTGAGCTCTGCTGTCACACATTTCCTGGCAGTTCTTCGTTTTTCACCTGGGTGTCCAACATGGCTTAGCAGAACTTAGAGATTTGTGTGTGCCCACTCTGAGTCAGGTACCACAGCACTGCTCATGGTATTAATCCCCTGCTTCTGTTTTCCTGCCCTGCAGAACAGCTTGATACCAGGTGGCTTGACTTGGGAGGAAATGTTATATCCATTGTACCAAAAGTACAAAAATTACATCACTTGGGGAGACCAGGATTTGCTAAATATAATTTTTTACTTTAACCCAGGTAAGGAAAGATTCTCAGTGTTGTCGTTATCTGTGTTGAGAAAATATCTTGAGCTTGATTTTTTTTTTTAACTGCTATTTTTTATTTATAATATGCATAAATACTCTGGTATGGAGTTATTATCTAACTGCATTCTTAAAGGATTTCTAACATATGAAAATGTTTCTGACATTGCTGCAGGTAATGGGGCTTGGACTTGGTTCCATTGAATATGTGAATCTGCTTTGTGGAGATTTGAGAAATTAATGAGGTATAAAATTAATGATGAAGGGATGAAGTTCATTTAGTGTGTGTGCTTCAGGGTGTCACTAGACCAGGGTGTAGCTGCAAAAATGTTTTTCAGATATTTATCTGAATGTGAAAGTGCCACGCTTTCTGCAAAGCTACGCCCTGTTTTCAGCCCCAAAATTCAGCTGACTTGTGCTACTTAGCAAAAAAGTAACAAAGCTAATATAGACAGAAACTGGACACAGCCATGGTAATATCTCATCTAAGGCAGCTTTCAGCTTCTGAGCCAAATGGCCTGGCCTCAGCAGGCACCAGGATGGTGTCATTGGTGTCCTGCTGGTGAGAAATGCAGGGATTTAAACACTGGAGCACAGCACACACTTCCCAGAGAAGATGAGAACCTTATTTCATGCTTCCCACTGGATGCTGACTAACCATCCCTACTTCTCCTGGTTTCCTATGTGACCTTGTCACCTCAAGTGATCTTAAGAATGAACCAAATTTGGAATTATCTTTATTTATTCTGCTCCCTTTTATTTTTCTCTAAGGAGTCACAGGGTAGGTAATTGGATACACCTAAATCCAGGCAAACTTCTGGAGTGAGGAAAAGCAAATCAAAAAGCAAACATCTGTTTACTTCAGACAGATGTAACCCATCAGTGTCCCTGTACACCATATATTACCCCCAGTCCTAGGAAAAAATAGAGTGGGAATTAATTTTCAAGAAGAAACTGATGTTATGGGTGTTTGGTCTGCTGGAGAAACAAAAAGATGGAGTCAGATTAGTTGTGAAGTCAGACACAAGCTGTTCACTGAAGTGTGCAGGAAAAAAATAATTTGCAAAAATGCTTCAGTATTGAGATGAGTGTTCTCTATCAAAGCTACATGTGGGGACTCCTCTGCACCAAGTCTGTCCTTTCCTCAGAACTGGTAAAGAATTTTTTAGGAATTGCATAATACCAGACTGCTCAAGAAAAGAAATCAAAAGGACTGGATGCAATTTACACAGAAAACTGGACTTTCTGGAGTCTTAAGCTCTGGGTTATTGAGACTGCCTGGGGAGGGAATTGGCCAAGACTGCTGCAGGTGCCTTTTTATAGATGTGATTTAAAGCCACAGAGAGCTCTGTTCCCCCAGCCTGAGGAGCTCCTCCCTTTGCCCATCTCCAAAGAATGGTCTCCCTTTCTGGAGAACTCTGCTGAAGAGTCCTTAAGGAAGGAAAAGTTCAGAAAGTTTCTCCAGCTTTTCAAGAACCACACGGGACCAGCTGCAGGCTTCCCAGGAAGCTGGGAAAGGCCAAGGGAAGAATTCAATCTGCAGCGCTTCTGCCATGCCCTGCTGGCACCAGCCATGATTCATTGTTCCCCAGGGCTGAGGCAGAAAGGTTGCAGGGACTGGAGTGATTTATGACAAGCAGATTGCAAGCACTGTGTGCACAGAGTTTTAAAAAAATCACCAGGAGGAAGGGAGTTATGAGCCCTTTTGAGAAATTAGGCTCATCTCTAAATAACCTAGACCTGTGAAATTAATGGATGATGACTCTTTGGAGAGCTGTGGATAAAATACACCACCCCTTATGCTCTGCTGTATAACAAATTGTCATGGCCTCTGTGACAGCTTCAGCAACAAACAGTGGGTGTACTTTGCAAGTTTTCCCATGCTGGCTCCAGGAGGAGTCTGGGTTTTTCATAACCCTCACTGCTGTATGGCAGAGGATGCTGGACAGTGCCACCTGCTGTGTGCTCTCTGGTTTGATTCTTCCACTTCAGCTTCATAAAGGGCTCCCTTGGGTTGTGTGAGGTCCCAGATTTGGTGTTGCCCTGTCTGTCCAGCTGGGGGTGTAGTCACCCATGACAGAAGGAAGTGTCTCTGTCGGGGATACTTGCAAAAGATGTAACTGAATATTCCCCACTCATCAGTCCTGGGCTGGTTTAATTTGTTGTAACTCTTGTCTGACATGTCTCTTCTCCTTCCCTGTGCCCTGCTGGCGTGGGCAGAGTGTCTGTACGTGTTTCCCTGCCAGTGGAACTACCGGCCTGACCACTGCATGTACGGCAGCAACTGCAGGGGGGCGGAGGCCGAGGGGGTCTCCATCCTGCACGGCAACAGGGGCGTCTACCACGATGACAAGCAGCCCACCTTCAGGGCCCTCTACGAGGTGATCAGGGATGTAAGTGCTGCCTCCTCAGAGCCCTCCTGCTCTCCCAGTAGACTCTTGCTTCATTCAGCTTGCTCTGCCAGCAATCAGGCTGGGTAGTTGTGTTTGTGGAAAACCCACCAGATACAAGTGAACGTGGTTGCTTTGGCCTCTCATGCATTTGAGGTGGTTTAAACATTTCTCCTTCATATTATAGTAATCAAAAAGGCCGATAAATTGCTTTTCTGTAAATACTGAAGGTAGAGAAAAGATGCTGGAGTGGAGTTTCTCCTGCTGGTCCATAAATTCCCAGGGAAAGCTTGTTCTCCCTGAGCACCTCAAGCTTCCAGGCACATGGAGGGCAGAAGCTTGTTCACTGGCACAGGTGCCTGTGTCCACTTGGGGTGTTGGGAACGTACAGCTCTGTTTGCCAAAACTCCTGTTTCCTTACATTAATAAATTCCTGTCAGTGCACACTCTCAGGCAGGCAGGATGTGAAGTGATGGGGTTGGTGACACTTGGCAGGTGAGGGACAGGACATTCTCTACCTGTGGAAGGTTTTCTCTCACAGGAATTTATAAAATGCCCTTCCACAACTAGTGAAAACTAAAAATTCTTTTTTTTTTCTTTTCTTTAGTTTCCATTTGAAGACAATCTCTTCCAGTCCTTGTACTACCCTCTGCAGTCGAAGTTTCTGGATACAGTGCACACTTTATGTGGGAGAATTCCACAAGTATTTTTGAAGCAAATTGAGAAGACTATGAAGAAGGTGTACGAAAATCGTGTCATTGTGTACTTGGGGGCCAACCACAGATACTAACTGTAGCTCTCTTCTTACTTTTAAGTTTTGTACTCCATTTCATGAAGGATATAAATGAAGAATATGAACTCTTTTACTGAACTCAGAATTAAAATATTTGTTTTTCCAATTCTTTAACAACCCTTGAAATTACAAAAAGGAGGAAATCCTAGAAGCCTGCTCAGATTGTTGCTGAGAACAGCAGGAGAATCCTTTCTTTGCAGAATACAGTTGTGGCCTGCCTTCCCAGTCCCTTAGAGTTGAAGAATATATTCTCTGGCTTGGTAATGTGAATTGCATTAGGCACAGTTCAAGACTGTTGTCAGTGAAGAGTACAAACCCAGGTACTGTTGATCCATTTTCCTCTTTAAGTGCTATTCCCTGCACAGTAACAGCAGTATTCCACTGCTTTCCATCCCTGCCCTGGGAGATGGCCAGTGCTGCCCCGACTCCCCTCTCCTTCATGGAAATGTATATCTGCCTGGCACTTCCATTTCTGGGATCACAGAACCACAGAATTTTAGGATGGTTTGGATTGGAAGGGACCATCATGGATATCTTGTTCCACACCCTGCCATGGCCAAGGACACCTTCCACTGGACCAGGTTACTACAGCCCTGTCCAGCCTGGCCTTGAACACTTCTAGGGAGGGGAAAGTTGAGATCTTTATGCTGGGATCAAAATGAATAGCCTCAAAGTGGAAGAGGATACAAAATGGCTTTGATGTTTATTTAAAATACTTAATTTAGCTAAATTTCCAAAGTATGATCATCATCTCGTGATATGCACAAAGAGCTTATTTAAATTGCATAGCTGAAAGGTGCTTGGGACCATTCCCTGGGGAACTGGAAGTGAGGACACTCCTACAGAGCAGGGATCCAAGAGCAGACTCCCAGAGGGCATTTTCTAGGTGTGAGCCCCAAGGGTGTGTGTAGGAGTTCTTCAAGGAAGCAGCAGAGAAAATGATGTTACTTTTCAAGTCTGTTGAGCAGAAAACATCAGCCATTACTCAGAACTGCTCATTTTTGTATCTAACAGGCAAAGTAGGAGCGGGGTGAGCAGGGTGAAATAATGAAGCCTTCCCCTAATGAGAGGAAAACTGGCACAGATGGGATATCCTGTCCATGTATCATACATTTGTTAGAGACAAATGCTTGGGGACTGTGGGTGAGGGAAAGGATATGTTCCCAAAGTGGAAATAGGATTTCTGAGGAATTGCAGTTTTGGGTGTTCTGCTCCATCCAGTCAGGACTAATGCAGGGTTTCATAAGATAACAGACTTCAGACTCTCTTTTATCTCACACACTTCTCTGTCTTTGTGTGGCAGTTCCTGAGAGGAGGGAAAACACGACCTTGGTGCTATCCCAGGCTGCCAGATAAGAGCCTGTGCACAGGATGGAGTTCCAACAAGCTTTTCCCAGAGCCTGGAGTGTGGGTGTCTGTGACAGCCCAGCAGAGAGCAGGGCTGCAGGCAGCTGAGTGGGACAGGGGCTTGGAGTAAGGGACAGCAGAACTGCCAGACCTCACAGCATGACAGGAACAGAAACCTTGTTTGCACCTCTGCTGCAGATCCCAGTTTGATTAAACAATGTGTTCTGACTCCAGCCCTTATCTCACAGTGTTGGCCACCTCAGTGTCAATTGACATGTGAAGGGCAGAGGCAGCTCCACTGTTGTAATTGAAAGCCTAGGACCCAGAAAGTCATTTAAACTTGGGCAGAGATGCCTTTCCAACATGCCTTAGGATTTTCTGTTTCAGCTGAAGTTTCAGTTGCCAATTTTAACAAGAGTACACTTGTACCTACTGAGAGAAGTTTGAAATGTAACCCAAATGAGCATTGAAGATTTCAGAACCAGAAGGCAGAGAAAAGAAGGGAAAGCTGCTGATTAAATAAAGTTTAAAATAATGTAAGACAGGTAAACCTTTAGGCCAGCAATTTGGAGAGCTTGTATAAAGTATTAGCTTGCTTTTGGTCTTTATTTTCAAGCATCAGGGTAAAGCTGATGCAGGTTTAACAAGGCTGGTGAAACTGCACTCTGGGCAGGATGAATTCCAGATTTCCATGGTGTCTCCAAGCCACAGAAAGCTGCAGAGCAAAGTCTTGCTGCCCAGACAGTTGCAGCCCCAGTGCTGAGGCTCTGGAGTTTCAGAGCTGTGGTTGTGTAAGCTGTGATTCAGCAGAGCCCTGCAACTACAGGCACATTCAAATGAAGGAGTGGATTCATTCCAAACAAAGGCATTATTGCATATGAACTGATTAGAGATTAAAGCAGTGCTTTTCATGTTCACAGGAGGTGCTACATTGTGTTTAGGAAGAACTGAGTTGTGTTCTCAACAGCTATTAAATATATTAAGTATTTGCTTTAACATGAAGGCTCTTGTTAATGTAATATCAGCTGGCAGGAAGAATGGGGGAGGTTCCCCCCTGCTGGGCTTTTTCTGAGGAAAAAAGCAATAATTTGAGCTCTCCAAAGTGTTCTAAAACAATTATGTAACTTTGTTTTTTGTTGTTGTTAGAATTATTAATTTATATTTCACTACAGCTTCCAAAACCTTGTTATATTTTAGTTTTAACAGTAGTTGATTGTAATATTCATCTTACTTAGAAACCAGTTTCAATTCATTTTGTATTTCATACTTGTGGCTAATTCCATGTTAATTAGCCTTCATTTATCTTAATAATGGGATGTGTAAATACTTACTAAGACTTATGTCCTCATTTCCCCTTCCTCTCCTGTGTTTTAGTTATTTCCAATGGTATAATGGATAGAGCTCACCAGCATTTTGCTTACAGGGGAAACTGGAAACTGCTCAGTGTGTGTGTGTGCACAGCACGAGTGTGTGTGTAAAGAATGTCCCTTTTCTCTGTCACTGAATTGCTTATGGAATTTTCTTTGACAAGTGCACTGATTGTTACAGCTCCCAAGGAGGCTGAGCAGTGCATTTCTGGGTTGAGGATGATCCTTTGGCTTACAATACAAATAAATGAAATTTTAAGCAAGCTCTGTGATTTGCTAGGTTTCTTATAAATACAAGATTTTGTGCTGGTCTGGTTGGGATAGAGTTTTGCAGGTATGATGTTACAGTGTGTGTATACAGGGTTTGACAGCAGGGAACACAGATAAATGTTCCCCTTTTACAGTTTTACTGTAGTGAAAGAGTCTGATATTGGATTTAAAGAGACAAATACATTTAACTTCCCACAAAGTGCTCGTGTGTCATGCTGCAGCTCCAGTTGTGTTACAGTGAGCATAGATCAGAACCTTCTCAATGGAAACTGGAGTTGTATCTTTTACTCTTTACTGTTTCTCCATTATGTTTCACTCCTTGGAGGTAATTTAGCATTATTTCCCCTTCCTCCTCCTGTATGCATTTTTTGACGTTCTTGTATGGTCACTGCTATGCTGTCCTTGCTTGTGACATTTCTGTGTGACAGAAGCTCCTGGTGCTGACACTGTTCCCAGCTGGATGATGTGCTGGGCTCAGCCTCAGCTCTCTGAATTCAAAATAAGAATAAAACTCTCATTGACATGGATGGGCAGAGGTGGGCCAGCTGTAAAACTCCAGCCTGTGTGTGGGTTCTGGGCAGGCTGTGGGTGTGTGGGGTGTGACACACTCACAGTCACATTGCTTGGTGAGTCAAGGGTTTTCACTTGCAAATGTGGCCCCAGCCAGTATTGCTGTGGGGAGAAGAGAGATTTCCCAAGCTGGGAATAAATACAATGAACTGAAAAAAATAAATATTGGCACATTGTCAGCTGTCAGAGAATCCTTTTCTCCTCTCCATCAGGTACAATAAAATGTGATGGTAGGAAATTGTGAGCACCCCTCCAGAGGTGAGATGAGATGGGACAGTCACCAGGATTGTCCCTGCAGAGGCTGGAAACATTCCCCCACTGCTCTTGGGACAAGTGCTTGTCTGTGCTGGGATCAGCCTGCACCTCCTGCTGGGATGAGATAAGGAATTGTTATCTGAGCTTCAAAAGGCAGAGCAATGTTGGGAAATTTTGCTTTCATTCTGGATCAGAATAAAAACCAAACTGTCAACAGTTCCTTTGAAATGAAAATGGAGACAAAACACCAAAATGAGGATCAGCATTGAAGATGAACAAAGCACTTTGTTAATGTTTTCTTTTGAGGCAAAATATTTAGATTTCACTTTTACATTTCTGTAAATGTACCCTAGTTGTTGCTAGGGTGTGAAGACTACAGTGTAGCCCAAAAATATGTAAGTATAGTTTTGGTAATTAATACTAAAATAATGACACAGAAATGACATGGCTCTTTATTTTAAATATCTGCTCTTAGAGAAGCAGAATCCTCTTGAAAATGTTAATTCCCTCCTGTGAGGGTTAGAGCTGTGCACAACAGGTGCCTTCTCTGGGTTCACACCTTCAAAGAAAGATCTTCCCATTCTGCTTAGCACTTCCAAAGGGCACCAGGGTTCCTCACACCTGAGGCCTCAGGTGAGAAATCAAGGCTGGTTTTAGTCTGGCTGGTCCCATAGTTTGTGGAGTGATGTCAGGAAGCTCCTGTCCCAGGGATATCCTGGAGCAAGGTGTGAGACTACTCCCCAGTCTTCCAGGTTGTTTAAAAGCACAATTGATTTTTAGTCATTTTCTCAGAGGATAAACATAATTTATCTTGAGGTGGCTGTGATATACTTCAAAGAAAAAAAAAACAGCTTTCCTGCTCTGGATGATTCAGAGATCGGTGATTTTTAGTGTCAAGTTATTGTACCATATTTAGGTTTCTGCAGCTATAAATTTAAACAAACGAAACAAAATCTCTGTGCTCCTTTTGTAAATCCTTTGATGTGTATCGATGTGCAATTTTTTCTGAAGACCTAAGTGGGTCTTGAAATATAAGATTGTTTTCATTTTCTTATTGTCCTCACCGGATTCTGCTGCATCTCCTTTGCTTGAATGCTGTATTGAATTGCTACAGATTGTTTCAAAGCACAACAATCAATTTTAGTTCTAACTGGGTGGAAATACCTTACAAATTGCTGTCACACATCAGTGAAGAGAAACTGCTTTAAGTCAGGTTGGGTCAAGGATCTCTAGATACCTAATCTAAGCTTCATTACTGAGAGCAGAAGTAGCTGCTGGTCTTACACCACAAATAATGTTAATTATTGATCCATGCCCAGGGGTTGGACATCCTGTAACTCTCAAAAAGTATGTTTTTAAATCGGAAATGTAAATCTTAATGAGTTTGGTGTAAAGAAAAAAAAATACCACCTGGACTGTGAAATAGTTTCTCATAGTTCTTTAGTTAGATGTTTAAACCACATCTTCCCCAACAAGGTGATTATTCCTATTGTTGGGTCTCAGTGAATACTCTACAAGCAGGCTGGGAACTGACACAAAATGAAATCATCCTGTATACATTTTTATTACAAGGTGTGTCAAATACCTTACAAGGAGTAATTACCATTTATGTTTCATTAATGAACAAGCTCAGGTGTGATTGCCTCACCCATTTGCCTGAGATCACACAACACAGCGATGATGAAACTACCTACAAAATTCTTGCGTTCTAGGGTTACTTTTAAATGTTTCAGCTTTGAAAATGGAAGGAGAAAGTGATTTGCTGTGAACTGAAATCTTTCCCATTAGAGGTGGCTGGGCTGGAGCCTCTTCCCGGCTCTCGGCTCACCTCGGGACCATGGCAGGAAGGAGGACAGGTCTGCCAGGGCTCAGAGCCAGGTGCTGGCACAGGATGAGCGAGGGGATCATCCCGGAGCACAGGGAATGTGTGCCAGGGTGGGAGAGGCGGGAGGAGTCTGAGGGGAGACCTCACTGCGAATCAACATCCTCGTGAGGGGAAGCAGAGGGTTAGGTACAGACCTCTTCACTCTCCTGACCAGTAACAGGACTGGAGGGAATGGCATAACGCTGTCGGGGGGGTTTGGGTGGGATATTAGGAAAATATTCCAAGTCCCCCAAGAGGGTGGTGGGCACTGCCCAGGCTCCCCGGGCAATGGTCACGGCCCCAGGGCTGCCAGAGCCCCAGGAGCGCTTGGACAATGCTCTCTGAGGGATGCAAGGCTGGGACTGTTGTGGTGTCTGTGCAGGGACAGGAGCTGGACTCCTCCGACTGAGGATCTTTTGGAGAATAAAAAGAGAGGCACGTCCTTGCACTAACAAGGACTTGGGGTGGGCGGGGGGAGCGCAGCCTCAGCCTGAAAGCAGGGAGGAAAGAACAAGAGCTCTCTCTGAGGGGAAGGGGGGAAGGCTCCGCGTTCTCTCCCGGAGGATCTGCATGGTGGGGCCGGGGTGAGGATGACCACAACCAGCGGCCGGGAAAGCAGAGCAGAGCCGGCCCAGACCGTCCCTGCGGTCAGTCGGGAGGGCGCCGCGGCCGAGCCTTTCCCGCCGCTTTTCCCGCCGCTCCCTCAGGCCGCCGGCCCCGCCCCCTCACGCGGGACGCCATTAACACCGCCCCCGCCGCGGGACCGCCCATTGGCCCCGCCCTGCGGCTCCGCCCCCGGCGGGCGGGGCCGCGGGGCCGCGCACGGGCACGGCGCGGGCGCCATGTTGGAGCGTCGCTGAGCGCGGGGTCTGGCTGTGAGCGCGGCCCGGTCTGCGCGGCGCTGGGGCGGGGGAGCCGCGCGGAGCCGCGGGGGAATCGCCCGGGCGGATCATGGACGTCGAGAGGCTGCAGGAGGCGCTGAAAGGTGGCGGCGAGGCTGGCGGCCGGGGGTGGGGGAGCGGTGTCGCCGCGCTGAGGGCAAGACTGAGGTCCCTCAGACCCTGTGGGGGGAGCGCCCCTCGCTGAGGGCGATGGGTCCCCGCGCTGTGGGGAGGGGGTGCTCGCTGGCGGGGGGTCCCGCACGGTGGGGAGAGCCCGGGGGTCGTTGTGGGGAAGTGGAGGGCAGAGCCCCCGATTTTCCTACCCAACGACCCTCGGGGCTGCGTGAGCGGGATCAGAGACTCTCGGGGCTCCCCGGCTGCCGCCCTGGACCCCCGCTCTGGCCTCCCCTTCTCCCTCTTTCCTCCTCTTTCCCTGCATCCCGGCCCCTTCCCCCGCATCCCGGCCCAGCCCGGACCTGTCCCTTCTCCCTCCCCAGCCCTCTCTGTTCTGGGCTCAGCTTGGGGGAATCGGCCTCTTTCTGTGCCGTAGCTGCTCAGAAGAAGTTGCAAATCAACTTTTGCTACTCTGGTGCGTGCGGTTTCTCCGCAGGAAAAATAATAAAATGTTTCCCAGGGCTGGGAGGCTGGTGGAGTTCATGGGAACAGCCGGAGCATTGTGAGAGCACGACAGTGTTTGTGGGACCTGTACTGATAGTTGAAGCAAACCATTAATTATTGTGAATTTTTGTTCTGTCCCGTCTTCTTTTACCATTCTTTTTGTGTCGTTCTCACGCCAACAGATTTTGAGAAGAGAGGAAAGAAGGAAGTGTGTCCAATACTGGATCAGTTTCTTTGTCATGTTGCTAAGACTGGAGAGACGATGTAAGTATGACTGTTTTGGTGGTCCTCAGTTGTGATTTAAACAATTCTTGCATTTTTCGTCAATGAGATTCTGACAGGTTTCTTTTTTTTGCCTGTAGGTTGCTTCAGTGAGCTAAATAAGCTTTTTTTAGCTCCCATTTAATTTTGTGTAGATTAATTTAGTTTGCTGATAGTTTGAGCTAACGAGGGGAGGCTTTTCCTATAGGCTTTGCTCTGGGGTATCTGTCAGGTCTCTCAGATCCTGCTCAGCACAATAAAAAACCTGTTGCTTTTCCAGGATTTTTATGAGATGTTCGGGTTCTGTAAGTGGCATGTTCAGCTGCTGTTGCAATGTCTGCTATACACTGTTGTATAACTGCTTTTGCAGTATGTAATTGTGTTATTTACATAAAGATACCAGTGTCTCGGATTGTTCCTTTCTGTAACCATCCTGTGGTTGTGTCTGGACGCTGCTGGTGCAGAGGGGACAATCCGGAGGTGCTTTTGCAGGCGAGGTGCTGCCGTGAGTGTTTCAGGAGAGTTTCCCTCTGCTGCCCTCGCTGTGCCGGTTCCCGGAGGGTTTCCCGGAGGTTTCCCGGGAGGTGCGAGTGGAGGGAGCCGCGCTCCTTCCAGGATCGCCGCTGTGACTTCCTTGCGGATCAGTATTTGGCAGGAAGGGGAAAGGCTTCCCCGCCTGCGCTGCCGGAGCTGTGCTCACTTTCTGGCGCCCAGGCTGTCTCCTTGTTTTTGAGGCCTAGTGCCAGGCTACGGCTCCAGCAGGGGAGATGTGCTTTTACCAGTGTTTTGTGACCAGCCAGTGACCGCAGGGGCTTTGTATTAATTTCTAGAGTCGAACTTGTAAAAGATTTTGTAGGTTCTGGTGGTTTTCTTTATTTTTTTTCCTTTTTTTTTTTTTTTTTTTTTTTTTTTTTTTTGGTAGCTTGCTAGTGCTGCTTGGATTAATGGTTTAGGAAGAAAAACAAGTTCTGAAATGTACTTTGCTCTTTGAATAGAAGGCTCATGCTCAGCAGACATACACAGCTGTAATGCTTAATATTTTGGTGTAGTGCTTATTATACAGAAAAAAACACACCACAGTAAGTCCACACTACGTTTAAAATATTTTTCCCATTCTGAGATATTTTTACTCTTTCTGCCAGTATCATGTATATTCCAAAGTGATTTTTTAAAAGTGATTCTATAGGAGCAAGTTACTGGAAAAATTATTTCCTCTCCGATTTTATTTTCATTTAGGAATTCCAGGTTAATTTTTTAGTATTTTTCTTTTATTTTTAAAAACTTAAACCTGAACTGGGATCTGTCATCTGATACACAGATCCAGCCTTCTATGTTTCCAGGGTTTTCTTTGTGGTTTTTTTGGGGTCTGTAGCTCTCTTCAGCCATCTTGAACCTTTCAGTTGCATTAAATTGGTTTTTAAAAAGTGTTGGATGTGAACATCAGAAGTTCTAATATAATCTTGAGGTAGGCATGGAAATATTGTTTTATAATATAAAATTTGCTTTAAATTGTCTACCAAAGTCTGTATGCCTGTGTGCTCACTGATGTGTTATGCATTAAAATATCAGGGAAAAAAAAGAGTAAAAATTAAAATCTGGGAATCACTCATATGAAGATTGTTAATGTGCCTTTTAATAACTTAATGTATTTTTAGGCTGGCACAGCTTGACTGTTGTACAATTAGTATTCTGGAAGAGGCAAACCTACCAAATACATGCAAATTTAAAATGCACTAGATAGTATTTATTTTCATGTATGTAAAAATAACTTTATGTAATAGAATCTAAACCAGTAACAAATAGATACTTTGGAATGAGAAGATAAAATAGTAGTTTGCAGTGACATTTGTTAGGATTTTTGCAAAGTTCAGAGTATAGATTAAAAAAAACAAGCAGTGAGGATGGTTTAGTCAGGGGTAATTACACCCGTGGTTTGCAGACTTGATTATTGAAAAACAATGGATCTTACTCAGTCACAGCCTGTTCCTAATGTAACAAACAAAAAGTACTGAGGCAAATACTCAGGACAAGTGGAATGTGAAAATCAGGACAAATGAAATGTGAAATATTTTTGTTTTCAGTTTTTATTCTGGGAGAGTTATATGCTATTCATGGAAGTTCTGTCATCTTTTTAACTTCATCATGAACAGTGATTTTTGTAGTGTAAACTGCATCCTGTTTTCAATGTTCTCATCCTCCATACTTTCCAGACACAGCAGATCTTGGTGGCTCAGTAAAATTAGTTTGAAAAGGTAGTAATGAAGTAAATGCAAATGACTTTTTAGGTTCTCCTCCAAGCTTGGTCATGGCACAAGTAGCTCTCCCAACAGATGGAAAGCACAGGCTCAGGTAAGGTCCCTGAGTACCTCCCTGCCCCCACTTGTTCCAAAGTGCTTATTCATCTGAGGGAGCTGGGAACAGGTAGGTGCAGGTTTAGGTGAGGCTCTGATCTTCCTGGGATTTCTCTGGCAGCAGCCTTGGCTGGTGCAGCCCGTGGGTCACTGCTCCACTTGGGCTGTTGAGCTGCTTCTGCAGCCCACTGGGAACCTGGGGCAGGAGCTTCTCACAGTCCTGACTCCTCTGGACAAGGCTCAGTCATGGATCCACGTGTTTTGTCCCTGGTAGCTGGTGCTTCCAACTGCAGTGCAACTGGAGAGGTGGTGAAGGGAGGAGCAAAGAGTGAGAGGTGGCAAAGCCACACTGCAGCTGTGATAAGGCTCTTCATATCTTTATTGTAATTAGAGGTCTTTTTCACTTACAAGGGAGGTGTGGAACAAAAACATTGCTAATTTTGGTTCTGTTATCAGTGGAAGCTTAGTGGTGTTATCAATGCTGTGCAGTAAAATGCCTGATCATACAATGATGTGCATTCATTTCATCTTTTTGAAGTTGAAGTTTTCCTCTTGTGCAAAGTTAACCATTCACTTAATTGCCGGTGAGATTATGGCCTACGTTTACAAAAGCCAGTCTAAACTTCCTATATTAGAGGTGACAGAAGCAAAAGTCTTATTGCTTGGCTGCTTTGAAATATTTTAATTTCTTAACAGTTGCCATGGTAAGACTTAGCCTTAGGTGAAATATAATGTAAAGTTTGTTTTTCAACCTTTTTTAAAGTTGTCTTTGACTATTAGGAATTTTTTTTTGTTTACGGAGGAGTAACATAGTCCTCAACTTTTTACTGAGATACTAACATGAAATTTCCTTAGTGAGACCAAGTACAGTCAGGGAATTTTGTTATAACCTCCTTGTCTCCAGTTTGTAACAGATCAGTGTGACTTGCAACACTGAGGAAAGTGAAGAGAGAGGAAATTTGTTAGTCCTTGTACTTAACTGTATCTGAAAGACCTCTAGAAACAGGATGAGGTTTTGTGCCCTTTTTTTTCATAAGAAACCCACCTATCTGTTTTTCCTGAAGTAGAAAGATCTTTAAGGGATGGGATGGAAAACGCAGCACTGCAGTACTAGAAGTGAAATGCAACAGTGAAATTTTTTGTTGTTTCTAAAGAATTCTTAAAAATAGATATGAAGATCACTTACAAATTGTGGATCTTGTGTCCTGTATTTAAAATGTTTTCTCTTCTCTCATAGGAAATTCTCTTGGTTTTAGAGTCACTCTGCCCCCTACATAGCAAAAATGTTTTAAAACCATTTATTTAGGCCATTTACCAAGAAAATGCAATATTTTGGACTGGAAAGGAAAACTTGGTTTTTCTAAAGTGGAAAATAACACTTAGGAAAGGAAAGCAATCAAAAATTTTATGGGTTTTTTATGCATTTTCCCCACTTCTGCCTTGGGGCAGGGAACCTGTAAAGTGCAGTTTTAATGGCTTACTGTAGCAGCAAGTATAATGCAGAAGCTTACTGACAGTGAAGGAATCCAGAAAGTAGTGAAGTACCAAAATGTGGAGCAATACAGTTCCTAGGCAGAAGTGATTAATTGTAAAATCCTCCTAGGCCTGAGTAGAGAACACTGCCCAGGATGTGATGCAGTTACACCGGTTCCTCCCCTTGGTGCAGCATAAACAGCCATTAAAACACATTCTGGTTTTATTCCTTCCTGTAGTGAAATTCTTTTGGAAGCTCTGAAATGTTAATTTGAACCCCATCTGAGCCTGAAAACAGAAGTTGTTTCTTCACATGTTTCCCTGAGGGCCAACACAAGTGTTTTTTTGCGTAGTTTCTTGAGTCAAGTTTAATTCATGTGATTGTAGGGCAAATCCATACTATCATCATAGGATAGTTGGAAGAGACTTCTGGAGGTGATCCAGGCAGACCCTGTGCTCAAGGGGAGCTACTTCCAAAGTTAAATAAAATTGATGAGGGCTTTGTGTAGCATTTCTAAAAATCTCCAGTCATGGCAATTCCATAGGCTCAGTTTGGCTCCCTGTTTCACTGCTTAGCCATGTGTCCTGAGGAGAGCCTTTCCCTTGGAGCATCCTGGGCCCAGTGCCTCTCACCCCACACTTGTGCATCTCAGAAAGGAATCTGTTTCCACCTCCCTGGATGCAGTGAGCCCTTCACTGGTGAGAGGCAGCAGCTGGATTCCACCAGCACAGCCTGTGTTCCAGAGGCAGCCTTGGTCACAGCACGGGCTGTTGGTGCTCAGCCTCCCCTGCCAGCACAGGGGTGCCCTGCTGTGGGCTCTGAGCACCAGCCTTTGTCACTGGGTGTGGTTGCACTTTGGATCCCGGCCCCAGCAGCCCTGCAGCAGAGCCTGCTGCTGCACTGGGGCTGCAGCTTTGCAGGGCAGCCTGTGCTGCTGTGCCTTGCCCAGGTTGAGCTGCAGCATTCTCTGGTCTTCCCTGCTCGCAGTCAGTCAGGTGGATCAGGGATGATTCGCCTTTGGTAAATTACATAACTGTAAATGTATGTTACATAACTGCAGTTCTACCAAAGATAATGGCAAAAATACTTTTGACCTTTTGATGCTGTTTCATTACCTTATGTAGCTGTGAACTTTTTTCTTGTTATCCTTTTAAGCTTTTTTTGAATCAGTTTAACTTTTCTATTAGTTTATTACAGCAGTGAAATAGCTTGTCAGCTGCAGGAGAGCTAAGTGGAGAAACAGTAGCTGTGAGCTCCTACAAGAATAAGTTTGCATTTCAGTTTAAGTGTTTTAACCATGTGCTCTGAGTACTTGTATAATATCCTTTCTCTTCTTACAAATGTATAGGTTTTTTTAGCCATATGTCTTCTGGCTTATTTCACATGCTTAAATTTAAATCTGTTTTTTCCCCTAAAGTGTCTTCTCTGCTTTTATTCAACAATCAGTTTACTTGCTCAGCATGTGTGTTCTAGCATTTTTTTAATTTGGAGACAGCTTACTTTCTGGAATTCTTAAAGCCTATTTGGGGAATGGAATTCCTTATGATTTATGAAATAAAAAAATTCTCAAGTTTCTGCTGTAATAAGCAGGATCATATTTTTCTGAAAGAAGTTTCTGTCTGCCTTTGATAGTGTAAGATTCTTCCATTTCCATGTTCTCAGTAAAGCAAGGAGATGTGAGTAAACTTCCTTGCATTGTTGTCCACTGTTATTCCTCACTAACTCCATTCCATTCAGCATTCATCCATTCAGAATTTGCATTCCATTGACACTGTTTTTTGTTTCACAATCCACTGATGTCTCAAAAGGATCTTTGGTCAAAAAGCCTGCTGATGCACCTTTGTCAACACTAATTTAGCTTCCTTGCTCTTTTACCTCTATTATCAACAAAAATTTCTGTATGTGTGAATTACGTAGCTGTAGTACTTCAGAGCAGTCAGTGGTGATATCAATGAAATCACTTGCTGCTTTGGGAAACACACTGTTGTAGTGTTTTATTTTAAGTGCTGCCACTTCATATCTATTGGGAGTGGGGTTTACAGTGTAAAGGTCAGACTTTAACTGCCATTATAAAATGTGTGTGATGAACTGAGTGTAATAAACATTAGACTCTATGGAATACACGTGTAAGGAAAGGCAAAAGGCAAACACTGATTGCAGCACTGAGGTTTTCAGGGTGATTGGTCTGTTTTAATTACAAATGTAGCTCTTTGCACTTTCAGATTTGCAGTTAGTGTGGCTTCCTTCCCCGTTGCTATACACAGTTTTTTCTTGTGAGCACATTTCCTGATGACGACCAGTCCATGTCATTTTGCACAGAAAACCTCCCACCATGTATTCTCTGGTTCTTGCACATGTTTCTGGTGGTCACTTGTATTCTGTGGTCATCCTTCTCCTTAAGCTCCATTCTCTGCCTTGCTTGATAGCATTTGTTGTCATCTTCAGGGTTTCGCTTGGATTGTACCTTCACCTCTCAGTGATGTTGCTGTAGTAGCTGCCTCAGTGTGACCTCTGATATTTTCCAGTGGGCCTGAAATCTCTGTTCTGTGGGGTCTGTGCTTGTTAGTATTTCATCTGAAGGACTTTCCCAGGCATTTGGGTATTGTTCACTCCATAGTACACTTCTCAGTGGCAGGAATGTTTTTCTATTTTGACTGTGATTGGTGAGCCTTGATCCCTCTCTCTGTCTGAAGCTTTTGGAAAGGTTTGTGCCTGATGGCACATGGGGGAAAGGAACAAGGCAATGGTGCACACAGAAGGAGGAATACAAAGCAGTCTGCTTGATTTGGGGAAAGTGGATTAGGAATTTGTGAATGAACCAGACTGATGCTGCTTTTCCACAAAGCTGATAAATATCTGGCAGGTCTCAGCTTTAGAAGTAAAACTACTTGAAGACAATGACAAGATTTCCATGATGGCAATACCTGGTGATGCTTGGCTTGGAAGTGGCAGGGAGTGTGATGATGCACAAACACCTAATGCCTGTGGATTAGGTCAGTGAGGTAGGGAACAGCTGTCATCCCAAACTCAGAATGTGTCAGCTGAATTGCCTGGTGGAGAAGCCAGTTGAGTGGCTTTTGTTTCTGCTTTTGGAAGGAATCAGTAACAAGTGCAGTTGCCTTGATCCCACTAGTGCTGCTGTGAGACCTGAGGGAGGCCTGTGGGTTTTTGGGACACTGCATACGAGCACAGGGACTCACTGCAATGGAGATCCAGGAGTAGTTGCACAGGGTGCATTTTCCTAATCTGATTTCCCAGCTTTATTGCTTGATACAGTAAACATCTGATCATACTATCTCTGTGGCCTGCAGCACCTCTGAGGTGACAACAGTGACAGCTACACTTACCAGAGGAGCTGCAGCTTTTCTTGTGTGGATTTGGGTATTCTGGGCAAACTGGTGATACCTGAGGCAACACTGATGTCCTGTATTGCTTTCTACTCTGCTATAAGGAAGTTAATTTTTGAATGAAGAATGTTGTAATCTTGTATTTTTTTGTTTATGAGTTTAAAATTAAAAAAAAAAAAAAAAAAAAAGAAAAGTACTTGAGTTTGGTTTTAGCTAACTGTATTCACAAATGTACTTCCTAGAAAATTTTGGATTGAATTTTTTTTTCTGTTGTGTTGGACAGCTGTATTCTGTTAGAGTCAGCCGAATATTTATCAACAGAGATCAGAATTAGTCCCTTGATGATTACAGATAGTGCTTTAATGTCTTCTTCAGCTGCCTGTTTCCATAACTAAGTCTTAATCTTTGTTGTTCCTGGCAAGAGCAGTAGTAATTTGCAAGCAGAGAGGTGAACACTCACACTACTGAAGTAGATGTAGTTCTAATGTCTGACAGTTTCCCTGGTTCTGGAATGAGCTCATTGTGCTCCCAAGGAGAGCGAAGACTGGATTTAGGCTGACAACAATCAGTGAGTGAAAATGGAAAAACACCTCCTGTGCTTGTGGGAAATACCAGTTTTTCCTCCTTTGAACTCTTCAATATATTTTTAATTAAAGTGAAAGGTAACATGAGGTAAAATCCTACTGAAGATAAAATGTGAGAGTGTTTAATTTTACATGAGTTATCAGGTGAAAGGGAACAGGACGCTCCCCCAGGACGAGTGCTTTGCCAGTGTTTTCCTAACAGGAGCACACTCTGCAGCAAGGCACAGTGTTCCAGGAAATCCACCCTACCTGGAGCACCTCAACTTTTAACTTTTATTGCTCATTTAGAAACACTCATAAAGAATCTAGCACTTACTTAAGCCTTTGATTTGATGTTAGATTGAGGTGTTTGTCTGCTTGCCAGAAGCATGTGAGAAGCCAGTCTCCATTGGTGTACAGGGGATTTTACTGTCTAAATCTGCTGTCATTGTTTGGAATTTCCCATGTTTATCTGCACTGTGTGAATGGTGAAAATAGCAGCAGCATGCAAAATCATGACACTAAAATGAATTGCATCAAAATACTGTTAAAATAAAGCAAGGGAAATAGAAAAATAAGTTTAAAATGCAAAGACTATTTGACACAGAAATGGAATTAGGTGAGATAAGTTCTTTTACCTGATAAATATGTACTGCTGCTGCTGCTTAAAGAAATGGCTCAGTTCCCTGCTAGTCACATCACACATCTTACTCTGCCTTATCTGCAGCATTAATTTTGTGGCTAGATCAGTGATCTGCCTCACCTCCCCACCTGTGTGTGGGATCACAGCAATGTGTGGGAGCAGCAGAGCAGGCTTGCCCCTTTTGGTGTAGACCAAGGACAAGGTTAAGTGTGTGGTGGGGCAGCACCCTCCTGCTCTGCTCTGGGATGGGATCCCTGTGGGAACCTCAGCATGGCTCATCTCCCTGGTAGTGGGAGTTCAGTGCTGAAGCTTTTTATCCCAGAAATTTTCAGAGGCATTTTCTGAAGAAATTGAAAGCGCACCTGCTTAAGAAGCAATCTGTTTATATCATAAATAATTAAGCTAGCATGTCAAATGGCAACAGGTTTGGGTTTTTGTATTTGCTGGTCTGAAAATATTCCTGTTGGATACATCTTGCATCGAGGCTATGGAAGAGCATGCTGGAAAGTTTGCTGCCTTGCCAGGGGTTTGAATTAGGTATGTGATTGCACTTCATTTTCTCTGCCTTTTCGCTTTACAAATAGTTCTGGAGATCCCACTGATAGACCAGAATAGAAAAGGAATAAACTTGTTTTGGATGAAACTTTAATTTTGCCTTTGACAGCCTGGGGAAATTACTGTGTCTTAGAGTGTATCTTCATCTCCCAGGAGCTCTAGAACAAGGCACAAAAGAAAAAAACAGTTACTAAAGTTGGCAAGTTACTGCACTTCAAAACACCTGTTTCCTACTAGCAGGTCTCTGTGGGAGTGTCATGTAAGTCAGCAAAAATTGGGGAGGCAAAGATGGTACCAGCGATTCACATGTCTTGTTCCATGTTGTGTGACTCCCTCAGACATTGTCCTCTGTTCTTTCCTTGTGTGTTCTGATGACATTGCCTTAAAATCAGTTTAGCTGGATGTAAGTGTTTGCATCCTAAATATACTAATTCAGTAGGCTTTTTTGCTTGTTTGTTTTTTGCTTTTTTTTTGGTTTTTTTTTTTGTTTGGTTGGTTTTTTTAAATTTGTGCTTGTCAAAGAGCCAATAGTAGCAGAAGTGTGGAGAGGGAAATATTTCCTTTTTACTAAGTTCTGATATTTCTTTTATGGCTTGTTTAATGAACAGAATCAATAGTAGATCTACTTTGGTTTCATTTTATGTTCTGTGTGGTATTCAGCATCTCTCCAAAACAGATGGCATCCTCTTAAAATTTAAATCAAGTAATTTTGTAATGAACTTAAACACTGTGAAATCTGAAGACAGACATCCCACCAGGACTCCTGGGACTCTTCATGTTTTAAGTACATAGCTGGGTCTCTGGAAGCTTAACATCTCTTCAACATAATGTTTTTTTTAATTAAACCTGTAATCTGTAAGGCAATTCCAGAAAGATTTATGGAATAATTGCAGTACTTTCATTTCAGGAGTTAGCCTTGTTTCAGGCACTCTGAATTCTTCCTCTAGTTCTTCAGTCAATTTTAGGTTTTGCCTTGCTTTGCTTTGATGGGAGCTTAGTGGAGTTTGAATCTTAAAATCTTTGGAGTTTGTCTAAAGTGTAGGACCCATATGCACTCCCTTAGGGTTATGTCTGATGTTGTATGGCACTTTTTAAGAAGGGAGATGAGTAAGTCAGTGTAGTTGTCTTCTGCACTCCTGGAGACTTGGCAGCCCAGCCTCCACCTCATGTCCAAGTCATGTGTTGGTATGGGGATGCACTGTTACAGCAAAGCCTTGCAGTGCTAAATGAGTGAGAGGGAGCCATGTCATTGTTCCATGTGGATAGTTTTCCCTTAAAAATAGGAGGGATTTTTATCCTTGTCGGGTCTTGCCCAAACAACTTAAAGATTTCAGGCTTTTTGCTCTTCTCGTTGACACCTTATCTCCCAAAGTGACTATACCATGTGGCAAAACAATCAAATATAGAAACTTACCCAGTGGTCAGAAGAAAATACCAGTTCATTCTGTGACACACAATAGTTCAGGTGTTGAGCTGGTTCTCCTCCTCCCCAATAACCATTGTGGTAAGAGAGAAAGCTGCTTTCACAGTTTCTCCAGGACAAGCATAAGCAGGAGATAAGGGTATGGGGGGATGTGTTTTACACTCTGGGAATGATATGATTAGATTATTTCCATGTAAAATGCAATTTTGTTTGGATATGCATGTTTGGAAGGATGAATCCTATGCAAATCATGTTAGTAGAGACACAGTCATTCCTTGCAAGCAACTTTGTGCTGCTAATTCTTTGAAATCAAAGCATTGCATCAGATTGCTTGCCCTGCTTTCTGTCTGAGGTGGCCTGTTCTCTGCTGAAGATGCTGTTCATCAAGTAGAATTGGTGCATTTCTAAACTTGGTTGATGTTGCTTGGCAAATTCTGTTGATCTGTAATAATGAATTAGTTCCAAGAACAAATCAAGTACAGGTGTGAAATAGATTGATTGCTTTTATTAGAGAACAGAGCTATTTAGGATTGTGTTCTTCCATGGCTCTGCTCTGACAATGTTAGATTGTGTCTAAATTAATCTCTCTTCTTTTTGTTGTTGTTTTTTACTATTCCCTGTGCAGTGGAGATATTTTTGCTGCTTCATCAGCTCTCAGTGACTCAGTGTGTTACTGCTGCACTGTTCTGACTGTGGAGTTACCCATCCCTCCTTTGTGGCTTTCATCTCAGGGTTTAAGTTTCTTGTCTTCACCTCATTTTGGTCCCATTCTGGGATTTTGTGGGATTTTTTGGAAAAAAAAAAAAAAAAAAAAAAATTATTAGCGATTTTTTTTTTTTTTTTTTTTGCACAGTCGGTCATTTAATTAAATCTCTACTTGCTCATTTCATGTCTCATGTCTTCCCTCACCCTTTCCTAGCCTTTTGTCATGTTGTCTCTCTAATTATATGTAAATCTTCTCAAAGCTTGCTGATGTTCCTTGTAGGATTGGCTGTTTGGTCAGGTGCTGTCTGCTTTCCTGATTGACTTTGGAAACACAACTGAGTGGCTTCAAACACTGAAATCTCTTCCATCCATTTTTCTCTTATGTTTAATGTTTAATGGAATTGCAAGGTTAGGGCCTGCACTGGGGTACAGTATTAAGATGTTAAACATCTTCTCATGCCTTGAAGCACATTATTAGCACATATAAAATGTTGAAGTAAGGTAGAAAGACTGAACTGTTGGACTCTGTGTGAGCTTCCGTGCTCTCATTTATTGCTTGACTTTTAAAGGTGCTTTTTAAAAAACAAATTTTTGAGTTAAACTGCCAGCATTTGTGCATCCTGGGAAAATTTGAAGTGGGTGGTGTCTGTATGGATACAAGCTGTAGTTCTGAAGTTCTGTGATTGATTGATTAGATTCTCTTCAGCCAGTCCTTTGACTTTTTTTCTTGTTAGGTGCTTTTTACTTGAAATGAGTTTCTTCCTCTTGATTTTTTTGTTTGCCAGAGCAAATCATTTAGGTTGATAAAAGGGAAGGATGGTGCAGGAGCTGGTGGGAGGGAAGCAGAGGACTCTTAGGATAAGCTGGCATTTCTTCCTGGATGATTTGGAGCATGTGTGGAACTCCAGGCTCATTAGCCCAGGAGAGCTCTTTGTACAGGTAATTTATACAGGGTGACCCAGATATTGTAGTGAAGGGTGCCTTGATGTACAGAAAATGTGTATAACTACAGAGCCATCATTCTCTAGAATGAAAGTACACTGAGCCAAAACATTTTGGGATGAGCTAATTTTTAAGGTATTGTTTTTGAAGGTGTTCTTTCAGATCATGCATCATTCTGAATAACTTTTTTCTTTGAGAGCTGTAAAAGCTCTCAAAGTTGCTGATTCAAATTCCCAAGTGGACAGGAAGAATATGGTTTGGAAGAAAAGGCTGATTATGTGCAATGGGGAGTGGGAAGAGCAAGTATTTATAAACAAGCTTGCTCTGGAAAAAGTATGAACAGTATTTTCTCCATGGAATGTCTTCCATTTGTTATTCTTACAGAACTTAAGATGTTTATCAGTTATTTTTCCAGTGTGTAAAACTTGATGAGCTTGTACATAAAGCAGAGAGTAGAAGAATTTTCTTTTGCTTCTATTTGGCTCTTGATCTAACTATAGGTGGTGTTGACCAAACTTTTCTCTTAGTTTTGGGTTCTCACCTTGAGTAATAAAGCAGACAAAATAGAGGTCTTTCTCAGGAAGCTTGTGATACATGTGGAATATTTTTCTTTTCCTAGGAAACAGATATTTGGAACTTGTTTGTCTCTTCTGTTTTCTGTCTTTCTAAGCAACAAGTCTTTCAGTGAATGGGGATAACTTAAAATTTCTAGGGGTATAGATAAGGATTACTTTGATAGCTAGTAGGATATGTGACTTTTAATCTTAATTTTGTATTGCCAAGCATTTCTCCCCATTGTTGTTAAGGGACTGGTTTTCTCTGTGGATGAGACACCTGAATTTGAAAAGTTCAGCTGATGCCAACTTGTACATGTCATTTTTATAGACTGGTAAAACAGGAAAGGTGACTTGGCTCTTGTGATACTCACTTTTGATCACTTCCACTAAGTAAATGGGAACTGAGAAAATCATACTGTCCCTGCAGAAATAATTTTGGGCTTTTTTGGTCAGAAATGAGTTCATTATTTAAACAACACTGATGTCAGGAGATGCACGGGACAGTTGTGTTTATTGTTTGAATTGCAGTTGTGTCTGAGATTGCACTGAGTGTCACAGTGGCCTTTGAGCAGTTCAGCTTTCCTGGTGCTGCAGCCCCAGCAGTGGGGAATCCTGGAAATAACTGCTGTAGAAACAGAGTGAAAGTGTGAGCAGCAAGGCTGTGCTGAGCCCCTTCTGCTGTGCTTACACAGCTTCTAGCAGCAGCTTGGTGGGGTGATTTAAGCTGGTGTTGCTCTGTCTGGGTTAGCTGTGGTCACCTTGTCATTGCAGGATGAGTTTATCCTTAAACAGCTGCCTCTGTGAGTAAGCTGTCCTGTGTTACCTGGTCAGCAGTCATTTAGCAAGTGGTTTGGAATGCAGGTTGAGAGATGCTTTCTATGTCAGTAGTTCAGTGTGTTGCAGATGTAAGTTGTTAGCCTTTTTATAATGGGAGAAATACTAATTAAAATTTGTAGTTTCAAATCCAAGTGATAGTTTTCTCAACTTCTCAATATGGGCAAAATGTTATCATCTTTATTTTCTGTTATTTCAGCATTGTGAGGGAGCTGGTGGGTGTTGTTTTGGGGCAGTAGATTGCCTTTTTAAACCTCATGTTGTTGATTTATTTCAAACACTAGTTCAAATAGTCTGTGAAAAGATAAGTGTTACTATTCAGCAAGAAATAAGTAACAAGGAAAGCAAAGAACAGCTCAAGTTTTAAAGTGCAGAAATATATCCAAATGGGGTTGTCAAAGAGTGTTTAGAATAATAGTGGAATTTCCTTTCATGAGGCAAGTAAAGCACTTGGGATGCTCTGTGGGGAGTAATCCTGCACTGTCATGGAGTTATTTACTGTGGCTGTGGTGTGTTTATGTATTAAATCTGTGATTTGCTACTAACACTTTGGTTTCATGGTGGCAACACTGCAGAATTATACAGCTTTTTAATTTAACATTTGTAGTAGTAATGCCTGATATTGTACATTGGAACATAGTATTCTGCTTGGGGTGTAGGATGCTGGTTGGAGACAATCCAGTGAGACTCAGTGGTGCTCTTTAATCCACACCATTACCTTTTAGAACCTTGATGTTTATTTATTTATTAATTTTTATTATTATTATTCATTAAGTTCTCTGACCCCTCCTGTTGTGAGGTGCCTAAAGGTCTCTTGTGAAGGAAGACAGAGATTTGCTTTCCTCTTTGGAATTCTTGCAAATTTATCATTCCTAGTGAAAGGGGCTTTGTGTTTGGATCTCTATAGATAAACCTGAGCTGTAGTTTCCCCCCCTTTTCATCTCATAATTATTTCTTTGAGACAAAGGAGAAAATTAGGGCAAAGATGACGTGGCCCTGCTTTTCTGGTGCAGGCAGGCTGATAGAGCTTCCTTGGCCTGTGGTTTGGGATTTGGTGGTGCTGGTGCTGGTGAAACAAAAGCATCACCACCCGTGGTTCACAGCACAAATAGTTGGGTCAGCCCCACAGAAGGGCAGCTGCTACATGGGGCCAGAAATAGTCAGGGCTGCCAAAGGCAGCCTTGAGAGAGAGAGCTTTGGCTGAATACTTTTCTAGACAGTTTAATGCTGCTTTGAGCAGAAACTGAAGGGCTGTCCAGGGGCTCACATTTTACACTTGTTTGGTTTGAGGCTGCTCATGCCAGATCGTATGTGCTGCAGATAAATGTCAAAGATCATTTTCTCTCTTTGTTTATTGTTGGTTTGTTACTCCCTGTTTCTTCTTTTTTCTCTGTCCTGGAGCTGTACAAGCTCCTGCATCAACAGGAATAGAAACAAATCGATCCTGAACTGAATCTGCTTTCACGTGGCTCCCTGTGCTGCCCTGCCATGCACCATCCCAGGGAGGCCCTCAGTGTCTGCTTGTGGGGCCATGGCTGGGGAAGGGCTGGCTCAGCACTTGTCTCCTGCACCCAGTCACAGGGATGTGTTTGCTTGAAATTTTCAAAATCTAGAATTTATAAATGATGAAACTTGCAGCTGTAAGGCAGGACGTAGTTTGGAAACATCTTAATGGCTTACTGCTGTGGGAATGTTTATCAAGAATCAAAGTTGTTTTGCTCAGTTTTTCGTCAACAAGTGCCAACTGTGATAGAGAAAATAGTTGCCTTTTTGAGAAAAAGAAGTAAAAAAGAGTGAAATGTTTTGTGTAGAGTTATAAAAGGCCTTTGTTAAGGTTTAGTGAGGGAAGCAGATAATGTTGTATATAGTTGCTGTATGGATTCCAGACTTGAAACAGTGTTTTGTGTTTTTGTTTGTGTTTTGGTGTGGTGGGTGTTTTTTTGTGTGGGAGGAGGGGTTTGGTTTTTTTTGGTGATTTGGAGTTTTTTGGTGTTTTGTTTTTTTTTTGGGGGGGGAGGGGGGGTGGTTTTGTTTGTTTGGGTTTTTCTGCTTTTACCTCTTACTAGCACAGTGAAAGCTATAGGCAGCACTGTAGGCTCCCTTTACATTGTATAGACACGTGTATATTTCATGTTTAGCTTTGCATTGGCAGTGGATATCGGTTCTTTAAGGAAATGACTTCCCTGCTGTTAGAGGCAGTTGATTTATGTTACATTGTTCCAGTGTAATTGTTGGAATAGTTACCATGCCTTAAATTCAGGAAGGAAAAGACGCAGCATCACTTGCCTCGTTTATCTTAGGGCTGGCATACCAGGGTGAGCATTGTTATTCAAACATAAACTTCCACTGTTGCTCTTTGGGTTTAGGACTAACTTGCCCATGTCTCAATGCTTATGTTTTATGCAGGGTTCAGTGGTCTCAGTTTAAAGGCTATTTTATTTTCAAACTGGAGAAAGTCATGGATGATTTCAGAACCTCAGCTCCTGAACCAAGAGGGCCCCCCAATCCAAACGTGGAATATATTCCCTTTGAAGAGATGAAAGAAAGAATCCTGAAAATTGTCACTGGATTTAATGGGTATGTATCCTTTGTTTTCTAAAATCAGGATAACAAACATATTCCCCCAGTTTTTAACATAGTAGTTTGTACTGTGACTGTTCATTTTGCTTCCTTGAATAGATGAGCAGAAGCAAATATGCACCTTGGAAATATATTCCAGGAATTTCTGAATTTTATTACTATGTCTGTGAATGAAAAGTGTGACATGGTGTGATGTCATTCACTTTGTTTTTTCAATATGTAGTTAGTTTTTAAACAGTGCAGTTCAAAGAACTGTCATATTACTGTGTACATTTAGGAGGTTAAATAGACAGTAAAGTCAGATTTCTTTTAGTGCATTTTGAAATTCCAAATGGAAAGAGATCTTCTGGTGTTCAGTTCCTGATTGTTTTGTGGCAGTTGAAGAAATCATGCTATGAGAAACAGGGTGTGACTATGAGGTGAAGGTGTACCTGGGTTGGAATTACTAAATTATGCAGGGTTCAGATTTATAGCTGAAGGACGTGGGGTGTTTGATCTGTTGCTGACAGTGCCCTAGATTGAAATGTACCTGTGCCCTTTGCCTTTTGCCCTAATTTTGGAAGATTTTGTTTCCTTTCAAATAAAGCTCCTGATGTTTTTGTCTTACTTGGTGTGTTCTTTTTACTAGCTTGTGTAGTATTTTTATTGTTTCTAAACTGGATTACATACTTGCCATAAGCTGAGTCATCCTAGCTGTGGTGCTCGGTGCTTGTTAAGAGACTTGAAGCATTTTTCTCAGCTTCTTGATAAATGGGTATATGTTCTAAATCTTGCCTTCCTGATACTCTGAAATTTCAGTTTCAGAGATGCTACTGACGTGTCCTTAGTATTGTGTTTGATGCTGTATTTATAATTTATACTGTCATTGCTCCATGCTGCTTCATTTATTTGCACTTTAGGAGTCTTTAAGTCAAATCTCCACTTCCCCCCACAGTTGCTCTCATGTAGGAGACTTCTAAGAATGTAAAATTCAGCTTGTTCTCAGCTCCCCAGTATTTATACCGGGCTGCTTCACTGCAGGAATTTAAAAACAAACCTATCCTTTATGCTCAAGTCTGCCTCTCTCCCGCCTCCCCCAGCTTTTTGTTAATGCTTCGTTGCCCACAGAATGGGTAATGTTCTCCCAGGGACAGCTAATGAATGGGCTGCTGTTATCTGCTGTTGTTCCCAAGTGCACTGAACAAACCTCTGGATGATGAGTCTGGAGCTTGGGCTGTGCCTGTGCTATTTTCATCCTTTGCTGTAGCATCTCATGGTGTTCAGTTTCCTCATACTATGAAACTTCCAGGCTTTGAGGAAGCAAACTGCATCCATTAGTTACTTTAAAGGAAATAAGGCCTGGGGATGTTCAGGATCTGGGATTGCAGAGTGGTTCATTTAGCAAATCCTGTAACCCCCACAGGGAAGATGTGAATGTAAAAGCTGAATCGTGTGGAGATGTGTCCAAAAAGTAACAGCAGCAGGTTTTGGATTTGATTTGGGTGTGATTTGTATATTCAGGCTCCTTTAGAGCTGTGGGTGTCATTTCAGGGTACCAGGGCAGGCAAGGAACCTACTTGATGTGATTTTGTTATTGGGATGTTTTCAGTAGTGTTTGTTTAAGAGAGAGGGAAAGAGTTCATTCAAAGTAGCAACTTTGTAAAAACTCTTAATTTGAGTGGAAGAAGTTACACATTAAGAATGACCCCTGTTTTGGGGTCTTTCTAGCTGAAGTGCCTTTTAAACAAAGCACAAACCTGGTTCTTTTAACCTGTTTGTGTCTTACTTGACATGGTATCTGCACAGGTTTGCAAAGCCAGATTCTCTTTACAGTTCTCTTACAGTTGCTTTGGAGTAGGAACTTCTGCCTTTTTAAAAATCCTTTTGTCCTTTGTTAGTGAAACAGGGAAGTTCTAGGTAAGTTATTGGGAATCTGTCATGACAGAAGTTTTCACAGCATGAATAAAATAGATCATAATCCAAATTTGATTTATGTTGGGGTTTTTTTGCTACAATTTAATATAGCTGTTACAAGTAATTTTCCCAGATCCCTTTTCAATCCTGTCCAAAGGAATTTTTGGTTTGTAATTCACTCGGACTGTAGTGATGGAAGTGCAGTTTTGTGTGTGTTGGTATAGAATTATAAGTGGTTACCTTAAGTGGGCAGATCAGGACTATTCATGCAGCTCATGTGCTGAACTAATTAAATTTCTGAGCATTTACTATCAGTTCTCATACTGCTCACAAACTTCACATTGGTATTCCTTTATAGATTTACACCAATCTAAATTGCTTCTGTTTTAAAATCACATTGTTGAACTATTCTAAAACAATAGTTTTTTCACCAGGAAGAGTTTTTGAGGTGAAGTTAACTTTGGCTTTTGCCAGCTAAAAACATTTGTAAATGGTGAAGCAGTTCCATGCAGAGGGGTGATTGTGTGACACCGGGTGCCATCTGCTGCTCAATGCATGAAGTTCACTTTGCTGTGAAGAATTGGGAGGGAAATTGGCTTTTGCCTTTTTCCTTTTAACTTGTTGTAGCTGAGAGTAAAATAGGAACACAGCTTTTCCTTCTGGAGTTAGTTGCAGGCTGCAAGTTTCTTGAGTTTTCTGTCTTGCCTGGGAAATTGTTGATATTCCAGAACACTTCCTGTCACAGCATTCCAGGGGACCAGTTAAGTACAGCTAAACCCAAATGAGCCAGATAGATTCCCCAGGATGTCTTACAGATCTGGCTGATATAGAATAATTTAAAAACCTGTATGTTTTTGTTTCTGTTGAATAAATGGATTTTTGAATGGAGTGTCTATTCTATTAAAAAAAAAAAAAAAACAACCAAAAAACCAAAATCTCTTTAATTATGAAATTCCAACCGAAAACCAAAAGAAAAGTGTTTTAGTAAGATCAACTTAATATTTTATCCATATGGAAATATTAACAGATCAAGTAAATTCTTTGTGACTTAAAAGCTGAGAATTTGTTAAAAGAAGGCACTGTGCAGAAGCTGGATATTGTGAGTATGGGCTTGATCTTAAAGGTCTCTTGTAAGTTTGATGATTTTATGAAGAATTTGGGTGTCAAAGATTGCTGGCTGACCAATAAAGAGCAAGGAAAGAGAAATGAATAATGCCAGAACTATTCTCAAGCTTAAGAGCTTTCATGTAATAAACTGAATTAGAAGGAGCACTTGTTCCTGTGGTTTTTCTGGTTTGTTGAGGATTAGGACTTCCTCAGTAACATAATGTACAGGCAGTTCTGAAAAACATAATTAAATTGTTGATACTTAGTCACTCTCTGGGTACTACTGGCTTTTAGTTAAAGTGAGGTGTCATGTGGGATGATGGATTGGAGCTGTGCTGGCCTCTTTGCACTGAGCTGGTGAGATCTGGGCACCTCTAATGTGGCTTTTTAGCTACTGAGCAAAGCCTGAGATCCATGCTGTGTTAGCTCATGACACAGGCTGGACATACCACATTCTGACTTCCTCAGAAAATAGTAAACATGGAAATTTACAGTATGGGGATATATACACACATGCATGTCAGTCTGGATTGCTGCTGCTCTGGATTTGGTGTCAGTTGTATTCCCAACCAGGAAATGGTTCATAAATATTGTATCAAATATTCTTCTTAGGTAACATTTTAAATGCTTATGGCTTCAATTTCAAATAGTTAATTGTAAAAATGCGTGGTACTTCGTAATTTTACTGAAATATTTTTGACAGAAATTTGTTAAAATGTGACACTAAACTTGGATTGAAAGTGTGTGACACCTCAGGTACTAGGAATTGTCTGTAAAGTGTTGCTTGTCTGAAAGGTCAGTTTCTTATTTCAGCAGGGATGAAACTGAGTGCAGAATTGTAAAAAACAAAAATGTGTTTATGTGGTTCTTATGAGCTTATACATCTATTATTATGATGATTATTATTATTTTATTTATTTTTCCTGATCTGTTCTTTGATAGATTAATATATTGTCCAGTTGTAGCAAAATAGATGATTTGTAACAGCTGAAGTATAATGATTCTGCTAATTCCAACATTTACTGCTTTTTCTGTAACTGTGTTTTGTAAAACCTGAAATAAACTACAAGTTGAGACTTTTTTAGCTCTAGTGTGTATGACTCAAATTTGTTTTGAATCCCTTACAGCTTCTGTTCTGTATATTGGAGTAGTACAGTCAGAAAGTTTACTGTTGATGATCTGATTTCCTTTTCATTGTTTAAACGAATCCTTTGAATTGTGGGAAGATGCATTAGGACTCTACTTGGGTTTTGTGGTGGTGAGCACAGGAAACTGCTTTGTATGAGATAGGGGAAAACAAAACCTTGAGGAGCCACCCAATATTGCTCATGGTTACAAATTTCAGTACTGGTTTTGTTCCACCTTCTCACTAAGGGAGAGAAGACAATAATGTTGTTGCTTCCTAACAGTTGTACTTACTAAAATAAAATTAAATTGTTGATAATTATTTCATTGCAGCATCCCCTTCACTATCCAGCGACTCTGTGAGTTGCTGACAGATCCTAGGAGGAATTACACAGGAACAGACAAATTTCTAAGAGGTGTGGAAAAGGTATGTATTTCTCTGAAAGAGAGCACAGCTCCAGTCACAGCCACCACTTAATAACTTCCCAATTGCTCCCAAAGGTCTGCTGCTTTCCTTGGGGCCAGAGTACAGCTGATGGCTGCTCTTCAGTGTCTGAGTTTGTTTCATACTTCTCAGCAGCAAAAAGCAGTTCTAAAATAACTGCAGACATAAAGATTAATTCAGGGCTGCAGCTGCTGTGTTTCCCATTCACTGTGCAATATTCCACCTGTAGTTTGTGGAGGGTGTATTGGCAGTTTTTGTATGGAGTCCTAGTAGAAATGATCAGGTGAAATACCCTGAGTCTTTTGATCAGGAATTTACTCCCACGTTTGGTTTCAGAGAAAATCCAGAGGTGAAGAAGAAGGGAGGCCCCTTGCCTCTAGTGTCTTTTATTTCAGTATTTAAATCCTGTGGTGTAGAGAGTGTGCCTTCTGAAGAGTACACAGGTGCCTTAACTGGCATTTTATAGTTTGGATCAGAACGTGGGATCCTTCAGAAGCCAGGAAGAGGCTTTGAACATGTGGTTCCACAATAGGATGCTTCAGCATTTCTGAATACTTTGTTCTCCAGAGGTCCCTCACTTTGAAATTACAGACACTTGGGCCCGTGGCTTAATGCTCTGGTCTCGTTAGGACAGTAACAAACGTAATAAAATCCTGAATTTTAGTGTAATTATGGGCTGACCTTGTAAGAGGGAGCAGAAATATTTTAGCAGATGGGACCAAATTCCTGTAACTCTTTAATGTTCTGGGATGTTGTCAAGAGCTGAAGCTTCTGTTTCTGAACTCTTGATGTGTTTGTTGTTTGTATATTGCAGAATGTCATGGTTGTCAGCTGTGTATATCCATCTTCAGAGTGAGTATAATCCTCTTTTCCATGAAACTTCAAGCTTGTGTCAGTAACAGGGAGGATGCATGTGTGTGTCTGATGTAGCTTTCTTGCTGTAAGTAGTTGTATCTAAAAGCCAGACATGCAGAATTCAGATTTTGTTATCAATCACTACTTCTCTGCAAGTGTAATAATTTGGGAATAAATAAAAAACCCCTGGGGGCCAAAAGTGGAGGCTTTGTAAATTTGGGATTGGAAAATTCTGTGCAAACAAGCTTAAAGTGATTTAAGGTTCCTTTATTCATTCATTTTGTTGTTGTTTTGTTTGTTAGGAAAAATAATTCCAGTAGTTTAAATCGGATGAATGGTGTTATGTTCCCCGGAAATTCACCAGGGTACACTGACAGGTGAGTTTAGCTCTTCTACTGGATAAAAACAGTGGAGTGCTGGGAATAAGTACCCTTAAAATGAGGTGTGCCACGGAATACTGGGGAATGGGGACAGAGGAGGCAGGAACATGTATGCCATGTGCTCTGTATTTTGATATCTCTCACCTCATTGTTTAGATTTTTTTTTTTTTTTTTTGTCATTCAAATTTTTGTATCAAATTTGCACATTGTTGGTGAGGAATGTTTTATCCAATATAAAACAGCGAAGTCCCTCATCTGTTTGTTTAGTTTTGTTGATCTTTTAAAGGAAGAGTATCATTACTTTCTGCCAAATAGGAACAAAATACTTAGCTGAAAGGCTGGATTAAGTTCTCATTATTGTTTTCAAAGATCGAATGTAAATGGCCCTGGGACCCCCAGACCCGTGAGTCGGACGAAGGTTTCCTTGTCAGCTCCCATGACAACCAACGGTTTGCCAGACAGCACAGAGCATAAAGAGCCCAGCTTGCAGCAAACAGAGGACAAGAAACACAGGTTTGTCAGCAGTGTCTTTTGAGCTTTTATTACTCTTAGGTTTTTCATTTATGTTTTAAAAATAGTTTAAAAAAGACTGACCCTCTAAGGGATGCATAATGGAGTTTTAAATCAGGAGTGGTGGCTTTGAGGTTTTGTTATGTAATAAGTGAAGCAAATTCTATTGTTATCACTTAATGTGTTTAAATTTAAGTAGTTGCTACTTTTTTCTTAAAGTGTGACAAGATACAGTGTTTGTCTTCACTGAAAGCTGCATCTGGTTTTGTTGTTTGCAGTGAGTCACCAGCGTCCGAATCAGAAGGTGCTCAGAGCAGCCCAGTGAAAAATAAGCACTCTGAGGATGATCCTGCAGAAGCAGAAGGACATGAGGTAAAAAGACTTAAATTTGACAAGGAAGGGGAAACCAGAGATGCACCAAACCAAACTGCCTCCAGTGAAGTCTCTTCAGGCATGGGGGAAGAGACAGAAGCATCCTCTACAACTCAGGATAAAGAAAAAGATGCTACCTGTGCCAGACAGCAGTGTACAGAGGAGGAGGAGGAAGGTATTTCAGATTTCACTGTCTTCTTTTACTTCCAAGGAGTTGGGATTTTCTTTGCTGGAGACCAGTGCTGCTGGGGTTGCTGAAGGTCTCCATTTGTGCTTAAGGAAAAGCTGCTTGTTTGTACTTCAATTTTGCATAATTTAGCAATACTGTTCTCTTTCCTTGGTCCTACACTCAATATGAAACTTACGCAAGTGTACTTAAAATTTTCCAAATGAGATCAGGGTGCACCAAGAATTGAAGAATCCCTGCATTAGGGTATCAAGTGTTCTCATCCTTTCTCCAGGACGGGGATGGTTCATAGTTCAGTGTGGCTGTCCTTATTAATTACAGAATTTATTTAAATACAGATGCAAATTTATGTTGTTTGACTGAGGAGACTGAGCAACAGTATCTCCACAACTTATTAGAACAGTGGAAATGTCTCACTGAAGGGCAGGCTCTATACCTAAGTTGAAAAAAAAAAGTAAATAACTGCAATTAAGAGACAAACTTATTTTTTACATACATATAATTTTCTTCCAAGTTTCCTTTGAATTATTTTTTGTGGCTCATGTATTTGTATAATGTTCCTGTGGATTATGATGGCTGTACACCTGAAACAGCCATGATTTCATAATTTCCAAAAAACTGGCTCTGAAGGCAAATGGAGGACTTGGAGAAGCCAGAAAAAGTTACTTCTTAAACTTTTTTTTCCAGTGAAGCTTAATTAAGTGAAGCTGCTGTTAAATAAATAACTTTTTTTTTTTTTTTTTCTATATGTTGGGATAGTTTAGATATCCTGACAAAGGTGGCTCTAATTCTTTGCATCTTCTAATAAAACTGGGGTTTGTCTGTGTTTCCTGTCCTTGGCTGTGCTGGGGAAGTTTTGCTCTGCATAGCTCAGAGTGGAAAGCAGCACGATTAAGGTATGTTGGAAAATCCCTTGGTAATACTGTATACTTTCTTTGTTCCTAGAGTCCTTCATGTCTCCCAGAAACGTTGGTCAGGACAGAAAAGATCAAGAAAAAGACAGTGACTCCTCGAGTGTGGCTGAAGAGAGCTCTGAGGAGAGCAGTCAGATGGAGGAGTCAGAGCAGCCGCGGGCAGAGAAGGATTTACACTCAGCTGACAGCAGCATCAGTGCATCTGCCACGAGTGCAGCTGACTGCAGTGACACAGAAGAGCTGGGGTCCTGTGCCAGTGAAACTGCAGACAACTCCTCAGAGACCCCGATGGAAAACAGTGATGAAGCCACAGAAGCTGCAGATGAACCCATGGAGCAAGACTAATTTAAACAAACTTAGAAGCAGTATTTTCCATAAGGCTCCGGTTTTACACTGTATAAATAATTTTATGTAATAAAGTGGACCTTTAGTTTTACAAAAAGCAGCAGGTTGTAAAATAAACTTCTCCATGGATGGAACCTTGAAAGAGTTGTACATGATAAGAACTGTGAATACCAGCTCCTTCAGGTCCTGCTTACCGCTGAACTTTCGTTTGGTCAAATCAGTGGTTTGTGTATAGTTTTTTTTATTTAGAATAAAAGTTTTTAAACTGGAAGGTAATTATAATTTTGACAACTTTTTTGGAGATCACCACACCTAGTTGTATGTAAGCAAGAAAGCTTTTTGTCTTGTCTTTTTCTGACAGCTCTAGCAGTTACTTCATATTTTGGTTACAGTTTCAACATTTGACATGTGAAATTCGGGGTTTCAGGCTGGTTTCCGGATTTTTATTTAAATACACACCAAGAAACCTGTTGTGTGTTTCAAATGTGTTCATTTCACACACACGTTTCACACACACATCTCCACACAGCATGCACACCTCCGTGTACCCTCACTGTTCTAAGGGGGAAAGGGTATATTTTTCTGTTTCTATAAAAGATAAATACAGCAAATACTTTTTCTATAGGAAAAGACTGAGTTCACCTCTCAAGGCACTTTGCTTTGCCTCTGGAAAAACAAAACACATGAAATCTGGCCCATATGAAACCCTGGAAGTACTAACATTGTTGAAAACACCAGAGTAAACACATTCCAAGAGAACTGTTCCAATGACAACATTTTTGTATACTTCTGAGGTGCCTGAGTGAAAGGAGTTCATTTATTTATGAGAAAATGTGCTTTATGTTGAGAACGTTGTAATCAAAACATTAGCTGAAACTTTTGTAGAAGAAATGTTTGAAAATAAAATACCTTGGAAGAAACGAGCAGGTATTTGCCTTTTTGAGTGCTTCTTGGAGCTTGTGAATATTGCAGAGAAGTGTCAGAGTTCCTCCAAGGTTTGCAGGTGCCATCGGGCTGATCACACCACGGGATGGAAGGAGGAGACGTGACCCCGGTCACGTTCCTGAGCTACAAGGGTTAGGGGTGCAGAGGGATCACCACGATTTCTATCACATTTTGGAAGTGAACTAAATATTTTTGAACATGCTACTTTGACAGCCAGTGTTACATTTTTTTCAAACCAGCTCAAAGCACAAACTACTGCTTTAAACTCAATATTTTCCAGTTCCCATATTTAAAGACATGCAAGCTGCAACCTCCCAGTCACAATTACTGGCTGCCAAATTTATACCTGTTTCTTCAACTGTACCTTTTTGATATTTAGAATTTTTAAATTTCTGTAAAGTAGATTTTTTGTAGATTGTAATGAGTGCTCACTGCCATTGTGAAACGGTATATAATTGTATAATTTCTGTGTGTAAACTGAATGCTTGGGCTTTCAATACAGTATTCATATAAAGCAATAAATATTAATGTTATGAAATATCTGAGTACATTTTTATCACACTTGTCCCTCTTTGGTTTTAAGTTCATGTACCTGAAGTACAAAAATGACCTCTAAAATGCATGCTGATAGTTTCTTGTACTACATGGTCTGCTTTGTATTGTTTGGGGGAAATTTAGGTTTTGATTAATACCAGAATTAATTTGGCTCAGTTGGGCTATTTATAAAGTTATTTCTTGCTGATGTTACCTATCAAGTTGTGAGCAGACAGGATTCAGGGAGACGCTTGCAAAAAAAAAAAAATCTTGATCGAGATCCCCTTGCAGAAGGAAAATTGTACTTTGACTCATTTTCATTGTGCTGAAGGGTTGGATGTGTGTTATCAAATTAAAGGACTGAACCAATATGTTGAAATTAGGAAAGTTTAAGAATATAGTGACATCTTACACTTCTTTTTTCTTTTTTTTTAATATTTTGCCAATGAGAAAATTTTAAAATTTCTAAGTTTAGAGATTTCTGAAATTTTCTTTAGATTGTTTATTTGTGACGATATTGTCAATAAACTTGTTCTTTAAGCACCTGTGACCTTTCCAGATGTTTGTTTGAGTGCCACTCTTGCAGAGACCTGCAGAGGGATTTTGAGGTATGGATCCATTTCTGTATCTGCAATTTAATTTAAAGCCTAATAAAAATTGAAATGATGCTTCAACCTCACAGCAAAAATCTTAATCCTGAATGTGTACCCTACAGTTAATAAAATCTGCTTTAAATTCCCTAATTCCATGGCCCAGAGTGGGATGGGATGGGCTTTAGGATTGTCCCAAAATCAAGCCATCCTGTGACTCTGATCTGTTTGCATGCATTCTACTTCTTGAAGGAAACATGAGGTTAAACCCCACAAATCCAGCACCAGGTGCTGATAGCATTTGTGTGGTGTTCCCTATTAAAGACTTACATGGGACCAGAAATGGAAAGTGAAATGGAGTTTATACTTCAGAGTACAAGGTCAAAGTCAACACTTAATTCTGCTCTTGATGTTTAAAAAAATAGTTTTAACAGTATTTCCTTATGGTATCCAAGGTTCTCTGTCAGCCTTGATTTTTTAAACCTCGGAATACTTGAAAGCTTGTCCTAAGGAGAGATTTCTAATACAGCATGGATCTGGGGCTTAAAATGTTAAAAAATAAGTCTTTGAGTTGAGTGAATGGAGCAGAAGTTGCTGGACTTCTTGAAGTAGTTCTGTAATACAGTGGGAAGCAAAAGAAGGGGTGTAAAAAGGGTCAGGGACAGGGTCAGGGACAGGGACAGGACAGAGCCAGGGCCAGTAACTGGAACAGGGACAAGGTGGGGACAGGGCCAGGACAGGGACAGTGACAGTGACAGGACAGGACGCGCTGCCGGCAGAGGCCGCCTCGGGAACGTGGGATGTGATGGGACATCACAGGAGCTGCCACAGCAAAGCTGTCACAGATCCTGTCCTTAAAACCCCAGATCGGGCAACCTCCCACATCACAGAAACCCGGCATGCCTTTATAATCAGAAATCGAACCCCTTTAAAGTCCACAAGCCTTCCTCTCGAACTTCCACCTTGGTTTCGGTGAGAGCTGAGCCGCTCCTGTGTTAATTCCGTGGCTCCAGGAGATGGAGCTTTAGAACAGACAAACATCTCACTCTGGGAAAACAGCGATGCTCCAGGAGCAGCAGCCTGGGAGATGGGAGGTGCAAAAGTTTCTCTGCTTTTTTCCTGTCCTGATTTGGAAAGGAGTTAAGGGGATGCTTTGTTCTCCATCGGTGAATGAGTGTTTACGTGGGACACAGACACTGCTGCCGCACTTGGCGTCACTTATCTGCCTGGATCTCAGCAGGGGTGACAGTCCCTGTCACAGGGGCCCCTCCCGGGCACTTTCCACACCTGGGATCTTGTCTTTGATCGTGTTCTGCTGCTGGGGAGCCCCCAGAAATCAGCCCCTGCTCAGAGGCTGCTGCACTCCTCGATTTATTCCAGGAGTGATTAGTGTAAATTCCTTTACAATTTGGGGAGCAGGAGGTTGGCACGTGTTCTCCTTGACAAGGTGACTGGGCTAGACAGTGACGCCCAAACTTGTTTTTTTCTTTATTTTCCTGGGCCAAAAGAACAACTTTGTCTCTTCTCTTGTACAAGGGATAAACTGAAGTCACATCGAAAAAAATAATTCTGTTATTATTAGGCTTTTCTCTCTCTGTAATTGCATAATTTTGAAAAAAATTCACTTTAAACAGCAAAATAAATGTTTCATATTCCTGATGCTATTGGACTCTCAGAACAGATCTGTGTATCTCAGAGTCTTACCAGCTTCTTTCTGCTCCTGGTCTTTTGATTATTTATTCGTTTCTGCATTCTCTTTGACTTGTGGAGGAGCTGTGTGCCCTGCACCAAAGGCCTCCTCTTCAGATCTCCCTCTGTTTGTAAAACACCCCACAGAAAATACAGCTCTTGACTGTGTGATCCTAAAGGGGTTGTTCTCCAAGCACAGGTTTTTGGCTTTTTCACAGCTCTCTGGGGTCACAGAACCCTCACCAGGCTTTCCTGAGGCACAGAGAGCTCCCTTGTGTATCTGTGTGTGAGTATGGAGAGGAGGGACCTTTTGGAGCTAAGTTACTCTAAATAACCAGATTCTAAACATAAATATTTTCTTCCCAATCATTTAAAGTGCTTACAGTGGGAATTTCACCTTTATGTAGTTTTAAATTCTTACAGCATTTTAAAATAATAACAGGAACTTCCTATTTAGGAACTTTATGGAAAACATTAACCTAATCTTTGCATTTTCATAAGAAGGACTTTGCATTGATGCATTTCTGGCTGTGCTTAGCAATAAACCTCAGGTGTTTATAAAATGAGCTTGTGAGATTTCAGTCATAAGTCAAATAAAACTATGGAGTAAAAAACAATTCCTCAGTGAGAAACTGAGGGCTGAAAAAAACCGTTGGGTAGGTAGGAGGGATCTTAACCACTCACACCTGATGTGTTTTAGGAGCAGATTGGTGTCAGCTGGGAGCAATTCAAATTCCCCAGTGCAGGGTGCTGGGGTGGGATAAAAAGAGGCTGAATCCTTTGTGGGTGTGAGGGGATGGAGGAGTTTGGTGCTTTTCTTCAGGTAAGGGCTGTTTCAGTAGAGTCTCAGCTACTTGTTTTAATAATCTGAATTCTGTTTTAAGCAGAAGAGAAATGATGGGGTGATATCTGGTGCATTAGCACATGGCTGGGGCACTGGCATAGCAAATTAAAGATGTGATAGGACTTTTTGTGAAAATGCCTTATAATTCTGGGGCATGGAGCTGGACAAAGGGGCACTTTTAGCCCAGGCCTTGCTGTGCCTTGTGGGCAAGGACAGGCTGTGGAGTGAAGAGTGGGTGAGAGGTGTGGTCCCCTCTGAAGGGAAGGGGGTGAGGAGTCCAGCCCTGAAGTTATTCCAGTTGAATTTGAGCTGAGCAATTCTGGCTTGACCAGAGGCTGCTCTGCCTTGTTTTAAGAGGGCTAAAGAGTGCATTTATTCAAACCCTGTTGAGCATTGGCTGCTTGTACTTCAGCCACCATCTTTGTTTAGGGAACTGCTGGAGTTTATAGAGAGCATTGAGCAGCTTTTGTTAATGAGCAAAGCAGCTAATTGCATCTCACCTTGCCACAGAAGTATCTCTTCAAACAGTTCTGTAGTGGTTTCTCAGAGCTGAAATAGGAATCTTGTGCTCTCACTTAGTACATAAGTATTTGGGGAGCTGAAGCAACCACACAAAATATGAACCCTGTGGCTGACACGGAGCACAAAAACTTTGATGTTGTTGAAGGTGTGTTAAAAAGTCAAGGCAGATGGACAGGTGAACCTTCTTCCAGGCTATCTGCTGCAGCTGTGCTCTCCAAGAGAGCACAGTGAGGAACAGGTGAGCTCTCAGGAACAGCTTCATTTTGAGGAGAAACAAGTCCCCAGCCATCAGGTGGGGATGCAAACCACCTGTGAGCACAAGGACTTCTCCAGCTCTGTGTGCTTTTTTGGCTGGGGCAAGTAAGGTGTTGATTCTGAGTTTCTGCTATGTGGCTGTTAGGTCTGGCTTTGATTTCTTTTTAATTATTATTAGTTATTTTGACTCTGGTCAGTTCCCACCCTGCAGAAATAAATGACCAGGTTTGCACTTTCCAACTGAACCATGGGAAAAGCTCATCTGGGACAGAAGCAGCTTCAGCTTGTGTGTGTGCACCTGAGGACACACTGGGTTTGCTCTGAGAGCTGTGAAAGGGCTCTAGGTGGGAGTGCTGGACAAACTCGGGGGTCAGCCCTGACATCTTGGGTCAGGCACACCCACTTGCAGACAGACTTGGCAGAAATGCAGCATTAAGCCTGACAATTAAACTGGCTTTTAAACCTTTCTCTTCCTCACAACTCTCTTTAACAGGAGTTGCAAAGCTTGGCACATTTCAAGACTTGTGGTTTCTTCCATAAGTCACAGAGAGTGAATGTTTTATACAACTGCATTTGAAAGAGAGGCAGAGTTTTATGTTGGAGTCTGATGCTTTGAAAGCATTTATGTGATGGGGACCTTGCCAGTTGTGGCTGCACAGCCTCCCTTTGACTGGCTGGTGGTAAAAGCACCACCCCAGAGCCAGTGGCTTTACTCTGGACAGACTTGTGCACATCTGGTGCTTTCTAAGCTTGTGGGAAGACTGGACAGCTTTTTTTTTTTTCTGAGTCAGCATTGTTTAAACTAAGACAGTCTTTGTACAAGTGTAAAAACAAAATTATAGTGCAGGAGAAGGGCAAACCAGAGGGAAGGATAAACTGGAGATGGGTGAGAAAAGGTAGAGGAAACAGTCTGTGGCAGAGTGGGATTCCAGAGCTTTTACTTCTGAGTATGGAAAGCAAAGCCTCCTGGAGCTCAAGGCATGAAATTCTGTTTAACATTACCCTGTCCTTAGCCATCAGCTGGCTGCTGAAAGGATCTGAGTGTGTCTGTGTGGTGTTTGCTAATCTAAATCTACTGCAAATGGATGGAGGAGCTGGTTAACTTCTTGTGTGAAAGGTTATTCTGTAGCTGAGATTGCTTTAGGTGGCTCAGCTGCATTTTGTCAATAAAATGTGCCATCAGTGGAGGAATTGGCAGTAAAGTTGCTCCTGTGAGCTTGTAAATGGGAAGCACGTTTGAAGGGCAGCAACTGTGTTTGGGAGATGTAGCTGGCAATTGTATCATCAGAGTCTGCCTCTTTCTGGGTTTAGCATTTCAGTGTGTTTAATTGCAATGGGCTGATATGATTTATAGCCTGGACGTGATTCTTTCATCTTTTGGTGGCTGTAAAGTGAACTGTGTGATGTTGTAAGAGTTCAGTGAAGGGCATTCCCAATGTATTTCACCCTGTAACATCCCTGTAAAGCACAGTGACCACAGTGTGTGGGGTGCTCATGGTACATGATAAAAAACCCTTTTTAATTTGAGGCACTGAGATGGGAGGAAAAGCCTTGCCAGGCAGTGAACTCCTCATACATTCAGCAAGTTTAAATGTTGATTTGTCTTCCACAGGTTGTTCCTTGATGCAGCTCCTCCTCTTGAAAAAAAAAAACCAAAACAAATTAATCTTGATAATAATGCTGGAGGCTGATGCCTTGTGATTTCCCCCCCCCCCAATTTTAAGAGTGAACAATGTTGACAATTAGACACTGGCAATCAAGTGCCCTTCTTTTTTCTGATCCAGACTTTCTATGTGACCAGGGATGAACCAATTTATCTTATTTGCCCACTTCCTGCTTGGTGTATTTATTTAGGCTGTATTGACTGGCACCCACAGGATTTTGCTGCACACTGTGATTAGTGCAATGAGGCCTGAGCTTCATCAGGGTCCTCAGGTGTTGTGACAGAACAGGTGAGCTTGAACAGCACCTCAGAGCTTGTTTGTAAAGGACTTTGCCAAAAGTCATTAGAGAGCAACAAGTTCAGGTGTGCCTGGAGGGCAATAGCAAAATGTGGAAACCTCCAGCTGATGTGATCAGCTCTAGCAGAGCTGCAATCCATGAGGGCAGCAAGGGTGCCCTGCCTGTGTTTGGAATCTCACCCTTGAAATCATCCTCTATAACAAATTCTTTAGCAGTGTTTAGGAAATGTCCTCAGCTGCCAGGGGTATGAGATGTGCTGTAGCTGGGCTGTGTGAGACCCTCCAGTGAGTCAGTGCAGCTACATGAGCCTTGTGCTGAGCAATTCAGGGTCACCTTGGCATCACCTCAGCTCTGCAGAGGGACCCGTGGCCCCCATCCCACAGGGCTGGTCTGCACTAACACAAGTGGTTTTTTGGGGCTTGTTACCATTTCAGGGCAAGTTGAGATGAGCTGAGCTGCCACTCAGGGCACAGGAATGAGAAGAGTTTTCTGTGGGAATACAGATGTGCCCAGGCTTTGCTGTGACTGGTTCTGTGAATCACTTCTCCCTGCTGTCATTGTGGAGAGGGCTGGCTTTGATAAAAATGGAAATATTTGTCTGTGGCTGAGGCTGTTCCACCTCTGGCTCTGTCTGTTCTTCCTGCTGCTCTGTCCTCAGCAGCAGCTTGGACTCTGGGACAGAGGATTTGTTGATTAACCTTGTTTCAGCATTAGGTCTTTATTGAAGAGTCCTGAGCAATGGAGATGCTCTGGGATGTGTCATCCCAGCAAGGTGGTTGTGCTCAGTTTGGCATTTTGGAGAGTGCTGTCCTGCCTGATGATAAAAAGAGGATTCTGGAGCAGCTGTGTTACCTCACTGCAGGGAGGGGAGCGAGGTGTGGGTCTGTGAAAACTGCTGGGGGATCAAGTGTCTGCTCAAAACCAAGCAACCTAAAACAAAAATATGTATCCACAAGAAATATGGAAATACTACAACAAATCCTAACTTTCCCCAGACCTCAGGAAATAAACAGGTTTGTTCTTTGCAGCTTATATATTTTGTTGTACAAGCATTCCATGATTTTTCTTGTTACAGCTGAGTGTAGGCTTAAGGAGCAATACAACTCCTATACTCAGTTTATATTCATGAAGCACCTAGCAGAGATCAGGGCTCTTTCAAATGAGATATTGTGCAGGTTTCTGAAAGAACAGTGAAAAGCCCTTCTACCCCACTCTGCAATTTATCAGTTTCCTACAGCTTTAAGACTCAGGCAGCTTTGAGGGTGTGTGTTCAGTGGAGGCTTAAATCAAATATGAGAGATGTTATGGAGGAATATCAATTGAAAAACTGGTTTGATGGCAGCAGTTCTGACCTGGATGGTTTTCAGGTTTTGCACAAAAGCAGCAGCTGGTTTGGTTCTCTGGTGGCTGCCTGGGGAAGAGAACAGGGTCTGAAGGTGGAAGGGGAGCTTTGATGGGGAATTCACTCACTCACAGTGCAAGGAGCTTCAGAAGCTTTGGGAGGGTGGGCAGGCTCTCCCAAAATCCACAGGAGTGCTGATAAAACAGGTGTGGAAGAATTGTCATGTCAGCTGTAGGTGAAGCACTAATTATCTGCTGGGAGAGTGTGTCTGGGGAGCCAAACATTGAATTAGGCTGAATCTGGTGGGTCCTTGGACTTGAACTTCTGGGCTGCTGGTGTATTGTCTCATTAGATAAAATAAAACTGGTATTCTTAAAGAAAATCCAGAGTCCAGGGTTTTGAGCCTCCTGGGTCCTGGCAGCTCAGTCAGTGAAAAATGACTCTTGCAGCATTCACAGAAGCAGAATTCCTGGATATTGGGGCAGTATATCTTGTTTCTGATGCGTGAGCTGGTGAATATTCCAGGCTGGGCTGTGTGTCCAAGGTGAAATTCCTGTGCCTGGCTCAGCAGAGCTGGGAGGGGACCAGGAGGGGCACAGAGCCTTTGCTGGGGTCTCACTGCCCCTGGGGGACAGAACAAGGAGTTTCATCCAGGTCCCTCATGCCATGTAACAGTGCCATCCTGGCCAGTGCATTGTAGGTTCTTTGTGTTTTCCTCCCCCAGAATATCAGATCCATGGCAGGACAAGCTTCTTTCTGATCCTGGAACAGCTTTTTTAGCCAGCTATGCAGGCAGGGCTTGGTGGTTTTCTTCTGGCCTGGGGAAAGACTTAGAAATATGAAATTTGATACTGTGGTGCTCAGGAAATAGATTATTTTTTTCTTCTGTTGCTCTCTTAATTATAAAACCGAGAGAAATGTATATTTTGGTATAAATATTACTAACGTTGGCAGTAATAGAAGGTGAACCTGGCAAATGTATCTATCAAGCCATTGCACAAAGTAATCATTTATGAACATAGCTCTATTAATTTGTTTAGTCAGATGCAGAGAAGCAATAAAAGTGATTGACTAAAAACAATTAAAACAGTAAAAGTAAATTGTTGTGTGCATTAAAACCTGCTGAGCCTGTCAGATGAAAATTGTAGGTTTAAATGTGAAAATTAAAGCTATTGATTTTAGCTAGTGTGCATGTGGCTTCAGAGTCCTAATTTGTTCTAGTTTCCTTAGCTAAAAGTTGCTGAGACAAGAATAAAGATAATTCTAAAACTCATTCCCAAAAAGGCACAAGCCTTCAAAAAAACATATGATAAATATTTATCATATAATATGATAAATATTATATGATAAACATGGGAATGTTTTTTTGGAAAACACTGTATCTTGACACTGCAGAACTGAATATAAATATTTGCCAATAATGTTAAGTTGTTGTACTTGAAAGAAGGTGAGGAATGAGACATACATGGGAGAAAATACTGCAGTGGTACAGAGCAGATTAGGGGGCTTCTTGCTTAATTTATGTTTGTGACTTTGTCATTTTATTTTTGTGCCTGAGAGTAAATCTTGTGTTCAGTGAACTATTATTTTTTAGTATGCAATTATAAATGGTAGCACAGAGAGAAGGCTGGATCTGGACAGGTGTTAAGGGACAGTGGTTGGGATCCAGCCCCTCCATGAGGGCTGGGGCAGGAGCCCACTGAGCTTTAAACAGGCATTGAAGGTGTTCAGCAATAGATCACTGCATTGTTTCCTCTTACAGCTTCTTTACATCTCTGTACCTCTCATCCCTCTAGACTGTACAGTGTATTATTTGATATTTAACTACTTGATCAATAGACAGAGGTTATTTAAGTCTTGTTTTGAGGGGTGTAAAGCAGATTTTCCAACAGCCCTGTTTTTTTCCTCTTTAGGAAGCAGACTGAGAATTTCTGTGACCTACAAACACTGAATTCATCTAGACTACAGCCAGAGATGGGGAAAGTTTGAGTTTTTCTGCGTGCTTGAGCAGCCCAGAGTTCACAGGCAGTGTTTGTCTCAGTAGGGGATTTTTTTAAGTGAAAAAATTCAGATGCTGGGGCTGATTCATCTGAGCACTGTGGCTCACCATGAATTCCTGTTCCCCCAGATGAACCCTTCTGAGCAAGTCCTTGCAGCAGATAGCACAGTGGAGGTACAGAACTTTCTGCCACCTCACAAGTGTCTCTAGGCTTGTGGAAATACCCAGTTTTTGCAGCATTTGGGGTGGTGCCACTGAGGTGCCATGCAGGGAGAAGTGACATCTCTGATTCCCAGGCAGTTTTTGGTGGTTTTTGAGCAGCAGCTCCACTGCCCTCATCCAGCAGCAGCTCTGGGCTGGCTCAGAATGTGGAGTTTGAAACAGTTGAAACTGCTGCTGGGCAGGGACATCTCCACCTGCAGCCAGGTGTGCCCTGGCCCAGCTGGGAGGTCCCAGGCAGGGATCTGTCCAAGGCTGTCACTGCTGGGCTCTGCCTAGCAAAGTCAGCAGCACCTGCTGAGGTGCTTTGCTGAATCAAGTTCCAGCAAAGAAACTTGTCACAAGTGTTTTAACTCTACCCATGTAACTGTCAGGGTGATCTTAATCCTTCCAGAAACTTCTGTGGGAAGTGTGTTTTCCTAGTAGTGACTCTCAGCTTGAAGGAAGGTTTATAATGCATTTCAGTTGTAGACTGAGTTAAGCCAGACTAGTTTTTTTTCTACTTCTGGCTTTTAGATTGATACTGTTTTCCTAGAAAATAATGAGAAAGCTTTATTTAAAAACATTAAGCCTTTGTGTCACATTGATGCAACAGCCATGATGTGTCATTGCATGTTTATAAAGGCATCTCTGCCTCTAAAGAATTTTCATCTGGAGCAGAGACTGCTCCTCTTCTTCCTCACAATGACAGAAAATTAAGCTAAAGCCATTTTCTGGTGGAGCATGTTCCCTTTTTTTTTTTTTAATTCTTGGTAATAGCTAAGTGATGACTAGGAAATGTAGGGTTGAAATGCAAAGGGGAAAACAAGCTATCCCCACTCGTGGGTCTTTTCACTGCTCACCCAACAACTCACAGCTTCCTCCTAAAGTAGTTTTACCTCATTTTCCATTAAATAATGGAATGCACTGCTCAGGCAGTGAGCCTGGTAGACAGTGAGGATGAATGTGTGGCCACAGATGGACAATAGCTTTCCCCAGTATGCTAAAACAACCAAGTGAGATACTTAAATTTTATGGCCTTACATATGTAGCCGTTGTCCTGACTGTGCATTTTCATATAAATAATAATTTATTCGCACCAATTTTATTTTCAGCAGTCCTAATATTCAGTGTGTTTTACGTTCAGCATTATCACAGGAGGAAACTATTCCCCTGAGGGCAGGAACTTAGTGAATTTTCACATAAGCACCACAGTGGCATTTCCTTCCTTCCTTGTGGAGTCTGCAGCATTCAGCAATTCCAGCCCTCCTGGGAACTGTAGTGTGGCACCTCTATAGCAAATAATTGGAGTAGTTATGTTCCTGTGTGCTGCTACTGGCAATGCCACGCTGAGAATGAGGCAAAGCAGGTGTGGCTTTGAGCTCTGGTTTAAAAATGAGTGTTCCTTTTCCTGTTGGTAAGGGTGTGATTGATCAGGATGAGTATATTGAAGTGAAGATTTGTTTAAAAAAGCAGATGGGGCTCACCTGCCTGTTTGGAGAGGGATGGGATGTGTGGAGCTCCTTTGCAGTCTCTGTGAGCAGCAGGGCAGTGCCCAGCCCAGGGTGGGAAAGGATTCTGAACATGAGTGTGAACAGCTGAGGCTCTTCCAAAGGGGAATGTCCCACTGAAGAATGGAGCAGGTAGGAATAACACTGATTTTTTTCCCTGAATGGCTGAAGATCTGCCTCCAGTGGGATGTTCAGATTATTTTGACTCTTCTCCACATGAACCATGGGCTGTTCTTTGGGAAGCACTCAGCAATTAAAAATAAATACTCATTTCTGCACTGGCTGTATCTCCACAGCTTTGGTAACATTTTTCTGACAAGAATTCCGTTTGGAACGGAACTTGTGCAGATGAGGTTTTGAGGGACCAAATTTTGTTATTCTGGGCATTGCAGAAATTCTTGTCTGGAATTGACTCCTCCTAGCATTGAAGCTGAGATGCAGGTAGGGTTGCTTGTAGGTCTGAGCCACTTTCCCACCAGAAAATTAATTGGAAGCTTAGCTCCCAATGTGTACCTCTCTCCAGATTTACCCTTTATATTGTGGTGAGGTGAGCACAAACTTTTTGTAGAAGTGACTCTATTATTAAGACTCTTAATGCATCACAATGCTTTAAAATGTCAAGTTGAACTACAGCTTAGTAATTGTATTTTCAGTCAGGATTGAATAACCTGTTACTTTAGGTATCAGTTTTAGTTTTCCCCCCCCCCATGTGTTGATAATACAAAATTCAACTTTGTTACAGAACATTAATACATAACTTTCCCTGCAGCTTTAAATGCAAACTCTATTTAATATATATGCAAATGACCTTTTTAATGGAAGTAAAACTTCACATAAATTGATAATTAGCAATTCAGCTTCTGCTGTGTAAAGTGCATTATGACATTAAAGTGCTAAACAGATCTGATTTCTGAAAAAATTTAACGTGAACTATGACTTTTGGCAGCACATTATGAAGAGTGCAGCAAAGAAATAGTTCTAAATGTATAGACCTAGTCATCCTAAAGTTTCTATGATCATTTGAGTGGGTCCTAAAAGCCAAATTTTCTGATGCCCTAAAACTCTGAAGTTTTCTGGTCGGTCTTTAAGTCTTTTAGGATATATGGAAGGTTTTTACATGTGATTTCCTGTAATTTGTGTGTTAAAACCTAACATGAAAGCAGAATGCCATTTTTATTTGTGCCAGGGTGCCCTGTGGTACCTGCACTCATTGGGGATAACAAAAGGTGTTCAAAAGCTGCCAAGGTAAAATCTGCTCAGGAGATGTTGGTTCCTCACCTCTCTCAGCCTGGTGGGTCCCAGACTATTTGCACTCCTCAGGTGGAAACTCTGCATTAACTGTGACTGATGGCTTGGGAGGTGTTTTTAAGGAAGGGTCAAGTGCTCCCTCCACTGCTTATTCCAAAAAAATCCATCTGGTTTTGCAAGCATTGCTCCCTCAGGTATGAAAAAGGAAAATAAACCAGAATATTGCTGTGGAGCTGCCTTCCCCAGGACCTCTCTGTCCCACTGGGCTTTGCTCAAATCCAGCATGAGGTGTGAGCTGCTCCCCAGCTGGGACAGGAGTCATGAGAAGCTCAAAGCTGTTTGCTGAGTGCTGTGTTCTGCACCACTGTCTTTGGAACCTCTTGTTCTGGGCATCTGGACACTCCGTGAGAAGCTTTCTGCATATCTGCCTCCCTTTGGAGGGAGAGCTCCTCTCTTCCAGGAAAAGTGGGGCCGCTCCACCAGGCTGAATTGAGGGGCTTGGTGGAAACCTTGCTAAATCATAGCTTTGGGCATCATTTCAAACAAAATATAAATCAGGCCAGATCTGCTTGAGCTAAAGCTCAAATCTGCCAAGAAGATTTGCAGACTTGAGGAAATGCAGTCCAATTTTTACATCTTACACTGAAACCCAGACTTGATCACCTTTACAGAAACTCACAGCTCCAGCAAGACACCTTTTTTCAAACACTTCATTTCAAGTGTATGCCATGAGAAGATGTGAACTCCCACTTTCTCCAGCTCTGTGAGCTAAAAAATGACTGTGGCTGTTGTGTTTGGAAGTGTGTGTGCACTTACAGGAGGGGGTTTGCAGAGGAACAGAACTTGTTTCACTGTGTGGCTGGAGGAAGAAAATACTTGTCAAGTGTTCCAGTCCTAATTTAACATGTGCTGCAGTGGATATAACTCAGCAGTGCCAAGAGAGGAAATAGAACAAGATGTGATGTGGAGCAAGATAGCATTTCCAGAAATGAAGAGCTGTTTCTTCTGGAGGTTGCTGGTGGGCTGTGATTCTCCACTGGAGTAAGAATGACTGAAATGAAATTCATGTTTTATGTGAAATGGTGAGCAGTGCTGCTGTGGAGAATGGAGAAGCAGAATAAATTCAGAGTTTAATGTGTGTGTTCCTGTCAACTTCACAAACTCTGATTTCCTGGCCTGTGCCAGGAATTTTCACAATTTTCATAATTTCACAAACCTGGCCTCCCTGAGGACTGTGATGAATCCTGACAGTCCTCTGAGGGTCTGAAAGATGTGGCAGAGATGTGTGCCCTCCTCTGGGGGTTTAAATCCTGGTTTGCCAGGTCAGACACAGCTCTGCTGGCTTCCAGTTGCTCTCCCTGGCTGTTTGTTTAATGCAGGCACTTAATTCCCATCCTGCTTTTCTGCATTACTCTAACTTGCTGAGGAGTTGCTTCACCATTTTACAAGAAAAGATCAAACATGGGGAGACAGTCATTGTCAAACACCACCTCTCTGGTTTTGGCTAGCTAATTATTTTACTTTAGTCTTTAGCAAATGCTGGAAAAATAATTATTTTACAGACCTCTAACTTTTTTTCCCAGCTCTAAGAATGCTTGAGATTAGCCAATAGTGGTTTATTCTTCAAGCTATGCTGTGTTTTATAAAAGAGCTTTTATTTTTAAATATTTTTGCAGCAATAAGCTGGGGGTGAAAAAAGTGCCTTTGTTTGTCTAATGATGTTGGCTTTATGGATCCATAGAACATCAGTGCCTTAATTACTACAAATGGATAATAAACACTTTCCTGGATATGAGAATGGGAGAGACACAGTGTGACTGTCATTAGGAGCAATTGGATTTTCTGGTGATAAGTTGGTAAAAAATGTAAATACTACAAATAACTGCCTGAGGACTTGTTTAGATAACAGTGCCAGGAACCAGGCAGCAAAACTGGGTTTTACAGAAATTGCTTCCTCTGTTGGAGCTGAATACAGAACAAGCTGGATGCACATTCTCACATGAGCTGTGATGTTTTTCAGTTTCTTTGTGACCATTTTGCAGTAAGAAATCTGGTACAGTTTCCTTGAATTACTGAAAAAAGCCCTGAATATTGGCAAAAGAATGGTTAGGATTTATTTTTTTGGCAAAACCATGGCAGGGCTGTTACAATCACTGCACTGCCCATGGATTCCCTGTCAATATATGGGGAATTTCCACCTTGCTGGAGCCCCTGGGAGCTGCCAGAACACACAAGGCAGAGCTGGTGGCCAAAGCCTGGCTGTGGTTTTGGGATGCTGGTGGAGCTCTGGCCAGGCTGCTCCTGGTGTCCAAGGGATGTTTTGTAGGGAGCTGCCATGAACTGGGGAGGAAGCACAAGATAAATTAGCTGTGCCATCCTTTATAGGGGAGGTTTTATGATGTATTCTTCCCTGCCTGGGACTCCCATCATACCTGCCCCTTAAAATGAGGGCTGGTGAATAATGGCCTGGGCAGGCAATAAATACATAATGCAATGCCACCTTTGAACCTGGTAGCTTGTGTGTAGGTCAGAGATTATATGGGTTGGAACCATGATTTATGCACTCAGTCTCTTGGTATTTTTTAGACCATCTTTGCTTGTCTGCTGGTATGGCTTTAATTATTTAATTCTATTTTAGGAGGCCACTGTGATCCTTCTGATACTGCTACAAAGTACACTTTTTATTTTCTTGAATATGAAATAACTTAAACTTTTTGTTCAGTGTAGAACAACTTGTTTGTGAACACAGGTATATTCAGAAAAATGTCAGTAAGTACACCCATGCAAGTGTCTATATTCAAGTTTAACAATTTGCTAAAAAGAAAACTTGATTTATTACTAGTGCCAGGCTTAGCAATTCTGTCTCTGAGCAAATAATGTAAACTTCCTAATTGTTGCAGAACAGTAATTACACCAAGACATCTCCACAGCCTCTATATTAATTAATCTCTCAGTGGTTGATTTGAAGTTCTTTAACTGATGAATGATGGCTTGATCTCAGAGCTTCAAGATTAATGTTGTTTGATGTTAAAAGTGCATCAATCAACCCTTAAGCAGAACTTGACAAAATGTGATGGAGATGTTTTCATGTCTCTCCTGCTCCTGTTTCTTGCTGTCCCTGAGGTCTGGGCTTACCTGGTTTGTGCTTTCTGGTGACATGAGAGGAAGTACAGGCATTTAGTTCTGCTCTGCTGTTCTTGCTGCTCAGCTTGCAGGAGCTTTGCTGCAGATGAAAGGAACTTGCTCCCAGTCCTGCAGAGACAAGCAGAAAGTTTTCTTCTTTCACACCAAGCTCTCACCTGCCAGGCTGAGCTGCTGCCTCTGAGTGAGCACCTTGTGTTCCCACCTTCCATCCCTTCACTTGGATGGACTGTGCTCCTTTCCTGCACGTTCCCTTTGCTCTGATGTTTGAATTCCCTGTTCTGTGGAGCAGTGGGTCTCTTGACTCACCTTGTCTCTTGTAGGATCCCTCAGTGTGCAGCTTTCCCTCTGAGCCTTGTGCTGTATTTGGCAGACTCGTTTTGTGCTCCCTGAGGATGCTGGAGGTGATTTTCTCCTGGAAGAAGCTGGATTTATGGTATCTGTGCTCAAACAGTGATGCAATAGCCAAGGAACCACTGCATTCCTTCAGTGCTGGCCTGCTCTGGATGCTTTGTCACCTGGGGGAATGACTGATGTGATCCTTTCCTCCTTTCCAGGCTGAGCCTGCCAGCATCTGCCCTTCCACTTGTGATTCTGCTGTTACTGGAAACCTCAGGCTGCCTCTCAGGAGGCTGTTCTGTGGTTCTTGGCAGTCTGTGGGATGGAGGAGGATGCTGGATGGTGCAGTGTGTGCAGCCTGAGTGCTCCAGGGGCTGCTGCCCTGGCACTGCCACAGCCACATCACATCCTCAGTGCCAACTCGGTTTTTAGATCTGCTGCCTCTAAAACACACCACCAAAAGATTTCCAAGCCTCGCTGTTGTCTGTTGTCACTGATATTTTAATCCACTACTAGCTATATTAAGGTATTTTCACTTTGTGTTTCAGTTCTAATGACCTGGATAATCCCATTAACTGTTCAGGAGCTCGAGCCTGGTCCTTCAGAGGAAAACCTCAGGACTGCAGCACTCAATGTAAGTGGTCCTGAACATATACAGTTAACAATCAAGTGTAATTGCAAGGAATAGTGCTTGGAATAGATGACTGCACTCCAGCCCCAGGGCATTGTGGCAGATGCAACATAAGGTTTAATAAACTAGGTCCCTGTTGCCACTATTACTATATAAGAGTAATAATAGCAGTGAGAGTGAAAACATCCATCAAAAGCTGACAAATCTGACACAGATTATACATATGCACATGCACAGACTAAAGATGCCATTTAAATCTGATGGAGCTGCTAATAAAAAATCGTTAATGGTCTTAATGAAACATCATTTTGTGCTTATTACTCCTTTCACGTGAGGTTATTTTTGTGGAAACAATAATTTGAGTGTTAGAAAAAGGTGTTTGTAATTACAAAAGAAAAGAGCAATATGTTGCCTGATAAATCATAGACACAATAACTCTGTTCAGGGAGCACCTTGTAGTTAAAGCTTAAAGTCAAAACTAGAAGCATGGTTGAATATACTTTAGCACAGAGACTGTGTCTTTCTGGTTGTGTATTCCACCAGGAAACCCTGCTAGACAAATGACTCTTATTTCAGTTTGTGGGTGGCCTCATTGCAGATGTGCTTTTCCAAGAACCAGAAAAAACATGTGTGTGATTATAATGAGCTTGTGTGTGGGTAGGTTTTGTTATTTTTAAACAAAGAATGTCCCAAAAGAAGTAGCAAGGAGGACATTGCTTTGAGCTGATCCAGCTCTTGCTGCTGCTGGTGCCTGAGTGTCCCAGGGGCTGGTGTCTGAACTGGAGCAGCAGTGGCACCTGCAGCACACAGCCCTGACAGGATTTAGGCAGGTGAAGCTTTGGCAGTGCCTGATGGGCCAGGTCATCCTTCCTCTCCCTCTGCAATCAAGTGTTGAGATCCACTGGTGAAAACCAGTGTGGGTGTGAGTGGGCTTGGAGGAAACTGTTCATATAACTCAATTTTTATGGCAAGACTCAGTGCCAGTGCCCTATTTAAATAAGAGCAAGCTGCCTGTCACATATGAACCTGAAAAGGCAGTGTAAATAAAAGGTTCAACTGTGTGTGTGCAGCTATTTTCTGTCTGTTTGCTCCTCACTTGCACTGCACACACATCTTTGGAGTCCAGCTCCTGAATGCTTTGAATTCCCAAGTGTAAGGTGAATTCCCAAGTGTAAGCCCTGTGAGCTGCTCAGGGGCTGTGCTCCCTCCCCAGGGCTAGAGCAGGTGCCTGCAGGAGAGGTCCCAGCCTTGCAGGGAGTGGTGAGCTGCCACTTTGGGCTGTGCAGCCTTTTCTCTGTGGCAGATAAATCACTGCTCAGGGCAGCAGCAGCATCCTTGGGTGCTCTGGCTGTGCAGGAACTGAGGGACTCCCTCCCAGCAGGCATGGTCTCAGACCCTCTAGAAATCCTGTTATCCCTTTTGTGGTTTGGGTAAGTAGTTTTTTTTTTCTCAGACTGTCAGACATGCAGTCACAGTCTGCATGCTTAGGCACTTCCTCCTGTGTGATCCACCAGTTCAGAGCAATTCTGAACATCTCCTGTGCTGGTACTGGGGCATCCCAGCAACCTGGGTACCAGTGTGCTTGTGCCTCAAAGTCAGGGGAGCTGAGATCCTGGTTTGTGCAGCTGGGCTTTCCTTGGAGCTTGTTGTTTAAAAAATGCTCTTATTTTCAAGCAAACATCCTGTTTGCATTCAAATGCAAGTTCTAACAATTGTGTGAACCTGTTGCAGGTGCTGAAGTGTGGCACCTGCTGCAGGGGGTTAATAACACCACTGAAAGAAAAAATAGCTGTGAGGCTTGCTTAATATGACCTCAGAGACTGGGTCTGCTCCTCTGGAGGTGTATGCTAATGAGCAGCTTTTCAATAAATCCCCATTTTTCTACTGCATGAAATGTGACTATTGGAGCATTTAGTTTTTGGCTTTCCCAATTAATACCTTGCAGGATGTCAATGTTGTGCATCCCTGTGAGGAGAGTTAGGCAGGGACAGACACTCACAACTCTAGTTTTTGGGTACAACTGTTCAGACTTACAAGGCTCCTGTTCTGGGAGCTTTTGGAAGCCTGGGTTTGTTCTGAGTCTGTTCTGTGCTCACCAAGCCCAAGGAACTATGTAGAAATGTTTATTAATTGTTATTACTGTTGGGGAAAAAAATAATGGCAGCACCTCAATTATACAAATGTGCTTCCCAATTTAGGAAGGTGATGTATAGGCCACAGCAGAGATCATGTATGTTGAGGTTAATATTCCTTAAGTGTGTTCTTTGCATATTTTATTAAACTTATTTGTGGCTAATGACCAATAAAAACACTGCTGGATTTTGCTGTTTTTTTTTTCCCCAAATGTGTGATATATTCACATTTTCCAAAGAGGAGGGATTTGTTTGCATTGCATGGCTGTGCTGCAAGAGCTAATATATTAAACATTTTCCCAAAGGGTATCAGTGGTCTTTAATTAACTTTTTTCCCATAGGCCTATAATGCAGCATTATGCAATATTTGGTCAGTACCCTGCTCTCCTGCTCCTGGGTAGGGCTTATTGCCTCTCATTTCCTGGGGGAGCATTATGAGTGCAGACAGGAAGAATGCATCAAATGAAAAGTTAATTGTGTTTAAGCTGTGGGTGAGAGGGAAACAGGCTTGAGACTTCTATTCTATTGTGCCCCTACAATAAGAAAAGCTAAATATACAATTTCCTAGGCCACTAACCTGGGAAAGCAGGGGAAAATTAGCTCAGTCACAAAAGGGCAAAATATAAAATATGCAGGCAGCCACAGGAACAACTTCAGAGTGAAGGCTGGTGGCAGGATGGAGGTAAGGACAAGCCAGCATTCATGGGAATCACTTCCTGAGCAAGGATAAAATCCTTTCTGCTTCCCCAAGGCTGCTCTGATGGTGCTGTTACCCAGATCCCACAAAAGCAACAGCAAGGGCTAGAACAGAGGAGCTCATCCCTTCAGACTCCTCATAAATCAGGACAGTGTTTGGTGCCAGGCTGTGCAGGGTCATGCCCAAGCCCTGCTGGCAGGGCTTTCTTTAGGGGAAGCCAAATGGGACACATCTGAGATGGGATTTTTGGCACTTGGAGCAGCCCCAGCTTGCACCTTCCTCCTGCAAAATCTGTTTTGTGCAAGGACATCAGCTCCCAGGGGGGTGATAACATGAGAAATAGCAGCTGTTTCAGAGCAGGATTTCCAATATCCTCCTCACTGGAGATGTCCCTATTGCTTATAAGACATTTTCATTGGAAAAGCTCCAACTGTCAGCAGCAATTTACCCGGTGAGGGTCTGTTATTTTCTGCTTTAATCTGGTTAATGGGGCTTTGTGGAAGCTGGTCCTCAGATGGTTGCTTGATCACTGCTCCCAGGGAGACAGTTCTAGATTTTCAGTTTTCTGGGGCTTAAGGTTTTTGTATGAACTAAAATTTGGTAAAATTGCTGCATCAAAAAGGTGCTTCTATCTCAGTTCTGTGCCAAAGCACTTTAATCTTACCTAGCACTGGAATTTCAGCTTTAATCCAGATTTCTTTGGTACTTGACTGTAGTATACTCAAAAATTCATGAAACAGAGGATTGTCTTGACTGTGACTTTTGCTGAAGTTGATTGTTAGTTTAGAATTTATCACAAACTGTTCCTGGTCCTATTTTAGGTTTGAACATTGGAGTCCAGCTCCAGAGTTTTGTTAACTTCTGGTGAATGGGACATGGGGGGAGGTGGGGGAAGACAGACAAAAATGCAACTGTGATTTTCTTGGAATTGGATTTGGGTGTGTTCAGTCTTTAGAGTGCACACACCAACATTCATTGAGTTATAGCAGCTCAGGACCCTTCCCAACAGTGAGCATGTGTGTTCTTGTAAATCAAAATTAACTGGTGTGCTGGGATCTAATGTGCCAACTGCACATGGCAAGTGACAACACCACTGTGGCTTTATTGCTTGGATGCTTGTAGTCTCTAGAGAGCTTAATTAAGGTTTCATTGCACTGTTCATGCACTTAATTAAAAAAATCAGTTCAGTCTAGTGTCCTGATTCTGCAAATACCTGCATGTTCTTACCTTTATAATGAGTGATTTTTCTGGGAATAGTCATAAAATTAATAACATTGCAAGATAATAATGAACCAAGAAGGTTGAATACTTATATGTGCCCCAAGGTTGTTGCTGTCAGGCTGATTCTGATGATAATGTTTTAGGAAAGGTGCATTATTAGTAAATATGTGCTCAGTTGTCACAGCACCATCAGAGGAGCTGCACCCTGTGCTCCACATTCACATCCAGGTGCACCCATCACTTTGGATTTTCCTCTCAATGTGATGTGACAGACTGTGACTGACACTGGGCAACACTGAAAGTGATCACTGCCCAGGAATCTTGATTGGCAACCCAGGGAAATAAAAGTAGTTTTCTGAAAGAAGCATGGTGGAAGACTCTTGAAATAATAAAAAGGAGTGGAGGGGAAGAGTTTTTAGCTTTTAATAGAAAGGAATTCCTGCATGCATCAGACTTTTTTTAAAGAATATGTAGATTAGGTGCTAAAATGCATGAAATCCTCTCTCCGCTGGTTTTATTCAGATTGCAGGCACACACATGCTGCTGTGCCTGACTTTTGCTGTTATGTCCATAATACCAAAACAAGATGATTGGATTGAGGCTATTTGTACAGAACACATTTAAATTAATTTAGAAGTGATGGTTTGCATTGAGATGGACAAAGTTAATAGATGTCTTGGATATTTGTTGTCTGATGGGCTTTTCTCTGCTGTTGGGCATTATGCAAAGTCCCATTTTAAACAATTTCTTTGCATGTTGTTTTTCCCTGTAGCCTAAACAAGAACATAAAACTGCTGCTACACTTTTAATCCTGGTGACAGCACATTATAAAAAATATCTCCTGATCTCAGACATCATTAACTGTGATTAAAACAACTGGCAGTGGTTTGATAAGCAGCTGTAAAGGGGTGTGTTTAACTGCTTTTTTCAACCTTTCATTCTTGTATCAGGACATCAGATCAAATTCAGTATCAGTGGAACTGAAATGTGCAGTTTCAGGTAGGATGAAATGAAGATGATCACAGCTTCCATTTATTTATGGAGAGAGCTTGGAAGACATCACAGGAATCTTTATTTGAAGAGGATTTTTTCTTCTGTAGACAAAGGAGCTGCCTTTGAGATGAGCTTGGTTCTGCACTGGATTATGGGGGGAGCAAATCTCATTGATTTGTGACAATCTAACTCAGGGTGCTGATGGTTCAAAGTCTGGCCTTACCCAGATCTTACAGGGAAATGCAGGATGAATTCTGGGTTTGCCTGCATCCTTCTGCCAGCTGGATGCTGTGGGTGCTGAAGGAGTTCAGTGAAATCTCGCCTCACTGCCCCAGGCTGTGTAGAAAACATTGAGCAGCAGCAGAGCCCAGGTCACCTCTTGGTCTCACATGTCAGAGATGTATCTGTGAGATAAAAACCATACATGAAGTTTGTGTGCTTTAGAGTCACTGCTTTCTCTCTCTGTTTTGGTGGCATTGGCAGTGTCAGGGTCAAGGCACAGAGCAGGATTTTGGCTGTTGGCTCTGCCTAAAGCAGGTCCTTTGTTATGGAGTCTTTGCCCAATTCCACCTTTGCTCCTCTTTGCCTTTTCACTGTCAGCAAGGCAGGTTTGCTTTAACAGTTTTGCAGAAGAAAATCCCCAATTAATTCCTTAGGATGCTCTTTCTTTACTGGGAGCTGTGTGAGAACACCCAGTCCTTCAGAAGGGTTTGATGCCCAGTGCCAGCTCTGCTCAGATCCACCTCAAGGTGAAGGTTCATCCTGAGAAAAAGGGTCCTTCAGGTTTTACCTGAAAATTATCATAGTTGAAGAGAGACTCTGTGCTCTGCTAGGAGCCTTTGAGTACTGCACTTGCTTAAATTGTGCTCTGAAGGCAGCAGGGCTGTTATCAGAGCATAGAGGAGTTTGTATGTGGGTCTATATATGGATTTCCCCAAGATCTTGCATCTTGAGGAAAATTTAAAGCATCTGAAGCTTTCATTATCTCAGCTCTGGTAAAATATGAAGGCTTTTTATGCTGTGGCACAATGGTGTTTTATTATCATTTATTTTCAGCAGGCACCCAGAAGCAGAGGGATTGCTTTCAAGGAGTCTAATTTATGGTCTAATATTTATATAGGACTGATTCACAAGTAATTAGGTATCTGTGCTTGTATTGAATTTCCTTTTAAAGAGCAATAACTTAAGTCTGTAGAAAATGCTGTGGGATTTCACCCATTCCAAAGTCTGAAAGTGTTTGTTTTTTCAAAGTAAACAATGGATGACACTTATTTCCCTGCATGGAAAACAATGAAAAAACCTCTTTTTGGATGCAGGACACAGGTTCACTATTTTCATGTCCAGCAGCCATATCCTACTGCACTGTTAATGGGATTAACACCAACTGGATGATTTGGTGCCTCTTTGAGAAGTTAAACACTCTAGAAAAAGTGAGTTTGGAGTTTCTTTAATCTTGTCCTGGGAATTTTTTTTTGTGCACAAGTGTGAATTTGCAGAAAATTATTGGAATTTCAGAACTGAGCCCCTCACCACATGGGAGCTGTTTGGGGATAATTGCTGGTGTTCTTTGGTTAGTGTTAATATCTGTGTTTATGGACATCTGTTCATATTAACATTTTATAGGGATTCTTAAAGGTGTCTGTGTATAATTATGTAGCCCTGTGGTCTGTGTGGAGTTCTGTTATCCAGATTGGACATAGCTGCTATTCTGAACATTTCAGCTTCTCCTTGAGCACTGAAGCTTGGGTATAGTTATATAAATCAGCCAATAAACTCTGCTTTCAAGAATTGGTTGGAGAGGTTGTAGATTTTACATCTTATATATTGAAATCCCCCAAAACAACAAAACCCCTGCTTGCTGGAAGCTGGAATGAACTGGTGTTCACTTAGTGAACAGCTGATTTTATTTTTATTTAAATTTATTTTAAAATTACACAGCTGCTATGCTTGTGTTGTAAATTACCGGAGCAAATAATGTTCTGCAGCCAGTTGGAGTTATAATAGAATAAAATGTCCCACTGAACACCTGTTTGAATTATTGGGATGGTTTAGAAGCCTGTGGAGAGTTTCCTGGGCCATTCTGTGCAGTCACTGCCTGGCAACCCTGGCTGGGGCAGTGCCTGAGGTTCTGGAGCCATTGCTGTGAGTGGTGTGAGGAGCTGGGATGTGGAATTCCCAAGCTCCTGTGAAGCTGTCTGAGGGGGAGCAAAGGGAACTTGGTGCTTTCAGTTCTCCTCCAAAGATAGCAATGAATGAGAAAATGCTGCTTTGCATCTGTGAGCTGTGAGACTTTTCCAGCCCCACTTTGTCGTGGTGTGATCTTGGGTTTGTCCTGTTGAAGAGTGAGATCTGGAAGATTGGTCTTGGTAGATACTGTCCCAGCAATTATGGCATTTGGTTATGAAGTGAAAGATCCCAATCAATCCCTGCTCTAATTCAGTATTTATAATGAGTTTTCAGAAAACAGAGCTGAGGAGGGAGAAACCCTGAAGTGTTGGAGTTGGGACATCAAGTCCCAGTGGTGCTGAGGAGACTTTGCCTCAGCAGAGTCACAGTTGTACCTGTCTGCAGGAATGTCACTGAGATAAGGTAGAAAATTATCACTTTTCAGTCAAGGAAGGGTGAGTCTGTCCTGACAGGGGTTTGCACCTTTCAGTTGGTTTCATCTCCTTTTGGCAGAGTCAGCTGTAGGAATGAAGCCAATGTCATTAAGCAGCCCAGTGTTGTGTTTATTACATAATCATCTGACTCTGCAGTGACTTCACAGCTCTTATTACCTACCAGCTTTATTTCATCACTGAGGATTCTTTGGGATGAATTATATTGTAATATCTGCAAAAATCTGACCTGGAGGCTTGGGGGGTGTGTGAGTGCATCCCCTCTGTGATTTTGGCTGTGGTCACTGTGCATGACTTCCCTGACAGTCCCTCAAGAGGCACAAAGGATGTGCCCCAAAATTTGGGCTGAGGTTACAGTGAGAATCCTCCTGGCTGCATCAGTCTCAGCAGCTGGAAGTGTTTATAATGGTTTAATATCCTTTTATGCTGCTGCATCTTAGAGCCAGGACTATTTCACTATTGGTTTTATTATTTGTACCTTTATTCCCCTAGAAACTGATGGAAATTAATTTTGTACAGGGCAAAGTTTAATTAAACCAAAATTTCTGTATCAGTCCTTCGTGAAAGCTGCCTGAAAACATTTGTTGGGACTAGGGCTTGGAGTTTGTGGCTTGTTTACTCTTACAGCTCCTTATGCCTAGTTGTGATCATACTTTCATCCAGTATTTTATGTATTTTTTTATTCTCCTGGCTCATAAAATAAACTCTAACAAAACAAGTTACTCTTGTTACTCAAACTATTCCTCATTGTTGACCAGACTTCTTACATAATGTTTTCTTCTTTGAGTGTGATGAAAGAATGATGATTTAAAAAAAACTAACTTATTTTTGAGTAAATAACTTGATTTTGCAGAATTGCAATAATTCTGGAGAGATTGTTCTTGCTGAACACAGAGCAGCCAGTGACTGCTCAGCAAGATTCAGCAGGACTGTTTAATGAGGGGTGAAGACAATACAAATGCAAATCCAGGGAGCAGTTGCTTTTTCACAGTTGGTAGGCTGTGTTGCAGGTGCATTTTCTTAATGAAGGTTAATTTGTCTCATATTTTAACCTGACAATACTTGGCATTGTTAGTATATGGGCTTACTTAAAGAGCTAAAGGGGGGTTTTTCTTAGGTAGGATTGGGTGTTTGATTTCAAGTGTGCTGAATATTAGCTGGAGTTTTCAGAAAAGTCCTGTTAGGTTTTGATGACAGCAAGGGCCTTTTGATTATTTTGACAGGTTGGCACAAGGCCAAAATCAGCTCTTTTCCTTGGTTATAAATCCTGAAAGGCTGAGATAAAATGGAATAGATTGGTGCTGATCAAGATTTACTGAGGGAGAACCAGAAGCAGGCTTGAGTACCACAGCAAGTAATAAAAAGGCCTTGGACACATTCTGTCACATTAAACCCAGAGTAAAAGCCACTGGCCTGGCTTGGGCTGGTCAAAATCACCTTATAAAGTTTATTGTGGAACTGTTAAAAAAAAGAAGAAGAGAAATTACCCTGGACATAGGCAGAAGAAAAAGCTTTTCTGCAGTTGCTTATTAAGCATCATGTGTAAATTATCCATTGTTATCCTACTGTACCTCAAAGCCTTTTAAATCTCTCATGCCTCCTGTATCGACTTGTTTTCATCCAATATGAGCTCTCATGAATGCTGGATGCTGAAGGACTGGCTTAGAAATCAATTCCAGCTGCTGAAATATTACCTCTATGCCAGTGACTCCTGCTTCAGGGAGTCTAGTTCAATATCCTATCTCACACCCATATAGATGACTCCTTCAGCTCTCTTATTTCTGGAACATGCAAAGGGATATTTCTACTATTGTAAAGTAAATAACACCAGAGATCAATGTGTGAGAAGGGTCTGTGGCATCTCTGGCAATGGTCAAAGGAATTTGGAGATTTTCCCCTCTCACTTGAGATGTGATCCCAGTGTATAATAACTGGAAGCAGCATTTCCCTGATATTTATACAATAAACCACTGACTTTAGTTTGGTCCTTGATAGATTCTTGTGGAAGAAAAAGCAGCACAATCTGGCACCTGAGTTGAAAGTCCCAGTGAGATGTTGCATCCACTGGCATTTTCATCTGCTCTTACACAGATACAGAATTGGTAAAAGGATTTCTGCATTGAAAAGATGCTTCTTACTCAACTGCTGAGTTCACTTCAGGTTTTAATAAGAAATTGCCTGTGTAGTAGAATAAAGTCAGATTAGGATCACAGGGGATACTATGGAGGGAAGCTTGCTGTATGTTGCTCATGGTGAGGTGAATTATTTTATCCTTTATAGCAGGATAATATTGTAGGATACAGAAAAATTTAGATGTTTGCAAAGGGTGGGTTGTACTTCAGTCACAGATTTGTGACAGATTTATATATATATATAATTTTTTTTTTACTTCTCAGAAGCACTTTTGAGAATGATCTTAGTTATAACAAGAGTTTGGTTTGAGCATTACCTTTGGCATTTATGCCTGCATCCACATTGTGTGTGTGTTCCCTCAGTGGGAATTAGCCTTACTTGAGGAATTCTTTGGAGAAGATTTTTAAATGTTTAAATTAACAACCCAAGAACTCAGTTATGCAGAAAGAACCAAGACAGTTCCTTGGCAGAGTCAGAGCCTCTATGAAAATTGAGGATAAAGGGAGTTCTGATCAGTTGCAGGGATTAAGGCAAAGGAAGTAATTTAACAAGGTGAGATTTCAGACATGTAAGTATTTCAGAACCTCTGTTTTAATAAGAAATTCCTGTTTCCAGAGTCAGAGCTTCTCTCACATCACTCAGCTCCTGCAGCATCCTCACAGCCACACAAAACTGAAGATTTAAAATATTTTGAGACCGTGGAGTTTGAAGCTGACTTGCTTTGCAGCAGCAATTACTGATCAATCCAAATTTAACTTAAAAAGCACAATAAAGCAGAGCAGCCAGAGAGCAGCAGTGTTTCCAGGCAGTTGGGAGCAGTGATGTGCAGGGCACAGGAGGGGACACAGGGACCTGCCAAGGGTGGCCTCAGGGGCACAGCAGCCTGGCTGGGCACACAGAAAGGGTGTTTGCATGAGCAATCAGCAGTTTCTGCACTGCCAGGAGCTGTGCTAGGTTAATTTATTTCTGTCTAGTCAGGGCAATGATAGACTACAAATCCACTTCTGACTGAAATCAAATAAAGCCATTGGTCCCCTGCAGCAGCTGGGGTGCTGACAGTACTTTAGAGGAGCAGATCCATCAAGAGTGGAGCTCCAAAATCAGCTTGGGATGAGATCCTGAGCAGAATGGGGCTGGACTTGCATATCAACTACAGATACTCCTGATTTTAAATAATTCTATAACAAATGGGATGATCCTTTAGGTCCTGAGAAAAGGATGTTTGTTTCCTTTTTCCTTTACTTTGCATGTGTAAAATTTCACTTTGTACCATGTCTGTGCTCTTGAAAGGTGTGCTTTTATTGTATCATATTCTACAGGCATAAATAATTGTTGGTGCTGCTCACAACCTTAATGACTCATTAAGCTACAAACTTGCCTTTTATTTTGATTAAATTCCTAATAAACTTGCTGGTGAATGGGGACTACTTTTTTTTTTAGTAGTGAAGAGCATATTTGAGGTGTGGTTAATAGCACTTACTAAAGTGCCCTGCTGCTCATCAACTGGCTTATTTTGGTTAAATGCAGAGTCAAGGTTTCTCATTAGGCAAAATTCTGTCTTATTTTATGCTCAGGTGTGCCTTGGCAAGCAGTGAGGATGCTGTGTGATCAGAGAGCTGCCTGTCCCATCACAGCTCCAGAGCTTTCACTGACCCTTTTGGGGAAGGTTTGATAGCTCAAAATGAGCTTTGGAAGCTTTCCTAAGGCCACAGAGGAAATTGTGCACCTGCACATGGAAGTTATCTTGAGAAATTAAGGCTGGATGGGGCTTGGAGCAGCCTGGGTGGTGGAAGGTGTCCCTGCCCGTGGGGTTTTTAAGGTTCCTTCCTGCCCAGGCCATCCCAGGATTCTGTGACTCTTTCAGCTCTTGGGAAGCAGACTCTGATTTTGCTTTTAGCAGGTGCACAATGGGAGTTGGTGTTTGGCTCTTCACAGGGTGCTGGGAGGCTCTGTCCGAGCCTGGCACTGCCCTGTGCCTCCTGTCTGCCAGCTGAACTCAGAAACCTGAGGGATCTCTGGCTGATGCTCTGCACAGTGTGATGCTCTGCATTTTCACACCTTGCAAAAGGACAGCCCTGACACAGCATCACCTCCTTGAGTTTAAGGCTGTAAGTCTCCTGGATGGCACAACATAAAATCTGCATGGATCATCCAATCTCTCCTGCTCTGACTGATAAAAAAGAAGGGTTGTTGGTGGGCAGTAAATTAGGATGCAGCACAGAAGTTTTACCTGGAGGTGCTAAATCATTTAACTCTATCAGGCTTGTAGGGCTGTCTTTGCTAATAAATACAGGGAGGATTATCTGCATTGGGGTGGGGAGGAGCTCAAGGGAAGGTCAGCACCTGCTGAGCCTTTCCTGTATAAGTAATGACCTCTGCAGATCCTCGTGGATTACTTTTATTTTTGTGATTACACAGCTTTTCATCAGGATATTGGCCAAGAGCTGGGCAGCACTGCACACCTAAAACAGCAATGGAGTGCATGTGAGGGGGCCAAGAAGGGTTTGGTTCACTGGGGGGAGAGAAGCAGGGTCTTTGTCTTGAGATTTCCTAAATATAAAACTGAAATCACTAAGCTGTTTAAATGGATACTTTACCCATAGATCTGTGCCTTTGTGATGAAGCTTATTCTGGACATTCTGCTGAATGTTCTCTGTTTATATATATTAAAATTAGTCTTTTCTAACTTTGGTTGCAGAAATATGTTGAAATATGCTGGTCTTGGTTATAACCAGTGTCACAAGTCCAGTCCCTGAGCTCTTGCTGTGCCTGTCCATGCAACACAGTGCTGAAGGTTGCAGTCCTGGCTCAGATTTTGTTTATAATTCTCCCTCTTTGCCTTAGAATGGAGCTGTAGGAGCTGCAGTTGCATCCTCAAATGCAGCATGAGTCTGTTCCCTGCTGAGCCCAGGCTGCAGGAGTGGAAGCCAAGCAGGTGGTGAGCGTGCTGTGCCTTGGAGGATTTAGGCAAAAGGTGGATTATGTGTTTCATTGAAATTTAAGCTTTTTCTCTCTTCTTTCATAAGCTGGAAAGATCAGATGGATCCTAAAACTAAAATCTTGAAGTGCACAGCTGAAAAGCTCTGCTTCAGATCACTGGTGTACTTTTATTTTTGTGTGTTTTACAAAGGACTTGGTTAAAACCAGAAATTCAGCTTTAGGGGCACTGAGGAGGAAATGTGCTCTTTGTAAAACAAATAAGTGTGTACAGAGGTTTGTTTGTTCAAGAGACAGTGTTTTGGGATGCAATTAGACCACAGCAATTGAGGAGGAGTAACCCAAGCATTTTCCAAAATCTGATAGAGGTTGACCAGTGCAGAATGAAAGAGCTCTTCTGTGTGCTGGTGCTTTGTGACTGATTACTGGTTTTCAAGACTCTGAGTTTGCCTCTACTGGCTGAGTTAATTTAGGCCTTAATTATCAAAGCAGCTCATGGTGCTGACCTAACTCTGCCCCTGCTGAAGTTGGAAGGGGTTGGGGTGAGGACAAAGCCAGGTGACTTTTGGAAACACTGCTGGACTTTGGGTGCCTCTACCCAGCCTGGGAAAGGGAAACTGCTCTGAGAGAGGCAGGAAACTTTGCAAATTTTTGGTAAAGTATTAGAGAGCAGCACTGCTGAGAAGTGATGGTTCTCTTTAGCCATTAGAGCACAGAAAATATTCCTGTTTATTCCTGTGCTGGTATGCATTGGAGAGTTCCAAGATAATTTTTGTGAGTTATTTTAATTGACTCTGGGAGCAGGGGACTAAATATTACCAGGCCTTTTGATTTGTTTACTTGCTGAAAGAAAGGTGGACAGAAACTGTGGGAAAGCTGGGCTTCATACCAGGTATTGCTTCTTCCAAGCCCCAAAAAGATGTAAATAACCAGCTGGGAATACAGAATGGAGCTCTGGGCAGCAATATTGCAGTGCAGTTGCAGCAGTGCAGAGCCCCAGGTCTGTGGGTTTGTGAGTGGTTTGGGGTGAGGAATCAGGAAATGCCTTATGAGGTTTCTTTGTTGCTGCAAAGGGGCAGGAAAAGTGAATTGCTTCCCCTGCTGATCAGTGAGGGTGAGAGATGCTGGAGCTGTGCCTGGGAGGTGTCAGGGATGGAGCAGGAGGGACATCCCGTGGGAGCTGTGGCTTGGGCCACATCCAAACAGCCTCAGTGAGACAAACTCAGTTTGTCAAAAGCATGGCTGGGGCTCTTGTGCACGAATCTTAACTTAATTTGGGGTTGGCAGCAGTGTCCCAGCAGGAGGGTTTCACTTGGGATCAACAGGAAAGGCTCAGACTGCTTTGAGGGCATCTTGCTGCAGAGGAAGTTAAAACTTGTCTGTCAACAAAGTTGCTTGGGAGAATCGGAGAAAGTGGAATTTTATATATTCAAAGCAGTGTGTTTGTTTCAATTCTTTTAGGCATTTCTGCTACTCATTCTTAAAAAAAGAAATTAATACACTTTTGAAATTGGGAATAATCAATATTTTCTTGCAAGTGTACTTGTGTAGAAGGGGAATGTGAGAACCAGAAGGAAAGCAAAATTAGGATCCCAGATCATATCTTGCCCTTCTGAGTCCCCTTTGTCCATTTGTTTTGAGATGGGAGGTGCCTCATATCTCCTGTGGAACAAGGGAAAAGAAATTATCAGCTCCACAATAATCAGTCACTTTGTTGATATCATTCCTGAAAAACTGAAGCAGTGGAAGAAGTGAGGCTGTCCCTGGCAGATGGGTTTGGCTGTGGCTCCCAGCTGAATCCTGCCCCTTCCAGGCACTGCCAAGCCAGGGCAGGGGTTTTTCCAGCAGGTTTATGGAGCTGCTCTAGGGTGGTGCTGGCCCCAGAGCTTTGCTTTGCTTTCTGGTTTAAATTGGCTTTGGTGCTGTAGCTGTGCCCTGTGCCTCGTGGCATCATTACAATGAAAAATCTGTCAGGTTTTCAGGAGAAGGTGTTAATTTCAGGCACTTAAAACTCTGCAATAGGAGCTGCTTCAAGCAGGAATACAAAATGCAAGTGCTTAGTAGTTGTGTTAATATTTATACCCAATCTTTCAGAACAGCAGTTTAACAACTGGAAAGGGATTTCAGCTTAGCTCTCCTCTCTGGCTGCATTTCAGAAGGTGGATTTCCCTACTGGCCATATGGGCTCAGGTATGCTCTACACTGAGGGTGACAATTTGCCTGCAGGGACAATCATTCCTGAGGCAGCTAAGAATCCAAAATTATGGGTGTCAGCAGCAGCAACCAAAAATTTGGTGTTAAAACTCCTCACAGCCTCTAGCAGCACAGGATCTCCCCTTGTGGCTGAGTGAGGATCCTTTGGGGGGGGGAAAAAAAACCAAAACCACCAACACATGCAGCATAGAATAAATGTGTTTCTATTCCTTTTTTAACTCCAGTGAGTTTGGCTGAGACTTCCAACACATTTGCTTTATTTGGGAGTTTGCCAAAGGTTTCTGTACTTATTCTTTAGTTTGCATCACATTTTCTAAGTTGTAAGGCTGATTGGGTGTCTTTTCATGTCAAAACTGTAGTATGCTATACTTTAAAAAAAGAAAATATATATTTTTTTAAATTCTCTTGCATTTTGAAGCAAATGGCAGCAGTCAATCTGAGACTGAGTTTGCTGGGCAGAACCTCAGCTGCTCTCCAGCACAGCCAGATTTAACCCAGCAGAGGAGCTCAGGGAGAGATCCTTCTCCATCCAAGAGCCTTACAAGTATAAGGGATCTTTCCAACTTGACCATTACTTCAAATTAATAGCAGCAGCTCCTGAGTTGCAAACACAGCAAGATTTGGGTGAGGATGTTCAGTGATTTCTCACAGTAGCTCTGTGGTCAAAGCTGGGACTGTGATGCAGAGAGAGCTCATAAATGGTGTTACTGACCCATTCCCAGCCAGAATTCCAGAACCAAGGATGCTCTGGAGGTTTCCCTTGGAGCTGCCTGGGCACTAACACTGAATAAGAGCCCCTTGCTTTGCTTGCACCCTCTGGGTGTGTCCTGGCTCTGATCTTCCATCATAGCTTTGCAGATGGATATTTGGGATAATCTCCATGCAGGAATGTGGGTTTGCAGTTCCATCTCTTGTGTTAGAGAAGTCCCATGGGTGTGTTCTGGTTTTGGTGGCATCACCTGTACAAAGGCTTGTGGGGTGTTTGGGATTTTGGAACTTGGTCTTACAGCACAGCCCCTACCAAAATTGGGGCTGGAAAATATCCTGCAATGTTTTCCTGAATTGCTTGGCACACTCCTTTCTCTTTACCCTTTCCATGCAGTAAATCTTGCTCTTGCTGACAGGCTGGTAATTGCCTTATGTAGAATGAGAGTCTTCCATTCTCTTTGTTTTTATAGCATGAAGCATTTCCCAACAAAGTTTAAAAAGACAGAAAAATTCATGGTGGTGGCAGTGAGAGCCCCCCTGGCACGTGATACCCACAGGAGCCCCAAGGTTTAAAAGAGACTCAGATGGGACTTGGGCTTATTCTGCTTTGAGACAGCTGGGAACTCTTACAAATACATGTGAGCACTGGAACACCACACAGAATATGCCTTGGGGCTGCAGGCATTATCTGTCCCTGATGCACTCCACACAGAACATTTGCAGTGGGGATGAATGGAGACAAATGTCTAAAATCATCACATAAAAAATTGAAACCTGTTTCCAAGCCCTTGTGGCTGTGGCCAGCTGTGGTGCTGAGGCTGCTTTGTGGGTTTTCCTGCACCCTCTGATGTGCAGCAGCTGAAGGATCTGCTCCAGTGTGTGCAGGGCTCTGCTGTGCCTTGTGCACCCAGACCATTCCCCTCCCACCTCAGAGAGGTGAGGGACACAGTGCTCAACCCTTGTTTTGTGATGATTCACCTAAAACTTGTCCTGACTTTGGCAGATCAGCCTCAGAGCACCCAGGGGAAGCAGTGACAAGTTTTGTGCATATCAGGGTTCCCAAGGCTTTACAGGCTGAGCTCAGACTGGGGAATTTGTGCTGCTTGGCAGGGGTGTGCAGGGCTGGAAGATAAACTCAGCTGTATGCAACTGCCAGATGAGTTTCCACAGCCTTTGATTTAATCACTGGAGCATTGACAGGAGGGTTCAGCTGTGTTATTTGGGTCCTAGGCTGGATCAGGTATTGTCATATTAATGACATCCCACTGCAAGTTCTGCCCTGGCTCACAGTCTGAGCAGCCAAGAAATAACAATTCCTTGCTTGACCCAGACTGCTCATGAAGCTGGGCTTGCTGGGGCAGGAAAGGCTGTGCTCAGTCCTTGTGAGAGCCCTGACCTGCAGAGGAGGCACAGTGAGAAGTGCTGACACTGCCCTCAGAGCTACGAGTTCCACCACTGTTGCTAATCCCACACCATTGTATGAAGTTCAGCCCTGTAAATAAATATTTGTTATATAATTATGTAGTGTTGATGGATGTGAGCAGCTTGAGCTAGGCCAGGTTTCCCTGCCTATGGTGAAATGATCCTTAAGGTTCCTTCCAGCCCAAGCCATTCTGGGATTTTGCTGCCAAAGTTTTTGGGAGACCTTTAGCCAAGATGCTGCTCCACTATGTCATGGGATGGAAGATTCCCTCAGAGCATTCCTTTTTCTGAAGTGAGATTTCCATTCTATTCTGTATAAATAAGCATGGAAGTGCTCATCCTTTTTTCTGATATTGCAACAAAGGGGATTTGTGTGTGAAATAAATCTTTGTAAATCTTTGCAAGGGTGTCTAAATTATTTATGGGGGTTTTAGTTTGGTTTGCATGCCATATTGCTCTCTTGTGTTAGACACTTTATCCACCACCCAGCTTTTCACATTAATCACTGCAGGATGTGCTCAGTTATCCCTGCTCAAGAGCCATCTATTACATTCTAGTGGCCACAGCCAAATGGTCTAATTTTTCTGTTGGTTGTTCTATCCACTGTTTCATAAACTCATGGCTGTTATTACAGCAGCAGAGATGTTTTGTTATAGCACAATGATGCATTTGTTATTTCCATGATTTTTTAATTTTCTTCTCTCCTTTTGTGGAAGAAATCATGATTGAAATGGGGGCTTGTTCACTGAGCTTTGTTCAGCAGGTCCTGTCCTGAGTTTTTGTCTCTCTATGTGTAAATAGGCCCCTGGTGTTTCAGCTCAGGCTGTTTTCCAAACCAGGTGATGACTGCTTTTTTGGGAGTGTGTCCAAAACCTTACAGACACTGCAACCTTTCCTCATTTTGATTGGAAAAAAAATAAATAGCCTTGACAGATTAATGTCTTTTATGGTGTTGTTGGCACAGAGTGGGAGGCTGGTGCAGGTGACCTCAGCTGGCTGGGATGAGCTGCATTAGAATTGGCCCCAGTCCCCAAATGTGCCCTCTGTCCCTGTGTCATTGGAGTGTTCAGTGTCTGTGCAGCTCTGAGTCTGAATCTGCAAATGCCTTGTCTAGCATTTAGGCAAGTCCTTCTGTGGGTCTGTCAGTGCTGTGACATCTCCCCTTGCCTCATTCCAAACAGTAAATGCTGCATTAATTAGTATGTGCACATACAGCAGGGCTTTGTGCTTGTGGATATGAATGTGAACTCCTGGAGATGTTTAGCAGGATGGAGCTGTGAGATGATCAGGTTTGGAGTTGTGCTTTATTCACAATACAGCTGATGGTGTCTCTGAGGCTGTTTTGGTGTTTCCTTGGGAGACTGAATTCCTTATCCTTGTGCATCTGAGCTATGGGACCTTGGGGACAGTGCAGGCTTGTCCTGGTGCCTCTCCTCACCTGCCATGTGCAGCCCAGACCTGAGGCAGCAGAGCTCATGTCACATCAGTGCAGGGCCTGCCTGATAACCACAAACACAAATCCAACAACTTTGGGAACAGCCAAAATGATGCATTAAAAATACATGAGCACAGATGGCTGTGGAGTGAGAAAGTCACAGCTGCTTGCTCTCATGATTCTTAGGAATATGTTTTTAGCTAAGGTGTCTAAACCACCTAAAAACAAGGGAGGAGGAGCCCAGGAAACCTCCTGCCTTTAGGAGAAAAGGCCAACAGGAGCCCTGTTCTGCTGTAATTCATGGGGGTGTTGCTGTAACCCATAAAGCACAGCCATGTGTTCAGGTCCCAAAGGGACATAATTATTTCATGATAACAGCTCTCCCCAGAGTGGCCTTACTGGTATTTTAAAAAGCAATTATTGTGGAGAAAACCTATATTTTTAGTGCTGACAGTTTTAAGAATATTGAACAGTAGTTGCAGCTGAGATAGTGATTCACAGAGATTAATGCAGCTCTTCAGACTTCCCTGGAGCCAGGGGGAAAGAAAGAAAGAATTCTTTGCATAAACAGCTGTAAAAGTATAGAACTTTTAGCACATGCAGACACCAGCAGTTGTCAGATCCAAAGAGAAGTTATTCATATTTTTAACAGGTCAGGCTGTGGAGTTCTTTGATCCAAATCTCTGCACTGGTGCCTGCTCAGGTTTCCCAGGTGCTCTGGAGGGAGCAGAGTGTGAGTGACTTTTTCTTTGTGAGGGAGGGGTGATGCTCAAAGCCTCCAGGTTGTGGGAGGTGAACTTGCCACTTTCTAGACAGCCCACAAAAAATTGCATCACTGGAGTTTGGCTTTGTTCATCCTTTCTGCAGATAGCCATCCTCAGGTGATCACAGTGCCTCACACAGAGCTGGTCCAGCTCTTGTTGTGATGCTGCAGGAGAGTTTCACTTTGACAGCCTTTCAAAAGCACATTTCAGAGCTCAGGATTCATAATTTTCTAAAGGTTCCAGTGAAAGGATGTGTTTGCACATTTCCTGATGTTGTTCTGTGTTAATTCTTCAGTGTTGCACCCTAAGAACTGTCTGAGTGGGATTCTCTGTGCCTGAGCACTCTCCACATTTCCTTTCTCCCAAAGGATTTGGGATATAAAAGCACAGAGTGAGTTTGGCTGGCTGGAATCTCTAAAGGAGTCCTGAGGTCTGGATCTCTTTCACCACTAAATTTCCCTTCAGTTCTGGGGGAGGTGGAGCACAGGGTGGTGCAGGGATTGTTTTTGTTTGTTTTTAATAACAAGCTTTAAGGCAATAACAGGCAGGCAGTGTCAGCCTGATGTGTTCTGCTTTGATTTCAGGCATTACACAAGGGACCAGACTATTTTCACATCTCCCCCTAGAGCTCTTTAGCAACAACAGCAGCAATAATAACATCCAGGTTATTAAAAAAAGAAAGGAAAGGAGAAAACATCAGGCAGTTCCCTTAAGGAGCAGCACAAAGCCATGGTGAAGGTGCACAGGACTGGGCATCTTTGCTCCCAGGGTAAGAACAGTGCACATAAATAACAATTTCCAGCACTGTTGCACTTTGAGTATCTCTGATGTTCAGAAAAAAATAACCTTCCTTTCAGTGAAGGAAATATGAGTCTTTTCACAAAAAATGTTGCCTTTTCAACCTTTGCCTGTGTAAGAAAATGAAATAATTTTTTAAAATCTCTTTAGAACCAGCATTGAGAGAACCTGGGGGACTGCAGTGAGTCAGGCTAATGCCCAGTGAAGGAGCAATGAGTTCTGCCATGGGGGCTGTGCCTCACCTCAAGTGAAAGGCATTTCAGGAGCACAGTGTCTGTCCCAGGAAATGGCACAGACTCACCTTTGCTCTCTGTGAGTCTCAGACTCACCATCTTCTACAGCTTCAGTCAAGCCTTTCCTTTCTCTGTCCTTTTTTTAATCTAAAATGATTAAAAAGAGAACCTCTAGGCTCTTTTGTGCCAGAACTCTCAAGAGGATGCAATTCTGGATTTCCTGTGGTGATCAGGTGTGTTTGATGCCAAAGAGAGGAGGTTATGAGAGGGGGAGCAGTGCTGGAGGGGAGAATTGTGCAAATGTTTGGTATGAACATTTCTTCAGAGCAGGAACAGCAGAAATGAAACTTCTTTGCCAGCTTGGAGGAGGTTGGTAGCATTGCAGAAATGCTCACAGAGCCTGTGACCTTATTTTTTTCCATTCAGAACCATCTGTGGGGATAAACAGGATCCCAGAGCCAGGTGAGAGAACAATGCCCTGGATGGAGCCAGGTGCAGAGCCATTCTCTTCTAGATGGTGGAAGACATGGAAGCTTCTTCTAAGTTTTGGTCATCTGCATTGCTGATGCCATTATGGGCAGAAGATTTCTTTTGCATCAGTAATTATCAGGATTAATTCAAGAGTTTGTTGCATTGGTTTGGCTGGGCTGACTGTCCTGGGAATCTCTGAGGCAATAGCTGTTGAAGAGTTAAAAGAAATCCTGTTTTGCAGTGAAGGGTGGTGATGGCTGTCCTGTCAGCAGAGTTCTGCTAATGGAGAGGGCCCAAGAACAAATGTGAGATGTGCACATTAGTGAGCACACTCCTTGTTAATTAGTGCTTTAACACGTGCATTGTGCTGGGATTCAAAGGCCCTGAAACATCTCCAACTGCATTTCACTGCAAGGCATTTTGCCTTCTATGAAAATGTTTCAGGAATGCGGGTTCAACTAAAATAGTCAATTTTTCAGATTGAGGGAAGCAAAAAAAAAAAAAAAATTTCTCTTTGTTTCTTTCTTGGTTTAACCTTCTCCTTGTTCTTCAAAACAAGTCATTAATCAATAACAATAGAAACTGCTACTCTTAGGGCTGTCAATGTTTATAGCTTTGGGTTTAATAGCAAGGACATAAATATATACTTTTCATTACATTTTTGCTGTTATTTGCTCATCATCCACAGTGTCTGATATTATCATAACTCTTTGGTTGAGGCTGTTAAAGTTATGGTTAGCTCACACTGGCATGAAGCAGAGAGAGCCATAAAAGAAAAAAAAAAAAAAGCAAAAAACCCCTCACAGACTGAGATCAGCTATTAGGAACAACTGGTCACTTTGTCTCTGTTCACAAAACAGCAGCTCCAGTCTTGGTAGATAATCCCTTCCCTGAGCAGATTTGGGATGGACCAACACTTCTGAGCAGAGAAAATCTGTTCATGTGCTGAGCAAAAGCAGCACCTTGAACAGGAACCAGAGCAGGGAGGACCTGAGGCTGTGATTGCAGCTGCCCACCCCAGTTCTGGCAGCAAAGATCCCCAGGGTCACACACTGAAGAGGACAGTGGAGTTTTTCTCCAGTGGAAAATCTTTGCAGAGAAGCTTTTTCCCCTCTCTGTTTTGGCTAATTCCCCCAGTGGGGCCCTACCCAGGAGCTTCTCATTGCCCTGAGAACCTTTTCTCCTGTCAATACTTTGGTTTTTATCCAGGTGAGTGGGTAGGGAGACAATGAACTGATGGAACCAGCTCATCATTGGAGATGGCCAACAAACAAACAAAGCCTTGGTTGAGACTTGTCAGGGTAGGAATGATTGAGATGGTGAGCTCATGGGTATAAATCATTCATCTTCAGGTAGAGGATGTCTGGCTTCCTTCAGGTTGAAATAACCAGTGAGACACTCTAGATGAAATTGTGAGCTGTGCTGGTTCTTGTAGTGCTGCCAGGTTCTGATGGACATGGTGGGGATGATCCTTGTTCAAAACCCCTCTGGTGAGTTTTGAACTAACTTCTGAGGACTCCCAAGCATTTCACACTCTGTATTAGTTTCAATTTCTGTTTACACACTGTACTTCAGAATATAAATTTTTACAAAGAGTACCAATGTTCTTTCATATCTCCCCCTTCAGAACCTGTCAGCTGTTGGCAAAGACTTACTTTTGCTGGGTTTTCCCAGCTTTCTGCAAATAATCCAGGCTTATCCTTAAATAGCCTAATTCTGTGTCAGAGAATTTTAGGATTTATTTCATTCTCTAATATTTCATGTGACAAGCAAATAGAATAACACGTCCTTAAAAAAAAAGTCTTTATACAAATCTAATTGTACTCCTCTCCAGAGCAGCAGCAGCAGCAGCACACTTAGCAGCTTCAGAATGAGTTTGATTCCTATTTCCAGTAAGGTGTTATTCTTTGTAAGCTGCTAAGTGCTTGCAGTAACTCACAGAGAGGAACCAGGAGTGACAGCATTTCCCATTTCTCTGTGCTTGTGCTGCTTCCTCACCTGAACCAGCATATTCAGACTGTCTCTGGCTGTGGGGTCCTTTTGTGTTTGTCCCATTTGCATGTGTCACCCTGGTGTGTGATGACAGCCCCAAATCCATGAAACCCAGGGTTTTCTCTCTGACCATGCCATTTAGGAAATGCCTCTGGAACCATCTACAAAAGTGCTGTAGCCTGGGTTAGTCCTCATCAGTTCTGGCAAATAATAGTTTGGCAGTAAGAGGAGCTCTGTGTGACTGAGGGTTTGTGTCAGTCTCTAAACAAGCATTTTTTGGCCACTGTTGATGCCTCGGGGAAACGATGCCTTGGGTTTTAGCTTCTGTATTTTTCAGATTCTCTGCTGCTTAGTGCATAACTCTGAAACAATGTTAGGTGTTAATAAGTTCTCTTCACAGGACAGTTAGACAAAGCAGTTCCTTCCCAGCTAGAGAATCAAGGACACCCAAAATTCATAAACAACAGCAAGGGAAAGGGGGCAGGCCAGGGGCTGAGACTTCATAGCCTGGGGCTGTGGTTGGACAATTGACTCCAATGTGTAGATGAACAAAAACCTTTAAAAGTGTAAAACCAGGATCCATCTGGGATTTGTTGCTACCTGAACTGATCAGCCAGAGGGGGAGAGGTGTTTGAGGTGTTGCTGGCAGAGTTTCAGGGGAATATTCAGAGTTTCTGCTGGGGTCTGTGGCTGCTCTTTGTGGGGTGGCACAGTCCCCTCCTCCACTCTGGAGAAGATGGAAACCTGAAAACCTGAACTGCAGTAAGTCACCCTTGCTGCCTCAGATTAGGTGATGACTTGAGGTTCAGGGCTGTGCTGGGAATACACAATCCCTTTGGCAGGCACTTGTTATTTAGCAGAATTACTGCATTTTGGGCTCGTGTGCCCCTGCTGATGGCACTAATCTCCATGTTAGGAGACAAAGTACCAGCTGTGCCTGGCCCTATTTGTACTACTTTAGCCACATGGATGTTCACCCATTTAATCTGGAAATATTTCTCCACGCTCATCAACAGCCACATGCAGGCAAATGAAATTGCCACATTTATTCTGACTCGGTTTTGAAAGCGACAGATGCTGCACTACTGTAAAACAGGGTGAGAGGGTTTGCTAGCTTTGGTTTTGTTCCTTTCTTGTGAGTGTTTGATACATGAGCTATTAATGCTGATGAGTGAAGCTACTTTTCTTCAAGGTTGGCTCCTTCTCTCAGAGCATCAAGCAAAGCGTCCACTGCAGGACTGGTGTCATTTGTACTCACATAAAGGACTTAGAAACTGCCCTGGGACTCAGGAAGGAGAAGAGTTGGCACATGTGTGACTTGCAAGCACAGGCAGATGTGTTATGTGCTAGTTATTACTTTTTGTTAATAATGTGACTTTTTCCCCAGCCTGAATAATTCAAAGGATGCTGTTGTGCACGTGCCTGAAGGAGCATAACCTTCTGCATCCTCTGGGTGTGTGGGGTGTGTGCTGCTCCCAGTGCAGGGGTTTTAAGGGGGCAGATACAAAACCAGCTGCCAAACCTGGTGCATCAAGTGTGAGCCTGGTACAGCTGCTTCTCTTCTCACACCTCACCACTTTCAGGGCTGTGCTGCAACCACTTTGCAGGGTGAGCTTGTTCCCACTGCTGACCCCGTGGAACCAGCTGTCACCAGTGGGGACAGGGACTGTCCCTGCTCCTTAGCAGGGCCCTGGGACCCCAAGGACTGTTCATACAGGCACTGCCCTGTCCCACATGCCAAGGGCCACTCAGGGCTCCTGCCCTAAACCTGAGCCTCTCTCTGCATTTAGCAAAGCTGGCAGGGGGGACTATGTGAAAATCCCTGCAAGAGCAGGATGTGAAGGATGTGCTCCAGGGCCTGGCAGAAAATGCTTGTGGAGGAGAGAGAGCCTGTGCTGAAACTGTTAAACCCCCTTTAGTGTCTGGTTCACTGTCCCTTTGGGATTTGCTTGAAGCTGCATCCTGCAGCACCTTGTTTATTCTGTGTTTGGCAATCCTTCCTAATGCCACGTTTGGGTGGTGAATGGGGCCAGAGGATCTCCAGAGGTCCCTCCCAGCCTCAATTGCTCTGCAATGCAGGGGTGCCTACAAAGACTCCTGGAAGGAATAAAGGAATCAGAACCTCTCAGCCTCACTGGAAAACACTGGCACAGGAGAGAGCTCTGTGGCTGTAGGTGTAGAATGGGTCAGTCTTCCCTCACCAGAGACAGTTTCTCATGACTTTGGAATGGAAATACTGAAAAAGGCTCATCAGTTCATTACCAAACCATCATGTAGTGCCTGAGTTCAGTTTGTGAGTTCAAGTACAGCAGAGCAGAGGTGTTTCTGGAATAGCTTTCTGTTTGCTTTTGTGTGTTGTCACATTTTGCACCTGTGTTTGCCAGATCTTATGGTGTAAACTAGTCGTGTTTTTTGTAGAAATTATTTGGATGTGACCTTGCTGCTTTTATTTTGGGCTGAGCCCTGAGGAATATAAACGTTGTGTTCTTACATTCAACTGGAGCAAAACATCAATTTGATAAACCTTGTGTGCCTTCAATTTGCAGCCTTTTGATTTACTTTTATTAAACAATTATAGCTGGATTTGCCTTTTGGGGGGAGCCTTTGTTTATGGCATTCAAAGCTGACAAAGCCCAGCTAAGCTGGAGGATGGATTATGGAAAATCAAAGCCAGCTCTCCTGATGGGGACAATGGAGCCTCACCATGACACCTGGGAGGCCCACACTCCAAAATGATAAAGTATTTTCTTTGAGGGAAGGTCACCAAAAGTTCACTTTTACAGAGATGTTCTTATTCTCAGCTAATGGGGCTCCCTGTAGCAGGGTCCTGCAGTTGCTTCACATAAAAAGGATGGATTGTCAAAGAAATTACCTTTAAAGCTCCTCCCTGGCACACTGATTTGAAAGGACAGCCCAAGTGTGTGTCCTGGCCAGAGGAGCAGTCCCTGACCCAGCCACACAAGCTGTGGTGCCTCTTTGCACTTGTGCACTTCAGGATTTGTCAGTTTGAGCCCAACCCTTGTTGCTGGGCAAGTGCCATTCTTTATGTTTGTGCTTTATAATAGAATCTCCTGCCTGGCTTCCAGAGCAAGCCATTTAATCTCTTCATGCTGTGGAAATGAAGACATTTTCAGTCCTTTGGGGATATTATGTGCTTCTCATATCGTGGGTGAGATGGACTAAATCCTTTTTTGGTCCTGAAGAACTAAACACAAAATCAAAACACATAAGCAGAGCCAGGCTTGGCCCTTGCTCCGTGTGTTACGTGTGTAATTTCCTGCACATGTAATTGATCCCCAGTCATAGCTGGGCCCACACCCAGCTCTGGGAGACTGGGGGGATTATTCTCTCTGATCCCTCTCTGGCTTAGCTGGCTCAGTTTTCCCAGAAGGGGGAGAGAGATGTGAGTAGGGTGCAAGAAGTGTGACCTCGAGCCAACATCATCTGCTGGGAGAATTAGGAATGGGCTGTTTGGGCTTGCTTAAACTTGATCATTCTTAGAGGTGATTGGAGAAGATTTTGGGAAAATGTAGTTATCTTTTTAAAATTACTTCAGTTTTGCATAGAAGGGAGAAATAATGTCAGCCCAGATGTTTATTTGGGCACTGGCTCTGCTGATTTGGCTCCACTGATATTTTTTTTTTTATAATGCTATTGGCATGATACTTTTATAAATTAAAACCCTAATTGGAGCATTGTTGCCAAGTCATTATTAATTGATTTGATTAAATCTCCTCTAAGAAACATTCTGTATCAGGAGATGACATGTTTTCATAGGAAACTGGTAGAACCTTGTTCTCATTTGGATCAGTAAAAAGCACTGCAATCATGCACTTAGATCCATGATGTACAAATTTAGGTAAAAGAAATCACATAAAGTTTTAATTCCCAGAATTCAAAACTGGCAGATTGACTCCAGCAGAATAGACATGTGGCTTTTAATTTAATTTCAGGTTTTGTTCTCTACCTAGCTCTCAGAGTAGGCAATTGCATTTGTTATGCTGTAGAAATGAGGATGTTTTTGGGTATTTCAGGATTGCAGCAAGAAGGTTTAGACCCCAGAACACTGAGCAGTGCCTGCTGACTGTGAACCCACTTCAGGGTCAGTCCTGCAGGGAATAATTCATTCTCAGCATGAGCTGGGGCACAGGTCCCTGCAGGAGGGCACAGGTTGGGCTGGCAGTGCTTTAGCAGGGCTGCAGGATGGTTTTTTAAAGCAGTGACCATTAGAAGGCCTGTGGGAGGTGTGCTGGGCAGCAGGAAATGCAGTAGTGCTGTGATGGGCTGTCCCTTCAGATCCTTCACTGGTACAGAGCAGGGTAATTAACTGTGTAAGTTAATAGAGTGTTTCAAACCCTCTGGGGCTGCCTGCAGTCGCTCAGCTCACACAAGTGAGCTTTGTGGCAGGCTGTGCATTGCAGGCCTCGTGTTCAGCATGAAACCAGCCCAGCTCCCTTCACCTGTCACCCCTTATATTTTATAATGGTAAATACATCCCACTGTCTCCACCACCCTCAGCTTCTCCTGTGTTTCTGCAGGGATCTGATGGTGAGATCTGCCACAGAAACCCTGAATCTGGTGCTGCTTTGTGCCATGCCAGACACCTGGAGGACAGGGAGCTAAATTCTGCACCAGTTTTGCATTCAAAGAGAGAACACATCTCCACACAAACCCCTATGGCTGAGGTGCTGCAGAAACCAGCACTCTCCCACTGTGAGCTCACAGAGCTGCTCCCAAGCAGAATCTTTGCTATTTTGTCACATCAAACAGTTTACATTCAACAAAACCAAGGGCCTTGGGATGGAGGTACAGCATCTGCTGTGTCAGTCTCTGTCTCACTTCTGGTTTTTGAGTTTTCTAATTAGTTTATGTTCCAATAAATCCTTACTACAAAACCTGCTTTGAAACAATTGAAAATACAACAAAGAGAGGAATTTAAATTGCTTATGGCTTGCTTTGTATGGCTCCCAGGCATTTGAGCAATTTTGCTAACAAGTATCCGGTAACCTATTTCCAAAGGCCACTAGCAGATAATTATATTTGGTTAATTTACATACTTTCAGTTTATAATCCTAATTAGTTCTCTAACCAGTAGTCCCTAGGCAATATGTAGTCTTACTTCATTTTATTTGCCATCCCTACTGTGCAAGTTCTCTTAATTTACAAAAAAATGCTGTTAGGTTTGGTTCAGGGCTTTCCCATTTCAGTGCACATCTAAGCTGGGTGATTCCACGCCGCTTTAAACCCTGTTTGCAAATAAGTATTTTACATTTTTATAGATTCTTACATCTGGGAGGCACAGTGCAGTTCAGGGGAGCTGACCCCAGTCTGACACAGAGCCTGTTTGCATTGCAGAGAACCAGCCAAATTCTGCACCACCCTGTATCCAGGGTGTCCCCTTGTCACCCTGGTGGGCTGGGGCTGTCAGGGGATGGGGACTGAGGTGTTGCCATGGCAGGAGCAGGGACAGCCTGTGGAGCAGCAGGAATGTGAAAAGGCTGTGGGAGAATCTCCAGGAGCAGATTCTGCTTAAACCTCTCAGCTTGGCAATTCCTTGTTGCTCCTTTGTGTATTTAGGATCTCGCCTTACATGCTCATTATGCTGGGGTCACTTTTGCACCCAAGGTTGAGATTATGCTCAATCAGGGGGCTGAGGTGGAAGCTGGATATGGAGTTTTATACTTCCAGGTTTAACAGAACTTCAAAACCACTTGGAATGAGCATCCCCAGTGGAAGGGAGCACACCTCCCAGTGCTGATCCCTGCAGGGCTCTGAGTATCTGGAGCTGAAGTTGTGCCCAGACAGGACCAACCACCTCCTTGTCCCTCATGGTGGAGGGTGTTGGGTTTTGGGTACAACCTGGAGTAACCCAGGGGACAAAACCTCTGCTGCAGCCTGGAGATTTCTCACATGAGATGTGCTTTAGATAACAGCACAAATTCCAGTGTTGTCTTCTAAGCACTGGGGTATGTACTACAGTGTCATTTTTAGAAAAACTGTTGGATGAAATATTTCCTCTTGGGTGTTTAAGGCTGCTTTTAGTTGGATTCATTGCTCTGTAATGTCAGGTTTGGATTAACATTATGGTAATTGCCAATGTTTCCTTGCAAGCAATAAAAAGACCCCAAATCTCCCTTTCCAACACCTCATTAAGTACTTTGATAGGGCAATGAGAAGTGGGATGACAACTGAAAAAGGATAAGGAAAATCTGCAGTTTGCAAAGCTTTTGTTCAGATTTCCAGGATAACTGATGGATTCTGTGAGCTGATGCTAATTAATAAATCCTAGCTGAAAGGAGAGAGGTGATTTTTTACTGTCCAAAATAACAAGTATTTGAGGAAAAACTCAAAGGTGTGTGAGTAATTCTTGGCCAATAATTTTATTTCAGCATCTTAACGAATGTAAATTTTATACTGTGGGTGCTTTGTTGTGATTCCTGCATATCACACCGAATTCCCAAACACATTCCTGCTGCTACCCAAGGCACAAAATGCTCAGCATTGATGTCAGTGGTGCCCAAAGGAACCACTGCATGTGAGGTTATTCCAAAGGAGTCTGTTTTTGTGAGGAGCAGCTTGATCATAATTATTCCTCATTAAAACATTTCAAATCTTGAAATTAGGACATTTTATCTCTAATATTCCCAGACAGACTAAAGGTGGCTTAGCTGTCTGTTCATGCCTGGTTTAAGGATTGTTATTCCTCACTAATCCCAGCTCTGTGCATCTGAGTGTAGGAGGGGAAGTATTTTGCTGTGGCCCTCACACCTGCAGGTGGGATGAACAGAACATGAACCCAGGGTGAAGCAGATCTGAGGCAGGGATGGCAAATGTCTCACACTGAAAGCAGTGTGTGAAAATCTGGTGTTTTCCCACTGTACCACTGGTGATGGTAACAGCTGGTGCACACCAGGTGAAATCCCAGCTCTGACAAAGTCAATAGAGAAACCTTTCCCAGACTACAGGAGCACTAGCTCTTTATCCTGAAGGAAAACACAATTTGAAGATAAATTTGCAGAGGCTTATTGACAAGAGTGCCAGATTACATGGGCTGAAGGGGCATTTCCAGGTATATAGAAGCTCACTGTGGAGTGGGGCAGACACATTCCATGGAATTCAGTGCTAGTCCACAGAGGGAGCAGAAAAAAACCTGGACAAATCTGTTTGCTTCTCAATGACAGACAAAATAGGCACAAGAAGCTGCTCATCTCTCCCCTTCCAACTTTGAACTTTTATCACTAAGATTGCAATTTTTGCTTGTTTGAGTTATGACAGAAAAGTCCAGAACAAAAACTTAAAGGTTTGGGAGGAAGTTTTCACAGAAAAATGGAGAGGGGCTGGAGAATCTGGGAACTATTAATAATGAACTCTCCATCACTTAATCTAGCACAATATTCCAATTTCTATCTGAATTCTTGATCAGAAATAGAAAACATAAAAAGGAGTGTGATACCTCGTTGACACCTCTGATTTTTTTCACCATTTTTTCATTCTTTAATTTGTATATTTATTTGCTTTAGTTTTTAACCACTTTAATTTATATATTGTCTGGTTTTAGTGCAAACCCCCACTGAAGGCTGTAGGTGGGGTTTATACACCACAAAACAAAGCAGGAGAACAAAAGTTCTGTTTCTTTCTTACAAGTCACCTTAAATACCTTGTGAGCTGAAGACAAGCATTGCTTGATTTTGCTCTTGATGTTCCTTGTGCTTGTCCCTTGCCTCTGCCCCCAAGAAAACCTCCATCCAAATTCCCCCCCAAAGTCAGGATGCCAATTATTCCCTCAGGTTTGGCTCCAGGGGCTGTCCAGGAATTTCTGCAGCACAGGAGCTGCACTCCATAAAATTGTATTCTAAGTGGTGAAACCAGAAGGGAATAAAAAGAATTTAAAGTAGTTTGAAATATAAAACAATAATTTATTTTACTCATTTTACTTGTTAACGTTTGGAGCTAATGATGATTTCATGAAACTGCTTTTATAATTCAATACATTCAAATCTATAAAGCAAACAGTTACTACCATGGGCTTTTCAAATTCCACAAACTGTCTTATATAAACAAATTAGCTGTACATGCACGTTTCTTCAATAGGTTGCAACATTTGCAAACATGCTTTAAAATCCTTTAAAGCTGCATAATAGTGTACTTTGCCTCAGGCTTTTCAGATGAAACCTCTACACTTCCTTCAGAAACCTTCAAGAGAAAAAATGTTTAAATGTTGAGCATAACTCTAAAAACTGTTTGATAAATGTTAGATATTACAAGAGAATGATTCTAATTCTGAGTTTAAACCTTGAGCTAAGTATTGATAAACAGCACTCTGTGTAGAAGTGAACAACAGCAAAATAATATCACAAAATATGGTTTCACCAAAAAAAAAAAAAAAAACAAACCAAAAAAACCAAAACATATGTGCAGTTGCTCTTGTGGGTTTCTTGCATTTTTTTTATGTAAAGAAAAGCACGGGTACCTTTTAATATGAATATAGCTTAAGTAAATTACCTGTGTAAGTATGGTTAATACATTTCTGATATTTAAACACTTCATGTAAAAGGTAACAAGTAAAAAAGTACAATCAGTATTCCAGAAAGCACTGCTAATATTGCCTTTGAAGGAGATGGAAAAGCTTCCACTCCACTGCAGAGTGGAGATCCTGGCACCCACGGCTGTAGAGTTCAGTATTTGAACTATAAACTCGGTGACTGTATCTTATATACAAAAATCTTGCCACATTGAACGAGGCATTGATTCCTACCCCACTGGTAGTGTTTTATGTACATAATTGAGCCCTGGATCGATTATACAGTAGTCACTGACAGGAAGGAATTGTACACCCGCGTGCCGTCTGGTGACTTTGTTCCATGGGTTAGCAGTTCCTGGATTGTCATCCAATTGTCAAATATCTTTTTATTCCTCTTCTTCATCATTTTTTTGTGGCTCAGTTCAATGATGTTCATCTCCTTCTTCTCCTCCGCGCCTTGCTGCTCCTTTAAGCACTCTAACCTGCTCTGCATCATGAACTCCCGCCGCCTCCTCTGCTCCTTGGCTTTCACCAAGTGCTGCTTCCTCTCCTCCTTGCTCCAGTACCGGCCCATCTTCATCTCGCTGATGGCGTCGTCATCCGTGGTCATCCCGCTGCGCTCCTCCTTGATCTTGATGGCGCGTTCCCTCAGCAGCCTGTCCCTCACCGGCCTCTTGGTGATGTAGCGCGTCCCGTCGCTCCTGACCTTGACCTTCCACTCCATCCTGGGCTCGCTCTGGCCCAAGTCCTTGCACATGCTGACCAGGCTCATCTGGCTCTGCGCGTACTCCACGGCCGATTTCTGCTGGATCAGCTGCATGTAGCTCTGGTAGTGCTGGGCGTGGGCGGGGATGTGCGCATGTTTGTAGGGAGAGTGGTGGTAGGGGGACGCGATGGAGCCCGAGCCTTTCTGGCCCTGAGTGGGGCTCTTGCTGCCGTCGCTGCCTTTTCTCTCCTTGCTCTCCAGCTGCTTGCCAAGCTCAGGGTCTTTAGCGGCGGCGTGGCATTTACCAGCGCCGGCTTCGCGGCTCTCCGGGCCGGCAAACAAACCCTTTTGGGAGGCGCTATGTGCCGCTGCGCCCTCGCTGCCTTGGCAGCCGACGCCGTCCGCAGTTCTGCGCAGGGAATTGTCGGGGGACGTCTCCAGGGTGAGCGGGGTGCTGCGGCAGCTCTCGCCCGTGTTGTAGGCGCTCGAGCTGTCCTTGTCGGACTTCTCGGGCAGCTCGGTGATGTCCGACAGCTCGTGCCGGCGCGCGTCGATGCTCGTGTTGTAGTTTCTGAAGCCGCTGTTGTGCAGCATCCAGGGCTCCCGGTACTGCTCCTTCAGCTGCTGCATCTTGTGGGCCCGCACGATGTTCAGGCACTCCAGCTCGATGTTGCGCAGCTCCTCGTTGAGCATCTCCAGCTCTCTGTCGACGCTCTCCTGGTCGCTTTTGCTCATCTCCAGGCTGCTGTTGTGGTAGTACAGGCTGTAGGGGCTGGCAGACTTCACCTGGCACTTCAGCTCCAGCAGCTCCCGGAACCGCTCGCACTCGTCCACGGGGATGCCGAGGAAGTCGACGTCGGTGCAGTCAGCCGAGATGAAGGACTCGTTGCTGAACTGCATGTCCCCGCTCCCCAGGGTGTCGTGGCTGTAGGTCAGCTTCTTCTGGCTGCCCAGGGTGTTGGAGGAGGTGGTGTGGTCGTCGCCGTTGTTCTCCTGCTCGGAGCTCTCGTCGTTGCGCGTGCTGTCGTCCGTGCGCCCCACGCCGCTGTCCTTCTCGTGCTGGTTGGACAAAATAGTGGCCGTGTCTGTGGTGCCTCCATCCTCCTCCTGCTTCTTCTAGCAACAGAAACAGCAGGACACAAAGAAAAATTATTGCGTGCACGTGGAATATTGCAAGGTGTTTATTTTTAAATGGTTCTCCTAATCCATCACTTTCTATGCTTTCTGCATCTGATATGGAAATAGTATTATTAGGAAGTCAGATAGAAGGTGACCAAGCCCACAGCCTGCTGTGGATGAACCTGAGGTCTGAGTTCCACCTATGCAGCAACAGTGGTAGAAGTCACATTTTCCAATGTTTCCTCTCCCACTTGGGTGCACAATGACATCCAGTTCTCCTGCAGTGCCAAGGTGAGAGAATGTCTCCTCACAACATGGGGATGCCACAGAGGATGCACAGTTCTAGAAAACTTTAGAAAAAAAAAATCTAGGCAAAAATTGAGAAACTACTTTAATTGTAGCAGAATGATGGAGAATATAAGCCCATTATCTGTAGCCCTGCATAAAATTTTTGATGCAAAAACCTTTTCTTTGCCCTTTTCCCCTCATATAGATCTTAATTCAATAATTTGCCTGGGTTGTCCATTTGGATTTCCAGGTTGTGGGAGGCTGTTTCCAGTCTGTGCATGCACATCAAGTAGGAGATTCTGGGAATCAGCTCTCTGCCTGCTCTATTCACACACACCCAGTACCCCTCTCAGTGACCACAGTGACAGGGGATTTCCAAGAATTGTGTTGTAAGGGGCAAAGCACAAAAGGTACTATTTCAAAACATTTTGGTCCCTGAGATGAAATTGTGGACAGTCATGTAATACCTCGATTTTACAGAGAGTCCTTTTGCCTTGATCTCAGTGTCACTTGAGACACCAAGTGTATTCAGCCAAGCTCAATATTGAATATTGAGTGCAGTGGGAAGTTTGACAGCCCTGCACACCAGAAGGGCAGTACCTGCTGAAGCATGCTGGCAGTAAATTGCATTGCCTGGTGGTGCTGTTCCTCTAACATGTCCATGTGCAAGTCATCCAGAAAATCGTTTCTGTCATCATCCATCCATCCTTCATCCAGCTGTGTGAAAAGAGTGGGAAAAAAACAAACCAATCGTTGTCAAAAGAATGAAGAGTGACATAAATTACAGCTTTCCTTTGTGGACAATGGTTGGAAAATCTCAGGAGATTCCTTCCTGTGACAGTGCTGCCGTGTCTTGGGAAGGAGCCTGTCCTTGTGCTAAGTGTGGGTATTGACTGTGCTACCTCCTCCCACACCTGCCTCCATCTCCATGCAGCAGGGTTTTATCTTCAACAGCCCTCTACATATGAAAAAACTCACTCTTTTGATCCATGGAAATACTTGTAAGAGTTGGGGCAGTTTTGGTTTGTGCACAGCTTGATTAGGATGTATAAAAACACTCCAGAGCCCAAAGCTCAAACCCCTCCTGGGAGGCAGCATCAAACTCCAGAAGGAAAATCCAGCTGGGGTCTGTAGGACATTTTTACTCCCATTCCCAGTTATCCCCACGGGAAAGATGAGAAATATCCAGGCTGAGAGGACAATGATGATCCTGGCCTATGTCTCCAGGTGCCCTGGCAAGGGCTGCTCTCCCAGCACTGGGAGCAGACAGATCAAACAATGGTGCTCCCGGCTGTTTGTTCAACACCTTTGTTGTGCTAATCCCTGCTCTACAAAGGGATCTGGTTCCACCTTTTATTACAGCTGAGGAGGCTTCTTGACAGTATTCAAGTACTTTAAGAGATGGTGTATGAAGGGCTAAATAATAGGTGTTTTAATGAATGAATAATCAATAGCTATAAGAATTAGAGTTCAGCATGTTCTTCAAAACTGTGGCTCAAAACCATTCATAATGCCTTGCACTGATGTTTGTAATAGCATTGCAGCACATATAAATCACCAGATGTCCTAGAAATTGAATTTTAATATAAAATATATATGTAAGTACCATGACTACTGAATTCCATTATTTTAGACCATATATATATATGTATGTGCAGTCAGAGCGTGTAATATGGTTTTAGGTAGATCTGGTAGATTTAGGTTAAACATTTTGAAAGAACTGCTTTCTACAAAGCAGCAACTGTTTTAATTAAGATTCAGGTGAGGGTTTTTTGTTGCTACCGTACCTGAATTTCTGGTCTTGCCACAAGTAAGGAGATATTCTTGCTCTCCTCACTGGAGAGAAGTGCCACAGCTTCCTCTCGGTTCTGCACCTCGATGCCATTGATCTGTAAAGATAAAACAGCACCATGAAGTGTTTTCATAGGGACACCTGGATGCTGCTGTGCTGAGCTGCATGGAAAAGCTTGGCTGGTGTGGGAGTCAGGCCGACTGTACTCCAGGTCAAGCAACCATTACTAAAGAAAACCTGTACCCCAACCCTAGGCCTTGGGAGGCATTTGTTATGGCGATCCCAAAAGAAAAAGTTCCAAGCAGTTATGGGATTGCCCGTGTTAATGCCTCATACATGTTCCCAACCCTCATTTTCCAGCTGATCATCACCAATCCCTAGAATGTTCTTCCTTCCTTGTATCCCCATTGGCCCTCAATTGATGCAGTGTCCCACCCAGCCTACCCCATTGGACCCTACCTTCCCTTACCCCACCTCTGCACCACTTTCTCCTGTACCCCTTGGACCCTAACCTCGACTCCTACCCCACATTTATACCCTGGATCTCCCAACATCTTGGTCTTTGACAACCAACTCTTACAAAGACCTTGTCCCCTTGGTTAGCGTGTTCAGATTTTTGGGCCTTGTCCCACATTTACTTCCACTATTATTCAAGTATTTTATGTTGCTAAGTCGTGGTCATCACACCACTCTTGTTTAATTTTTGCCACTAATATCAGAAGAACCCCAAAAAGTATTGTCAGGGGCCACCCTCACCCCGAGAGGCTGGGCGGGTCCGTGCGCACATCGCCAGCCCTGTGCAGAGAAACGCTGGGCAAGTGCACTGGCTTGGGCATGTGGTGCTGTTCCACGCCCTGCACGGCACCTGCAGAGCCCTGTTACCAGGGCAGAGTGGAACTGTGGGGTTTGGGACACTCTGGGGCACTTCCCTGGTACCTGGATAATGCGGTCCCCTTCCCGCAGCCGCCCGTCCTTCGCGGCGATGCTGTTGGGATCAATCTGCAAAACGAGAAAACTCTGAGCCCTCTGCAGGCTTGGCAGCTCACTATTTACTCCCCCTTATTTCCTGAGTGCTGCCTTTAATGCAAGGTTTTAGATTTAATTACGAGTTTTTTTCCCCAAACTGGCATAATTAATTTGAAATGGCTCTGCTGGGTGAAAAAATGTCGCTGTATAAAATGCGATTTTTTTCATGGAAAGGGACAAAGAGAGACAAATGGGCCCCAGATGTTTGCAAATAAAAGTGTGTGGGTTTTTTTTATAATTTATATTGTTTCAGGAATAATCAAGAATAAAAATTAAAGGGGGAATATATGAAAATACTCTGAAGGCATCATCTGAAATAGTACATTGTTAATATAATGAAATTTGACTTCAGTGGGAGCAGGACAGCACTCAGTTTGGAGAAAAGGAAAATAATTAGATTTCTTCCAATTACTGCATCTTGGCTGTTTATCCAACGTGGTACAAACAGAGGATGAATGTCTTAACTGCCCAACTATGCAGCTGAAAAGAGAAATGGTCTCTCATGGAAAGCAGCTCAATCTTACCTCACTCACATAAATACCCATGTCATCTTCATCATCTGTTCTGTAACAGACAGTGAGGCCAAGCTTGTCCTGGCTGTTCACTCTGTGTAAATCCACTTCCTGAGGTTAAAAAAAAAAAAAAAAAAAAAAAAAAAGGGAAAACACATTGTCAGTGAGACACCAGTGACTGATGGAAGCAATTTTTCAAATGCAATGAAAATATTTTGCTTAAGTGATATAGTGGATGTCTTTTCATTTCACTTGTAGACGAGGTTAACTTACCGAGCAAAACGTGATTATATGCAGACAATCAATACCTGGGACATTTTTGACCCTTCAATCAATAGGAAGTCATTTTGAGAATAGACCTTTTATTGATCTTAAGGAAGAAAAATTACCTATATTTCATGCAGTGGTAAGACTTCAAAGGCTAAAGTAGTTATAAAGTATGATTTCAATATTTGTCACAGCTGATACATATTTCCTAATAAACAGGGTAATTCTCTGGCTTTTCAGAAAAAACTATAATACTCTATCACTTTGAACTGTGTAATTTTCATGAAGTCATCTAATAAATTTCTCAAAAGTGTGACTGAAGATCAATATATTGTCAGCAAAGCATTCAGTATTGGTATTGGTAATAGAAACATAATAAGCATTTCAGTATTTTGCAAGTGTTTGGTTTGCAGGTCATTTTGGTTTTGTTAATCTCAGAGACATTTAACCCATCTTAAAAATGTATGTTCCTCCTCTGTGCTTTTTTTCCATGAGGAATTCCTGAGGGTTTTTTTTTTCTTTTCTGTGTTTGCTGTTGCTGTGTGACAGTGTTGTTGGGAAGGGCTGTAAAACCCAGGGAGATAGCCCCAGGCTGTGGGATGTTCCTGGTTCCTGTAGCATCTTTCAGTCCTGCCTTTTTGCTTCTGGAGGATATCCCTGGGGTTTAAGGTGTTTAATCAACTTATTGTGGCTGCTGTGCTGGTTCTGAGGATGCTGCCATGGGGAGGAAGGATTTTGCTGCACAGACAGAGGTGTGAAAGCACCTGGAGTTGTTTTTGTACTTCCTCAGGTGAGGGAGGGCAAGGTCCTGCTCCTCCTCAGGCCAGGCAGGATTTGGGCTCTGCCAAAGGGAAAAGTGACAAAGGGACACAGGAGTGTCCCAGCCCAGGGACCCTGTATTTGTGCTTGGTCCTGCCACTCCAGAGGAGAAGTCCTGATAACACAGCTCCTTTCTGACATCTCTGTTCCTGTGCCATTTGGAAGGGGCAAGACAATAAAACAAGCTGATATGAATAATTTATTGGTGTGTCTAGCTGACAGCTGCCAAGATCAGCAATCTCATGTTATTTACTTGTCAACATGTGTAATTTCTTTTTTTTTCCCCCCTAAAGAAGCGTAGCTGTAAATGTCAGTGACATTTCAGCTGGTATTTAAGTGGTTTCAATCAATAGTATCCATGGTGAACTGCTGTGCTCTTCCCCCCCTCTTTTGTTACTTAAAGGTTTGAGCACAATGTGTAATAGCAGGGTTTTCTTCAGATTTCTAAAGCTTTGGAGCTTTCTAGAGAGGAGATGGAGATTCTTCAGATGAAAGATGAGACAAAGTGGATTCAGGTCTGATCTCAGCTGATCCTGGATTTACCCTTGGAGTGAACTGGGAATTTGTGGACTGAGCCTAATTCAGGCCCAGAACAATTCCCATATTCCCTCTATATTTCAACAAAAAAAAGTTTCATTATCTTCAGGAGTGCTTTTCTATACTTTGTTGATTTGTAAACGTGGCAAGAAATTTGTGTTGTGGCTCATTCTACTGCTTGCCACACTGGTAGTGAAAAAAAAAAAGTTAAAAAAGCCCCACAAAACCAAACAAATATATGGTGACTTTGGCCATTGCTTGAACAAATCCTGTGAAACTACAAACTCTTGGAAGTGGAAGGAAAAGAGGGAGCAAGCTGTTATTTCCATTCTTACTTGCCACATGTTTTGACTAACAATAGATGTTCTTCCAACACTGTATAACTATTAAGGGTATCATAATTTAAAATAAAGTATGGGTTTATATTGAAATTGTACCATCTGAGATATCACCTGTGATATACTGGAAGGTAATAAATCATCATCTTATAAATTAAATAATATATGTTTTGAAAGGAAAAGAGCTATCTGTTGTTTAAAAACACACTCAGAAATAAAGCAGCAAAAAAATGCTAGAGCAGAAAAAAAATTTATAGAGCAGGTGTTTAGAACCTGAATTTTTATGAGTAATTAGTTGACAGACTTATTCATGGGTACAATCCCTCTAGTCCTTGGTAGGAAGAGAGAAAGTGGATTTGATGCTACCCAAATATGATAATTTTATGAACTTAAACATAGGAACAGCTGCTTTCTAAGGGCCTTTGTCTCAGTAAAGTTTTAATATAATCATAAAGGTTTGAAATATTTGAGAGATAAAAGTGTGCAATTCCAGTTGGAGTTGAAGAATCAACACCAGAGTCTTCAAAGCAAAGGTTATTTTTCATATTCAGAGGCAAGTCTGTGTAATGCAGAGATACATGAAAGGGGAAAATGGAAAACTGGCACCTGCAGGTACAGGTATTATGGCAGCTTGGGTAATTGTACCAGGAATTAATTAAACAGAGGAAAACTAATATGGACCTGGAGAACTTTAAAGGTGTAAATCCCTGTGTTTGCAATGCCCCAGGATTTGCCATTTTTGACAGTCCTGTCTCAGGGCTGCAATCCTGGGCAGTGCAAGGGACACACGGAGGTGATTCCACCCCTGTCTGCACCCACAGAAAGCAGCAGGCAGAGTGTGGGAAGGCTGGGGCTGGGTTAGTACCATAAATGTGAAAATTCCATCCATGAGACTTTTCACACTCACAGATAATTCAAATCTGCTCCTTCAGATCAGGTAAAAGTGACATTTTGAGAGACGTTCAAAGGAGGATTTGGATGCTCTTTCAGAATAGTCTGTGCAAGAGAAGTGTCTGAAAGATTATTGGCTCCTGATCAAATGCAGAGCCAAGGAGGGCTCACAGAGCTGGTTGCTGAAATCCATCTGGCATTTGCAGCAAGGCAAGAAGAAATGAACATGCCCTGTGACATTATACCTGCAACCACTCATCAAAATGAATTAGGAGCAAGTGATAATAGTAAATTAACCTCTATAAGCTCAGAAGATCCTTCATTTGCAGAGGATTATTGAATTATTGTACAGCTGATTTAGAATTATGGCCTGCCTGCAAATTTATAAAAATCAGAGTTCTTTCTCTAACAAGACAGAAATGAGCAGTAGAGATCTGAAATGACAGCCATGAGTAAAAATAGTTCAGTCACTCAGAAAACCTCATCCACAGCTTGCATGATAAGTGCTCTGTCCTTCTCCCTCTCTCTGTAAGGTGGGATGAGTTTTTTTCTGTGCTGACCTCTGCCATACCTGAGCAGCAGGACCCCCTTTTTTGCTCTTCCATTAATAGGTTTCACACAGAAAATAACGTCAGGGAAATAAATATAAAGGATTATTTACTTTGATACTGCATCAGGCCCTCTTGCTACTTTTTGGCAACTACAGCAGGAGGGAAAATCTTGTTCATGCTTTCTTTAACCTAAGAAAGTAATCTTTACATTTGTATTTTCATATCAAAGTGCTTTCAACTGTGCTTTTCAACACAGGTAAATGGAAAAAAAAAAATCCCACCCCTTCCCTTTTCAAAAGGGAAAATGCTATCAACCAGATTTTCTTTCCAAAATTCTCTGCTCTAGAGAAGGTTTCTGTGGCAGCCCAGCTCAGTGATGGGAATTCTCTGTCAGAGCACAGAGGCTGGACCAGCTTTAGTCCCCAGTGGTGCTGGGGAAGGCTGAAGAAAAGTGTTTCTCACCCTGCTGAAAAGGGGTTTGGGATGGCTGAGTGAGATAAGCTGGAGGATGCCCAGGCTGTGTGCCAAGCAGATGGGCACAGCTCCACAACTCAGACCTTTCTCACACACACTGGGTGCTGAGGCCAGGCTGGGAGCCCCCAGAGAGCCAGATGAAACATTTCACCACCTCTGCGTTTGCTCCAGACAAAGAACATACAAATATTTGTGTCAGAAAGTGCAGCTGTGAAGCTTTTTAAACCTTCCCATATTCAGTCACTGCCTGAAGCAGCCCTGCTCGGGTGCAGCTCTTTGTATTCTGAGACACAGCAACGCCTTGAGAAGCTCCTGATCAGTGCAACTCCCTGCAGAGCTGGAGTTCTCATAGGGAAGAAATATATTCACATAAAAGATGCTTTGAAAGGCTTTGCAAACCAGGGTGGAATAAAAATTGCAGAGTGCCTGTGATGGAGCTTTCCAATCCCCGTGCTCAGAGTCGCCTCTCGCCTCCCTTGCAAACATTGCTGGAGAAGTAAAAGAAAAGTTTCAGCTGAAGTAGCAAAGTACAGCAAAGGGGAGAGATTGAAACCCTGGTACTCAGCTTTTACTCATGGTTTCCTAAAAGCACTGGAGTATTAATTTCAGGTCTTGAATCACTTTTTTTGTGCTCAGTGTGTTCATCTTTTGCTGATCAGCTGTTGTGGTTTAAGCTGGGAGCACTGGGAGCTGTGCACTGGGTGGGATAAACCCCTTTGAAGGAATTTGGTGTCCTCCTTCCACCTTTTGGCATCATTTCTGCATTTGCTTCATTTCTGTCCAAGACCGAGTGAGAATATCAGAGGGAAATTTCTCAGCAGTAGCAAACATTTAATGTAATTTTTATTTCCAAGCTTCACTGACTCTCAACTAACCATTCAGTTGAGTTCAGTTACTTTCTTAGAAAGAAAGACCTACATACAAGCTGCATATTGGGAAGGGTGAAGACAGAAAGTCAAATGGGAGGGAACAGGCCCCTTTTTGATGTACAATGTTCTCCTTTGTAATGTGAGAAAGTTCCACTGAGAGAGCCCTGGCTTGGGCTGTGTCTGACAGCTGGACAGACTTGTTTGAATAAACATATTAATGCATAACACTGCTGGGGAATCCTGGAGTGACATTATTCTTCCTTTATGAGCCTGAAATGACTCCTAGCTGGGCCTCCATGAAGAATGAATGCACTTTTAATTTATAATAAAATAGGAGTTGGCGATTTAGTTCCTCTTTACTTGTGGCATGGAAACTTCAAAAGAAAAGAAATGGTATTTATTTATTTTTGTAGCAGAGAATACATGGCAGTTACCTCTGAGTCATCAATTTTAAGACAAATGTTGAGATAAAACCGAGAATACAATTTTGGCACCTCAGCATTACTGCCAGCATAAATTCCTTCCTATGGATATTTACATTGGAGGCTTGTTGCAAACTTGGCTGTTTCACCTTTTTTGTCTTGTTTGCTTGTTACAAATCACTAACCAGTCAGTCATAGACCATAAAAGTTTAGATGAGGAGCTTCTGATTTAAATTCAAAGCACATTTTATGGACACAGAAACCCAGAAGGCTGACTTGATGGCTTTCTCACTTTCGACATTCCTGCTGCAGTCAATGAAACAGTGCCTTTGTGGTCTTTTAAAACATATCTATCAAAAGGCAAACAAAAAAGCAACCAGCCAGTTGAGTCCCTGTTAGCACTTTGACCTTACCATTGATCATAGTCTTTACAATTCCAACAGGAATCTTTAGTGGTTTTTAAGAAATACTATTAGGCTACAGAGACTTTCCTAATGTTCATCTGCCTGTGTTACTGAGCTGATCACCTTTTGCCATCAAGTACTATATCAATGTCAAAATTATTAATGTTGTGGTTTAAGGCATATTAAGGTTTGGCTACTGGAGTACGTGTGTTTAAACTCAACCAGCTCAACTGGTTGACCTTCTAATGGAAGCATTATAATTTATCCACAATATTAGATTTCCTAAAAAGTAGATTTTGGAACGATACTGGTAAAAAAATGTTGGTTTGTTCTACATTTTCCTTTGAGACTGAAATCTAGATGGTATTTGTTTTTATTAAAGAGAAAAAAAAAAGGGCCCTTGTTTGAAAAGTAAGGCCTTGAAGTCCACTAAGTAGCATTTGTTTTACTGGCACTTTGATTTTATCCTGCCTTTGATTTACGTTTGTATACAGAGATGAATTGCTACCAGATCTGGAGAATTTGAGAACAGCTTGCAAACTTTTTATGGGGTTTTAGTCCTTGATCCTGCAAACACTTTTATAGAAGGAAACAACCTGGTGCTCATAGAATGAGTGAACTCTGCTCCCACTGAAGCTGTTGATAGATCTGCACTGATTTCAGCAGAGCTTCAGGCAGGTCAGCCCTGCTTGCTTTGACAAATTGGTGTTAGCAGGACCAGGATCTAAGAAATCAGAAGTGCAAGACAGCTAAGGGTATAAAATATTCTCTTACTGATAATCTTGGATGGATCAGCTGGGTCAGACCTTGCTAGAACTACTGGGATACTTTGCTACTATTTATTACAAATAACTAAAACCACTTCACTGGGTCAGTACTGCTTAAGTATCTTGCAGAACCCCACAATTTCTGTGCTGCACCTTGAATGGTTGGGAGCAGGTTATTAAAATTAGGAAAGAGAAAACTCAAGATGGACTTTTGATGGGATTTACAAGCACTGAAACCAAAAGTGATTGTTAAAGATTTGGCAGGGAAAAGGACTTGCATACCTTCATGACTGGTTGAACTTTTATTATCTGTAATTTCATATGTATATATATGTCACTTAAGTAATGAAAAAGGGAGGAATAACTCAGTATAGTGGTAAATCTATCCTAGCCTCGTCTTGTAAATTTAACATACTTCAAAATTATATTATCAAGAACATCTGTTTCTCAGTCACGAAATATTTAAGGGAAACTCACACATTTTTACTGTGGTTATGTGGAACAGGCCCTGCCACTCAGCAGAGCCTTTCAGTAAGTCTAAATCAGCACACTTACACAGAATTTAATTAAAGGAATCAATGACTTCATTATTTATGTTAATTTGTTAGTTGAAAATCAGCAGCTCCTGGCTCACAGTTCAATGGAGTGATAAAGGTATCAGCAACTAGTGAACAGTGTTATCACAAATATCTACTTTGGAAAAGTCTTTTCACTTTACACAATTCAAACATCTTGAGGTGCACATGGAAATGAAATAGTTACTCAGATTAAATACCTCTAATTCCAACTCATCCCGGTCCATTTCTTGATGAATTCCTCCCATGTAGTCATTTGGGTCATAGTATTCATGCACGGATGGATGACTGGAAAAAAAAAAGGTATTTTTTAGGACAGCACTCAGGACTTTAGTGGAACTTGTTAATGCATTCCAAGCTTGTAGGGAGATGATGGACTGACCCCCACACTGAGGAGCTGCATGTGGTTAATTCTATAAGCTACACCACTTACCCCAGTAAGTGTTTTAAATGAAAATTCCATGTATTGTAGGAGGAGAGCCTGCTGCTTTTTACTGCTTGAGCTCTCCCACACTTCCAGTGCCTTTACTTTGGAAGGTGTAGGCAGTGTAATGCTCTTGTGATCACTGTTTTCTGTGCTGGGTTGTTTTATCTGCAGTGAAAGCAAACTCCCTTTAATTCTCTGTTAACTAGATACATGTCTGAGGCTATTTATGTAACAGCATCTGCTAATTGGCGTGGGTAGTCAAGTTGTGAGAGGCAGGTGAGATAAATCTGAATGGAATTGGGAGAAGTGAGAGGAAACACCAGGAGAAAATGACTGATTTCAGGTGCTGGGTGACAGCACAGCCAGAGGGCTGAGTGTGAGAAGGGCTGTGGGGAACACCAACAGCTGCACTCACAGCAAGGGCACTGGTGATGCACAGCTGCATCTGTCCAGTGATTCAGCAGCAACAGGAAATTGGTAGAGCTCAACTGGGATAATGCAGGCACGTTGCAACCTAAATCCCAGAATGATAAACTCATGGAGCAGTTTGGGGTGGAAGGCTCCTCAAGGAAAATCTCCACCTTCCACTGGACCAGGTGGCTCCAACCTGGCCTTGGACACTTGCAGGGATGGGACAGCCACAGCTGCTCTGGGCAGCCTGTGCCAGAGCCTCACATTTCCTAAATGATTCATCAGGAATTAATCTTTGCCATTTTCTAAGTGTAACTGGTTTTGTAGTTGGCAAGTCAGAGGTACCAAAAGCCCCCACTGCAGATGAGGTTGGGAGGTGCAGTGTTGAGCCCCCAGGAATAATCACATCCTCCCCACAGGCTCCAAGCCTGCTGTGTGCTCACTGCAAGCTCAAAGCTCCAGCCTTTTGTCAAGCATTTCCACTAAATCCTGCTGCTGTGCTCGAGTTTTCAATGGGCTGGGAATAGGTGGCCGTGCTGGAGCATCCACCCTTCAAGTACCAGCAGAGAGTCATGAGAGGAGCAGACACACACAGGGACAGGTGCTGGCTCAGTTGTGAGAGTTAATGCTGCAGGATCAGTGCTGCTTGCAGCCAAACCCTGTTTCCCAGCAGGGATGTCTGGAGAGGTGCACTGGGAGTGTGGCTGCACACCAGTGCTGCCTCTCACCTCAAAACCAAGAATTGCTGTGGCTGGATGGACCAGAGCAGCCACACAGAGCAACTGAGAGGGTCAGAATCCATCCTCCCATCCCTGCCATGCCCATCTCCCCGTGGGGATGGTGGCAGGAGGACAGGCAATCTGCAGGGCTCCCTGGGGAGCTGCTCTGCTCTCCAGCAGCCTGGGAGGGCGGGGTGTGCGCCAGGAGATAATTGTCATTTGTATTTGTAAGTACAAAAGCATCAAATTACCATTAACAATAATTAAAATTTGATTCCAAAACATCCATGACAACACTGGTAAGTCATTTTAGTCCCAGAAAATAACTTATTTGAGTAACAGCGCTGCAGGGTTATAATAAAGTAATTAATACACTGGAACAGAATGGAGCAGCTCTTAGCATTACACAATTTATGGCAGCCATAAAAAATAAAGTTAAAACATAAGCAACCCAAAGAGGCAGCGAGAGGAATTACAAAATGCAATAACTTTATCCATCAAATGCCAGCAAAAAAAAATGAGCTTTGTGAGGCCGTGTTGTGACTCAGTGGCATTACTCATGTGAGTAATGTCCCACTAATGTGTAGGAAAAATGAAATTGCTGTGAGTTATGGCTCAGTGGTGGAGGAATCCTGGCTACTCCTGGGAGTACATGTTCACCAGCAAGGGAGGTGAGGCTGTGAACTGCTGGAACCCTGGAAACTGAGAATTTTAGACTTTCTGTGCTAACAGATGCTGACCCCCAAGAAAACACTGCTTTTGACCTGAGGCAGTGGAAAAGGCTTCAAAAACTAAATAATAAAACTGGAATCACAAATATGCAGTTTGAATGGAAGTGTGTAATATCACATAGTGGAAAACTTAAAATTTTAAGGTTCTGAAATATAAGAATGTATATGAAGCAAGATAAAAGTTTTAAGGCAGAAATTTGTCTTTCTTCTTCACCTTCTTCTTCATGGGTATGGGTAATTTTGTGTAATTAGATAAAAAAGTCCACATTGCAAACCACAAACTTAGTTCTTAAGTTAAAAATAAAAATAATCTAAGTAGCTTTTCTTAATTAAACAGTTGACCCTTAAAAGACCTTGTAAAAAAAAAAAAAAAAGTCTCAATTTTTAGCTTGTTAGCTTGTATAACTCACAGTTTACAGAACTATAATATAAATAAGAATTAATAAACATCTAAGCCCGAACAAGAAATGCCATCCCACACATTTAACCCCAACCCTAGCAAAAAGAAAACACAATAACATAAATAAATAAATAATGAATAAAATAATTATTTTATACTATACCTATTAAAGAATTATATAAAAAATTATATATATTTAGTCATATATAATATATATAGTATATATAATTATATGTAATTATAGATATATTATATAATATATATTATATATAACATGTTATATATTATATATTATATATTATATATGATATATTATATATTAATTATATATTATATATTATATATATACATTATATATACATATGTATATAATATAATGTATCTATTACATATTTTTATATATAATATACCATATACAATATACCATATATACATGATATATATATATACACATTATATATATGTATATATACAGTATATATACAGTAAATATACAGTATATATACCATATATATACCATATATACTATATACTATATACTATATACTATATACTATATAATATATATAAAATGTATATAATGTATAGATTTAGTTATATATATATTTATATATATTTATATCTAATTAAATAATTATAATTATATTATTTATATAATTTTATACTAAATAATAGTAAATGAACAATAAATCCAGCACAGAAAGTGGTGACTTTCTGGAGCCCAGGGGTTTCTGGGGCTGACAGAAGCATGGCTTACTCCTCAGGCAGCAGGTAGGGCTCCAGCACGGGGCCGGGCGAGCCCATCTTGCTCAGGGCCAGGATGTGCTGGAAGGTGATGTCGGTCTGGGTGCCCACATCCACCAGCTGCGGCTCGTGGGCGCTGGGGAAGCCCTTGGGGCGCGGGGCTCTCCTCAGCACCTGCACCACGATGGGCTCCTTGGCCGTCTTGAACGCCTCCACCGCCTGCTCGTGCGTGGCTTTGGATAGATCCTTCCCATTGACCTGCGGGAGAAAGGGCAGAGCTGTCAGGGACACGGCAAACCAGCCCTTCAGTCTGAGCTTTCTGTATGCTCCAGACTCTGCACTGCATCAGTGTGTGACTCTGAACTCCATGTAAAGTGTCCCAGGTTCTCCTCCCAGCTCAGCACACACAACAATCCTTGTCCAGCCCAGAACCAAGGACAGGCTGCAGCTCCAGCCCCAAAAAGTGCAAACAGAGAGAACTGGGGAGAGAATGTGGGAGGGTGGGACTGCAGAGCCTGGAGCTGGGGTTGGACAGTGAACCCCAGTGTGGAAATGGAGCAAAACTGATAAAACTCATGACCCACCATCTATCTTGGGTTCATTTTGGATCCATCCTGGGTGCAGCCATGGCCAGGCTCTTGCACTGCCCAAGGTGAATCCTTTGAAGGGCTTTGAATAAATCCCTGCTTTATTCCTTTAACTGTCCAGCCTCTGCTCCAGGTCAGCCTCTTTAGGTATCACCAAGGTATGAGCAGCCAGGAATGATCCCTACAATCTTGTGCATCTCTCATTTTCCCTTTTCTCTACAGTAACTTTACAATTCCTCTGCTCTGCCTTTTATTTTGATAGATTTTACTGGACTTGCTCTTTGAGGTGAAGCACAAACCAGCACCCCATTTGTTTGAGATTAGAAATCCCTCAGCCCTTGTTCAAACACAACAAGTTATTGATTCTCCTGCAGTTTTTCTAGTTTTGGTTTGCTTTTTTGACTCTTCACCTTTCTGCTGAACAAAACCAAAACTACAAAACTATGTGTTTGTGTCTGATAAACAATTTTTCAGATGAAACATGATGGTAGTACTCAGTCATAGCAATAAAAAACTCAATTTTAGAGAAGTGGATAGAAATAACACAGGACATTCCAGGCCATGGAATTGGGGGGCTGAGAAGAGAATTCCCACACTGCACTAAGTGTTTATTCACATTAAAGTAAGTGGGGCACCTGAATGAGAACATTACTCAGCACAATAACTGAATTTAGCCCATGCTTAACATATTGCCCAAGGTAAAAAGCTGGCTGATATAAAGAGGGTTAACTTGAGTGCAGAATAGATGGGAAAGGCTAAATTTCTGCTGAATTACCTCGTGCAATTAACACTTTTTCCTGCTGTCATCTTGGGTTTGCCTTGGAGAGGTGATGACACCTGGATTTTTGTGAAGCCAGCTGAGAGGGGAAGGTGTTAGCACGACATTTACATCACACAAACACTTGCACTGCACACGAGTGCTCCCAGTAATGCACAGCATGTAAAGTTTGGCCTGGTCAAATTAAATATCATTAACTCGCCCAATTGAGCAGATTACTTCAAAACAGTTTGTACAGCTGTAAAATTAGGTTCAGTGTAATGTTTTCTCTGGAAAAAGGAAATGCTGATTATGGTTTGAGTTTTATTATTTGCTACAAATTAAATGTTGCACATTTTACAGTGTGCATCCTAATTTTTTTGTTTTTTTTTTTTGATACGACTAAACCCAACAAGCAATCAAAATAGAAGAATCTAAATTGCAATGTATAATGTTTTTCAAAAATGTGCTCAGAATAACTCTTGAGTAGGAAACTATTTATGAAGATCCTTTCTCCATCTTTATAATAAGACCTGGTAAAATCCTGCAAAGGCTGAGAAAATGAGATTTCCAGCTCATTCCCAAATGCTGCAATGAACCTGGATTACAGACAGTTTAGTACAGGCCTGCATTTTAATTTAGGTTCCTTAGGACACTTTTATTTCTGCAAATCCATGGGCTGGCATCCTCTTTGTGTTCTCCAATGCAATTGTTACATAAATAATCATAACTTCAAGGACAGGTTGATGTCATGCAGGGAACAGGCAGTAGTAGCTGGACTGTGTCATAAATTCTTACTACAGGAATTATTTCCAAGTAGTTTCCTGACTATGTTGTCTGCAAACTGATAATGCCATGAGAAAGAAAAGGTGCTGCACAGCCAGGAAGAAGGACAGATTTAAAAACTGGGGTGATGAGCCAGCTAAATTTGAATCTAAACCCTCTCCTGCTGCAGAGGGAGAAAAGGCAGAAGAGGTTTGTGACTTTCTGGCATTCAGCTTTCAGTTGGTAAATTGGTAACTCTACAGGCAGAACTGCATTTGATGTGTGTACAGATTTAAAGCATGGGTTTGATAAGATGGCAATGATTACAGTGAAATGAAGGCATAAGTCACTGTACTGCTGTTGTTAGGGGTTTCTTAACCCATTTCAAATACATGGTTGGGGATTTTGCCTTTAAAAGTTGATATTTCTCTGAACTGTGGCAGCACCCACCCATGTTAGGCAAACAATCCCCTGGACAGTGGCTGCCCACATGATGAATGGTTCTGGGGCCAGCCTGTGGGTCCCTTCCAAGAGGCTGATTCCTCAGCCCCAGCTGGGTGCAATCCTTTCAGCTCTGCAGGCTCCTGCTCTGCTCAGCAGCCTTGGCCACTGTGGTGGAAGCTGATCTGAGACACAACTGCCCTAACAAATGATAAAAAGCAAAAACCTGCTTCAAAGTGCTTTACAGCAGGGAATTCCATTCCTGAATCTGGCTCCTAAAAAACCTGCAGTAAGTGCCATGATATGTGGTAAATACTGAGCAGTGAATAGTTTGTAATTGCTTTTTTGTTAAGCATTTCCCATCTCAGCACACCAATAATAAAGGGAAATGAGGAATGGCAGTGCTAAATATTTGGATAATAAAAAGCAGTAATTCCCAAGTCTGCTTATGCATAACAGAGATAAATTGCTTTTTAGTCTAGAAAAAGTAGCAGGTACTGGTATTTTATTTTTAGTAGCACAAAAATGATGCAGAGGAGAAATATACTGGGGTGATCTCAATGGCCTGATTTCTGGTGTCTGTGTAGAGTCTGTACTTGTGGCTAATCCTGAGTATAGCAAATAGGTGATACTAATAGGCTTAGTTTCTATCTGGAAAATTTTCTACAATTGACAAATAATTTCTTTCAATGCTTAAAAGCCAATAAATACATAATATATAAATTAAATAAATACATCTGCACAGCTTTGCTGTTAAAAAAGGGGTTTTATATTCCTAGACTTTATTCCTAATGCTGCTGAATTGTGCTCAGCAATTTTTTCCCTCATAAACAGTTACATCTGAAATAACACAGAGAAAAAAAAAATAAAAATCCATGCACATGAATGCTTCAGAAGACTGCCAAAAACGACAAATATGCATAATTTCTGAGGAACACACCATGTGACAGAGACAATGGGATCTTTCATGGCACAAAAGATGGATAAATTAACTTGTCTGAAAGGGTGAAAAGCTTAGCTTTTGGACCTTCTTAGCATTGGAAATATACTGAATATGGAGAAAGCTGCAGATAAAGTGCAGAGACTGGAGTTAAACTGAGCTGAATGGACTTGGATGAAATTTGTGGTGCAGCCAGATAGTGGGTTTAGCCACTGTATAAGGGACATAAATACTCTGCATTAGGACCAGACAGTAAATAAGGAAGGGATGCTTGAATTTTTATTAATTTTTTTAATAGAAGCTATGGAATGATTATGAAATAAAATAGCATTTACAGTATTTTATTTCCTAATATGTTCTTCTGCACTAAAGTAGGCTGGAGAGGACCAAGAAATCTATAGAGACAGCAAGAAATCTATAGATAAAGATGGCATAATCCTGTCTGGGAGGTCTGTGTCTCCTGGCAGTTTTAATACTTGGAATGAAAATAAAATAGTCTTGAGCTTGATTTGATGCTCACTGGAGTCAAGGGGTGTTTTGGTTTTGCAGTGCCTCAGCTCAGGCTCTGACTGAGAGAGGACATTAACAGCAAATCAAGAAGTTGTGAAGCTGAGTGTGCCACCAGCACTCCATGGGCAGACTGAGAGAATGGAAGGGAAATTCTGCCATGGTCAATTAAGGTAGAAGTGATGGATTTGTAATTGAGAAAAAGAGAGATGGTGCCTGAAGGCAGAACAGGGGAAGCCATGGCACAAATCCAAATGGGATCCCAGCAAACAAACAGAAGGAAACGATGACTTAAACTCCCACTTTGATCATGGAGCTCATTAATTCCTATACCCAGGAAGTAAATGGTCAGAAAAATAAACAGGAATTAATGAAAAGAAGAATGAAAAAATCTATTATGCCCCAAACAGAAGCAGCAGAACTTCACTGTGGAACATCAGGTGGAATTGTTGAGGAACATCCCATGACAGCTTAGGAGGAGTGAAGGCAGCAAATGTGTGGGTATAGCTTGAGATCTGACTCCTAAGAGCCATGAAAAAGGCTGGAAATGTTTGAGTGCTATCTTGGAGATAAAAGGGTAAAAACAGGCAGTAGGATCTTGGGGGTGTAGGGCTGGTAAGAGCCAAGTGCTTTCCTGAATCTGTTTTCAAATCTCTCTATTAAGTAGAAAAAGCAAATCAGTGATGATTTGTGATCAGTGATGCTCTCAACAAGGAGAAAAGGAAAAAAACCAGGAAAAACACTCCTATCTCTTTAGACTTGTGAGGAATTTGCTCTACCTCACTAGGAAATGGTCTTCCATACAATTTTCCAGTGCTGTGAGTGTGCAAGGGATTGGATACACAACACTCCTCTCTGCTGGAGCTGTGCAAGGCATTTGGCTCCCTCCTGTAGAAACCTCCTTCTTCTGCTAATTCCAGATATGTCACAGTGAAATACCTTTTGCAAGGACAGATTTTCTCAGGTTTTTATACGTATATATGTGCTTTTACTTTAACAGTTATTCTAGTGAGAGGTTTGGGATCCTCCAGCGATTCCTGAGCCAAGTGCCACTGTTGAGATGCTAATTTCCTGAGGTCAGAATTGGCACAGGGTCCAGAGGCTGGAGCCTTCCAGCCTCCCCACTGTGAGGACAAGGCTGCAGCTCCTGTGCAAGGCAACAGGAATCTGCAGCCAAGGCTGGGATGACAGAATTGTTCTCTGTTACTAGAAAACACATTCTTATTTTTGTTTGAGGTATGAGGTGGGATAGAACAGGGTTGTGCTATTACATAAATGTCATTTTATCAATGGCTGCTGTTTAATTATTGAGCAAGGTGATTTACATGCTTTATTTCTCTGGTTGGGAAGAGAAGTAATTAATTGCCACTTCTTAATGGCAGACATAAATTAGAGGCTTTCAGGTGTATCAAAATTTCCTCCTGGTTGCCACCAATCCTGATTTTCTTTTCCTTCTGACACAGTGCTCATGGAAACCCCAGCACTGGGGGTTTCTCTTTTCCTGTGAGAGCAGAACTAACACATCTGGGTTCCCAACATCCCATCAGGATGTTCCTGGAGCTGATTCCCAGTTTCCCACTTGCAGCCACACACTGGGAGGGGACACTGGGACAGGGCTGTGACAGGAAAGGGGTGGCAGAAGAGAAAGTGGGGAGGATGCTCAGGGGTTGGAGGAGTTCATGACCCAGGCATGAGCAAACATCATCTGCAATACACAGATGAAGTGACTCTAGGCATTGAAAGGTAGAGAAAGCCACAAATCCCTGTGCAGAACACTTTAGGTATAATTATTTTGTGTTTTATTTTTGCAGCCATAGTGTATAATGCTGTTTTCTGGATGTTGGGAGCACACAGCAGAAACCAGACAGGTTTCAGTAAAAGAAAATGATTATTTTCCATTAATTTGGACTGATTTCTGTGGGTTTAATGCCATGAATGATAAACATTTGTATGCATTGTACAGCTTGTTGGCTCTTCTATGCCTCATAAATGTCACAGAGAAAAAAACCTTTTTTTGCCTAAGAATGAGTAAGCAGCTTTTCTTTGTAGAAATTCATGCAAATCCTTGGGAAGTGCACTATAAAAATGCTAGTTCTGTTAGACTACAGACGTCTGTGCTCCATTTAAAATGCTCTTTATGGTCTGATTCACTTCTTTAGCAAGTTCTTAAGGAGTCTGCATACTAAGAAAAAGCAGTACAACTTTAAAGATTTTTATAGAAGCATAGCAGCAAAAAGCCTTTTTTATAACCCCCCTTTTCCTCAGGAATTGGAGAAAAAAAGGTTCAAAATACAGGTTAATTCTTCTTGCAGCTCCATCTAATCCCTCTTTTATTTCCCTCATATGTACAGTCTCCCTCTTTTTGAAAAGCCCAGAATTATATTGTTTAGTAATAGACTTTTTCCATGTGTGTGCATTTCCCTTCTGCCTTGTGAGCCATCCATGACAAAACAGTTCAGACCAAGGAAAAATTCTTTTCCTGAAGAGCACAGAATACATTTGTTCTCCAAACCGTTAACTTGCAAATGGAAAATCTTGGGAGAAAGACCCTGGAAAGAAAAGGAATTTTTATTTGGCTAGTAATTAGCACATTTAGGTATTTCCAAGGCAGTGCCAGGACTGTCTGCAGCATACTAAGATGCTCTTGGTTGGGTTCTCAGGCTCTGCTCCTGTGCATCACTACTCAAAATAAAACCACAGGGAATTTTATCATTTGCTTCAATGAAAACACAGCAATGCTGGGGCTTCTGAGACTCTTGGACTTTCAGTAGAAGCAAAGTTTACTTGGAGCATTTTTTCCTTAAATATGCATTAATCATGTTAAATGACTTTGTATCAGGGCAGAAATGCTTCTCCTTATTTTTAAAGTGATCTTTTGTGTATCTTTTAATGGTTTAATAACCCAGGTCCATCTAGAACACAGGCAGAAGTTTACAGGTCTCCCCTTTTAATGCCTCTGCCATTTCTGCAGTGTGACCCAGAGGGGGCCAATCAATGGGACCTCTGGGTGAGGTACAAATGAGCCATAAATAACCATGAATTACTAATGACTGGGATTCAGCAAGTGTAATCACCCGTTTTCTCACATCCTCTGCTTTGTCCACCTCTAGCACTGCACCTCCAGTGTGGCTCCTTGGGAAATGCTCCTGCCCTTCCCACAATTTTCCCAAAGGGCAAAACCTTGGGATGTCTATGTGTTCATCTAGTACAGCAAATTACAGATTTTTATGAATGACACTTTAAAAAAGCTGTGTATTCTACATTTGTGTTTAAAATAACACACAGTGAGAGTGAACAGCATGAAAAAATTAAAACCCTTTCAGCTGAGGGTGCAATCTATGTGGATTCTAGCTGAATTTGAGTAGCATAAAAACAATTTTTGTACTGAATCAGACCAAAGGTCCCTGTAGAGCAGCACCTTTCTCCCACAGGAAAAGGGAATGGTCAAAAATTTGGAGGGAGCTCTCCCCTGCTTTGGCCTTCCAGCACTCACAGCTTGGAAAAGCAATATTCAACACCATACCTCAATTAAAATCAGAGCAGCACAAACTTTCTGGTGCACAGACCTGCACTCCAAATAATACTGATATAATTTCAGCAGCATGTCAGACCATGCAAGCACAGCAAAAGCCAGTGCTGCCTCTGGAGACCTGCTCCAGGCAAACAGACAGAAGGAATCTCCTACAGATGCAAAGATGGAGCACAGAAGGAGTGAGAGATCTGCCCGAGGTCACAGGAGGGCACAGCACAACTGATCCCATCTCCCAGGCACTGCTTAAGACCATTCTAATTGCCAGCATCCTGATTGCTTGCAGCTTTTAAGTTCCTCTTCCCACTCCCTCCCTGCTCCACAAACGCCTGGGTGATGCAGGACAGGGAAAGAGCAATTCTGGACAGCTCTGAGCATCACCTGTGCTGAAGATGGGAGGAAAACCCAGTGCTGCTCTTGGGAAGCCAGTGACAGATCCCAGTGGGATTCTCAGTGAGGGGTGATGCTTCAGGAGCTTTCTCACCTTGGGCCTCCTCAGGCAGAGCTGAAGTGGCTGCAGAAATGACCCCCAGAAGGGCTGAGGTGGGCAGCAGTCCCAGCACAGCTCCCTCTATCTCACAGTGAGACATGGATAAAAACACCTTCATTTTCCTTGCTTTTGGCCAAACCTGATGGCAGCCACAAAGATGCACCAGGTCAGACACAAGAGCTTCTGCTGAACTCTGAAGCACCTGGGCCAGATTTAAAAATTCTTGTCAGCTGTGATCTTGCAACACTTGAATGATTGCTTTCTCTAAAATGATGTTCAGTTTTCACTTTGCAGGAATGCACAGAGTATTGGTTTGAAGATGCAAAAAAACCTTCTTGTTGCACCTATCTTTTTAGTTTTTGTTATTATTTGGGATAATTTTGATATATTAGTGCCCAGCTCCTATGCCAGAGGACAGCATGTCCCATCACCTCAGTGTCCCTACCCAGGATTATCTCTGTAAGAAGAAAACAGTGCCCTGATTCTGACCATTTGTGTTTTTGGATGGTGGCATCTGGCCTTTTGCCTAAAAAATAGGAAGGTTTTCTTCAATTGTCTCTGCTTAAATTAGTGAGTTTTGTAATATGCAATGTTTATGTGTATTTGATATTATTTATTCTGTTCCTCTCCTGTCAGATCCCTCACTTGTGACCAAGTTCCAGGGGCCCACTTGGATCTGGTCCCCTTCACCCACCAAATCTCTGCAAGGACCAATCCCATGTTCATGTAACTGGAGAGTTGTCCTGTCCCAGTGAAAATGACGCCTGACCTCTTGTTCCATTATTAATGAACACAACAAGACACATTCACTGAATCTGCACTTTTTCATCACTCCATATGTTTCCTTTTTTCCCAGCCCATGTCTGACATGTGACAGTAAAGCTCAGAGTGATTGTCCCTGGTGCCTTCTCCCTTGTGACTTCTTGCCACCTGCTTCACAGCATTAAACAGATGTGTAAGTGTAAAGCATCACAAAACTCATCCCTTCAATCATTCATCATTTAAAAAAATCCTAATAAATCCATGCTATGGCTGAGCATTTTATCTGCCCACTGTAAAGATGAAAGGCACTGCAGATTTTAGGAAGATTATGTAGCAGTGAGATATTTCTTGTGCAAAGTAGGTCAAATTGTGCATTTATATCACAGGTGACCATTAGGCATTTGTTTATTTCATATCAGCTCTTGTTTATGTTCCTTTAATGGCCAAAATATTCCTCTAACTTTACAATAAAGAATATCTGCCAGAGAAATCCTAACAGAGGCATTGCATTATTCATCATCAAGTGAAGAGGAAAATTTCAATTGCCAGTTTCTGGTAAATGTCTAATTAGGAAAGGGGACTTGTGAGCCACAGACAGGCGCCACGATCATTAAAGGGCAGTTTTCTGAAGATTATGAGTCTCCAGTCTGTCAAGCAGAGTTTTTCTACAGCTGAACTAATTCTGCAGTAGAAAACTCAGTCTAGAACAAAGCCCTTGGAATTAACATCTAGTTTAAGCAAACACATGCCTACTTTGAAGTGAGTGTGATAGGTTCACAACTGTTATTGAGGTCAAGTTTAATGGTAGTGAAGTGACAGAATCGAACTTCAGCACGAGTTTTAATTTCAGCTGCAGCACAGGCTGCACATACAGAGCACTTGAAGCCATACACTGTATTTCAAGTAGATCAGTTCCCTATAATTGGCACCACCACTTTGGTCTTAACATGGAAAACTACTGAAATGTAGAGCAACTAATTCTCTGGCTGCCCAATTAAATTTGAGGGTGTGAAAAGCATATGTACAGAGGCAATTATTTCTGTTTTCCAAATCTTACAGTTTTGATTAGGGGTTTTTTTTTTTTTTCTTTGAGCTGAATGTTTATTTTGGCAAGCTTCACTTTGGCCCTGCTTTAGGATAACATCATTGCTCAGTAGGTTTAAGTCTAGTTAGACTGTTTCCTTGAATTAGGTTTTCTTGCTGATTGATTACTTTGGTCTCATTTCTCAAGTCTGAATGTGCAAATGGAATTCTGGTGGCAAGGGGACCTGCACTGGTGATTAGCTCAGTGCAGCAGGACTGTGTGGGAGCTCTGCTGCACAACAGTGCCCTGCAAGTGATGCCACTGGAAGCTGCCAAGGGAAAACAGAGCTGGCTTGTTCCTCATCACTGCTGACCTCTCATTAGCACAGAGCTTGTACCTGACCTCGGTGCTTATATAACCTTGGCCACAGAGAATCCCAGCCTGCTTTAAAACACAAACCCAGCTTGCCCACCATTGTATTTTCACCAGCACTGTCATTTTTCCATGTCTTGAGGACGTGCCAGGCCAGGGGCATGTGAGTGAGGCTTTCAAGTTCCCAACACGCCGAGAGATCATGGCAACCACTGTTTATTTATATGTGAACTTTAGTATTTGTGAGGGGTGCCAGCTCAACAATCACGGAGCAGAATCTCCTGACCTCGGCTCAGCTGAGCCAAGGGCAGTGGCAACGTGAGCTTCTCTCCTGCCAGCCTGTGCTCACCCTGAGGGACAGCCTGCAGGAAGGGGCTGGGCTCTGGGCTCACTCATCTCAGAGATTCTCAGCTGCAAGTGCCAGTTTTGATGGGCTGTTCTGGTATCTTCCCCCTGTGAGCACTGGGTGAGCCCCACCATCCTGAATCCCATGCATGTTTAAATCCTATCTGTGACTTAAAATTCTATATTGACATCCTCAGAAATTCTGCCAGTGGAAGGTGTCCCTGCCCATGGCAGTGGGGTTAGAATGTCAGGATCTTTAAGTTCCCTTCCAATCCAAACCAGCACTGCTCTGCATCAGGGCTCCAAGCTGCCACAGTCCCCTTTGTATTTGTAGCACAAAACCATTCTGTGATGCTGTGAGCATTCTATAAAACACTGTGTCCATTTAGGAAATTATTTCACTGTGTGTTTATCTCCCATACATAAGCAATGTGTGCTTAGTGTGAAACAGGTACTGAAAAAGTTCCTTAAATTGCAGGCTTTAACTTTTTTACTCTATTTTGCACACTCCAAAGCTGTATCTCAGAGGACTCATTCTTCTGTAAGTTTCCTGCAATGGAGTTGACTTTTTGGTCCCTCAGGAATTTTCATACAAAGGGAAAAGCCCTTGTTTCTGTTTTTGTTTGTGTGGGAGTTGGTGACATTAAGAAAAGCACACCAGAAACCTGGTGTTAAACACCCTCTTGATTTTCTGGTTCTTTATTCCTCCTTCTCCTTCCATTTTCACAACTTTTAGTATCTTCTGAAGAAGATTTCCATTTAACCAGACACCCAAAAATCCAACAGTGTATATTACTTCATTGAACATGCTGCATTCAGCTGGGAAGCAAACCCTGGGATCCATCTAAGATGGGATGTGCCACCCTCATCAGTGGAGACCCTGCTCTGCATCAGGGCTCCAAGCTGCCACAGTCCCCTTTGTATTTGCAGCACAAAGCATTGATATGCACAGCTACAAGGGACTCTAATGAGGAGGTGTCTTAATTTGGTTTTTATTATGTGATTAAAGGTACAATAAGGTAAGTGCTCAACAAGAGGGAAGACCATTGTTCTGCATCATTAAGCTCACAGCGGCCCAAAAAGAAATTGTAGGCAATGTGCCAAAGCCCTTAATGAAGAGGATCTCTTTGAATTATCTATGGATGAGGAAGGGATAAAGCCTGAGCCCTGGTATATTTGATCCTCTTTGTGCTCACTGTTAGAGGACTTACAGAGCCAGCCGTACCGGACCTTCTGGAATTGTAATTTATGGAAGCATTAATTTCCCAGCCACACTAAAGCTCTTGGCCTAATAGAGAAAGTGCAGTTATGTGCTATTATTAATTCCTTCAAGTGTTTTCTGAATTCCTACATCTTGGAGTCATGAACTTTTAAAAAATAAGGCTAAGGAGATTTATTTGTAACAATGCTCAGTATTCCCTAAAATCAAGTTATGCAAATTTTGTCTAACTCAGATTTCTTAAATAGCAATGACTTCTTATCACATAATATTAGGGTTATAAGGATGACACAAGAAACCACTGTAAGAGACGTTTTTCTACTGTTGGCGAATTTTGAAACTTTTATCTTCTATATTCTGTAATTTTAAATGGCATTGATCCTTCATCTTCCTCTCCGTTAAATTTTAAGCGATTGCTCTTGTGTGTAGGTTACATGAGGACGTATTTTTATAGCTGTAGTGACATATAATTATCTGGATGTGCTCCATAAGCTATAGAATTCCCTCCCTCCTATCTTGAGAAAGAGAGAAATCAAAGTAGACCCCTGTTGAAATAATTTTGCACAGTTATTTATATTCTAGAATAATCAGGGATTATAGTCTTAAATAATTCAGGTTTTACTATGTTAGAAATCCCAGTTTTACAGGATTACATCCACCTTTCACTTCTGTGGAAACTCAGGGTATTCCAAGAGAGTTTCCCAAAAGACTTCCATACTTAATGAGGAGCACTGGGCACTCACATGTTGCTGCAGCACTTTGCAGGTTGACAGAATTCTAAAACCAAACTCCTGCCAGGGATCTGCACCTGCAGCCAGCACTGGATAGTTCACTCATCTCGGATATCAGCAGGAACTGTTCCTGGGACTCATTTCAGGACATGTATTTAAAGAATGCTGTCCTGCATCTGTTGGGAGATGTCAGTAAGTTGTGAAGATTCTCTGCCACCTTTCCTTCAGGACAAAAATTGAGCAAGCCTCCTGAGCAATCACAGTGTTTGTGATCGGAGGCTGTCTCCATCTGTCCTGGTTGTTACACTCCTGAATGTGACTCACTGACAGTCCCCAAGCCCAGACTGCCCAAAAACTTGGCAGGATAAGGAATTATTCCCAAGCCACTGCTGTATCTGAGCAGAGCATTCACACAAACCCCACCTGGCCCCAGGTGTGCTGCTGCAGGCAGCATCTGAAACTGCTCCTCAGTTCAGAACAGTCTGAAAAATCTGATCACCTCCCTCTAAAATTCCTGCCCCCATCACGTGCAAGCAGTTCAGCAAGTGGAAGTGTGCTGGTATAAATAGAAATGACAGTCAACATGTCTTTCTATTTGCTCCCACAGGTTTTTTTTTTCATTCTGCAAAGCGTCAGCGTCCTTTGGGTGAGCGAGCGAGAATTAGATCACAACTACGTGGTTAAAATTTAATCACTTCCCTACTAGCATAACACACAGACCACATCTTTTATTCACTTTGTTGTCAGTGACATCAGTGTCTGGGATCAGCTGCAGGTGGGAAGGCAGCAGGACACGGGGTTGCTGAGCAATTCCCTCTGCCGGCAGCACGGAGCAGTGCTGGGAATGTCACCCAGCGACTGCCACTGATCCCAAACCACCTCAGCAACAGCAAGGGGAGAAGCACAGCTCCAAGGGTCGGGTCTGTCCATCCAGAGCCTTGGTACACACAACCCAATCCACCTTTTCAGTACTGACTGAGTGTAGATGCCAGTGAGCATCTCCAGAGGGATCTGCAGGAATACATCCTGAAACACTTGGCCATCACTTTGCAGGGCTCCATCCCACTGCCTCAGCCCAAACTGTGCAGATGTGACAGAGTAAGGAATTTCAGGGGCAGAGGGAAAAGCAGGAACAAGAAATAAAATCTTTGTAATAGAGTTTGATGTGTTAATATACTCACAGAAAACTTCTCAGAAGGTTCATGTGAGTAATATGGTATCTAAAGATCTGTAGGGCAGTAGTTTTAATCTGCTGTCAAATCTGTTTGTTAGCTGGTATTTTTACACATCAAGGTGCAACACCTACAACAACGAGGTACAAACTCTCAGTGACAGGCACTCACAGACCAGACAGAGCATCAATGAACACACTGCACACAAACAAGGGGCTCCAGGCACTTGTAAACAGGTACAAAACCTTCCTTGTGCATCTTCTCCACTTGTGCAAGGAGTGTGTGACCAAGCCATGATCCTTGACAAGAAATTTAACCTAATATACACTGCAGAAACGAACACAGTCTTATTTTGTGATGAGAGCTTTGTGAAAAGTTTTCTGTATAATAGCTACATTTATATATCTGATGTTGTGCACATGTGAATGGGAAGATACAGCTAAAACCACAATCATCATCACACAGCTTTCAAACAAGGCAAATCCACTTTCATTTCCATTTCTTGGTATTCCAGCTTCCCTGCCCTTAACCATGATCACAAGAGAACTAAAAGAGAACATTCACTCTTAGAAACGAAACCCAATTCTTTACCTGACAAACTTCATACAGCAACTTGTACTGCTCTTCTGGCTTCTGCAGCGTGCACAGACTGCATCCCATGTTCAGACTCGAGCGGCAGAAGGGGTTTGGTCTGTTGCCCCGAGCAGCCAGAGCGGTGCCCGCGGGCAGCGCGCATCCAGGTGGGGCGGGAGCCGCAGGTGAGCGCAGGTGAGCGGCGGGAGCGGCTCCGCGCTGAGCACCGCGCAGCTCTGCCCGTGCCGGCTCCGAGCGCTCGCTGCTCCCTCCCTCTGCCTCTGCCGGAGCTATATACCGCCGCTCATGCATATTAACCAGCCCTCATTGACTATTCATAGCAGACAGTGATACACAGGCTATAATTGCCAGCTATGACAGCTGAAATTCCTCTAATTAACAGGCAAGTGCTTCAGTAGCAGGCATAATAAAGGACACTAACAATTTTGTAAACCATTTTGTAGCAATTACAAATAAACACGACTGCGTTTTACTACGGTCCCCCAGGATAATTCTTCCCACATTTCAGCAGGCTGGGAGCAGGGTTTGGACGTAAGGCACAATGGAATGAATGTCACGGTACAGAACTCAGTGAAGTTGAATATGCTCAGTAGTATTTATTTCCCTCCTGGACTGTGGTGCTATTTGAGAGCCTCGGTTTTTCAGCAGCAGCTGACTGAACTGGGTGTTTAACAAGCACAACAGAGAAAGGCATCTCTGTCCCTGAAAGCCTCCACAGCCTTAGGACCTGGCTGCAAAGCAGAGATATATGTGAATGTATGTGGATTTAGGGGGAAAAAAAACCAACAAAAAAGAGCATCTTGTATTAATATAGATTAGCTTTAGATTAATATGTATTCTAAGTGAAAAATGGCCATTTATGCTACCAACTCCCATTGTGTATTTGAGTGGTGTAAATGACAGGTTCACATATTATCTGTGATATTAAAAATATAAACTTTATGGGATTATAAAAATACATACAATAAAATCAGTATGGCATTTACGAGGACACAGCACTCGAGTGTGTAGATGTGCATTAAACCTGCACCACAGATGTAAAGGGTAAGACAGCACTGAACTGCCCAATGAGCTAGAAAAGCACTCATAACTCACAGGCTTTATGGATATTTTCCAGTCTGTGAGAAGCACCACCTGTGTTGGGAGGGTGGATTGACTGTCATTTCCCCTGTTGTTTAAGCATTCAGATGGGGGTGCATTTTTATAACCTCACTGCAGCCCATTCTGCCATAAAGAAGAGAAGGTGACACAGCCAGGAGTGAGACCAAGGGTGCCATTGCCACCGCATTGCATGGAGAGATGGATGGATCCTGGGCCCTGGTTATCTAGCTGGTTCTATTTGCTCAGTCAGGTTCTGTGGATCACAAGGGAAATGTTGTGCAAGGACCATCTTTTCTGTCCAACTCTACACAGGTGCTTGCTGTAGGGGTCTTGTAGGATGCTCAGCTCTTGCTGCAATGGCACTGACTCATGGTTTGCATTGAAATGTCCAGTTACTGCAATGCAGCTCAGGCTTTAGTGCAACTTTAGTAAACTGAGACTGACAAGAAGGGGTCCCTTGACTCTGAGGCTTTATTTTGGTAGCAAAATTTGCCTGCCTACAGAAAGGAACAAAGAACAGAAAGAAAGGAGACCTCGTTTCAGTGGTGTCCAGCAACAGGACAAGGGACAATGGGCACAAATTGAAACACAGGAAGTTCTGTCTGAATATGAGAAAAAAATTCTTTATTGTGGGTGTTACAGAACCCTGGAACACCTGTCCAGAGAGTCTGTGAGTCTCCTTCTCTGGGGTTATTCATGCTGTGCAACCCAGTCTGGATGACCCTGCTGTGGCACAGGGGTTGGACTGGATGCTGTGCAGGGGTCCCTTCCAGTCCCACCTGAGACTGGAACCCCTGCCAAGCACCCAGAGCACGTAGGATCTTTATCCCTGAGCTGTGACTGTGCTGCTTCCCTGCTGAGAGAATTGCTGCCATGGGGGCACAAGGTGCAAGGCTGGAGCAAGGCAGAGGCAGCCTGGATGTTTCTGCTGCCCTCAAGGAATGATTCAGGCTACCCCTGGCCAGATATGCCACTCACATACTGTGGCTTTTCCAAAGCTGGTTGACAGCCAGTGACTGTGGATCTTGAACAACTGGAAAATTCTTGCATGAGGGGACTAGTGTTCCCTAAAAGCAGAAAGAGATGATGATGATAAGTGAATTAAATAAAAAAACCTCAGACTCTATGGAAATTGTAAAAAAGTGTATGGCCTTGATTAGATAATTTTTTGGTCATGTAATTTGATTAAGCAACTTAAGGTAAAGCTTCCAAAAACGTTGTCTGTGATTTTGGTTTTCTTCTTAAATAAAATTAAGTTTCTTTTCAAATGCTATATGCCATTTAAATAAATGTTAGTGTTCTGTTCAGGTGGCTGAGGTCAGTCAGGATTTTTTTTTTATTTTATTTAGGAATAGCAGCAGCTGGATCTGCTTAGAAATAAACCAGAAACATGCGGGATATTTAATTTCCAGTTTCAACGGAAACACACCTATTTGTTATTTCCCTATAGCAACGTGATAGACTGCAGGAGATAATGTTTCATCTGATTCAGAGAGATAATCCCTAAGCCAGGCCAGAAGAATGAGCCCAGCAGAAGAATTGTTTTGATGTGTGAGTGGAGGGTCCCATAAATGTGATGTTTGGGATTCTCCAGCAGCAAAGAGCTCACCCTGGTAAATGAGCTGCTCCTGGAGCCAGGCCAGTGCCCATCTCACTGGAGATGTTTCCATTATTGAAACAGAACTTGTATCTCCCCTGTTCATAGACTGGTTTAAGCAGCACTTTGCCAAACTTTAAACATTTGGGTTGCACATTTGTGTCCTGGGCTTTGCCCAGTGCTGATTTCTGCCTTCAATGGTACACTCAAGCTGAAGCTTCAGTCATTTCCAAGAGTGAGATTACAAGGAGGAAGAAAGAAGTTTGCCCATGTTCTGAAATCCTGGATGCTTTCTTTGAGAGGGTTTTAGTATCAACATAATTGAAACAAGAATTTGAAGTTTGGCACCAGGGTGGTTTGCGTTGTCCCTGTGAAATCTGCTAAATTTGGTCAGCTCCTCCTAAGCTGTTGCAATTTGTGTGTTCTCAGCACAAAGTTGGTACAAGCTTCCAGTTTAATTCCTGTGAGACTTTAAAGGAGTTCAGTGAGTGATGGCAGGTCTGAGGAGGCCAGCTCCATTTCCTGTGGCTCTTTGTGGGGTGGCAGGATGGACACCAAGAACAAAGGGATGCTCTGTGTGCTGGACCCATCCGGGCAGGGAGAGTCCCACGAGCTGCTGGGATGGGCTGGATGTTAATTATGTGACTTGTTTGACCATATTGGTTAATATCAACATATTGACCAAGGAAGCCTGGTGCCTTACAGGACCCCTCACCACCACCTGCTGTACCTGGGGCAGGCAGAGCCAGGCTTCCCGTGGCTGTGTCCAGAGCAGGCAGCTCGTTCTGGGACCTGTCATCATGCTAACGACGTGCCATGTGTGGTCTGGCCAGGGCCACAGATAATGAGCTTAACCAAATGGGCGCAGTGGAGGGTTTACATCACGTGTAATGGGAATGTTCGAGTGGTCCCAGCTGAATCTGAGCAATCCAGGCTGAATGGGAAGTCAGCGAGCCAGCTGACTGGGAACAATAGGAAATAGCCTTTGAATACACAAGGTGCCAGCAAGAGCTTTCATTAGCATTTATCTAGATTACTCACTCCCTGACTGCCTGCGTGTGACCGCGGCTGCGAAATCCCCCTTGCCACAATACCTGGCTCCGACTGTCAGACATTTGCTTTTGTGTCCAAAATCTAATTCCCAGGGAACAGAAGAAGGTGGGAAGCAGCCAGACTGCCACCACAAAGGGGAGGGTGCTGCCTGGGAGCTCCTGGACAGACAGGGAGGGAATGCTGGTTTTGCTTTTTGCACTCAGCTTGCAACTCCAAACCTCATATAAATTTTGCCGTTTAAATGTTTGATTTATTCCCTGATGAAGCCTGCCAGGCGCTGGCAGGTAAGGGGAATCCACGGGAGACTGATGCACTTCAGGTGTCCTGCCTGTCTGCACGGGATGGTGAATCAGAATAAAGAGGGAAATGAAGCACTCAGGAGGGACCTGCACCCTGGAGGGGATCATTATTAGGGAACTCAAAGGCTAAAAAGCACTCTCTGCCAGCTTTTCAAGGGTAGGGACTGGCGCTGCCAAGGGTTGGCTCTTGGACAGCAGTTCCCACCAGCAAGAATAAACTCGTGTCCTTTGTGTGAGGAGCAGATGGCACACAGCTCCTGCACAGAGCTGGCCACGCACCAAACCCAGCTCGGGGCTGCAGCTCCTAACGCTGCCTGTGATACCACTGATGGCTTGGCATTGTTTATTTTGTTTCTTTAAATGCAACTTGGCTTTCCTATCTGCACTAACTATTTAACATTGTATTTCTGTACATATACTTAGCGAGTTCTGTTTAAACAAGTGATTCCTATTTATGCAGCAGGGTTAGGGAAGCGTTTGCTTAATGTATCAATACTTTAATTACTTTTCTTGTTTTTACAAATATTTAAGACTTGTGAGAAACAAAAGCTAGGAAAAAGAACAGCTGTGACTTTATAAATAATTCTTGCTTTGGTGTGTTAAATAAACAGAAGTCATGGAACTGTACAGATTATGGTTACCCAGAGCAGTGTGAAAGAGAACTCTGTTACACAACCATTCTTCAAAGTTAAGTATCTGGGATTTTTCAAAGTGTGAGAAGGTGATTTTTAATTATAACCATTGGGTTACCTTTATTAAAGCTCGAGTGCCTCTGCTGGGAATGTGTTCTGTTTCCCTGTGTTTATTTGAAAATGTTCAATAATACAACCCACTGATAGCTGTGAAGCGTTGGGTTCTTAATAATACATGTAATTAGTGTGGATGTAATTTAAAAATACCCTCCTGAAAAGTTCTTTGTTGAATATGTGAAAGCAAACCAGGATTTTCTATGGCATCGTGCAGGCACAATAATTAAATACATAGTCTAAATATAACAGCAAAAAGATCTCAATTCTGGTGGGGTTTTTTTGCATGTGGGCATAGCAATCTGCCTATGCATTGGAAGCTTCAAGACTGAGCCAAAATATTTAAACTAAAACATACCACAAGAGAGGATGTGAAAGCAAATGTAAAACTTTGGCTTTATTCCCATCAGTTAATGCTGAAGTCTTGAGATCCTTATTTGCTCCACTTAGCATCTCTGAAAGAGTTCCAATCCTCAGAAGTAACTTAAATGAAATGATACTTATTGTTAAACTGCTGAAGGAACTGTTCTGTCCTTGAAGCTCTTTAAAAGTCTGATTTGTCTGTAATTTATGCCACTTGGGGAAGGCAGTGAGCATCCCAGCACCACCCCTGCAAGCACTGCAGGGCCAGCAGACACAGCACTATTGGGTTAATTCAGCCTGCCATGAAGCAGAACGATGAGGTCAGAATAGGGTAAATAACTGTTTAATATGCCACTGACACCTTGTGATGGGGAGAACCAGGAGAGCTGACCCAGGGACCAAGGAACCCTCCTCCCCTGGGCTGCCTCTCTGAGTGCTGATTACAGCAGTGCCAAGAGGTCTTGGCCAAAGCTGGAGACAAAAGGTGATCCCTGAACCCGAGGATGCTGCAGCTGGATTTACAGTGATGACACTGTGATGGAAGTGGTGAGATGGTTTGAGCTGCCGAGCCAGAGAATGAACTCATCAAGGAGGGAGTGCTCTTTCACCTGAGCATAACCAGCTCCAAAATCACCATCTGCCAGCTGTGACACTTGCAGCCCAGCAATGCCCAGCTGAGGGAAGGACCTGGAGGCAGATCACTCCTCATCCTTCAGCTCAAATCCCTTTTCCATTCATGGCACAATGGGAGCAGCCACCGCGAAGCACAAAACCAAAAGTACGGAAGGCTGGCAAGGAAATGAGAAAATCTGATTACAGGCTGGATTTGTGTTCTAAAAGCTTCTTGCCTGTTAGCTGAAGCCTCAGCTTCCTCACAAAAAAGCATCTTTGATTTCCTGGTTTTGATGCTGCAGCAGCCAAACTAATCTCTGTAATTTTTTACGGGTTATTTAACTGGACAGCTTCTATTTAAGAAGAATGACAAATTTAAGCTTGCACAAATTGTCACTTTTTACATGGTGGAAGTGCTGTGGTTATTGTTAGCAGTTACAAGAATATACAATAGCAAATTAGGAAGATTTAAAGGAAGAACGTGGCTAATGAAAGTACAGGAGTGTGAGTCAAATGTTAGTTCTACACTTGTGTTTGTAAGGTTCACATGCTCTCAAATATGAAATTACTTACAGAGCATCAATCCCCATTTTGATTTTTGCTGTGAAATATCATTTTAGAGAAACAGTATTGGTAAACACAGGCTGCTCTGAGTGATGGTTATTTCAAAATAAGAACGTTTTCTGTAAAAGTGATAATACACTTTTAATAATCTCAGAGCATGCCAAATGATTCGGTGGGCTTGAATGCTGCATAAAAACTATTGACAGGTACTTCATCTTTATAACTGATAGACATGTGCCCCAAAAGCTAATAAAGTTCATTCTAATACAAACAAGGAAGTAAAATAGTATATCATAGCCTGTGATAGCTTTGGCTCCTGATCATATAACTGTAGCCCAGGGACAAAGAAAATTGAAGTGATTTAGAAAGGTACCCAGTAGGATATATCTGATATTAGGCAGTTTGCTGAAGCAAAACAGTAATGTCAGAGAGATACAAAGGTGTAAAATCCATTTGACTGTGTCCAAGTGCTTCTACTCTCTGACCTTAATGTCTCCAGATGAACTCCCCTTAGGGTCAGCTGGATAATGCTTAATAACCTATGGCCAGAAACTGCCAAGACCTGCTAAGGATCACAGTCCTCACTTTTGTGTTTTAGCTACTGTATTCATATTAAGAATTTTAAGCCATTTCTACTTGAAAAGATATTATCTTTCATTTCTCAGTTTTTACTGCTCCACACTTAACATGAAACAGAGCAAAACAGGAATGCCATCTATGGTTCATTAGGTTTTATATTAACCACCCGATGAAAAGAATATGTGGGAATATTAAGTATTAATGGTAACTGGCAGTCAGAATGAAAGGACTTGCTTATGTGTTTGCCTTTGTTTTCATTTCCAGGTTCAGGTGGACAATGAGGGGTTTGATTGCTAATTCTCAGCTAGAGCTCCTATGCAGGGAAGACCCAGGAGACGAGCAGACCTTCAATGAGACAGGATCGAGTCTTTTAGGAACAAAGGAAATGTAAGTGTTCCTTTCTGTCTTTGAAGTTGGGAAAGATGTGTTTGCACTGAAGGAGATTGGCATTAGCTCCAGAGCTGGTGTGTGAGATTAATTCCACTGTGGGCTCTCAGAGGGGACAGCAGGGACTCTGCTGGGGATTCTGTGCTGCAGCAAAACTACAGCAAAACCTGAGCAGGGGTGTGGGGCAGGAGGAGGGGACAGAGGCAAATGGGGACTCTGGCTGGCTGCAATCCCAGAACCAGGCTGTGCCTGTGCTGGGAAAACCACCTGTGCTCTCCAGCACCACCAGTCTTGAAACTATGGGAGGGTACAGGAGATGGCTCAGGTCCTACCCAGTGCAGATTTCCATTGTTTAGCTCTTGAGACACACCAACAATACACAGAAATATTTGCTTCCCATTTATCCTCTTTGCACTGTAATCTCACAGCCCATGGAATTGCAGTGATGCTGGTTCATGTCTCATTTCATTGTAAAATCAATCCCATTGCAAAAACATTGAGTGGATAAAAGACACTAAGTATTAATGCCTTCTCTGACACAAGAAGGACACTTTTCATGCTTAACTTGGCTCGTCTTGAACAAAGAATTCTGGTTCAATGAGGAAAGTCATAGAAGCATTCAGGCTGGAAAAGACCTCTGAGCACTAATCCCTGTTGGAGGGCACATAACTCCCACTTCTGTTCCTCCTCCAGGTCACATCACCTGGCTTTATCTCCAGTGGCAATGGAAGTGATTTCCACCTGTTATTAGCACTGTATTTCTGGGCAGCCCTGTGAATCAATGTTTGCCTTAATGAAAGACATAAATTACCCACATTGGCTCTTGTGTTGGCCAACTGCATAGAGTTATCCCACAGCTGTACCTCCTCTGCCATTTCTTCCTTTAAAATCCACACTCTGATAAGCAGTATTGATCAGGCAGTATTGAAATGAATACACAGATATAAATATTTGATAAAAGAAAAGGCAAAGTACGCAGGGAATCATAACCCAGAAATGATCATTCCTATCAGGAGACACATTCACTCACTAATCTTGTCATTTCCAGTGAAGCTGCTGGTTTTCCCTAATCCACAATCTGCATTCCACTTTTCCTGCAGACTGATGTTTTCCCTGCATTACTCTGCAGAAACAAATGTCATTGATAAGAATTTTAAAGGCAGAATGGAAGTTAGAATATAAATATTAATTAATGAGTTTGTCTAGCAACAGACAAAATAAGGGGTTGTGTTTCTTTCAAAGTTGTATTGTGTGTCCACAATTTTCATCCTGGTGGCAGCATGAACCTGGGATACAGAACTTGAAAGTTGGTGTGACTGTATTTATTTTAAATATTTTTATGGTTTGGGTTGCAGTTTGACTGCTTTGGGGTATCAGGTATAGATTGGAAATGAGATTTCAAGGACATTTCTTATCCCCTGCCTATCCTTGCTCTCCTCTGTTGTTTCCCCAAATGAGAGGGTTCTGCAGAGTGCTGTGTTTTCTTTTCAAATTATTTGTGTCTGTTTTGACCATGATGATGACAGAAAATTCAGACTGTTTAGGACACAAATATACTGACTGCACATACATATCCAGAGGCACAAGCTCATGGCTGGGGGGAAGAGACTCTGGATTTCTGAGAAATACACCTATGGAAACATTAATTAAGTCACAGATGAGCCCCAGATGATGGGAAGCCTACTTAAAACACTACATTGGTTGCCAGTATGATGATCAACACAATTTTCTGTGCTACTTAAATTTTTTTTTCTGTTTCTTGGCTGTAGTTAGAAGGTTGTAAACTGCCAGGCATGTATTCCCAAGTCTTTGAAATTCAAGTTGCTCTCTGCTTTCTTTGAGTTTCATGTTCTTAGCAGAGGAGAGAAATCACAATAATTACAGCTTAAAATAGTCTCATTTCATGGTGTGGCTAACAAGTGAAACTACAAGTAATGATGTAATCTAACATGTCAAAAAAGAAAATGAAAAGAGGAGACAGAAGGCAGGACGGAGCCAAGGGATGCGATGTGCCATGTCATCTTCTAATTAACCAACTGATCCTTTAAACTGTCAGAATCCATGGCCCAGTGTCTTATTAATATTCATACTGGGCCACGAGAAGCTCTGATTCCAGTCCCAGTGGTTATAGTTAAACAGTAAAAAAAACAAAAAACCAAAAAAACCCAGTATCCAGGGCTGCAGGGGCATCACAGTGACAGGGAAATGAAGGCACCACCCTGCTCCCCAACCCTCTGCTGGGAACCCTCCCAGGGTGCACACTGATTTCTGGATTATTAACAACATCATATATTTAAAAAAATAATTATTATTTTTCTTCTTTCCACATTGTTAATCACTAAGCTCCACGTTGTCAAAGGAAAGAAAGATGCATGGAATGTTCTGCAATTTTTAATTTTGCCCACACCAAAGGAATATGCAGTTAATAAACCCTGGTTGTTTGGAGGAATGGGGGAATTCATTTTGCCATGTAGGATGCAATTCAGGATTGTTTTTGCAGAAATCTGGGGCCCACAAGAAAAATAATCTTCCATAATCTTCTTATAATGCAATTATTCTCTTACATTTCAGCCTGCCAGTCTCTTCCTACTCCCACTAAGCAGTTTCCTGAACCTTGAAGTCTAAGGGAGCAGCTGACATTTGGTTTCTCCATTCATTTTCTGTTTAATTCTTTATGGCAGGACAATGCTTTAAAAAAATAATAAAAATCCTCTCTGCTCTGAATTACATGGACTATTTTGGGGCCCAGTCTGCCACAGACAGGGATGTGCCTGTGTGCAGTAGGAGATGGGGATGAGGAGGTAGTTCAGCACCTTCTGAAGTCAAAAGGAGTTTTGACATCAGCCTTTTGCAATTAATTTCAAGCCCAGACTATTTTGAGGGCAGTTAATCCCGTTTTATACTTGCCATTTCTAGCTGTGCATGGCATAGTAGAAAGCAATATATTATGTAGCCCTTTATAGCAGCATGATCAGTAAAGGAGTAGCTGAGCCATAAATCACATGCTGTACCTCTCAATGAAAAATAATTCAATTGTTGGAATCTCATCAATTGATATCCTTTATTTAATTGATATACTAAAGGAAAAATATCTTGGGTTACCCCCTATTTCTTCTGTTCTTTTCCCTGCCCTTGCCAGTTTCCTCTGGTACAAGTTTTTGCAGTTGGACACAGCACTTAGAGGAAATAAAAGCCATGTTTCCCAGCTCAGCCACCCCCTTGCAGAGCCTGAGAGGGTCCCTGCTCCCAGGAATCAGCTGGGTGAGGAGTGGCATTCCCTGGGAACTGCCCTCCTGATGCTGTGGGCTGGCCCAGCATCCCACCAGGACCATCCCAGCAGATGGATTTTGGGTTCTCACCACAAAGCCCTCTCAGCCCTGGGTCACAGCAGCCCAGTTTTTGGGAGCTGCAATACCTTCCCCTGGTTTTCCATTGGCTGTGGAGCCTGGCTGTGCCCCGGAGCAATTCTGGATATTCTGGGATAGACACCAGAACCAATGCTGTGGAGCTCTTGTCTTCTCCAGCCATGAACACACAAACCTTGGGGCAAGATCTGCATCAAAACATCCACACTGTGCCCATGGAGAGCTGGGCTTTGTCTGGGAGCCACTCAGTGCTTTCTCACCCCCCAAAAAAATTTATCTTCAAGCCAAGTTATCAACCCAAATATTTAGCATCACATATTTAACTTGTTGTTTAAGCTCTATTATGGATGAAAGGCAGGCTCCATTAAAGAAAAAAAATAAAATTAGATACTCCAAAGTGTCTATCAGCTGGGTTAACATCAGGCACTGAACTGCCAGACCACAAATCTTGAATATGTTGACGCTAAATGTCTTCGAGGAGCATATGTTATGGATCAAAGAACACACTGATTAATCCAGCAGAGACAAAAGTCTGTCACTTTGGTCATGGTGCCATGATACCACAGAAGACAGGCCTAAGGAAGCACATGAATAGAAAACAAATGCCAAAGAAAGAAAGGAAAGAGGGAAAAGGAGGTTGCAGTCTAAAATAACAATGTCAAATGCTTTCTCCCATGGATGCAGTTTCTTAATGCATTTCTTATTTTTAAAAAAAATAAAGTTCTCAAGGTTTTGGGACAGATATGATTTTCTGTTTCCCTCCTATCATTTTATTAATGTAATTTTATATTAATTCAAGCAGTCCACAATTTTTCTTGTGAAAGTTGCCTACATGAGGCTGTCTATTTCCATGGGTACATCAATAGGGAACAGGACCCTGGAACCACAGCAATGCATTCCCAGCTAGGCTGTTTTTCTCCAGCAGTTTGTTGGTTTATTTTGCATTTCTGCCAAGCAGTTTAGCAGATCAGTGTCTTGTTCACATGTAGTGTTACTGCAATCCTTCAACTGAGGTGCTAAAGTAGAACACACTCTTCTTAAAATCTACTTGAAAGCAGAGAAACACTTCTTCGTTTTTAGTATTTTAAAGTATTTTTCCATTCAGTATCGCAGACATGAGCACACCCCTGTATCTGGTATGTCTTCCTTAAAGAATGCTTCAGAAAACCTTTCCCAAAACTTACAAAGGAACACTTACTTCAAACATTTTCCCTTTAGTTCCAGTATTTGTTTGAAAGTGTTTCAAACATTTGCTTTCTCTGCATTCATATCTTCCTCCTCACTGTAGCATTTAGGCTTTAATTAGAAAGGGGAAAAAAACCAACTTAGGAAAATGAGACTTTCCTAAATTCAAACTTGAGTACTGAAAATATTTCTCATGCAGGAGCTAGCAAAGTCTGTGAGTTCACAACTGTCTGTAAAGTGGGGGGATCTGCACACAGATTACATTTTCCTGATTTTCTGGCAAGAATGGGATTCCCAGCAGAGCTCCCAGCAGGGTCTGTGGTTGAGCTCTGCTGCAGGGCTCCCACTCCTGGTGTCATTCCTGGTGTTTGAATGCATCCCCTACATTTTGACAAGGTGGCCACCTTCATCATCACAATATCCTGTCCATGCACGTGCAGTTGGCTAAATTAATGTATAATGCATGAACTAGGTTTCTCACAAGTAGTCTATGAGGGCGTATATTAACTATACATGTTTTGTCAATTTTCCATCTCATTTGGGTGCAGATAAGTTATCAGTAATCTCAGACTAGTTATTTGTGTGTGAGCAGCTGTGCATATTTTATGTTGGCTTTATGCAGCTACTTACACCATGGTACCTAGCAGGCATGTCAGGAAGTACATCCACCCTCAGTTTTACCTGATTTTATTGCAAAGGGAAGCCATGGGTTTTCTGAAGGAATAACCATGGCTGTGTCCAGAAGATTCCTTTAACAAGCCACTGCTTGGCTGTGTTTGTCCTCAGCTTGCTTTTCTGCATAATTTAAAAGGCAGCTGTCACAGCTACCTGCTGTCCTGCCTGAAACCTGGACAGAGTGAAATAAACCTGACATTTGTACAGTCCTAAAGAAACCCCACACTGGGCCCAGCCCTCTCCATGAGCCTCCCTGATCCCATTCCCAGCAGCCAGGCTGGGATATGTGGAAAAACAACAGGGACAACTCATCACATCACATTACACTGCCACAATGAGCAGCCTTCCCTCAGACAAAGAGTTAAAGTTAATTGCATGGTAAAGACCATGAGATCAGAATCCTGGGACTCAGGAACTGATTTATGCACTGCAAATGTGTATATCCTTTGCAGAAAAGGCCATTTCCTGTTTAAAAATGTAAAAATACTTGATTAAACTCTGCGGTTCCCAAACCAAACACATTACACTCTTTAGTCCATTAAAACTCTGCCAGCCCCTTACTTATCGTGCTGTGATGGATTGATTGTGTTTAATCTCTCCTCCTTGTGAAGTTGTTTTCATTTCCTGCAGCCCTGTGCCCTCCCAGCACCAACACACCAGCAGTGCATTCACTGGCCGCCAGCAGAGCTGATTATAAAAATCTATTGTCACTGGGACAATGTTTATATGAAAACAGCCACCTTTTATGAGTCATTATTATTATTGTTATTATTGTCACAAACCCAGATGGAAGCTGGAGCAGGATGGCAATAAGGACACCTGAGCACTGAAAATTCTTATCTTCTACATTAAATTAAGTCAGTGTCAGAGGTCTGATACATTCGAGGGATGCTGCACTATATTACTCTACAAAAAGCTCTTTTTAGCTGAAGCTGAACACAGAGTAAACATTTTTCTTAAAGGGAAAAAAAAAAAAAGGTGGATCTTGACCTTTCCTCTAAGTGTCCAATAATAGTTTGCTATTTACCAAGAAACAAAGGTAAATACTATTAGTGGAGCAACCTTCCCTGCTGTATTAGAAATGCACATGGGCACCAGTGCTGTCAGACCTTTTCTTTCTCACACCTACTCAGGGACTTTTTGTACAGCTGAGACTCTCTTAGAAGTGTTAATCAGGCTGGTTCAAGGAATTTATGAAATAGAAACTCTCACCAAGTTGGAGCACAGTGCAAAGCCCTGGTGTACAATATTGGTGTCATAGATAATTAATTTCCTTAAAGATCAAGTTCAGGAATCTTTTTCTGTGGAGTTCCTGAGCCATTGCTCATTTCATGGTTTAGGGCTCTGTTTATCCTGAGGTTGGTGAACACATACAAGCTTCTTCAAGCTCTTTTCCAGGTCTGTGCTTCTAAATTATTTCCTTTCTCTTTCCCACTTGCACATGTAAAAATACAAAGTGTAACAGCACAAAAAATGCTAAACTGCAGTATTCATAAGTTCATTGCATTTCAAAAGAATGGAGTAATTTTTCAAAAATAGTGTGTGTTCTTGAACTGTGCAATACAGATCAAGTTTATTGTAGACTATTTTATATTGAGAAGAGAAACTCTCTGCTTGGTGTTTGTTTTCACTTAAAAAGTTCTCAGTAGTGTCCACCCTAATTTTCCTCATACCCCCTTGTGTATGAATTCTGTTGTGAACTTTCTCCAACAAACTTGGGCAAATGTGATGGAGAGTTACAGACTCCATAGTTCAAGGAACACTAAGGCTGCTGCTTTTTCATTTCTCTTAAGCACAGAGATCTAGCTAAAACTCAGGATTTGCATTAGTGCTTTTTCAATTCAGTGTGGTGATGAGGAGGCAGAATTAATGGGATGGCTTCTGAATCATTGCATGCAATCTGAACGTGTGGTTCAGACATCAAGAACAGCAGTAAAGAAGAAGGGAAGAATTACTGTTCTTCCAACAAAAACACATGGCTTCTGAGTGGTGGGAGGCAAGAATTGCTGTTATAAAATATAATGCAGCCAGGAATTTCCAAAAGGTGGCATGTTGGGATTTTTAAATGCCTAACATCAATTTAATTCAAAATGATGCCCCAATGGAAGTGGGATTATTTTATCTGCTAACTTATGTCCAGGAATCTAAAAAGCCTTGACTCATCAGTCAGGAACAGTTAACATTACACCTTTCAGCTCTTCAGTAAGTCATTTTTCAGATCAGTCTGACTGTGTGGCTTTTAAAACTGACCATTTGCTGGAGCAAGTGGAGCAACAGGAAGAAATGGTGTGAATTTTTTCCTGCTGCTGTGGATATAGCCTTTTGGTTGCTCTGGTAATTACTTGGATCAGACCACAGCACTTGTGTGATTAGCCTGCAAACTTTGCTCTGACCTGGAAGAGAAAAGATGAATCTTTTTAATCTTTCCAAGTGTCACAGCACCCCCTGGCATTGTGCTCTTGGTCAGGGGGGTAATTTCTTAAGTTGCATGTTTGGGGTTAAAGTCTTGCTCTTGAGTTGCAATATGTGACTAGGGTTTAAGTAACTGTTATGTGTGATTAAGAGTAATTCTGAGCAATTAAAGAAAACAGTTCATTTGTGGCAGGTGGCAGAAAGCTAAAGAAGATAATTACTCTTTTTAGCCATCTGTGTTAAGTGCCATTAGCAGAATTAAACTGGGATTCGCCACTTTGAAATTTGAGGCAAAGTTCTTCTCCCTTAACTACATAATATAATATTGTCTGAAGTCTAATCACAAAAAAAAAGAGAGTAATTTCACCCTGCTTGCCATGAGGTGCCTATTTGTTAATTTTGTTAAAAATGTTGGCACTCCAAGATATGATAAATTGGACAACTGCTTGTACTAAATGTCTTTGGATTATTTGTTGGCTCTGAAAAGCTGTTCAACTTTGAGTGAGTTTATCCTGAAAAGCCCTGATCTGCAGCAATGAACTTCTGCTGAAAAGGAGAAACCTTTCTCCCCTCCTGCCAGGTGTATTCTGACATACCCCACTGCCCTTCCCAGCTCTGAGGAGCCCTGTGCAGGGATCAGGCAGTGAGCAGTTCCAGGAATATGAGCTGGGATGTGGAAAATCCACATCACCAAAGCCAAAAAGGCAGCAGGGGAAACCTTTGCAGGAGGAATGAGCACACAGTGCAGGAATCCCTGTCAGCTCTGGGAGCCTGCAGGGAGCACAAACCAATCCCTTCCCTCCCCAGCTGTGTGATGATAGCACCCAGCACTGCTGGAAATGAAAAGGACAATCCTGGAAAAGCAGTCATCTCTGCAAGTCTGGAATTTTTTCCAATTTCTCTGTTTTCTGGTGATTATAAGGAGGCTGAGTTTCATCACTACAGGACCTGGCTCATGTTTTACCTTCTGGTATTTAGCAGTTGTGTCTGCTCTGTACTTTCACTATGGATATCAGGATTCTGTAAAATTCATGTCATGCTGTAACTACACACAGACTCACTCACTGTATTAAGGTTACACTGGAAAAATTGCAAATTTTTCCAAATACTAATGGAGCTTTTAATTATAGAAGTTCTTGAGCTTGGGATTTTTACAGTAAACTTTAATCATCAGTAGGAGATTTCATGTTCACAAGATGATCCCAGCTAATTAATGAATCTTTCTTACTGATTAATACCAACTGCATTTCATTTTAAAATGGATGGATTAGGTTAAGGGAATTTTATCAGACTTTAATGACTGTAATGACCAATTATAAATTTAAGGGTATATTAGGATTCCTCTCTTGTGTGAAACACTTTACAATAGCATTTTTTCATAACCTGAAGCCGTGTTTATTGGCAGCACTTGTGTAATTCTGTGCCAAAATTAGTCTTTAGCAAGGATAGGAGCAGGACACCTACAAGGACATGAAACAGGGCTGGGCTCACAAGGTGCTGCTCTCTGAAGGAAGCACAGGACAGGGATCTGAGATGGTCTTTAAATAAGGAAGGGGCTCACAACCTGAACCTCAGTGATGTAACACATGTGTAAGAACTGAAGGACTGAGGATGAGAGCCCCAAACCTCATTTATCTCCTAAGAGCACTAAGAGAAGGCTTCAGGGCTTTCTGGTGCTTCTGGAGCAGCATCTCCAGCTACAGCAGAGGTTTTGATCCTTTCCATTTGCAGCTTTTCCCATTTTCAAATCTTCTTGATATGAAGAGAGTTCTGGGTGATTTGTGTTCTGGGCAAACTTGGATTAACAAAGCTGCTTTTTGTTGTCAATAAGTACTACACTTGTCTTAGCATAACATTAAAATGGAAATGCAGATAAAGACACACAAAGTCATCCAAGATTCCTTCAGACGTCCATGCACCTGCCAGGTGGGATGCAGGGCTCAGGAGGACCTGCAGTATCCTGAGGTCAGTCCTGACATTCCCCAGTGCCTAAAATGCCACTGAACTTAGATGCTGAGGCAGCAAAATCCCATTTCTGGCATGGTGTGAATGCTCCTGCCAAGCTGGTCAGGCTGCTGGAACAGGCTGAGTTGTAGCTACATCCAGATGAATCAAATAGACATTTACACAGATTAGATGTTATTCTGTATAAGGTTTCTCACTCTGTTTATTGTGCTTTGGTCTGTAAGTCACTGCACTGTTCCTTTAGCTGGTGGGATGTCTTTGTTTGAAATAAAAACAATGTTTGCTATGGAGGCAATATGAGCATGCTGAATTCTAATGAGTAGGTTTAGGTTAAATATACAGGACAGTTATTCAAATCTCCTCTGTGAACCAGACATGCTGGGAGTGATGTTGCTAAGCCAGCTCTGCTGTGGAGCTGTGTGTCCTTCCCAGATACTTCTCCCTTCATTATTTCCTTCCTGAGCTGTGTTCTGGGACTGGTACAAAAGAAAGGAGTGGGAGGCAGAGATTGTGCAGGAGAACAAAAGCCCTTCAAATAACTCTTTTAGACACTTTTCACACTTTAATTGAATAAATTGTACAGAAAATCCTATGTCTGTGGTATACAACTCCCCAGGTGCTCTCAGCTACCATATCCACAGCTGCTTATATTCAAACTAGCTAATTTAATACACTTTTATCTGTATATATTGTACAGTGTCTCTTAAAATCAAATGGCTGTGAATTTTGACTTGGAACAAAGCAAACACCCTGTGAAGGGACACTGTCTCCCTTCTTGGATGCTGCTGTTCATCTCTGGGTATCTGAGCACAGTTAAAAAAATCCCTTTATGCTGATGCATAAACTCTGTTTTCAACCACTGTGTAATGTCACTAACATGACATCCATGCACAAAAAAATGTATGGCTCATGGCAGTTGGCAAATCAGCTCCTGCCTGGTGCTCCCCAAGGGGAGGGATTCATGCATGAGGCTGCCAAAAGAAGGGTCATGATTCAGTTTGGCAGGAGCATAGCCTGGACACATTTTCTTTTAATTGCTCCTTGTCATGTGAGATGTGGTCCTGGGTGACACCGTGGCAAGAGCAATACAGAAAATAAATGCTCACTATCTCATCCATGCCAGAATCTCTAAATGCTCTGTTTATTTTGCCAGTGATCGTTAAAGAAATAATAATTAGTGTTTCATTTTCTCCCACCTTTTTTTCCCCCCACACTTCTGAGTGATGCAGGAGTCAACATAAAGGAATAACAGTGCATTAAACCATTTTTCTGGCTGGTTTCTAATATTACAGTCAAACTGCTCCTGCCTCACTTTGTAACTTCATCAGCACAGGGAAAACAGGCTAAAGATAATCCTTAAGTGTCCCTGTAAATCCTGATGGCCAGGGAGGTCCTGCAGGTCCTTCACAGCAGGGAGTGCTGTAATTGTCAGCTCCACATCCCTGCCCTGAAGAGCTGCTCTGTGCTGAAGGCAGGGAAAGAAATGTGAACAAGATTTTACAAATCTGGCATATGGCAGAGCAACTGCAGGGGCTGGAAGTGGCTCAGCAGCTCAAAGTGCAGGGAAGAACATCCTTCTGAACACGATGAGACTCCTGCACCTGGGCACCCTGCACAGCAGGGTGGGTTTATGGAGGGGCACTTTGAGAACTGGGGAGGAGGGAACTGCCCCTGCTCCAGAGTGAACTTGCTGGAGATGAGCAACATTACAGGGAGGGATGGGAATGGGTTTTTTTGTATTAAAACATGACTGAGGTACATTCCCATTGTGCCTCCTATGGTTTGCACATTGTTGCTGTCCTCTTACAGTCCCTTTTCTGGGCTCAGGTCTCACAAAATGATATAAACTGACCGGGAGGGACTGCAGAAACTCCACTGCCATCACTGAACCCCCGGGTACAGAAGTGTCCTGGTCTGTTTGATGTGAGAAGCTCCAGCCCAGGGCACAACTTGTGGCAGCAGCAGGGACAGAGCACAGACAGTGACCCAAAAAGTCACCCAGCAGAGCCAGACCACCCTGGCTTTCCAGCTGATCCTTGAGAGGCACCAGGAGGAAGGTCTTTGTCCCACTTGTCCCCAGTAAGCTCCTTGTGCAATTACCATCAAGAGTGTGTCAAGTGTTTGAAGGAGTTGGCCATTTAATTGCATGAAAGCAAAGGTTTAACCACAAAAGCTGCCAGGCACTCCCACAATTCTCATTTATCAGCCAAACAGAATGTCCTAGGGTTATGTATTCATCAAATGGTTATTGATTTAAGCTTTGGGCATTTTATAAGATTAGAAATTATTACTTGTGATTTAAACAGTGTTTAGAGGACAAAAATCAAATATAAACCAGTGTGTTTATAAAATGACAGGCTTTTATAAAATTGCACAACAGAAATATTGTAGAATAGGAGCCTTCTTCCAGTGCCTTGAAACTAAAGAATGGTCTCCATACACAATTAGCCAAGTATTAAAAATACAGTGGGCTCATTTTTCATGTCAAGGATGCTCTTCCCTGTGACTCTGTTCAGAGATTAGAGAGTATCAGGTACTCTGAAAATCTCTGGAATTAATGTGAGAACACAGGAACATGAAAGGCTTCTCCTGCTTCTTCCTCTTTTGTTCTAACAGTCTAATTAGTGAGAAACACCTAAAAAAAAAAAAAGACAGAACTCCTTTGGTTTTCATTTGCAATGCAGACAGCAGTGATGGGTTGGGTATTTGGACTCCACTGGAAGTGGTGGCTGGTCCCTCAGGAGAGGTGCTGGTGGATCATGAGGGAATTCCTCCCCCCAGAGCCAGGCAAGGATCACCCCACACACAGCAGCTCGTGGTGTCACAGAAATGCTGAGCTCCTGGTAAGCTCTGTCCAGGGTGCAGATCCAAATAAATAAATAAATCACCTGCTGAACTCTGCCTCTGAAACAGCTTCATCACATCAAATGGATCCTGCTCTGGGTGTGGAGCTGGTCTGGGCAGGGCTCAGCGGGGACACTGCAGCTGCTGAGGATGAGCCCACCCAAAACAGGGTGTCCCTGCCTCAAACCCCACTCCAGAGGGGCACAGTGAAAATAATTCCCTTCTGGGATTCCCTCCTTCCCAGCCCTTCTGGAAGCTCACTGAAGGCTGTGTTTATACACACAAAAACTATTATCATTCAGTGTTTTCCCCTGGCCTGGCAGGTGTGGGTTTGCTCCCAGGTGAAAGGTGTTTTCAGTGCAGGGCATTTCTCCCAGCAATTTGTCTGTGTCTAAAGAGCCCAGGGCAGGGGGAGACATTTACTTAAAGAATCTTTAGACTGCTTTAAGCAGGCCTTTGGGACCTCCCTGGTGCTCAGCCTATAGCATGGCCTTCTGTAGCATTTCTCTGTGCTATTTCCTTTAATTGACTAACCCCAACTCTGGCTGTTCAAAATCACTTTAACCCAAACATGCCCCCGCTCTGAAGCGCCTAATGACCTTCCCCTGGCCCTAAACACATATGCTGAGACAATGCAAACATCATTTGGAAGATGAGTAAATTCAATAACCCAATTACCAGTGCACCAAAATACCATTTATCAAAGCCTGGCCCCAGCAGTTCAGATCTTTAGCTCTCCCTGTTTCGATGGCCCAGCGTTTGGGTGAAAGTAACTAATCGATTTAGGAATGATTAAATAGAAATTTGTAACACTTGGCATTATTAAACCTTCAATCTTCATTACAACTGCTTAACAATTACATCATGGCTGTGTAAAATACATTAACAGTAGCTGGAAACAATCTCCTCATAAATAAAGACAGCAAAGGTATTAGGCTAGCATTCAATAGGAAGTCTAATAAAAATACATATATTGTGGTATTATTAGTAGGTTGTAAATTCTGAACTTTGGAGGCACTTCAAGACTGAAAAATTTAAAAAGCCCAATGAGAATCCCCCAGCTGGTATCTAACATTGAACTCATTTATTTTAAAAGGTCTAATTTAGTGGCAGAACCAGCAGCCTGAGGGCTAGAGCTGAACAACAGGTCACCCTCCATCCTCCTCAAATAGAAGAATACTTTAAGGCAGCCCAAACTCCACATTCTCATCCTCTGCCTCAAGTTCAGGGAGTTTTTACTTCCACCTTTTCCTTTAGACATGCACGAGAGGGTCCCCTTTTCTTCTTTCAGCACCAAAACATTCAATGTTTTATATAATTTTAAAGTTTTAAAAATAATTTTCAAAGTACTTTTTTTTTTTTTTTTTTTTTTTTTAACTGCATTTTCCTACCATCTTTATCAAAGCTTTACTTTCCCGTGAACATCCAAACTGAGCAGACCATTTACTCATGTTGGAAGCTTCACTTATTGCTAAAAGAAATCGCAGCATTAAAAAAAAATCATCCAGGCTAGCTATGACACAGATACATTTGGTCTGTGGATCACTTATCTAAAATATATGTTTATGTCCTAACACTTGGATGCTAATACAGCAGATCTCACAGTGAAGTATTTGCCTCATTGAAATTCAGTATTTACATTAACTTTTGTGTACTGAATTCGCCCTAGACCAGCTCCTTCCATAATGACAGATACATTATTCCAGTAAAATGTTTGGATTTAGAATATGTCCACAGAGTATTTAGAAAAAATACAGGATATTTTGAACAGTTAAAGTGAAGTTTGGTATGAGCTGTCACTAAATGCATCTCAGTCATGAATGTGAAATACATAAAGCACTTTTCCCAGGCAGAGCAACGTGTGTTCCACGGATGTTTAGTGCACAACAGGGCTGTTATTAAACTTCACAAATCTGATTTTGGGAAGTTCTGCTCCTCTTACCAGCCAGTTCTGATAATCAGCAGTGAAGTCACACATGTTAACTGTAACAATATTAAACCATGGATTGATTGTGGTCTGGGAACTGGGAAAGGTGTTTTATCTCAAGGCTACTGCTTCATTTATCCCAGGTCAGCTGAAATTTGTTCCAGCTGAGTGAGCGTCACTGTCCCATGGGAAGGAGCTGGGTGGGCCTGGATCAGGATCTGGGGAACCTCATTAAAATCCTACAGCAATCCCTAAAACACAGCCAGGATGCTAAAAAATAGAGTATTACCCTATTGATCCAAACCAACAGGCTTACAAGTCCTATTGAAGTAACGGGGGAGGAAGTTTGTTTTGTTTCTGGCTCTCACATCCCACAGTGTTTCTCTAAAAACAGAGCTTGCCCTTAAAAGGCAAGGAAAGCTGATGACTGCTGCAGAGGGATGAAGCACATTTCCACACCCACAGCTTTAAAAGCCAAGCCCCAGAGTGTCTGAAGTCAACAGAAGGATTTCTGCAGGCTTCAAACCCTTTCACATCAGGCTCTGGGGAGCACACGTGTCCCGTGGGAACCTGAGGAAAGTATCAAAGAGACCCGAAATTCAGATGCTTCCAGTTAAGTTTATTTAATGACCACACCACACTGCATCAGGGATTATCTCTGTGACTGATATAAATGTAATTTGTGTAGGGCAGGGCTAACGTCACCAGTGCCCCAGCCCAGGCAGATCACATCCCATCTCAATCCCTGGTGTGACAAAGTCTGTTTTCATTATTTTTCAAAATAAGATCTTTACCAGAAAATGTAAAATATGCCTTAACTTTGGATAGCCTAATGAGGTGTATTTGCATTAACTCCTCAGGCTTGAATATAAATTTAGGATTCTGTTGGTGGTCTGAACTAATTCCCACATCACTGTCTGTAGTCCAGAGGTTTTGAATCCTGTTGATGCAAACAGGTATTTCTAGGCTAATTATCGAAGACTGATCCTGTATTCCATGTACAAATAAACTATTTAGGTCACACACTTGTGCTTTGCATCCACCTTCGTACATGAGGCTTGTATCTGAAATTCTGAATCTTTATTTTGACTAAAATATTTAGCAGATGTTATAAATCCCAGAAAATCACAGCATCAGGAATTCAGGCATTGAAAACAGGCAGTGAGGAGCAGACAGCTCCTTTTAAATGAAGACAGCAAAGGTGCTGCAGCCAGGATTGAAGAATTAAAGCTGAGCCCAGTCCCAAAGCCTGTGACAATGTTTGTTATTTAACCTCTGACTGAAGGTTCTCTGACACCAAGCCGTGTCTACTCGGACCTTCCTTCAGCCCCAGGATGTTGGAGCTTGGACAGACAGCTGAGCTTGGTTAGGACTGACAATGACTGGGCATCTTTTCAAATGTTTGACTCTGCTGAGCTTAGTTTAGCTTTTGCAGACAGTTTTAAGAGCTGCCACTGACGTAGATCCCGCTGAGCTCTGCGCTGCAAGAGCTGCAGGGGAACGGGGGAATCCTGCACCAGGCATGGCCAGGGACTGAGCAGCTCGCAGGACATCCTCCTTCCTGCTCCTTGTGAGAAAAACACTCTGAAATGGTTCCTGAAACAGCCACACATCCCAGGGTACGGCTGTAAGGAGCAACTTCAGGGTGAAGCCCACAGGCATGGGGAGACTGGGAACTCAAGCACAGTAAAGATGTTTGAGTTCAGCTCTCTGCACTTCCCCCTGGTAGTTCTTCTGTTTTTGTTTATTTATGGAGAAATAAGGAGTATAATGGGGAACAGTAAAGCTAATCAAAAACATTTCAGCTGGGTGTGTTTGAGTTGGCAGCACAATAATAACTGTAATAATCTCACAGCAGCACTGGGTGTCTCAGAGAACGAATCCAGCCTTCACTCATAAATGTCCAAGTGTTTATGGAGGAGGATAAATCCATTCCCTGAGTTCACCAGCTGCTGCTGAGCAAGTTATCACCATTGTGTTTGAGGTTTTCTCTAGGTGTTGCTGGGGAGCTGTGCCTTGCCAGACATCTAAATCACCCAGTGCTGGCTGCAAACACCACCCAAGTGTCACCTGAATACCTGACTCTGCTTCTGCTTGGTAAAAACCTGCACAGCCTCTGGTGTCAGCCTGGTGTCTGGGAGATGTTGGCACAGATATCCTGATTATTTTGGCATCAAGTGTCACCTCTGTGCTGAGCCTGCTCTGTGCTGCTGTGACTCTCTGGATTGAGAGGGATGCTCGTGGGTACAGCAGGTGTAGATGGAGAGACCCATTGCCATGGGATTCCCCAATCAGTCCAACAGTCAAATTAACAAACTGATAAGAACAATTCTTTTCCTTCCAATTCTCTCCTGTTTCTCCCTTATGAATGTGTAAGGTTGGCTCTCTAGGGCATCAATCTCCATGCCCATCTCATTCATTTGCTAGAGCCTAAATACTGATTGTTCTTACAGAACATATAGCTCAAATAGACTCCTTCATTCATGCTTAAAGTTCTGAGGACTTAATCTTCAAAGCTGTAACTAAATGAAAAAAATCCCAGAGTAACCAGGTGAATTTTTTAAAGAGCAATCCCAGTTCTCAAATATAATTTTTCTGTTGGTATCTTTGTCATTCTCAAACTCAGATTTCTAAAGCTGAATTACAACCTATGAAAAATGCAGTTACTGATGAGGTAACTCCATACTTGTATTGGTGCAAATGATACCATTCCAACACAATAATCAAATGAGTTTCTCATAAACTCTCCTGTAATCCAATAAAGTAACAGCCTTTGTTATAGAACCTTTATCAATCTCAATCTGTAATATTTGCATACATATCACAGGGCATGAAAGGGACCTGGAACAACTGACAAGCAAACTGAGATAAATGACAAATAACCATCATTATGGAAAAAAAAAAAAAAAAAAAAGCAAAAGGCAGCATTATGTAGAAACTTTATCAAGTAATTAATGATCTATCTGGGAATAATTATATGTGACTCACCACTCCCATTTTCTTAAGTGAATTTAAAAGCTATTAAATATCCCCTCAACAATAACCAGCATGTGAGACGCAGCTTTGCCTCTTTTGTCCACAAAATTTTATCTTAATCAGGGAATATGGAGGGTGTTGAGGAAGAGCAGGGGGTGGATACAGCTGCCAGGTAGTGAGGGATGTGTGTCCCTGAGAAGGGGAGGCAGAACCTTCGTGTTATCAGTGGGATGTTACCTACAGGGTATGGGGTGAACTTACGGCTGCATCTTTTTCTGGCTGGTACAAGATGGGCCCAGTGAACACTGTGGCATTTCTGGAGTGCAAAGCCAGGCTGGGAGCAGGATGTTCCCTGGTCAGGGATCCCAGAGGGCAGAAAGCTCTGAGGGGGATTGAAGGCAGAAGATGCTTCATGCACGAGCAGTGAAGTCTCAGTGTCACACTGTGATGCTCCTTGTTAGGGGAATAAACACAAGTGATGATGATGTGACCATGAGGACCCAAACTGGGCTGAATCAAACCCAGTGAGGGTCACAAGCTCATCAGGAGAGATAAAAAATGCATTTTCAGCCCTTTTCATGTGCAAAAGGTTGAGGTGTTACTCAAGGCTGTGGACAGTGTGGGTTTGAGGTCAGCACTGCACAGAGGTTTGCTCTGACTGCCCTAGAGACTCTGAGATTATTATGAAAGTTATTTGCTGCACTATTTTAAAAATAAAGCAATTCAACTACTTTTATTGCCATCATGGGGATAGGGATGGAAGGAGCCCCCCACCAGACTGCACTGCTCAGGGTGGGTGACTGGAGCAAGGAGAATTTTGCTTTTGGAGCTTGGCTTAGGCAGAAGGGAGGTGCTGAAATGCTTGGAGTGGTGATGGCTTTGTGAAAAAAGAGAATTTAGGGCTCTGGGGATTTTTAAATGGAACTAAAAAAAACTGAACCATTTCTATTGGACCAAATTTTGTATCAAGTCCTGTATCAGTTCTACTTCTTCACCATGTTTTATGATGAGATTATTTGGTCTTTATTTTATCCCATTTATCTACCTTAACTGTAACTTTTCTGGGCAAAGTTGATAGAGGTATGCAGGAAAAAATCTGTGTTCAGCTGCATTCTCTCCTCATGCACAAAGAATGCAGCACAACTCACATGCACAGACACCAAAGTTTTGCTCCTCATCAAACAAAACTTTCTCTTACAGTATGCAGATGTTTCAGTTCATGAATACAGCTGGGTTTTCTTCTAAAGCTAAAATTTGCTTTAAAATTGTACAGAAATTTCACTCTGAGTCTACTTTAATGCATTTCACATACAAGCTAAATATCCCAGAAAAAAAATAAATAATCAGAACATCAGCAACCTTTAAATCCTATTTCAAAAGACACAGTCTTTGCCATTAATTCTTCTTCTTTTCACCCACAAACGATATTATGCAAACTTGTAAGTACATGAGATAGTTTATTGCCATTATTGGTGTTCTGTATGAGTGCTAATGACCTTGCATAAAGCAGACATAAATTATTTTCACATATCATCCCTCGAGTAGCTTTATGGAAAATGCACAGAGTGATTGTGTACCCAGCTCTTCAATTAAATGCCAGAGAAAAAGTGACTTTGGTATGGTTTTGCCATTTGATTTCATGGGATGATCCCATTCCCCAAAGTGAGAGTAACCTACTTTTATGCTAAAGGGCAGTGGTTTGAAGGACCAAATCAAAAATCTGTGCCTATTGTAGCTAGCATTTAATTTCAAGTCAATTAAATTGCAATCTGACTGGGGAGACATGTATTTTAAATATTCAAATGCACGAATTCAAAGACAATATTTTCATCTGAAAGGGAGAAAAATGAATACTTCTTGTGCAAAATTTGAAATTCTGTATCAAACCACAGGCCACGTTCACTTTGGACTTTTCACAGATATGAGATATGCAGGAAATAAATGTTTAAAAATGTGAGTTGGTTTGATGTGGACAAGCTGCCAGCAATGTGACAGACACACACCTACTGAGTTTTGTAGTTATTTCCAAGCCAATGTGCATAATGAGGGAGAGTTTTACACAGGCACTCTGCATGATAAAATTAAAACAGATAAATCTGTAAATGTGTCTGTTTGTGGAGGGATCAGGTTTTACTGCAACTTTTGGATCCAGATGTGAATTTTGGAGCTGGAGCATTCCCAGCTGCCGTCCTGGCTTTGACCATTTGCTGTCCTCTCACTTGAGTGCTTGATTTAAAACTGGCTTCAACAGCACACCTGATGTTCCCAGAGAAGCCTTCTGGAACTAACCTGCTGTGCTTAAAGGATTCTCAAACAACACAATGGAGGAACATGTGTGCATCCTGTTTGTGTAACTTCAGCTTCCTCAGGTGCTCCTGGATTAAATTCTCCCATCTTCAGCAGTTTTTCTCAAAAAACAAAAACCCAACAAAAAACCAAAACCAAAACAAAAAAAAAACAAAACAAAAAAAAACCCCAAACTCCCCCTGAGATATTTTACCCTGAGTCATAAATATGTAACAACTTGATATATATTACTTCAACTTTTTTATATCTCAGGATCAATATGAAACATGGGAAAATAGTTGCAACAGATTTTTCTTTTTGTGCACTAGGCAGCATATCCTGGCATCTGCTCACAGGAAAGTTGGTTTTTCCTTTAAAGAACTCCTCTTTTGTCCTCTTAGTTTGAAGGAGAGCAGCCTTCTTCTGGGAAATAACACCTGAGCTGACAAGAAGCATTGTGCAAGCAGCTTGTGAGCTTCACTAGCTCAAGCTGCTGCTTGTGACAAGGTGGAATTGCAGCCAGTGCTGCTCCTGGCCTGGGACTGGTGCATGGATGGACTCCAAGCAGGGCAGCTCTTCCTGCAAACCCCATTTCCCAGAGACAGCCCAGCTCCAGCAGACAGACACACCATGTGGGCTTGGAGCAATTCCCCAGTCCTGCTGCCTTGGCCAGTTCAGCCTGGCACAATGGCTCACTGTGCTCCTGTGCCAGCCAAGAAATGCACACTGAATTGCATCATAAGGAAAATAAAACTGGGATTATTTAATTTGACGTCGATTTCTCCTGGATTCGTAGCTCAGCGCAGTGACTGAGCACCTCCCCCAAGCCTGGGCTTTTTCTGGGTGTGAGGAATAAAATCACAGGCTGGAAGAGCCTCTCCCTTTCTTGTTGCCCAGCACAGAGGGAAAATATGGAGAATTGTTATCTTTGGCCTCCGTACGAGGCTGTGAAAGTGATGCATACAAAATACGTGTTGACAGAAAGCTGAAGTGCCCTGCTCTTTTCTTTTTGATCATCTTCACTTTAAATAGCTCTGACTCCATGTAATTCTTCCTTTCCATCTAATTTGCGGGTTGAAGAAGTGAAAACAACTGTTTCCAAAGATAAACTCAAGGAATTAAAATTATATTGTACTTTAGTTCCTTGCTCCTATGCTGGTAAATTAATTCATAAGTGGAACTATTAATACTTATGATGAAAATACATCCTATAATTGCACTGCTTAATAGATAAAGAACCATGAGGAAGACAAAGCAAAAAAAATGAATTAAAGAAAATTAGTGTTTTCATTTTGGGCACGAAGTTTTGAGTTGCAAATGAAGATAAGAAAATGAACCACATTTCCTGTTTATGTTACTGAGATTCTCATTAAGGTGTCTCCTCTTTGACCTATGTTGTTATGAGAAAGAAGCTAAGGCAAGCAAGCTTATCCTAATGAGAGGCAAGAATATCCCTGCTTTTGCACAATTAGAATAAATGTACTGGGGAGCCAGATGGGGCCTTTAAAATTTTCCACAATTATTTGCCTGCTGCAGATAATGGCAAAGACCTCATTGGCTATGTTAAGGCAACACTTAAATGAACAGATTAGCAAATTTTGGGGTTTTAGCTTTGTTTTTCCTCCTTTTGTTGTGTTTTGGTGTTTGGGGAGTTCTGGGGAAGAGAGAAGAGGGGGATGATTTACTGGAATGTTTTCATTTCAAGTGATAAATTTCATGCAGCATAACTAGAAACAGTTCTTTACTCGATAAAAGGCGAGCTGAATGAATTACCAAAAAAAGAGGCAAGCCTATGGTGGCTGTCATAAACATCAAATAATTCTGTTGTTTTCATCTAACTAAAACACCAGTGTCCTTGATACTTCACAACCTGCAGTGTTCATAACCCCCTGCTCTGCTCCTGTGTCCCACGTCCCTGGCTCTGCCACAGCAGCTCCTCCAAGCAAACCCCATCATTCCTGGGTTCACATCTTCCTCTGTGCCTGCCTCTGGTTCTGAACTTCTGCTTCCTGCTGGTTTAAAAAGATCCTTTTTTTCTTCAGAATGCACTTTTTCCTGGGTTGGTTTAGTTGTGTTTCTAAATATTCTGGGACAGAGTGAGAGCAGGAGTCAGAGATGTGCTCACATAGACTGCTGTGGTTCAGTGGCCTCAGAGGGACCTGAGCACGAGACATTGGTAATCTCCAAAAATCAGACCCCTCATGACACCTGGAACTGGATGTTACCAATGAAGTGAACAGAGAGACTGACTGAGCATTGTTCAATTGTGCTGTTCAAACATTTATTTCCAAACCCTTCACTTGCCCTTTTCTGGAAAGCCCCTGACAAGAACAGGAGTGAATTTGAGTGAGTTTGGATGATCATGAGGAGGAGAAAACTCCACACAGAGACTCTGTCTCAATACAAGTACAGTGGAAGGTAGAGAAAAGCTGCTTCAAAATTTAAACCCAGTTGTGCTTCACTTGATTTAAATCTGAAGATAATCAGGAAGCAAATAACCAATTCCCTCCAGTATCCAGACCATGGGTTTATTTAACTGCACTGACTGCTGAAAACAGTCATTCAGGAAAGTGTATTTTGGCACCATAAACAAAGCCCAATTATTTCATCTTTACCGTGGCACTCAACAAAATTACCAATAAATAAAACAACTGGCAAGGCTTTAAGATCCATGAGAGTATCCAGCAGTGTGACAAACAAAACAATCGAGTTACAACTGTTATAAAGTGGGTAATAGACACAGTGGGCCCAATTTTCCCAACTTTACAATAATTTGAAAAGCCCTGCAGAGCTCTTTTCACTTGTTCATCTTACTTCCTTCACTGGGGCTCATAATTAATTTAAACCATGCCATTCACGAACAGTTGTTCCATTGTATCGTCGACTTTGTGGAGTTTTAAAATTGTAGGAGCACTTATTGGAAATAATTACGGAAAAACTGAAATTGTGGTTGCATCTACCTTGGCCCCTGGCACTGAATTAGCATTGCTCAAGGTCTGTCTGCTCTGCACTCAGAGCATTGAACTGGGCCAGTTTTCCACCAGCTTTTTTACTGCTGGGGCAGGAGGTGCTGGATGAGCAAAGAGCCCAGCTGGAGCTCAGGATGGTAAATCAGGTGTGACACTCAGGATGGTAAATCAGCTCACAGAAATCACCTTCTTGGCAAACTACCTGTGTGAGTGTACCCCTGTACCAACCAACTGCTGGCCAAAAATGGCATGAGAGCACGCTGGCTTTCCATGAATACTGCACAGAAATGAACACAAAGGATCACAGAATGTCCTGAACTGAAGGGATCCTAAAGATTGTCCAGTCTCAACTTCTCTGCCATGGACAGAGACACCTTTCATTATCCCAGGCTGCTCCAAACCCTGTCCAGCCTGGCCTTGGACACCTCCAGGGATGGGGCAGCCACATCTTCTCCAGGCAATCTGTGTCAGCATCTCATCACTCTCATAATAAGAGATTTTTTCCTAAAATCTATTCTAGCCCTGCTCTCTGTCAGTGTGAAACCATTCCCCTTGTCCTGTCACTCCAGCTCCTGTCCATAGTCTCTCTCCATGTTTCTTGCAGGCTCTCTTCAAGCCCTGGAAGAGACAATGGGGTCACCCCGAAGCTTCTCCAGGCTGAATAAAACTGACACAGCCACAGCCCCTCTCACCTGCACCCTGTCTGTGACACAGATTGTGTCAGCCTCACCCAAAATTGGCACAGAAATAGGTTTTTTTCCTTCTCCTGCAAGGGATGCACTCAAACACAGTTCCCTGCGGTGGGCCTGAAAGTGGAGAAGATCTGTCTGCTCAAAGTCCCCAGCAATCACTCAACAAATGTCTAAACTTCCCAAGGCTGGGTGTGATCTGAAGGCAGTGGAGGTGCAAAGACTGCAGCCTGTCCTGGCCCTGAGCAGTGCAGGCTGCCAGCCCCTCTCAGGGACAGGGAACTGGGCTGGATGGCAGCTGAGAGACAAGGAGCTATTGACAGTCAGCTGATGAATGGTAACTCATTAAGCCCTGGGAATATTATTGCTTGCAATGCTCTGTCCATACAGGTAATCAATTGTCTAAGTGAATGAAACTGCATTAGGGTCACTTTAATTTCCAATGAGAATGTCGACACAAGCACTTAGTGAAGTTTGACTAATCTATTTAAAACAAACTTAGATTTGTTTCTCTCAGTAGCTGTATGCAGGCAGCCCTTGGACAGGATCAACACAGTTACTTCAGGATTAACATGCCAAGGAATTCTGCCATTTCTCATTTCTCAAAGTGTATTTCACCTCAACATCTTCCAGATACAGCTTCAAACACCTGCTCTTCAAACTGATGTTGAAGATTTATTTCAAATCCAAAGGGACAGCAGACTTACTTTGTCTTCATGGTAAATGTTTTATTTTTTTCATTAGAGGGCTAGATGGAAGCAACAGGAAAGTGAAATTAAATAAAAAGGAAAAAAAAAAAAAGAAAAAGAAGAAGGTGGTTTATTATAAAGAGCAACAGTTGTCATATCAAGTAATCCACAGGAAATGTGGGAAAAGCAAAGCATTAGCACAGCATGCCACACAGAAGAAATCTCACACTGAGAATTGAAAAGACACTCTCATCTCCTTGAAGCTGATGGGAATTTTGCCACTGACCTGGTGGAGACAGGTTTACACCCACATGTCCAAGGGGAATGCTTTGCTGCTGAAGCAAAGGGTGGCAGCCACCCCAGAACAACAGCAGCCTGCTGCACCACAACAGAGGCTCACTCAGCCCAAAACCTGTTCTTAGCTCAATGAATGAGTTTTGGGCATGGCTTTGTACCTGCTCTGGTTTTATTTGCTACAGCCTCATGTGGGGATGGCACAAAGCTCAGAGAGAATCTTCTAACAAACATGAAATGCAGATCACAGGATCAAAGAATAGCCAGGACATTGAACAGTGGCAGGAGGAGAGGACTGGACACAAATGCTAAAGGAAATCAAGATTTATTTCCTGCCCTGAAATAGTCAGAACAAAATCAAATGATTAAACTTTACTTCATCCCCATGAGAAGATAAAATTTTTGAAATGCATCTCCTATGTTCAAAACATTTTGTATACAAAAGCAATCATTTTTCTTCATCTAGCTCCTTTCTATGGAAGCAATTTTGCCACTGCCCTTGACGTGAAAACCTGGTCAGGGATAAAAATCCCTTTATTGTACTGACTGTTAAGGGAGCCTTAAAACATGATGTGGCCACTGTTTTATGTCTGACTTCTGCCTCAAGTTACCTGTCCTGTTGGTTTAACATGGATTTGTCTAACAAAAGTGTCAGGTTATTTTAACTACTAACCAGCCTCCAAGGAGTAATTACAGCAACAAAAGAAGCAATCATCTGAATAGAACTGGGTATCTCTTATCTCTTACTGGTCACCCCAATGGCCCAAATAAAGCACAGCAAAGTCCCTGATTAGTTCTGAGCACTGATGGCTCAGCTCTCAATAAAGCCTTTAACCCTCAACAGACTTGGTGCACCACATTGAAGAATTCTTCATACTTGTTCAAGAAATTCATGTACCCAGGAGTAGCTGAGTACAAAAAGTTCAGAGTTTTGAAGGGATTCTCTGCCAGTGACAGACTTTTTGCAATCCAAGAGGGCACTGTGCTGTGGGGACTGCCAGGACTCGAGCCCTGGGCACAGGAAGGGTTTTCCTGGGAGGATCCCTTTGCAGAGGAGCTGCAGTATGAACTCCAGTGAGTGCCTTTCCCCTGCTTTTCTCCAGAGCTGTCTCCATGGGATCCATTTCAGCAGCCTTGTCATGGCTCAGTGTGAGACAGGCCAAGAGGTGAAGGATGAACCTTTTCTGTCCAGTGGGATAGTCAGCCATGTACCAAGAGTATTCAAATGATCTCATTAGCCAGCAATCCTACTTCCAAAGATCCTTTCAGATGCCCAGGAAAGACAATTCCTCTTAGTCTGGCATAATTTCCATCTGATTTTTTTTTTTTTTTCTTAAGAAGAACTGTGCACAGTTGGCTGCAAACTTTCCATGCTTATCTGGGAGTAAATACCATAAATTTGGGGCTCAGCAATGTTTTTACTTCTTTTAATGTTTCTTTTTATCATTACTCACATAAGAAAAGATATCTAATTCTAGAAAATAGCTGCAATATATTTCATACTGTGCAGGAAATCAGCTTGCACCTAACCCAACACAGGCATGAGAGGGAGTCAGATATTATGGAAGGGAAAAAATTGCTTTCAAAGTATTCCAGCTCCATTTCCTTCTTGCTGTTTTGGATGCTGAAGAGCCATCCATCTCTGCATGTCTGCAGCTCATCCCTTTCCCAGGGAAGCCAATGGCATTGATTAGGAGGAGAACTGCCTAGTTAGCCACCTATCCATTCTGGAGAAGGGAGAGAGCTGCCCATGTGTGACATCCTGATCTCCAGCCCTGCTTGGCCTGGAATTAATGGTTACAGACACATCGATCCCATGGCAGAAAGGTCACACTCCCCAAAGCCAGACACATAAAAGAGAAAAATGGAGATGGAAAGCCTCCATTGAGTGAGTGTTCTGTCTGCTGAGCTGCTCAGCATCTCCCCAGAATTTCTGTCTGCATTCAGGCCTGGGGAGCTCAGACCTGCAATATCCCAGTTTACAACAGCCCAGCCCGCAACACCCCAACCTTTACAAACTCACTGTGATTACAACAAAGCCATGTTTTAATCACAAAGAATGTCACCTTCATGTTAAAGCCATCCAGAGAGTTTTCAGTGGATGTGGTTCAGCAGGGTCCTCTGAGGCTGAAGTGTGTCCTGGTATTATCATTGTTTTGTACTGAATGAAGAGAGAAACTAATTCACTGTCCTTTTGTACTGGGGATAGAATAATACATGTGATTTTCCACTTTGAAAAGATATTTAATAATCCCATTTAATGTTGAGTTAAACATTTCATTGTTTGCCATGACTAATCCACAGATTTGAAGGGAAAATTCCACTTTAAAGTGTAATGGAGCTTCTCTGCTCCTTCACTTTTGAATTAGTACTAACACAATTGTAAAAATAAGTAGCAATTTGTGGAGATATTTTGCAGCACGTGTCCTAACACACTTATCCTAAGTGCAGTTAAATAGAGGGTGCTTTGGATAACAAATGCAAATTCGGTCAGACTGGTAAAACCAGTGCAATCTTCACACAGAGAAACCTTCTAATTAAATGAATAAACTTATTCTGAAAGATGTTCAATGAAGGATGCAGAATAGGATTATTCTACTCCATCAAGCACCCTTTTGATGTTTAATGAAACTACAACACCAGGTAAATTATGGGTTTGTGTTCACTGCACACTTTTTAATGAGATTATAAAGAAAAATCCAATATATTACAAGTGGGTTAAATATATTTTTATATCTCCGTCTGGAGAGGCAACCTCCAGAATGATCATTTAGAAATATGCAGCTGACTACTGGAAAATATTGAAAGAAACACACTGTTATTAAAACACAGAAACCACAGAACTATTTTCAATCTGTCATGGCCAGTGAATACAGCATAAAAATATGTAAATATTTATGGGTGCACAGTAATGACCTATAATAACAAATTCCATTACAGTATTTTTAAAGAAATACAACTGCCATAGCCATTTTTCATATTTCCATATTTATGTTTTTTAAAAAACACTGTAGGTGTCAGGATTAAGGGGAAGAGGCACTGAAGCATCAGGGGCCATGTGCCACGCTGCACTGGGTTACAGCCCTGTTAACATTTCTAAGGAAATGAGCCTTATTATTCAAATTCTTCAATTATACGAGCTCTCTGCCAATTGGAAGCAATTGAAAATGTCACAGCTCAGCGAAGGAGGGGGATACTGGTACCAAATGGTTCCTGTTTAACCAGCCCTGCTGCTGGGGGACAGCAGTGATGGAGCTCCCTGGGACTTGCAGGGGCACAGAGTCAGGCTGTGGCAGCTCCCACCTGGAACAGCCCATGGCACCGAGGCAAGGATGCTCTGCCTGTCTCACCAGAGCAGCTCCAAACCCACTGAGCTTCCTTCCAGAGGTTTGCTATGATCTCCTGTCCAAAGTGGGTCAGCACGCACCTGAGCTTTAAACCAAACAGAAACGTGTCATCAGCTCTAATTCTGCCCCAAGGAGGAGCCCAGCCCAGTGTGTGGGAGCAGGACCCATTTCTCTGGCTCTCCTGCCAGCCAGGCACTCTGCCTGCCAGCCCAAGGCTCTAAATCCTGGCCAAGTGGCAAAATCACTCCTCCTCCACTTGCAAATGCTGGCTTTTGTGGAAAGACAACTCGTCTGGGGAAGGCTGGATGCACATCTCAGAGTCTGAGCTGGACACAAACTAACTGGAAACTTCAGTGCAGATGAACTGCTGTCACCCCTGCTCTGCCAGCACCAGCACTCAAAGGAGAGCAGCTGAAAAAGAGGGATTTGAACATCACAGAATTCATCTTGCAGTTTCTCCTGAGATTATGGTGTCTGATGGCTCTAATGTGTCACAGATTCCTGGGAGTTGTGACTGGAGACAGACAAATGGGCATTCTCAGGCATGGATTTGTGAAATTTGGAGAAAATTTGAGTTCACTTGCTTCTAAATCCTCCATAGCTAAAACTAATATTTGTCTGATAGCCAGGTGACATAAATTTAGTTCCTGTATTCAGCAGTTATGATTAAGTTTTTTCTTTTACTCAGAGATTTTGAGTCATTGAAAACACCAGTTGCAATGCTAAAAGCATCTTCATACAATAAAACTTGTGCTTCAGGGAAAAAAAAAAGATACTCTATTTCACTGAATCAACAGGAAAAACATGGCTACCGGGCTTGGAAATAATGGGAAAGAATATTATTATTTTTTTTTTTAAACAACAAGGTTATGCTTCAGCCTCACTTACTGCTCACTCACTGCCTCTGTGAAGAAGGAGACCCCACACACAACAGCTCATGTAAAGAACTATTGGACAAAGGAACATGAAACACTGGAATCATGTCAGAAAACACAAAACTGCAAGTAATTTTAATTTTAATGATGAAATGGAAGCCTCTCACTCAGACTCCTTGCTCAGAACTGATTCTAAGTCGGTGAGTTTTGGCAGGCTTTGGCTGAGGCATTAACACCTGCGAAGGGGATGAGACTGAGGAGGTGCTCGGTGTTTTGTTGGCAGGGCTGGACTGACACACAGACAGACAGACAGACAGACATTGCCAGCTCACTGAACTGGGCCAGCCCAAGTGCTGACACATGTCCCTCTGTGTCTCCCTCTCCAGAGGGCTGGTGCTGGCAGGCACAGAGGCATCAGCAGCTGGAGGTGCTCACGGCTCAGGCCACCACAGCCAGACCTGCCAAACCTCATCAGTCAGAGCTCCCAGGTCACACACTGGGGGGGAATCTGAGCATCAACAAACTGCTGCTTTAGATACAATGCACCAGCCTGGATGAGCTGGATTAAAGAAGAATGCAAGTAACAACCAGAACATCTGAGCTTCAATAAAAACCACACTGGGGAAATACAGGATGCCTAAACTTTGCACGTAATTTAATAATATTCTTCAGGATAAAGAAAAAGAAAAAAGATGTTATCTGCTTTCTTGATAAATGCTTCAAACTCACAGAGATCTGATCTTCATCTGGTTTAACTCAGAGTGACTTCACTTAAAGTCAGAGGAGCCACAAAAGTCAACAGCAGATGAAGAGCTGGCCCTGGTTTGCTATTCACTAATCTTCAGGGAAATAGTAAGATTATGGACAGAATACTTTCTTTCTCCAAGATAAGGAAATATAATATCCCTAGAATGCCTCTTATCTACCCTCCAATTCAATCTGGAAAGCCTTTCCTCTTTTCCAAGCTTTCTGTAGAATTTCTGTTCCACAAGCAGAGCCCTTCCAAGTTTCATGTAATTTTTAATGTGTTAAAGCTGTCACTCCACTTTTGGCCACAGATCTTTCTATTCCTGAGTCCTCTCAAAAAATTAAAAACCTGTTCTTTTCCTGCTCCTTCCACTCTAAAGAGAAGTTTCTCCCAGTTTTTGTGGATGGATTTGCACTAGTTGCAATCCCCGCGAGCCTCTCGCTGTGCTCCAGGCTCTGACCTGCTCAGGGCAGTGTGTGGGGCAGGGCAAAGCCGTGTGTGTGAGCTGAGATCTCAGCATTGTTTGCTCCGTGGCCATTCTCATCACCATCACTCCTCATCTGTGCCATAAAATCAAACTGGATTCCCGAGAAACTCAAACTGAGCGCGTCCTTCCCGTGTTCCTGGGGCTGTGGTGCCATCTAGTGAGTTAGTTACAACACTCTGTGTGCCCATTCTTGCACAAACTCCAAATTTATTTTTAAACATAATACTAAATAAATATACTGCTGTCCCCTGGCAGAATTCCATAAACTCAGCAATCAAATCAAACAACATTTTCCCCCCAAACACTGCCCTGAAGCACTGCATTCCCAAGGCAGTGGGGTTGCACATGAATGATTTAACATTCCACTGGAAGTATAAAACTTGAATCTTTGATAAAGTCATTCCAAGCAGAAACAAAGGTGCTTTAGTTAGTGGTACCAGGCCTGTAGACTAAACACATCACTTGTATAATCAGTCTTAAAAAGCTGTTTACACTATTTGCCCCACTGGCAAAGGGATGTGTAAGGGCCTGTTATCTGTCTCGAGTATTTTCTGAAAATTAAAGTCCTGCAGAGCTTCTCTGTAGCAGAGGCTCAAAAACCACCAAGAAAAGTGGCTCAGTTTGAAGCCAACAGCTTCAAATTGGAAATTTTCCTTTTAACCCTCCCTCTACCTCCAGGTGGGACACAGGATTTCCTTCTTTAGGTCTTTACCTCCTTCAGGTGAGCTCAGTCTGAGGCACAGCTGAGAGCCATGGAGGGGACCCCAGGACATCCCAAGGAGTTTTTAAACTGACCACCCCTCCCAGCCCAGCAGCTCCTTGTCCAGCTCCTGGCCAGCCTGACCCCTCTCCACTGCACAGAAAAACCAGGGGCAGCTGGTCCTGTTTGATCCTGGATATCACCAGTCCCCAGCTCAGTTCAGAAGAGTCAGTGAAATCACACAGGCATTGTTCAAAACTCCATCACTGTGTCATCTCTGTCTTAAAACTCCCCTTAAAAATACCACACCATCAAAAGTGCTTTCTTTTGTCTCATGTGTTTCCACCTCACCTCTACTATTGCTGCTTTTTGTGATACTGCTGAGATATTGTTTATGAAACCTTCTCTCCCATGTGATGGCTGTGACAGCTTCCACCCAAGAGATTGCAAATCCCAAATCTGATCCAAAATCAGTCAATGAACACCTTCTCACCCATCTCAGAGGGGTCTGGAGCAGGCCTAACACCAAAGATGTTGTCTATTAAGTTAAATTCTGTTTTGGATGACATTTTGGGACAGTTCATATTTCAGTTTCCATTGTCTGAAAACAGATGAACTTAATATTTTACAACAGTTTTACGTAGGGATTGATTGGAAAGCTGATTTAAATTATTCCTACTGCTGCTTTACTTCATTGAAGGAAATTGGTATTAAATTGTTGGATATATTTATGTGTCCACATTTGTTACTACTTTAGTCTGTCTGAAGTACCTGCAACCTCCAACACTTCATTCTCACCATTAATTAAAACTTTTCCAAGCTTAACACACCCAGGAAGGAGGATTGGGGAGCAAGTGTTGTGAAACAGATGAACTCATATAAAATCTAAATGTGATTTAATTAGTTGATAATGGATCATTAATTACAAAACTAGTGAAATGAAACACATTGTTGTGGAAACACATAATGGAACTATTGAGAAAGAATAGATTTGTTTTTACTAAGTACTTGTCTGCTAAGAAAACCACCTGTGCAAATAACCAGCTCAAATCAGATGACAAGCAGATTTTTTATTGCTCAAGAAAGATTTGGGTTTCCATGACAACGCACCCAGGTCAAAACAGCAAATTACATATTTTTCTGCAATAAACATCTCATTTACTCTAAAAGGTTTAATGTCCAGGTTTATAATGTGTCTAAAATATATTTATTAGCTAGCAATTATTTAATACAGCAGCTTCTGCCCAGAAATGGCTGTCCAGTGACTGGGGATTCAGCTCCAAGTGTATGGGATCTATCCTAAGCCTTCTGGCATTTTAAACAAATGCTGTAATGCTGTTTGGCTCATAGTAACCTACTGTTAGCTCTGGGGAAAGCTAAGCAAACAGTTTAAATGTTACACAAAAAAAAAATATTTAATTGAATTCAAGCATTTATGAAATTACATTAAATTAGGTCATATTCATAGCTTATCCAGTATTTAACATTTTCACCAGTAACTGCCTATCCATCTAATTTAAAATTTAATGACATTATTTAAGAAAAAGGTTTTCTTGATCTGAGGGCAAATATGCTGCATTTATAGCCCCTTTCTCAGACAGAGAATGGAAAGTACAAATGTGTTACTCATTAAGGCCACGACTTCCCCAGGGCTGCACCAAAAACTGCTGGAGTCAGCACAGGGGGAAAGAGGTGTTCTCCTTTCCAGCCTTCTGCATCACAAAAACAAAGAGTAAATATCCCAGATAATGAGGGGCTCCATCCACCAGGGCTGCCTGGAAGTGCCTCTGAACTCAAACCCTGAGAACTGATTTTACCTCAGCCAGGGAAACAAAAAGGAGGGGACAGGACACAGGCTGCAGCTCAGCTCTGCTTTGGGTGTGACTCTGTGCCTCAGGAGTGCTGGCACATAAAATCCTCTCCTTCTCAGAATACTTCAGGGAGGAGAAGGAGAAGGAGAAAGAAGGAGAAGGAGAAGGAGAAGGAGAAGGAGAAGGAGAAGGAGAAGGAGAAGGAGAAGGAGAAGGAGAAGGAGAAGGAGAAGGAGAAGGAGAAGGAGAAGGAGAAGGAGAAGGAGGAGAAGGAGAAGGCGAAAAGGAGAAGGAGAAAAGGAGAAAAGGAGAAAAGCAGAAAAGAGAAAAGGAGAAAGAGTCTCCTCAGTGTCCAGCAAATGTTTCCAGGTCTCTTTTAGCCTGACTTTAGGAAAATGCAGCTTGTACAAATGTGCTTTCATCTCCCTGCAGTAACTCCTGAAGTTTTTGCCATGGGAAGCCTGGGAGCTGCCCCAGCTGCCCTGAGAGCTCGTGGGGATTCCTCAGAACACATTTTTCTCTGGGAATCCACAGCACGTCCAAGTGCTGCCCAGTGGATGGGTCACAGAGATACAGGGCTGAGTCTTGTGTGGGAGAGGGGAACGAAGGAAAATCCTTGAGGAAAAATGGCTTTAATTTATAGAGAAACAGCTTGATTAGCATTTCTGGGCATAGAACAATTTCTTTTCTGCCATGGGATCAGCCCATGGCTGATCACAGCTCCTTCTTCTACCTGGAGTGATCACAGTGACAATATTGAATCCTCAACCAGAGACCACTTGAGAGCATTTCTTTAAAGAAGATTTTCTCCTTGTTTTGTTCTGAGCTGTGAGGGGTGTCTGCAGAGGGCACTTCCTTGTGTCAAGTGACTCAGGGGGTTTTTCCTGCATCATCCAAGCTGGATCTGAGGATGGGGCAGCTCAAAGGAGAATTGCTGCAGCAGCAGGAAAGGCAGGGACTGGACTCCAGCCACAGCACTGGGCTGGAGCAATGTGAAGGTGCTTAACAGTGTTTTATGGTCACTTTGGAAAATAAAGTGCAAAAATCACCTTGGAGTCTGGAATTCAAAGGTAGATTGTTATGTTGTGAGTGAAAATAGGCAGCTGGATCAAACACCTTTTAATGCATGAATTTTTTTGGAAAAGACTCTCTGAAGATAGCCTGGGTCAGGTCTGTTCCTTTTTCATAAACTTTCAACTAAAAGAAAGACTCTTTTTCTGTTTCAGTAAGAGTACATAAATACAAGTCACACCCCCCCTGAGACTTCTTTAGAACAAAACCTGAATATAAAATTTCTGATAAAAGAAGAAGTTTGCTTTACATAATTCTGCTCCCATTATCCACAACTCCCAAGCGGATAAAGAATAACGAAATAAAGTTTAAAAGGTGAGACTGAGAAAGAAGCAGTGAAAAACAAGGGCTGGTGGAACTGAGGAAAATCCCAGTGTTCAAACACCAGACATGCTGCTTCCCACCCTCAGAGCACATCCTTTAATCTGAACAGCCCTTGCACAGTGAATGGGAAGTGTGGAAGGAGTTTATGGGATTAGCCATGCCCTGCCCATACCTCTGCTCCCACCTACAGAAACATTGCACAAACAATGCAGGGAGCATTTCCTCACCCTCTTGCCTTGGATTAATATCTGCAGCCAGTGTGTTAATTACTACTCAAAGGTTGGATTCTGTGAGCACTGACATGCAAATCATCAGAAGAACCAAAACATTTCTCTGCAGGTCATCTGGCAGGACTGGGCACAAACTCTTGGGGCAGTGGGTCTGACCCATCCCACCTGGCCTGGGGGGCAGTGGGCAGTCTGTGGTCACTCTCCCCACGCAGGGACCAGGCAGGCACTAGATGGCTCCCGAGTGACAGGCTTGGCTTGCTCAGAAATCAAACTTTCTAGTGATACCTTCCCTTGCTGGCTTAGAAATTTGTCCAAAATCTCTGCTCCCTTCTCCTCACAGAGTTCAGGCACTGTGGAGTTTGGTGTTCCTTGGAGTGGATAAAACAGGGAGTCTGGGACTGCCCTCACATCTGGACACAGCTGGAAGCAGGCAGGATTCACTGATTCCACCCAAACACTCATGAGGACCTGCAGAACTGGGTTAGCTCAGCTGGCAGCAGCTTAACTGGCACCAGCTGCCTTCCCTGGGCTGCTCCTGTCTCTCCACAAGTGACTTTGATGTTACTTGTCCTGGAGAAGCACTTCTGGTCCTCCTGAGAATGTGGCAGCACTCTCACCCTTTCCCAAGGCAAACAGCTACTGTCAAAACCAGCTTTCCAAAAGAAATGGGCCCTGTAAACAACACAATGCTCTTGAAATCTTCTCCCTGTTGTGATGTGGTGACCACACAGGAGTACAACTGCTCCCAGCAGCACAGCTCCGAGTTCCAGAGAAAATCTGCACTGAGAGCTTTAGTAGCCTTCCTGCAGTAAACAGAAATAAACAGAAAGCTAATTTCCTCCCTGAGAAGAGAGAGAGGAGCACACTTTCTAAACATGGCACGCACTTACAGTCCCAAGGTAAAGCTTTCCACATGGGGAGCCTGCCATGGAAAACTAGGTCAGCTTGCCTGCCACTGCATTTGTGCTCAGTGGCTTGGACAGACACTGGCAACGTGGAAATGCTGGGGAGAACAAGCTCAGCAAGTCAGTAAAATTGTCTGAAGATTCTAACACTGAAGTTTCTGGCCCATTAAATGGTGGCTGAGTGACAAGGGCTGGCCTTGGGAGCTCTTCAAGACATCAAGTGCCCATTCTCCACTCCTGCTCGGGTTTCTCCTGGAAGGAAAGGTCCCAGGGTGGGCAGAGGGGTCCCAGGGCTGCAGGACACTGCCAGGGGCTGTTCTGGTCACCTCTGCTCTCAGGAGTTATTTTCTGTAGTTTCACATTTGTCTGGGTGACGAGGAATGTATCACTGCAGCCTCCTGCAAGTACAATCATCACTAAAATTCTTTCTGGATGTGTGAAAAGGGTCTAATTAAGGTCACCTTAGTAGTCTTGAAACCCTTTGCTGAGATGGGACCTACTGGGCAGTGCAGTGAGCCCAGCTGGACTGCTCAGACAGAACAAAGCCCAAACTCAGACCATTACAGCAAACACTGGGGAATTGCCACCAACACACAATGTAGAAAATACCAATTCCTATTGAGTTCCTCACTTTCCCATTCCCTGTGAGTTAAACAGTTCACAGAACTCCAGCAGAGAAGCTGGAATAAAGAACAGTGGCAGCTCCTTGTGCATATTAAATAGATTTCCTGAGCCCATCCTCCACATTAGATTAGACAATGCCAACGTTTAAAAAATTTTAACCATTTGCATTTTGAGGGGTGAGACAGAGTAAAAGGTTAGTTAAAATATAAAACTTAGTTAACTTAGTTATTAAACTTATAAAAGCATGGCTCAGTATCCCATCACACGCCAGCAGCCTTCCAAACCCAGACAGGAAACACCTGGACCTCTGTGGTCAAACATCACTGGGACTGCACTGTACATTTTGGAACAGATCATTTCGAATTGTTAATAAATATTCATCTCATTGCAGTAAAACACTGTGTGTCCCCTGCTATAAACATTGGTGGAGCTAAATTAAATATGTGCAAGGTTGGTCATCTTGACTTTTTTTCCTGCATTAAAAAAATGCATGCTTGACTTCCCCTCCAAGAACATCTCAAGTTTTAAAACCTTTAAACCCCTGAAGTTAATTCTATGGGATATACAATTTAAATATCTCCATTTCTGTTACATGTATTCTTTGTTAACACATTCTCCCATCCTTTCTAAAAGGCTCATTATAAAGCTCCCTAAAATGAAGCCTTTGTTTCCTTTCCTGGGAAAAGCCTTGCACCTTGGCAAACAGAGCCCTGTGGGCTCACACAGGAGCTCACTGTGGCTCCCCTCATGGTCTCAATTTGAAAAACAAATCTAGAGATGTCCCTAATTATGTGAGAGCCAAAGGGCAAAATGCAAATTGTGTACAAATCCTCAGATCTTTCCTCAAGGAACTGCACTGAACCTGTGCCTCTATTTTTGCTGCATTACTTTTGAGGTAAAGGGCTCTAGCATCATACCTGAATTGAGATTTGCCCAGTTTTAGGATTAATCATTTAATTGTTGCAAACCAGCCCTGAACTGAATGAAGCCCTGAACTTTCTGCTGCTGAAAGAGGCAGAACAGATGATCCAGGATGGACTCAGCTCCAAATCATAACACAGATTTGTTAAAGGTCATGATAAACAAATCATGCTTCCATATCCTTATACATAAGGCTGATACTTTATAGATCATTTGCACAGGTCTGGGAGTTGTTTCTATGTTTCTCTTGCCTAAATATCTTTTTTTTAAAAAACTTGTTTGCTAATACTGTATTTCCATGTCTTAACAGCTTGTGTTGTTTAGATTTAACATAAGCATTCAACAATTTTCTACTAAAATATACTGCCTGTGGAAAATTAATATATTTTTCTGTCCTTTCTCAAAGCATTTTAATACTCAGGAAAACAAGATATCATAAATCTAAGGAAAGAAAAGCTGCTTTCAATTGAGCAGAAAAAAATAAAAGGCAAAGTCTGTTGTGCATGTGTGTCAACAGCTTTCAAAGCTGTGAGTGAAGCACAAAAAGCAATCAGAAAAATCCTACTCCTCATACAAAAAATATTTCCCTTGGTGAGAACTCCACCAGCACTGGAGCAGCCTTAAAACTTGGCTGGTTGTGTCTGTCTGTAGCTCCACAAAGAAGACTACTTGTTTCTATTTTCTGAACGTGTTGAAAACTCGAACATGGCAGCTGTAATTCTGCTGCAGAGCTCCCCCAAACAAACAGCAAAACAACCCTGGCCACCTGTTTTGAGCAGGCTTCAGCTGTGGAAAATGCCTCTCAAAGGGAAAGTGTTGGGGAATATTTATGAGACCCTAAAAGCAAGTGGGTTCTAGCTGAGATTTTTCTATACAGTGTGTTATTTATTAAATATCTGTTGCTTTGACCCCTCTGCCCCAGGGAGTTGTTTATTTGTGCAGTCATCACTGCTGGGAGGAGCAGGATTTTGTACAGAGAGATGCAGGATGCAGGCAGAGCTGAGATTCCAGCCTCAGGTGTTACTGCTGTTCTCTGGGGACAGGAGGAGGAGGATGGACCTTCTCCAAACCTTCTCCAGACCTTCTCCAGACTTTTTCCAGATCTGCCCCTGGGCTGATGGCTCCTGCAAGGGACCTGCCAGGCTGAGAGATGGTGAGAGGGCACAGGATGCTGAGCCAGGGGCTGCACCCATCCCTGAGCCCAGCTCCTCTGCAGCCACCTCAGCTGTGTGAGCCTGGCAGTGCAGCTTTGCCTCTAGAGGGGTGTGAAATCTGGAATTTACACTTTGGAGTGGCAGGGGCACTGCTCACAGACTCCTGCTCCCTTTGAGACACCCTAGATCCTACAGCAGTCCAACAATGAGATAGGGAAATGGAACCATAGCACGTCTGCTGTGCAAATTGCCTCTGAACCCTCCTCTTTTCTCCCAGCAGCGATTTTTTTAACTGTACCTTCACAGTGCTATGGATAAATAATGGCACAACCCCCCCTGCCCTCCGTTCATGGCCTGAGGGTATCCATGGAGCTGCTCCTCCCCACTGCTGCTCCCAGCTATTGCCACACTCAATTTCCTGTCTTCTGTTGACACAAATAAGCTTGCAAAATTGCAGACATGCTGGAAGGCCATTGTGTTCCACAGATATTGGTATTTCCATAAGCATTCAGGCAGTCTGGGGTTTACAGGGCACAGAAAACTGCGTGAGACGCCCAAAGTGTTCAAATAAATAAATAAATTCTGATCATGAGTGGTTCAAGAGCCTGGAAAGGCCCATGCAAAGCATTCTCTGGAAGTTTGCAAAGTTCTGGTTAGCAGCACTGCCTGCAAAACAGGAGGCATGAGCAGCACACTGAGCTACTCAGCTAAAGATGGACAGAGAAAGGTGGAAGAACCTCCACAGTGCTCTTCCCTAAGCCATTGAACAGGAGCAATTCTTATTTAATAAAGAGATCAGAGATCATCTGACACAAAGAATGTTTCAGCTGAGTGGTAGCTAAGCAAAGCATCCAGTAGCCTGATTTGTTTTTTTGGCTGATCACGGCCAGTGTGCTGGAAATTAAAAGGAGGGATGGGAGAAGATTAGCTCATCCACCTTGAAAGATTTAATACTTTTTTTTTAAATAAAGATAAAAAATAAAACCCTCCCTCCTCTAAGTAGCAAAGAAGGAGAAGCATCATTCCAGTGCTGGATATTCTCCTGTTTCTCATCTGCTGCCTGGAGCTGCTGCCAGGCTCGGAGGTGACTTCACCACCGACATTCATGTGGAGACCAAACGTTTTCCCTGCAACCTTCAAAACATTCCCAGCCTTGCTTGGTACCCAGAGAGCTTTCATTTCAGAATTCATTCCAGCTGGGCTGCAGAGCTGGGCTGGGATTTCCTTGCCCCATTCTCTGAGGCTCTCATGAATGCCTTGTTTGTACGGGTGGTTTTGCCACCAGCCTCGGGACTATGAACACTCTCACTGTTACTGTTTAACTGCAGTAAATCAGTTAAAGACTAACTCTGGTGTTCCGGAGAAATATTTTATTTCATGTGACGAGACTGGCCTACAGTCCTGGAGCTGACTCCCAGACTGGAAAGTCTATAAAGAACAATGATCCTGAATCTCTCTCCGTGACTGAAACACACAGAGTAAGGAAGAGAAGGACTTTGTGCCTTAGCAAGCTCACACGTGCATACATCTGCCTTTTCAGGTAGAGAAAATAGTCTCAAAAAATCAGCAAATAGGTATTTTTAATGAAAGATTTCATTGTGCATTTCTCTAGCAAAGCAAAGAGCTAAAAGCAGACATTATTGTGGCAACTCCTGAGTGACAGTTCAAACAGGGCAAACACAGCCCTGCCTGATGGATGTTAAAATGCCTTTCCAAGAAACTCTCCAGACTCTAAACTGCAGCATTTCATTTTTCCAGGTGATTCTCAAGTGTGACCTTGTGGATTTTCAGTAGCAGAAATATCCTGCTCACAGCTGATGTTTTGTTTTTTTCCCCAAGCCAAGTTAGGAGAAAACACATAAATATTCTTCCAAGCAGGCCACTTATTTCCCAGCTGACATGCAGTTTGCATTCCCCTATTTTCACTCTCTTTTCCCTACACACAGTCCATACTGTAATAGGGAAAACAGTTTATGAGAACACTGGCCTGCCACAGCTTGAATTCTCCTAGAAAATCTTGAATAAAAACCTGTGTGGGGCTCTTTTCATTGGAGATTGGAGTATTTTTATTTCATGTGAAACTCTTAGGGAAGGATTCAACTAAACTAAAGTTTAGTTTGAAAACAGGAGTTTGGCACCAATTAACTCTGGTTTTTGTTTGTTTGTTGTTTTTTTTTTTTTTTTTCCAAAAGATCCAGATTATATCATGGAGACTTTTCCATGCAGAGAAACCCTTACACTGCATCATTTTGGGATCCAAGGCTTGCTGCAACCAAAGTGCCCAGCTTTAGGATTCAGAGAGGATGGTAAGTCTGTTTTGCATTATTCACCATCTGAATAGGGACTAATCCCACTAGAACATGCAGCCATAAAGCAGTGAGGGATGAAAATCAACTCAACTGATAGGCAGGATGGCAGAGGAAAAGGAAAACCCTTCATGCAAAATACTAGAGAAAATGAGTTTTAAATCCCTGTATGAACAGAACAAACTTCTGACATCTGGAGCATGATTTAATACTCCAGCAGGTGCTGCTGCATTTTGTGTTTTCAGAGAAGCATATGACAAGCTTGTATAGGATTTTTGCTTTAATTATCAGTGTGTGAAAACAGCATTAAGGAGGTGATCACAGTAAGTCTGAAGCTTTGCTCTGATTAACAAATTAGCCAGTTCTAAACAGATCAAATAACAGTCAGAAAAGCTGATGACCCTTGAAAGCAGGCTTAAACTTTCATTGGGCCACTTATTACAGACCACTTGCTTTGGATGCAAACCATATCAGGTGTGCCCCCTTGGACCAGAAAATCTCTTTATTAAAAAATGAAAGAGCCCTCGGTTTTCACAGGATGCTTTGAAGTAACAGCAGTTATTCCAAATAAGAGGGATTTTCAGGAACCAAAGAGCCTGTATTTAAAAAGAGATTGCTTACACTGGCATACTCCAATTTAATTAACTCAGATTTATAAGAAGAAAGTCTGTGTTAGTTGCATTTGTAATAGGAAATAAAAAAAATTAAAAGGAGCTTGTAATGAAATAGAACTTCTAGAAAGGGAAACGGTATAAAAAAAATTAAAAGGAGCTTGTAATGAAATAGAACTTCTAGAAAGGGAAACGGTATTTTAAAAGTTAGCATATCAGAAATGTGTTGTTGAATGCTGAAGAATTCCTTTTTCATGTTGGGGGAGACCCTTTGCAAAGGTTGTGCCAAATGCTGGATGACTCTAAAGTGACATTCACAGGAACATTTTCCTGGACTCCTACAGGTGCTGAGTTGGGCAGAGGCACATTGAATAATGAAGCTTTTTACTTTTATCTCTGTGATTTCTCAAATTTTAAAATGCTAAATCCTTCAGCTTCTCCTCAGTCTTTGGAGGTGCTATTTGTCAGGAAGAGAAATGATTTCTGTGCTGGAATAACTCAGTGTAGCTGAGGACCTGTCTGCAGGATTTACTTGCTCCAAGATAATGTTCTCCTACTCACATTTAAACAGGAACAAATCAGGTGGGATCTCACAGACTGGGTCAACGCATTGCCTCACAGTTCAGCATTAATAAAGCATCTAGCAAACCATTCCAATGGTTCTATTTGTGGAAAATTCTGTTTGTGAATAGTTCATTTTTGGCACAGAGTGAGTACAGCCAACAACCGTGTGTACTGAGTTTACAGCAGTCACAGTGTAAATTATCTGCTCATTAATTTTATCATTGATTACAGATTCCCTGTGGGAATGGCATTCCTCCTCTGAAGCTACACCAGCATTTGCTGTAGCATTAAGTCATGAGTGGTTTCACCATTAACATGCAGCTCATAATTGCTGCTGGGAGAAAATGTAGGTCCTGACCTTGCAGGTACTTCTGCATGAGTAACTTTATAAACAAATGTTGTGCACAAAGGGCTCTCTCTGGACAAGCAGAATGCCTTTCTCCAGGAATTAGAGAGTGGTGTGTCAGTAAATATCTTTACTAGGGGAGGGTGACATGTGACAGAGGCACCAGATTAAAGCTGAAAGCACATCCAGAGTTCATCTCTGCAGGACACACACTGCAGAATGCACCCTGTGATGGGCAACCAGCTCAGGGCCATCTGACTTTATTCAGGGTGTGTTTATTCAGAGCCCAGAACATATTTTCTCAGTCTCCAGGTTTCAATCTGCTACAGGATTTCAGTTCCAAAGTATGATCTAGTCTAGCTTGGGAATTTTCATGTGTAGGCTGTTCGTGCATCTGGTTTGATTTGTTTCTAATCAACCACTGTGGACTTTTAAAATGTATTCCCTTGGAAAGTTTAGCTGATATTTTCAAGGAAAACAATAAAGCAAATTCAGCTTTGACATGCACATTTTTTTTGCTTACACAACAAAAACTTTTGCTTTCAAGTCTGTGGTGTTCCAGAGACACTGGGGAACAGAACTATTTTTTCATGCCAAAGTATGCATTTCTGTTGTAAGTAGATTATTTAAAGAAACCTGTCCTGTTAAATAAAAACCCTCAGTGCTTCAGTTCATTAATGAACATGGCCAGTATAAAATTTAAAAAAAACCCAACAGAATATTCAACAACAACAACAAAATTGTAGATCTTTGTATCTTTATCAGCTACTGAAATTACCTGTGGGGAATTTTAATTTTCTGTGAGTCAGATCCATGCCCCTATATTCACTATACTCAAGACCCAAGGAGGCACAGGGGAGCAGGTTTCCAACTCCAGCTTCAGCAGGCACTGCTTGCACCTCATCCTAAATCTGTGTCCCTGTGGTGGGCTCTGAGTCTCTGCTGCCTTCTCTTGTGTTTTCACTTGGCTCCAGCATCAGGCTGTTGGTTTCCTGCTCTGTGTCATGTCCCAGTTCCCAGTTTTGCCTGGATATTTATCTTTCTCCTGGTTTCTCAGCCTCAGTTGACTGCTGTAATTAATGGCTTTGATATCTGCCTTATTTCATCCCTACCACTTTGTGGATGACTGAAATACAGCCCTTTGGAATATTTACCCACTTCCCTACCCTCTGTTGGATGCCTGGCTCCAGGACATGCACTGCTCAGTAGAACTGCCACCCTTTCCACACATAATATGGAATTACAAGAGTTTTTCACAGCTCCCTTTTATTTATTCTGTGTTTGAGATTGGTAAAAATACTTGCAATTAGTCATCCTGGGCACCTTTTGAGATCATTTAGAAGTTACTCACAGTAACTTACCAGCTTTATCCAGGAGGTTGAAATTATCCACACTGGATATCTGCTTCACATTTAGTTTTGTGGAAAAATTTTTCAAGAAGAAAAAAACAAAAAAGAAAAAGAGGCTCATCTGTTTCTGAGAATGAATATAGGGGAAAATATTCTGGTTTGCACATAGAGAATATTAGGACATCAGGTTTGCAGTGGCAAATTGTGCCTGCACAAGCAGGGACTGGCTGGGCAGGAGATTTAAAATATGGGATGCTGTGCCAGGGGAAAGGAACCAGAGGGACACAGAGAGTCATTAAGGTTGGAGAAGACCATGATGGGGGAAATATGGCCTGTTTTTAAAAACACTCAAGTATTGCTGATCACTGATTTTGCAGATGGCCACAAGCTGGACACTGCCCATTGTGTCCATGCCCAGCGTGAGGCCCCTCATCTCTCTGGAGTGCTGCCACCACAATACAGCCCTGTCCCTTCTCTAAGCATTCAGAGTTATGATGTAACTCTAAACACTCCAAGAAATCCCATCTAGGGCTCACAACATGCCAAATTCCCTGTCACCCACCACGGAATTGCTTTTCCCCCTGTGTCTCAGGTTTGTACCTCTTAACATCTCGCTGTGCAGTTGGGGGGGATTAATTAATGTTTGGGAAAACGCCACAAAAGGGGGACAACTGTGGCAAAATTGGCAATTCTGTCCTTGCAGCACTGTGTCAGGGAGTCAGTCATGTGAAACAGCCATTGAACAATCTGGGGAACACAAAAGTCCTGCAAAGCTGCTCGTCCCAGCCGGGCTGGCCCTTGAGTGCCCTGGGGGGGAGCTGGGGGGGACAGTGTGTGATCACAGGAATAAAGGAAGGGACACAGAGCTGCCCTGGCCGTGGGGCCTTCCCATTGAGCACTCTAACAATGCCTTAATGCAGTAAAGGAGCACATGGTGCAGCTCCTTGCTGTTTGCTTTAGGAATTCCCCAGCGCCAGCTGCTGCAGCCCGGCGCACACAATGACCCCCGACAAATTGCTGTGGTGCTAATCAAGGTGGCAAGGGCCAAGGTCAGAGTTCAGCTCCTTCTGGTGTCAAGGGCCTTCCCTGGAGCCCATGTGATGCAGGGCTGCTCTTTAATGCCAGCTCCATGAAGGGCTGCAGCGTTCACGCTCCGCTGCCAGCTGCTGGGACATGTGCTTACAGCAGGGGCTGGGTTGAGGCTCCTGCTGCTTAATCCCTCCATCAGCCCCTGGCTGCTTTCATGAGCTGCACTGCCAACATTAAAGCTGCCTGATTTTCCTTTTCCACCCCTGAAGTTCATGAGAAACTGCCAGTGTGGTTCTGAGCGCCCAAAAACTCATCTGAAAGAGAAACAGGTCTGTGAAGGATGTGGACACTGGGTTTTCAGACCAGTGATTATTTAACACATATTACTCAAAGCATTAGGAAAATATAGATTACATCTCTGCTATAGTTAGGGGGAAAAGGCAAATCTGATACTCAAAGCTTTCTTCTCCACAGCCAACCTTTTATGTTCTGTAAAGAAAGCTGGCATGCCTAAACAGATTATAGGGAATATCTGACACTTTTATTATTGCCTTTTCAGGAAGAAGCTAATATTCAACATGAAACAACACTTTGCCCTTCAAACTTTAAAAAGCTGAGTGTTAACTGTGACATTTATAATTCTCACCTCAGCAGTGAAAGTCCTGCTGACAGGTGTGAAAAGGTGAAATCACAGGAGCTGGAAGGCAGAGTGTCAAGCTGGGTTTGGCTCTTTGGAATGTTTAGGTGCTTATCTCTTTTTACTGGACTGAAAAGTAGTTTGGTACCTAACTTGGGGATCTGGGTTTCATTAGGCAGCAGGGATCTTCACTGGGGGCTATGGAGCTCAGGTTTGCATCATTCCACGTTTATTTTTGGCTCTAAAATGGGATTTGGCTGTGGCTCTGATATTTTTCCTTCTCATCTGAAAAGTACCCCAAGGTTTTCTGTGCTGTCCCCTCCTCTGTGGCTGCATTCCACATGAACTGAGGGTTTTCTGCTTTAAACAGATGTCATTTTGGATAGTGTTTGTCTGTGCAGATAAGCATGTTTCTTGTGTCACCATTCCTTATGGTGACCAAGAACCAACACAACTAATTCTCATATTTCAATTCTCTAGATAATCCAAACCCTTTTTCCTTCTAAACTTGAAGTTAAAAGCAAGTCAGGAAAAACAAGTTGCACTTTTCATTCTCTGAAATCCTCTCTCTGCTTTCTCATTTCTTCAGTCAGTGGGAGCAGGTACAGAGTAAGTGCAGTACAAATCAAGAATTGTGACTAATCTGTTTAAATTCAAAATAAAAATCTCTATACTTTCTTTGTCCTCACACAGTGTTTCTTCTGCTGTGGAGGGCACTGGGAATGCCTTTGGAATCTGCATCCCAGACTGCTGCTGCTGCTGTTTTGGTGGGAGCTTGGAAATTTTACAACTTGTTTTTTCATCCTTATTTGTAATTTCCAGAGAAATCAGCCAATTTCTTACCCACACGTTGGCCATTCTTCTGAAAGTGTGAAAGCATGACAGCATTTTTTCCATCTTAGTAGAAAATGTCTTTCTCAATGTAAATATTTGTGGATGAAACTCCCTCCTCATTTTCTACACTAGCAGCTTTTTTTCTTCTTCAAAGGGCGACTTGAAGTATTTATAACTTGAGCTGATTACAAATAGCCCATTATTTTAGTTCTAGGAAATTTTCTCACTACCAGTCAACTGCTCTTACCACTTTTTACTCCACTAATACACTTACTAATGGTATAAGTGACTAGGAATAAAGAATTTATAGGTATGCAGAACAGATTCATGCAATTAGAGGACAAATGCTACTTTTCATCCATACATCCCTAATTAATTATTCTAACACAATCATATGAGAAAGCAATCTGACACACATCTTGTCTGTTCAAAACTGTTTATGGTACATGATTAGTTTTCAATAAGACAAAAATGTGAATTTATATTTTCTTTTGCACCCAGGCAAGGCTACAATAAATATTATATCACTTCAGAGGAATTTAGTATATAATAAAGCCAATCAAAAATCCGGCCAATTGACTGGGAGAATAAATATAATCCATAACTCCACAGATCTTTAATTGAAATAAAACATAAATCATTGTGGTGGGTTGATCCTGGATGGATGCCAGAGCTGCTGCAGCACTGCCCTCCTCAGCTGGGCAGGGAGAGGAAAGACAAGGAAGGGTTTGTGGAGGGGGATAAGGGCAGAGATCCATCAGTGACTTTAACTGGCAGAACAGACTCATTCTTTACCAGTCAGATCAGAGAAGGAAAATTCAAAATTAATTAATTCAGAAAATTGTTTTCAAATTAATTCAAAATTAAATTAAAAATTAATTCAAAAATTAATTCAGAATTCAAAACTAAACCTTAAGATACCTTCCCCTGCCCCATTTCCAAGGAATGCAGCTTCTCCCCTTCTCAGATTTGTCTCCCAGAGGTGCCACCACTGCTGCTGATGGGCTGAGCCTGGCACTGGCTCCACTGGGCATGGGGGAAGAAGCTTCTGGCAGCTTCTCACAGCCACCAAAACCTGCCCAAAAACCCAACACAGTGCTCAAGCAGCTCTCAAACAACCAAGTCATGTGAGACAAGAAATATCTCTAAGCTGAGTTATAACAAAAAGGCAAAGATGAACAGAAAATGGAATTGTAGGGCACATCTCCTGGTGTTCTTTTCCCACTAAGCACAAAAAGCAGTGCTTTATATTAGCTAAAAACCCAACCTATCATTTTTTTAACTGACCATATTTTTTCCAGAGCACTCATGAGCTGATGACAGCTGCTCAAGGCTTTCCCATAAATGACATTCCTCAGCATTTTACTAACACAGGCCTGAGCTGCTCCAGTATTTCATCTGCATGAATTAATCTCTATGAATTAATGTTATGGCTGTGCTGTACTCATTTACCATTACTTACATGCACATATATTCCATGACTACTTGTAAAGGAATAAGGTTCACATTTTCTACATAAATACATAGTCTTTATGTCTCTCCTGACTTGCTCTCATTAGCTCTGCACTAAATGATGTTAGACATGAGACTGGGTTAGTGTTGGCTCTGGAATGCAGCCCTTACACGTGCCTGACTGGCCCCTTTGCTAAGGTTTATAGTGCAGTTTTGTAGTTCATAATGCAGCCAATCTTTACAATGTAACACCCCTGCTAATAAAAATAAAATTGTTATGTAAGGCCACTGCTAAATAATGAAACCACTACTATGTTTAATTTACCTATTAATTTCTGTGTGGCAGTAAATGCTGTTATAGAGTCTGTTATTAATGTGAGTAACCTCAAGATTGCTGCCAATGCTTCAGACATAAAATTTCGGTAAAGATGCTGAAAACAAATGATACAAAGCTCTGCAACTTAGTCCTTATTCCAAAACCAGGGGCAGGTCCCAGTGATTGGATGAGAGTCCCAGTAACATTATGGAGTGCACTGGAATGGAGAAAAGGAGAGGATCCATGGGATTTCAGCACAGTTTTAGTACCAGTTGTTTCTGGATTCGTGTTAAGGGATTCATGCCCACCTTTTGAGTAGAATCATGGAATGATGGAATAGTTTGGGTTGGAAGGGATGTTAAAGATCATCTCATTCCAAATCCACCTGCCCTGGGCAGGGGTGCTGTTCACCACATCAGAGCTTCATCCAACCTGGCCTTGAACACTTCCAGGGCAAACACCTGAGTGTGCATGAAATGCAAGGAACTCTCACAATTGAGATGGTTTATTTTCAAACTTCCACTTATTTCCATTAAGGACAGTGTAGGACCTCCAAAAAAGATGCCAAGAGTCAGCCCCACTGAACAGCAAAATGCTGTGACAGGCTGAGAACAGCCCTCTCACAGAACATAGCCCTTCCCAGCTCCAGACCCCTTGGATCATGGTAACAAATAGCTCTTTGTTATAACTAAAGCCTAACTGTAAAATACAATTATTATCTACCTCCATAATGAAGGAACTCTGAAGTAAAACTCCATAAATAACTAAAAGAAAACACAGCAGCTTTAACGAAGTTCTGCCTCAACAAATCTTCACTGTGACCTCAAGGATTCAATTTTAACAAGTTGGTTTTAATCCTGTTAGTTTAAGATCAAAGGAAAAGATTCATTGGCAGGGTTAAATGAAGCAACATTGAAGGATTTGGAAAAATAAGGCCAATACCCACACCAGTCCTTCTGTCCTAATTAAGTTTATATTTTTTCTAAGTATTGCTGGCAGGAATTAATACTCAGAGACCTAAGCCAAAGTGGCTCACTTTAACCCGAGGACATTTTTTCACTTACTCTGACTGCAGTTCAAGTTTTCCATTTTGAAGTATTTAGCTTAATTTCCTACTTGAGAAAGTAAAGCTCTTCTCAGCAACCCTTCAAGTAATAACTATTTTCCTTTTACATGACTGAGTCCACACTGCTGGGCTTGACATTGACCTGTTCTGGTCTTTCTGAACAGTTCCCTCTGGCAGAGGTGCTGACCAAACCACGGTGCAACTTCCTCCTCAAAAGAGTATTTCCTTCTTTTCCTTTATCAGCTGCTTTACCAGTGTGAAAAATGGTGAGAAAATTAATCCTAAATACCAATGATCTTTGTAGTTATGGGCAAGTAAATTCTGACATGCAGCAATACACGTTTACTGCTCAGGAATGAGCCTGTGGTGCTCCAGCTCTGAGGGGAACTTGTGCCCACTCTGAACATCTGGCACCACTCAGAACATCTGGCACCTGGAGGCAGGTGGGCTCTGCCTGCTCTGACAGTTCAACTGCTGCTCAGATTGTCTCCAGCTGAAAGCATTTGGGCTACTGGAGCTGGTAAAACCTCAGAGCTTTGCACAGAGAAATTAATTCCTGAAAATACTCCCCGAGAATGGGTCACCTGTGGACTTTGCCTTGTTCTGGAGACATTCTAGGGAGGAGGGGGAGGTTGGAGGGCAACCAGTCTGCCCTCAGCCTACATGGAGAATAGAAACAGCCAGAACTAGAAACCTCTGAAAGAGAAATGAACATATAAATATACCACCTCTAATAATTTCATTTATTCCCTGATCCTTCCAGCTTCACACTTCCTGTTCCCTAAATAAAGGGCTATCTTTGGGCTCCCAAGACAAACACTTCAGGGCAAGTTAAGTACTTGTTACATCCCCATCCTGTTTCTCCTTTTGTCTCTACAAAAGCTTTCATTAACTTTCACTGATCTCATTCTATACTGTGGTCTGCATAACTGCTGTAGGAGTTGCAGTTTTGGCTGCCTCTTTGATCTCCATAAGATGAAGGATAATTTCCGTTTTTAGGTGGTTTTGCTTGGCTTTTATACTGCCTAGCACATGGTGCAAAATTGTCCTGAGACAAAATGGAGAGGCTGAGAGGTGGTGGCAAAATATCCAGAGTTGTAATGACAGTTCTTTGTGCTCCTCCTGAAAACCAGGAGGCCAAGAGTTAACTCAGGCCATCCATTTCTGCATCTGTGTGTGTACATGTCATGCACAAACTTAATTAAAACCAATTGTAACTGCTGAAGTGTAACATTACAGAGCCTAACATGCATTTTGTCATGACTTCAAAATGAAAATGTGCCTTTTGACTTGTTATGGAAGTCCTGCTTGCCAGACATTTCTAAATAAAGCCCAGGAGACTGGATTTACATCTTTCCTCTCTTAACCCTACTCTTAATCACTTCCCTCTAATTCCACTTTTTTTTTTTTTTTCTTTTTTCAATGTGTGTGGCTTGAGCAAAGCCTCTTCTCTGTAATTGTCTTTTAAATTGGCAAAAGGACAGTGCAGGGTGTGACCCTCCTCCAGTTCTTGTGCACAGTTGTATCCTCCCAGGCCCCATTCTCCTATGAGCTCTCCCACATCTCTGTTAAGTAGCCAAGATTATACAAAGCAGTCAGATTCCTGTTACACATCTGTGCCTTCCTGCAGCAACTGGAGCCATAAAATGAGTTGTCATCGTGGTATTTGATAATCTTCTGAGCCAGAGGTACTGTATGTCCACATCTGGGACTGAGTGGGTTCCCTCTTTTAGGTGCATCTCACTTGCACAAAAGTGGCAGGAAATGCAGCCAAGGATTTCAGAGAAAACTAAGGGAAATGTTTCTTTTTGTCAGGGATTCATGTTGAGCTATTTCCTTTATTGTGTATTTTGCAGCCAGTGCTGAGCTTTCCCCAAGTGAGGGTTCTCTCAGCTCCTTGTGAGCTGAAAATGCTTTTCTTGCCTTGGGACTGCACTGGCACATCCCATTCCCTGCTCGCTGCCCTCGAGCTGGGGATGAGCTGCCCAGGGTCACACACCAGAGTGCAGCTCCCAGGCAGGGCAGGCTTGAGCAGCAGTCAATATTGTGTTCTGGAGGACCAAATTTAGAGGAAAAACATACATTGTATGTTAGTCTAACATTATTGCTTTTGCCTTAATTCTCTTCTGTTTGCTAAACCCAATGTTTTCAGCACCTGATGCTCAGCAGTGAGCTGACAGCTTCTGGCATGCACTGGTTTTTTAATGACTACCATCCCCTGGCACACACTGCCTCCTTTAATAAGTACCAGCCACAGGCACACATACCAGGGATGTAAAACAGTTTTATTAAATTAAGCAGAGGCACAAACTATCACAATTATTTTCTTACTAATAACGGGAAATGTTTGCATTTATTTACACTCTACTGAGCTCAGACTGAATACACGACTGGCTGTTTTGCAATGCCTCCCCACACGAGTTTTGATGGGTTTTTAGAATTGGGTTTTTGTACCAAACACAGTATTTCCCAACATTCTGACTGCTCCTGAGGGCACAGGAGAGGCAGCAGCAGTTTCCCATCCTTGGCTGCAGCCCTGGGGTGAGGTGTTGGTGTCACCTCCATGTCCCAGCAGGGACTGGGTTCACCTCGGTACAAAACCCCAGTGCTGTGGGATCAAGCTGCTCCATCACCTGCACTGTGCCCAATTCTTTCTCCTGAGAATCCAATTTATCACCTCAGTGCCTGGAATTAAGTGTCAGCAGAAGGGAGCCAGCATGAGCTGTGCCCTGTGGCCGATCCGAACCGCTTGGCACTGTCCTCTGACCCACCAACAAATACCTGTCCTTGGATACTGCTGGGAGCCAGGAAAGCTGCTCAAGGACAAGAAATTACAACAATGGAGATGTGATGTTTTGCACAAAGCATGTTTTCAAAGAGGTGTTGCCTCCTTGGACCAATGAGCCTTTTCTATTTAGTACTGCACGAACTACCCTATAGAAGTGCAGTGTTTCTTTAAATAAAGCTCTCTCTTTTGCTTCTCCATCACATGGTGAACTATTTTTGTTCATTATCCTCTTCACCGCTCTCCTATAGCCTAAAATGCAACAAATACCCATCACTTATCCCCAGAATTTCTGGGGAGAATCTTTTGTTCCTCTTCTGCAAGGGGCCAGCAGCTGGACTTCACTGCTGTTTAACTGGGTGAGGTTCACTGGAGCACTTTAGTGAGCCAGACTAACACAGCCCCACTGATGGCTGCCCCAGGTGTGTGTGTGCTGTGTAAGTCTGTAGAGGTGACCTAGAAGTGAATCTAAATGATGATGAAAGATTAATCTAGGCCCTTGGCCTTTGGATTTTCTTCATGGCATCACAAGTGCAGCAAGAAAAGCTTGCTGTCTTCAGGATGCATAATGCAACTTGGTTTTATTTCTGTTCTTTGAGAGAATTTTACAGGAAAAGGAAAAATGGATTTTTATCCACTGTTCACTGCACACCAGAATAAAACTCAATCTGCTTAACATGGAAATCAGTATTATGAGCTACTGCATGCTTCTCCAGCAGAAGCAGCTCTTCAAAAGAACTAGACAGGAAAATATTCTTTCTACCAAAATTCTTATTATGTTATGCTAAACAACAATAGTATGTTATGTGAAAATGCATCTTGTAATATTTAGAAACTGCTATTGTTAGAAAAAGAGCATTCACAAAAATTTAATCTTCCAGTTGGTGTGTTTTAGTTCTATGAGTAGGGGCTGGTAAAACTATGGTTACTTGAAACCTGCAAATAGGGCACTTTTGAACAGGTTCTATCTGCAAATATGAGTATTTTGGAATTATCTCTGATCAGCCATCCTACCAACAGCCAAACCTGATTCCTCCCTTTTTCCTCTCTTTCCCCTTGTAAGATTTCTGAACAACCAGGCAGAAATGGGGTGAGCACAGGAGCCAGCAGATCTCCCAGTACCACTGACAAACCAATTTTCACGCTCCAGTATCACAGCAGTAAGAGTGTTATAAATTCTGCCCCGAGTTCTCATCCCCACACCTTCCTGCTGTGAACAGCACTTGGCTCTGAACCTCTTGGTGTCCCTGTGGATGCTGCTGCTCTAGGGAATGTGGGATACAAATCTATGAAACACTTTGCTACCAACTGCTGCATTTTTTTTTTCTCTAGTTCAGTGTGTTTCTTTCAGGTAACGTGATATCAAGCTAGTATCACTATCATGCTACTTATCTCCAACAAACTGCCCTTACTGAAGTCATGAACCACAAGATTTATCTGTAGGTACTTGCACAATCTCAGTATTGTATCAGCATTTTATAGGGTGTATCTGGAAGTTCCTCTGATTTCTCAGATGTCTTTAATTTTCCACAGTAACGTAGGTAAGATTAAATGCAAATCTTGGCAAACAAACCTCTGGCATTGCAACAACAGAGAGATACAGATTTTTCCCTTTATTATTCCGCTAGAAAAACTTGGGAAATGCAGGTTTATTTTCTCCCTAAACTCTTGCAGACCTACTCTTATACTTTGTGCAGGATATTTATGTACTAGAAATTGCAGTTCCATGGTGAGAGTGGCCTGGTTCTCCCAAAGGATGTGGCACGGACACACATGGCCCCAGGTGTGTCCCACTACGTGCAGGACCTCCTGCAGCTGATTTTGCCACGGAGGGGATGGGAAAAGGAGCAGAAATGGGTTCCTGTGTTCACATGGCTGGTGTGAGCTCAGGGAAAGGCTGGGGTGAGTTCCCAGCTGGAGTCAGTCCCACAGCCCTTGATGTCAGCGGATCTGCGAAGAACTGCAAACTTGAGCATATTTGGATCACACGCTGCTGCTTTACGGCTCTGTAGATGTGACAGATTTCCTGTTGAGTCCCAGCTGCTCTCACTTTCCCGTTCCACGGAGCAGATCCCCAGCCAGGGTAGAACCATGGAGGACGGGCCAAGGCACGGCTCTGAGCAGCAGCTGAACGCCCCGGGAGCCGCGGGAGCGCGAACGGCGCGGCGCAAACCAGCACAGATCCCAGCCCTGGAAATGCCTGGAATGAGCTGCAGTGCCTGCACGGCCGGAGGAGCCTCTGGGCTGTGATTTATGTTTGCTTCCAGGTGCATGTAAATTTTCCATCCCCCATATAGACTCCAGCTCTGCGCTGCAGTCACAAGAGATTAAAATTCCTGCGCGCTTTCTGGAACTCTCAGCCCCGCTGAGGAAGGAGCATGGGAAGCACCGATTGTTTGGTGCTTGCAGGAATCCTTCACTGATACATTTATTTTCTTAGTGTCTCGTATTAGCATGAATTAAAATATTCCATTTGGGCGAGATGTTATTTTAGCTAATTTCCTGCAGACTCTCTGCAGCCCGTTCCTTGGTGAATGGTGAATAACTCTTCAGTGGAGCCCAGCACTTTCAGCCCCTGCTGCTCAGAATAGCTCCCTGCTTCTCAAGTATTAATTGTGTCTGGTTGTGTTTAAATGTCATTAAAATATGCAGCAAGTGATCTACGGGGATTCATATTTCCACCAAAAATCGAGCCTGCACCTTAACTTCCCGCTGCAGGAATCTGGGATGGGTTTTTCCCGCTGTGCCTGTTGCAAACATCTGCCACTTCTGAGCACTGAATAGAGCCCTTGCAATCCAAATTTTAACATTGTAACCCAACGCTTTTAAGAGAGAATATTGCTATTTTATTCATAAACTGTTTCGAGAAAGGAAAGGGGGAGCAGAGGCGAGGAAGGAAGCCAAGAGAGCTTTGAGCTGCTTTCTGTTTTCAAGTGTCTTGGGGAGCGCTGTGCCAAGAAAAACAGAGTGCAGAGCCGTGAGCAGCGGGGAGATCCTGTTTCAGCAGCCCAGCACCAGGAGACGGGGCTGCCTCCGGCAAGGAGAAGGAAAGAAGGGGGGAACAGGGACCTGGCTGCCTCTGCACCCCAAAATCTGCCTTTTGGGGGATTAATGACAGGGACCCCGTTCTTCACACGACAGCAGCTCAGCGGGTTGTTCATGTGGGCAAGACAAGCAAAATGTGGCCCTGGCTGGAGCAGAGATTTCAGAAATGGGTGGCTGTAGGGAAAGGGATGATTATTATCAGAATAATAAGCTAAAGGAGGAAAAGTGTAAGTGAACTTACTCATGGGACTGCAAACTGCTACACAGCTGGTGTGGCCAGCTCTGGGGTTTAGAGCTCCACCAGTGAGCTCACAAAAAGGAAAGGAAAAGAAAGACACCTTTCCCCCAGCACAGATGTGTATTTTCTCTGGGTATATTTGTTAGTCTTATATGAGAAAAGGAGTATTTTTGTCTAGTTCGGGTACAGATTGTGGAAAACTGCTTAGGACAAGTCAGCCACTCACTCACCCCATACATTTGTGCAGGGAGTTTGGACAAGCCTAAAAAGCTCCTATTTATCCCCCTTTTAAAAAGAAAGCAGGGCTGCAAGTCCTTCCAGGCAGGCAGAGAGGGAATGGGAAAAATGCAGAGCACATACCAATGAGCCTAAAGATGGAGTCTGGTCAATGCCAGACTGTCCCCCACTCACACGTGCAGTCTGTGTCTTTCAGAGGGATGATAAAACACAGGGGGTTAAATGAAAGAGTAAACTTGTGAAGGTGCTGCCAGCAGTGGCAGCAGTGCCCTGTGCTGTCACTGAGAGGGGCAGGAGCCAGGCCAGACCCCGTGTGTTTTTGAAGGATCATTATTTTACGAGGGGTCAGGGCTGGAGCAGGTGGTGTGTGAACTGTCACAGGGGGCAGGGACCTGCAGCAACCCTGCTATTCCTGTCCCTCGTGCCTCCAGGGACAGCTGCCACCCTGCTGGTGACAGGGACTGCACAGGCTGGGAGTGCCAGTGATGGCACAGGACACCTGTGGGTAAAACAGGGAGAAGGTGGAAAGTGAAGCTGTGCTGCTTCTTCACAGCAAAGATGTGGCACCTCAAGGGTCTTACAAGCACAACAAACTCCCTTCAGATTTAGACTGGGGCAATCTGTGCCTGGGGCCCCAAATCCTGATGAACAGAAGGTCTTTGTGCTGCCCTGGGACAAACAGGGGCTGCTGGAGCACTCAGAGCTTTGATGGCCCTGCCCAGCCTCCCCCACAGGACCAGGATCCACTTAAGCTCAGCTGTGGGGCTTTGCTCCTTTGCTGAGCCATGCTGGGGCTGTCCTGCTGCCTCCTCCTGAGGTGTTTGGGTTTCTTGGTGCTGCCTCACTGCCCTGGCTCTGCCTGGAGAACACCAGCCATGGGTAGGACACCTTCTTATTGCTGCCCTGCTTTATCAGCAGTGGCTTTCTCCTTCATGGGGTGTTTTACATTCCTATCACAGCTGCATTTTGGTTGTAGCAGGTCAAGATTTGCTCTCTGTTGCTGGTTGAATCTTGCTGGGGTTTGGCACTTAGCCTGTTATGTTGGTTGTGTCCTAAGGAGCCTCTTTGCTAAGGGAGACAAGGAATGAGCCCCAAAATGATCTGGGGCAGGTTGTGATTCATGGTGGGTGGAAGTGCTCGTTGCTGTGGTGCAATTCCAGGTCCACAGATAAATCCTGGTCCAAGTCTTCCTGGGAGATATTGCAATCTCTTGGAAATGAGGATTTCTGCTGGAAGGGGAGGCTACACCAGCCCTTTCACATCCTTGGCTTGGGGGGGCTCTGTGAGCTCTTGGCAAAATTTGGGACAGGGTTTGCTCTGATTTGTGCCCACAGTTTCAAGCTGCCAGAGATTACTGGGGAAGAATGAGTGATAATTTGCTTTAGGCATTTCTGCTATGAACTGCCCCTCTGAAACTGCTCAAACCATCCTCTTCCTCCCTTCCACTTGAACAAGGGGAACCATTATGTGGCCCTGGCCACTGGTTTACAGATGAACCACTTTGTGGATGAGAAAATCACTGACAGCATTTGCTAAATACTCCCCAGAGCATTGAACCAGCACTGTCTGAACTCACAAGGCTCTTTATTGTGGTTTCCCTGCCATGAAATTGTTGGATGTTGTTGCTTATTTCTGAACACAGCAGAAATAGCCAGTGCAACTTGACTGCATTTTGTAAAACTGACTTAGCTTACAACTAATCCTCTAAATCTATATGGAGACAGGAGAATCCAGTGGTTAGAGCACTGAAATAAGATCCAATAAACTGGTTTCTAGCATTGCATTCTGCCCCTTGCATCACCCTCCCCACCAATAGATCTCCATCTGTAAAAACACTGCCAGCATCACTCAGCCACCTTTCTACATGGCTGGGATGTTCTGATGAAAAGGGATCTCAACATGTGAAAGACATTAATGAAACTGCAGAGAGAGCAGAAGGCATCAGCCAATATCCAGCCAGAAACACGTTAACTGCAGTTGCTCACTGCTGACCCTCTCACAGAGTTCTTTCCAAGACAAGGTACAAAACACTGCAAGCAAGCAGTCCAGAAACCTAAATCTGAACTCTGATTATCAAGGGAGAGTCAATTATTTGGGATTACAGAAGTTAATGCACTTCAGGATTGATTAAGTGAAAGACTGTTCTGAAAAACCCCTGTAATTAAAAATATATGTATTTTTAAAGGAGCTTTTCTTACTCTGAAAGCCTTGTATACAGTAGTGGGAGGAAAGCTTATGTTATATACATGTGTGTGTGTACATACACTACCCAAATTCTGCTATCAATTACAGATACAAATCTGGAACAACTCCAGTGCTATTTGCATGGGCCTAAATTAGAACAGACTGTGGTTTGTTAACGAGGTGTTCAGTGCTGTTTACTGCTCTGAGAAGGCAGAGCCTTGTGGAAATCAGCTTTTCATATTTACTGCTGATACCAGTGCTTGAGGGATCTCTGCTCTGAGTGCAGTTGTAGGACACCCACTTCTCAGAATTTAAAATTATCACCTATGAAAACTCTGTGGTTACTTGAATAAGATATTGTGACAAATATTTTGCATGTATGAACATCACTTGCTGGTCAGTCTCAATACTTTTATTAATTCTATTCTGATGTCCCCACGTGTATTGGATTATTCATCCTGTTTCTTAGCCAACATTCAAGGTCTTGATTGTTTTCCAAGGTAAAACTTTGCATTACACTGGGCTTGTCTCTGAATCACTGTGTAGCTTTTACCTTAACTATGGCTCAACAAGGTAACTGGAATGATATGCAGCTGGGGACATGACCTGTATTTTCAGAGTCCTAATTACTGAACCAAGAAATACTAAGCACTGATAGATGTTTGCACAAGAGGGTTTGATACACATATGACGTGCCTGAAAATAATTTATTTTTAAAAAATAATATCAGTGCTGCTTCTACTTTAATTCCTTACATGCAGCCACTGCCAGCTGTGCTTTACTACATTCAGATGGCATTTCACATACCACAAAAATATAGTTTGTGACCAAATTACAGTGTAGTAACATTAAGATTATGCAGCCATTTCGGTCAGGAAACATAAAATAACATGTTATAAATAACTCATTACATCAGCTCCTAGAGGTGAGGAGAAAGGCAGTAATAAAGGATTTAAGCATTACTCATTTTTCATTTTATTCTTGCTATAAAAATCTATCAAATTTTCAGCTATTTTCTTGAAAAGGTGGAAAGACAGGGTGGGTTAAACTCTGCCACTGGTGTGGAAACCATCCCATGGTGACACAAATTTCTCCAGTTCTTAAAATTCTAGTTGAGAACAACCTTGATCAGTAGCAGAAATGAGAACAGGAAGTTGACAAAGCATGTCCAGCTCAATAAACAGTCCCATTTTCTAACAGAGCAGCCTTGGGTGGCTTTGACAGGGCAAGGAAAGTTTCTGCCAGGGCAAGGAAGTGTGAGCTGGGTTTGTCAGAACACTGCTGGGACAGCAGTGTCACCCAAAGCACTGAAGTGACTCCTGAAGTGTCATTTCAGAGCATTTTTATTCAAGCCTGAAGCTGCAATCGTGTTTAAATAACGAGTTCCCTTCAGATAAACGACAGCTGACTCCAAAGCAACATCCCAAACCCATCCCTCAGCATGCTCAGCCTCTTGGCCCATTTCTGAAAGGAAACATTCTGCTGGTTTAAGGAAAGCAGCTGGTTTGTGTTTATAAAATTTGCATTATCTTTACTTGGAACTGGATCATCGGCCTTGGGTTAGAAAATCTGGAAATACTTCACTGGCTCCTTCTGAGCTGGGTTCTGTCAGCATCTTTCCTCACCCTGACTGCAGGATGGACCCTGTGGCCACAATTTATCCTTGATTTCCACCACCAGAGGTGAATACTGAGAGCAGGACTTCAGAAAAGTTACAGGGTGGAGTTCTTAAAAGCCAACTATGGTAGAAGTGTTCAAATCATCCCAATTGTTAAAGAATTAGCTTTATTAATTCACTTGTGATTTTGCTGTAATTTTTTCCCCTTCTTTTTTACATTTTTAACTTTACAAACTTCTGCTAATTCCTCTCTTTATTCCTATTATGAAGAATTAATCAAGTCCTAATTGCCATTAAGTCAAAACTGAAATGAAGGTAACATAAAAACCCTTCATAAAATGAAATAACCAAAAATCAGGAAATCAATAGTTAAAAACTGCAAAGATACACTTGTATATCATTGTTGTATCAATATGAGTGTGGTCTGCTCTCCTGGACCAGGGACTGATTTGTACAAACACAGGCAAGAGACACCAGAAACCCAAATCTGGGTTTTTTGCAATGACAAACATGTTTTAGTCACCGTCAACACCAAACTGCCAAAATATGGTTTATGACAGCTGAAGGTTTTGCTGATGCAAATTGTGTTTATTGCCTCAAAATCAGCAATAACAACAGCTGCAGGGGAGTTTGTTTAGCCAGCAGGAGGGTGGAAGGGCTGGCAAAGCCAGGATGGAAACACAGCACCTTGGGCACTCAGGGACAGGCAAGGCTGAAATGTCATTTCTTGCTGTCCTGGGACATTCCTGGCACAGTAAAGCAGGATTTTGGGATATGGAGCTGCACACTTGTGGAACTTGCTCTTACAGCTGGAAACTCCTTTTGTTTAACACCACCACCAATGATTGTTCCATGGCCCAGGCAGCCCCACACAGAGCCCAGCTTCACCAGCCTGGCCATTTACTTCCATGGGAGCTGGACAAAAGCCACCACTTATTTCTGAAAACATTCTGGCTGTGCATCTTGCTTGAGTCAAATGGAATGTTCTTACAGCAACAAATGCCCTTAAATATTTCAGCACAATTGGATTACAATTATTTCTGTGTGCTTAGCCCTGGAGACACTCATGTATCCATAACAGAGCTGAGTGCAATAAGATCCCACAATGGGAAGGAGTTTTTCTCAAAAATGTGGCATGATTATATGTATTTTTAAAAGCTCCTAAGGGTGAGATGTTTCAAGCCTGCAGATGTATGCATCTATTTTGGGAAAGCACTAAATCATAAAAGCATTGCCCTGAAAGTTGTGTTCAAGATGTGTGTACATGTGTATCTTTGTGCGTGTTATTTCACAGTTAATGTGACACATCTGCTGGTCAAGAGCTGGTTTATCTGGGGACAGTGGCTCAGGTATTTTGAGGGACTCTGAAGTTTGATGGTAACCAAACTGATATTCGACAATGCAGCCCTAAACTTGCCTTATGCTGCTTATGAGAGACAGAAGTGTGAGCATTTGAAAGATTATCACAGTGCAGGTCACACTTCCATGGAGCATTTTGGATGCACAGTATTTTTGTCTGGTGAATGTTTCTCCAACAGGCCACTTCTAAAGAGAGAAGTATTGAACAGCTCTGCTTAAAGAGAATAAATTATCTCCATTTGGCATTTGTTAGCAAAGGCTTGAGTCATTTTGCCAACCTCTCTGGATTAAATTTGTTTTCTGACATAGTTGCTTTATTGGCTTAATCACTGAGTATTTTCAGGTTATAATACTCATAAATATTAGCATAATTTGTAGCATGTAACAATAGGAGGGAAAAGGGAAGGTTTTGTTGTGTTAAATTCCTCCTGCCCCAAAGTACTTGTAGGTGTCCCTATGAGAGGTGCAGGAATAGAAAAGTTTGGATTCCTTGGTCAGCTCTAAAACCCTCTGCACCCGAGGATCCACAAAGCCCACACTGGACTGTTTCATTTAAAGCAGCACTGTCCTGAAATGCTCTGAAATCCTTCTGTGTGTTAACCTGACAGGTTGGTACCACCTGCCTGGGGCCTCAGCCAAACACAGATTTCAGATGCAAGTGTGATTTTCATGAATCACTGAACTGTTGGCAACCAAATGTTTTCTGGGTCGTGCTGCTGAGAGCACAGAGCTGTTCTCATGATTAAACTTTGCTCCTAACACTTTTTTTTGGTGACTTCTGCTTATTTTAATAATTGAGATGTACAAGGGAGATGAAATAATTAAAACAGGCTGTGAATGTTCTGGATCATTAACAAAAGTATTCATGGCATTAATCTAAGATAGCTTCAAGAAAATATGGTGTTATTCATTCACTATAATGCACTACAGTCAGCAAATGGATGAAGAGAGTGACTGCAGATCACTCTGAGTATCAGATTGGGTTGGCACACAAAGTCTCACTGACTTCAGCTGAGAATATTTCACTCCCTGCCTGTTGGGGGTCTGCATTTTCCATTTCAGTGCCTTTTCTGTAAGTAAGAAATATTACTGTGCACACAGGATTCAGAAGAACTCCCTGTACTTGAGGGTAGGATTTCCTCCATGGATTTGCTCATGGATCCTCCCACTTCTTCCTTTGACTGTTATTCTGTGTATGCACTTTTCTTGAGCTCTGCAAATGTGAAATGGTGCAGATATTTGAGTCAGACCTAAAGGCAGAGATTCACAGCATCAGTTCTGGCTCTGGTACCTTATTTTTGGTGCCTGTAGGAAAGCCCTGAGCTTTGTTGCAGCCTGCATCCCTTGGTGGCTGGCAGCCAGAGGATGAGTGTGACAGTGGCAGCTTTTCCTGTGAAGTTCCTACAGCACTGTTAGATATATCCCTGTGTCTAGGAAACCTTTATATACTTCCTGGGCATCAGGACTTTTCAAAGGCTGGGCTTTTGCCTAGGAGCTTTAACAAATGATCACTGACTATATAAATGGACCCATTTTCTATATAATGAACACTTTTATTTCACCCTGTAAGGGCACACTGTGTGTGTACACATTTCCCTGCTGGAGCAGGTCCCCTCCATCCTGCCCTGTTCTGTGGTTTTGTGATTTAAGTATGGACATGCATCTTTTGTGCTGGGATTGTGTTTGTTCCACTGCAGAACTCTCTGAGACACTTCTTTGCATAAAGCCCAAGCAGAATAATTATAGAGGCTCCAACAAGACATATGTGAATGACAAACAAAACATAATTCTTCTCCTCTTGCATTATGTTGTCATAGATTTCTTGAAGTGTACTAGCATAAACTTCTGCAATTAATAGAAAATCATCACCAAATAGTTGCAATTAAATAGTATCTAGTGTTGGGAACTATTGCCCCAATCAAAGTCGTGTTCTGGAAGCCTTTCTGCAGTGATTTACACTGTTTGCCTGGGAAGGGCTGTGGAGATGCCTTTTGAGGAGAGCAAAGAACAATAAATCAGGCTACTTTGGATTCGATTTTACAACTGGAAAAGATTACACTGGTCCTGACAAAACAGAGAGGCCAGTGCTCTGATGCACAGAATTTGATGGTTACCACTCATTTTTGTCATGGAGAAGAAAGGAGCAAATTGTCCATATGCTTTTAAATAGCACTGTCAACATACTGTATTTCTAAATCAGCCTAATCCCCTTTGCTATAAATGGAAACCATGCTTTCAGTATTTCTGGTGGGAATTAGTTAACTAAGTGCTAAAACTTGCCAAACTGCATTTTATATTAAAAAAAAGGAGCTTCATGAATCAAAAGCTGTGTTCAGCTGCACATAAATAGGCTCCCAGAAAAACGTATGCCTTGTAATCACATCTTGATAGTCTAATACCTTGTATAAAATCCAGAAACTATTTTTTGCATCTGACAGTGTTTACAGCATGGAGCCTGAAGTCTGCCCTCCTATAGTTACTGCTGGATACAACTTTATTTCTGGCAAAAAACTGAGCAGGCTTCCTGTTTACAGGAAGGATATTTATCTGTCAGGTGAGCACCAAGTGTCCAGTTCCAGTTGCCCTTTCTGTAGGAAATAGATGTGAGAACAAATGCAATCCAAAGCAGAATGTAAATTGTCCAATACCTGTGAACTTGCATGAGGCTCAGCATCCACCCTCAGAGTTTAGACTTTTTATGCAAGGACAAAACTTTGTTTATCCCAGTGTTGCCTTATTTTATGGCTGTGAAGACAGAGATTGCTTGAAACCAGAGAGAAATCTCAGCTGCACCCAGAGCAGGTGCTGGGTCAGTATTTTACTGCATTACCTGGAGCAAGGAGGCAAAAGAAATGGCAAGGGGGGAGTTGTGTGGAATTTGTGGAATTAGGTTTTAAGAGTCTGGACAAACTGTTCCCATTAGAGGCAAAACAAGAGGGATGCTCCTGTGAACTGGAGGGGTTGGACTGGGCACCCTGGTGCTCAGCCTTTGGATTCCCTCTGGTTATTGTGGCTGACACACTGCAGGTATATTTATACCCCACAGGGTTTCCTGTGGATTATCAGGTGCTTGTTTTGCTTTCAGCTGGAGAGGCCCTTTAGGGGGGAGGTACCTTTAACTATCCACTTGACAGCAGTAGATTTGATGGATGTGATTTACAAAGAGGGGGAAAAAATGGAGTAAGTGCTTGGAGCTGATTGACAGCTGCAGTAAATCTAAGCCAGGCTTTGAAGAGAAATGAGTGGTGGGGCAGATGCAGCCCCATCCTTTCCCTCTCTGTGGAGGTATTTCTGCTTGTGAGCAGTGCCCTGACTCCTTCATGTGCTGCTGAAAGCCAAACACATGGTTCTGCTCAATGAAAACAAGCTGGAATCGCTGCCAGATGAACCCAGATTGAAAGCAGAGGAGCAATGTGCCCCACTCGGGTGCTGTGGCACTGCTGCCTCCCACCCAGCTGAGAGCACTCAGGGCCTCCTTCCCCCTCCCTGGCAGCAGGAAATGTTCCTGCTCAGGATGATGTACGATCCCCAGACTCTGCACAGGCAGGAGCTGGTACTGATGTGATGATGTGCTGTGAAGAACTCGCTATCACTGCGTGGCCTCACGCCCAGCCTTTGTAAGGGAGACACTCCTGGCACCCCTCAGAAATCAGGAGCTGAAGTCGTGCAGCTCCTCTGATAAACAAGGAACCCCGATGGAATGCAGTTTGTCCCCTTTTTCACTGCTTGTTCTCCCAGGATTGCCGTCCCTCCTTCTCCAGGGGTTCAGCTTGCCTTCCCAGAGCTCCTCCTGACATCAGGGGGGAAAGCTGACCCTTCTGCAATATTCATATCCCAGTGCCCCTGCCAGCTCCTCTGCTTTACAGGAACAAATCCAGCAGACAGTGAGCCCTGGAAACCTCCAAAATCCCCCCTCAGCATGGATTACTTTGAGCAGAGAATAGAGGGATCCTGTGTATAACATCAGGTGCTGTCCAGCCCGAGGGGTGCAAAGCTTTGTGAGACACATCTTGAATTCACAGGAACAGCTGCAGCTCTTAAATCCCACAGGAAGCTGCTTTGGGTTTCAGGATGGGGTGAGACCAGCCTCTAACAGGCTGCTGGCTCTGTGAGAACAGCCCCTCACAAAATTAAGCTTTTTGTAATAAAACCACATAAGGAGATTTCTGCATTACAATCATAAAGGATGCAGTGCTTGAATTGCTGTTTTAAACTGTTTAGAAATATATTGCTTTGTACATGTGCAGTTTACATGGATCCTAAAATAATTGATAATCCTGCATTTAGGTAGTGACCAAGATGATGAGTGTGCCAGCCCAGTGCCAGTCTGGGGGTTGATATCACATCTGATACGTTTCCTATCTGATTTCCATGAGTCTGTGATATGTAATATCCATCCTGCTTTGCTGTGTTAGATCACATCTTAAGAGGTCTGGTGCAACACTTGTCAGCTTCTTTACAGAGCAAAAAGAAACCCAAGGAAATGTCCTGGTGCACTGCTGATGTTTAGCCAAACATGCAAAACTGGTAATATTTGGCAAATGCTGCTCCAAAACCCCAATGGAGTTGGTAGCAAATTTGATCTGAGAACTTGCTCTTCCAGAGAAACTGCAATTCCCATTTACAAAACCCAAATCTTAGTTTTCATCCATTTACCCACTTATTTTTTGGAAGAGTAATGATATCATCTTAAAAAATAATGGAATTACATGGTTGAACAGCCAAAGGAAGGAACATTGCCGTTTTAAGAGAAAAATCCCAGGAAGATTTGCAGAGTTTTTTCCACACAACTTTGCTCAGAAGGAGCTGAAATCCTTGGAGTAAAAATCTGTGGTGCTGCTCTGTGCAGCACTGCTAAAGGTTAAGTTGCTGGCTGTCAGAGCTCAGTTATCCATCACATTTCTGCTGGGGGAAGGGAGCACCAACTGCTCCTTTTCCAGCTCTGCAGCCAGACTCTAAACAATTTCCTGCACTGGGCTCATGGTAGAGACTAAACTGTTTCTAATACAAGGAATGCAGTTAACTCCAACTGATAGACAAATACCTTTTCTTATCACTAATGGATTACAACACTTGACTGCAGAAGCAAGTTAAACCTTACAAATGGCACATTCAAACCCCAACAGCAGCTATGCAGGGAGAATTGTTGTTACAGCAGCTTTTCATTACAGCTTTGAATGTTTGCACTGAAAGTTGATTGTATTTTTGTTGAGAAATCAACACTATAGCATTTAATCCCCTCTATCTCTGAAAATGGGAGTTTCATGAGAATATTCTGTAGCTGTGAACAATATTTCATGTTTAGCAGTTCATACTGACACTCAGCAGCAAAGCAGTGATGGCTCAGTAACAGTTTAATGAAATAAAACCACTACAATTACTAAAACATCTGAGCTTAGTGTCCCAACATGAGGGTAAATGTTGTGGGTAAAAGCTGCAGATGGGGATGTACCCAACTAATCCCTAAATACATGACTGTATCACAGGTAAAATGGGATTTGCCTGACATTGCTCAGCTCAAGGAACTGGGGAATAGAAACAGGAGGGAAAACTTTCCTCTTTCATGGGTTGCACACCTCATGGGCAGGCAGCAGAATTGCTCCTTCCTGCTCTTCCCCTGGAGCTGGCATCTGTATTCCTGTGAATACTCAGTGTGTGTGGAGGGAATCACCCCTGATGAGCACCAGGAGGGTCTCTGTGTGTCCCCCACAGTGACAGGACCTACAGAGGTTCCCATAAAGCACAAACATTTCTTTTCCACATATCTTATCTGAATTATGAAAAATGGCTCCTAATCTATAAAGGTATATTTGGCATAAGTCATGTCCCTAAGTTGAAATGTGTTATTTCAATATACTGAGCCAAAATAATCCTGGAAGTCATGGATTTCAGCACTCTGGGGAGGTAGAAACAAAGATTTAATCTGAATTTGGTACCTCAGCTGCCTCAATGACAACTAATAGCTCTGGATGAAATGAGTTAGGAAGGTGCATCCTTTTCTAGCTAGTGGCACAAGTCAAAACTCTGTTTATCAGCTCTTCCTAGGCTGCAAAACATCATGAATGGGAATCCTGGGGTTTGGTGGGGAGGACAGGAAGCAGAAAATCAATGAGCAGCTCCTTGTGCCCAGAATTCTACCTGCACTGGGTCTCCTTCCCTTCTACCCTGCACCCTTTAAAATTCCACTGTGTGTGAGAACAACAATGCTTTACAACCTTTTCACATTAAATAAAGCAACCAAGAGGCAAGGCAATGGAGAATACAGCCCATGGGAAAATTTATCTAAGTGAATGTTTTTTCCTGAATGTCACAATCCCCCTGAGATTGTCTGAGAGTTCTACTTTGATTCAGTGACTCCTGGATTTGTGGGGAGTGTCTGGTCTGGATCTTAATTTTTCTGCTCCCCAGAATTATTGTGGGGAGAAGTTATGAGCTGCAGGTCTGAGCCCCCTCTGCATTTTAGGCAGCATTCCATCACCCCTCTGCCATTTCCCCCACTATAAACACCAGCAGCTCTGGGGCTGAGCTATCTTGGGTTAAACCAGCAGATCATGGACACCAGCAGCCCCTTGCTGGGCAAGGGCTCAGGGTTCAGCAGACCCCACCTGAAAGCACCTCCAGCTTGTCTGCAAACCCAGTGTCACACAAGTGCCAGGCATGCCTCTGAGCCTGGCCCAGCCAGCCTCTGGGGCAGCTCAGCAGAGCCTGTTTTTGGGACTGGGTGCCATTTGTTGGAGCCTGCCCCGAGCTGTCACATACCTCCCCATCCCAGAACAGCTGCCAGACTGATTTAGTCCTGCCCCACCGCCCTGCAGGGCTCATGTGCCCCTCTTATCTCCCCGGGGGCTGGAGCTGCTGATACCAAATCACTAAAAATGGCAGCAGAAACAGCAATTTGGGGCTGATCTGACAGCCAGGGCTGAAGGGAAGCCACAGTCCACCCCACCCTGCATTCCTTGGACACCCAAATCTCCCTCTGGGACTCTTAGGTATACACAGAATAAATGCTTTCTCCATCTGATGCACATTGTGCTTTTTATTTAAAGGAATAGTATTAATTGTTGTTAGAAACAATCAAATATAGCATAGTTGAATACATAACTTATAGATAAACCAAACTTTAACACAATTGGAATTTTAAGCAGCTGTTATCCATATCATGGATGATTCCCATTCATCATGGAAATGCAGGTATAGCTTCTTTATAGGGTATAGAGCTGCAGGTGCTCTAGCTATGGCTCTAGAAGTATTTTAACAATCTAAGTATTTTTTTTCAAGGCTTTTCTGAAAAGATTCCTATTTTGTCTCAGACTTCTTACTGTTCTCTTAGTCTCAAGGTAACTGATTTACATTTTAAAGATGGGTAAAGTTCTAAAAAGCATTCTGTTAATAATGAAGGGTTATTTTCCATAATTTTTTCTCTGTTCATTTTTATCCACTGATTCCAAATGTGTTACAACTGGCTGGCTAGTCTGCTCCAGCATAACCAGAAAACCCCTCTAAAACAGTGTAGGTGTGATCTATACTTTAATACTATTAAAGTATAATAATATTCAGGTATATTATACTGTAATATACTTTAATATAAGCTCAGCTGGTCACACTGAAAGTGATGCCTCCATAATCCTCCCCCTGACTAGCTCAGCATACAGGAATTTATGTTACATGTGTCATATACTGAATTTTTAGAATTATCTATCTAAATCTTAGTCTAGACAAAGGCAGTGTGAAACTACCACAAGCTTCCAGCTGCACCCAGGAGCAGCACTCCAACAACCTGGAGAGGATTACAATTGTGGATTCATTTTCCCCTCCAAGGGAAGCTGTTGCCTTTGTGGTTAAGTCATCCCTGGACTAAAAGCCTGGGGTCCCACCCTGCCTTAGCCAGGAAAGTGGGTAAATTGAGCTTCTGACACTGTGATATAACCCCTCTTGGCTTTGCCCTGCTGAACACCTTTGAACATTTATATTTCACTTTATTTGAGGTAAGCTCTGGTGACAATGTGGATTTGATTCCTGTGAAGGCCCCCAGGCACTACTACAGTGACAAAAACTGATGATGAGCCACAGCCTTGGATTCTGTGGGTGCTCTGTGGTGGCTTAGGGGTGAGGAGGACACAAGGTGCCCACCCTCCCCACTGGAGCCAACACAGCCCAGTTTGTGTCTGGTGAGCTGCTCCAATAAACCCAGGGCTCTGCTGGGAGAGCTGAGTGGGTGAATAACCCCTGAGACACCCCGTGGCACTGACACAGAGATGCTTCTCAGCACCTCCTGCAGGCATGAGCTGCTCTGGGGATGTGCAAAAGCCAGAAATGGAAAGAGCAAACACTCTTTATCCCAACCAACAGTTGTCAGGAATAACAAGCTGGCTGTACAACTGTCAAATATTTGATGCCTATGTAAAATACTGTTATTTACCTTCTGTTGCTCCAGTCTGTTCTGCTCCATTCACCCCACTCAGTTCATTTCTCCATTTAGCACTGGCACTAGTAACACAATTAATTTTAGCAGGCTCTTGTTATTCCAGTATTTGATCATTTTCCTTTCCTACCTCCTCCACTGGAAGAAGTCAGTGTGACTGTGCTGACTGCAGCAGGGAGGATTTGTAGTGTGAACTATGATATAAATGAGCACAACTCTTTTTTGAGAAGGATTTCAGGCTTGGACTGTGTGGGTTTTAGAGCTGACAGTGGGCACTGCAAGAAGGAACCAGGAAACCCTCACATGTGACAATTTCTGATGTTAAAGTATATTCTTATATTCTTATATTCCTGTAAGAAATAGGAATGGAGATTTTTCAGACCCCTCTGACCCTGCAAAGCTGAGCACAGCCTTAGGTCAGTTTTCAGGCAGTAGTTCTGCCAAATCTGGTCCCATCCAGAGGAACAACAAAAACAACAGAGCAAACCTTCAAAAATTTTACAGTCTCACCTCAGGCCATGAAAGGAATTGATGTTAATTCAATGCAAGTATAAAAGTTCATGTAAGAAAGACCTTGAGGAGAGTGTGTATCTTGCTGGCCCATCCAGCTCTGTCATCAGGAATCCTTTAACTGCCCAAGTTCAAGCTGAACATTTTTAAAGTGGAAAGAATTTCATCTATGGGCTGGAACAAAAATATTTTAAAGCATAAACAAGACATCTGGTCATTGTGCTGCTGCTGCATATGAGATGAGATGTTTGTTTGTTCATTTTGAGGCAGAAAGAACAGAAATCACCCTTGCCCTGACTGCTTCTGAGAAAAAGCACATAGAAATTATGTGCACAACTTGCTGAAACTCCTGTCTCCCTAAATGAGAAATAATTCATGTGGCTAAAATGAAAACCTTGGAAAGACTACAACTTGTATGTACTGCAGTTTGACTCCAACCACCTGTTGCAAGGATTCAAAATAGTTTCCAGTGTCTTTCCACATCCCAGGGCTCAGTGAAAGGGGTCTCTTGAAACAACCCCAGTCCCCACCTGGAAAGGAAAGTGAGTGTGAGCCTTCCCAGCAGCTGCTCTGGAATTCTTCCTGTGCTGTACATGGGGAGGAATGGCCATTTTGATTTATAACTCAATTCTTACCTTGCTTTAAGTGTGTGAAGGGAGAAATTTGCCTCTTAAAACTGACTTAAAAGCATCCCTTTGCTTGCTTGAACCTACTGGCTTTTACAGGCTGATAGCTGATTCTGTCAGTACAAACAGCAACATCTCTTTAACCAGAAAAACCTTCAGCTCCATCCTGAAGAAAAAATCAGTTTTTGCTTTTTTTCTTCCTCCTGCAAGCTTCCCTGGTGTCCTCTGCAGCTGTTCTCCCACGAAACAACAGCTGGATTCACGCTCACCCCAAAAGGAGAGATCACACCCCAAACCACATCCCCCCAGGGTTACCAGGGCAGGAACACTCTCACTCCTGGCTGGCTTGCAGCTCCCCTGTACTGGATGTGTCCACTTGGCCCCTGCACTTGTGCTCTTGGATTCCCAAGTGACCCAGATGGACATAAATGTCTTTGGGAATAAAAGGTTTTAGCCCCCTCTAAATTCCTGCACGATGCTCTCATGGAAGCTGAGCAGCCAGACAAGCAGCAGTGAGGTGTAGCTGTTGTCTCTGGAAAATATTCTCAGTGATCTTCAGACTTCAGTTGACAGCTTTTTTGTTTCTTTGTAATTTGATGTTTTTCATACACTCAGCTAAATGCCCCGAACTGATTGTGGCAATGCTCTGCCTTGAGTTCAGTGGTCCACAACAATCTGTGGTTTTGCAGTCAGATTCTTCTATTTTGGGAAAATCTGTGATTTGTAGGTGAGCAGGAATCCCCAGGGATAGAGCAGCCTCTTAAATGTGTGTAAAATGTTCTGTACACAATGCACCACAGCAAACCCGATTATTTAAGGGTGAATGTGAATAAAATTAGGTAAATTTTTCATACAGAAGCAAATTTTAAGTTAAGATACATCTACTTGTCACTAACTGAGACTTTATAAAAATAGTTTATAAATACTTTCTGCATAAATTGCTTGAGGTCCCAGAAGAATTTAAAACATCTTGCCCTGTGCTTTCTTCCCTAAAGAATTTTCTGGAGAGATACACACTTTTTTTTCCCCCCCTTCCTTATCTATTTATTTATTTTCCTTTCTTTTAACTGTAAAGTCAAGGAATCATGTAAGACAACATCTGAACATACACAGATTTTGTAACAAGCTAAGAGTGTAAAATTATATTAGGTCTGTCTAGAAAGTCTCTAAATATCTGTCTAAATGTTTTCCTTAAGTGGCTCCTTTTGCTTTATATTTTCTCCCACGAAAAACTCTTCCAAGTACCGAAGTTACAAAATGGAATCATATTTTATTGTTCCTCTAATTTTCCACTGAGCTTTCCCTTGTTTGTTTGTTGCTGGGCTATGGCTTTTTTCTCCTTCAGAATCTCAGTTCCTCCCCTCTCAGGGTAGGTGGTCTGTAACACTAAACCATCAGGCAATCAGTTTTATGCTTTCCTTTCCAGCTCCAGCTTTCTTTTCCCAAACAACAGTAGGAAATCCTCTGTCTGACACAGAACAGGATAAAGAAAAACAAAAATCAGCTCCATTTGTGATTCAGAGATAGGCTCAGTGCTCTTAATGCCTAAAATGCCCCGTGTTTTGATAAAACAAAATACTTTAATCCAAAGGCAATTTAAATGATGGACAAAGTAATGGTTGGGAGAGAACAACAATAAACTGGAGCTTTAGAACTGACCTTGATCTAGAATTTGTTGAATTTGTACATCCAAGCAAAAGAAAACTTTTAACTGTGGGGCTGAACCATAAACTTGAATAGAATAAATCTAGTTAGATGGTGACACACACAAAATTCACATTCAGAGAAAAGTAATTTTAAGTAACTTGGATGCCTGACAATAACACAAGTCTGATGTCTCTGTAAATCACAAAGAGTGGCAGAAGTCAGTGAGTTTCAGTTGCAAAGTCATTTCTGCAGGTTCCAAACCTGTATCTACTCTGCAGTTAATGAAAGAAATTGAAATTTAAAATCAGGAATAGAAAATGACTGCACTGTAACAAAATAACAGGAATATTGTGAAAGGAAAAAAAAAACCCCAATGTTTTTCAGGCATAATGTTGCATTTCATTTGCTTAAAAAGGAAAAATGTAATATTTAGGCAGCAACATAATACACTGTGGTTCACTTTCTCCTGTCAAAAATCTGGTTTATTGGGAGAATAAAAGCAGTTGCAAATGTGGATATTAGGAACTGAAGGAAGCAGAAATGGAGCTGTTTATAACAGCTTTGTTGTTACAAAAAGGGAGACTGAACTGAAAATCTCATTGTTTTCCATAAAATTCTTCTCAAGTGTCAAATACCCCAATTTGGATTCTCCAATGATGAGTTAATGTTTAAGTATTCAATGGAGATGGAAAATACATTTGTGCCTGTCACAGATCAGCAAATCTGTCATTTGTAGATTATTTCCCCATGTTGATGGACTCTGACACTGAGCAGTGCCTAAGACCCCAGTTGTTGTTGATTTAATGCATATCCTTTAATTTAGGCAAATAAGTAGCAACTTTGGCTGTAGTAAAACAAATCCCCCACTTAGCCTGAGCACATAAAACATGCTGAAATTTCCCTGTTGTGACAGACAACTCATGGGGCAGCTTCATCCCAGGGGTTTCTGCCCACTACAGACCCCAAAGGCTTGCACAGAACCAGTAAGAGTCCAATAAATAGCTGTGAATTTACTTTTTTATCCCTAGGTTTTAACAGATTTTATGCAAGTGGCCATCAGTTCCCTTAGTGAAATCTTCACTGCTGATTTCAGCTAGACAGAGATCAAATTAATCCAACACTGTGCTTGTTAGTTCAGGTCAGCGTTTGCCTTTCAATTTTTAGCAACTTTTAAAGTACCATCCTGCTGTCCCTGGCCACCCAGTTCAATTTCCTTGGAGGAAGGATGGCTTGAAATGCTGTGGTTTGCAGTTAACAAGTGATTACCACATGAAGGACAGATACAAACAAAGGCTTTGATTCTTCCAGCATGTTTCACTTACACATTTAATTTCCCAGTTCTTTTTCCCCCTGCTGAAGATGATGTCCATCACCTGATTGCCTCAGAATATGAATGATCATGAGGCTGGTGGCAAAAAGCAGTCAGGACCTTTCCCAAGACCTCCATTTACAGCCTTAATTTGCATTTTCCTACAAGGATAAGTAAATTTTTCCATGGTTTATCGCTTCAGTGACAACTCCCTTGAAGCAGCCATGATAATTGCATTTTTTCGTGAAACAGCAGGAAAACACTTCCTAAGCAGTTAAAAGCTTTTGGGCTTAGTTTTTCTCCAAAGGTTTTTCTACAGGAATTTAGGAATTTATTCCTTGCAGTCAGACACAAACAAGAGCTAAGCACCAGGCTCTGCATCTTGCTCATACTGAACAGAACCTCAGGCAAGGGGATAAACAAAGGGAAAGCAAGTTATTTTTAGTTATTTGGGGCAAAAAGGGACAGAGTCAGTGACAAGTGTATCATCTTAGCTCTGGTCCCTTTGTTCTGTAAATCCATTATTCACATTGTAACACAGCATTCAAACCAAGCAGAAAGTTTAAATTACTCCAGTCACTCCAGTCTGGAGGGCTTTTCTCTCAGATTATGCACAAAATTCATTTAATCCAAAAAGAAACTTCACAGCATCTTCTCCCAACTCCTGTTTCTGAGACACTTCACTGAAGTGTTTCTCATTAATTCCAAGGGTTTGGGTGTCTAACAAGAGCCACAGCAGGGTCAGGGCAAGGCAAGCTGAAAAGGAACTGAGCTGCAGTGTCAGAGAAGGGAAAGTGGCTTTCAGAGGGCTGGAAAGCCTGGGGATGTGCTGGAGCTGAAATATCATGTACTGCTCTCCCTGCCACCCTTGGCTCCACCCTGGGTTTGTAACTCACTCTAACACCAGCCTCAGCAAGTCTGCTAGTGCCTCCTCCAGTGAGGCAGCCAAAAACTGGGCAGAAAACTTGCTTTTGGGTCAGCTGAGAAGCAGAGAAATATAGCATTTTAATTAGCAGCAGGACATAAAACTGGCTAAAACTGAAGAAGGTTTTGTTGCTAGAGGAAGGTTTGTAACAGAAATGGTGAACAATTCCCCTGCTGCAGAGGAAACCTTGACTGCAAAGGTTCTAAGGGGAAAAAAGGGCCAAAATGAAGGGAAAACAATGAAAAGCTGTATTGAAAAGAAGTGGCTCAGTATGTACTGGCTCCCTCAAACACAGGCAGGAATCACAGGGCTGGCTGTGTGAACACTGAAATTAAAACAAGGGCTGCTAGCAGGACATTTCTGAGCTGTGAGTGCAGCTGAAGACAGCCAAGAGCATCTGTTTGTCCCCAGCACCCAAGGGGCCAGACTTTCACTCCAAAATGGGAGTCAGGATTCTTGACAAGCTAGCAGGAGAAGGGAAATACCACTAGCAGAGAAAATACAAAAGTGAGAATTAAATAAATCGCATTTTATTCCAATTTTATTGTGGTTAAGCGAACTGGCTCAACTCGAGTGAGGGTGCAAGGCAGTGGCTCCAGGAGGTGCAGGGCACATTTCAGAGCCTCCCTGGCTGCATTTCATATTCCAAGATATTATCATCACCTGGCTTTGTTTGTTTGGATTTAGGATGAAGCAAGCTTTAAAGAGTCTGACACACATGGTTTTTTTTATTCCATCATTTAAGAATTCTTTGGAACTATAGACAGGGGATTTCTTTAAAACTTACAAAATAGGAATAAATTCTGAATAAACTACAAGGGAGAGATATCCTGAGTCAGTGGAGTATCCTGACAAAACAAATATTTTTTTTTCTTTGCAAGAAATTTTCTTGGAAAAAAGTGCTGTACAGAAAAGGGGTTATTTGTTCTTAGACTCTGATAAAGATGATAAATTTTGGTTTTTTTGCTAAAGAGAAACACAATTAGGCAGAAAGCAATGGTTCATCTCCACATGTCACACATCTAGAAGAGGATGCTAATTTCCAATTTCCAATTTCCAATTTCCAATTTCCAAGTCCATCCCCTCTGTCTGCAGATCAGGTCAGGGACTCAGGGATTTCCAAACTGGACCTGGTCTGAGCCAGCAGTCTGTGTCCAGATCACATCTGGAGTGGCCATGGAAGATTTGTCCTTCCCACCATGACCTTGTCCTTGGCAAACCACAATGTTTCTCCATCCAAACCAAGCTCCCTGAAATACAGGCCCTAAAATCCCCATAATTTCAGCCACAAAGCTCTTTCTTTTTTTTTTTTTTTTTTTTTTTTTTTTTTTTCTCCATGACATGGCTTCTTATTTACAAGCAGTAATAGAGCTTGAAGTAGCAAAAATACAAATAATCACCTTATTTACCTAACTGATGAAAGCTCTGCCCAGAGCCCCTCACCATTTGCTGTCAGATTTTGGGCTTGAGAAAAGAGGCTTGTTAAAATAAAGGAGAAAAAGATTTCTGTTTAGAAATCAAGTTAGAGAAAAAAACTTTGGAGAAGGCTGCAAGGGTGGAGATCAGATGATCTTTGTGTGTTTCTTTAGGAGGAAAAAGAAGTTATGCAATTCCAAGCAGTCATGTGGTATGGCAGCTGCTAAAGTTACTGCTAATTTTTATTAGAGCTGGCCAGAGCCAGAAAAAGGGCTGCTTTATAAGCAAGACCTTTAAAGAAGTAAACTAAATCTTCCTGAGTTGGGAGGCCTGCAGAACTGAGAGAAGGAAAAAAATAGTGCTAAAAAAGTTCTTTTTTTTTTTTTTTTTTTTTTCCTCTCCCCCACCTTCAAATGATTCAGGAAACATTTTCACTCTCCCTTCCTGTTGCTGGTTTCTTTCTCATATTCATCCAATCAATCAAGCAGATGTTCTCAGCTCAGGCTCCTGCTCAGCCCAAAGGACTATTCATGTGCAGGATGTCTGTGAGCTTTTATCCACGTGGCCCTGGGTCCAGGCTGACCCTGCTCCCCAAAACTCCTCTCCAACCTCAGCCATGCCATGATCCTTGGAAACATCCAGAGATTTTATCTGCTTGATAAAACTGGAGATGGGATTCCAGAACTCCCAACAGTCTTGTGGTATTTTCCAGGACTGAGCACCTGTGGTTTCTGCCTTTGAAAATCTGTGCAGGAATTAAACTGGACCCTGAGCCAGGCTCCATCCCCAAACCTGCTCCTCACTCTCAGCTTTGCACACTTTTGTGCCCTTCAAAGTCACCTGGATGATGGCAAAAAATAATAAAGATTAACTGCAAACCCTACAAGATAAAATCCACCCCACTGAAGAGACCAGACACAGCTCTTCATATGTCATCTCATCTCTGCCCAAACAGGATTAATTTTGTCCTGCTGTTAAATGGAGCAGATAATTAAGCTGTGGATACTCCTCTGGGGCTGTGGATGAGAACTGTGCCTGTGGGGAAGGGTAGAGAGGAAAACCTGCAGGGATGCTGCTCCTGAGATCCACAGGTCCAGTCCTACAGCAAGGGATCTATAAATTAGTGATTTTTTATTTTAAAGAGCATTTTAACACCAGGATCAATCAGACTACAGAAAAGGGGCTTGCACTGACAAAAGATACTGTTTTCCATACTCTGCCTCTTTTTCCACCTGCTCCACACAACTGAAGCACATTTAAGGCACAATTGAAGCTGGAGATGAGACACTTGCACCACGTGCAGTCCTTGGGAGCAGGAATCCCTGGTCCTCACACAGGGATGTCCCTTGGCACACACACAGGAATGGGGTGGATCTGCTCATTTACTGCTCAGCCCTTCTGCACCACTGCTCCACCACCCCAAGGACTCAGATTTCCTTTCTGTTTGCAGTATTCCCCCACACAGCCCAAATGCTCCTTTCAGAGGCAAATTCTCTTTACAGATGTAAGACTTCACAGGTAGAAGCTTAAGATGGCACACCTTTATATGAAAGCTAACACAACACAAATTTACTTTTGATACTAAAGATGCATAATAAAAGTCTTAAAAGGAAAAGAATGATTTCATTTAAAAGTCTCAGTGGTGGAACAAAATTTTTCAACTGCTATTATTGTCAGCCCAGTCCTATTTGTATTTATGAGAGCCTAAAAACTTTACAAGTCCTGCAGTTGCACTTTGTAGTGGAACACAAAATAGTCAGGTTACATTGTTTTGAAATTTATCAAAACATGCAGAAAGTAAAGCAGCAGTCAACAATGCTGGAACTGAATTCCCAGTGTTGATAAGCTGTCACCTCTCAGTGTCTGAAGGCCAAAACTGTAGTCAATTGTGGATAATTTTTCATAGTGTGAAGAATTAATTAAACAAAGGAAAAAGGCTCATGTATGAAGGAGAGTGTGAATCTAATGCCATAATTGCCATGCAATTTGCTAGAGTACATTTGATAAACTTCTACTGAGCATCTCCTTTTCCAAGTTTTCCTGTCTGGAGTGATTCTTGTCCCACTACAACCTCACACTTGGCAATTTGATAAAATAAACAAAACCCACCACACCCAGTACTGGAATAGATTTTGTTTACTATTAAACACCTTATTTGTCATTAAAACTACAAAGACCACTAGGCAGGAGAGACTTTGTTTTGTACTTCTCACAAGAATAGCACCATGATCTTGTTCTGCAGAAAACTCCCTCCACCAAAATTAACCAGGGCTCAGCTGCAGGATCAGGATTTGGGATCCCCAGGAAGATTTGGTCATTCTCCCACACTTGGAATTTTTTGTTTGGGGAACAAATGCAGTTTTTAATTCCAAATGAGGAGTTATGCAAATGTGACTCAAGTGCCTTTTGATAGTGCTGGTCTGAGCTTGCTGCTTTTGTCTGTTAATTTGCACTTAGTTCATGCATATCTTTAACCCAACTGGCATGGAAATGGGACACATATGTACTAAATTAGGATAATTGTGCCTGATTGCCCAATTATGATACCAAATGTGTGAAAATAGTTGATAGGACATTCTGTGTGTTTTCTCTAAAAAGACTCTGTGCATTCAAAAATCTAAAAATAGCAGTTAATCATAACGGTTTGGCTTGAAATGTGGAAAACTGACGAGATGATTTAAAATGCAAGGAATTGTACCACAAATGAAAAGATTAAATTGTCCCATTGTTATATGCTCCATGAGCATCCTTTAAATTGGCCCAGCATTTGTTGGAGTCTGACACGTTTCTCTCTGATGAGCTGCACAGGGTGAACCAGCTATTTTTCATTTCTTTGAGGGAGTAACAATTCCTAACCCCAGATTCTGGATTTATCAGGTGGTTTGTGCTTTGAATTCATCACAAACTGTCCCAGGTCCCAGGCAAGGGCTGGCCTGCAGCACCAGGTGCCACCAGCCTTGGCACAGCCTCTCTCTGCCTCACACCCACCAAGAGCTGGATTATCCAGGCCATTACCAAGGATGGGTTTAGCAGAAAATTGTAAAAAGTATAGCTGAGGGAGGATGGATGGATGAGGGAATTCATGAGCTCTGGGACCAGCATGACAGGAGGCAGGAATCCCTGACTTCATGTGAGATTTGACTGGCAATCACCAAAGCAGTTTGCATTTCCTCTCCAATCCTGTTCCTTGTGGTCCCAAACAAGTTAGAACACACCAAAGAGAAGCAACATTTGCTAAATAATCTGTGACTTTCACTATGTTTTAAAGCTTTGTGTCAGCAGGACTTTTCTCCCAATTTTTCCAACCTTACAGTAATGAAAAGTTTGAGGCAAGAGGATCCAACCTGGAGAGCAAATTCCTCATAATTGACTCTCCTTTCCCTCAAGAGCCATTTCCTGTTTAACTGCAATTCCAACACAAACATGAGCAAACATTATTTAGCTTCTCTGTGGATGCTCCATCCCAGAAAAGGCATTCCTCCCAGTTCCAGCAGTGGCAATTCTTTCCTGATTTGTGCAGAGTTGTCATGGTCCCCATCTCGAGAGCACTGAAGGTTTTATGGGAGAGATTTCATGCTGGCTAAAGACTGAAATGGTTGTTTTCAAGTAGACTGTGTGAGCAAGGAAAGCAAGAGTGGAGGGAAGTGCAGGGGAGAAAGGACTCCAGACCATAATCCCATTAATTTAAAATGTGTTACACATAAGGGATCTATTCCTGAGTTTAAGAGAGTCTCTTTTTTTTATAATTTAATTACCTCTTATTCATTCATCACGCCCTTGAGAACAATATTCCAAGCTTCCACAGATTCAAAATGCCCACATTATGCTCAGGGTCAGCATGATGTGGACTTCTATTAAAAAGAAGGAAGAATAAGAGGGTGTGGAAATTTGAGAGGAACCCACACAGGACCTTTCCAAAAGCTGCAGCATGAAATGTGCTTTCAACCTGAGCTCTGCAGCCTGCAGGTCAGAGAGTGCTCGTCCACAATATCTGAAACAACATTGCTTTTTTATTTGCAACACTTATATTTTTGTTCCATCCAATTTATGTTTCTGGTTTTGTTTGTGGGAAGAACAGTATTACAGTGCTTAGTGTAGAAATCCTGTTGCACCTCTTTGGTTCATCCTCTGGCTCATCCCCTTGCTTTCCCCACCCCCCTTCCACAGCTCAGCCTGTAGTGCTGGTCTGAAATCAGGGAAATAAATTTATGAGAGGAAAAAAAACTCACTGATAACCGAGGCTGCCTGTTTTCATTTACATTTTCCTCTTTGGGTTGTTATTGTTACTCCCTTCCCACCGAGCTGTGGGATCTCTGTTTCAGCACAGGCACGATGCTGCTTTATTAACAGATATGGACAAAGGGAAGTTTTCTGGGAGCATAAACTCCAACAAGAGCTGACTCTGCTGAGCTGCACTGGCTCCCCACAAACGCTCTCGTGTGCTGGCATGTCCTGGCAGCAACTGCAGCAGCCAGTTTTAAGTCACTGTCTGAAAATGTTTTCTTGTAGAAAATGAATTCCTGAGCACAGGGAGCTGCACAGATTCTGGCTGGCAGAGCTGAATTTTCCATTCATGACAATTGTGGTTAATCCACGTCCTGGTCAGAGCTCAGCTGGCACTGGGTCCCACAAGGAGCTGCAGGCTGAGGATTATCCTGCCAGAGCTGGCATCCTTTAAAAAGTGCTCACCAGCAAGTCAGAAATGGAAGGTGCTGTTCAGATAGCACATTATTGAGTGATGGTTTGTGGGAGCTGCTGTGGGTGGTGCAGGTGAGCAGGGCACCCAGGGCAGTAACACACTGAGCCCTTTCAGCCCCAGCTCAGTCTGCTGGAAAAACGAGACCACCAGACCACAAGGAATGTTTCTTCTTTTATTCATTCACTCAGTTTTAAAGCCATCCTTGCCCCACTTTGTGTCACTGGCAGGGAAAGGTTCACCATGCTCCTGCCAGTGTCCTTTCCTGCCATTCCTCTGTGGCTGGTGCATTTCTCTGTGCTGATGTGACTTTTTCAGAGGCTGTGCTGTGAACACAGCTACCAAATTAATCTCCCTGAAATCCACCTAACCCCCTCCTGTGAGCAGAAAGTGGCTCTGCCAAAACACCACACTTACTACAGGGCAAACAGGCGAATTTTCTTTGTACATCCACAAGATTTGCTAAAAAGTTTCATTGTTCTGGTGTGTAATCTGTGAAGAAATGCACGTCCTGGAAAAGCAGCCTGTAATTTGTAGCACATGAGTGTGCTTTGGGGAAAATCAATCAAATGAACTAAGACGTGTTCTCAACTCCTAAACTAATGATCCTTCCTGTGAGCAGCATGAAACACCAGGCTAGTCCCAGATGGCATAAATCCTGCAGGTTTCAGCAAAGCTGGGACAGTTTATACTGCCTCAACAGAGCCCTAATTGTGCTGCAAACTTCTCAAGGTGCTGAGCAGTCAGCCTTTTCAAAAACCTCCTTCTTCCCAAGCAGTCCCAGAGCTAAACAAACAAGTTTACCAGTTAGTGAGAAGAGAATGCCAGATTTAATTTATAATCTTTCAGGGCTGATGTGCTTAAAAATAAAAACTCTGAAAATATGATTTTGTCTTAAGAAATGCCAAGCAGCTGCATAGAGGCATTCAGGGCTGGGACCTGAACCAACTTCTGTTGAGAGAGGAAATTAGGAGCATTTTGTTACCCTGACAAAAATGAAATCTATGAGAACAGTAATTCCTTCGCAGAAAAAATCAATAGTTTCAGCATGTTTTTAACGTGGCAATTTGCTATGGAACATCTTAACAATACCTCAGTAAATCACCAGCTGAAATCAGCTGCTGGCTTTGAATGTCCAAGTACAGAACTGCATGAAAAATGTGGAGGAAATCTCTCAAAATCGTGACTTCCTCACTCCTAAAGTCACTGTGAAAGATCTGAGAACAGATACAGGTAAGAAGCTTTGGTTTACATAGAGAAGTCACAAAACCACCAAAATCCAAATTTTCAATCTGGCAAGAACTTCTAGAACTTCTTTCCCTCTGTGCCTCAGCTTACCCAGTTACAGAGTAAGGATCTTATTAAACAGTGAGGGGAAATTACTGAGCAGTTAACAGCCACAACATGATTTCACAGTCCTATGAAAGCACTAAAAATCATTATTCAACAGATTCTGTAAAACAAAATACAAGAAAAAAGCTATTTCTCTGTATTTTTTACATACTGCTCTGATGACTGAGTAGTACAGACCATGCAACATTCATCTTGATTTTTGTCATTTAGCAGCAGCAACACAGACTTCACAGTGCCATTACTTATTTCAATGATATGAAAAGGGCCAAAAGACTGCTTTTAAAGAAAATTCAAGTCAATTCTCAAACCTGATTAACTTCACATTTAACCTCCTGAAAAATGTGGAACAGGAAATCTAAATTACATAAGGAAAATATGTTTCAAAATTATCTCTGACATAATTCCAAGGCTATCTCTGGATTAAATTGTCAGGGGATAGAATTTGCAAGCAAACAGCAATAAAAAAATGCTTCTGCTGTCAGCCCTGAAAGTACCCTGGATGTGTTTGTATTCCACTCTGCCTAATCCCTGCTCAGTAATTAGAAATGTTGTGGCAGTTCTGAAAACGAGAAGTGACGCTCTTATTTTATATGTGCTCCAAAACTCATCCACCAGAAGATCTGCAGCAAAGAAACATTTTCCAAAAGGAAATCAAATGATTCATGTTTTACTTCATTGTGAATTCTCTGTGATGGATGCTGGAATTAATTAGGGAGATGTTATGCTCAGTGTCTTATACTGGAATAAGAATTTTTTGTGGAAGAGTCTATTTGGAATCACGCTGTTGATACATAAAACCTTAATACTGAATGATCAAGTTAAGTTCTAAATAGCTAAATTCATTTCTAGAGAAGTAAGTTGCCATCTTTCCTCACCATTTTTTATGTTTTTGAAAACAAATGTGAGCTGCTAGGATGCTCTGCTCTGTGCCAAGTCCTCCAGCTGTGTCCCCCTAGTTACAGCCACATCTGTAAATCATTTTTGAGTCAAACTCCCAAATCAAAACTTTGACAGTGTGAAGGTTATAAAAAAATCTTGCCTCTACAAGGACACCACCACTGGCCATTACTAATTCTCATCTAGATAGCTTACAGATATTTCAATTATCTAAGATAATTTGGCATGAGGATGATAAATCTCATTTAGATGCCTTGATGCAGGAGGTATCCCCCTTTTCCTTTTCCAGAGCAAGGCTAGATAAAATGTGCTAAATATAAACTGCAGAGAACACAGGATGAAACAGCTGCTCTCAGGAGCTGGTGTCCACAGTATCTGCATTTTGAGGGCTCTCTTCTAGAGCACTCCAGTCTAGTGCTGTGAACTGGATGCCTGTAGTGGCTGGGCTGCAAGGAACAAATAAATTTATCTAAAAATGAAGTCACTTAGCACCCTTGGAGACTGCTCCACAGTGGGAATCAAACCACGTTAGCTGGGCACCACTCAAGGCTGTGCACACACAGGACTCTCCTGATCCAGAGTGAGATGCTGATCTGGAGGCACCCAAAGCCAACCCTTGGGAAACAATGTGCTCCTTTTTCATCAGCATTTTGTGTATATTTAGAGGTGAGAAGAGTGAATATGACAATGAGTTTGTGGTCAGCACAACAAGAGCTGTCAGCACATGTCAGCCCCATGTCAACACATGGGTTCTGCTTCCCTTGGTGTGTTATTAATCCAACAAATTGCTCTAATGTCTTTGTTCTGGGCTTGTCTCCTCTCTGAAAATGCAGCTTGAACTGTGCAAAAGGCTCTGCACAAGCACTGCTGGCACAGGCATGGCTCTGCCAGGGAGGGGACAGGGCAGGAAAGCTCACCCAGCCTGTCCCCTCTGTCCCCATCACTCCTCTGGACACACAGAGTGTGTCCTTCCTGAGCCTGCACCAACACTGAGCTTGGGGAGCAGCAGGGAAGGAACAAAAATAAAGTCAGAAGGGAGGAGATGGTGCAGAGCCCATGGAGGCTGGCTGTCCTTGTCCTTGTCCCCTGCCCTGGGAGCCAGGGTCACTTCCACAGCAGTGCCAGGGCCGTGCTCCAGAGCTGAACCAGAGACCAGGACACTTCCTAACCTTGGGGGATGTCATCTGCCACAGTCTGGGTTTTCACGTGGTTGTTTGGTTTATGTGACTGAGCACTACTTCAGAAACGGATGTCAGCTTTCCAAGGAGGCTGTGGGGAAATTCAGGCTTATGGGAAACCTTTCAGCTCAAACAAAATCACAGAGTTCTCACAAAGCTCTCCCGACCTTTTCGCAATTAGGTTACATCACACACTGAGTTTGAGCAACTCTGGATCATTTCACAGCTCAGCTTCTTATCTTTTTATAGTTCTGCTACTGTGGCTCCATTCTTTCCCATATGAAGAAACTTAATTAATATTTTATACTCTTACTAAATTGTGAATACAGTTTGCCATAGCAGTACAGAAAAAGGCAAATACACTTTGTCCCTTGCCAACAGAAAATCCTTAACAGCTGTTTATTGCTCATTTGCAAAACATAAGAGCAATGGAATTCCATTACTTAGAGAAACTGGCTGTCCCATGATATCCTTGGCAACAAACACCACACTTATCTTTTTGAACAATAGACTCTCAAAGTTTCTCCAGCCTACAAAAATAAGACAGTGAGGAAGACTTTTTCTGAACTGCAAAATGCCAAACAATGGGAACTGACTCACCGTCAGCTGCATTTTGTTTCATGAAATTGAACTTTTTTTCTTGCTCTGCCCCTCCAAAAAAGAATTTGCTCACTGTGAACTTAGAGAGAAGTTTCATGCAACCATGCAACAGGAAGAGCTTTTTATTTATTTATTTATTTAGAGGTCAAGACTTTGGCAAAATGAGGAGAAATTCAGACTGCAATCTAAGTAATGTAAGAGCTCACAAACAACATTAAAGGAGTTACTTGGGTTTATGATAAACCATGGAGAAATCACAGAGAGGAATTTTCCCTGACTGTTCAAAACTTAAATACCAAGAAAAATAACGTTGTGCTTTACACCACAGATATTTCACATATGGTTTTAACTAAATAACTTCTAAGTTTCCAACAACTTAAAAAAAGAGCTATCTGTGGCATACCAGAGAGACTCCTCAGAAAGTCAGGACATGCACATACCATCCATAATCTGGTTTCTATATTTAGGGAAGGACTATACCTATAAAGCCCTGGAGGTCAGCACTGCATCAAGCCCAGCATATTTTCACAGACAGATCTTCTAGACAGTGTTTACCACTTCTCCCAAAGCCACAGCAAACATGCCATGTGAAGAAAAGGGTAGTGTATTGTCATACCTCCATAATCCTGTCGTGGATTTGCAGCCCTCCTTCCTTAGCAGCAGGCCCAGAGTCAACTATTTTGGATACAAAAATTCCTTCACTTGATGATCCATCCTGATTGTCCTTCAAGGGTGAAAAGGAAAACACATTATTGTCCCTCTCATCTGCTCTGGGCTGAAGCTTGTCCATGTCACAGCAGTGCAGTAATTTGAGAGAAATATTCTTACTGATGTCTTAACATGGAATTGCTTTGTGCTAATGAGAACACCTGATACTCTGAGTTTGAAAAATTAAGCAACCAAGGATGGACTTCCATTAGGTAAATTAGTTGCTTGATAATCATTTTCCTCTGACTTAGGCCATCTCAGGAGTAATTGTCATCACAATTATTCTCCCAGCAAAATCCAGTGAGACACAGCCTGCTTGCACATCAAACACAAGACAACAGTGCAGTTTTCATTTTTAGTTGCACAGCTTTTCCTCTGGAGACTTGAATATAAACCCATGAAAACACCTAACAAGGTATTTTCATATTCCTGAGTACTGTGCTTCTAGCAGTGCAGAACAATGTCTCAGAAAGTTGAGAAACTCTAAAGAAAGAATAACTTTCAAGTGAATTCACTAGCAATAAATTGTGATTAATGTCAGATTTCTGAGCAGCCAAGAAGTAGTTCTGAATACTTTCTAAATTACTGGACAAGGTATAATCCACTCCTTGATGTAATTAAAGTCATATGCAGCAGCTCCAGCCAACAAGCATCCCAAAAAAATACATTAGTGAGTGCGTGGTGCAGGAAACATCTGCTGAAATCACAGAATTCTAAACCAGGCTGTGCAAGTCCCATCCCTTCACCTGCACTCTGCTGGAAAGGAGAGTAAATAATTTTTTTTTAATGAAAGTTGTGGCACTCAACCCATGAACTTCACAGAAAAAGAGAAAGAGACACAGTGGGTTTTATCATTTTGGGAGTGGCACTGCAGCAGGATTAGTGGTGCTGGCTGTGATGACATGCAAGAATAAACAGGCAACAAGAGAAAAGGCAGCACAGTTAATAGACATCCACACAATCTCAATGGAAGAACTGCTCTGAAAGAATCCCAAGAGGACCAAATGCTTGTCAGCAACATTTTTTCCCCTAAGTGTTGACCTCCATGCTGTTCCCAACTGCAAAGGGCAAACATATTTTAACAATTAACATACCACGCACGGCCGGCCACCAATAATATTAAATCCAAGAGATCCAGAGTCCCGATGAAGGACCAGAGTCAGAGCTTTAGTTTCTTCACCCTACAAAGAACAGATAAACACATTCAAAACACTGTGTGTGTGGGGGTAAAACAGGTAAACTTCTAACCAGGCTTTTTGTTGGGTTGTTTTCTCTTTTTTTTTAATATATTTTTTTTATCCCCTTGTAGTTTGGAGACAAATGTTTGGAATAACTTTGCAGCTCCCAGTGGCTGCTCCAGCCACCCCACTGAGCTCCAGCAGCAGAACCTCCCCTAAGATTTATGTGTCTTTTTTATTGAGATCTACAGTGAGACACTTAACAGCAACAGAAGGGGTTTATAAGCAATGCTGGTTCCTGCAACTACTTGACCCAGTCATATGTGATGTGTTATGTAAAATACTCCACGTTTCCAGTAGTCAAACTCTTTGACTTTTCCACTGCTTGAGGGTGACTGAATCTTAGGACTGGATCCTTGCATTGCCTCTTTCTCCTGCTGACTATGTGACATTGTTTTAAGTGACATTGTTTTAAACAGCATCAAACACAAAATTCTTGTCAGAGTTTTAGAAAACAGCATTAAGCAAAACTGCTGGAAATTCTGCCACAGGCCCAGAATGGTAATTGCTATTCACAGCACCTGCCGTGCATAATTATTTTTTCTCTGGCATTTTAAGACTAGCAAAACAGAAATCTCCCATCACTGAAAATCATTATGTTAATCCCCCAAAATATGAAATTCTGCAGTGAATAGTTTTCTGGATGAACAGCATACAGCAAAGATACACAGGAAGCACGTTTAATATTTGGGGAGCTGTGTGAGCAGGCTCTGTTTTCCTGGTCTCTCATCCCAGCTTGTTCCTAACTACAAACCTACAAACTCCTACAAAATGTCCTTTATGACACAGGGATGCTACTTAGGCCTATTAACTTTTATAGAGACAAAACTAAGTGCATGAACTGCTAAAGACAACTAAAAGTTCACAGTGCTCTCCCTTCAGTCTCAGTCTAGAGTTGTCATTTCCAGGATAACAAACGACAGCAGAGCCCTACAAAAAGCCCTCTGAATAACATTTAGAGATCAGAATAGGATCAGTACGTGCATCTAGAGATACAGATGAACTTTTCTACCTCCAAAACCATCTTCTTGGTTTTATCCAAAGGGTGAAAAAGTTATGAACACACAAAGAAAAGTTTGAGGAAGTTATCTTACAAGTCTGGTTTTCATAACCAATTAATGACAAAAAATTGCAACAGTTACATTATAATTCAATGCAGATGGTTTTAGTTTGTGCATTTTTCCTCTAACATGTCAATTTGAAGTTGTCAATCAAATATTAATGTCTATTAAAGTCATAAAAAATGTCACAGTAATCCTGGATTACTGAATTACTCCCAGAGATTTGGGGATGATAAGGATCCCAGTTCCCTGCCAGGGTGAGCTGGCAGAGCTCCACTGACCACACGCTCTGAGCTCCTGCATGGGGAACTGCACCAGCAACTCCACCTGGAAATGTGCTTTACAGCCTCCACGTCAGCTTCTGATCACTATCTTCCCTAATGATCAAGTAATAAATAGACTTGGACCTGATACAGAGGAACATGAACAAACTCTGGCTGATTTCATTTGAATCTGCCTGCACTTGGCAGCAGTGAGAACCAGGTACCCAGAAGAGGACTGAAAAATGGAGTAAAATCCATTTCCCTGCAAGTCTACAGACCCAGACCTCACACAGGATTTCAAGGAACAAATTTCCAGTCCTGTGAGACCACTTTCAAGGACTGATGATTCTTCATTTGAAAGACAAGCACAGGCTAGCACAACTGTTTCCTTCTATTATCCCCATTTAAGAAGGCAAATCAATTAGAACAATCAAAAAACAATTGCAGCATTGCTCTCAAGACACTTTCAATAATTCGAGTTGCCTGGTTTCATTAAAGCCTCCTTATGTGGCTTTGATTTGACACTTTTATACCTGGCTGAACAAATGTTAAAGCAGGTGGGATTGGATGGGTCAGTCATAAGGGAAAAGAAGCAACTAATGCAGCTTTCTGTAGGTACTTCTGAAAATGTGCTTCTGTCTACAGGGGTTTTAAAGACATTTCCAGGTTTTTCTGCTGGCTTTGTGCAGTGTCTCCATGCTCCCCATGGCAGCAGTCACGTTCCAGAGCTCCAGCCCCACCATGGGTGCAGAACTGCCCAGCCCTGGGGAGGCAGCAGCACCTCTGACACTCTGCACATCCACACCTCAGCCCTTAATAACCCCTTCAACAACCTTCCCCTTCTCTTCATAAGGAAGCCACCATGCAAATGATTTTTCCAGGGCTCTGCCTTTCTCTCCCCCTCCAAGATCTGGGCTTCCAGCAGTCATTAAACAGTGAGGTAACTGTGGAAATGTGGTGGCCAGGGGCCAGCCCTGCCCCAGCAGCTGCTCCAGCAGCAGACCTGATGGTTCCTGGCATGTTGTATTCCCACAGCTGAACAGAACTCTTAAACATAATTCTTGAAATTACTGTACTTCCCAGCTGAGTAATGTGCAGCTAATAGAGTGCCTTTCCCTTTAGATAGCAAAGACTTTGGTAGTGCTGTGGCCAAGTCTGTCTTCACCACAGGAGGCACCTCAGCTCCCTGTTCACTGGGGAAAGGGCTGCCAGGACCAGCCTGGCTGAGAAAAACACATCACCTTGTTTTAAAGGACTTCATCTGCCCCTTACAGAATTCAAATCTGTGTCACCACCACCACAGAGGTCCTGAGTGTCACATCAGAACTGGTTCTTGCCTGGCTGATCCATTTAAAGTCAGTCCCTGGCTCTGCAGAGGGGTTTCCACTCTGGTCTCTCCACTCCTGATTCCCTCTCCCCTTGCTCCTTCCCAAAGGACTTTGTTGGCTGTGTAAATAAGGGATTGACCAGATCAGCTTATCAAGAGGTGTGCACAGTGCTGTGTTTCACCAAGGATTAAGCTTTGTTTGAATTGTACAAGTTTTTTTCTTGATTGTTCAGACTTTGATATTTCAGGATTGACATGTCTGATCGAAGGAACCACTAATTTTGAGTGAGGCACACCACCTTCCCTCCCACTCCCTCCTCAAGCTCATCCTCCCCTCTTTCCACCAAGGAATAAACAGTCATTCTCTGAATAAACATCTGAACTGAACACAGAGAAATTCATGTGATAATTCACATGGATGACACAACTGGGGTCATTTTAGGCTACCTGATTCAGGAGCTTATAAAATTGTGAGATGATTGCAGATGAGTGTGTGTATAAAATATATATTTATTTATGTCTTCTCTCAATATGGTTATGGTGGTGTTACAGAACTCACCTCAGAAATGGTAGATGAAAGCACAGAAAAGCTGTGATTCATCCAGCACCACAAACAAAGTCTGTGCTAAGGCGAATCCTGACCTGAGTCTCCAAAGCTGCCAAAAGATCATGAATTTGGATCTTTAAAGAATGGTCTAATGTCACTTAATATCGTATTTCCTCTTTGACTAAGCATTTAAACACAACTGTATGTGGGCATTTCTTCTGTTTTGACTACAGGACACGTCATCTGATTTATTCTGGACTGGTTCTACATCTGCAGCAACAAGCAGCCATCAGGAGGAAAGTGAGAAAACTCTTTTTCTCCATCTACTGAGGAGCCAGAACATCCCACAGTAAGTTCTGCAATAATCACTTGTAAGCTATGAACCCAGATTGTTGGTGCTCAGCCTACTTGTGTTTAGCATAGACCAAACCACTACATCTGAGAATGTATGAAACATGAATAATGGTCACAATTTAAATAATTATAGCAAATTGGTTATTTCACACTACCATACTCTAATCCCTGTGTTCAGGGACATAATCCTTGGGCAGATTTATACATCCTGCTGAGTGTTCCTGCACAGTCTGTGCTACTGTCTCTGAGAAAGGAACCCCAGATTGGAAGCCTGCCACAGCCCCAAAGTGGGAAAGCATCCCCTGCACTAGGTGATTACCAAGGGTCTTTTACTGAACTCTCTGGGTCACAAAGATGCAAGTTTGCTATTTGTGCTTGCCTGGGAGCTGGGCAGGACATGGAAGTGACTGACTGCTGGCCCAGTGGCTGTGGTGACACGACACCTTCCACCTTCCTCAGTCACCTTCCACCTTCCAGCCTTCCTCAGACTGGTGGCTGCTCCAGAGAACTGCATAGCAGCCCTTTGTAATCGGGCTGGACCCAGCACAGGGCTCTGGGCCAGCTGTAGCCATAAATCTGACAGAAAGTATGGCTGAAAATATGTGTCATGAACATTTGCAGCTCTCAGGGTTACAGCAGCTCCCTGCTCTGTACAGAGCTAAATGATTCAAATCAAACATTATCAGCAGTGGCCACGAAGAAGAGGTGGTGTGAGAATAAAGAGATCAAAGATGAGGCAGGGATGATTTCTGACAGCAGGACTGTGCAGGGCTCTCCTGTCACCAGCAGTGGAGATGGAGCTGTGGGAGCAGAAAGGCTCCAGAATGCCATGGCAAAGTGCTGCAGGAAAGGGGGGAGACACAACTGTCCTGAATCTTGATTTAACTGTGAATCCCCAACTGATTTTAATGGTACTGCTGAGATTTTGACCAGCACACACCCAGTATTGCCTGAAGTTAGAACAGTTCATTTAGTACTGACATATTTTCTGGTTTGAGTTAGGAAAACAGGATGGGTTCTGGCCTGGATTGCTAGGAAGGTTAAAAAAAAAAGATCCTCTAACATGAAGCTATATTTCCTTTACACAGCTTTTAGAGCCTCAACATTACCAAAGGTGTGAATACAGAGCTCTGACAGTTTTGAACAGTTTAATACTGCTGTGTCTGTGGTAGCACATTCCAGGTCACTGGGAGGACTCTGAATGTCTTCATTTGAAAGATAATTGACTTCCAGGGCTCCCCTTGCTGGGGAGCCTCATTTCAATTAAAACCTGGGGATTGTTGTAGCTGTGGCTTTTGATTCTGGCCATTTTATAAATGGTCTAACTTTGAGGGGTTGAAACAAAGTTAATTTTCCCCTTCCTAATTAAAGAACCCTGTGTGACTCTGGGAAAGAAATCACGAGTACACAGCAGATGTCTTGTATTTGGATGTGGATGTTAGATGATGGCTGCAGATGCCGAAATAGCTGGCGAGGTGTCCGAGTTGCGTCATGGTTAATCCCAAAGCCTGCGTTTTGTAGGGAGCCCTATTGTGGGATGCTAGGTGAGCTCAGGCTCTGGAAAACAACGGGTCACAGCGGCTTCTTCCAATTCCCTCCACTTTGTGTGACTCCTGGGAGTCAATTTCTGCCGGCTTAATGCCATTTCCAGCCACTTTCAGAGTTTTCTTCGGGGAAGAGAGCCAAGAGAAAACAGCAATACCGCAACCTTGTTACTTTTCCGTGCGAGTTACCTTACAGTGACTAGCTAGCAAATGACGGACACGCTTACAAACACGCACCTACAGAAAGCATATTCTGTCTGAATAAAGAAAGCCGGCACATCACGGCTATTAAACCCCAAAGCTCAGGTACATTCGGAAGGGTTTGGGGCCGGATGGGCTGTCCGGAAGCCCCGCGCACGGGACAAGGCGCATCCCTCGGGATGCGCGGGTCCGTCCTTACCTTGCCGGGGGAGGCTGCGCGGGCTCGGGCCAGCGCATCCAGGCGGGCGCTGTACTGCGTGAAGCGCTTCTGGTAGCGCAGCGCCGTCACCTGCAGCTCCAGCTGCGCGGCCGCCAGCCGCGACAGCAGCGACTGCTCCCGCTTGCCGGCGCGCAGCGCCTCCTTCTTCAGCGCCTTCTCCAGCGCGGCCGCCCGCGCCTGCAGCGCGGCGCCGTGGGCGCGCAGAGCCCGCAGGCAGCCGTGGCCGCCGGCGCGGCGCTCGCCGTGGGTCAGCACCAGCCCGCAGCCCTGCTCGCACAGCCCCGCGGGCCGCGCCTCGCAGCGCTCCCGCATGTGCGCCTCCACGTCCCGCAGGTTCAGCACCTGGCGGCAGCCGCGGTTGCGGCACTTGGCCGGGGAGAAGTCGCAGGTCTCGGCGTGCTCGCCCAGGTGCTGCAGCGGCACCACGGCCTCGCAGCCCCGCGCGTGGTTGTCGCATTTGATGTCCAGCTTGAGGATGAGGCTCTTGAGGGGCAGGACGTGGTTGAGCTCCTTGGTGGAGATGCGCTGGCAGTTGACGGGGCAGCTGCCCTGCTGCACCACCCAGGGCAGCACGCAGCCCGCGCAGAAGACGTGTCCGCACGGGGTGGTCAGCGGGTCCTCCAGCACCTTGTTGCACAGGTTGCACTTGAAGTCGGGATCCACCTCCCCGCTGAAGCGATCCAGCTCGAACCCCATCCTCCTTCCGCTCCGCCGCAAACAACCGGAGAAAAGAAAAGCAAAAAAAAAAAAAAAAGAAAAAAAGCCCAGAAAAAGTACCCGGAGTGTGGAGAATCAATAAGTAGGAGCCGATCCCGCCGCCGCCCCAGAGGCAGCAGAGCCCCCGGCCCGGCCCCGCCGGTCCCGGAGCGAAGGAGCCGCGGCCGCGCCGCCAACCGAGCACAGCGCCCGCCCGGACCGGGACTGCCCGCCCCGCACCGGCACCGGGACCGCCCCGCACCGGGACTGCCCGCCCCGCACCGGCAGCGGGACCGCCCCGCACCGGGACTGCCCGCCCCGCACCGGCAGCGGGACCGCCCCGCACCGGCACCGCCCCGGCCCCGGGACCGCCCCGACACCGCCCCGCACCAGGACCGGGACCGCGACCGGCACCGCCCCGCACCGGCACCGCTCTCCCGGCACCGGCACCGCCGCACACCGGGACCGGGACACCCCGCACCGGCAACGGGACCGCCCCGCACCGGGACCGAGACCACCCCGCACCGGCACCGCCCCGCACCGGGACCGGCACCAGCACCGGCACCGGCACCGTCCCCCCAGCGCCGCCCCCCGCCCGCCCCGGGGTCCCCGCGGCCGGACAAGGCGGCTTTGTCTCGGGAGCGGGCGGGGACGCGCCGGGCTCCGCGCTGCTGCCCCTGCCTTCCTCCAGGGACGGGCACACGAGCGGCCGGAGGGGAAGGGGCCGCGGATGGGGAAGCGGTGGGAGCAGGGAGGGAGGGATGGAGGGGAGGGGAGCGCAGCGAGGGTCGCAGCGGGGTGCGACAAGGTGAGAGCGGGCGGGGATGGAGCGGTGACACTGTTCGGAGCGGTGTGGGACACATCGGCTCGGTACAGACTACAGGGCAGGGGCGGCCAGCTCAGCCTGGAGCTACGTGGAGGAGTGGGAAGTGTCCCTGCCTGTGGCAAAAGGAACCAGATGATATTTAAGGTTCCTTCCAACCCAAACAATCCAATGGCTCTGTGATGATTTTTGGAACAGGCACTCATGGAGTTGCCCTTGGGGTCAGGTCCTGGACGAGCTGACTCGAAACTGGGCTGACTACTCAGTCCTCAGATGAGAATTCTTACATTGCCGACGAGAAAAAGTGCAAACAGAACAGTCTGCCAGCGTGTGAGGGACTGGAGCGTTAAGGGTTAATGATTTGCAGAGGCAGCAGGGTGCTTTGCTGAGGCCGAGTTTGCACCCCCAGCCGAAGGGGAGGAGAGGTTTTGGATGTGTGATCTGCCTAAGAACAGCCCGGGTACAGGGGGGATGGACACCCACCAGCAGAGGATGGCCACAACAAATGAATTTTCTTTATCAACAACCCAGGTTTGGGGTCAGACGGGGAAGGGCAGTAGGAAACAGACCCTGTGGAGGCGGGTAATGCTTTCTGTCCTGCCCATGTACTCCTGTACACACCTGGCTCAGGTGTAAACACCTTCCCTGGGGAGGTATCAGGACATTCACACACAGACCTGAGCGTTTTGAGAAGGTGCAACTGGCTCAGCTATGCCATCGTGTCTGAGAAGGCACAAACCATCAAATATTCCCAAAATGCTCCCAGACTTATGATCCACAGTGTTACAGCAGAGAGTGGAAAACTCCCCCTGCAGGGGAGGTCCCTGGCACTAGCCCCTGACTCTGAACGTGTGTTATCCCACTGAACTTCGTGTTCCATGGATCTCCTCCATCCATCACTGATGGATGAAGACTGAGACCATCACTTTGACAAACGGGCATCAAAACTGCAGCAGTCAAGTCTTGTCTCTGGATCCATGGATTGTATTTTTCCACTCTCTACTCTTTTCTTTCTTCTTAATTATTTTCTGAAGTGACCTCTTTATACTTTTATATTGCTGGATTACTAGAGATAATACCCAGAACAGCTATGTACCTCCTTTCCATTGCAACCAAAGTGTTCCAAAATAAACTTGCCACACATTTTATATAAGTAAAAATACTTCATTCAGTGTCATTTCACTCTAATCCCCCCAAGGGATCTATGAACAAGAGCCTCAGCTCTCCTGCCACAGGGAGCAGAGCACAGTGTGTCCATACCCTCATGGAAAAGGGATAAGATTTTTCTGTGTTTGCACAGGCTGCTAATGCCCTGTTGCTGCCACTTGGATGTAGGTGATGCAGCTCATTAAAAGTCACCACTTTTGATACCCATTTCTGCCCAGGGATGATTTAAAAGCACTCCTGACTATGCTGTAAAAAGCCAGCCAGACCACACCTGAAGCACCAGACACAGCATTAGGCAAAAGTAATTTCTCCTGCAAGGCAGATATTCAAGTACTGAAAAAAAAGCAATAAAGGAGACCAGCGTTGTTCATTGTGGATAGTGATGCAGAATTCTCACGTGCACCAGAGCCACAGAGCAGCTCAATTGTTCTTTTAATGTGTTTTGCTTTATGGCAAAGCAGAAGCCAGCAAGAAACTTCAGCTTCAAGTGACCTTTGGTGTACGTCTGTTATGTCCCAGTAAAACGACTTTCTGAGTGCCTGGGATGATTTTTTGTCTGTTGGTGACCTCTGGAAGGTGGCAAGACTCTTGGTTACACAACTGTGTTCCCATTTCAGTCTCAGACAAGTATTTTTTAGTGCTAAGGCTTTTCTCCCTTTTCAAATCTGAATTCCATCTGTAGTGCTCATTCTAATTATTAATGTTCCATAAAGCTTGAGGTTGCTTTTGGCTGCATACATTGCCCTGCTGAAGGGAGTATGCATCAATATTTAGGGTGATATACCTAACTAAGGAATTTTTAACAGATTTGTTCCCTTTTTTTTAAAAAAAATAAGTGGATGATGTAATAGAGAACCATGCATGTAGGTTTCTGTTAACTCAATCTAAAGGTTGTGTGCAGTGCAGGGTGATAAAGTTTAATTAATACACGTATATTGCTGACTTTTGGGTAATTCTTTTTAAACTGTAGTAGTGATTCTCGTACTTCTTGTGCTTCACTGCCTTTTGCATCTTCCTTCTCTTTGCCATCTGTTCCTCCTCAGGATATCTGTGCTCACATGTCCCTCCTGCCATTCCCCTTCCTCCAGAGCCACTTCTCCTCCCTCCACCCCTGCCCTGCTGAGTCCCCACACTTCAGCTGTAGTGCCAGCTCTCACTTCCCTGGCAGAACTCTCTTGTTTTGTAGCTGGCCACAAAACTTGGGATTGCTGTTATTAATCACAGCATCTGGTTTTCCCAAGAGCATTTGATATGAAGTAAACCTTCACACTCCGTGGTCAGGGGATGCACACAGCCCAGCTAAGGGGGTTGAGTGTTCCTTGCTGTAGCTGCTGCATCCTCTGATGGGGAAATCCACCAGTGCACCTGGTTCTGAGCAGGCTGTTTTGTGAGAGCTGCTCCAAACCAGCAACCAGCACCTTGCAACCTCCTCTACCCGAGTTCATAAACTGCCCCATGTGCTCAGGATGGTTGTAAATAGAAAGAAATTAATTCCTTCAACGATTCCTACGGAGGTTTGGGTTTAGGATTTCAAAGTTGTTGCTACAGGATGCTCGAGGCCACTGCCTGAAGGCAGAGCAGAGCTTTTATTGATTCCCACCAGGGTGACGTCAGCACCAGGTTCCTTGGGCTATTTGAAACTACACAAATATTTGGATGGAAAACACAGGCAAGAACTGGAATAACATTTTCATTTGGAGCCATGGCTGGGCAGATGCTGTGCTGAATTCTGTGGTGCACTTTTAATATGACATTTTTGTAGGAATAGATACTTTATTTATAAATTAAAGCTTTTGAAGGCCACTGCAGCCTTGCACTGGGACTACAGCTTGGAGTGCTGACAGGGAATTGAAGTTCCCCTCTCCCTGCTGCCTCTGTCCATGGGAGAAGGCACAAATGCAGCTTTCCCTACTGGAGACACATTTCTGTTCTCCCTTGGAAAAAAAAAGAGGTCTAAAAAGCAGCCTCTCAACATGAGCCTTTAATGTTCTTTTCAAAGCCTGAGGTTTGTAACTGAGGAGAGGTTTGGGTTCCAGGGCTGAAATTACACTGCCCCAGCTAAGGAAGGTCGTTTTTATTTAGTAAGTTCTCTCATCCCCAGAGGTAGTGCTGGGGTGGCACCACTGCTGAGCAATTAAGGCTCTCCCGTTTATTTTTGCTCCCCTGTCAAAGGAAGGGCGAGGGCATGTCACCTTGGGATGTAGCACAGGCAATGCCAGCTCTCAAAGGGCTGCAAAAATGAGGGGTTTCCTGCAGGTTTCACTCAGATTGTGGATTTTTTTCCTGCTGCTGTGAAGTTTCCAGTCTCCCATAGAAAATCAAGTGCAGTTCATCTTCACCTGCCTTTTGTCCATAAAGGCTGGCATCTTTTTACACTGGATTATGAAGTCTTTGCAAGAAACCTGATTTTTCTTTCATCATTTTTAAATTTAAAAATTTTAAAAAAGGGGAAATGATGAAGTAATGCAGAGAAAAAGTCGAGTCCCTCTCCATGTCAATCATCTGGGTCATTCTGACAAATCCCCTGTGGTTAATGGGCATATCCAATGTAACATAGTCTTCCTCATGCACTTAAATAATGAGCTGGACCACTCCCAGTGGTCTTGAACATATTTCAAATATATTTAATATATCTAGAATATGTGCAATATCTTAAAATGTACATAAAATGTTAAGATCTCAACATTCTTCCACTGCCAAGCACTGGAGGGAGTTATAAAGTTGAAAGATTCTGTCTTCTTTGACATTTTACGACCTTTCTTGTACTATGTTTGTCTTGCATGGATTTCTTTATCTCTCTATGTAGTTCCTATCATTAAATTTCAAGTGAAGTTGCCTTAATCCTTTATTTTTACTGCTGGCAGAAATAAAAGTTTGCATTAATAAAGGTGCACAGAAGAGCTGGGGAACATGGGCCAGATAAAATGTCAGTTGTGTGATGGTGGAGCCATCAAACCCAGCAGAGATGGTTCATGATGATAATGGTTTATATGACATTTATAGGCAGTATTTTGTGAAAGGTCAGGCTCTGACTTGGCAGCTGAGCGACATTTCAGGGTTTTACATGTGCAAGTAGAAGGTGGATATGAAATAAAAATGGGGCTTAGAGATAAATGGTACCTTAACAGCCTGAGCTGTGTGAAAAATCCACACTAAACCCCTCTGTTTCAGAAGAAGCAAGAAGTGAAAGACAGCACTTGAGCATCCCTTCCTGACATTCCACATGTATTTTTGAGTAGTTGCTTAAGAGCCACTGCAGTGCCTCAGAAATGTTGCTGTCTTCAGACAAACTCGAAGGACTGGCAGCATCTGAGCCTGTTTGGTAACTGGCTTCCTCCTCCTCGTCTCTGCACACAGCTAATGAAATAGAAGAGTTTATATTTTATTTAGGAAGAGTTGAGAGGAAAGAGCCACAAGAATTTTGGCTCTAAGTATGCATTCCTATATTAATATGGATAGAGAAAAATATAAAATAATGTTCTTCTTTCTGGGGCTTTTTGGGAAATTTGATCAGCCAGCCATGTTGACCTTTGCTGCTCTTTGTCTGAATAGTTACATTATTAACACTGCAATATCTGAGTCTTAAAGTTATTTATTGTACATTTTATTATCAACAGTCCACTTTGTGATATGGGAGAGTTAGTCATGTTTGAAGACTGGGCTTGATGTAATAGAAGTGTTTGTTGTAATTCAGCAAATCTTTTCTGAAGTGCTAAAAATTGAATTCTGCTTTTCCTGAGCTCTGCTTCTCTGGATACTGGAGCCAGCTTTGGTGAGCAGTTGCTTACTCTGAGCAAATCTGGGATTTGAGGACAAGACTGAGGCCCAGACCTGACCACTGCTGGAAACTACACAGGGTTTCCAAATTTTTGGTACCCAGTGTTAGGGCCACAAATGCTGCATCTTTGACTTCCCCCAGCACGCAGTAGGTATCAAATTCTGATGCAGACACCACATCTTGCACTATATAATTTCTTGTCTTTCCCTCCCTTATTTAAACAATTTAGAGCAAGAGAACTGACATCATGTGTGCCTCCTCCCATTTAACACATCTTGCATGTTGTCAGTAATGATAATGTTTAAATCCAGACTGTAATTAACTCACAAGCCATAATTTAGAGGCACATTCTGGAGGGGTTTGGAGGATGAGTTCAGCCCACGTCTCAGAGAGGGGAGAGTGCTGAGTGAACACAAATTTTTGAGCATCCTCTCCCGTTTTCCAGCTCTCCCTGCAGGAGGATGCTGCAGAGCTGTCAGTGGCTCTTGCACAGGCAGTGTTCCACACCAGTGGGTGTGTTTGGGATTGCATTGAGCTGACAAATCTGATTGCCCTTAATTGACAGTCTGGCCCCATGAAAAAGAGGTGAAGCTCTATTTATCCCTGACTCTCTGCTCACACATAAGCATTTCCTCAAGTCTTTTTAAATCCAACCTTCCTCTGTTGAAACATGAGAAAAAAAAAAAGATAAAAAATCCTGTTTTCAAGAACAGGAATGGAAACTGATTCACTTTTCATACTGGCAGGATGACTGTGAATGATGTGGAATGTTCTGGTTTTTCCACATCAGCAACACTGCTTTATCTCAGGATGCTTTTGTTCCTTTTCCAAAATAAACAGCTTTTAATACTTGCACGAGGTGTATTTGACAAGCAGGCTTTTGGGATCATCCACCATCCCTTAGGTAAGCAGCCACCCTGCTTATGTATTTACAGCTCTGCTTACATTTGTATAAACCAAGGAAAAAATCTCTTTTTAAAACATGTCAGTTCACAACCAGAAGCCTTATGGAAAGCCCAGGCTGTTTAGTAAAAATTCTGAATTTTTGGGTCAGGTGAGCCCAAAGATAGAAAAGAATAAAAGGTTGGGGGGGTGCTGGTTTTTCCTGATGAGTGTTAGAGCAGGATGATGCAGAGCCCAGAGCTACCTGTGGGTTCAGTAGGGCATGGAGCATCTTGGGGCAATAAATCCAACTCTTGGTGCTGACCTCTGAATCCAGAAGTTTCTAAATCACTGCTTGCCAGGAGCTGGGAGAGAATCCCTGCAAACAGCCCCTGCCATTATCTGTGCAAGATGAGGATTCTGGGCTCAAGCACCTCTAATTTGATCCTAATGGAACTTTTGGCTGCATTTTTTTTTTTTTTTTTTCTTTTTCTAATAGTCGAGTTGTTTTGGGAAACAGTGATGGCTCAAGGCAGCTTTTCAATTCTTGCATCTTCTGTGCAGTTTTGCTATTGCAAAAGTTTTTGAAAAGGGAGTTCCAGTACTTGGTGAGCACAGATTTCAAAGGGTTGTTTCTTTATTTCTTGTATTTAAGGGGTTTGGGATAAACTGAAGCTGTGGGTTGAGGAGTTGTGAGGTTACACCAGGTCAGGCCATGTTTTGCTCATTAATATGCACCAATATTTGCTCTGAATTCAAGTTGTGTGTGTTTGGAAGCAGATACTCAGTTTAGAGCAGGGAAGGAGGTTCCTCCCAGCTGTTAAACATCCTCAGGTTTAACATCCCCAGCTGTGCTGTTCAGACACAAAAGGTACTTTTTTTAAACATGAGGAAGTTTTGTGATTTTTCTCTTTAACACAAAACCCAATCACACCTGAAGGTACAAACACTCTTCCTCTTTGCATGAGCAGAGTCCTGGGGAAGCTCTGAATTTCTCTAGAAAACAGAAATTTTGGAGGCTGAGTGAGTTCAGAGATCCCCAAAGCCTTCCCACAAGGGCTGGTTTATTTTTTCCTATTTGTGTGATGATGTGGAACTTCTAAATCCTTGTTTGTGCTGTGAACAGCACAGAGCTGGGGGCAGCCCTACTGCTCAGGACACTGCTCCACATCCACCCCACTGACATCTCAAATATTCATCTCCAGAGCCATCTCCCTCTAATGAAAAACCTTTTGTGCAGCTCTCATAACTATTTCATTTTTAGCTTTTTTTTTTTTGTATTTCAAATGTCTTGATCTAGGCAGCTTCCAGCTCCTCTCTTCTTCTTTTTTTCTTTCTTCTTTTTTTCCCCCTTTGTGGTTTTGCAATATTAAGTATGCTATGAAATCTCATTAACATTTTTAGGCATTTGCTTCAAAAGTCTACTTGGTGTTTCTAAGATCTCTTCTGCACTTTGACAACAGTTCCAGAAGGAAGAAAAGTTGTATCTTTCTATTTTGGCAGGCTCTGCTCCATTTGTCAGTGACAGAATGTGAGCCTCTTAGCAAAACAGTTTTTAATATAGATACTAGATCTGACTGAAAAAAATAAAAGCTAAATTTTCTGAGAAACGTCAAGTTTGTTGTCACTGGAACAAATTAGAAACAGATCATTATGAGGAAATATTCTGCATGTATTTTTTTTTTTTTTTAGAATTTCTAAGTGCAAAGTGTAAATTTTCTGTAAATTTTTTTTTCTTTAAAATTTTTTGAAAGATATATATATATATATATTTATGAAATAAGCAGTTTTGAAGAAGAAACTAATTTGTTAACCAGGATACCATGTAAAAATGCAATGAAAATATCATCTGAAAATTTAGCAGAGTAATGATAATAATACAGTTAATGCTATATTTTAGGTGGAGAAGTGTTGGAAAGGGGACAGAAATATATTTTTTCTCAGCTGTAGCTGAGACACCAGGGAAGGGAGGGCTGCTCTTGTCTCCAGATGTGTTTCCAGGGGGTGCTTGCTGTGCCTCTTGGTGGAGATGTGCTGCTGCTGCTGCTGCAGCCCCCAGGAGCTCAAACTCCAAATTATGTCCCTTTAACCCAGCCTCTGAAAACTAAAATATTTGGTTCTGAAGGCAGGTATTACCTAAATACATATATTTTTTATTCTGCAATGACTTCATGCCTTCCAACTCTCTTTAATCCATGGTGGACTTTACCCTCCCCTTAATGTAAAGAGAAATTCAATAATGTTTGTAAAGAAAACTGGGCTGACTGGTGAAAAATCCTCAAAAAACCATGGTAAAAATAGTTGTTTTATAGATTATTGAAGCTTGATGGAGTAGGCTCTAGTGAGTGATTTAAGTCATTGAATAACAAGATAGAAAGTAATGGAAAAAGCCAAAGGTAACAACCTTGATGGTAGAGTTAAATGATTTATCTGACTACAGCTATTCTAAAGGCAAAGGTTAGTGTACTGAACTGGTGTTGGGAATTATGGCAGGAGGCATGCAAGGCTCTTTCAAGTTGCTGAGATTTGTTTTTGTTGTACATTTGCCATTCCCTTAGCATTAGCCTCAGTTATTTTATAAAAGCACTGCATTGACCTCTGCTGTGTGAAGTTTGCACACGTGCAAGTACCAGGAGTTTACTGGAGACAAATAGATTGGGAAAGGAGGGCAGTGGCACAAGGAAGGGTAAAAGTGGAAATAGTAATGGTAAAAGTGGAAATAGAAACGGTAAAAGTGGAAATAGTGATAGTAAAAGTGCAAATAGCAATGGTAAAAGTGTGATTAGTAATAGTAAGGTGGTTTTTTATCCACAGTAAAATACCATGATTCATAATTTCACATTTTGCCAAACACACTGCCCATGTCAGCTCTCCCAGCTGCTCTTCTTTTGTTTCTCCTTCCATTTCTGCTCTCATTTCCCTGCTGCTCCCTTTCTGCTCATCTCACACTGCCAGCCAGTGCAGTTCCCACTCTGTGCCTTTCCAAGCCACTGCATCTGGTTTTACTTGGCTGTCCTTGGCAGGCCTGTTCTATTGCTCAAGGGGTTGGCTCCTTCCTGGAATATCCACCCTCCTGGGCCTTGGCTGGTGAATGTTAATGCTCAGTCTGTGTCTGCTGGCTGCTGGTGGCATCCTGCAGTTGCTCTGGCTCTGGGGAGGCCAGTCTGTCACAAGGGCAGGGGCTCTGGCTGCTCCCAAACCCTGAGGTTTCTGCACAGCAGGGCACCAGCAAAGTGACCTGGAAAAAAAGGAGAGCACAACAAGCTGTGAGGTGTGGGGTACATATCTTTCAAAGTCATGAAACTACAGGGAAAACTTGGAAATAAAACAGGAGAGAGGGGTGGAGGCAGGTGCTGAGATGGGAAAGCTGCTTCTCTTTGGTTGGAAAGTGTTCCACAGGGGGCAGGACAAAGGGAGAGGGGTATAATCCTTGAAAAAATGGTGAAGAAGAAATATATTTAAGAAGGGATCTACAACTCAAGTGAATATAAATTGCTGGAGTGGCACTCAGTTCTGCACAATCCAGAGCAGGCTGTTAAAACAGTGCCTGCCTTCCTGAAAATTCACAAAAACTGGATAAAATTAATGATAAGCCAAGAAGGAGGAAGGTGTGAGACTGTCAGATTTCTTGAAATGTGTGGAGACATTGGTGTGCCTCTCATCTTGGTGGGAGTAGCAATGAAGAGAACTGAATATAGAAACAACACAACTTAGCCTGGTGCTTCCCTAGCAAGAAATGCTGCTGCTCACAGTGAATTTCTGCCCTAGCATTGAATTATCTGAGGGATAAATCAGCTTCTTTCATTATTATTTATTGTTGATTTTTTTCATATGGCTCTCCTGCTTGATTCTATTTTCCCATAACATTTTCCCAGCATGCCTTCAGAAATATCAGAAAATGCTCACAAAACACTCCAGAAAAGTGCCAGCTAAATATTCCACAAAGTGCTTGCAGAGCTTGTGCAATGTTTCCCCTGGTCCTTCCCAGCTGTTTTTGAGCATTGATCTAATATTTCCCCCGTGAGCAGTTAGCATTTTTGTGACATTAAGCATAGTGGGGAGGTTGTGTTTCCATGTGTGAATAAAGCGACTGATCTGATTTTTCAGATGCAAACAAATGTTCAGTGTTCCTCCTCACCAAAAATTGCTGCTCCAGATTGCTGCCTAAGGGTTTGGTTTCTTCTGCTCTTTTGGGGTAGCCTGTGGCTTCTCCAAAGGAAATAAAGTACTTTTAGTGTTACAATTCAGACTACTCCAAATACATAGCATGTGACACTTTGGTTTTCTGCTCTTTGCAGATCAGGCTCTTAATAGTCTCTATAATATTTAAGCAGATTACCTGAGGTATTTTTCAATATATCTAAAGAGGAGGTGGCTATACCAGCTGTCTGCAGCAGGAGGAATTTTGGTTTTATGGATGTAAATCCATGCAAGTCCTATGAAACACTTTCCATTCATTTTATCAGCAGCTCTTTTCTCTTTTCTTCCCTACAAATTGTGTCTAAACAACATGACCCAAAGGAAGGCTGACAAAGCCAAACAAGCACAAATTTTGTGCTGTTTGTTCAGTGGTAATTGGTTCATGACAGGTCAAATCCTGAATTGTGGAGCTCTGAACCTGTTCATGTAAAATGTGGCTTTGGGCAGCACAATAATTATGCAGAATCAAGCCTGTGATTAGGCTGATAAAACCTCAGTGATGCATATACAGGTGAAACCCATGTTCCAGTTTGCAAAGCTTGTTGTCTTTTGAGGACAAACATTTTTATATAGTATTGCAAAGTATTCAAATCCATTTCTCTATCATTGTAATTTGCCTAAATCAACTTGTGCCATTTTTATAGGGCTAGTGGATGTCTTGAAAATGTTCCAGGTAGATCTCAATATGGTCTTAATGCAAAAATTTTGCTGTTTAGTAGAATACATTGGTGAAGCCCCAAATTGCTTGTCAGGTTTTTTGCTTTAGCTATTTATCAATTTATCCCTAATTTCATTGAGAAAATGTTAAGCCAGAAGATGTTAAAGGCAGAAATTGTAGTGTAGGCAGCACTTTTCTGGGTATCTTCTGCAGCCAAGCCCCAGAAACACCCAGTTTGAAGAATTAGCACTAAAAACTGTCCTGAATGTTTTCAACACCAGTAGCACACGAGTGAACACAGATTTGGTTCCTCTCAGACCTCTTGAGCATCCTGTACCTCTGGAACAGGACCTGGATGGTCACTGTGGGCAGCAGTAACACATGGAATAGTTTCTGTGTTAGCAAGAATAGATGATAGAAGGAAAGTTCATACTATAAAAAATATGTGCTTATAAAGCAGAAGAGTAAAAGAAAGGAGAGCAGTTGATTAGTAGGGACTGAAAAATTACCCATTGTTGTAGCTGCAATGCTGGGGTGCAATCCCTGGCTGTAAGTGCTGCCTGCAGACTCACACAAGATCTGTATGGAGGAGAATTTCTGTTGGCTTTAAAAATGACTGTTAGCAATTTCTTTTTCCTGGTGATTTGCTTATTTGTTCTCAATGCTCATTAATTAGAGAGGAACCAAACCAAGACATGCTCCAAGGCTTTCTGAGCTCTTTAAATCAATCTAGAGAGACCACTGCTCCAAATAAAACTGGCTGTATAAACACACCACTGTATAAATGTTTGAGAGATGCTATTGGACTGGAACAATATCCCAGACATCACTTTTAAGATTTATTCTCTGGGAATCTGAATAATATTCTGTAGAATCTCCATTATCAGTCAGGCCATAATCCACTTTAATTGACTGGCAGAATACAATGCAGCTTGTTATTTTTCTATCTCCTTAATCCTAGCAAGGATAAAGCAGTCTCTGGAACCAGCAGTCTGAGGGAAGAAACCATCAGGGTTTATATAAAGCAGACTTGGGGTTCAGAGCCAGGGGGGCTGTGTTTTCTCTGGGCTCAGGAGTTTTTGCATGAACAGCCCACAGGGACCCTTTGTGTCTTTGCTGTGCCATGGGCTGAAGTGACCCTTCAGAGCTCGTTTGTCTCCTGCTGAGCCCCAGGCCAGGCAAGAAGCACCTTTTGTGCTGCTGTGTTTGAACACCCCTGGGCTTCAGCAGAGATGCTTTCTGCAGCAGTCACAAAAAGTGCATTTCTGCTCCAGGCTGGGCTTAGTCCAGTTTAGTTGGATGTTTGCACGTTTGACTTTTCATTTAGTCCTTGCAAACAGAGAGCTGAGAGAGATCCAGGCTGCAGATGATGTTGGGATGCCTGAATAGAAGACAAAGTGTTCTGAGCTGCTGCAGGGAGATGGCAGCTGTGAGTTCACAGTTAGTTTGCACATTTCACAGGAAGGAGTTTACATTTCTGCCCTTCCTTAGGCAGCTCTTTGGCATCCTCGTGTAAACAGTGAGGTCTCCCTGGCCCAGAACAGGCTCCTACCCCAATCCCAGCAGGATCCCAGCACAACCCACAGAGCCCTGGGTGTGCAGCACCTCCAGCCCAGGCAGCTCTGCTTGCCTTCCCTGCCAGGCAGAATCCCACCTGGAAACCCATCCCAGGTCCTGCTGAGATCCTCAGCAGCAGGGTCAGGACCATCCATCCCCTCCTGTGCCATCCCTTGGAAGGAGCTGTGGCTGCATCTCCTCACTGCTCCACTGAAAACCAAATCATGGCTGGGGATGGCTCAGCCTTCCCCTAACTAGTTAAGCAATTTAATTACTTAATAATTAACTAGCTAGACTTGCCCTAAGGAAAAAAAAAAAACAACTTACAACAACCCTATAACTGATTATTTTTAATGGAGAAAAGCAGATTTTCCAGGGAACAATAGCAGTTGGACAGGGGTTGCCCTTAGCTGGGATATTTTAGGTGAAAAGCAAGAGGCAGAAAGCACATGGATTGTGGATGCCTGTGCTTGTATCTGGTTATCAGTGGTCATGTAGGACCTGTGTAAAACACACAAAATCCCTCCTGAGCTCTCTGCAGTGGGGGAGTTACTTGTAATTGGGTTGGCTGTTGTATCATTGTCCAAATAAGCCTTTTGTTTGGAGTGGAAAATCTTGTAAGGCAGTGCAGTTTTCCATCTATTATTAGATCAATTGATTTCATTAAAAAGAACACAAAGTTTTCTGGCACTCAGGCCATTTTTTAAAAGATCTTCTGGGATTCTTTAGGGTTCTTCAGTGACATCAAGAATGAATTATCTGTTCCAAATCTGAGGATTTTTTTCACTCTATCATTCAATCTACTAAACATTATTACATCTTGCAGGCCTTGTCCCCCTTCTCCTCTTGGAAACATTGCAATTTGAACTCATAAACCTTCACTTGGGAATTGCAAAACCTCACATCATGTGTCTGATTCATTGAGGAGTTTTAAAGGAGCCCCTGGAGTCCTTCTTGCCACGTTTTCCTAATACTTAAATCTGATTTGTTGTAACATTCTCCAAAGCTTAATTGGAATAGTTTTCAATTGGGTGGAGGCAAGATCCAGGGATTTATCTTTAAAATATAATGCAAGGCACTTAATCTACTTAAAAGAAAGACAAAATTGTGGTTGGACATGAGCCTGATCTCTCAAATGTGGTGCCTCTCAGCTGAGTCTGGTGACAATCTCCAGAGCTGGTGTTTAGTGATGGTCAGAGGTAGCATAAAACATCAATTTGATTTTTTTTCTAGTAATTTTTTAAATTCCCTGTCTGATGCTTTAAATTTTCTCTATTTTTCTTAATCCTTTCCAGCATTTTTCAGAAATTTGAAGCTTTTTTGTACTTGTAGCTACTCTGAAGGTGTCTGGGATAACACAGGTTCATTCTAATGGTTAAACCCTAACGTGAACCTCAATGAAAATCTTCTTGCAGCTTTTCTTTTATTTTCTTTATTAATATCTGCCATACTGCTGTGACCACTCCAGTCACAGAAAGCTGCCAGCATTTCCCAAGCCAATAATGTTAGAGAAAAGCTGGAATTACAGGGAGATTTAAAGACATTGCTTTTAAAAATAGTAAGATGCTGAATGAAATTAATCTGCAGAAGTAACTTACTAAATTCTGAGTGAACTTTCCTCACAGCAGAAAATTAAATGTGTTTGGACACAGATGTGCACTCAACTCTTTAGTCAGGATGGTTTGTGTCCTCATCAGTACATTAAATATAGTTATGTATGTTATCTATATTACATTATATGTGTTCTGCTGATTTCCTTTTAAGCTCTGTCTAATACCAGAAGCTTAACTGAGATCTGAAAAATATAAAAGTGATTTCTAAAAACTTCCCATTTTATCCTTTTTTGTTGCTTGGTAGCAAAAGTTTCAGCCCATATGACACTTGAAAACTGAAAGAAGTGTGGTTTTTATTTAAATTAGAAAATAAAAATGGTCAGACTAGAAATCATCCAAACCTCTCTGCAGAACTGTTTTCAGAATCAGTTTTCCCCAAATGCAGGGGAATAAGTCAGTCCTTGGCTCCTTCCAGTGGAAAATGCTTGTGGAGTTTGCCTGGGACGTAAATTAAAGCAGGAGAAAGTCGTGGGGCAGCTGACAGCAACTGGGCCTGCCTGAGGGAAAACAAAGTGAGAGTCAGGGGAGCCTGGTGCCCTGGAATGCCTGCCCCAGTTGTGAACTGTGCAGTCCAGATGGTTTTCCTCCCGGAGCAGGGGGTGCAGAGCAGCCAGGACAGGGCTCCTGGGGCTGCTCCTACCTGTGCAGGGAGGGTCTGCCCCAGATCCAGGGGATGGCTGCAGGCTGTGGGGAGCCCCAGGGTCTGCCCCAAATCCCTGGGGGTGGCTGCAGGCTGTGGGGAGCCCCCAGGGTCTGCCCCAGATCCAGGGGGATGGCTGCAGGCTGTGGGGAACCCCAGGGTCTGCCCCAGATCCAGGGGGATGGCTGCAGGCTGTGGGGAACCCCAGGGTCTGCCCCAGATCCAGGGGATGGCTCCAGGCTGTGGGGAGCCCCCAGGGTCTGCCCCAGATCCAGGGGATGGCTGCAGGCTGTGGGGATCCCCCAGGGTCTGCCCCAGATCCAGGGGGATGGCTGCAGGCTGTGGGGAGCCCCCAGGGTCTGCCCCAAATCCCTGGGGATGGTTCCAGGCTATGGGGAGCCCCCAAGGTTTGCCCCAAATCCCTGTTCCCAGCTGGCTCCAGGTTTTGGGGATCCCCCAGGGTCTGCCCCAAATCCCTGGAGATGGTTCAAGGATGTGGGGAAGGTTTCCCCCCAAATCCCTGGGGATGGCTCCAGGCTTTGAGGATCCCCCAGGGTTTCCCCCAAATCCCTGGGGATGGCTCCAGGTTTTGGGGATCCCCCAGGGTCTGCCCCAAATCCCTGTTCCCAGCTGGCTCCAGGTTTTGGGGAGCCCCCGGGGTTCTGGCAGCAGCAGGAGAAGCAGAGGTGCCCCCAGGGAGGAAGAGGAGGGATGTGGCAGGGACAGCAGGATGCAGTGTGTGCCCCAGACAGGGGTAGTGCAAATGCAAAAGGAGCTGTGCTGAAATATTCCAGATATTTACCGAATGAAAATGCCCTGTGTTCTGCAGAAGACTGTTCCTATTCAGAGGCAACATAAATTTTCCAGGTTTGCCAGAATGATGAAGCTTATGTGGAATGCACAGCCCAAAGGAGAGGATTCAGGCTGCTCCAGGATCAGGAACTGGGTGATAACCACCTTGTTTGCTCAGAGTGATCTCTGAGTGCCAAATGTCCTTGTGAGGCTCAGGGAAGGGTGGGGGCAGGTCCTGCCTGGGGTGCACAGACATGGGAAGTGAATATATCATTGTTTTCAGGCACATCAAATCCAAGTGGGGGTCCTCTCCACTGACAGGGTGGGAGAGAGAAGAAAGCTTCCTAATTTTGGCCTCTCTGAAATGTGAATGGTGCTCATGTTGTAACAGGAGATTAAAGAACACTCTTAGAGGACTCTCTGCCTTCTGCAGTGGCCACAGTGCAGCAAGGTCACGTCTGATGCTGGAGATTGTCCATTATTTTTCCTGAGGAGCTGGTGTTAATCAGCTTTCAAGGGCAGGCTGGCATGTTTAATGCTAATGGAAGTGTCTAATGCTCCTGCTTTTCCTGGCTATCTCTTGCCTGCCTTCCTTCCCACTCATCAATCAAGATTAACAAGAATTTATTATGTTCAGCTTCCTTTCAAGAGGTGCCATTAGAGGCACATAACCGTTTGTAAGATTTATTTATTCACCCCAAGGATGCTTTAAAGGTGTGCAACCTCAGGGAACACACACATAACTTGATATGGGATGAGGGAAAGGCTTCATCTTATCAGAATTGTTCCTTAATGAGGAATAAATACCAGCCCAGGGCACCATTCTGCCCAGTATCAGTCTCCTTTTAAGGCAGGTGATCTCTGGTCCAGGTGCAGCTGTGTTTATACAATTTTTAAAATAAGTTTGGTTGCCACCAGTAGGCTCAGAATACCCCCAGTGCTGCCTGTGGCACATCTTTAACTTCTCCCTGATGGATCTCATCTCAGAACTTGATCCACCAGCTCCCTGACCTGACTGATTCACACCCTGGGAGCGGATGCAGAGCCCCAGAAACTTCTCTGGTTCATTTCAGGAGTGAACAGAGACCAGAAGTGATGCCTCTGTAAATGATGGAGCTGTACAGTGTGCTGCAGAGATGATTTGCAGGAGCTCCATAAATCCATCAGGATCCCTTTACCTGCACATCCATCACAGCCTGGCAGTCCCAGGGGCACAGCTCTCCTTGCAGGTGCAGGGCAGAGTTGATCCAGATGTGGTCAGGCAGGGCTGTTCAACATCTGCAAGTGCCAGACAAACTTACAGAATCCTCCTTTTTTTTCCACTCATCAACTTTTGTGGGTGGGAAGGATGGATTTGCCTCATTCATTCATTCATTTTTATGATCCTACACTTGTGAGTAAGACCATGGAGGAAATTGCATGAAAATAACACAGATTTTAGCTGTAACTTCTGGAAATTCCTTTGAAGGGAATTAAGGAAATGGAATATTAGTAGCTGCTTCCTTGTTCCCAAAACTTTATAAGAGGGCTGAAATTAATACAAAATATTGAGTTCCTCTGTTAGGGAGCTCTGCAAGTAAAGAGTGAGGAACTCATGGAGTGTTTGCTATCTCCATGACTGATTGGAACATTCTCCTGCAACCCTGATGTTCTTCAAAGCAGGCCATGCCAGTGGGAAAACTAATTCAAGCTCTTAGTGATGGCCTTGATGCTCCTGAATTTGAAAATCCATGTACCTGAATAAAAATCTGGAAAACTCAAACAGTGTCTCCATCAAGATATCAAGAAGGTCGCCTGGAGCCCATATGTAAATTATTAAATGCTACATGTAATGGAACCAAATATTCTTGGAACATGAAGCAGCAGCTAAATGGAAACTTTGGCTATTACTATATTCATGTTTCATGCAAAAATATTTTCAAGATCAAAGTTCTGTTATTAAAACAATGAGCATGAAAATAACAAAATTGCTTTTCATAAAACAAACATATTCTTTGTATCTGAGAGGCTTTTCACAGAAATCTGTATTTTGAAACAGTAATACATTACAGATTTCTTTGCTGCACCACTTTGATTCATTCATTAAAATAGTTTTGATTTTGGCATGTTGCAAAGGTCTAAATAAAAGCATTTTAGTTACATAAATACAGACTCTGTGGACTCAACAGTAATATAGTAGGTTTGGAAAAGTGTCATTTGTTCTGAAAATACACAAAGACCAAACCACAGACAGAATTTTCTGTACATTGTAAACATTCTCACAGTATGGGTATAAATATCCCTTTTTTGATTCATTGCATGCCAGGTCATCAAGCAAAGAGATAGAAAAAGAAGCTAAAGAAAAGGGATTATAAATTTACTAAGACGCTGCAAGGCAGTGAAAGCCAAACAATAAAAGAGCTTACAAAGTTTTAAGTCCCTGTATACAGACAGGGCCATAAAATTACAATAACAATACCAGATAATATAATCTCATATTTACATCACTCTCATCCCCAAGATCCCCACAAGCTGTGGCGTGTTTAGGGATTTGTTTTTGGTGTCTGGTGGGTCCTGGGCAGAGCTGGGCTGCTGTCCCAGCTCAGAGGGACAGAAAGGTTTAAGGAACCTTCCCACAAATATGTTTAGGAAAGGTTTAAGGAGGTCAGATCCTTCTCCAGTTTGCTGCATTTTCAGCCTAAAGTATTTTGTGCCCAGCTTTCAAATCCTTCTCCTTCCTTCCTTACAAAAGGTTTCCCCCTCCTTCCTTGCAAACTCTTTGCTGCACCAGTTTTCTTCTTTGCTTTATGGACAATTTTGTCCAATATCCTTCCTCTGGCAGCTCAAAGTGTAACTTCTTTTCCAGGAATGGGAATCCAACCAGGTCAGGTACTTCCAGACATGTACTTCTCCCTGCAGGACCCAGCAGAAGGCAGGATTGTCAAAGCTGCCCAAGCAGCAGCAGCTGCTCTCAGCGCCCACAGCCACACCCAGCTGTGGATTTGGGATCCACTGGCATCTCTCATCCTGCTGGATCCTGTGTCTGTCTGTGTTTGGTGTCCAGCAGCACCCCATTGGCTTGGCCAAGGGGTAACAGGTCCCTTCTCTCATGAAACAAACCCTTTTTAAGGAGGGGACAGAAATCTGACCCAGGAGAAATGATCCCAGCTGGACCAGCCTGTGGATTCCCCATCCCACTGGGAATGAAGAGGGGGAAGGAAGGTGCCTGGAACATGAGGAGGGATCTGCTGAGGGTCCCCACTCCCTGCCGGGCTGCCAGGCAGAGGAGCTGAATGAAGCCTCATTTTACATGTAAATATATGTAAATTTTGCCGGGTCTAAAGAAAATTTAGACTTCAGAAACTAATGATTTTGGTGCCTTTTGTTTATTCCTTTTATCTATTTATTGTCTTTTAAATATGCACTTAAAAATGCACCAGTTTGTGCCCAACAGAGCAAATCCTGGAGCCTTTCTCCAGCTGAATTCCTCTTAGGAGCCTTGTTTGCTCTTTTTCCTGGCAGAGCTCCCAATGCCTTGATAACAGTTTTATCTGAGTAAAGCCCTGTGTATTTGCATGACACTGAAGAGCTAAAATTATCTCTAAATGGAGCAAAAAAAAAAAAAAAATTGCCAATATATATTGTTCTGAGAAAGATTGCTCTTTGGTGGGCCCAGAGGGGACATATTGTAAATATGATTTAAAAATGTCTCTGCTACTACTGTCTGATCTTATCATCAGATGTTGCTGTGGAATTTGTCTACACAGACCCCAGAAAGGAAAAAACAGATTGAGAACACTAACTTGTGCTGTGAGAAAATATCTCCAACTTACTTTGTCTGGCACAAAAAAAAAACCCCACCAACCCACCAACTCTGCACTAGAAATGTGCTCTAAAAATGGAAACAAACATTAAAATGCTGTCTGTCTGCTTTGATCGCTCTGAGCTTAAACTGTAAGTGCTGCTTGTGGATTCTTTGATGTCAGGGAAGTGACATTTTCCCCCTGTTCTGTCTGACTGTTGTGATGAACTTCAGGTTTTCATCTGTCTTCCTGACACCAAGGGTACAGCACAGCTCTGAGCAGGATTCCTGCCTGGAATCTGATTTCAGCAAGCTTCTTTATGTTAAAAATCTTGTATTTGGCCAATAAATCATTAGTTGTCTCACAGACTGGCCTAGAGAGAGGCTGGTTGTTTTGTCAGTAGAGCTTTTTCAGCTTTAGTCAGCAAATCATACTATCAAAACATGATTTTTTTCGAGTTTTTTTGAGGAGATGCTCAATAATGCAGCTCTGGGCAGTGAACATGACAAGGCATATAAATATGGCATGGTTAGAGAAAAAATAAATGTTCCCTCCAGGAGCTCAGGGTGAGAGTGCAATCACAAATAGATCTGAAGGCACAGCACTGTGTGAAGAACAATAAATGAACAAATGCTGAGTCCTAGAGGTTCTGTGCAGCCCTTATACTTTTATAAAAAAGTATTTATGTCAAAGGAGTTGTGCACTTGTGTAAATAGAAGTTTCCACATGGTAAGAATGCTTGAAAAGGAGTGAGGATTGTCTATTTTTTATTATCTCAGCTGCTTTTTTGGCTTCTGTAGCTGCTGCTAATGCATTCTGTGGCTTGTCTTCTTTTCTGACTGTGTTTAGAGACAAGTGGAGCATCATGAGGAGGAAAATGTTTCTGGAGTGTTTCCCAATGGTGAAATTATTTTGAGCAAAAAGTGTATACAATCAAATATTTGGAAAAAATCCTAAAATATTTCACACTTTGGTAATGTGTATACTCTGCTCTTTTCTCATTTTCATTGTTTAATTTCAGGAAAATGGCAGAAATCAGGGAAGTTGTTGCTATTTCCTCCCACAGAATAATCAGAACAACCAAATAGCAATGGCAGGAAAATTTCATATACAGCAGCATCAGTGTAAAGGCATCTAAAATAATCTGTCTTCCCTAAATTCTGATTTGGAGTTCTTTGTTTCTATTAAGGTTGTTTAAGAAAGAATAGAAATAAACCTGTTTAAGTTTATCCCCAGTGCAGGTAGTTTTGAAGTCATAGTCACTGTATATCTACTTTTCTGGTCTGGTTATTTTGGGTATTTTAAAATGCAGAGATTATATAGAATATATCCCCATAAATACCACTGGAAAAGTCCTTCCTTTTCCTCTTGTGCCTGTTTTGGAGCAGGCTGGAGAATCCCAGTGATGGCAATGTGTCATTTTGCCTTTTGTTTTTCTGACTATCTGAATTCCAAATGGAACATGACAAGGGCAAACTACACTTTTGAACTCTGACCTCTGCTTTACATTGAATGTGAAGTCTAAATATCTCCCTCTTTGACTGAGGTTTGTCAGAGACATCTTATAACCTTGTGGCTGCAAGGCTATCCTCTATTAATTAAAAAAAAAAAGTTTTCTGAAGAAGTTCTGACTCAGTGGAATAGACAGGGGGCAAATGTGGGGAAGAAAGGCACATTGTTCCCGTGGACAAAGGCAGGGGATCAATTTTCATAAATCTGCATTCCCAAGACAACTGTTCAAATCTGGTAAAAGGTCCATTTCTTTGAACTTACATACCAGAAAGCTTTTATTCCCCTGCTCTGCAGCAGACAGGAGTGCAGGTTAACTGTGTCTCATCAATGTCAAGCTTTAGATGTTCCAGCAAGAAATTCTTTAATGATGGAAGGTACCACCTACCTCAAGGAGAAAAAAAAAAAAATGGGGAAGAATGAAAGGGTTACCTGTGGTGCCAGACTGTGGTTTAGAAGATTCAGTTTCCCAATGTTTTCAAAGCCCAGCTCTTAAGCTTCATTGCTGGATGTTATAATTAAGGATTTAACGTCGCTAAAAAATTGCTTTTTTTATTTCTGGAATTGCAGGTGTCAAAATTCTAACCACAAGTGTCCTGCCTAACCTAAAATCTTCTGGTTTGGAGTTCTTATTGCTATTTATTCACTCTTTTGAGACTAAATGATAGTAAAAAATGAACTTTATTTAAGCACAGTTCACTGCTAACACAAAATCCACACCACTTTGCAAGTTCTCAGCAGCACTGCACTGGATTGGTGTGCTTGGCCACTCATGCAGAAGAAGAGTATTTTTATTTCCAGAGCTTGTGCAGCACAAATATTTGCCTTAGTATTTTCTCCAATAATATTAATATATATTGAATATTTTTCTTAGAGGAGCTTCTGGATATCCTGAGTGCTAAGAGACCACAGTACCTACACTGATATGTGACAAGCAGTGCATAGTCTAAAAGCAATCCCAATCTCAAAAAATTAAAATAACAAAGACAGGGAGAAAAGATTTATTTGAGTTATTTCCTGGGCTGAAATCCTCTTGCCCTTTTGCTTCTCTTCACCTTCTTGTTTTCAGCCCTTTTTTTTTTTAATGTTTTCAAACTTTTTCCCACCACCAGGAAGGTCAAGAATAGACTTTCTTAAAAATGATGAATCCTGGCGCCATCACAGCACTGCCACAACTGGGGCTAAAAGGATATCCAGGAAGATTGGGGATAATTGGGATAAAAATTGGGATCTGTGGATGAGTTTGTCTGTGCCAGAACAGAAAATGCCAGGAGCTGCTCTCAGGTCCACAGGGTGGAGAGGCAGGCAGAGCTCAGCTAGAAGTTCAAACACCAAGAACTTCATTTAAATAAATTTCCTGGTCTGAGTTGACAGAAATGCTGCCACAAAGGGAGTGCAGCAAATCCAGGGGAGGAAACCTGTAACAAAACACCTGCTGAGGTGGAAAAATACATTTTTGTTCCTATTTTCATTCTTCTCTTCAATTCCCTGACTATTTACCCCAAAGGTTCAGCCTGAGTTTCATGAAAAGCTTTTACTGCATCACCTGTGGATCTGTGCAGGTGTGTTACATCTATCTAAAAGTGTCCTTTTCTTCTCTAGCTGCAAATGAATTTGTTTGTGCTTTCTAGACATTTTTGATATTAAGACAAAATCATATCTATGAAATGAATGAGGAAAAAACCTTTGAGGAAAAAAAACCTGGCAACTTAGTTGTAGTGACAGTGTCTGTTTGAAGGTGTGTGTATATATAAATATATATATGCACTTATGATTTAAAAATAATTTGATAATGAAAGTAGCTGATCAGTGTCTCTTTATTTTAAATAGGAGAAGCTTCCTTGAATTGGTGAAATTTGGGCCAGTCATAGAATCAGTGTCCATAAAATAATTTGTTATAAGGAATAGTTGTACTCTGAATGTGAATTGCTGTGTACCTCTCCCACAGTGTTGATAATTTCAGATCTTTATTTTTTTCCCAGAAATAAAGGCACAGGAGTGTGGTGTAACCAAAATTTCACTTCTCACCACTTTGGCCATCTGTGCTTTGATCCTTGCATTGTCACAGACAATTCTCAGGAATTATCCTTGGGCATTTTTCTATGGCTTTTTCATATGCATTTTAAACTTTTATCATCCCCTCTCAGTGTTTTACAGCCTCTGCTTGTTTGAACAACCTGCAGAGATTTTGAGGGATAAATTCTGCTCTCTGTGGTGCAATCTGCACCCTGCCTTGCTCTTGCTCTTCTTGGCCTTGGTGAGAAGTGAGCTATTGCAACTCCTGCACAGGATCCTCAGCAAAAACCTAAACAGACTGTCACTTCAAAAGAATCAGCACTTCCTTGGGAAGAATTTAAATTAAAAAAAAAAAACATCAGGAAGGCCCAGGATGGCAGGAAAGATTTGGAATATTCCACAGGAAAGGAGAAACTCCAAAGCAGAGGATTTATATGGTCTAAGTCCACTGCTTGTCTGTGGAATTATTATAAATGATTTTCATCAGTGGGAAGAGCTGAAATATGGAATTAACTCCTAATGAATTGGAGATGGGCATGCACTCCCAACTGCAGAATGTAACCTAAGGTACAGTGGCCCTTTAATCTTCAGGTTCATGAAATAAGTGATGAATTCCAAGCTGTTCCATGCTGGGTCATCTGGAAGGCAGGGACCATTATGGTTTTCATTAGGAAAGACTGAGGGAGATAAAGACTGAGTGAGATAAAGGAGATTCACAGGCCTTGCAGGCTTTACACAAACACAGGACTGATTTGTTAAGGGAATATCTTTTTGCTTTCTGGACAAAGCAATAAAGCTGCAGCTAGGGGAGAGGAAGTGCTGGGCCCTGGAAGTGTGGGATGTGTGAAGTGGGAAGGTTTTCACTGCTGGAAGGTGAAAGATTGGGGTGCACATGGCTGCCAGTAATTTTAATGTGCTGCAGGATTCCATGATGTGTTGTGCCATCTACAAAGGGCACTGATGGTTATTCCAGAGCAGGAGCTGGCTGGCAGCTCTGGGCTGGATTTATGTGTGGCTCTCATGGAGAAGGCACAGGATAAGGTGCAGTAAATAACACATAAATTGGATTGCAAAGCAAGGAAGGTCATTCCTGTATCGTGGCCCAAGGGCTTTGCCTGAATGGGTGGGCAGGGCTCACACAGCTGGGTGGGATAACCAGTGGGACACAAAAAGGAGCTACAGGTACCCCAGCAATTGTTCATGCCCTTTTTCTCACTCTGTGTGCTGAGTCTGTGATGTGATGTAGAAGTGACTATTTAAATATTGCTGTTAAATTAAATCTTGATATTAGTGCCCACTCCCAGTCTGGTGGTGTGTGTGGGTTCAAAACTGATGGTCTGCTCAGTGCAGGGGAGTTCTTCTTGTTCCAGCAGAGTGAACCACAGCTAAGTCTGCTGCATGTGAAAGGATTCTTTCAAATTCCATCATCTTAACCTGTTTATCATTTACATTTATAGAGTTGATTTATGCAAAATATTTGTAGCAGAAGATTGAGGTGGTCAAACTTGCCTTAAAAAAAAAACTGACTTGATTGACCTGCCACAGTTATTAGTATTTGCAGAAAGTCATGAAAATCCCAGTGTTTTCAAGTGAGCTTTCCTTAGCTTGAAGATACACTTTCTATGTTTACAGAGAGCTGAAGTTTTAGAAAGTGATTTCGTAATTCCCAAGGAGAACAACAACATCATGCTTCTGTCCAAGGGGAAATGGATCAAAAGGGGTTTGTTTAGAGAGCAGCCACATTTCTTCACATCACTTCCAGTTGTTGCAGGGCTGCTGTTGCCACATCATCACTCCTAGAAGTGCATCAGCCTTGGAATGCCATTAAACTTTCTGTTGTGGCTTGCAAAAATGTATTCTGCTCTCTGCCCTGTGCCTCGGGGAGGGGCATTTTTCTGAACCCATTAACAATATTCCCAAAATGATGTGAAGAGGTTTTTAGGGCTGGAATGTTTGTGCAGAGGTGAAAAGCAGCCTAAGTGGCTTCTCTGCTGTCCCTCTGGAGTCCCAGCTGATGCTTTAGGATTTCAGCTTTTATATTTTCAAGTATTTGTAATCCTGCAGTTCCTTAGTGTGTAACTCCAAACTCCATATTCAGTGCTGGCTGCTGCTCTCCCATTCTGGGCAGACACAGCAATTCCTCTCCAGGCTGGAATCAAGGACACCTCACTGCCTCAGGCCCAGAGATGGGAACAGCAGTGAGCTGGGGGAGCAAACTTGGGGTAAATGACTTCATTAGCTGCAGCTGTAATTGGGAGATTAACCCCCAAAATGCAAATGGACCAAACTTATAAAAGTGTGAAAATCCCTGACTCACTGTCCCTGGGGGAATTTGTGTGCCCTAAATGTACCTGAAGGCCCTTCAATAAATACAACAGCTTTTTATTCCCTTAATTCTGTCTGCCCTCTGTTTTTGGGTAGCCCCAAAGGCATCTCAGCTCTGCTGGGGTGTGGGACCCTCCTTCCATCATCTTCTGGGCTCCAGGAGGTGTTTGGCTCAGGCTGCCCTGGGCAGTTTGAGGCCAGGCTGGACCAGGATTCCCTGATGCCTGTTCTGTCCAAACTCCACACCAGCAGCATTGCTGCATCCTGCTTGTTTTTCCCAAAAACCACTTTGCGAGGCTGTTTCTCCAGTTACAAGGGATTCAGGCTTGTAGGTGAGCTCAGGTGTGGGGAGAGAGCTGATGCTCCACTGGATGCACCCAAACAGCCAAACTGGCTTTTATTTAAACATCTATTTAAAAATCTAAACTGATTTTTATTTACCCTGGGAGGCTGTGAGTAGATTTAATGACAGCTACAAGCTGCACTCAGATTATGTGAACCAGGATAACCCTGGCCTGAGTTTTGCTATAAAGAACACATTTTAAAAAATGAATTAATGAGGATTTCTACTTTTATCATCAGTGGAAAAAAATCTTTTAAAAGTTGGAAAACAGTATGTTTTGTTTGCTGCTTGTTTGACAAAAGTTTAGACTATTTTGAGAGGCCAATAAAGATTCACTGACGTCAAAATGGAATATTAAAGGCAGATGTTCCTGTTTAGCTTATTTATCCCTAACCACTTCTCCTGATTCTTTTTTGAGAGAGATAAGTCTAGACTAGACCAAGCACATTTCTGAAGTGCATCTTTTAACTGGTTAGTTGGTTATTCTGTGATTTTCAGAATAAGACTCAATTTTATTTCCTCTGCCTAGTTTCATTATTAATTAGTGGCTGACATTTTGATCAGCCAACAATATTACTGGGCTTAATCCAGGAAAAAAGTCTCAGCAGTGTTATTAGAGACAGATGAAATGTGCCACTGGTTTGAAAAATCAAACATCTGGAGAAGATGGATGTTTAGGTGAATGGCATAAAAGAGCTTTAAGATTTAAATAAGGCAACAAGATTAATATATATGAAAAATGTTGCCTCAGTGAATTATTTTCAGTTCATTCGCTGCCATAACCTCAAATAGATTGTACCCAGATTAGTTTCTCTGAGGAGGCAAGCTCAGGGCTGGGAGTTGCTTCAGATGAGGGTGAGGAAAGCTGTGCAGCAGCACCCAGAGCCAAGCACCCCGTGCTGATCACAGAAGAAATATTGCTCCATTAGCTCTCGTGGTGAATGTGCTCTGGATCAGGGCAGCAATAAATATAAATATAGAGAGGGCTGCTGGAACCAGTCTGGCCCATTTGCAGAAGCAAAAGCACTCAAGGCTTTTGCTTCCAGTTGTGCCACCACATTTTAGGCAGCTGGTACGGTCCTGCCTGCATTCCATTTCCAGCAGAAAATGGATTTTGCCTCTGACAGAGGTTACAAGGATTAAGGCAGCAGACAGAGGGATGACAGGCTGCAGGCTCTGCCTTGGCTTGAGGAGGTGAGGATCAGTTGTTGCAGATTTAAATCTGTGTCCCTGCTGGGCTCCTGGGGTGGCTCCTGGCACTGAAGGGCTGCTGCTGTCCAGGAGGGTGTGGGGGGTGAAGAGCAGAGTGGAAAGGGGAGCAAACAGGACAGGGACTGCCCTGTGCTCAGCCCCAGCCTTCCCTCCTGCCTTCAATCCCTGTTACATCCCCAGGGCCTCCACCTGCTTCACATCCCACTGGCCTCCCCCAGTCTTTCGTGCCCCCTTCACCAGGAAAACCCCAGTGCCAGCCAGACTGTCCCTCCAGCCCTCTCTACCCATCTCCCACCCCTGGACTGGGCTGAATTTGGCTGCATTCTGCCTCTGATGCTGAGCAGCCTCAGCACTGCTCCTCTCCCAACCTCCTGGCGCTTCCCAGCTCCTGCCCATCCTCACTTCTCCCACCTCCTGCTGCTTCTGGGCTGTCCCCACATCTGATCTGGGACCAGCACTGGATTAGACTTAGCCAGTGTTTCTGGGAGCCTTTAATTAGCTCTGGGAATAGAAGCTCTGGTGTCAGTCCTGGAGCAGCCAAGGATCCTCGTGCTCCTCCTGCCAGGGTGCTACAGCAGCACCCCACATTTGGCTGAGGTTGTGGCTTGGTCATGAGGCTTTTGACCTTTTTTCCTGCCTGACTTAATGCTATTTTTAAAGCTCAGCCAGGATTTCTTTTCCCCCTTGACAGCTGGATTTGGCTCAGTGTTTCTGTATGATTCCATAACATCTTTTTACAGTATTATCGTATTACTTATTTTCTTTTTTAGCCCAGGGCTTCATTTGAGGGCACTGAAGGAGTTATTGTAATAACTAACATTCCACCAGATGTGTAGAACAACAGCCAATGGCTTCAGACAAATCTTTTTATGGTTTTTCTATAATAATAAAACAATAAACTTTGAGTTTATGTGAAGACACATTAATGTAACTTTCCACATGTAATTCAGCTTATAGGAATCTTAAACCTTCCAAAAAATAATGCTTAAGTAGATTACCATGAGCCTTACTGGACATTTAAGGGAATATATTTATTAAAGTGTACTTTGGTCATGAGAATGTGCTTGACTTTAAACATGCAATTGAAACCATTTCAGCCTGGACCCTGCCAGCTTGTGCAGTGGGGCTGTGACTCATTCCAGCTGAAATCAAGAGGTGACTGCTGGAAGGATTCAGGATTATTTTACCTGAAGTGCCAGAGCTGGGTGTGTTATTTAGACAACTTCTTATTAGCAATTAGTTGATTATGTGGAATATAAGCAGGTGTGTCTAGGTGTGACCTGCACCATCCAGGGGATGTGATGTTCTCACAGGACTAACTCAGTGCATGGGGACTCTGCTCCCCATGAACAAGCTGGGATGGGCTGTGCCTCTCAACCACAAATTTTATCCAATTTTCCCTTCTCAAGGGTGCATTTGCAGTTCTGGCAGTGGGTAGCACACCCTCTTCCCTTCCCCATCCCTTGGTGCATTTTGTTTCTTGAATACCAGGACATTTCCCCTGCAAACCTGCTGCTTCACAGCCCTGCACATCCTCAGTTCCTCTGCTCACTCCAGGCAGTTCTCACACCTCAATCACTTTTCCTTCTCCAAATCCTCTAAAGAGACTCTCTCTCCTCAAGCAGTACCTTCCTTCCCAGGGTAACTCCACTTCTGTTGCTCTTTATTGTCATTTTAAGAGTGCCAAAATCTGGAAACAGTCTACTGCTAACTGGAGCAACAAAGAAGCTTTGATTGCAGTAAAGCCTGAGCAAAATATATAGCATGAAATTATGGGATGATCCAAATAAGTGGGAATGTTGCCATTGGCTCCAACAGAGCAAAGATTTCATGCTTGCTTAAATTCAAAAGCTGGAAAGCTGAAGGAAGTGAAAATGTCATAAAAGATGCTGGGAGAAAAAAAAAGCCCCAAACCACTTAAAAAGGGCTGATTTTCTTTGAAGCTCATTTCTTGATATCTAAACTGAGCCTGGATGAGCATCAGGGTCTCCAAATAAGTAGAAGTTTGGTTTGGTGGGGGAAGAATCTTCCAAAAAGCATAAAAGAGCTTGGACAGCAGAACATGGATATTTCTGTTCCTTCCTTTGTTGATCATTTATGATTTCAGTCCATTCCCCCACCTCATTTTCTTACCTTGAGCTCTTTTAAAAGAAACAAATGTGAAAGGTTGGTGCCTGTGAAACAACAATGTCAGTGCACAGTTGCTCCATTGAAATCCAATCCTTTCCCTCACATTTTGGGTGATTTCCTTGAGAGCAGAGTTTTTACTTTCTAATCTGTCACGTCAAATTCTTTGGCACTCACACATAAATAATCACTCCCAGGCAGTTGTTAAAAGTGGCACTGCACGAAATACTGGCTTAACCAATACTTCCACAGAGCCCTCTATTCAGCTGTGAATTATTAGGGAAGAAGAAGGGATGTGATTAGCTCTGATACCATTTCAGCTCAGCTGCTGTTATTTCATACAAGTCTTGCTCACCCTCCAAAATCCAAAGGTCCTTCAGCAGCCTGGCAGCTTTGCAGCTTGCCCTTGATTTTCCATCCCTCTTTTTTACTGCTGACATTAGGAAACCAGGTGTTTCTTTTCCTGTTACCTGCAGAAAGTTTCATCAGCCCTGAAACACCTTAGGAAAGTCTTGCAGCTTTAATCCAGTTGTTTAACCTGGAGTCTCCCAGGTTCTTGTCAGGTGAGGAAACTGAGGCTGAATGCAGGGAAAGCTCACTGCTTGCTCCTAGGAACTGGTTTATTAAAACAATTCTGTTCCAGCCTGGGGCTTTGCTCAGGCTCAGCTTTTCAGGCAGAGCTGCTCAACAGGAGCTGCAGACTGGGGGTGTTTCCTGTATTTCTCTTGTCTGAACATCTCATTCCAGGAGGGACTGTGGGGATAACCAGCTCTGCTGCTGCCTCTGACTCCTGGGCAAACCACTTTTGATGTAGGCTTGGTGGTACTTTTAACCTGGCCAGCTTGAAAATGGGAGAGATTTTACATTTCCCTTTTCCACCTATATCTATCCAAGTTTAAAGGGAAAGTTCAGCATCTGTTTTCTGGATAACTTTAAAAACTCTGCTTCCTTATGTTCCTTCCCTTTGCAGTTGGGTATCTCTCTGATTTATCCATAGAAATTATTTGGTCTGTTTAGGTGGGTACCTTTATCCCAGGTTATTCTGTTTGAGTGCTGCTTGTTAAAATCATTGGGTTCTCCCTGCTTTCTCCACTCCCCTCAGTTCCCCATATTCCCATGGAATATCTGGGCAATTTCAGATTACAAAGACATTTGTTTGCTGGGATAGCTGGTGCTCACCAGTTCCCTCAGGTCAGAGCCAGCAGAACACAAGGAGCAGAAATGAGGCAGAAATACCTCCAGGACCTCCAGGATCTAAATGCAGCATTAAAATATTTCCTACAATTAACCCTCTAGCACTGTCATGTAGCTTTCAAATCCATAAACCCACACTTCTATAAGGATTTCAGACCAGCTGGACTCTTCCCCACTGTACATTTTGCTCCAGTTGTGAATTTAAGCAAAGCCACACAGCCCTGTTGGAGCAGAGGGTTCCTTTTCAGAGGGTTCCTTTTCCTTTTTTTGCACTGTGCTTGCAGATCACTTTCTGTTCCAAAATGAGAGTGTAACACAGTTTTGGATTCTTGTGGAATGAGATTTTGGGGGTAGGTTTTATTTAAATACAGAATCAACTTTTCTGTTTAATACAATTTTGGTCTGAAATGGATTTTTCTGTTTTATATTGTGTAACATGAGATTAAAAGGATTTAAAAAGTGCATTTCAAAGCAGAAAAGTTCCACTCAAAGGAAGTCTGAGTGCTCAATCTCAACCTAAGCCCTATTCCAGCATTTTTCAAAACACAGTGTCACTGAACCTGACACATTTCTGCAAACATTTTGGATTCAAGGAAACCAAATTTCCTCCTGGAAGAATGTCTTGCTGCAAAACTTCTCACCATCTCCATCTCATATTACTTGGCAGATTTCACATTAGGCACTGCTTGTTTCCTTAGCCTTATTTAATACTTTTCTTGGAAGTATTGCCAATTTTTCAACCCAAACGTGGGGAACCTTAATATGTGAGGGAATTCACATCAATAAAAGCCTCCAGACTGCAGTCAGTTTGGGCTGGAGCCCTGTATGGAGGGAGCAGAAGGATCTTTGCATCCAGCCGAGGTGGGAGCTCCTGGCACAGCTCTGTGTGCCCCAGTTTATTTGGGGCAAGTAGTTCTTTCCAATTTGGACTTTTACAGGACATTTAGAGTGGCATTAAAGTCTGGAAAGCACTTAGAGAACCTTTTATTGATATGGCTACTTCAGCTCAGGGATGGGGTAAAGAGGGGGATGAAATGTGGGTCTGGTCACACTCAGTAGCAGCAGGTGTTGGTTTTTCCCTTCACCTGGGTTTTTTTCCCATTTCCCTGCTTGTCACACACAACAATTCTCCTTCTGCCTTCCCAGTCAGGCACCAGCACAGCTGATCCCCACCCCTGCAGGGGAGACCTTTCTCTGCTGGATCAGAAATCCTCTCTCCCCATTCCTGGAGGTGTGGAATGAGCAGAGCTGAACAGGGAAGCCTCTCCCTGCTCTGGGACAAGCCCAGCTGTTCAAGTCAGCCTGCAGCAGAGATCATCCCACCCATGGGATGGTGCCAGGACCATCTACATCCCCCTGGTCACCTCTGCCCAGTCCTGTGGACTCTCTCCTCACAAGGACAGGTCTTCTTTGACTGTGGTGGTCCCTGCCTGCCCCTTACAAAAATCAAATCAGCTTCAAGCTTGCTGTTAACACACTCAGGCCACGAGAGATTAAGGGGCACTCAGCTCTTCCTCTCCACATGAAATTGTTGTAAACTCTTTCAGTGGCTATTTTTTTTTTTTTTAATATACTTTTGGTGAGGAAATAAAGCTGAGTCAAATAGTTTTGCAAGACCTAAGACAGAGGGCTTGGGGTTATTTTGCACCCTGCCTTGGGTAACATAGCTAATAACTCTGATTTCACAATGCACAGGGCTGTGAGAGAGGCACAGAGAGCTGTTGTCAGGGAAGTGCAAAGAAATGCAGGAGACTTCAAGAGACACCTCAGAGCAGAGCTGTGAGCTTCTCAGCTGCTTCTTAGCTGGGCTGGAAGTGAAATTCCGCTGTGAGTGTTAATGTCATCACCTCCACAGACTTTGGTATTGTAAAGTGACACTTCCTGAAGCACTGGAGGAAGTTTTCTGCCTCCATTTGGGCTTTTAGATGTTTGCTTACTCTTTTTTCTTCAGCTTTGAAGTTGTGGTTTTGATAGCTGGTACATTTTGGGGGACTTTGAGTCAGTGGGACCAAGCAAGAAGAGCAGAATTTTAAACCTTTGTAAAGCACTGGATGTAAAGGAGACTCCAGTGAGCCTGTGATGGGTTTGGATGAGCATCTCTGGGGCAGACAGGCAGCAGCATCCTTCTGTGCTGGGTGCTGGGTGCTCCACAGCCCTGCCCAGTGAGCTCTCCCCTCCAATTAATGTGCTGTCTGTGAGCCACGAGCAGCAAATGCCAGACTGGGAGTCTGCAAACACCCAGAGCAGCTTTGGGGGGTGCCAATAACGTGCTGGGATTTTCCTTATGGGTGTGGTACACGCAGGGATTTGTGGCTGAAGGGTCTCTGCTGTGAATCCTCCTCCACAGGCAAAGCTGGGGTGGGGATGTGCTCCCCAAAACTCTCTTTGGATTCCAGCTGCAGCAAACATCTGACTCCAAAGTTAATGTGCTGGTTCTTTGTTGTTGGATGCTGCTGAGAACCAGGGGAAAAGCAGCCTTGAAGCTTGGGTTTCTCAGGCTGCACAAGGACAGGAAATTACAACAATTTATGCACCTGCAGGGTGTGTGAGTGTCCTGTGATGTTTTGCAGAAAGCATGATTTCAGAGAGGTGTTGCCTTCCTGGACCAATGAGCCTTCTCTATTCTGTTTTGCACAAACTTCCCTATATATGTGTAGTGTTTCTTTAAATAAAGCTCTCTCTTTTTCATTTTTCCATTACACAAAGAGCTATGTTGCATTATTTTGCCACTCTCCTATAGCTCAAATGTCACAGGTCTTGTTTAAAGGAAACTTTTCAAGCTGATCATTAAGTAAAGTAAAATTAATCCCCCCACTGTGTCTTTCTGTGAGTTGAAACCAAATGCTCTTGCAGCAAAATGGCTGCAGGTTTTAATCCCTTCTTCTTAGAAAAGTAACTTTTTCAGGCCAAATAAACAAACAAAGAGAGAGGAAATGTAAGATGATTAAACAGGATTCCTCTCTGCTCCCCTACATTCAGCATTTGCTGTTTCTCTTAGGTCATCAGGCACCATGAAACCAAGATTTCAGTCACAGACTGATTACAGCAGCTGCCTGAAGCCCTGCTCATAACCTCAAAAACCAAACCCCAAAAAATATCCAGATGAACTCGGTTTAATTTGCTCAATATATTTGTAACGGAATGTGCTATTGCAGATGGGCATTGAAGTTCAAAATCTCATCTGCATTAGATAAGGGAGGAAAGTGCTACTTTATACAACAGAAACTCCTCTGGGTTTAATTCAATAAATTGTAATCATGTGCAGTGTGCTCGTGTTCACAACAAATGTCCCAGATATCCTGGAGGGAAAAACATGAAAGCTCCATGTCTTTTAGCTTTGGAGCTGTTAATCTTTTTGAATTCATTTGTTTGGTTTCCCTTGGTGGAGCACTTAGTGCATGTAGAGCATGACAGTGGTTCAGTGAGCATGACTGGGGGGTCAGGGCAAACAGTGCTTTTCTAGCTTTAAGAACATTCCCATCTGTCTGTGGAATACATGTTCTGCCTGGTGGAGAAGGAAAAAATCCCTTTTCATCCAGCTTGTGCTGCAAGACTCCTACATCAGTGTGTGTGTGTCTGCAGTTGAGTCATTTTTATTGCAGTTTCTGAGGACCTCTGTGTTTATTTTAATAGAACAAATGAAAACAGTGATTGAAGCAGGCAGTGGAGGGGGGCTGAGGTGAGGGGATGTGTGTGACCCACTGAGGGTGTAAATCAGCCTGAGCTGCTCACACTGCTGGACCCTTCTGTCTCTGGTGGCTGGGCAAAATCTGCTGGTGATGGGTTGCTACTCATCTTGGAAGGGGAACAGAGTTGGAGGAGACAGATGGGAAGTTTTCTTTGTGTTATTCCAGGAGAGTAAAAATACACAGGCTGTATGTGCTAGTGTTGGGCAAGGCCACCAAAAAAGTCCTTAAAATGTGCCCCCATTTTCCCAGGATGCCCATCTAGTGAAATCAACCTTTGCAACTCATCCTTGCAAATCACAGAATCCTTAAGATTGGAAAAGATCTCAAAGACCATCAAGCCAACCCTAACCTAGCACCACCACCAGGTCCCCAAGTGCCACATCCAGACATTTTTGGAGCACTTCCAGAGATGGTGACTCCCCCACTTCCCTGGGCAGCCTGTTCCATTCCTTTACAACCCTATTTGTGATTTTTTTTTTCCTTATATCCAATCTAAACCTCCTCTGGTGCAATAATTCCCTCTCATCCTGTCACAGCCTGCAGTGGGTGATGCTGCAGTCACTCTGATGATGCTGTAGTCACACTGATGATGCTGCAGTCAGACTGCAGGTGGGTTTGGGAGCTGGGCAGGGGTTTGGAGGTTTGCTAAAGCCAGGAATTCCCTCTGAGCTGCCCCTGCCCTCAGAGCTGGGTTCCTGGTCCCCACTGAGGCCAAGCAGGAGCTGCTGCTGCAAGAGCTGCTCACTGTGAACACCCCAGGCTCTGGCAGAGAGGTGTAAGAGCTAATCTGCTCTGAAATCTCCTCCTGAGATTTCCTGCCCTGGCTCTGCTACAGCTGAGGTCATTGCTGGGCTGCTGGACTCTCTGGCTCTTTCCATTCAGGGAAGATTTCTGTAATTAGGATGATTCCAAATATTTCTATTTGCCTCATGTGCTTTTCGTTATTTGTTGTTTATTTTCCCGCATGAAATCGTTAAGCCGTTCATGGCAGGAAACATTTGCATGAACAAATATTTTGCTAGTTGTGCTCAGATCAGGCCATCCCCCAGCAGGGATATTGCCTTTAGTTGCTCTCACTCTCTCTTTTAAAAAAACTAATTCAGAGCCCCATTACCCAGCATGGGGCACCAGTCATTGGCATTTCAGTGAGAAATTTCTAATGATAATCGAGGAGCAGTTGGCTCTCCATTGAAAGTCATTGAAACGCCCCACCTGTCACAGCAAATTTCCACATTCATATGCTAAAAAGCCCTGAATCAGCTGGTGCTGTGCTCCCTGTCTGAGCCTGGTGGTTTGCCTGTCAGCCAGGAGCAGCAGATATTTCCTGCAGGGTTTGCCCTGGGCTGCAGGGCAGTGCTCTGACTGGTGTGCTGGAGACACAAATTCCCCACCTGGACGTGGTGTCCTGGGGTGGGAGGGAAAATCCTCAGGGTTCTGTGCAAACCCTGGTCCTGTGTGGATTTTGGGACTGGTTGTGCCACATGGTGAGATCTCCATGCTTGGGGTTTTGGGAATACCCAGACACAGTTCAGTTTGCAGGGACAAGGCTGAATTCACTCAGGAACATCATCACATTCTCTAAAGGTGTTCCTGAATCTGCTGCACCCTTCACCTGGTGCAAAGGTATCTGAAGTGGTTGGGGCAGGTAGATTTTAGGTTGTGACCAAAATAATGCATTTCCCCTCTTTGCAGGGCTAATTCCACTTTTCAGTGTAGTCCCAAACTTCCCAGGCTGGAGCACACACACATCTGTCTGCACCCTGTGGTGAAATCAGAACTTACCTGAGCCCTTGAGAGGCTGCAGCACTTTTGCTGTGACTGGAATTCCTCATCACATCATCCCCCCTCCTCCTGGTGCTCAGCACTCACAGGTCAGTGCCTGCCCTACACAGCACCTCCCATTTCCCACAACATGTCCAAGGGCTGAAAATGCCCCACTGGACACAGGCTGGGGTTGTTGCACTGTAATTCATCAGATTTATGCTGGAAAATCTCCACTAGAGCAGCAGAGAGCCCAGGACCTTGCCCAGGGTATGAGCTTTGTGTGTCCCTGTGTGCCCAGCTTTAGGTGTTTCTAACAAAGCAGCTATTTCAGTGAGAGGGGTTTGGCTGCAGCCACCTGACGAATGAATGGTGACTAATTGAGCAGTGGATGTGTAATTTGTCATTATTGAGGCAGCATTTGTGCTGGCAGCTGCTGTTCAGGGAGGCTGGGCTGGGGCTGGAGGCGATGCTGGATCCAACACTGCCATCTCCTGCTAAAGCAGAGAAGGTGAGGCTGGTGAGGATGGTGAGGATGGGGCTGGATCCTCCTGCTAAAGCAGCACAAGGTGGGGATGGGGCTGGATCCTCCTGATAAAGCAGCACAAGGTGGGGATGGTGAGGATGGGGCTGGATCCTCCTGATAAAGCAGCACAAGGTGGGGATGGTGAGGATGGTGAGGATGGGGCTGGATCCTCCTGCTAAAGCAGTACAAGGTGGGGATGGTGGAGATTAGTCTGGATCCTCCTGCCACCTCCTGATAAACCAGTGTAAGGTGAGGGTGGGTCCAGCTCCTCCTGATAAAGCAGCACAAGGTGAGGATGGTAAGGATGGATCCAGCACCTCCTGATAAACCAGTACAAGGTGGGGATGGGGCTGGATCCTCCTGATAAACCAGCACAAGGTGGGGATGGTGAGGATGGCTCCAGCTCATCCTGTCACCTCCTGATAAACCAGCACAAGGTGGGGATGGTGAGGATGGATCCAGCTCCTCCTGATAAACCAGCACAAGGTGGGGATGGTGAGGATGGCTCCAGCTCCTCCTGATAAACCAGCACAAGGTGGGGATGATGAGGATGGATCCAGCTCCTCCTGATAAACCAGCACAAGGTGGGGATGGTGAGGATGGCTCAGCTCCTCCTGCCATGCCAGACCCTGCAGATCCATCCCACACTAGGATGTGCAAGGTCCCCTCCAGTGCTGCACTCATTGTGGGAGAATTCATCCTCCTGCATCTCCCCAGCTCAGACACTGCTTCCCAAAGTCCTGTAGGATGTCAGTATGTGCAGGATTTGGTGTTAACTTGTGAGGAAAAATGTTAGATTTAAGCTCAAATGTGGTAGGAATAGGTGTAACTTGTGGTGTTGCTGTTGGTGAATTGTATCAGGAGATATTGCTGATAAACAGAAGTTAGTTCCACATACAAATCAGTTTGTTTTGCATGGGGAAGTCACTGAAGAAAGCAAAAAGAGCTCTAATGAAAATGTAAAATAGCTTGAGGGGGCAAATTTTCATCAGCTTAAAAGCACTGTTGAGAAAAACTGCTCTGTTCTAGGAGAGACTGGGCAATGGCTGATGCTTCTTAGGGTAGATTTTAGCATTGAGTAAAAAGACCAGCTGAGAAATATTTGTGCCCTAATAGATAATAGAGCCTGGAAAGTGTTGTTGTTGCATCCAAGGTGAGGTACCCTGGTAAAGTGAAGAATTTTGCTGACAGGGCCTCGGAGATGTCTCAGGACCCTGGTGGGGTGGAGATGTGAGCCTGGCTTTGGTTTGGGTAGCACTGGCCTCAGAAGTGCTAAACCTGCACTGGCTGCTAAGAGCTGTGTGCACAAATGTGCTTTTGCACATGGATCCACTGCCCTAAAGATCCCAGTGCAAGCATTAGCACTTGAGAGTGTGTAAATACATTACATTCCTCAAAAGATTTAGCTTCTATAAATTTTAAATACTGGCAGGCTGGGACAAATGTAATTTAACTTCCATATGTTTCCTGCTACATACAAAAGAAAATAAGCATATTTACTTCATGCTCACACAATGGAAACTCAAGCTATTAAAACATTTCTTTTCCATTTGAGGACCAGCAGTTTGATACCTTCTGTTACCACCAGGCTTCTGGGAGGAGCAGAGCCAGTGGAGCATTAATTAATCCTTAAGATTACAAGAAGATGAGACCAGTGTGTGGCACAGGGGAGAAGGGGGTGGTTATCTCTGTGTTGCACTGATATCTTTCCAGATTTCTCCTAGCCATAATCAAAGGATGATGCTTCCTTTCTTCCCCAGGACAGTCCTCTTCCATGGGGTCCTCTCTGATTCCTCCCCTCCCTTCCTGCTCTGAGCACAAGGAACTGCTCCAGTCCTTTCCACTGTTGTTGTTGAGTCTAAGATCCAAAGATTATACTGAGGCACAGCTTGGCTGCATGATCAGTTACCTTGCTGCCCTGCTGGCTTGCCTGTGTCCCTAGATTGTCTCTCATCTTGGTTTAATTGCAGCCTGCCTCAGGCTGGGTTGTCTCCGTGTCTTTGCACAGTAGATCAAAGCACTTGACCAGAGCTCACAGGTCCTGCAGTAGCAGGATTAATGAGAACATTCTGGAGGTCTGACAGTATTCAAAAGGGTCTCTCTGGACACAAAACACCTCTAAAATTGTCTTCAGAACAGCAGGATTTTGTCTGTCATGTTTGCTTTTTTATCATTCAATCCTTTGGAAATATTTACTGTGTTTGGGAGTGATTAAGAGAAAAGGATTTTGTTGCAGTCTGTGCTATCAGGGCCAGGCTTTGCCACAGAGGAAGGCAGTGCCAAGCCCAGCAGAGCCCTCACACATCACTCCTCCTCCCTGAGCTGCTCTGCAGGTGAGCTTGAAGAGCTGCTCTTGTCTTTGAGTTCTGAAAACCAGCCAGTGGTTCACCCCTGTAGCTCCCAAAGGGCTCAGCTCCTCTTCCCCACCCTGCAGAGCCTCCCCTTAAGCACAGCCTGCAGAGTTTGCTCAACACGAGGCAGTACTAGCAAAGCCAGCGATGCCAGCACTGCAATCATGTCAGGGTTGGATTTCTCATGTTGTCTGGTGTTCTGATGCTCAGAAACAGGCACTTAATGCCTCTGTGGGTGTGTTGGGAGGGCGGTGGCAGCAAGAGGATGAAATGGTTATTCTGAGCTGCCTATTTGATGGTTTCTCTGCCATGAGGGATGGGCAGTGACCTCAGCAATCCTGCCTGGCTGCAGCTGGAGGGGTCTGTTGCTTTTGGCAGTCGAGGTTCAGCCTTATCAGGGGAGCTGGGAGAGCATCACTGCTGTGGCCTGTCTCCTGCTGGCATCAGTGCTCTGAGAAGCTCCCAGGAAGCTCCAGGTCTCTGAGGATGTTAATGAGACTCAGATACACACAGTCCTTATGTGTGGAATACTTATTCCACATTTACCCAACACTAAATTTTTTTTTTTTCTCTAAGCCAAACATTTGTCCTCTTCATGTGGAATTTTTCAGGGCTCAGTGGAGGTGCAGGCTGCTGTACCCTGCTGTGCTGAGCAAGGCTCCTGTGCTGCCCAGTAAGTGCAGTTAGCAGGGAACTCAGCACAACTCAGCACAGGCAGCTCTGCCCAGCCACCCACCAAGGGCTGCCCTCCAGCTCCTCCACACATTTGAAATTCAAATCTCTTGGAAGGCCCTTACTGCTGTTATTCATCCCCAGACCTCAAAACCAACCCCAGTCTCATCTATCCATGAAACCATGAAGGGTCTCTGGGTGTGGGAGCAGGAACACCCTGGAACAGAGCTGAAGGGAGCTGCTATGTGCAGTGGGCAGAGACAGGAATTTTGCAGTTCTCTGTCCTCAGCTCACTTCCCATCCATCACTCACAGGCAGAGGCAGCATATTTTTGAAATTATTGGGTTTTGCTGCATTGCATTTCCTAGGCCTGGTTCCTGCTGCTCATTAGATGAGCTGCTCTGGAGAGGCACAGTTCTCCTATAAAAAATTTAAGGAGTTTGTGTAGCTACAGCCCAATGCAAAAATATATTTAATGGCATGAGACTTATGCACTGAAATGGGGCCTAAATGTTGCTTTGGGACTTTGAAAATTTGACTTAATTTCTAAGGCACTTGGGAATTGTTGAAGACATTCCCTTGGAGCTGTATGAATCCTGTTTCTGGCCAGCTTTGTATTTAATTTTCTGATGGTGGTTGGAACATGTATTACCTTGACCTGGAAAAGGAAAATTGCATTAAATAAATAATGATGGGGGCACTGGGGCTATTTTTCTTGCTGTATGCCAGAAGGTGTTTGAATAAATTGACAGTGTATTTTCTTTTTGTTCTTCATCTTGATTTATTTCCATTCTTGAACTTTCCCCCTTTGGAGAATACAGTTATAGGTTTTCCTCCTGAGCTGTACACAGAGCCAGCATTCTATGAGAAGTCTCTAAACAAATGTCAAGAGATTGAATCACTGGTTTTTTCCATTTGTGTGGAACAGATAAGACAAATATGGGTTACTCTGAAATACTAGATTTTGGAAAGAGAAGGGCAGCGAATTCAGAACAAAGACCACCCAAAATATTTTCAAGCTCAAGACTCCAGTGAAAACAAACACAACAAAAATAATGTGCTTCTGATTAGCTACATAAATTAGCTGGTATTGTTCTTCTTCCCAGGGCAAATGATTTACTGGTTTATCCCACCCAACGTTAAATGTAAATTGGCAATGTGTAAAATTACATTTGACTGTGGAGCACACAGTTGGTGAGCAAAGCCAGCCCCATATGTTCTATACATTGCAGGGTTATGGCACGAGCTGCCAGCTGCTGGGCCATGGCCTGCCATCAGCTATCAAATGTGTCAGTCTGGGACAACTGAATAATGAATATATTGAGCACATGGTGACCTCACTGGACCAGCTGTGGGCTGCCCAGCTGCTCACTTTTCCCATTTGTTGCATCACAAAAGGAAGTTGCATTCTTGAATTCAGAAAGAGCAGGGCAAGATGGACCAAGGGAAGAAAACTTCTGGGGTTTAGGGACCAAAGTGCAGGGTGGGACCCACAGGTGTCCACGGGCAGACCCTCCTGGAGAGCCCCAGCTCTGGCAGCCTCTGGGCTCCTGTCAAAGGATGGTCAGTGCCAGCTCCTCCCCAGCCTGCGTGGGAGAGAGCAGCTCTGAGAACTGCTTGGCCAAGATGAGCTTTTTGCTGCTTGTTTTGTGACTCCAGACTGGCCTCAGGATGCAGGGAGCTTTTCCTTCAGGAGTTAGGAGGAAGCCCAGCTCAGGAGTTTGTCCCTCCCCATGTGGAACCAGATGGTCCTTAAGGTCCCTCCCTACCCAAACCATTCTGTGATTCCATGAGAGGTTCAGCCAGTTCCACTGGAGTGCAATGAGCTCTGGTGTATGAAAGAGATTTTCACACACTGCTTGAAATTACTCAAAGAGGCAGAGAACTGACATTCATTGCTCAGCACGAGACCATCCAAACCCTTTTGGTTTAAGCTCATGTTTCCTCCATATTTTAACACAAAATGCTTGCATGCTGCTGGAGGAAGTCTTTGTATTGTTTTTGTTTAGCACTGAGCCCCCAGAGTGTGGTGTGGTGTCACTGTGTGTGTGTGATATTCACACCTACCCCTGTCCATGGCTGTGCACCTCTGCCAGGGGAGCTGAGCAAGCCCTGCTTTTTTACACACCTGCCTTTATGCAGGATGTTTATTGATTGATGGCAGTTTTCAAAACATTCCTCTTTCCCATGTATTGAATTTGTGCTGTATCCATGTATTTATTGTTTGATTTGTGCCTCTTCTGATTCGCTCTGCCTCGTGTTTTCCTTATCAGTGTCAGTTGTAGTCAATTACTCTGAGTGAAAAGATTGAGCACCTAATTTATGGCATGATGACACACAGTAGATACACTGCTCCCATTAGAACCTGATGAAACCTCTCTGTTAATTTTCTCAGTGTGCCAAGTTGAGTCACAGAGGGTAGACTTTTGATGAATAAAGCATATTTTCTTACTTAGCTCCATTCCTAACTAGCTCAACTTCTAGAAATAACATTGGTTGGCCAATGAAAACACTTCTTTGATAGTGGCAGGAATTTAAGATAAAAAACAGCTGGGTGAGTTTTTTTAGACGAAAGGAAACAACTTTGAACTCTGCAGACAATGTAGTTTAAACCCAAACAGATGTGGTTTAATCTTGTTTTTGATCCTCTTGTAGATTTTCTTTTAAAATGCATGCATGTGCACAGAAATGATGACTTTCAGATGCTGGACATAATTTGTTTGAGTATCACCTTGGTGCATAAATCTTCCCTGCCAAAGGCTCCACGTCTTTGAACATGGCCTGAAAGGTACCAGAGGGAATTGATGTTGTTCTTCTGGTGCTATCCTGCAACTGTGTAATAGGAAGGTAAAGCCTGTAAAATGAGAAACTCAGATGTGCTTTTGTGGTTCCCAATAAATCTTTTAACTGTGAGGGCCTAAAGTAACTCTGAGACAGAAGAGACAGTGTGAGACTCACTCCAAATCAGCAGAGCCCTTTGATCTGAGCCCAGCCCCATCTCTCTTTAGAGCTGTGAGTCACATCTGGCATTTTCATATGCTAATTCCCCTCTCCCTCCCCTGTGCATTAACACAAGTGGAAGCAAACATATAAACAGACTTCCCTTCAATAGATAATCAGCTTTTCACATGAACCTGGTAGTGGCACTGTCTTTCAGCACATGTTCCAATCAGCATCAGACTTCAAAGCTCTGTGCAATCAAGACCTGCTTCTTCCCCTCAGCCAAATCAGAGGATTGAAAAAGGAGGGCTGGCTACAGATGTGCCTCTGCACAGATGTGAGCATTTCTTTTTCCCCCATCTCTTATCCTCACTAAAATCAGGGAGGTGGGATGAAAACCAGCATAAGGAACAACCTCTTTTCTTCTTGGCAGAGGTAAAGAGCATTCTGGAAAAAAAAAAAAAAAAAAAAAAAAATGTTACATTACTACCTTAAACTGAGGTTTGGGAGCTGCAGCAAGCACCAAGGAGAGCTGGGAAGAAGAGCAACTCACAGGCAGTTTTGAAAATGGGTGCATATTTTTAGTGAGTCTCACATTTGGCCCCCAGCTCTCAAATGTATTTAGGCCTTTCATACACTGTGAAACCAAGGGGAGTTAGTGATTCTAATAACTTTGGATGTTTGAATCTTTCCACAGTTTTCTTAAAGTCTCTGTTTCTCAGATGAGGATATTACATGAGGCTCAGTAAGGGAAAAATTTGTTTTTGTAAACTTTGGAGTGGAAGGGAAAATATTGAAGATGTCTTGAAAAAACAAAACAAACAAAACCACCCAAGTTCATTATCTTAAACAGACTAACTAACTAACTAACTTACTAACTAACTAACTAATTAACACATTTTCTGATTCCTGGTTATTCTTTCTGGGTGGTTGATCTGTGATTTCAGAGCAGAGCACAAATGCTGCTGCCTGGCATGTGCTGGTTCTGCCAGCCCAGCTCTGACACGAGCCAGGCTTTTCCTGCCTCACTTCTGGCACAGTCACTCCAAGGCAGGTACCTGGAACTAGATCTTTTTAAAGCCAAAGGTAAAACCATCACATGGTTTCTCCCAAGATTAAAACCAGAGCTTCTAGCAGCACAAACACAGCAGATATCCTGGCTTTTTACCATGACCAGTTGTTGTTTTAGCAGAAAGCAGGAAATTATTAGGAGCCCATTCTCAGAGCCTGGTGGAAACAGGGGTAAAGCTGCTGTAGATCTGACTCCTAAAACCTCATCTAGACATTGCCAGAGGAGGCACCTGCTACTTCTCCACTTCCTTCCAAATCTTCAGGGTGGCACTGTATTTTATCAGTGTTTTCTTTTATTTTGTTTTTTCCTCCATTGGCAATAAAGGATTTTTTTTTTTTTAATACAAACATTTATTTTACATGACCTTTTAAAGATCATCTAGATCCAAACCCCCTGCCATGGCAGGGACACCTCCCACTGTCCCAGCTGCTCCAGCCCCAGTGTCCAGCCTGGCCTTGGACATTCCAGGGATCCAGGGGCAGCCACAGCTGCTCTGGGTAGAGGCCTCTCCACCCTCACAGGAATGGATTGTGTCCCAAAATCCCATCCATCCCTTCCCTCTGTCAGTTTGAAGCCATTCCCTGTGTCCTGCCCCTCCATCCCTTGTCAATTCTCTCTCTCCATCTTTCCTGTGTCCCTTCCAAGGTCACCCTGAGCTCACCCCAAAGCTTCTCCTGTGCAGTGAACAATCCCAGCTGTGCCAGCCTTTCCTCCCAGCAGAGCTGCTCCATCCTCTGCCCATCCTGGAGCCTCCTCTGGGCTCTGCAGCAGCTCCAGGTCCCTCCTGTGCAGGGATTCATTCTTGTTCCTGACAGTTCCCATTTGTCCTGCAGCTTTTTTTTTTTCATAGCATTTCCCCAAAGTGCCCCAGCCCAGGGATGATCACACATCCCAAATATCATCATCTCCTCCCTGGGCAGCCCCTGCTGCCCTTGGGGCTCCATCACTGCCCAGACAGCACAACTGAAATGTGAGCTTGGCATCACCCAGCAGAGCTGACAGACAGACAGCTGGGAAGGGAGGCACAGGGACTGGCAAGAGCACTCACTTGCACAGATGACTGCAGCAAACCTGTAATCAATTAATGATTTGCATGTTCAGAACGGAGACGAGTTGAGCAGTAAATTATTAACTGCAGTCTAATAGCTCCAGCTCCATGATAGAGGATAATTTGCTATGCTTACATTAGCAAATAACTGAGGCAGTCAGGATATCCAAAATCCAAAGCTGTACAGTGGAATCAAAAATGCAGCTTGAATGAAATTTCTCTACTGGCTTGGCTTTTGAAGAAAAAGGGTTTTTTCCATTAAAGAAAGTTTTAACTGATTATTTATCTTTTTAGAAAAAGGAAAAGAAGCCAGAAACCTTCAGGCTTCCTCTCACATCTCCACTCCCTCCAAAGTCAAAATAATAAAAAAAAATATTTGAATTTTGATCTCTCCCCTGAAACTTTATGAATAAGTTCTTTAAATCTGCATTTTGTGCTTCATCCACATGGACATGTACAGTACAGTGCCACTACACTCACAGCTGCATCTGTGAAACATCCTGCCCTGTCCACCTGAAAGTCTGGAATAAATCTGGTGTGGACACCAGTGAGGCCATGCCCAGACCTCTCATTGTCTTACAGGTGGCCAAGTTTTCAGTGATCTGCACCAAACAGTAGCACAAACACAGCCTATGTTTGTTTGTTTGTTTGTTTTTAATTTAAAGCCATGTAGCAATTGCAAGAGATCTAATTTCATGGCAAGTATAAAAATTAATTAAAATATTTTAGCTGTGAAAGGAGTGGGATTTCAAGTCATGAATTTTCTCCTCTTATTTTACATTTTCAGGACCACTTCCCTTATTCTGTTGGTTTGGGAGTCATTCTGTTTTTTTTTTTTTTTTTTTTTTTTTTTTAAAGCATACTGTAAAAGCATAAAAACTGCCTGCACAGCAGACAAAACTCTCTTTGAAGCAAAAAGTCTTTTAACAACTTTCTAGCCAATAGCATCACATTAAAAGCTGACAAGCATTTGCTCAAGCCAATTAATAAAGCTACATGTACATCTTGCTTTGAATAGCTTAAAACAATGGATAAAGCTTCATTATTAAGCTGACATATTTCTACTATTTTGCTTAACATATTTTCCTTCCATATAGCCTCTCACCACACAGCTCACAGCCCTGTTGTTTTTTGTCCTTGCATCTTCAGCATTCTTGCATTTCTCCATCTTGAGACTCCAAGCAACTTTCTGTTTTTTAAGACATAAAAAGTGCTACAAGTGCTAATTCTTCTGGAAACTCAGCTTTGATTCTGGTTGCACAGAATAAGTTTTTGTGGATCTGGGAGTGAGAGAGAAGCTCAGTGATCAGTGTTTAAATGCTCTCCTCCACAAGTAGTATGAAATTGCTCTTTCAGCATGAAGTAACTGAATAATTCCAGGATTTGATGTCTGAAGGTCTCTCAGCTCTAGGAGTAATGCTAATAGGAACTCTTTCCTTTTCAGAGGCTTTTAAAGGGGGAAATTCCTGAGTTTAGTGCTGAGAATCTCTCATTGGTACAGGTCTGAGATCTGCTGTTGTTGGTCTTAAGCCAAGGCATTTTTGGGGGGGAAATACCTTTTCTGTGCAATATAAGCTACCATTTTTCTCTGGGGAAAGCAGGAATAATTTCCTTTCTGTGCTGAGCTGAACTGGAGTATTTGAGCACTAAATAAAATCAGAAAGCATTTAGAAATCTAATTTCTGTGGAAATATAGTGGTCAGCTTTATAGGGATGCTTTGTCTTATGCCAGGGGATGGGGATGGAAGTGGAAGGGACTGGTCCAGAAGAAGGGTAGATTTACTTGAGGTACTTTTAGACTTTTATGTGCTGTTGCATGAGCACATAAACTATTCTGTCACTTAGAGACTGAGTGTGGAGCTGGGATCCTGCTGCAGCAGAAACAAAAGGGTGTCCTAGGAAAAAACCCTGTGCTGTGATTTCTGGGGGAACATCCACGTGGACATGGAAGGCAAACAAGAAGGAACTTTTCCACCTGGAAGTGCACAAGATTTGTGCTGTTGGCTGTGCCCAGCTCAGGAGGAGCCTGCTGTGCCTGTTTAAACCTGAGCCTGAGCTCTGCAGGTGATCTGAGCTCAGGTGCTCCCAGCAGAGGAAGGGCTGGGCTGCAGGAAGGCTCTTGCACTGTCTGTGTGGGTGGCATCCCCACCAGATGGGTGGGTGTGGGGGTGTCCCTGAGGGACCCAGGGCTCTGGAGAAGTTTGGGACAGGACTCACAGCTTGCTGAGGGGGCTCTTATGGGGGTCAGAATCTCTGTTCTCACGGAGCAGTGACAACTCTCACTCTGGCTGGATCTGCAGGGCTTTCAGCTCTGCTGCTGTTATTCTGTTCTTCCCTCCCTGTGGCTCTGTGACAGCACTTCTGTCACCCAGAACCTTTTTCCTCTCAGGGCAGTGGGAGGGATGTGCTCAGCGCTGCCTCAGCAGGGTTTGCTCTTTGATCTCCCCCAAAAGCATCACCTGAAATGTGGTAAGGAGTTACAGAAAACTTTTAAAGGTGGAGAGGAGCTTTCCCCTCTCTCCATGAGCCAGACTGGCCCCCTGGCAGCTCCTGTGCAAGCCATGGTTCTTCTCCCACTATTGTCTAGGTCTGCCCTTTCCCCAGCTGCTGACTCCCCACTTTCTGTGCTGCTCTCTTCTTGCTTCACTCTCTTTTTAGCATGAGAATCCTGCCAGTGTGGAGGAGTTAACAGCAGCATTGAGCAGCTGCCAGGTTTGGGTTCTTGTGTCCTGGTTAAAGTGGAGACATTGGCTTGTAACTCTTGCACTAGGAGCTATGATTATGCCTTAGACCAGAGGCTACAGACATCTTCCTACAATGTATTTTGGCAGGGCTGAGTTGATTAATGAAGCTTGAAGCATGAGAAGGCAAACTCTGGGAAACTCCTATGCTGCACTTAAAATATCTCATGTAAATTAATATTTCTGAAACATGTTGTCTGCTTTAAAGTCAGACCCAGGGGAGAAAAAGTGCTGATATGTATGAGTAGCCTGATTTCCTTCCCAAGCCCAACAAGAGTCTGTGCCAGCAAAGGGCAGCAAGGAGCTCTGAGCAGAGAAAATAGAAGTTTAATGTTTCTAGCTGTTGACTGAAAGAACTGGGCCATTATGGAGATGACAGAAGGCTGGAAGAGCAGCCTCTGAAAAGCCCTTCAGCATTGTCTGATGCTGTCCCTTTAAAAAGTGCTGTATTGGTGTAATTGTAATGACTTTTTAATGTATTTATGGAAAACAAGACCACCCTGATTCACTGGAGTTTTATTTTCACAAGAGTTGTGATTACTGAAATGCTGTCATGCCATGAATCACTTGGTTCTGTGGCTGGGGTACCTCAGGCTTGCTGCAAAACCATCAATTTGAGTGGCTGGGCCCCAAAGTTTCCTTCCCATTTTGGGGCAGTTTGGCAGCTGAACCAAATCTAACTATATGGATGAATTTTTTCCTATTGGAATCAATGCCCTGATAACTCACATTAAAGACAGTGAGATTTTTATATTGGATAATGACAATAGGGCTGGGAAAGGGGCTGCTGAGAGCACTGTGGAGTGTAAAATATTTGTGGGGAAACTTATGGAGCATCTCTGCCTCAACAGAAGTGCAGTAGAACAGATTCTCTGTTAATTCCCTCGAGCAAACTTGTGTAAGTTTGGACAAAAAATTTTGCACTGGACTTGGGTGTTCCAGGGTTTGAACTGTGCCTTGAAAAAGCTGCTGGAAATCCTTCATGGTGAGCTGTAGCCTTTCAAGGCTTAAAGAAAAGTTGTCCTTCCTGTTTTATCCTGTTTTTATGTATGTACACAGAGGCCAGAGGCAGAGAATGGGGGTCAGCTGAGTGTGTGTCAATATAAAAAGTAAAAGCAGCTGTGGAAGGGACAGCAATGCCAGCACATGGATTTGGGACAGCAGCCACTGAATATTGGGCTGAACTTTAAGTGACCAGTACCTGCAGTACCATGATATAAGTTCTGATTTTTTTTCAATGTGGATAAATTATTTAAAATGTGTTTCAAGCTGAACAAACTCAATTTAAGTCCCCTGAAGTCCTAATTTTCAGTTTGTTCCACCTGGAGGGGTGACAAAAGTGGCTATACCTGCACATGGTGGCAGCCTGGCAGAGGGGGTAAAATACCCTGTAGGAGTTAAAAGATTATTCACTGCAAAAACTTGTTAGTGAAAGGCCATCAGACTAAAATTGCTGGCTGGGCTTTAATTCCCAGGATGGGCAGTGCTTTGTTATTTTCAGGTGTTTGCTGCTGCTGTGATCAATATGAGTTGTACTTTCCATGAGTCTCCATATTCTGCTGTTCTGAGCACAGGGCTGCTTGTGTATTTCATTGTCAGTCTCCTGTAACTCATTTTATGTTCTCCAGCATTAATCTTTCCTTGTCAATGTTTTCTAAATCTAATCCAGCACAGCCTCAGGAAAATAAAACAATTGTTTAAATTGATGGCTTCGAACAAAATAAATCATAAATCAGTCTATGATCTTTGCAACCTCTCTTCATCTAGAAAGTATGTTTTTTTGGTTGTGTTTTTTTTTTTTTTTTTTTCCCTGTGACTGTGGAGCATGGGTTAGAGATGTGCAGGAAGGCCATGCCACCTGCAGGTGCTGGGGAGAGGGTGCAATTCTCAGCAGTGTCCAGGGCTGCAGGTGAAAAATAAACAAACTCCTTCTCCTGCCTACTCCCACAGGCAGAAAACATGGATATAATACAAACTGTTGTTCCAGCACCCCCATATTGGCTAAAAGGGAGTGAAAAGGGATGAGGCAGGATTGGTAGGGGATGCTTTTCCTTTTTGTAGCATTCCCAGGGAAAAGCCTGTGCACCCCGTGGGGCAGAGCCCCAGTGCTTTGGTTTGGGGTTTGGTTTTGGGTTTTTGGTTTGGTTTGGGGTGCTCTGAGCTGATGCTGCTCTCCATGAGACCTGAGGTGTGCCAGGGAGCTGCAGGATGGAGCTGTGCTCCTGTGAGCACCAGCTGCAGCACACCAGGTGTCTGACTGCTCCCTCAGGCTCCTGAGGGCTCAGGGTTGAATTTTGGGAGCTGGCTCAGTGTGCCCTGAGGCTGCACTGCTGGGAGCCAAGCTCCTGCTCCTGAGCTGCCTCCAGACACCCCTGGAAGCAGTGGGAGACAGCCTGAGTGGGGAATGATTCAAGGAGAGCAAACCAAGTGATGGACACAGCGTGTGCTGCAATCACCTGCCATTCTGGTTTCCTGGTGATTTTCCAGCAGCAATCCAGGGCTGCACGCTGTGGTTTTGGGCATGGGGAACACTGGGACTGACCCTGTGGCACTGCTGCTCCTGGTTTTCCATTGGGGATTGGGCTGGAGCTGGGAAGAGCTGCTGGAGCTGGGTAGCTCATCACAAATCCCAATTGCATAAAGATGATGTGCAGGAGCTCCCCAGACTCAATTTCTACCTGTAATTGGCAGATGGAAGATGACTCAGAACAATTATCTGATATTAATTATGTCAAAGGCTTTTGTACTTTTGGATTTTCCTCATCTTTAAAGTCTCATTTCTTGATGTGACCACAGGTGGTGATTTTTTCAGCAGCTGGTTTGTGCACCTGGTGCATGGTAGAACATCCCCCAGCAGCTTCAGCTCTGGAATTCTCACATCCTCAGATACCCCCCAGGGCCAGCAGCACCTGGCCTGGGCTTTTCTGGATGCTGGATTTGGTGGAGGAGAAAGCCCAGGGCTCAGAGCTGAAACTCCAGTGCACTCCTGCCTACTTGGGCCTGGCAGGAAATTGAAATATTAATTTTAATATTGATGCAGAGTGGGCTGAAAACTGTGAGCAGGTACTGAAAATTCAACCCCTGAAACAAAGTAGTGCCATTCCTCCCTCAATGGAAGGGGAGATTTCCACAGCTTTTATTGGTAATTTATGCTGTGAAGTGAAGAAGGGAGGGATTTAGAGGACACCTCTAGTACACTAAAAACTTTGAGTTTTAATTTGGTAGAAGTATCTATAAAGCTGTAGCTGCTCTTGCAGTTGGACAATAATCTCAGCCTTGTTTTGACATGGTGCTTTCCAAAGGTTTAGGGGCAGAAATTCTAACACAGCTCCTCAGCCTCAGAGTCCTGTGCACTGGCAGGAAGAGCTCCATCAATCCCAGAAAAACAGGAATTTTATATTCCATCAGGTAGCTCTGTGCTGGAGGTGTAAATAATTATTTTACACAGATTATAGTATTATACACAGATTATCTTCTGGGTTTGTGTGGGCTGCTTTTGGACATTGGTAGTTTGTTTGTTTTTTGGTTTTTTTTGTTATTTGCTTTCCTTTGCCTCTCTGTTGACTGGTCTTGTGGGAGGTGTTATGGGATGGCAAAGGGAAATGAGAATGAATAGTCCCTGCTCTGAGGAGCTCACATGCAATCTTTGAGGCAGAGGAATGATTCTGTCCTGTTCCAGGGGGTTACAACCACTGGATACCAGCTGTTTGTAAAGATGGAGCGAGCATGCAACCAAAAATGGACTAAAGTAGAGTTCACACTGTGACTGGAAGTTACAAGATTGAGTTTCCCCCCACCTCTATTTGTCCTTCAGGTTTGTTATTGGATATAAACCTTTTTTTCTCAGGAATCCAGGCAGGGAAGCTGGAAGCAGTCACACATAAATGCATCCCTCCCTTGCCCCTGTTTGATCAGTGTCTGTGGGACTGTGGAGAGCAGCTGTCTGCAGAGGGTACCATGAAAAACAGCCCTCACCCCCTGTTAGAGCAGGGTAATAATATGCAATATTTATTGTGTGTGTTGAATGCTCCAAAATTTTGGCTGAAATTTATACCCAGGCAGGCCCCTGGAGGGCACCAACAGCCAAGGTTGGGATTTTTCACTCTCTTTTAGCTCTTGCCCACTGACATGCAGCAGTGTGAAGGCAGCAAATATATCCCCACATATAGATTAAAGTGAGCTTGCTTTGCCTGGCATAATTTGAAAATTCAAAGGACCAATTTCTTAGTGTAATTGAAAACTGCTACATTTCAGGCTTATTCATTGAATCAGTATTTCCAGTTAGAATTCAAATTAATCTTCCTACCTTTAAACAAGATAACGAGGGTGTAGTTGTATTTACTCAGCCTTTTAACAATCAGGCTCGGTGTAGCTGCCTGTGATTAACTGCACACACACAATTGCAGGAGGTGAGTGCGGGCAGGGCTCCAGCCAGGAGGGGAATTCATCTCTTAGGGCTGAAAATCTGAGCTGACAGCTCCACACAGCCTAAAACCTGGGTCCCTCTGGAGGGGAAAAGAAAAGAGAGAGGGAGGAAGGAAGGTGAAACGACCAGCCCAGCAGAAGAGCCATGTCAGCTTCTTTAGGATTCCCAATGGAATTTTTTATTTTATTTTTTTTTTAAATTTAGCCCAGAGGCCTCTTGCTTTAAAGTTACCTTAATGCAACTTTGCTGAATTACTTCCAGCAGCTGTCAGAGAGCTTGTGGAGCACATCTGGGTGCTCTGGGGCTTGAGGTTTGTGCAGGGAATTTTTATCTGGAGCACCCCCTGCTCTGCACCACAGGTGTCTGATGTAGGGGCTAAACTGGGGGATAATGATCCTTAATTCCTTGAAACAACAACAGATGGGTTTTAAGAGCTCAGCTCTCTAAAGAGGAGCCTAAGGGATGATTTGGCCAGTCTCATCCTGAGATTTTGTGGACCCATTTGGTCTCTGAAGGGGCTTAGACCATGGACTTGGTGTTTCCAGCAGCATCTTTACTCTGCTGTGTGGTGATGTCAGGTGGGATTTGGCATCTTCACTGCATGCCATGAGTCCAGCAAGGGAAATCTGAGTTTTGGATGTGAGAAGAAGGGGATTGAGCTTGTGTGGGCACCCCCACAATCAGTCCTTGTGCTGCTTTGAACTTGTAGAGAGCTCCCTGTCCATAATATTTCCCCTGAATTGCCCAGCATAACCTGGAAAGAGAAGAAGTTGTGCCCCAACCCATTATTTTTGAAAGGCTGGATGTTCAGCTTGCTGTGAAATCCTCACTACAGCTACCAGGGGTTTTTATTCTGGATGGCACCTTGCATATGTTTATCAGTCACCAACTGGAATAATTCCAAGGAAGCTGCTCTGTTCTGTTGCCTAATTAATAATTCATCCTTTTAAAGAATAAATAATAATAAATAAGCAATGCATGTTTAACTGATAAGCTAGAGTAGCTTCAAAAGCACCAGTTTAGGCCATGGGCTGCATAAAACAGTGCTGTGCTACCCTGGAAACCCTGCCTAGAACAAAACTTGGGATCTGTGAGTTTTCATTGTGCTTATAAACTACTTGGATGGTTTAATGTGTTGAATTTCATGACTTTTTTAATTTCTTCTCTTAGAGAGAAAGGATGCAAATACAATTTAGTGAGCTAAGTGAAGTAGTGGAGGTAAAGTTGTTACTTCTTCAAAAGGGATTTGTAGCTAAGGTGAAATCTGCAGCTGAAGTCACAAAGCTGCTGCCCAGCACCACCTTATCCCCAACCAGCTGTTGGTGCTCTGGAAAGCAGCTTAGTGCCCATTCATTCCCTTCTGGTGAGGAATGCAGGGCAAAATATGGTGTGAAACTGGGACTGGGGAGGGGATCTTTGTCACTGTGCCAGGCTGAGCAGTGCTTCTCGTTGTGTTTCTCACAACTGTGTAAGAGCTGAGCTTCCTGCATGACCTTCTGCCACTGTCACTTCTGCTGGTTCTGGGAACAGCTGCTGACACTGGGTTTTGTAATAGCTGTACTGGGGGAGAAGAAAAAGTTGTTTTTGCAAAGATTTAAAATAGTTGTGAAGAAACAGGGGTTTTTAAAAATTCTTTAAAAGCAGTTATTCCTCACCAACACAGACTATTGGCAAGGGGAGAGGAAATGAGAAGGATGGGAGCTTCTCCAACAGACCAAGCTTGCTTGTGCAAAAATCTTTAGGTTTGTTGGCCTCTGGCAAACATATTCATATGTTTTTCCATATTTGCAATTTCCATATTCAGAGATTTCCTTGATTTCCAGAAGAGTCTTTGGCAGAGGTGGTGGACAGACAAGCAGGACCTCTCCTACTCTGTGTGCATCCCCAAACCTCCTTTCCCAGAGGTTTACTCCAAAATTTCCAGGGCACAAGGTATCTCCCACTCTGTCTTTCACATGATACAAGGAGTGGCAAACACGACCAAAAAACTGCACTAATTGTATTTTGTGGTGCTTCAGGAGCTGCCTGCACACGGGTGAGCAGCACCAGGTACTGCTCCTTATGCAGTGGCATTAGGGATTCACGGAGCTACCACAGGCTCAAACTGCACATCCTGCAGCACAAATCAGGAGGGCTTTGATGAAAGCTGAGGCTTTAATTGAATTTGCATGGGCTGCAGATGAATGGCCCATGTGATCCGAGTGGATGGTGCTGTAAATAGGTTCAGGGGGTCGGGGCAGGACCTCACCCTGACCTGAGCAGGGAGGGATGCTGGCAGCTTTTCACCCTCTGCTGCTCAGCCTGCAGACAGCCCAGCTGTGTCAGACTGCTGCCCCAGGGCAGGGGCAGGGCGAGGTGAGTGTGTCCTGCAGGATGCAGGAATCTCCTGTCGTGCTGAACGTGCCTCTGGAGCCCCAGCACTGCTTCCATTTGCAGTGCTCAAAGTCAATTCTAGCCCCAATTAGCAACCCAAACTCAATCATCTCTCTGGTGGACCAAATGGACTGCACTAACAGTCACGGAGGTCATTGATTTAGGAAACTTAAAACCCCATTTCTTTCCAGTGTCTGGAAGATTTACTGAGGGAGTTCAGGCTGGAGATGTTCAGACTCAGGTGGTCAGTTCTGTACAAGAATCATTAGAGAATGGATTCTTTGAAGTCATCAACAGCATTTTGTAAAATATTTTTCTTTGACAAATGACTTCTACAAGGGAAGATCATCTTTATTTAAAAGATAATATGTTGTCTTAGAGCTCTGAAATTGATCTCAGAAAGGCCAAAGATTCCATTTTTCAGTCATCTGGTTCCTGGGAACCATCTGGCTGCATTAAAGGTGAGAATTAACTTACTTAGCTAGTGAGTTAATTGATCCTAATGGGTCCCTTCCAACTTGAGATATTCTATATTAAGCAAGAATGATTTGGGAGCCTTGCCAGTGAATGACTTGGAGGAGATCTTGCATTTTAATTCTCAAAAATGGTGTTTAAACTCTTTATTTGTTTCCCCAATATCTCCCAGGCTGGATATCAAGCTATGTTAGTTAAACCTTTATCACTTCTGCAAAAATTAAGTCTTTCAAAGGGACAGCTTTAAAGATTTAAAGGTCTCTGCCTTTCAAGGGTGCTTTTAACAGATGTAGCTTTGCTGAAATGTTCCTTAGCACAATTGCAGAGCAGTTAATTTACCACCCTTTGGAACTGACTTCTGAACTGGATAATGGAAATTACCCCAAGTTCTGTGTGTGTTCCCAGCTGCTTAAAGATGGTGATTGCAACAGCAGGGAAACAAATAGCTCTGTGCTCCCTGAAAATGAGATTTATCTTGTACCACTGAGGAATGCTGGAAATTGCTTTCAGTTATCAAATCCAGCTCCTGATTTTGTGAGCAACTGCTACAAGAGAAACACGGTGGAATAACCTGGAAGGATGTTGGAGAGGTCATGTAACTCATCCATCAGCCCCAAGGCAGGATCAGCTGTGTATTAATCCTGACAGATATTTATTCAATGTGCTCTGAAAGATCTCCAATGGTAGAGAGATGCTCAGCTAATCTATTCTGGCTCCTCATCCCTGCTGCTAGAAAGGTTTTCTTGACATTTACCCTGGATGTTTCTTCTTGTAATTAGACAGGAAAACTGAGTGACTTGTCTTATCTGTCCTAGGTATGGAAAATGATATTCTGCTCTGTGTGCATGGAGGCTTTGGGGTCCCCATGAGTTGTCTGCTCTTCAGGGCACACAGACCATAATGTTTTTAATCTCCCATCATGTCATATTTGCAAATCTCTGATTAGTCTCATTGCACTCCTGGTTCTCTCTGCAGTCAGGATGTGTCTCTCCTGATCTAGAATATCTTCTCAAGAGTCTCAAATAGCCTCCATCACCAGCTTTTGATTCAGTAGCAGTGTTTGGAATATGTTTGCTATCAACATTAAACTAGTGCTATTATTTAAATATTATTTCCTCTAACTGGATCAGCCTTCCATAGTAACAGTAGCCCTGGTAAATTGAACATAGTACTAAATATTAGTGTGGAAAGAAATTTGCATTTTCTGGTGAACTTGGAGCTCTAAAGCAGGATTTAGCAATGGCAAAGCTCAGTATTTTAGCCTGATGATTTGGATACAAACAAAATTCTGTTTTGGCTTTTCCAAACTAATGTTTCCCTCTTTTCTTTACCTGTTTGCTCAGCTCTGAATATCCAGGGTCTCACCACTTTTGTGTGTGTTTCTATTCCTTATATCACATTCTAGATCTTTCTTGTGGGAGTTTCTCCTTCTCATTTGCACACGTTCCATGATGTGACAACTCACTTAATAGCAGGTGACACTTGTTGCTGATTCTGTCACATGAAACTTCTTCAGAGCCTTTTTTCCTCCTGCAATTAAATCCTGCATCTTAGTTGCTGCCTTTTGTTTCCTTTGAACTCATCAGGGGAGGAATATAATCAGATATTTGAAATTACAATCTTGGCTAAGAGGCAACATGAAGGCGATGAGTGCTTCACATCTTTGTTTAGCATTCAAAAGCTGGGAAGGAGACAGGCCAAATTATCTGCACTCATTTCTGAGCAACAATTTAGGATTCTGGGGAGTTGGGTAGTGCCCTAAGCAGCTTGGAGGAAATATGGTTCAGTTGATCAAGGTGGGGGAATAAAGCTGCAGGAGCTGGAGAGAGCTGAGGGGTGAATCTATTCCTCATCCTGCTGCAGGTCAGGGCTGTGCAGAGCTAGAGGAGGCAGAATAATGTGCAGGTAAAATTTGGGATCAAAGGAGTCAGTTTGATGCCTTTAAACCAGCCCAGAAGCCTCCACAGAACCTCTGGCTCTCCCCAGTGAGCCTCACCCCATCCCCACATGGGCACAGCAGTGAACAGACCCTTGGCAAGAAAGTGGAAAAAACTGTGATGTGCCAAAGGGAAATCAAGAAATAGGAAACTCTCACCGATGCCTTGAATTTCTGAATTAGCAGCAAATTTGCTAGCTCAAAAAGAGTCCAGCTGGTGTTCAGAAACAAGTTGCTTTCCCAACTTCAAAGCCTCCACCAGGCTGTCCAGGGAGGATAACTCCTTCTGTGAACAGTTCATTTAACTCCTGAGTGCTGAGCTAAGTTAGCTCCTGATAGAGGTTTCTCTTTTTTTATGTCTTTCAAAGAAGAGTTGAGCAGTTTGGGCTTAAGGTGAGAGAACACCTCTTTTGAGAGATTTTTATGGAAATTGCTTCTGTAACAGAGTCAGGGAGAGACCTTTCTGCACCACAAGCGCAGGAGAAAAAACCATCTGAGTTACAGCTGAAGGAAATTTGCTTTATTTTGTAAGCCATGGTGATTTCCTTAGAAACTTTGCTCTCCAGGATGTGTGCCAGGGGCTTTTAGGAGAGGTTTTAGCTCTGAGCACTGCTTGGATCTTCCTTGTCAGAGCCCTTCTGTCCTGGGCTGCTGTGAGGGGGGAGTGGGGCTTAAGTGGATTTATGAAATTGTTGGTCAGTTTGGATGCTCCAGAGCAGGCAAGGAGGGGATAGTTTATAGGGATGATTTATAGTGTATTTGGGCTCTGTCTGGTGTGTATTCTCCTTTTTGAAGGGGCTGCAGTGGTAAAATTTTGGTTAATTTTTGTAACAGTGAATATTCCAAAATAGCTTGACCCTCATGAGAGCTGGCTTTGTGAAGCACTGGCTCCCCTGACATCCTGCACACTGTGCAGAATTCAGAAGGGCTTTTTCATGCTGAAGTGGAGCTACAATAATTTCTGAGCTCTGTGCCTTGTTTCAATTATTTACCTCTACAAAAGAGATTTTTATAAATCCTCCCTTCTCTTTCATATTATTAACTTTCTTGTCAAACTTTTATTTAAAGCACAGAGACAAAGACAGATCTTTTCTTTATAGCTCTGCAAAGTTAGATTTACTTCCCTGACCTGTTTCAGCGTGATTGAAAGCTAATCTGTCTCCTTTTTATTGGCTTTTGGTAAAGCATGTATTTCTTTGTTTCCCTTTCTCATTCTGTATTGTCTTGTGAAAATATGTAACTTCACTTCAGGCTGTAAAAAATTATCCTCCTACGGGAAAGGAAAAAAAAAAAAATGACAACCCTTAATCCAGTCCAAGAGAAGCTTTATGTCTTTAATTAGCTGTTGGATTGCATTCATGGATGATTCAAGTCAAATGACCTCTGAGCAATAATAAAGGTCCTGTGGCCACCTCTGACCTCGTGCTAAAGCCAGAAAGCTTTTCTGGCTCAGCCTCAGTGACAACTGCTTGAGTTCCTCTTTTTTTTTTTTTTTTGGGAGTTAATTTTGCCATAAAAGCCTGTGGAGTGCTCTCTCTGCAGTTAACTTGCTTGGCCAAGGGCATGATATGGTTTGTGGGCTGCTAACCCCAAAGACTGATATTTTAAATTCTGTTGCTCTCCCCTTTATAATTAGTCCACTTTATAATCAGTCCTTTCTGTGCTCTAATCCTGCAGTATGAGTTTCTAACCTCTCTGCAAGTTATTTACTTTTTTTTTAAATGCACTTGAGGATATAAAATTACTTCTGTGTTATGCTAGAGTTTTAAAGCTTATATTACACTTTCTAGAGGCTGTTCATGTTTTGCCTTGCCCAGGTGGATTAAATTGTGATCAGACACAGCATTGTATCAGGCTGAGAAGATTCTGCCCCATCTATTTGTAATTCTATTTGTTTTAAAAGAGTTGGATAGGATAATACCCAGGGATATTGATCCTGGGACTTATTTTGGTAGAAGGTGCTGACTCACAGCAGCAACCCAAAATTGATCAGTTTTCCTCCTGTCCAGTGTGAAGCTTCTCTGTGGTGTCTCCAACACACTCCTGACCCTCTACAGCAGGGCCAGCACTTCAAAGTCATCTTGCCAGACTTAAAATCTTGCTATTTGCAAGGTGTCTGCAGAACTGGGAGCACCAATAAAATTTGCACACTTGCTACCTGCAGTACCTTCAATTTATCAAAGCATTTTACTTCTTTTTCTATTCAGTGGCTTCCACTGTCAGTGTGTAAATAAGTGCTATATGAGTGTAAATAATACCATATGTGCAAAGAAGTGCTGTGTTTAAGTGAGAATAAGTGCTGTGGCTGCTTTGCACTTGTTTTTGGGGATGAAATAGCATTTTACTGGCATTCAAGGGCAGGTTTAGGTGCCTGAGAGCAGAGTAAATATCATCTAGATACACTGGGATAGTAAATAGATATATTAGTGTAGCCACTGTTCACTGCTGCTCTGTTGCTGAATATATGGAAGCACCTTAAACCCAACAAAACTGTAAACAAAGCAGAATAAATGCTGCTAAAATTAACAGCTGTTCAACCTGCCAATTGCTGATAGAAAAATCTTCAGAAGACCTGTGTTGTGAACATGACTGACAAGTTCTGTGGTTCCTGTTTTTGGGCTGAGAGTGTGGATACAGGTTTTCCTTGACGCTCCTGTTCATTCTTTAGGCATATTTTGTTCTGGTGTCCCTGGGATGTTTAATAATGCATCCTGACATTCATTAAATATGTGCCCTTTTCATATGGACTTTAAAAAAGAGATGTCAAATGCAAGTTAAAACTGTTTATTTAGTACTTTCACCTTATTTATGAACAAATGATTTATGTTTTTATGTTCATTATGGTGCTGTTTATCTGTAGATCTGTATTTCAGTCCCCAGTTCAAATATCCTACCCACAAGAAATCTCTAGAACCAACCAAAGAACCCCAAAGCCCCTGTTTGAAGCAGACATAGAAGACTTCTAAGCACTGCAGGAACCTCCTCCCTGAAATCAGATGGCTGGATGATATAACCTGGAGGAGCTAGAAATGGTTCTGAGCCCAGGTGCACTTTCCTGAGTGAAACTTGGGTTTGGGAAGCAGCCTTGACAAAGTTCAGCATCCAAGGTTAATTCATGAACATTGAGACAATTGTAGGGGAAGTGGAAGCTCCAGCTTTGTGGAATGGAAGGCTCAGGAAATAAAGAAGAAAGGGGAACTGCTCAGAATTGGATGACAGAGGAACATCAGTATTTAAAAGAGAAAAAGAATGTGTATGGGTTAAAGTGCTGAAAAGAGAATTCAGTATTTTACTGGCTAACAAACCCAACAGAGAATTTTTTTTTTTTTTTTTTTTTTTTTTTACCATTTTACTGTGAAACGTGACCAGGAATTAGTCACCTTTGTACAGAAACTTTTTCTAAGTTGCACAAAAACCTCACTACAGTGCTGCACTGCATCAGCACATATGTTTTGGTAATTAAAAAGAATTCTTTCTGTGATGATCTCCCATCTGCTGCTACCTCTGATGGATGTAATGCTGCTTTTGAACACTGAAACACAGGGATGCTCTGTTCTGGCATGTGCTGGGCAAGGAGATCTTGAATCTCACAGGCTGCCCCTCTTGTGGGTGGCTCCTGATGAAATAAATAAACAATAAGAGGTTTGGTGAAGTTAAACAAGAAAAAGGAATCATGGTTTATTTATAGTTAAAAAAAAAAATCAAACCCATATAAACAAGCCAACCCTTTTCTGCTGGCCTGTGTAATAATGTCTCTCCTGTATGAATTTGTTCTAAAGCAAATTTTTGGCAGATGATAAAGTTTATACTGAGTGAAGAGACCTGGCTTTTCCATTTGCCTTTAAATCACTGCAGAGCCTTCACCTACAGCTGCAAAACCCAACTGCTGAGGAAAATCTGCTCTCTGCTGCTCTCTGGGTGTCTGGTCCAGCTCCTGGTGCTGGGCTGAGAGAAGGGAGGGAGGAACTGGCAAATCCCTGGAGTGGAGGGTGAACCCAGGGTCTCCCAGAACAGGCAAAAATGACAATCAAATGACAAAAAATGATAATCAAACCCCCTCAAAAATCAGCAACTATTTTTAATATATAACTATAAAACTGTTTTGTTTCTCCTCATTCTTCTCCTTAAAATTGTTAGATTTGATTCCCTTAGCTAATCCCAACATGCAGAAGCCCCATTGCCTTCTTCATTTATTTTTACAGAATCTGGAATAATTCCATAGGATGTATGGACAAGTTCAGTCTCAGTCTGGCTTTGGATCATTAAGTAGCTTCTGCTTTGGGTTTTGTTTTGGCTGAAGTCACAAAATGAAAAATCTGAAGTATTTTGCTGGTGGCAGAGGAGCTGCTCCAGTGTTTCTCTCACTGGGATTGGAGTGTTCTGGGGAGATTGGTGCTTCCAATCTGGGCAATGCTTCAGCCAAGAGCATTTTAGACATGTCCTAAAATGTCTCTGATGATCTATGAGGCCAGGAAAAACCCCCACTGATATTTTTCATTCCTGAAAGCTGAGCCTTTCATTCCTACACAAGTGGTGGTGGATGGAAAATGATGTGCTCAGGACACAGCTGGATCAAGGAGATGATTTTGCTGTGTCCCTGTTTCCTTGTTTCTCCATTGTCATGCACTTTTGCAGTCATTTAATACCTTGCAGCTGATTGTGAAGTGATTGCAAAACAGAACAAGCAGGTGGTTTTGATGGTCTGAGCTCGTTTTGAGCTCTCTTCCTGCAGCAGCAAATGAACACAAAGCAGAGCTGAATCAGGGCCACAAACAGATTTTATTAGAAGAGTTTATTTTTAATGTGTGTCAGATGAGAAATAATATTTTTGTATTATCACTGAAAATCCCTGTAAGGAACAGCTCAGTGACTTATTCAGGAAGGTTCAAGATATTTGAAACATCCCTGTTATTTTCCTGTGGCATCTCTTCTCCTCAAAACACCCCCAAAAATACATCTGGAGGGTCTGTGCTGGCACTGACCTAGAATTAAGGGCAAAAATGAACGAAATGTAATGAAAGTGACAAAAAACATGAGAAAATAAATTTTACTCTCAAATATTCCACTTGATGTGCCTGGAAGAGGTGAAGTAGGACCTTGAGAAAGAGTTTGGCTCATCAGCACAAACACATGGTTCTTCTCTTGCTGCTGCTGCAAAATGTAGCTGGGCAAGGCCTTAAAAGTTCCTGAAACATCCAGTGGTCCTTGTTTGGTTTGGTTTTGGAAGTAATTATGGCTATTTGACAGCACCAAGCAGAGAATAAAAAGGTTCCCTTTAATCTTTCAACTGTTATTAGCTGGAAATCATCAAGTTAAGGGAATTCCCATGAACAAGAGTTGTCCTGCCTGTGTCAATACCCCAGACATGCTGCAGTCCATAACCATGAGATTGGAGATGGATGCAGCAGGAATAGATACCCCTGGGTGCAGAAAATTCCTTTATCCTCAGCAGGTCTAAAATCAGGAAACAGAAAATGCTCATTTGGGAACTATAGATAAGGTAAAAAAATTGAACATGTGTGGCAAATAATTTCCAATGAGCACCAGGAAAACTCTAAAATGCCTTCCTGCCCTGAAAATTGTGATTAGCTTAGGGCAAGCATGGAGCTTAAGGGAAATTCCTCTGAATGAAGTTGTAATCCTTGGCAGCCATCAATAAAATCAGGAATTTCATGTGCTTTAAAGGAGTGACTTTAAAAATAAATCCTCTTAATAAGCTTATCTTGGCATGGGGTGCAGTGGGCAGGGGAGACAAAGGCTGTACCTCAGTGTGGGAATAATGCACATTTTTGCCAGCAGAAGGTTTAGGGTGGGGATTTCTGCTGATGTATCTCCCTGGTGCAGGTCTGGTGCAGCTTTCAGAGGCCAGGCTGTTTGAAAAGATGACAAAAAACCACAGAAATGGTGTTTTCACCCAGCTGAGACTGTTCAGCAGTGTCTGGGCTGGAGCTTGGGGTTTGTCCAGCTCAGCCCCAGTGATCCCTGTGTGGGTCAGTGCAATAAACACACCTGGCACAGAGAGTTCTCTATTCCCTACCCACAGAATGTTTCTGTTTCTTCAGTTCCTAAATGAAGCTGGTGACAATTACCCAGTCTTAGCACGTGAAAATGCCCCAAATGGTTTCTGGATGCTCAGAAGTGCTGCTGGAGATTAGCTAGAAAAAAAACCAAAAAAACCCCAAAAAGTTACAAATAGGACTTTAAATAAAATAAAAACTGGAAGTCCTATTAGGAAAAAAAGGTGATTCTGGGTAACTCCATGGATCATCCACTGTGGCTGCCTCAGGCTGGTGTGACTGCCCAGACATGAGGACAATGGGAGAGCTGGGAAGGGACAACTATTTTAATTGAAAGGGCTTAGAAATACCTCTTGACTCAGGGGGTACCATTAGCATTACCTCTCACCACCCAAACATGTCTGGTTTCACAGATTTCACTGTTCCCTTTTTTCCCAGCCACTAATATAAGAAAAGTGAAATCTATTTTAGACAGGCAGCCAGGAGAAGTGGATGCTAATGCTAAAATGTTCTGTTACAAGTTGCTTTTCAACTGCTGCAGCACCTGCAAGAGGCTTTTAAAGGAGAGAAAAAGGAGAAAACCCCTCTGATAATTTTACTGCAAAAGTGGATACTTCATCTCTATAGAGAATAAAAGTGTCATTGATCTCTATGATAAATTGTATCTTGCTGCCTGAAAATATAGACCTTGTTTTTTTTCATTATAAGGACGACCTTGCCTCTGTTGTAAATCAAAAGTAACCAGGGATTTGTGGCTCTTACAAGATCTGCAGGGGGGAAAGGAATGACTCTGAAGCTGCAGAGCATTTTGGAGCTGCAGGAAGGTGAGGGCAGAGCTCCCAGTTCCATCAGGCTTGCAGCAGGATGGATTTCACTCCCTGCTGGATGGATGCTGAGCCTCCCAGAGCCTGGGATGAAAGCAGCAACACGGGGAGTTTGGTCTCTGGCCAGGAGAGGAGAGAAGTGCTGATTCTCCCTTAATCAGAAGAATTTCCAGAAACTTTTCCAGCTGAGGTTCTGGTGCCAGCTGTGCCCTGCTAAGAGACTCTCTGTTTATTCATCAGTTCTGCAGTGGTGCTGAGAGCTGGGTAATTTAAAGCTTTTCTCACACTGCTCCTCTTAGAGTCTGAGTTAAAGACTGAACAGTAGCACCTGTTTTTGCTTTATAACAAAAATATTGTTTTAGATATTAAATGGTTTTAATTGTAGCACATTTCAGAGCACAACCTCCTTTGCAGGAGCCAAGAACTGATACAGGAGAGGGCCATGGAGACAACCTTAAAAACTGGAAACCTAATTGGAAAATCAGCCTAGTGTGGCTTAAGTGAAATTACCTATTTTACTTATTACTTTATAATTTATTTCAGATCTCAATCAAAAATATTTTGCCTGTCCTAGAGATGGATAATAGTTAGAGCTGGGATTAAAAGACAATTAGTCCTGGGATGGGTTACAGGTCAATCAGACCTCCTGCCTGGGGCATGGTTAGACCTGGCTTGGAGAAAGGTGTCCAAGTACAGGGAGGAGTAAAAATCTTGGAAACAGTTTACATCATTGAAAAAATTCCTCTGGTCTCAGAAAACACTGGCCTGAGAGTAAAATCTTCAACAGTGACAACCAGAATGTCACCAATACTAAACTGTGATAACTGAGCTGGATGAGATCAGACCTGGGGCTTTGTTAGAGCTTGGCCTTGGCATTAAACGTGGCTGTGGGGAGTTTGGGAAACTCAGATGTGTGGTTTTTGTCAGGGGTACCAGAGATATGTCTGTTGTGTGTCTCATGATAATGGAGGGAGTAGTGGAGGTGAAAAAGGCTGAATCCTTCCTTTAATTCCCTTCTCAGGTTGTGGAGCATCTTTGATACCAGCAGATAATCCATTTTCCTGCTTTAATGCTGCCTGGTTTATAATCCTACAGACCTCACTCCTCCAGCCCTGTGCTGATTGAGGCAGGATCTTAAAACTGGAGATGGTGCTCAGCTAATTAATCCCACATCATTATGCACAGGCACGAGGGGGCAAATTGAGGTTGCAGAGCCAGTCTCAATTGTGACATTTCCAGCTTGGAAGTGGTTGGCTTTGCATCTCCATCAGGGGCAGAGGATGCGACTGCTGTGAGGAAAAGTTGGATTGCTTTAATCACACTGAGGTGGAAGTGTTTTGTAGGGAAGTTGTGTGGTAACTTTGCAATGTGATATTCACAGAAAATGCCCCTTTTCTGATTATTTTGGGAGTTCAGTTCCAGACAGCTGGAACTGTCCCATGGGGGGACACATGCAGTTAGTTTACAAATCTTGCCCTTCAAACAGCACCAGCTATTTTGGTTCAATTATTTAAAGTGTGCTTCCTGCTTGTGCCAGTCCTGTTTCCCTGGAAGTTATTTTCATGTTTCAGTGTTCTTCACAGCTACCAAAAATACTTCTGTGTAGTTTGAGTCAGAGAGGAGTGAAGATGCAGTGAACCTTGATTTATGTAACTCTCAATCAGGAACTGACAAAATGCTTCAGTTAAAGGGCAAAAATACATCCCGAGCTACCCTGGAAAGCACAGAGAGCTCTGCCAGCAATTGAAGTGGTGCTACTGTGCCCTGTTATTGTTAAAATATTGATTCAGAGCCTCACAAAGGAAATGGGGTGATGGTGGCAGGGGGGACAATGGGCACAGGGACAGGGACAGGGCAGCCCCCCTGCTCCAGGCACATCCTGTATTTGGCCATGGCCACAGACCTGGAATGCAAGATGTCTGAAGAGAAAAAACTCTACTTGGTATTTAATAGCTGGTTTTATTTCTTTTTCAATTTGTTGCTGAGCTGGAAGGCTGGGCTGTACCAAAAATCTTGGTGGAGACCTAAAGGCAGGAATGTCTCCTTGTTTTATGGAGCCTGAGAGCAGCAAGGGTGGAAGTGCTGCTAAAGGAGCTCCAATCAATAACTCTATTTACAAAGAAGGCTAAATCACTGTTCTTTGAGAGTGGTATCATGTATCATCATAAAAAGAATAACAGTTCAACAAGAAGTCCCTTTCTAGCCAGTTAAAGCTGAATTCTGGGAAACTGGACGTGTTCATCCCCAGATTCCACTAGAGGGGCTGGAGTTTTCCTGCAGGAGCTGCTCTGTGACTGAGCTGGGTGATGTTAACAAGAAATTCAGACACAGGTCACAAACTCTGGTGTTGAATGAGAAGACAATCAGCCACTTCTCTGCTCTTCTCCTCGGGAATGATCCAGGTTTTTCACCCAGCAGTTAACCCTGAGCAGAGACTTCCCTGCTCCCAGTCAGGATGCAGCACTGGGGGGTTTGAGTGAATATTTTTTTGTTTAGTGTTTTTGAGATGCAGAAATGGATGGAAAATGCAAAACTCTTTGAAGTTTCTCTCTGAACCCATTCTGACAGAGCATCCAGACACAGAGGGGTGTTTACCTGATATCCTTGTGCCTGGCTGGGGATAGGAGTTGTGTTTAGGGCTTGAGCACTGAAGAAATGTCAGGGACCAACACAGACAAAACACTTTCAGAAAATAATTCCAACAGTTCAGTGCTAGTTTGCATTTATGATGACATCGTGTCAAAATCTACTTTGAAAATGTATTAATTCATGGCTAAACAAATGAATATTTTACAAATGTTACTCATTTTACACTTTTGGTTTTTAGAGGAGGATTTGTTGTTGCTTAGTAGTGATGTTTCATCTGGCTTGTTCCTGGAATGCTGGTGGCTTAAACCATTTCTTTGAAAAATGCAGCAAACAAACTCAGAGTTTATCTTCTTACTGGGAAAGATGCCCCTGTGGGGTGTTGGAAAATTTATCTGTATAAGATAATCAGTTAGGCATTGTAAATTTGGTTGATGATTATGGCAGCTTCATCATAATATAATTATTTTTTTTTTTTTTAATCTGAGGGATTATGTGCTTGAGTAGCTGTCTGAAATACCTGTCACACAGAGCAGCCACTGCACCTGTGACAGTTTGCTGTTCAGAGCCTTTGAGGAATATCAGCATGGATTTTTAGAAGCCAATTGAATAGCTAACCCCCAGAGTCCAGTAAAATAACTTTATTAGGCAGTCTAAGTAGTGCCATGGAGTTTGTTTTGTGTCTCTTATTAAATCAGCTCAGTTAGCTGTTTCTTTTGAATCCCTGTAGCTATTAAGTTCTTCTAGAGCAGAACCAGTCTTGGATTAGCAAGAGTGCACAAATGAAGTGTCAGAGGTCAGCTGGCTGAACCAAGGGATGATGAGGCTCCTTTGGGTGAGGGCTGGTTTGCTGTCCTGGAGGGATGCAGGGAGTGAATTCCTGTTCCAGGAGTTGGAACTGTTGGTCCCTTACACAGTGACCATCGACTGCTGCCTGCACGAGTTGGTGTGAGCTGAGGGGGCAAGCCAGAGATCTCTGAAATTATCCAGGCAATCACCACCAGGAGTCTCCAGAAGAGGGGTATGCCCTTTGGAGCTCCAAAGACTCAATTTCCATCATGTAACAGTGTCCTGGTTTGGAGGACAGGTGTCTGCTAAGAAAGAAAGAAGCTTCTCTTTGAAATGGAGAATGTAAACCCCCTTCCTCCAAATTATTATTATAATTTTGAAATTAAGGGGCTCTCAGGCAAAGATGTGGGAATTAGGAATAACAGTTCTTTACTGGGAAAATTAAAATAGCAATGCAGTATTACACAGAACAATCCCAGCCCTGCCAGAGTCAGAATCCAAGCTGACACCCGTCAGTCAGTCAGGGTGTTGGCACAGTCCCATTCAATGGTGGCTGCATCCTCCTGCAGGGGCAGATGTGGTTCAGCTGGAGCAGTGCTCCTGGAGAAGGTGCAGTTTCCTCTGAAGGTGCAGGGATGATGTGCAAAGGTCTGGTTTTCCTCTGGGATCCAGTGGAAAGAAGGTTCCTTGGTGTCCAAAGTCTCAGTTTTTATCTGGGTAGGAAAGGCTTGGCTGCTCCCCTGGCTGGAGCATCTCCCATGGGATGATGGAATTTTATCAGTCATGCCCTGGGACTCACTGGCCATGAACAGGAGATATCTCCTGGAGGGAGGATGGGCTGTGGGAAGATAAAGATGATTGCCCAGCTGGTTTAAAGATGGCCCATGAGCAGATAATGTGTGCCAGGAGATCAGGGGCACTGCCCAGCTGGGTTAACAGCTGGGACAGAATTCACATTTCTGTCACATCCTGTATTGAACCCAAGACAAGCAGCCTGGGTTTCACTGGTGGGCACCTCCTGAGGACACCTGGAATGACTTGTAACCCAAATTTTTGACACCACAACAGCCTGCCTGTGCTTGGTTTGAGGTCAGTGATGAGAAATGAGGGAAGGGAGCAGCTGGAGGATCAGGGTCCAGCTCCCTGCAGCCCCTCTCCTGCAGTGCAGGTGGTTTCACCTGCATGGGGGGATGCTGAAGGGCTGTTTTGAATATTCAGAACGTCCCTTTAATGAGGCAGTAACGTTGTGAAGCTTGGGCTAGTTATTTCTTCCATTTTTTAGAGTAACTTTAAAATCCGTGATTTTTTGGAAAGTATTACAGAGCGAATTGAATTTCCTTTATTGAATGAAATAATTTTTTCCCTTGAAAACTAAATGTAACAAGAATTTAATAATTCATGAATTGAGCTTCAACATCTTTTAAATAATAGATGGACTGTCATGCCAAGTTCAGCTGAAAACTTACAGAGCATACGTTTTTATGTTTTTATTTGACATTTCGAGGAATTACAGAACTGCAAACATTTATTTTGTATTTTTGCTCATTGCAATATTTTATTCCTTTCAGGTTGATTTAAGGAATGAAAACAACACTTTAAAAAAAAAGTAACTAGCTTCAGGTTCTGATGGGAAAAGAGACTAGAAGGGAAAGAAGCTCTAGGTACACATTCATAAATGATTCACTGGACTTTTGGCTGACAGATAGAGAGCTTTCATAATAACTTTGTTTATTATTTTTCTTATCAGTGGAATCAAATGTTAAATAGCTCTACTGGAAAGTGCTGTAAGGTTGACTAACTATTACACCTCTGTCACCTCTGCTGTCTTTGTCCTTTTCAAAATAATCAGACTGGATTTATTTCATTGGTTATTTCTCCCCCCTCCATGAAACAGAAATGATTTTCAGATGTGGTGAGCTGCAGGAGCAGTCTGTCTTTTTGTGGTTTTTTGGAGATGAGGAGGATGGGGGAGCCTTTTGCTTAAAGCAGTAGGACCCCCAAAGCTGCCCTTGCTGCTGGCTTTGTGATTTCAGCTCTGCTGTGTCCCACCCCTGGGTGTGAGGTGGCCCAGGAGGGTGGAGGTGGCCCTGTCCCTCTGCCCTGTGTCCCAGCCCTGTGCTGTCCCTGTCCTCAGGCTCTCAGGCAGGGCAGGCAGCCCAGGTTAGGTTTTTGGGGTGTTTCCTCAGGACATGGACAGTGTGACCAGGCTGGGTGGGGTGGGGTGGGATGCTCTGCTCCTGACCAGCTCTGAGTCCATGGAGGACTTGGAGCTCTCAGACAACACAAATTCCTTCAGCTTTTCAACAATTAGCATTTTAAATTGTTCTTCCCCATCCCAATCAGGCAGAACCCGACTCTCCTATTAACCAGCATTAAATCTACACCTGAGGGTGCTGCTGGAAATCTAGAGCTGCAATCCAAAAGACAAACCCAGCCCAGATCACAGCACTTGTTAGTCCTGGGAGCACCCAGCAGCACGTCCCAAACCCTCTGCTGCTTCTGGGATTCACATCCCTGCTTGGTCATGGCAATTCCAGAGAGCAGCAACTGGCTCTGAGGTGATGGATTGCCTCATCTGTCTTGGCAAGACCTTTCTGAAATCCATGGAAAACTCCTGCAGATTTCATGAATAGGTAGCCTGGTCTCTGTTGGCTTGGAAAGTTCTTCAAATGCCAGAAGCAAAAAGAATGTTTTCTTCTTGTATTCCCATCTTTCTTTCTGACTCCTCCTCATTCTGGGCAATGGAACTTGAGGCTGGAGTTGGTGAAAATGAAAAGATGTTATTTTTAAAGGTATTTTTCAGTGTGTCCTTTTGTGAGCAGGGCCCAGTTAGAGGCTTGAAGATTTTGAGATGAATGGTGCTCATCATGGTGAGGAAATCAGGCAATGGGAGTTTGAACAGATGCAGTTGCCCTTCTGTAGAGTTGTTTGTAAGAGACTTTGGATATCTCCAGTAACAATTTGGGTTGATTATTTCAGCATTGCTGTTTTAATTGTACTCCTCTGTGTGCAGAACTGAAGAAGCAGAGGGGGGAGAAGTATTTAAGAGCCTGGTGCAGATGATTTAAGTGGTAGCACTGAGCCTCTGCCTTTGTCTCATACTATTTACAAACTACAAACTTCTCTTATTAGTCAAAGGGGAACAATCAATTTCACAGGAATCATTATCTTTCCACCAGATATTGCAAGTGTTGAAAGAGAACATTGGCACTTACAGGGTATTAACAGGCAAAAATAATTCACAACTTCGCTGTGATAAATGTTCCCACTTGTGAAATTACAGGGAATCTGCATTCAGTTCCAGCTTGTTCCACCCCAAGGAAATGCTTTGGTAATTTGGGTGGTTACTTACAATAACTCATCAAGCTGATAATAGTGTTTATTGCACCATATGTTATCACTTAAGAGTTGAACTGTAACTTTTACAATTCCATTGAAGGGGAGCTAGGTGAATATGAAAATCAGAAGAGCTCGGGGTTCCTTTCTTTTCTTTTAGAATCCTGAGCCTATTGCTTGGAGTCTCCAAAAAGGATTAGGAGAAATCCTATTAGCTGCTTTTTGCACCAAGCTGGGCTGATCTCACATGGCTCTTTTTGTAGAGAAAGAACAGAAAAAAGTGGGTTTTAATTTTTTTTTATTTGGAGCTAATAAATAAGGCTTTTCTCCCCATTGCTCCTAGGCTGAGTTTAATTTCCAGCTCCATCCCAGGCTGGGCTGTTATTCCCTGGGAAACCTCATAGCTAGAGGGAAGAAGGCACAGTTTGCCCTGGCTGGGTGTTTTTAGAACAGATTCACCCAAATATTCAGGGTTTTATTGATAGGTTTGTAGCATGATTATGCCCAGGAGTATAATTTCCAGCAAAGATTCCTTGAACAAAAAGCTATAAAAGTGCCTTATTAAAAGGTGGTCTCTGTCCCAAAACACTTCTAGCATGTGTAGTTTGAGATGCAAATTGTGTTATCTGGCATGAAACCATTTCATTCTCCTCTCTAATATAATTTAAAGCTGTGCCTCTGTGCTCACTTCTGATCAGGGTTTTTTTTTTGGTGAAAAAATCTGTTGGAATTAAAGTTTCTCCTCACTCAATCTTTTACCAAGCACCTTTTCACCCAGGATGTTTCCTTTTCTCTTTGGGAACATTGCAAGCCACTCAATCGCAAGGGGAAGGAAGTGCTAATATTCAGTGGGGGAAGAAAATAATTTGAGTGTGGCAGTTCAATGGCAGGAACATTTTGATTAAAAATGCAAGAATATTCAATCATTCTATCTCACAGACCATATGTACATGAAAAGCCTGTCTTCATTCTGATCATTTGGGTGCTCCTTCTCCACAGGATGATTGATTGGCAAGATTCCTATTTCTACACCTTTCATCTATCTTCAGTACTTTCATAAATGTTGAATTAAGCAGTTTTTATGAAACTTATCATAAAATGGAGTGTTCATTGAAAGTGACTGTGACAAAGTGGGTTCCCTCACTCTTGAACTTCAACAGCAGTATTGCATAATACATTTATTTCTGGCTGCTTAAAAGCACTGGGTGTTTTTTTTTTTTTCCTTATGCATCTTTCACCCTGAGGAAATTCTAGAGAGAGGAAGACTGAAGGGCTTTTGAGAAGAGCAATAGTGTCTTGGAATGAAAATTTTGGTCTTTCTGCAGGCACTTGGAAAGCGAGGCTGTTGACATTGTGGAGTTGACTTCTTTCTTTTGTTCTTAAAAATGTTTTGTTTTGGCCTGTGATTGCCTTTTTGTGGAGGTAATACCTCGAAGCTTTTGTCTGTCTTGGGTTATTTCATATCCTTGGAACTGCTACAACCTTCTGATTCATGCAGGTTTTCTCTGATTAAAAGTAAATCATGTTATATTAACTCTTGCCTTGCAGGTATCCCGTATCAACACTAAACAATTGTTGAATAAAGTTAATTTTTTTTGTTACTGGCATCAGACTTTGGGCTTTAGGAAGGGAAGGTACTCTCTGAGGAGATTTGTAGCTGAACAGATCTGCTGACAGCTTATTGCAGCTGACAAATTTCCTCTTGGGTGACCCTCACCCGTCTTCCCAAGTTAGAACTGGATAGGGATAAATTTCCCATTTCCCCTACAATGATGCAAATCCAGTCATGTGCAGATGCTCTGTGGTTTTGGGCATTTTTTTTCTTCCTCTGGAGGTGTTGGAGCCACATCACATCTGCTGGTGCTTCTGGTACTGTGATGTTCCATTAAGTATCTTCCAAATTGGGTTTATGGTTTTCCCAGAGTTAAAAAAAAAATTAAAAAAAAAAAAAAAAATAAATGCTTGATTAATGGGAACACATGGCATTTGCAGATGTGTCAGTGTCACTGTTTCCCCCAGTAACTGAATTAAATGGCTGGGAAAGGACAACCAAGGTGGCTGTCACATGCCAGTGCATGGAAGTTAGCACAGCATCTGCTTTGCCTGCTGTTTCAGGAATCACTGGTGCATGGCAGAGTCAGGAGCAGCATCTCCATCACTTTTTTCTTGTTGGTGCAGACCATGCATGGGAAATGTGTGTGAGTTCTGCTGAGAGGAGCCTTCTGTAAGCTTATGGCAGCAGGTTGGTATTTTTACCCAGTTCAGCACTAAAGTTGGAAGAAGCTCAGAAAAAGGGCTTTTCTCTCTGTGCTCTCTGTTTTCTCTTTCCATCACCTTCCTGATGCTCCTCCCATCTTGCCCCTGGGAGTGCCCCCCTTCATGGCCCGATGAGGATTTCTATCCATACAGCAAATTAATTGCAGCTCTGATCACTGGCAGCCGCTGCTGTTTTGCTGCTGCAATTTGGTATTTTCCCCCAGAAGCATTAGAGGAGGGTGTGATAGGAGCTGCTGGTTAAAAGCTCTGTGATTCATGGCCTTCCTGGGGGCAGGAGGGAAAACGAGCTGTTGGTAGCAGAACCTCCAGTTAGAAACATTTATGGGGCTTCCCTTGGGGACTATGATGGGAGAGTAAAACTTTTACACTCTCAGATGCTTGTAAGCAATTCTCCATCTGGGACTTTGGATTGGAATAGCTCCATTATTCATTTGTACCCCACAACTCCTTGGGTAATAATCTGCATCATCCTCTGGCTGTGAGTGGCCACAGTCACACATGTGCTGCTGGGGAAGCACAAATGAAATGCTGCTTGCTGGCCTTGGAAACCACAAACTGTATTTCTTGCACTGGCAGATGCTTCCTGCATCATCTTGGGCAGTCTCTTGCTGATAAAATCATTTTAGATGCAATTAACTCCCTGCACACATCAAAAGTGTTTAAGTGACTTGTTGTGGAGATGATTTCTGTACCTGACTCTGCACCTGTGGTTTGGGATGTGACTCCAGGAACGTGACTGAGGTGCAGGGAAGGTTCAAACCTCATTGCCCCTGCCCTGGAAGCGCAGGTCTGAAATTAAATGATGGTGTGGAAGCAGGGGCACAATTCCCACCTCCTTTTTCCATGGTTGTGCATGAACTGGATTGTGAAGGCACCTGGTGTGTGCATTTCCCAGCCTGCCCTGCCTTCAGGTGGGGTGTAGCACCAGGACAGGAGGCTCAGGAAGAGTTTTGGGGCTAGAGGGATAAACTCCCCTTCAATATGTTTTTATCATGCTGTGTTCCATGGTTTGGACAGCAGTGCAGTGAAGGAACCAGTGCTGAGCATTTTTGGCTGCAGGAGCACCAGAAACCCTCCTGTCAGTGCCTGTATCTATTTAGCAGCACAGCTGGCATGGGGATGAGGTGTCACCGACTGCTTAGTGCTGCCTTTGACCTTTGCAGGCTGTTTGCTCATTACCCCAAACTGATTAATAGATCAGTGAGCAGAGACTGGAGATAGCAGCAGAACTCGGTGTGCCTTGGGTTTGGCAGCTCTGATTGCCCTGAGGCTGCAGCCCCGGGGCAGAGAGCTGGGTGTGGCCACAAGGTCCCAAAAAATTGCCAGCCAAGGTCCCCAGATTGTCAGTCAGGGTCCCCAAATTGCCAGTCAAGGTCCCCAAATTGTCAGTCAGGATCCCCAAATTGTCAGCCAGGGTCCCCAAATTGCCAGTCAGAATCCCCAGATTGTCAGTCAAGGTCCTCAAATTGTCAGCCAGAGTCCCCAGATTGTCAGTCAGGGTCCCCAAATTGTCAGTCAGGGTCCCCAAATTGTCAGTCAGGATCCCCAAATTGTCAGTCAGGGTCCCCAAACTGCCAGCCAGGGTCCCCAAATTGCCAGCCAGGGTCCCCAAATTGCCAGCCAGGGTCCCCAAATTGCCAGTCAGGATCCCCAAATTGTCAGCCAAGATCCCCAGATTGTCAGCCAGGGTCCCCAAATTGTCAGTCAGGGTCCCTAAATTGTCAGCCAGGGTCCCCAAATTGTCAGTCAGGGTCCCTAAATTGTCAGCCAGGGTCCCCAAATTGCCAGTCAGGGTCCCCAAATTGCCAGTCAGGGCAGCTCAAAGAGCCACATCCATTCTTGGGGAAGAGCTGGTGGCTCCAACAAACCTGGCTGAGGACCCCAGGGGTCTGGGCAGAAGGAGTTTTAGCAGAATTAAGCTGGGCTCAGCTTCTCAGTGCCACAATTCCTCCTTTTCTCAGGGCACTGCCAGTGACTGCACACAATGTCTGTCACAGCAAACGTCTCTGAATTATTCAGAAGTGACTGGATTTTGCAATCCCAGGATAGGAGTGTTTTCCCACGCAAATCCAGGCTGTTGTGTTTCTCATGGAGCCTTTTTTTGGGTTATTAGAAGTTGTTGCTGATCACCAGTCCCAGAGTATAACCCAGGGGCTGCTGCAGCTTCCCCAAATCCCCAAACATGGCACATCTTGCTGCAGGTTCCCAAATTCTGTCCAATTTGGAATGAGATGATCTTTAAGGTCCCTTCCAACCCAAACCATTCTGGGATTCTCTTTTCTGCTCTGTTGGATTGCACTGGGCTGCAGAGGGTCCTTGACTGCACCCAAAAAAAGAAAAAAATTAAGAAATTTTGGGTGTTGAATGGTTGCTTTACTCCACAAATACTGATTTAATTGAAATTTTTACTTACCTCGTGGATGAGGAGGCATCTCTGAACCTGTTAGCACAGGAACTGAAATTAATTTCTGAGTTTATCTTTTAATGAGTTTAGTGCAGCAACATCAAATAATTTTTCTCACAATTTAGCTCAACATTGATTCCTCATTTAGTTAAAAATTCAAAATCTTACAGGCTACACAAGAAATTAGGTTCTTAATGACTGTTTTATTCAATTATTACAGAGATACTCGTCCTATCACAGTTAATGTTCCATTGTGAAATTGGTTTGAGAGGGACTGTAAAATGTCACTTTTCTCCCCAATATCCTCATGAGTAATATCCTCACGTGACAATTTAATGAAGTTTTCAACCATAGTGAATCTCTTTTGTGTGATTGTTTCAGAATTTTAACCAAGCTATTATTAAAATTCAGTTTAAATTGCATTTTAAAAGCATATTTTTTCTCAAAAAAGATTTGTTTCTTACCAAGTTTTTAGCACTTTTTCCAAAAATTCATTAAAAAAACCCAAAAACAACAGTTCTGCTTATCTTAGGATAAAAGTCTCCAAATTCTTTATTTCTCAAGTAGCACTAACAGAAACTTAATGGTTCTTGTCATCTTTTTTGTTGATAGATAAAATTCTCTAACAGCAATTGATTTATAGAAAACTTCTAGGTAAATCTGACAGGAGATACAATGCAGGAAAAAATTTTCCAAGGTGTGGGGGCTTTTTAGGATAATTTTTAGGCATTGTTCTTCATGACTAAAGGCTGGTGGTCAGTAGTTAAAGAGAGAACATCCCTGGACTTTTTCATTTTCTGTATTTAATATAGAAAATCCAGGTAGCACTTGAAATATGGCAAATTTTGGGCAAAATAAGCAAGGATGGGGTGTAAAAATGGAGCCTGGGAAGGAGATCAGAGGTGGGCAGGGGGAAAAGTTCTTGCATCTCCATTCTTCTGTCCTTGCTCAGCCAGGACTAACCAATCCTGACTGTCCAGGTCAAACTCTCTGCTGTGGTTGTCTGATATGAATCAGGATTATCCATTCTGGAACTTCACAGGAAATCTTTAAATATTTAACATTTTATCACTTGGCTGTGGGGCCATTTGGCTTTTGTTTTAAAGGGAAGAAATGGTGGCGTTTCTCTTTGGTTTTTGGGTTTTTTTTTTTCTGTTATATTTTTGTTTTGCCTTTTTGGTTGTTTCTTGCCCCTGCTGTTGAACATCCTGTGCAATCCACTGCACTCTGGAGCATCCTCTGTTTCCATTCTGTGTGTAGGAAACCTCCTGGACACCTGGAGGTCTGTCCTGTGGGTTTGTCACCCATCTGGCAGCTTTAGCACAGCCAGCCTGCAATTAAAACCCACAGGGCAGCTGATGGCAAATGAGGGTCAGATGGATGAGAGCATCTTCCCACCTGAGCAAGGCACTGCAGCAACCAGGGGTTTGTTGGGTGCAATTGCAGCATCAGAGCAGGGATGGGGCAGGGCAGGAGGGGAGCAAAGCCCTGGAGCTGGAGCCAGGTCCTGGAAGTGCAGGAATGCCCTGCCAAGTGACCACTGAGAGACAGGAGATATTTCAGAGGTGTTGGTTCCTCTCAGTTCTCCTCTCTAAATTTTCTCCTGGGTCCCCTTCACCTCTTGTCTCCAGTGCTGTTTCTGCAGCTCCCACCTTCGGGCTCAGTTCTGAATCTCTGGTGAGTAAAACATCTTTGCACTGGTTTTGTCCAGTGTCTGTTGCTAAAGAGGATGTTCCATTTAATTAGGGTGACAGAAAAACCTTTTCTACTCCTCTGCTGTGCTCTGCAGGTTGTCCCTTCCATCCACAGGATTCTGGCTCCAGTTCCAGCTGTGCCATCCATGAAATGCTTTGGGGAGACAGAATTGCCCAGATAATGTGGTAGTTAGCACCAATTAAGATTAAAAAAAGACAAAGTATAAATACATGTCCTGTTTCCTTCAAAGTAAAATTCTAAGAACTATTTTATGTTCTAGACTGGTCAAATATCATATGGAATGTAATATTTTGATATCTGTGCCATAAACTGCCCAAATCTGTTGTTTCAGAAGAATTGTTTCTGAGTTCTTATTGGTTATAAAATGGAACTTGAAAATTGGTTGGGTTTTGATTATTCTCTAGCACATTTTTCTGTCTTCTGAAATTTAGGAAGAATTATCCAGATGAGGTTGCTAAAGAAACTCAAGTGGCTGATGCATTGACTTGAGTGCTCTCCCAGGGTTTTTAACAGCTCCCACAATTGCAGGTAGCAGAGTTAGCTCATTGTGCTCTGCCCCCATGCAATGAGCCAGGCTTTTAAAATACAGAGCACATGGATTTATTGCATTTTTACTGGGAAGTGTTCTCTTGGCCACCAACGTGGCTTTGACTAGTCCTACCTGTGTGGGAGTGGAGATAACAAACCTTTTTAGAGCAGCTTACATGGCAATTAATATTAAAGACTGCATGCAATTATCCCATCCTTATTTCAGAAAAAATTAATATTCATTGTTGGAAAGCTTTTAGGAATAGAAAGATAAAAAATGTTTTTTTTTTTTTTTTTTTTTTTTTTTTTTTTTTTTTTTTTTTTTTTTTTTGTTTTTTGTTGTTGTTGTTGTTGTTTTTTTTTTGTTTGTTTGTTTTTTTCAGAATCTGGTTCATGGACAGCTTTCTTTCTCTCCTACCTGGTTTTTTTTGTTTTTTTTTTTTTTTGGTAGAAGTTGACTGATTCTGTCCATCTCTTCCTCTGTTATTTCTTTGCTATGCATCATGTGTATCCCTTTGAAGGGAAAGATAATGCAGGAGTTGGCTGCTGCCTGGAAATACCCAGCAGAAATGCACATACATATTTGATTATGTATTCCTTCCCATCTCTACAGGGCAAAATAAAGGTAATAAATGTCAGGTCTGCAAGGAAGCAGTGCTCTGTTTTAAGAAGTTGCATTGCTCCTCTGGATGAGATGTGGCACAGGGAAAAGGTGGAAAGTGGTGGGAATGGAAGTGAAAAACATCTCCAGAGTAAACAATGAACATCTGACAGATGTGATCTGTGAAAGTCGTGGTTCTTTTAGTGACAGTGATCCTTGGTGGGTTGTGCTGATTTCCCAAATGTTAACACAGAAACAGCACCTGCATTCCATGAATTCTGGGCTCGGTCCATGGGCTCCTTGCAGTTTGCTGTGAGTGACCTGGCAGAGCTCTGGTGAAGTCTTTGTTTAGATTCGTGTGGTTTCTCTGCTGCTCTGAGTAAATCAGCTTAGTGGGAGTTTATTCTTTTCTACCCAGAGCTCTCAGGCTGGCAGAAGAGTTTAAATATGAGGCCTGAAATTAATCTGAGTGCTCTGCTCTGTATCCTGTGAAGAGTAATAAGATGCTTATAGATTTGCCAGCACAAAACATGGTACACAAGAACACAATAATCAATATGTGCTGTAGGAATACCAACTCTTTAATTTACTGCTTATTACATTGAATTGGATTACAGTCTGCTTTGTCTTTTCCTTTGCTTTAGTGCAATAACCTTTAAACCCTGGTTTATTTGTTCAAAATAAACCCAGATCTCCCTTTTTTCTATTTTTTTTCCCTCAGTAACCTGCTTTATTTAACAGACACTTCCCATTTCTAGTCTCTTTGCTGGCATTTATCTGCTTGCAAATGGATTTATCATGGAGTAATCCCAGTTTTGAACAAAATGTGTTTTGCTATCTCAAAACCCCAGGCTCTGCTCTGTTTGCTGTGCTCCCAATTAAGTTGAGTGAGTCAATGAAAGCCTTTTTCAGAGCATCATCCAAGGAGGTTGTGGAGAAGAAAATCCTCAGGCTGCTCCGGAGCTGAAGCAGGTGCTGCACTTGGGAGAAGCAGGAGGATGGATATTTCTGGCAGTGGATTCCTTTATTCTTCCTGCCTCTTTTCCAGGGAGCCATTCCTGTCTGGAATGCTGCAGTGAAAGATTTCTGAAAATAAGGGGGAAATTTACTAGTCAGCTGAAGCAGACCCAGGATCACCATGGTGCCATCACCACTGTGATTTCCACCAAAATTGGTGTTTACTTTCTGTGTTCCCATCCAGAAAGGGGAATGTGTTACTCAGCTCTGCTGCCTGGCTTTTGATCTAGCATTCAGAGAGCATTTAAGACTTTGAAAAGAGAAATTGCTTGGGCTCCATTTTTTGCACTGCTGTGGCTGGGATGGTGCCCAGAGCACTGATGGCCCCAGTGCTGTGCACACCTGCAGGGAGCCCCCAGTGCCACCTCCCTCCTGCTGCTCCTGCCCAGGCTGGGCTGTGCACCTGCACTGCCTGAGAGCTCCCCAGGCTTTCCAAAAGCCTCAGTCCAAAACCCTGAACAAGCCCAGCCCGACAGGATCACACAGTGAGCTGTAGGATGTGATGGCTTGGATGGCATTGTGCTCCTAAAGGCAGAGGAGGGATGGGAAGGAGAGGATGGTTCTGGCATCTCCTCACTGCAGCCACCCCTGCAGCCCACCAGATCCAATCCAGCAGCACTGAAATGGGTCTGAAAAATCTCCCTGCTCTGCAGTGCAGGAGGAGAAGTCAGAGGAGAGGATGGCAGGCTGGAAGGAATAAAGTGGCAGGTGGAGCAATAAAGAAGAGGGGGTGAGGTCAGGGTCTGGAGAATTAGCTGATGAGGAGAGAAATGAGTATTTTAGCACCATTCATCACCATTATGGCAGCATGAAAAGGCAAAGAAAGAAGTGGGGAGCAGCAGGGTGGGACACCAAACGTTGCTTTAGTGGTGCAGTGGGTTTGCTGTGCTGAATGTGCCTCACCCAGAGAGGAGGAGCTGGCTCAGGATGTGCTCTGCAGATGGCTCCGTGCTGGCACTCAACCCTCCCACAGCCCGTGCACAGGTGCTGGATTTTGTTTTTGTTACTGAGCCAGTGGCAGGCAGACTCAGGGAAAATGGAGCCCAGGCACTGTGCAGAGACTGAGCTGCTCTGGCTGCCTGGAATCCAAGGCCACCATATGGTCAGTGTGAGCCCAAGCCTCACTGCACCAGGCACCAGCCCCACGCCTGCTGAGGGGAGGGATGGAGCTGCCCTGCCCCTGTTCCCTGCATCCCTTCACGGTCCTGCCTGGCTTGGCTGAGCTCTGACAAGTCTCCCTGATTGTTTGCCTTGTCACACTCCTGTGGCTCCTGTTGTGGCTTGTATCCCTTCCAGAAAACACTCTTCACAGCAGATGTTGGCTAGTGCAGGAAGTGTTGGAGAAATACTTGTGAAAAGTAAATTTCAGTGGGATTTTTTATATATATATATGTGTACACCAGGTGCAGTTATTCAATGTGAGGATTAAGTAAAGAAGTCACTAGAATTGGGAAAGTCTTCAAGTCTATTTAAAATTAACTGTGAATTTTCTCTAGGAACAGGAAGGAATTGACACAGTCTGCCCACAAACCTAACACAGGAAATGCAAGGTCCTGATGGACCATTAAGGAAGCATATAGGTGCTCCACTGGATTAAGAGTACATAAACTCAGAAATCTTTGCTGAAACTATTCACGACACTTTAGGGGGAGTATTGATAAAAACTCTTGTGCCTTTTGAGGTCAGTTTGTGAAGAGAATGGGAAAGCAAGTGAAAAATGTAATATGAAATGCGTAGTAGTAAAATCTCCTCTCCCATACCTATGGATGCTTGCAGGGTAGACTTGGTTAAAATAATTGTAGGTAATACAGTGACACTGAAATTTTCCAAACAGAATCCAGATCATTCTGAGCTGCATGTTCTCTTCACAGGGGATTTTTTTTTTATCACAGCATCTTATTTACTGCTGGAGAGGAGACAGGAAGTTGTCCTTGTTACTCACCCTGCTCTTCTCAGGTTCTCTTTTATTTTTTTTTATTTTTTTAACCCTCCCCCCTTTTTTCTCTTTAATTTTAGTTCTTTGCCCTTTAGAAGGAAAGGCTCTTTCTTGGTCAGTTTGTCACAAGTGGAAATGAAACCATGGCAATACCCTTTATCTGCAGTGTTACAGAGGCTGGTTCAGAGCTGATGGGAGTCACTCCTTGCTTTGCTTGTTATCTTCCATCCCTGACTGATTTAGAATGCAGCTAATGCCTCTCCCCAGGCTGCTGACTCACTATTAAAGTACATGCTAAACCCCACACATGCAGTTGGAGTCACAAGGGAATATATTGTCAGAAAATAGTGCTTTGATTCTTTCCTTTGCTGGTGTAAACAGGGTGAACAAATAAATCTGGGTACTTTGAAGTCACCCAGTGCTCCAGGGAGAAAGGAGAGGGAATGCAGTAACAAGTCTGGGCAAACTCTTTTAAGAATGACCAAAATAACATGCTCTAAGAAATTCAGAATGCAACAATTCCTCAACTCAGATTTTTAACTCACAACAGTCATTTTTATCTTGGATCATCAGAGTTTATTGTGAATATACTGTAGTGTGGCAGTCAAGGGATGTGTGGTCTGTATTAATCATATTTATGATCATGTAGTGAACTAATACCTTAAATTTTTATGGCACAAAGTGGCATTTATGAATAATTCATTGATGATATGGTAAACTGAGCTGTAGCAATTCCTTCACAAGGGTTGTTTGGAAGAACCATTGACAGTAAGGAAAGCAGGCACTTGAAATCCTTCTGGAATCTCTCTGGAAGTGTTGGAGTGGGATGTGCAGGCTGTGCCTGGGCTCACCTGGACCTGGGAGAGCTGCCTGTGGCTCCAGCCAGCAACAGCAGGAATAGGGAAAGGGCTTTCCCAGACCCTGGTGCCATTCAGGATTGGGGGAAAAATTAGTCTATTTTCTCTATAAACAAAAATTCACATTATTTTCAGAAATCCTGCTGCAGGAGCTGGCTTTGCCTTCTCTCTGCACTGTCTGGGGACAAATCTGCTGCAAACCAGCCATGGGGCAGGACAAGGTGCCAGGGGCAGGAGGCACTGCTGGAAACCCCTGTGTGGCAGCAGAGCCAGGCTCCTGGCAGCCAGGAAAATAAACCCTGGGAGGCAGAGGAGGGGCTGTGCCCCTGCATGTCCCTGTGCCCCAGCATGTCCCTGTCCCCTGCTTTGTCCCTGTCCCTCCTGCATGTCCCTGTGCCCCAGCATGTCCCTGTCCCCCCTGCTTTGTCCCTGTCCCCTGCTTTGTCCCTGTCCCTCCTGCATGTCCCTGTGCCCCAGCATGTCCCTGTCCCCTGCTTTGTCCCTGTCCCCTTCATTTCCCTGTCCCCTGCATTTCCCTGTGCCCCTGCATGTCCCTGTGCCCCAGCATGTCCCTGTCCCCTGCATGTCCCTGTGCCCCAGCATGTCCCTGTCCCCCCTGCTTTGTCCCTGTGCCCCAGCATGTCCCTGTCCCCCTGCATGTCCCTGTCCCCAGCATGTCCCTGTCCCCTGCATGTCCCTGTCCCCCCTACATGTCCCTGTCCCCTGCTTTGTCCCTGTCCCCTGCATGTCCCTGTGCCCCTGCATGTCCCTGTCCCCCTGCATGTCCCTGTCCCCTGCATGTCCCTGTGCCCCTGCATGTCCCTGTCCCCCCAGCATGTCCCTGTCCCCCCTGCTTTGTCCCTGTCCCCCGCATGTCCCTGTCCCCCTTCATGTCCCTGTCCCCCTACATGTCCCTGTGCCCCAGCATGTCCCTGTCCCCCCTGCTTTGTCCCTGTGCCCCAGCATGTCCCTGTCCCCTGCATGTCCCTGTCCCCTGCTTTGTCCCTGTGCCCCTGCATGTCCCTGTCCCCTGCATGTCCCTGTGCCCCCAGCATGTCCCTGTCCCCCCAGCATCTCCCTGTCCCCCAGCATGTCCCTGTCCCCTGCATGTCCCTGTCCCCCCTACATGTCCCTGTCCCCCCTGCTTTGTCCCTGTGCCCCAGCATGTCCCTGTCCCCTGCATGTCCCTGTCCCCTGCTTTGTCCCTGTGCCCCTGCATTTCCCTGTCCCCTGCATGTCCCTGTGCCCTGCATGTCCCTGTCCCCTGCATGTCCCTGTCCCCCCAGCATCTCCCTGTCCCCCAGCATGTCCCTGTCCCCTGCATGTCCCTGTCCCCCCTACATGTCCCTGTCCCCTGCATGTCCCTGTCCCCCAGCATGTCCCTGTCCCCTGCATGTCCCTGTGCCCCTGCATGTCCCTGTCCCTCCTGCATGTCCCTGTGCCCCTGCATGTCCCTGTCCCCAGCATGTCCTTGTCCCCAGCATGTCCCTGTGCCCCTGCATGTCCCTGTGCCCCAGCATGTCCCTGTCCCCCTACATGTCCCTGTCCCCCGCATGTCCCTGTCCCCCTTCATGTCCCTGTCCCCTTCATTTCCCTGTCCCCTGCATCTCCCTGTCCCCGCATTTCCCTGTCCCCGCTCCCAGCCTGTGTCTCAGCTCCCTCTCTCCCCGATGCTGAGCACGCTCCAAATCCTGCCCCAGTGTTTTCCTTCTGCCTGGCAGTTGTTTCCTTTATTGTGTGGCTGCTCAGGAGGGAGCTGTTTCACAGGGATTTCAAATGTCTTCCTTGTAAAAGCTCCAACTTCTCCTCGGTGTGTTTTATCCCTCTCGCCCCGGTTCATTTTTCCCAAACTAAGCACTTTGCTGCAGAAGGGTGTCCTTGTAAATCTTTGTCCTTTTAAATGCAAAGGTCAATGATACTTTCTATATGCAAATTCAGTTGTTAAACGTATTGCACATTACTACTCCTGGCAGATGGGGGAAAACTGCAAATTTATCATGGTGATGGCTTCAGGAGCAAAGTAAGTAATTATAGACACAGTATGACAACTAACAACAGTGTCTTTTATTCTCTAGTGTTCTCAGTAGCCTCTCAAATGAAAGAAGAGAATTGGAAAGTAACCTTAGCTGTGTGTTTGAATCTAGGACTGCATTACCAGAAACTGCAGTGTATTGCCTTTATTATTACCCATTAGAATGCAATTTAACTTCTGGCCCCTTAATAAAACCCTTCCCACAGATGCATTAATAAGCAGAAGCTTATTTGGTGCTAAACTTTGTTTCTTGTGCAGCAGAAGGAATTCTAGGCAGTTGGAAGGAAAATATTCTGCTGAGAGGTTTTTTCCTAGTTATATTTTATATTTGGATAATCCAGGCTAATAGTAAAAAAAGACAAGGTATTTTATAGAGTGGTTGTGATGGTTTTGGTGGCCATGAGTTCTGCGTGGTCTCAGCTTGGGTGTCACCAGCATCCAAAATCCAAATGTTTGCAGAGGAAGGGAGATGAGTGTGTGATCCTCGTGGCACAGGTGGGATTTTGGAGGAGCTGCTCCCTTTTCTGGGGGGACAGAGAGGGACAGCAGAACCAAACTGTCCCTTGGGACTGTGGTTGGGCTGGGTCCTCACCTCACCTCGAGCCAGCAGCAGATGCCTGGGGGCAGATCATGTTCCTGTGTCTCCCATCTGCACCCTCTCAGCTTAGATTTGGGTTTTGTCTATCATGATAAACTCAACCATATTTCCTTACCAGCTTGCTGTCAGTTGCTGTATATTGATCCTCAGTGAATGCAGTGATCTGCTCTCCAAATGACTAATTAAATATGCCATAAATCTGAAAGAGAATGAGTCTTCAAGAACCAGGACTCCTTTTTGTGCAATAAAAAAATCTTGTTAAAAAATCATGTTCTAACCACAAGTGATTAAAACCTAGTTTGAAGTTATTTTACCAGTGTCAGAGCTGTACAAACTGTTGCACAGTGATGTTTACAGAGCACAGAAATTCAGAGGTCAAAAGTCCAGTGGATGATATTCATAAACAGTAAAAAGGGAAAGATGTAATCAGGCTAACACCTTGTGTGCCTCAGATGTTTTGGGAAAACGAAATTAATTCTCTTGGCACTGATGCTTTTGGAGAAGACACTAGCTAGAGATTTCTTAGCTGTAGATGAACAACCCAATGCAAACAGGATTTTTTGGCCAAAAGCACCTGTGGGTGCTGTGTTACCTTGTGCTGACAAGTGCAGCACTCACAGGGAAATATCAGTGTGCTGAGATCAATGTTTGTCTTGGCTGAAACAAAATTCAATTCTTGTACTTAATCAGATGCTCTTACAGGGCTGAGTGACTCCCTGTCCCTTCCATTTGCATATCCATCTATAAAATGATCCTGATGATTCTAAAACTCTTTGAGCATTGCTGCAAATCAGCAGAAACATTTAGGTAAACAAAATGTGTGTTTATAAGTAATAATGCAATAACATTAATACCACTTTGTTGATAAGAAAAAGGTGGAAAATTGAAATTCACTGGTTTTATGACAGTGCAGGCCTGGAAGAAGTTGTATATAGAAAAAATTTATTTAAGTTTTGTTACAGCAATATAACAGTAACTGCAGCAGAATTTTAGTCAAAACCAGTTGGTTTCAGTTTTCAGTGGGTGTTGTGGGCTCTGCAGGCAGTCCTCAGCAAATACATCCAGAAATGCTTTTAAATAGTACAGGTAAATGAATTCTAACAAATCTAATGCATTTAGAGGAAATAATATAAATTATGCAAAACATGCATTTGTAGGTATGTGGCAAACACAGATTTATGAGATAAATAATTAAAGCAGTTATGAATACATATTTATCTTCTATTTTTTTATTAATATTCAAGAAAATCCCTGAAATTCTAACGAAGTTTTGGGTATTCCATTCCCTTCATTACACTGTGGTGATTTTATCCAGTTTAAAGGGGAGTAGAGTTGGGACCAAACTATTTCTGCTGTGATATCAGTTGTTGAGATCTGTGATCTTTTTGCCCTCCTCTTTTGGCTTGGGACATTTCTGTCATTTCAGTGACATTTCAGGGCCCATTTCAGTCGATGCAAAAACGTGGAATTCCCAGTGGTTGCCAGGATTTTGTTACAAATGCCACAGCTTCAGTGGGAGCTGGCTGGGTATCGAGCTCAGGATCAGCTTATCTGAAACCAAAGAGAATTCCCAGAAATATTTACTGCCCCTTGGAGACTCCTGGGGAGTGCCCCTTGCATCAACAAAAGTGTCATGTCATGGAAAATGCCCTTTAAGTACAGAATTATGGAACCAATAAACCACATCCTCGAGTGCCACATCCACGCTTTTTTGGACATTTTCAGGAATTGTTCCAAAGCTTGACCCCCCCTTCAGTGGAGGAATTTTCCCTGATATCCAACCTCAACCTCCCTGGCACAACCTGAGGCCACTTTCTCTCATCCTGCCAGTTTTTAGCTGGGAGAAAAGCCCAACCCCCAGGATTTTAAGTCTTTTTCTCTCAGGTCTCTTAAGGCTGTTTGGGGGTTTAGAAGGGGCAGAGCTGTGACCAGGCACTCCCTTCCCACTTGGAATTCCTCTGGCAAGTGAAATAATGGTGGAAGGAAGTGTCACAGTCTCAAAACTAAAAATTCAGATGCTGCACAGCTACAGTGGCTTTGATTTGAATCACAAAGATTCTCAATTGAAAGCAGAGCTTTGAAGTTTCAGGGAAATGTTAAAATTTGCTCTCCTGCTTCTCCACCTGCGTGACTTTGCCTGGATGTCCAGACTTAAAAGCTGTTATTGACACACACAAATCTCCTTTCAAGTGGGTGATCAGCACTGGGGCTGTGCTCTTCTGCTAAGATTGGAATACAGCTTTTAAAAAATGACCACACATGAAAAGCTGTTTCCCCTTCAAACCCATCCTGAACAAAGTGAATGCTGTTCCATCTCATAAAGACAGATGATTGACATTATATAGTGCATGAAATTTTCCCTTTCAGAATCATGACATTTTTTAATAAAAGTGGAGATAATGCTGGGAGCTAGTAATTACACTATATACACCCCCAACAAAAAAAAAAGATCCATTGGGGGAAGGAATGAAACAATATGTCTTTACAGAGAATGCAATTAAGTAAAGCCAGATTAGAGGAGGCACTGAGGGTAAGCGACATGCCTTATTATCTCCAATGTGTAAATTTAATTTTCTTTTTTCCTCATAATTCTTCTTTCCCCAGCACTTTTTCCTCACTCCATGGAGATCAACTTGCAACAGCTTCATTTTCCTATTGATCTATTTCATATTTTTCCATTGTGCATAATAAAGCACCAAACAGAATTTGCTATCAATGAGCGAGCAGCCTTTCTGTCTCGGAAAAGAAAGAGATAATATTGTTGCAAAAATGTTCTCCCTGGGGTAGATGATGACATTAACATTTTTGTTAGGGAAGGAGTGGCTCGAAATTAAATCTTGAAATTACCAGTATTTATCAGAGCCACTCACAGAAGTGGAGGGGAAAGGTGAAATGGCTGAGTAAATATCATCTTCTCTGCATCTCTAAAGGCCATGCTAAAAAGGCATTAAAATAAGGATAGAAAGATTCCCCTCAGGAATATTTATCAGAGGTGCTTCATCTTGATGACAAATCTAAGGCAAGACATGCATGGCAATATCTGTTGATGTGAAGAGTTTGTTAATAGCTGTTTTGGTTTTCTAAAATGTGAGATTTTGTCCCCAGGACAGAGAATAGCTGGTTCTGTAAAGGCAAGGATGTGTTGTAGATTAGTTCTGCACAACTGGACAAGGAAAGGAGTGGCACCAGCTGCTAAAGAAACCATCTGAGGTTGGAATTCTGTGAGTGCCTTTTCCTTGGTGAAAAGGGATTTGTGTCAAACAGGGTTTGTGTAAGGAATTATGGTCACACCTAAGGCAGGCTGCAGGGAGGTTGGAAGATTCATTGTATTCAAAGATCTGAATTTGTGTTATCATTTTTGAGCTCTTACAAACACAAATCAGACTTTGAGCATTCGTAATTTTAAGATTATCAGTGGATCCAAACTCACTGTTGCCGAAATAATGAAATATTTTGAATGATGAGTCCCAGTGAGACCGTGGCAACCTGAGCATGGGCAATTTGTGAAGAGGAAAGGGGAAATTGGTGCCTGTGAGTTCATCCCTATTGGTGTTTGATATTATTGTCCTTGAAGAAGGTCCTGCCCTGAAGAGGTAGAGATGGAAGGTGATGACTTCCTGCCATTAAAAATGTCTGAGTTTATTGCCATGGAGTCAATAATGCAGCAGAACAACCCCAGTTTCATTGCTGGTGTGTGCTCCAACTGCACAAGGTGCATTTCCTGCTGCTCAGCTGGTGCTGGGATGGTTCTGGCCAGGGAGTTGTGCTAATTATGGATGCTGCACACTGAGGCGTGCTGCTCATGAATCTTGGCTTGGAGAGGAGAAGACAAGACTTTATAAATGAGATTCGTTTAGGCAGCATGTCATCAAATGACCTGATAAGTGGGGCCTCATCTGGGTAATGATTAGGTTTTATGTACTATTACAAGGATTGATTTCCTAGAAAGGCAATGAGCAAAAAAAAAAAAAAAAAACAAAACCATATCTACAGCAGATTTTATCTGGCTGAGCAAATTACCTGACAGGATAGGCAGACCCAAACCAGACTTTTAATTTCTGAAAGGGCAAGATTTTGACTCCTTATCCAAAATGCTCTGTGTTCTATGTTGTGGATCACAACTTATTTTATTCAAAATAAGTTATTTCAAGAGGAAAATAATATCAGTTTCCACAGAAGTATCTGACTGCCTCCAGTGCCCAGCTGAAGGGGTTTGTCACACACTGGGACAGGCCCAGAAGTCACAAGTCTGGAAATTATCTTGGAGTGGCTTTATTGAATGTTTTTAAAATGTAATCTTGTTCTTGTGAAAATCAAAGGCAAAAATTTCATTGCTAGTAATTCTTTATGGTGTGGGCCTTCATTTACAGCCTCAGGAAGGTTTCCATGAAGGTAAAATTGAGTATTATCTTAATGCAGGTATTTTGGATGCAAAAATTTATTTTGGTGTAGGAGAGCCACAGAGCCATTGCCAATCAGCTTTCAGTTTCTTCACCTTCATAACAGAGTAATTATAAATTTCCCTGTTCTTTTTTTTTTAGTTGGTTTTAATTTTTGTTTTAAAGCCAGAGAAAAATAGGCACTGTTTCCTTTCAATTGACTTTGACAGAGTTTATCAACTTTTTTCTTTTATGTTGGCACTTTCATTACCCCAAAAAATACTAAAATATTAGTGTAAAAAAGAGCTGAGTGAGAATTAACTACTCTCTGGACTTGGGATTAAATAAAACACAATTTTTCATTCAACTCAAAGTAGAGCAAAATGGCACATCCTTCAAATCCCACTCTTTAATGGGTGCTAAGGCAAGTCTAGACCTTGGTTTTGTCTTCAGGATTCCTGAATAAAAATATTTCAGCTGGATATAAATGTGAATTCCATGCAAAAACCCCATATTACCCCCTAAAAATATCCTGCTGATTGCTGCAGGGCTGCTCTCTGATCCAAAAATAAGGAGTATTTTATTGAACCAGCTCCTAGAAATCCACAGTTTCTTTTCACATTGTTAAATTTTGGAAGATATTTTGGATACATGAGCTCTGGGGTTTGTGGATTTATGGCTGGGCTTGGCAGAATTACACAAGGAATTATTTCAGCAGTGGAGATGTTGTGAGGAATGATATTCCTGCAAACTTCTGGGCAGTCCTTGAAAAGAAAAACCAGGTCTGAGCTGGGGGAGTGTCTTTCAATGCATCCATGTTAAAAGGAGCTTCAGAAACTAAATCTTAATTCTGGGTTTTTCATGTAAGATAAGGGACTTTGATTTCCACTACTGCTGACCTCTCCACCTCGGTCTCCCTCTTTCATTTCCCTGCTTTTCTCCCCAGATCTCAGGACTGTTTGTGAGCAGGGTGATTTCCTCCCCATTTCCCACACCAGGTAATTGGAGTTGGGAGACACATTTTGTGGTGCTGAGCCCCAGCCTGGAGGCAGAGGGATTTCCCAGCACCTGGATGAGCTTTTCCTGCCTGCTGAGGCTGCAGAATGTGCTGGCACAGAGGGAAGCTCCCTGTGGTGAGTGCTTTCCCCTGCTAGGTGTTGCCTTCAATCCTCCCAGCAGGAAGGGATGAAAACAGGATTGTGCTCCCTGGGCTACAGAGGTTTACACTCAGTGGCTGGGGGATGGAGAAAAAGGAAGATAAAAGTTTTAGGCTTAAAAATCATTGTGGTTTGCAGTTTTTTAATTTTTTTTTTTTAATTTTTTATTATGATTATTATTTATTTTTATTCCAACCCATCATTTGATCCAAACTCTGTGGTAGTTCTGTTAAATTCAGTAACATTTTATTCATGTTAAAAGCCACGATTCAATAAATACAAATTGAAATCGTTGATAATGACGTTTTTCAAAAGCTCTAGAACAGGAGCTCAGTGCCTGAATTTCTCTTTCTGTTGGAATCAGTATTGATTTGCCATCTCATTTACCTCAGTTCAAGTTGAATTCTGGAAAGGCTGCCTTGTGTTATGATATCTTTCTTCTGGCTTTTTCTATTTTTTTTTTTTTTTCCTTGCAAAAAGCTGAAACAAGCATGATTAATTTGAAAGGATGAGATTTATTTCAACTTAGCAGATGTATTTGAGACCACTTGTAAAACAGCTTCGAGGCCTTGAACATAAATGGCTGTTACAAAGATTCTTTGTATTTAAAATAGAAGCCTAGCCAGATATTAATAATGAAAAAGGCCAATAAATGACCTTTTCTTCACTTTTATAGAGTAAATGCAGTATTGAATTTTTCATCTGTTGTTTTCTTTTGAAATGTGAAAGATCACTAGAATGAAAGCAGGTGAATTAGATTGTATTCTCCACAGGCACAACCTTGATGCTGTAGCAGTGTTTGGATACAAGAGAATTATTTTTTCATTTATTCTGTATATTTTCTTGATCTCCATGCAGGATTGCTTCTCCACATTTTCATGATCTAATTTTACTCATTTTTACAAATTTAATAACTTTTCTTTAGTTGTTTTCTCTGAGCTTTTTTGTGCTGTCATGCTTCAACTCTGAGGAAGTTCATTTCTCTGAAATAAATCAGGACAACTTGAGCAACCCTAGAAGAGAAATAAATTTATGGCTAACAAAGAATGGCTTCTATGATGCTATCACCTTATAATTAAAACTCATAAATCTGTGCATGAGGAGTGTTTGCCAGGTGAAGTGTCAGTGCTGGGGAGATGTGAGTGGGATCCTGAGCAGGATGAGTGAACAGGCAGAAGGGAAAAGGGTTTGGCTGGGGGGACACAATTGCTTGTTTTTTTTTAAAATTTAAAACCTGTGTCTTTAATGGTGTCTGGGCTGGGGAAGTGAAACAAGACAGAGAAATTTAACAAGGGAAATGTCAGCAGAGACTTCAGGTGTTGTGGCTGTCTCAGCAGCCTGCAGGGCTTGCTTGGCTCTCATGGGCGTGAGGGGTTCTGCACTCAGAGGAAAAACAGCCTCCAGTCATGGCTGAGAAAAGCTTTAGGAAGATATACAACCCAAATTACAGGATGCAAAGTACTTATTGCAGTTGAGTATGCATGTTCATGAATCCAAACCCAAACAAAGCCAAGGAAACTATTCCCTAAGCTTTTGGGTTTTAAATTTTTAGTTGGCTTTTTTGTTTTTTTTTGGTTTTTTTTCCCTTTTTCCTATACCTAACACTACATAGTAGCTTCCTGAACTTTAATGGATGAATTCCAGTATCTCTGTTTGCACCAGCTGATTACATTCCCTGCTGCAAGGGGATAAGTCTGCAGAGACCAGTATTTGCAAATTTATCACCTCTCTATTTATTTGTAGGAAAAATACTCTCCAGTGATTCATCTCATCACTGAAGAATGCTTTTCCAAACAAATTGCATTGCTTCCTAAAATTTAATTCCTATTTCATATTCCTATTGTTTGCTCAGTTTATATCCTTTTTCAAATGGCTTTGGGCAGGTTTCTTAGAGTTTCCTGGCTATTGTGGCTCTGATATCACTCATGCATTTCCAGCAGGGTGTGTTTTGCATTTCCTGTGCTTCTCTGTGGGTTGAAATCAAGAATGGGATTCCATGTGCTGTCACACACATTACATTTGTTGGAAGATGCTCTCAGAAAGCCAAGACTTGAGCATTGCAAGTGGAACTGAGATATCAGCAGAGTGGATATATCTGTTTTTGTGTTGAACTTGTTGAAATTCAGCTGATTCATCTCATTTACAGCATCTGGGAGATGCTGGAAGACAAGAGGTTTCCTTTTAAGAGTTGTGGTTTTATTTATATTTCTGTGGTGTTTGGAGTTCCAGTCACAGACCCTGCATTCTAAGATGCTTCAGAGAGAGACCAAAAAAGACCTTCTTGCTTGAGAAAGTTTAAAGTTTTTTATCAGGAGACAGGAGAGTGCACAGATTTCAGAGGCCCCATGAAGTAACTGCAGTCAGCATGAGCTCTGCAGATTCACAGCTGAGAGTATTTTAATGAAATGGACACAGGTATGTTGTGCTTAGAGAGTGCCTTTTGTTTCTTTACAACTTAAACCAGACTCCTTCCTTGGAAAAGAAGTAGATTTAAAAAAAAAATCGTTAATTTGGGGGTATCAGTTCAAAAGGAAAGCTCATTTCTTATGGTTCCAGTTAAAATTTCTCCATGAAAGTGTTTCTATTGCATTATGCTTTACCAAATCTCTGCTGTACACGATTACAAATGCTGGGCACGGTTCTGAATATCAAAGTCCTGTTGTGATATTTTTCCTGGGGTGGCAGCCCAGAGTGGGGGAGGCTCAGCCCTGCAGCAGCCTCAGCTGGGGGCTGGCACAGCCCTGGCACTGCTGCAGGATCTGCCTGTTCCAGGTGGAGCCCTCCTCCCCCTGCCATCAGAATAAATTGCCAGGCCCACAGAACCTTCTTACACCTCATTGAGAAAACAGAGCTCTCCATTCTCTGCTGGTTCGTGCTGCTTTGAACTTTAAAACAGATGTAAGTGAGCCCAGTGATGAACAGCCTCTGCCTTTATGATGGCTGAGTCACTGGAGGAGAACAAAGTGGTGGGAGGATTCCCAGCAGACCTTGTCCAAACAACTGCCCTTCAGTTTTCCTGTGCTGCTGAGCTTTGGCTGTGGCTGGGAACTACCCCTTCTAATTAAAAATTATGAGTAGAAGTGCTGCTATTATTTCAGAATATAGGAAGTGTGGTTTGTTGTTTTTTTTTATGAAGCCAAGACCTCCTTTTAATTGAAGGGATTGGATAATGATTAGCAAAAATATTCAAGAACTGATTGAGAATATATTGCCCAGGTCTTGTGGAAAGGTCAATGCACATTAAACACATTAATGCCCCCTGTGTTTGTTTGGCTTTCTGTATTAGGATTAGTCTGATTAGCTCTAGTGAGGTAAGTGGGAAAACATATGGAGAATGGGGTCTCAGCTGGAATCAAATGAGTTTATGAGTGTTTGTAGTCTCAGCAATGGGACTTGGCTTTCAGTTTTGCTGTGCCTTGTTTCTAATGACCCAGCTATGAAGGGAGAGCAGAGGGAGCCTTGGCTGTCTGTGGTGCAGCTGCTCCCTGGTGCTGCCCTGGACCCTGATCTGATTTGGCTGCTGGGAATGTTTGTGCTGGGTTACAGACTTCCATGACTGACCAAAGGAAAGGAAAAGGGACCTTTGAGCTCACAGCAGCCAATTCTGTCATTCTTTCCCCCGTGCACTTAATGCTGCAAGATAAAAGTCTGCTTTAGCAGCAGCATTAGCACACTCCACGCTCTGTTATCTCATACATAATCAATCCACTTAGGCACCAACAGCAGAAATGAAAAAGCAGAAGCTTTAACTTCAGTGAGCACCAGCCCCGGCTGTAATCACATCAAGGCAGTGATTTGTGCCAATAATGGTATTCCCCACCTCGCCCAGAGCAAGCTCCCTTCACTTGGAATCATGTTCTCCCCACCGCAGCAGCAGTAATTGAGTGTCCAAATGTTTTGTCAGCAGAACAGCTGCACAGAGACCGATTGCAAAGGGCTGTGAGTGCTTCCCCTTCTGATGGAGCTCCACCAGCAACCAGAGAAATGAGCCCAAGGCAAGGAGCACAGAGCTAAACCCCCACCCCTCCTGAGCTGCAGTGCTGTGAACAGGGACAAAAGGAGCTTGGGGGGGTTGTGCCTCTTGGCAGGGCATCACTGGGAGGACACAACAGCTTGGGGACACCAGCCAACATTGTGACATTTCCTTGACTGGGAGCATCTGCTCTCGAGGTGGTACCCAGCCTGCATGTGCTGTTCTCCCTGTGCTCAGCAGATTCTTGGGATCTGAGCCAAGTTTTTCAAAGTTTAAATCAGATAAGTTGAGTCCGAGGCTAAAATGTTGCCATCAATTTCTCACACGACACCTTTGATATTATTATGCTTGCTGGAGTATGGAATGGCAGTGGGAGAAAAGGGCTCTGCATATTTTCATTGTTATTGGAGTTAAATTGAACAGAGAGGGACCAAAGTGTCTTTTCTGGGATTATTTCTAAGAAGAGAAGACTGAAATGAACTAAATTGGTGGCTGTTTACAGCTTTCCATGTTAGCATGGTCATTTTGGTGCCTAAGAAAATGGTGATGTTATTTATTCACAGCATTTGTCTTCAAGTATTCATGTTTTTTGATGAGACATCCCAATGGGGAACTAATGCTCTTATGAGGAGCAATTTAAAACCTCAAGAATAACTAAAAGTCGAGTCCCAGAGTACAGCTGTGTTGCTACACTTTAGTGGGAATAGGAAATAGCTCTGAGGATCTTTATTGTGCTCTAGCTGGAAGCAAGCCACTGGCTTGTGTCCTGGGTAATTGAACCTGCCAGTCACAGCATCCAAACCAGGGTGCCTGACCCAAATGCAGCTTCTCTGGTCTCAGTGGGGTAGAAAAGTTCTGTGTTCTGAGGAGCTTTTGAGTTAATGAAGCCCTTACATAAGCATTTTGGTTTGCAGCTCTTCTTTTGTGAGGGAAATGCACTTCTCAAACGTTACAGCACAGCATCAATCCTCCAAGATCTGTTGGGGATGAGAAGGTGCTGGGATGTCTGTGGTTTCAGCTGCAGGAGCTCTTTCCTGTCTACCAAGAAGCTGGGGTGACAGAAGCATGCTGATGGCACCCTGCTATTTATTTCTTCTTTCTGTGCCTTCATGAGTTGTCTCCAAGGGGAAGGAGCTGCAGGAGGGCCAAAGGACTGGTTTGTTACTGCCCTCCTCTCACTGACATCAGTTGCTGTCTTTTCCAGCATGAAAGGGAAGCATTCACAGTGATTTTCCCATCTCAAATCTGCACTACACCTACTAAGAGAATAATTCAAGTGTCTGCATACACTCCTGAATGTTGCAGGGTGAGACCACTCTGCAAACAAAGCAGGCAGGTCCTTGCAGCTTGAGGTGTGAGATGAAACCACTCCCAGGGCTTGTATTGGAATGAAAATTTGGATAAGAACTAATAGCTACTGCTAATTCTTGATAGTTTCTCAATAATTACCGTGGAGAGAGCCAGAGAGCACGAGGTATTTTACAGAGGAGAGTTCAGCCTGTGTCTCACTGCTGATGCTGTCATATCTGCTCTGTGTCCAGTTAATTCCTGGCACCTCAGAGTCCCTGTCATGCTCCTGCTTGTCCTGGCACAGGAGCCACTGGCTGTTGCTGATCTCACTTGGGTGAGTGTCCTGATTCACAGCAGCAAACAACCCTCTGTGGCATCACCCTGTCTGCCCTGGCTCGTGTGCAGGTAGAGCTGCTAATTGCAGAGGAGCCTTCAGGGCTTTGATTTCAGCTGTACTCACCCCAGCCCTCCTTAATTTTTCAAGGCAAACAAAGAACAAGGGCTGATAATATTTCACATTTATTCTCTACACTTGTTTATCTGAATGGCATTAGGGAAGTGCTTTATCTGATGCTGTTCTCCTTCTGCTAGAGCAGCTTCCATGTGTGCTTTTGGCAGGCAAAGCTGCTCCAGCTATCAGGAAACTGCAGGTGCTATCAGAGAATGTTTTTATCCAACTGTTGACTGATATCCAGGGATTTAATGCAGAGATCCTTCCCTGTGGCTGTGGCTCTGGTGGAGAGAACACTGCCAGGGATGAGAGGCTGAAGGGAGAATGTTCTGTGTTTATTGTACACCCTCATTTCAGCATTCAGCAGGGCTACAGAGGGGGCACTGGCCTAGAGAAATCTTCAGAATATTCATTAAATTGTGAGTTAGGTGTTCTCTCCAGCCTGCTTTCCCAAGAATTTCTTCTTCTCCTTGGTGCTCATTGTGTTGAAAATGAAAATATTTTTGTGCAACAACAAAACCAAGTGTAGGACTGAACAACAGCACTGGCAAATAGCACTGCTGGACATGAAACTCCTGGATAAAGCCTCTCATGTAATCATGGGGGTGGAAATGAGGGGGTTTGGCTGGAACAGGCACCCATGCTGGTCTTTGTCCTTCCCATAAAATGGTTTTTGCCCAGCAGGAGCTTTGCTGGACAGGCAGCCTGGGCACGAGGGGAGCTGCAGAAGCTGCAGGAGCCTCTGGCCCCAGCACCCAAAGGCACAACAGCTGCTCCTGTGGGTTTTAATTTAGTTTGTTAATAATTGAACAAGGTGTTATGGTAGCTCCAAACACTTCAAATCCCACCACTGTGTGAAATGCTGAAATTCTCCAAGGTTTCCAGAATAATCCTACACAAGGCCAGGTTGGGCAGGGCTTGGAGCAGCCTGGGACAGGGGAAGGTGTCCCTGGCCATGGTAGAGATTGGAGCTGTAAACTCCTTAATGTCCTTTCCAGCACAAACCACTCTGGGATTCATTCTATGGCTGCCCTTTATCAATCTGTGCCAAACAAATATAGCAAAAATTACATAATAAATGTGGTGGCAACAGCTCCATGGGCAAGTGATTATCACCTGATCTGCCCATAATGTCTTTGCAGCACTTGTGCCCTGGGTTTTGCATAAATTTTGTAATCAGATAATAATTTGTGCTCTACAAAGCTGATTCTGATATACCTGAAGAGTCTGGCAGTTCGTGATTTCCTACAGCATTAAACCATAGAAACAAATTGGTGTTTAATGTAGATTTCAGTTTTATTAGCTTCCTTCCACACTTCAAGAAACAAGTGTATTGACTAGCATAAATCAGGATTTTGAGACCTAAAATGTGTCTGTTTTCCAGCCTTCTCTAGTGGGGAGAAAGGAACAAAAGAGAATTTATTGCAAAGTAGAGCTTCAGCAAAGGAAATAAATGTGAGGATCTTCAAGTCTGTGGGAAGGGGGTCACAGCATTAATGATGCTGTTCCTCCTGGAGACACCCTGGTGTTTCTCCCCTCCTCCTGCACAGCCTCTGCACTTGTTAAATGCTGTGTGTGTTCTCCATCCCAAACGGTTTCCAGAGGGGGAGCTTTCTGTACCAATGATAACATCATTAATCTTCCTGATTTTTTGGGGAAAAGTTGAGCAAAAAACCTTTGTGCAGCAGCCTTGGACTGGTGTCATTAATCAGTGATCATTTCAAGGTATTAATTAAAGCACTGGGCTTTTTGCCTAGAAAACACACTTCAAGGCAGTTTTTTGCACCAATAAAGTAAGAGGTTTCCATTAAAGTGCAATTAGCAGAGACACAAAAGCAGGGAAGTGCTCCATCTGATTCATCAGCCCCATAAACAAGGTGCTGCCACCAGTTCTTCAGCCTCAGATGAAAAAAAAAAAGGCTTATGAATTCCTCTATTATCTGTATCATCTGTTATGGAAATCTGGAGATGCTTTTCCTGTTGGAGTTTTGATATTTGCTTGTTTTTTCCTGTATTCCTCTTGCATGCAATAAGAAAAGCCCTTTGTGTTGTTTATTCAGAGTTTCTAAAAACACTTTAATGATGTGAATAGAAAGTGGATTTTAAGGAAATGCAGAGTTCACAGTCAGACAATCCCACTGAAGTCTCTTTGGTGCTATTAGAGGGGAAGTGCTGCTCATTTTAATGGTGTTCACCAAACTAACAAACCTGGCTTTCTTCTAAAGCAAGTCGTGGCAGCACTTTTTGTCAGCCAAGCCTCCACGGGCCTTCAGAGATCCTTTGAATTCAATTATTTTCTTTTGGATTAGGAAGAACTAACACCCAATAGCTCAGAGGTTGTTTCAAACAGAATTTTATTTGGTTTCTAAGTGTTTGTCCTGGATAAAAGAGAAGGAAAACAAAAAAACCTCAGGAACTTGAGAGATGGGGAAAACCAGGGGTGAGGATGATGTTTCTGTTCTCCCACCCTGTTCCCTGGTGCTGAGGGTGCATCTCCATCCTGCATGGCACAGAGGGACAGCACTGGAGTGCAGAACATTTTATCCAGTCTGTTTTGTGCAGGTTTCAGGCAGCTGGGCAGGTGTTCATTTGAGCCAAACATTTCTGTGCTCCTCCCCTGGAGGCTGCCTCACTGTGGCATTAGGTGGACATTGAGCTGCACTCACAGCCAAAAAGCCAGGCAGGGAGGGAGGGTGCTGTGGGTTTTTTACCTTTGGGAAGCCCTATGCATAAGCTACTCCATGGTAACTTCTATTAAAAAGCAAATTGGCTGTGCTGAGAAGTGAACAGGATCCTCAGCCTGGGCTGCAGCTCAGCATTTCCTCAGGTCTGGAGCAGGGGTGGAACTCCTCAGCACTGGGGTTTGCTTGGAGCAGCCAAATTCCACAGGTGTCCTGCTTTTGATCTTTAATCTCCTCCCTTCTTCTTGTACATCAGCTTCAGTGATGGAAGTGCTTCCAGCTAGGCAGGGCTGAGCTGGCCAGTGCTGGCTCCCTGACACTGCTAATTAGATCTAAATTAGCATGGCTGTGATTTAGCACTCTGCTCCCTCTCAGTGGCTGCTATTGATTTACTGGAGTTTGTTCTGCAGCTCCTCACTCAGAGCTCTGTACCAGCACTGGGAGTCACCACCTGGACACCAAGCAGTGTCCAAAGGTTCTTTTTGGCTCTTCAAGTTTTGCCCTAGTCCAAGAGGGACCAGGAGAGTCCTTGTGTAGATCTTTGGGTAATTCCCATGTGCTATGCTGTGTGCAAGTGCAAAGGCTCTGGGTTCCTTGAGACAAAACCAGGAGAGTTGAACTCTGAACAGGCACTGGGGCTGTGGAGTTGCACTGGAACTGTGCCTGGAGAGGCTGCCTGGAGCAGAGGCTAGAGAGTGGTAAAGGAAAAAATTAGAGATTTATTAAAAGCCTTCCAAGGATTCCCCTTGGGCAGTGCAAGAGCCTGGCCATGGCTGCACCCAGGATGGATCCCAGTCAGGAGTTTTCACTTTTATCAGTTTTGCTCCATTTCCATTTGGGGTTCACTGTCCAACCTCAGCTCCAGGTTCTGCAGTCCCACCCTCCCAGATTCTCTCCCCAGTTCTCTCTGTTTGCACTTTTTGGGGCTGGAGCTGCAGCCTGTCCTTGGTTCTGGGCTGGGCAAGGATTGTTGTGTGTGCTGAGCTGGGAGGAGAACTTGGGACACTTTACATGGAGTTCAGAGTCACTAATGCAGTGCAGAATATGAAAGCTGAAACTGAAGGCATCAGAAACAGCAAAGAACACGAGTGCACTGTCCAGACCTGGTGCTCTGTGGATGAGGTGGATGCACCCCAAGAACCCTTTTGTTTGGGGGGCTGTGACACAGCACTGGGTGTCCCTGGAGCAATGGGGACAGCAGCTTGGGCTGCCACAATGAGTTGGATGTGCTTTAGTGCTGAGCTTGGCAGTGCTGGTTAATGCTGGGCTCAACCTTCGAGCCTTGCTGAGCCCAAACTCCACTGAACATGGAAGGAGAGTTTGTGCTTTGTGCCATGGGTCCAAGCAGACTCAAATCCTTTATTTGGTGGCACCAGTGTCATTCTGCAGGACGGTGACACCTCACAGCAAGCCCCAGGACTGGCTCCAAGCCCTGGCACAGTAGCAGCCCCTCACACTCTCTGCAGCAATACCAAAGGTCCATGGCACACATTCCTAAGGGATCATTTTTCTTCTAACAAGATTTACTTCCCTCAAAATGAATCTGGGTACTTCCCATTATTGGAAAATGAGTGCTGTGTTCAGGATGGATCATCTCAGCTGTGATCTGACAGGTGCCAATCATTTCTCTGTCCTTGTTCTCATGAAGTGAGAGGCAGCCAAGGCAGTGATTTGTCTCTTTCAGAAGAGGAAACATCTGCCTGCACCTCATTTCCCCCAGACACAGGGAGTGAGGCTGGGGGAGCCTTTGGGTCCCTCTTCCCCAAACTCATCCACAAAGCAATCTTCATCCCTCATCTATTCCACTCAATTTTACATGTTCAAACCTCAGCCCACGGAGCTGAGGGAAGGAGGGGCAGGTTACAGGTGTGACAGAGCTGCTGGGACTCTGAGTGATCTCCAAGATGCATTAGAATTTGAGGATTTTCCTTAATTTATCACAGTCCCCCTCATTATGTTTGCTCAGGGTAATTAAGGCTGTGATTATTCAGTCAGTCCCATGGCAGATTTCTTCTTTTGCAGAATAAAATTGATGGGAGGGTTTTCTTGTCTTCAGGAGAAAAAAAAAAAAAAAAAAAAAAGGTTGGATGCAGCATGTCATATTGATTCCATAATGCATGGTTTGCCTTGTAGTCATTTTTTCCCCCCTCTTGGTCTCTAGTACATGCTGCAAGGATCTGATGTCAGTAAAATTGGCTGTCTGTCACACAAGAGTCATTAGAGGGGGGAAAAAAAGTAATTTTCTGATAATAAGATTAAGTTTTAATGGAGAAAAGAAAATGAAGTCATGGGTAACAATATAGGACATTTTTGGGAAAAAAACCTGTTCAAAAATACTTAATAATAAATAGCATTATAAATAGGTAGATAGACTATTCTCAGAGAGAGCAAATTCACTGAAATTGTGTGGCAGGAGGGAAGGGGGATTGCACAGCCAGAAACCCACCTGAGCATCTCCCAGTGAATCAAATTTTCTCTCCCAAATCCTTCCATTGACATTTGTGGAAGCGCCAGAGAAGTTTTATCCTGCAGGAAGTCTCTGGGTGTTTAATGGAAACAAACCAGAGCTGGGAGTTTTGTACCAGGAGTCAGGGCTTTGACAAGCATCAGCTTTATTTATAAACGGTTCTCTGGGACAGAAATGATGTTCCCTGCTTGGAAAAGTGTGTGAAATGAGCAGGATGAGCAGTGAGCAATGCAGAGCACAGCGTTTGCTGCGAGATCCTTCGGACCGAGCTGCCGCACACAATGGATCTGCTTCCCCAAAGAGAAGGCTTTGCTCTCTAATCTCTTCCTCCAGGACCACTTTCTAGATGCTTCTTCCTCACAAAACAGATTAATAAGCCCACAGCTGAGCTGCCTTTTGTGCCTCTGTCCCGTATTCAAAATACATTCGCTGACAGGGTGAGAAAATGGGAGGTAAATCATCCCAGCACCACTGTGAAGATTACTGCTGCATTTTGGGCATTTTTAAAGCATCCCTCTTGTTCTTCCCTCCTCATCCCTGCTGGAAAGGGTGGGTTTTTTGTTGTTTTTTTGTTACACTAAGGTTTTGCAGTCTGTCTCAGGGCTGTAGATTACTTGCTGTCGGGATGTGAAGGCTGTGGCTGCAGAAGGAATTGCTTTTTTTAGGAGAGCACAAACACTGGCCCTCTGCTCTGCTCTTTGCAGAAATCTGTACAATAGGCAGGAGCAGGGAGAGGAGCTCAGCATGTCAGCAAGGTGACAGTGAAGGCAGCCAAAATGCAAATGGGGGGAAGAGATGGAGGCAAGATGCCCGAAATCACGCTGAGAGATCAAACAGGGGCTGAGGCAGGCAGCAAAAAGTGAAGTTTAGCCACAGAACAAACAAACTGATTGGCAACGAGGGATTGCTCAGGAACACAAAGGAAACAGCCCAGCCAGGATGCACTGGAAGGCTCTCAAGGGCTGCTCTCTGCATGGATGGGAGGGGAAGTGTGGGGTGGCTGCGTGGCTGTGACACGGTCCCTGCTGGCTGCAGGGAATTATTGATGTTGTTTTGGTCTGTGGGGCAGGCAGTTCTTTTCCCTGTGGGGTGATCTCTTCCTGGCAGTGCTGTGTGTTTTGTGGGGTGAGTGAAGGGGCTGCCCTTGCACTGGGTGGTGTAAAGCTCAGGCATCCATCACTCAGCTCCAGCAGGATGCAGCCCAGGAGAGCCCAAACCATCCCTGATGTGTGTGTGCAGGTCCTCAGCTTGGATCCAGGATGCTGCTGCTGTGCTGATTGAGATTTGACTGTGACTGACATTTGGAATGGAAACTAATTCCTTATTTCTCACCACTAACTCCTTTCAAAATTCCCTGGATTAATATGTGTGTGGAAGTGGGTACCAGCAGACAGAAAATTTTGCACTTGAGAAGTGTTTGCACATAAGAATCAGACTTCTGTTTGGGCAAATATCTTTGATCAGTCACTTGGAGTTTTGTTTGGCTCTTTTTTGGGAAGGTTGAGCCTCTTTCTTGGCACTCCCCAATCTGTCCTGTCCATAGGCAGCTTCCTCCCTGTCACACAAAGATGTCTGAAGCTGTAAGAAATGCAAAATGAAGTAAATCTGAGGCAAACAAAATAACAAAGTTTGGTGTTACCCACACCACGTTATCATTTGCTCAGAGGAGGCTGAAGAGTGATGTGGAAGTAGTTAATTTTAAAAATAATTAAAAAGTCCTGAGGGAGGAAAAAGTGAGATTAACTCCTTTCCTTCAAAGAAGGAGAGGAGCTGCATAATCATTCCTTAAATGTAGGTCCCTCTTTATACTCTTGCTTACTGTGAACTTTCTTCTGAAGGCTGTCTTTGGGCTAAAAAGAGAATCTTTGCTTCTGTGCCACTTCCCTGCAGAGGTTCTGAAAGACCTTTATAGTTTCCTTGAGCACAAAATATCAGAACTTTTTATTAAGAGAAATATTTGTAAGCATCCAGCAAGTATAGATCTTGTTTTGAAACACATTTTAAAATGATGTCTTTACTATTTCTACACCTGGTAATGAAATTCCAAATGGACTGAAGCACTTCAAAGCTTGTAGTGCATCCCCCTGGATGCTGCAATTTTGCTCAGAGATGTCTCTAAATCCAGTGGCCTCCATGGTGCTTTTGGCTCTTTGGTGATGAGCTCCAGCAGTATAAAAACCCTCCAGAAAATCCCTGAAGGACTTGCCTTCTGTGCAGGTCTCCAGAGCATCATTTCTTCTTGTGTCACCCTTCAAATGGCTCAAAATTCCTGATTATTCTTCAAGGCAGGACTGACCTGCTTTGCTTCACTGCAATGCTTATTATTTCTGCAGCTCTGTCAGTTCTGCCAGAAGTATTTACAAAGCAAATCACATCTGCTTTGGCTGCTATCAATCAATAGATGATGAGAGGGAGATCATTGCACCTATTTATGAAGAACTAATTGCAGGGCAATTAGGATTTCTTGTATTTTTCACCTGTGTTTGTACTGTCTGCAGTTTAAAAAACATCCTCTGGCTCTTAATTTTTAACACACAGGAGAAGAGAAAACTTAGGAAAAAGATATGAGCAACCCATGGGGCTTCTTTCTAGGTTTTGTTTTCTGTTTTTCTACTTTATATTTGTGTTATCACACCCCTCCTGGGTGACCAAGTTGTGCTGTTCCAAGGAAAATGCCACAGAAATGGCTCAGAGGAGCAGGGGGTGACTGTGCCTGTCTCAGGGCTGGGATAGCTGAGCCACAGAGAGAAGGATGAGCTCAGCCAGTGGGGCTCTGTGGGGGTTTCTCAGCTGATTTCTCAGTGCTGTACTAAAATGAGCCCTGATTTAGGGCTCCCATCAGCTCCATGTGCACACCTGGGTAAACAATTCCAGCTCCTGGGGCTTTCCCAGCTGGGATGCTCCTCCTCAGCTTCCAGATGTTTGTCTGGTGGCAGCAGTGGGATTGTGCTGAGGCAGTTCCAGGCTCTGGGGGGTTTCCAGGCTCTCTGGGGTTTCCAGTGCTGCCTTTCTGTCTCCTGCAGGTACAGCAGGTGCTCAGGTCTGAGCCCCGTGGGGAGCTCACCAGCCTGACCCTAAGGCTGAGCCCAGCCCCAGCTGGGGCTCTGCAAACTGCAGCAGGACCTGGGTTTGCACCAGCTCCAGAACTGGGGATCTGCTGGCTTAGATGAGGGAGCAGCAAAATTATTCTTATTCTTATTCTTATTCTTATTCTTATTCTTATTCTTATTCTTATTCTTATTCTTATTCTTATTTTGGTTATTTTGGTTTTTTTGGTTTTTTGTAGCTGAAATTAACTCTTTGTGCTGGCAAGTGACTGAAACCCCCATTAGCATGTCTGATGTCTGCATTCCCATAAAAACCATTGAATACCAGCATTCTGGTTGCTCTCCCTGGGCTTGCCTGACACTGGAGCAGTTTCCTTTGACGTCAGCTGTCTCCAGATCAGCCCCCAGCTGCCTTTTCCCAGGTATTCCAGAGTTACAAGCTGGCATTCAGGCTGTAATTAGCCACCCCAACTTCATGCTGATTTTTCCTGCCTTGTAATCTGACTACTGCAATATTAGCAAATAAAAGCAGGAGTTGAACAGCGATGAACAAACACAAAACGAGCAGAGAGGGAAGGGAACATCAGCAGGCAGGAGATTTAAAAATATAAAAATGCTGAAGTGATTTGTTTCTTCCTTCCAGCTGGAGCACAGTGCAAACCCACGTTCACACATCACAAGTCTTATGGCAAAACTTGTGTGTGAGCAAGGCAGGAAAGCAGAAACTCAGCAAGGCAAAGTTAGACTTGAGGGGCTGTGATTTCAACTCCATGCACAAAGAGGGAAGATTTGAGTTTTTCCCCTTAATGCATTGACATTCTTGATTTATCCAGATGATAATATCATTTGCAAGTTTAATTTGGGGCTTTGAACTGAAAAAGGGTAGGTTTAGCTTGGATATTAGGAAAAAATCCTTTCCTGGGAGGGTGGGCAGCTCTGGCTGCTGTGGAATGTCCCAGGCCAGGCTGGACATTGGGTTGGGGCACCCTGGGACATAGAAGGTGTCCCTGCCATGGCAGGGGTGGCACTGGATGGGCTTTTATTTCCTTTCCAAATCATTCCATGATTCTGTGAGAACTCACTTGATTAACCTGCCCTGGATACCCACTTGTTTGAGAGAAAAGATTTGACAGGCCTTGAGGTTCCATCTCCACAGCTGTTCATGCTCACACAAGCATCCTTGAAAATGGATGAAAGAACCCTCCAAGGTGAATGGAAGTATTTCATGGAAAGATGAAATGGGGTTTAACATTTGGCAGCAGGTTTTGGCTGTTCTTTCCCTCTGTGGGATCAGTCAGGGCTGACCCCCAGGCTGACCCAGGGGGAGTTACCAACATTGTAATGATCATCTTGCCCCCAAAATCTGGCAGTCTAATGGGAGAGGATCTAAAACCTCTTGCTTTAAGTGTGGCTGACACTTTGCTGCTCATAAATTGTCAATCTCAGAGCAAAGCTGCTGGGATCATGTTTTTGGTGGGATTTTATGGCCTCCCAAGGAACCTGCTCTTTCCACCATGGGAGGGAATGATGGTGCTGCCAAATTGCTCCCATTTTCTATGGCTGAGCACACAGCTTCCCATTCAGCAATTCCTGAGTTAACCTGAGCTTATTTAGAGCCTTGAAAACAATAAGCATAGACCCAAAAGGAGATCTGTGTGTGTGTCCCAGATGCAGAATTTTTACCTGCTCAGGCCATGCCAGAATTCAGAGAAATCTAAACCCTTTACCTGGACCTGCCATATAGATCAGTGTGGCTGCAGGAACTGAGATTTTACAGGTTATTTTACCCAAATCCTGTGTATTAATTGTTAAAATCTCCCTGGTTCAGGTTTTTTTGGTGCCTTTCTGGTAGAGATGATTTTCCAGAGGCAGCAGAAGGTAGCAGACCACTTAGAGGGGGTCTGGCATCATAATCTCCTAAATGAGATAACTGAACAGAATATTGATCCCACATTGTTAACTCATTGTGGCCTATTGAGTAGGGAGCTGTAATTTGGTTGGAGAATTCTCCAAACACACTATAATTTCTTTTCTGTTCCTGATCAGCTCAATAGAAATATTTCCACCCTGGACTGTGCACACTGGTGGCTTACAGGCCATCAGTCCTGGTTTTATTTTAGATTTCTAGATGATAAAACATAAGACTTCCAATATTTTATTTTTAGTTTATTAGTCTTGCTTTTGAATGTAATGATATTTTATAGAATAATAGATAATTTGTCCTCATTGTGGCAGATTGCTGGAATGTGGCTGCTTTTTATCTTCAAAGATTTAATTCATTTTTAGTTTAAAACATTTTTCCAAATCCCCCTCCCCATCTGCAGAAATCCAATTTCTAATTTTGTAAACAGAGCACAATGTTGATACATAGAACTATGGAGACATTTTCACTATTTCTATGTAAGCCAGAATAAATTAGAAAGTACCATGTTACTAAGCTTGATGTGCTTTGCAAAAGAAAAAAAAAAAAAAGAGAATTTATTACTGGTTTTCTTCTTGATATATAAAACAACTTGATTTAAAAAACAAAAACAAAAACAAAAACAAAAACATTTGTCCAGAGAAATCACCTCTGGTCTTTTCTTTCCCCAGAAGGCAGATGCTACAGTATTGTGATCACAAATGGACCTTAATCTTGAATGGATGAGAGAGGAAAAGATAATTCATGCTTTCCTTAAAGGCTGATTTGGATAAATAAGAATTTGCTCTCTCTGATTAAAAAAAAAAAAAAAAAAAAAAAAAATCCCGTCTAAAAGATCTCTGAACTTCTAAAAAGGCCTCTAGGAAAAGTAGCAGAGATGCAATTTGAAAGTCTTCAAACTATAAATACCTTCTTTAATGATATATTACAGAGAAACAAAGAAGAAAGTTTTGTCTTTTATTTCTCAATGACCTTCTATTTTTAATCTTACCTGGGACATCAAATTAGGATTCTGTCGGTTGTAAAGACAACTTCTTTAATTAGGCAAATTTAACTAGAGGAATGAGATAACTGAGAAATGGAGCTGTGGATGGAATGAGTCATTTTATCTCATGGTGACTCTTCAACCCCTTTATTTGCCAACATTTCATCCCTGGTCCCACCAGGAATGTGCCACAGGTTCTGTGATTCCAGGGGCTCTCCATTCAGGAATTTCTCCATGCAGGGATGAATTATTACCTGTGACTGCTCCTGTGTCTCTCTCCCCAGCTGATGTGGCCTTTTCTAATTCCTGGCTCTGTTCTTGATTCATACCCTCTAATTATTTTTTTTTTTTTTTTTGTCCTGAGACTAGGAAAGAGTTGTTAGCCTTGAAAGTGAGAACTGATTGCCTCCTGCTCCACAGCTCCTCGAGGCTTTCTGCACCTTTGCTCACAGCAAAATGAGGGAGGAAAACACAACAAAAATCTATTTGGAACAGCATAAGAAAAGCTGTCCGTGTGACCCCTGTAAAGATGGCAATGTTTCAATCTGGAATGGATTGCAGACCATAAAAATCATGAACAGGTGAACTCTGCCTGTAGGACTGAGTGCTGCCTGTGCTGCAGCAGTAAGTGCTGACCTCCCCAATCTATAGAGAGAAGAATTTCAGCTGCATTTGTGGATGTGAGGAATGATGTGCTCATCACCAGATCCCTGTAATAGGGAGCACACAGTTCACTGCTGGGAGCTCTCAGATGCTGGGGGAGCAGCAGCCACCCTCTTCCAGGTGTGAACTGCAGAAATGGGAGTCAAACTTGGCGAGAAGTGGTAATAAAAGGCAAATAAACCCAAGATGGGAGCTATTCACCCATTTATTCAGCTTGGGTAATTCCCAGAGCTGGAGATACGACCTACAGCTGGCATGAAGTGAGAACCCTCTTGTCTTTAGTTTGCTCTCACTGCAGGGAGAAATTCAGGAAGTTTAACTCTTACCTGCTAAGAACTGAAAATCAGGTTGTTGTGTAGCCTCATCTAAAAAAAACCCAAACAAATACATTTGATTTGGTCTAAATTCAGGAGGTTTTTTGGGAGGAAATTTGGCTAAATGACAGTCAGGGTGCTCCACAAGGAGCTGAGCTCAGCAGCCTCCTGGGAGAACAAATTTGGACCATGGTACTTCATCCTTTCTGTTAGCAATTGAGGTGGTGGCTGGTATCACAGTGTACTCCTCACCCCTAATAAAAGTCTTGTAAAATAGGTGCTAATGGGCAAAATATTCAGAGAAAATGAAGGTTTGGTGAGAGCCTGCTAAATTAACAAATATCCATAATTTGTTTTCCACACTGCCTCTAGTGTTCCATCCACTGGTTATAAATACCCAGGTAATTATAATTTCCTATTCTGAGGAGGGAGCAATCAGCAGCCTGCAGGCAGCTTGCAGGGCTGAGAATAATGGGAGCTGCTCCTAGGCCAGGATAACCAGCATGGAAGGGATTGATTGTTCCTGCAGAGGGGATGAAATCCCAGTGGGATCCACGAGCTTGTGCCATGGGTCTCCCAAATATTTGTGAGCTACTCCCAGAGGTGGGAATCACCCCAGTGTGTGTGTTTAGCAATAAGATTATCCATCTACTATTAATCTTGTTATTTTGGGGTGTTAATACACGAAGAGAATCTTTCCAGCTAACTCAAAAATGTCGAGTAAATTCTAGGCAAGGAGCAAGTTGTGGGTGTTCTGTAGCTCTGACATTTTCCCTGGTCTCTGGCATTTTGTCCATTTCTATATATCATCACCATGACTACAGTGGGAATGTCTAAGAGAACTCCAGGATAAATCTGACAGCACCTCCTTAGAAGTACTTAAAATCATGTAATTAAGTTAGAAAATGCAGCTGATTGAGGAGGTTAGAGCTGCCTCGCAGAAGATTACAGCACATTTCATGATTAACAATCAGAACATTCTTTCCCAAACCTCTGCCTAATTTAGCAGACTAAGGTTTCAGCTGAGGCTCTGCTCTTAATGCTGCAAGGAGGGAGGGAGAAGGGTAATTTCCCAGCATTTTCACTGCTTTCCTGGTGTTTACTCCAGTGTCAGTCCTCCTAATTTTGCTGCCTGGGTTAACTGGCTTCACAGAAGTAGTGAAAAGGCAAAAAGGTCAACGTTGCTGATCACAGCTCTGTAATTCCCTTCAGCCTCTTGGCAGTTGATAATTAGGATGGAGGAACAGGATAAAAACAAATCATTTCAGTGACAGAAACTTTGCACCCATCGGTTATTGTGCCAAAATTAATCTTTTCTCTAAAATTACAGGTTGGTTTCAGAGATAAACTTGTGTTTATTTAGTGGTAAAAACATTTCTGTGGAACTCTGTAGGTAAATTGTTGGAGAGAAGGAAAAGTTATTCATGTATGGAATGTAGGGGAATATTTAGAGTTTTAAATAGAATTTTTTTTTTTTCTAAATATATTATTTAGGAGTGTGTAAAAGGTTGGGGAGAAACTGGAAGTGCTGCATAGAAGGTTTAAAAAGGAAAGAACTTCTTATTTTCTATGAATATTATTTCACAAAATAAATGCCAACAGCATGCAAGGGCAGAAACCCTGAGAATCAGGAGTCAACACATGCAGCCATGGAATTGGAATTTTTTTGCACCCAGATCCTTTGAGGGAATAGCTTTTTTATCTTAATATTTGTGGTGAATACTGATTTTAATTGCCCTTCCTTTTGGATATATTATGCAGAGATTGTTTTGCAATATTTTAAAGATTCTTTTGCTTTCACATAGAGATAATAACTGAAGCAATCATGGGGAAAACAAGCAAGTTCTCTCCCCCCCAAAATACATTACAGATTTAAATTTCCAACTCCTTTAAAAATGGGTAATGCACTGTGTTTGCAACTTTATTCTCCAATTGCAAAATTCAGAGTGATTTGTGGAGTGAAATAAAATTTAAAAAAACCATCCCTGATTCTAGAGGCCTGGTTTGAGTGTAAATACAATTGAAAAAACCCTGTGCCTGTCTGCATGTCCCAGGTGTGGAAAAGCTGATGAATCTGACTTTTTTTTTTTCTTAAAAACTCTTGGGGAAGTGCCAGCACAGATATCATTATTATCATATGTTAAACCAGAGCAAAAAACACTCTTTACACAAGAGCTGCTGCTGGAGTGATCAAATATCTCCATTGCTGCAGGTCAGAATGTGCAAATTAACAGGAATATTCAAGCACTGAATCACTGCCAGGGAATGGCAGAAGGTTTCCAGCAAGCAGGGGCTGTGTGGTGTTTTCATCCAGCAGGCTGAGTGACAGGAGGATGTGCAGTCCACAGGAATTATTGACTCAAAGCAGGAGAACATGAAGCAGGCATTTAAAATTCAAGTCTGTAATTAACTTACCTCGAAATGATCTTGCAGGATTTCTATTGCCAAGGGTTGTGGGGCTGAAAAGCTGAGATTTTCCTACTGGGCAGGCATGGCTCAGGTACAGAGTTAATCTGAAGGGGAAAACACTTGATGTTTGGAATTCATGATGCTTGTAATAAAATAAAGGGGAAGCAGCAGAACAGGGCATGTGACAGACATTATCTAACTCTGTGTGCTGAGAGGGGGAGAGGAACCAGCATTTATTGTCAAGCCAAAGCAGCAAATTGAGAATTTTGCAGAAAGTTCCTGGCTGTGAACAAGCCTGTACCTTGGAGATAAAAATAGCTAGAGCTGTGGATGTGACTCCAAATTATGTAAACTCCTCTAATGCAAGGATTCCAGCCCTTCCCAGGCAGAGAAGCTCGATGCTTATAACAAGTTTTGATATTGGGTTGGTGCTATTTAGGTTGTTCTCTAACTCTGTTCCTTCTTGTGATACATTCTTTAATTTCAGCATATTTATCCTTTTCCAGCCATGCAGCCAAATGCCAGAGAATCAGAATTGTCCTGCAAGAGGGAGCTGGTTCCCTGCAAGGCCGTGGGGCTGGGAATTGGACAATAATTAAAGTCCATTCCAACATCAAGAATTCGATATTTCTGTGAAGGGATGCTTTGCTCAAGGCATTAATGCAAATAAGAAAAAAAAAGAGATTTAACAACATATTTTGTTCTTGCTCAGGGCATCTCCTTTCTATGAATGTTTGCATCCCTACCTGTGTCAGAGAAGTGCTGGGTGGAAATTGGCCATTCAAGAATAAGTGAAAAGCTATAACCTTGCATGATTTCCCCCTACAATAACCCCATTTTCCTCCTGGAAAACAAATTACTTCAAGCTCTACCTTCATTTCAGACCACTGAAGATGCATGAACTTGTAATGTTTTTCCCAGTGTTGCCTTTTTAGCTGATATTATCCCAGAGTGTTGTAAAAATTTCGAGAATATATTTTCAGATCAGGAAATTGCAGCACTCCATTTCAGATGTGTTGAAATGTTGTGTTCCAGCACCAGTAAATGGCTCTTTGCAGTTTTTAAACAAGATGTGAATCCTGACATGTTTCTGGTACTTCTGTTTTGATTAGTCAGAATTACCCAGAAAAAAAAAAAAAAAACAAAAAAGAAAAAAAAAACAAAAAAAAAACCAAAAAAAACTGCCAGGGAGTTTTTGGTTGTCCCATTCTGCATATTTTTAAAAGTGTAATTTTTCATCCATCTGGCTGCTGCTAGCCTTATCCTTTTTGTGCATCTCCTGCAAGAGTGACTGATTTGAAGTATTTTTATTTTCAGCCCAGCTGCCCTGCAGTTCCTGGGTCAATTGGTGAGAAATGCCATTCCTGACCCAGAGGTGTGGCTCTCAGAAGAGTTGCCTGGGGATCACAGAGGGAGGGAATGTGATTTTTAAGCTATTTTTAGGCTTCCAGTTCAGTTTGCTGAGGGAAAGTTAGAATAACCCTGGATGTGATGATTCCAGTCCTCATCATGCTTCATCCTTCCTCTCTCTCTTCAAGAATTCTTGGCTTATTCTGAATTGTTTCCTTAGGTACTTCCTTAATCAGTGTTGCTACAGGTAGTGCTGGGATGGGGATGGAATATCTCTTGTGGAATAGATGAGAAACTTTGAATTTGGTGTGCCTGTTTCACTCACCATTTTATGCAGAACAGTTTGTGGAATTCTTTTGGGTTTTCCCAGCTATTCCCAGCAAGTTTCCAGTGTGCATTTGTGTAAGGAGTAGGTGGGATAGCACATTCCAGAAAAAATGTGTGCACTTGGACACTTGCTCAAACAAAACTCCTGAAAATATCCAAAAATCCAAATTTATTTGAATTCAGAGTCAGAACAGAGAACCAGCAACCTGACTGTGCTTCCATGATCTTTGCTACAACAGGAGTGGGAAGATGAGGGATGAGTTAATCAGTGAGTTGCTAATTTACCTTTAATCAATAACATCCTTAATAAGTCCATGTTATCAAAGGCTAAACCATAAATTGCTCTGCTGCCTCCCATTACTGCTCACAGCAATCAGCACTCACACTATTAATAAAATAGATCTAAATTTCATTATCATCTCTTGAAACCAGCTCCTGCTCACCTCTGGCTTGAGCTCTTTCAGCTGTGCTCAGCTGTCACAGCCATGGGGACCCTCTCCAAGGCCTCCCCACTGGGATTTTATTTTGGGCTGGAAGGGGAATTTAATTGATGCTTCCCTGCTCCTCAGACTTGCCTCATCCACGTGGCTCACACGTGAATTTCCAATTCAATTTCCCCCTCAAATGGGAGCAGCCACAAATCCAAATGCCCTGCTGAAGCTGCACAAAATGAATTATGTGGATAACAATATTTCATCAGGCTGGGAGCGTGGCTGTGTTTTGTCCAAAGCAGTAAAATTGTGTAAATGAATCTCTAAGTCACTGTAATATTCATGACTTGGATCTCATCCTTTAGAAGCAGGGGGACAGAGGAGGGAATTGCCTTCTTACCTTGGTGGAATTCTTTTATTTAAGCCTGCAAATAATATTTAAGAAAAAAATGAAATCCTTTATAGGTTTAAATAATTTATATTTTCTGTCAAAGCTGGTGAGGGCCTCAGACTTTCTGTTCTTCATGGGTTTCATTCAAACCTTGGGATTATCTTGGCCACAGTTGGTTTTGGGTCATCATTTGGGGTCTCTTGCAATCTTCAGTCAGTTGTGCCACAGTTGTCTGTCCTGGCCATGACTGCCAACCCTCTTTTTCTGTCTTTATTTTCCTTTAATTCCTCTTGTTCAATCCAGCTGGCCCCATTTGCTCCCTTTAGTGCTACAATTCCTCCCTGCTTCGAGCAGCTTTGAAGGATAAGCTTAAGAAACAAGCTAAGTACAAAACCAAAAATAAAATAATAAAAGGAACTCACCTCCACAATATTTTAAAGCATTTCTGCCTTTTCTTGAATTGCATTTCAGTTAACAAATCACTAAGCAGCTCCCTCAGTAATGTCTCTCTTGCTCCATGAAGAACACAGTGGAATAAATAAGAGTAAAGTTTCCTTTAAGTGTTTCAAAACCTTGTCTCATCGATAATAATTTTTTCCTGCTTTTTCTCAGCAGTCCTAAATTCAATAAGGCTTTGGTGGGAGCCAGTCTGACCAGCACGTGATGCTCCATCAGAGACATCTCAGTTCTCTGAGCATCCCTTTCCCAAATGATTTCCTGAAGCAGGTTTGGGTTCAGGTTTGCAGAATGCAGTTTCTTATATATTTTCTAGGAATTCCTACTGATGTTTTTGTGATACTTGATGGAAATATTTCACCTCTGGGTTCCCAGGTTTCTCAGGCCCACATACACTGAGTGCTGTGATGTAACAGCAACAGAGAATTTTTAATGTTTGATGCAAATTCTGAGCTTCTAATGGGCAAAAAGTGACTTTACCAATAATTGTTAAACAGCAGATATTTGCATTGTGAACTTCCATTGGCAGCTGAGTGGATTGCAGCTGTGGAAATGCAGATGTGCTCAGCCCAGGTTTATTTCTGTCAACTCACAAAAAACATTAGGGCATAATAGATGAATGTTCAAATATGATGTAGGGGGTGTCATTCCAAATGGAATTCTGGAATTTGTGGTGGGAATCCTGCTGCCACCTGCTGTCAGACAAGAAACTGAGTGTTTCCCTGCAGAATCTTGTGATTCTGATTAAGTTTTAAAAAGTTGCAACTTTTAATTTCCACATTTTTTACTTCTTGAATTTCAAGCTCTTTGCATTTCCTCCCTTAAGAAGCCATTAGTTTCATAACTTCTACTTTGTTTCCTTATCATAGCAGGTCTGTTGAGCATCTGTTTGGCATTTCATTTTTTAATATTTCCATAAACTGCAAGTGTGGGTAAATTGCAGGGTGGGATGTTGATGGTTTGCATTTACTGCAGGCAGGATGTGGGGAAGTGAAGGGCTCATCAGCAAGGGAATTTGTGTGTAGGATTTTGTATCCCAAAGCACTGAAACACAAACTATAAGACAGCCAGATGTTGGTTTAGATGGAGCATTTCCAGCATGACTCAGGAATGTTTCTGACTGATGCTTGTGCTCTGGGCTGGGGCATTGGCAGAGAGGGGGGGAGAAGGAAGAGCTGCTGTTGTGGCAAGGGGTGATAATGTCATGTTTTCAGTCTGGAGTGAATATCTGAGCCAAAGGATAACTGATACCCCTGATTTCAGTCAGTGTGGATGGGTGCAGAGAGCACCCGAGTTCCCAGGACAGAGCCTGTTAATTATTCCTTAAGTTCCACCTTCAATCCCAATTCTTTTTTACCTTGGCTTACTTTTGTCTGCAGCACTAACACCCTCCATCAATGAGCACTTATTCTCTCTTTTAAACAAAGAACTGGGGCATAAATTCAGGAGATGAAAAGAAAGGGCAGTGATAACAAGGCAGAGTCAGCACTGGCTTTGTCCATGAGGAGGATGGATGGATGGATGGATGGATGGATGGATGGATGGATGATGGATGGATGGATGGATGGATGGATGATGGATGGATGGATGATGGGTGGATGATGGATGGATGGATGGATGATGGATGGATGGATGGGTGGATGATGGATGGATGGATGGATGGATGATGGGTGGATGGATGGATGGATGGATGGATGGATGATGGAGGGAGGGATGGATGGATGGATGGATGATGGATGGATGGGTGAATGGATGGAAGGATGATGGATGGATGGATGGATGGATGGATGATGGATGGATGAGGGAGGGAGGGATGGATGGATGATGGAGGGAGGGATGGAGGGATGGAGGGATGGATGATGGAGGGAGGGATGGATGGATGATGGATGATGGATGATGGATGAATGGATGGATGATGGATGGATGGATGGATGGATGGATGGGTGAGTGGATGGATGATGGATGAATGGATGGATGATGGGTGGATGGATGGATGGATGGATGATGGATGGATGAATGGATGGATGATGGATGGATGATGGATGGATGATGGGTGGATGGATGGATGGATGGATGGATGGATGGATGGATGGAGGGATGGATGGATGGATGGATGGATGGATGGATGGATGATGGGTGGATGGATGGATGGATGATGGATAGATGGATGATGGATGGATGATGGATGGATGATGGATGGATGATGGATGATGGATGAATGGATGGATGATGGATGGATGGATGGATGATGGATGGATGAATGGATGGATGATGGATGGAGGGATGGATGGATGGATGGGTGGATGATGGATGGATGGATGATGGATGGATGGATGGATGATGGATGAATGGATGGATGATGGATGAATGGATGGATGATGGATGGATGGATGGATGGATGGATGGATGGAGGGATGGCGGGAGGGATGGGTGGATGTCCCATTCTGCTCATAGCATCAGTCACTGTTGCAGCAGGACATCAGCATATTCCTGCACTGAGGGGTTTAAGCTAAAATAAACAGCAAAATGCTGCAAATCTGTTCTGAATTCATCTTTGAGGCAATTCAGGCATGATCTAGAGCTCCTTGAAGCCATTGAAAATGCTGCCTTTGGCTTCAGCAGGTTTGGATGAGACCCTGAAACCTGGAGGAGCTCAGCTCTTTTGTGTGGTTATCTTAACAAATAAAGCTGAAATGGGACAATCTACAGTGCTAGAGATTGAAGGTGCTATTTAAACAGAGAAAGAATCTTCTTTCTCTTTGCCTTTTAGGCTCTGATTTCTGATGGTCACTATAGCAACAGGAACCAAAGAGATGAAGAACTGGAAAACATGCACTTCACTATGACAAGTTCAATTTACAGCCAGCTCAGCAATGTAACAAATCTGTGTCATATTTAACGAGAAGCTGTGCACAGGTAACGGAGCAGCAAAAGGTGGGGATGTGCTGAGAGGTGGGGAAACCTGAGTTTGACGACATGCTAATGAGCCTTCCTCATTAAAGACCTCAGGACGGATGAAGTGTTGTGATGGAGCCCGGACTTCTGCCACAGCGGCTGGGATCGCTCAGGGAGAACGTGAATTTGGAGTTTTGGGTGTTTTAACTCAGCGGTTGTGATGCTCTGGGTGTGGCAGGGCTGCAGCGCCTGGCACAGAGATGGGCTCACACTCCTGTCGGTGGATCCCAGGGGGTCTGGAAAAGCAATTCTCCGTACAAAGAGCTAATCTGTGAGAACGTGCCCCAAAGGCATCTCTCGCTTTGGAGACAAAGGCACTTAACGCTTCACCCCGAGTGCTGAGACCGCTGTGAACTCCCGGTGCCGGGGGCAGCACAGGACTGCCCCAACAGCAGGATACAGAGCTGGGAAAATCTGCCTAAAATGCATTTTGTGTCTATCACACCTTGGGTTTTGGGGCTGTCTTATACCTTGGGCTTTGGTGGAGAATGGTTCTGCTCACGGAAAATCAGGTGTGTGAGTTGCAAGGGGGGGCACAGGATCCGTGTCCATGAGTGTGGAGTTCTGGTTATTGTGTCTCACCCAACAAAATTTTCTTCTTTTGTGTTTTTGCTTCATTTTTCTTTCCCCCTCCTGCCAACAGCCTGATTTTCTCTTTGCTGATTAGGCCATTCTGTGCATTTTTGACTGTTCTCTCCAGCACATCTCTCCTGCCTGTCCAACCCCCTTTTCTGTGTGCTCCCTGCTGTGATATGAGCACTACAGATCAAGAGGACAATCAGCTGGAGAACAATATGACAGCAGGTGGGGATTATTCTCTCCCTTCTGATGTGACTCAAATATGTGTCAGTCACCAAACAAAACCCTCTTTCAGTTTAGAGGCAAAAATAGATTGGTACATGGGTAAATCAGCAACAATAGATTTTTTTTTTCTCTCCACAAATGTGCATTTTTTTCCCCCCCTAATGCTGCTTTTATGCATCTGACTTTTAGCAGCTGTGATTTCTGTTCCTGGTGAATGTACATGGACTTTATTCAGCTAGATCAAGCACTTTTGTGTCAGTAATTACTGTGATGGAGCAGTTCAGTACTGGGCAAGGTTGTGCATGCTGTTAATATTATGCCTTACTAGTAGGACTGGAGTTGTGCAGAGTCTTTGTAGGCTAAGGAATATAATCAGAAGATAAAGTGGATTCTGTGTGAACAAGATTTGACCAAAAAAAAGAGGTTTAAAGGTTTGCAGGAAAGCAAGCTTGTCTTCAAACCATCAATCCAGCAGATGTGGGGACCTGGGTGAACTGGATCAGCCTAAGCTCATGTACAGCCTCTCTCTTGCTGTCTTAGCACTGCCAAAACTCAGCAGCACTGAGCAGCACTGAGCTCTCTCTGGAGCTGAGGGAACTCTCTCTGTGGCTCAGAAGATGCACAGTGTGCATTTGGGCTTGGGTGATGGAAGAGGGAGGAGGCAGCAGCATCCCAACACCCCAACATCCCAACATCCCAGCATCCCAACATGCCAACATCCCAGCATCCCAACATCCCAGCATCCCAGCATCCCAGCATCCCAACATCCCAGCATCCCAACACTCCAACATCCCAGCATCCCAACATCCCAACATCCCAACACTCCAACATCCCAACATCCCAACACCCCAACATCCCAACACTCCAACATCCCAGCATCCCAGCATCCCAGCATCCCAACACCCCAACATCCCAGCATCCCAGCATCCCAGCATCCCAGCATCCCAGCATCCCAACATCCCAGCATCCCAGCATCCCAACACCCCAACATCCCAGCATCCCAGCATCCCAGCATCCCAACATCCCAGCATCCCAACACTCCAACATCCCAGCATCCCAACACCCCAACATCCCAACACTCCAACATCCCAACATCCCAACACCCCAACATCCCAACACTCCAACATCCCAGCATCCCAGCATCCCAACATCCCAACACCCCAATATCCCAACATCCCAGCATCCTAGCATCCTAGTACCCTAAAGTCCTAGCACCTTAAAATCCCAGTATCCCAGCATAACCAAAATCCCAACATCCCAACATCCCAGAATCCCAAAAATCCCCAAATCCCAGCATCTTAAAATCCCAGCATCCCAGCACAGTGTCTGGTGCTGCTCTGCCCAAGAACATTGCCCTCCTTTACTTGCCCTTTCTAACTCAGCTTCTTTCCAGTTCCATGCCTTGTTTGTCCATGGAATTGCTGTTTCACCCAAATCCTGCTCTTTTCCTTCTGTCTCTGCAGCCTTTCTCAGAGCACTCCTGCTGTCACCTGTCCCACTCCTGGGGCTGCCAAGGTGCTTCTGACTTTCCCTCCTTGACTCTGCTTATTCACCTTTTCCACTCCATCACACTCAGGTTCCTTATTCTCCCTTTTCTCTCATTCTCTTTCCTGTTTTATTCTTAGACTTTTCCATGTCTCCTGACTCCTTTTCCTCCTTTTCCTTTCTCCTTGTTCCTCTTCATCAGTGCTGCTGCCTTTCTCTCCCAGAAGCTTCAGACCTTGATCAGAAAAATGCTCCCCTTGCCCTTTGAATGAATAGTTTGATTTTCTTCCTCCTCTCTAACCCATGCTCTGATGAATATTTGTTGATTTTACCTTAGCTAATGAGCATCTGATGTACTTAAATAATCACTGGAGCACTGGTTGGGTCCCCATGTGTCCCTTGCCTGGATGAATGCTCTGAAGAGGGGCCAGATGATGATGATTAAAAAAACACAAAAAAGTAACAAAAAAATTTCATTCTACACAACACAACAAATCTTTAGCTGTCCTCTCCAAAGTGGAACAGCTTCAGCACAGCCTGCAGGCTGGCAGCCAGGGCTGCCTTTTGGGAACCAGGAGTTATTTTGAGTCCAGCAGCAGAGAGAGCAGAACCCAAATTGCTGAGCTATTAGCTGAAGGCAGCTCTGCTGTAACACACCACTGATCTCTTTTTGTCTCTCAAGAAAAGCTCTTGGCTCAGTCCTGCGTGTCCCAAGCGGAGCAGGGAGCTCTGTGCACTCTGTGCCACTTGAACCCCTTTCCCTGCCCAGGGCTGCCTGCTGGCTCCTGCAGCTCACATTTGGGTCCCTGCCCAGCCCTGGTGTCCCCAGAGACCATCCTGGATGCAGCCTGGGCAGGATGCTGTGCTGAGCTCAGCCTAGTGCTGCCTGCCCCTCTTGGATTGGGTTTGGATGTCTGTGGCAGGGCAGGATGTTCCCTGGGAGCACAGGCAGCACATCCCAGAGTGTCCATGGCCTGCAGCCCCATCAGCTGCTCAGGAATGGCACTGCTGCCTCTCCCTGCATCCCCACCCCAGCTCTGTGCTCCTGTCCCTTTCCCCTGCCAGGACCAAACCTGTGACTCCTTCACATCTGCCAGGGACTGAGGCAGATTCCAGCCCTGGGCTGGAGTGAGGGCTCCTGGCTGAAATCCACGTCCCTCCATCCATGTTTTTATCTCTGCTTGACATTTTCTCTTTCCCACATTGTGATCCTCAGCCTGAAATAATTGAGGAGCAATATAAAGTGTCTTATTTATCTTTGTTCAAGATAGCAGCTTGTTCTACCTTTAAACTCTCCAAGGACTCGGGGGCAGATTTTTTCAAAGCACTGCTTTATTTTTGGGTGAGCAGCACAAAGTTTTCTAATGTCTATAAAACCTGGGATTGCTTTCTGCAGGCTCCAAACAGGTGATCATGCAGCCCTCCAATCTTTCACTTCTTTATGGGGTATCATCTTGTGTCTCTCCAATTTTAAGGATTTTTTAAGTGCTGCTTCTCTGTTGTACTTTCATTTTGCCAAGATCTCACATTTTCTTGTTTGCTGCAGGCTCAGGACTTGGCAGGCCTTGTCTTCCTGCCATAACTTTTTGGGATCAAAGTAACTTTATCTTTAAAAATGCAATAGGTATTGAATTATTTTATTTTTCTGAACAGACTTGAAGAAATAATCATCCCAGCAATAATCTAAAGGGAACATTGCAGCTGAGTTATGTAAATATTTTAAAATTTTGTCTCCTTTTAAGTAGAGAGAATCCAAAAATGTCAAATTCTTATGGAATGAGGACAGCTTTTGGGTATTTGTTCCTGAAAAGCTACATTACTAATTAGTTGTGTGTTTTACTTTCCTTGAGGTTTTTTTTTATATCAGTAATACATTAACAATAACTTGTGACATTTTTTAGTTGCTCTTGAACCTTGTCTTCTAGTTTTAACAAGCTACTTTAAATCAAATATATATACACTTATATAAAATTATATCTTAGTATTTGGTGTCTCTAATTACAGCTTTATAATATTTACCAAACTAAGTTGCCTTCTCAGTAAAAATGAGACAAAGAATTTGGGGTGTCATGCCTCAAGGTCTGTGGTTTTTTTTTTGTTTTTTTTTTTTTGTTTTTTTTTTTTGTTAGGCCTTAAAAATGTGTGTATGGTTCTGATATTTTATAGGCTTCTGTTGGATGCTGTTTTTATTTAGAATTATAATTGGGAGATGGCTAAGCAGGATCCTTGCTCCAAAAAGTGCACATAAGGAAGGGAAGTTGAAGAGGAGCTGAGGAGCTGTGAAGTGGAAGAGTGAAATGGTGAGGTTTGTTAATCCCAAATAAAAGCCCTCAGGAGAGCAGGAAGAAGACAGCTGTGTAAAATCAATCATTCAATCACCCACAGCCCCACGTGCTTGGATGGCACCTGTCCAGAGCCACTTAATGCAGCCATAAAATTAACAGCTCAGATAGGGAGCAGGGAGCTGAGCAGGAGCTGGGCTGCTGCAGGGATCAGCACAGCACCCAGCCCTGGATTGGGTCCTTGCAGGGATTCCATGGTGCAGGTGCAGAGCCAGGTCCTTGCAGGGATTCCATGGTGCAGGTTCAGACAGGTCCTTGCAGAGATTCCATGGTGCAGGTTCAGCCAGGTCCTTGCAGAGATTCCATGGTGCAGGTTCAGCCAGGTCCTTGCAGGGATTCCATGGTGCAGGTTCAGCCAGGTCCTTGCAGGGATTCCATGGTGCAGGTTCAGCCAGGTCCTTGCAGAGATTCCATGGTGCAGGTTCAGCCAGGTCCTTGCAGAGATTCCATGGTGCAGAGCCAGGTCCTTGCAGGGATTCCATGGTGCAGAGTCAGGTCCTTGCAGAGATTCCATGGTGCAGGTGCAGAGCCAGGTCCTTGCAGGGATTCCATGGTGCAGGTGCAGAGCCAGGTCCTTGCAGGGATTCCATGGTGCAGAGCCAGGTCCTTGCAGAGATTCCATGGTGCAGAGCCAGGTCCTTGCAGGGATTCCATGGTGCAGGTTCAGACAGGTCCTTGCAGGGATTCCATGGTGCAGAGTCAGGTCCTTGCAGGGATTCCATGGTGCAGGTTCAGACAGGTCCTTGCAGAGATTCCATGGTGCAGAGCCAGGTCCTTGCAGGGATTCCATGGTGCAGGTGCAGAGCCAGGTCCTTGCAGGGATTCCATGGTGCAGACAGGTCCTTGCAGAGATTCCATGGTGCAGAGTCAGGTCCTTGCAGGGATTCCATGGTGCAGACAGGTCCTTGCAGGGATTCCATGGTGCAGGTTCAGACAGGTCCTTGCAGGGATTCCATGGTGCAGAGTCAGGTCCTTGCAGGGATTCCATGGTGCAGGTTCAGACAGGTCCTTGCAGGGATTCCATGGTGCAGAGTCAGGTCCTTGCAGGGATTCCATGGTGCAGAGTCAGGTCCTTGCAGGGATTCCATGGTGCAGGTTCAGACAGGTCCTTGCAGAGATTCCATGCTGCAGGTGCAGAACCTGTCCTGTGTGGGACTGGGATGTGCAGCAAGGATGGAACAGCACTGATTTTGGTAAGAGAAAATCAACAGGCACAGAGGATCTGCCCCTTCATCTGGCTTCTCTGTGCTGTGTGTCATGAAAACAGCTTAGAACCAGCTCAAAAAGGTCTCAGATTCAAGAAGAGAACAAAAAGTACCTTGGCTACTCTTGTTGGCACGAGTTCCTGCAAGGGAAGATGAAAAGCCACAAGATTTGGCCAAAAGAGGATGGAGTGATCTAAAGCAAGGAGAGGGAAGAAGGGAGGGATTTTGGCAGAAAATCAGTGGGTTTGGTCAAAGTGTAGCTAGCAGGGGATGTGAACAGAGGAGAGGTGGGGATCTCCCTTGGTGACATCTCTATGGAGGAGGGGAGCCTGTCAAGGTGTCCATAGGGTTGTGCTGCCAATTTCCCCAGTGCAAATCTGAGCCATGCTCTCTGTCTCCTGTGATCTGTGAGGAGCTCAGTATCACTTTTAAGCACATTTCTATGTCTCCTAATAAGCAAAACCCTGAATGAGGCAGTCTAAAGCCAGGAGGCAAAGACATTGAAAAGCTTTTAGCTAAAATCCTCATAATTCGGGGTCTTTCATTAATTTTTTTAAAATCCTTCTCTCAAGTATTTAATTTCACCCTTCGGTCTTCCTGCAGCCATCATGTTTTAGCCATGCAACATCCATTTGCCTGTAATTATAGTCGTGTCATTCAGCTTTCAAACACCCCCTCAGACACTCTTTTGGCAAGTGGAATTTTAAATATAAAGCGAGAGTTAATCAGCAGCCAGGCTGAAGCACTGCAGAAAGATAGGGAAACTGCTTGATATTCCTAAGAACTCTGGTGGCTGTTTTATGTGTGTTTTAAACCATGCTGTGCTTGATGACCTTGTAATGATGAAGTCTGAAGGGAAACAGAGACTGAATCATCACTTCTGAGACTGATGGTTTCGGCAGAGCTGAAGCTCTGGCACAGTCACAGGAAAAATTGCTGTTTGCAAAGGTCAGGACGTGGATTTGGCACCGGGCCCAGCTACCCAAAAACATCTGCAGGGCTGCTGTGGTGGCTGCTGAGAGCAGGGTGAGGAGGAGCTGGGGATCCAGATGTGCTCATTAGCAGCTGCTTTGCCCCCTGTGCCTGCTCTGAGAGATTTGCCATCCCCCACCACTCTGGGATGTCCCAGGAATGACATTAACAAAAAACCAGAGTCACTGGCTGATCAGAGCTGGGATTGCTGCAGAAATGGAATGGACACTCCTTTTACCCAGTTTCTCATGAGTCTCTGTGCCAGTCCCAGTGGTTTTTGGCTGTGATACCTTCTGGACTGCAGCTGGGCCCCCACGGAGTGCCAGCAGCAGTTTGGGGCAGGAGTTGGGTGTTCCTGCAGTCCAGGGGTTTTCCTGATGCCTTCATGTCCCAGCAGAGTTGCCAGAACTCTTGCCTGGAAAGGCTGACCTGGAACAGGGACTAGACAGAGGAAAAATAATAAAATAGATGTTTATTGAAATGATAAAATAGGTATTTATTGAAAGTATAAAATAGGTATTTATTGAAAGGATCCACCTTGGGCAGTGCAAGAGCCTGGCTGGGGCTGCACCCAAATCAAATCCACGATGGATCCTCGCCACGAATTTTACACTTTTATAAGTTTTGGTTCATCTACACACTGGGGTCAATTATCCAACCACAGCCCCAGGCTGTGAAGTCTCAGCCCTCTGGCTTGCCTCCTTTCCTTTGCTTTTGTTTCTGATTTATTGGTACTGGGTGTCCTTGATTCTCTGGCTAGAAAGGAATTGTTTTGCCTAATTATCCTGTGAAGAGAACTTAGTAACACCTAACATGAAGTTTCAGAGTTACACACTAAGCAGCAGAGATTCTGAAAAATATAAAAGCTAAAACCCAAGGCATCATTTGGGGTGTTGTGTTAGTTGGGAATTGAGTCCTGCATCCTCAGAGATTCAGGCACCCGACCCCAGCAGGTTCAGCACAGGCAGGTCCCAGCCCTGGGGTGTCTCAGCACCCAGCACTGCCCAGCTGGCAGAGCAATGGGGCACAGGGGGAGCTCAATCCCAAAATCCAGCCCTTGGTCCTGGCTCTTTTAACCAAGGAGCACCAGGAGAAAGGGCTCCTTTATCCCAGCTGCAGGTGGCAGCCTGGACCTTTCCTGGCACCTCCCGTGCTCCTGGCAGTGTCCAGGGCTGCCTGATGGCACAGGCTGGCTCCAGGCTCTGTGCCCTGCCAGAGGAGCTGCCAGCTCCCAGGTGTCTGCTCAAGGCTGTGCTGTGCCTCCTGCTGATGGTGCCTCAGCATTTCAGCTTTTATATTTTCATGTATTTGTAATCCTGCAGTTCTTTAGTGTATACCCCAAACTCCATATTCAGTGCTGGCTGCTGCTCTCCCATTCTGGGCAGACACAGCAATTCCTCTCCAGGCTGGAATCAAGGACACCTCAGTGCCTCAGGCCCAGAGATGGGAACAGCAGTGAGCTGGGGGAGCAAACTTGGGGTAAATGACTTCATTAGCTGCAGCTGTAATTGGGAGATTAACCCCCAAAATGCAAATGGACCAAACTTATAAAAGTGTGAAAACTCATGACCCATCATCCATTTTGGGTGCAGCCCCTGGGGGGCTTTGTTTGTCCTAAATGTACCTGAAAACCCTTCAATAAATATAACAACTTTTTATTTACTTTATTCTGTCTGCCCTCTGTTTTTAGGTAATCCCAAAAAGTCATCACTGCCAGCTCCTCCATCCCAACCCCTCCACTCCAAACAGCTGCAGCTTCCCAAAACCACGTGCAGGGAAAGCTCTGATCCCCCTGTGCCTGCACCTGGAGCCCACAGGAGCAGGGGTTGGGCAGGGGGGTGAATTGCTGCCCTGGGGAGGCAGAGCAGAGCTGGCAGCATCCCAGGGAAAAGTCAGGGCAGGGAACAGGGAGCAGAGCCCCCCCAGCTGCCAGCAATGCCTGGGGGGAGAGCAGCTGCTGCAGTGGGCAGCCAGAGCCTCCAGGGAAGGAGTCCAAGTCCCAGCCAGCCACTGGGAAAGGCAAAGCTGCATCACCTTGAAGGCTTGTCCTTGGAGATGCTGGCTTGTCTTGAAATGAAACAACCTGGTTTTTCTGTGTTTTTTCAAAAGAGAGCTGAAATATTTTGGATACTTGATTATATAATTAGCTTTTAGCTGCTCTGAATACCGTGGCTTAATTATTCTGGATTCCACTGTTAAATAATTAGAGCTGTCTTGTTTACTAGCAAATTTTCTGTTTGTTGCTCCAGGGTGATTTGTTTTATGTAAATTAAGTATCCAGGGCAAGTAGCATTCAAGTGTCCCAAATGCCAGCAAAGAATTGGGTTGGTTTGTTTTGCCTCTGGGCAGGTTTGAGATGTTTCCAGAATGGACATAACTAACAATCTGTCTCTTGGTTTAAGATCCCTCTCTTTCCCAAAACCAAATCTTTCTTCTGTGTTTTTTTGTCTTCCTTTTTTTTTTTCTTTTTGTAATTTAATGTTTTCTCTTGAATTCTGTGTTGCCTGAATTGTGCTTGGAGTTACTTCCAAGGTGAGGATTGACATAGAAACTTTGTCTTTGCCCCTGCACCACTTGGAAAACTTGGGATGAGACTCTTCCCCCTTGGGATGTGTGCTGTCAGCTCCTCCAGCAGTTCATTGAGTTGACAATTTCTTTGTGTTTTGGGATCACTATTGCATCCCCAGCTGTTCTGAAACACTTGGATAAAACTTGTAGGGAAAAGAGGAGGAAAAAGGGAGGATCAGGATTCAAACTTTAATGATTACAATAATTTTTTAAGAAGATTGTGGATGAGAGGAAAGTGTTGAGCTGATTGTTGACCAGCACCCCCTGATCCTTCTCAGAGGAGAATCACAGCCACTAAAACATGAGTGTGTTTTGGAGAGCCCAGGTTTTGTCACCCAGCCAGCTCAAACTGTGGCTCTCTGTTGACAAAACCTCTACAAATACACTTTATCAAGAACATCTTTTATCTCAGATGGGGAGGAAAACAAAGCAAGAGAAGGAATTGTCTGCAGAAAAGCCTCTGTCCCTCATTTATAAATGTCTGTGCAGAAAACAGGGTGAGAATAAAGCAGCCATCCTGTGCTGCTCAGGTCAGGGGCTAGGCTTTATACAGATGCAATAAATGAATCAAAAGCAGAATATTGACAAATTTTCAGGAACAAACCCATTGCAATGCCAGGTAAGACCTCCCTTCCCTCACAGTGGCCAGCAGCAGTGATTTCTGAGAAAACCAGGGAAATCTGTAGGGGATTTATAATTTTCTCCCCCTACATGGAAATTTATGTGTCACCTATCCACTGGGGTTTTTTTCCAAGCCTCTGCAATATCTATTTAGATGCCTGGGAAGGGGGAGGAGTGCGTGTCCTGTGAGGCTTGGCAGGCAGTTTGCAGTTTTACAGGCAGTGTGCTTACTCAGTTATTTTTAGCCCATTATTCCTGGGCTGTTTTGGATTATTTAATGTGTGATATCCACTCCCTCCTCCCCCTGCAGGCTGGACTTGCTGGGAGGAGTATCTGATGACTTTTCTGTGCTCACTTGAAAGATTTTGCCACTCTCTGGTTTCTGATGCCACTGATGGAGTTGTTGGAGCTCCCAGGCCAAGCCAGGGAGTGCAGTGGCTGTGCACTGTGTCCCCTGCCTGTGACAAATACAGGCTCACACCCCCTGAAATGCACTTATGGGAACACATTTTTCTTCATTTGCATGGGAATAAGAGCTGGTACAGCCAGCTTAGTGAAATGGAGCTGCTTGTTAATCCTGGAACTCAGTCACAGGGCTGGCACAGGCTGGGCTGGGGGTAATTTGCCATGGCAGGTTGCTGTTGCATTGATGGTTTTCAGACAGCTGATGCTGTTTAGCTGGAAGATAAACTTTGCATAGCCACACAATGATTTAGGAGCTGTGGGAAAAATGGATGAGAGTTGAGTATCTGAGTTCATTTAAAGACCTTGCTGCATATTCTTATTCCTAAAATGTGTCAGTGAGCCAGTTTTCATAGATATTTAAATACTGACAGAAGCACTCAGAATAAAAACCCTACTAGGTGACTGCCTGCATCCTTAAACTTCAAAATTCTTCTGTAGATCTAGCATTTAAAGGCTTAATTTTCAAGTCTCATTTGTTTGAAATAATTTAATGAGTCCACATTGCTGAGATCTTATTTCAGACAGGTGTTTTTGCAGAAAGGTTAAGCAGCCTCATCACTGCCTACAGCTCCCTGAAAGGTGGCTGTGCTCAGTGGGGTTGGTCTCTTCTCCAGGAAACACTGACAGAACCAAGGACACAGCCTCAAACTGAGACAAAGCAAATTTAGGTTGGATATTAGGAAAAAGTTTTTTGTGGAAAGAGTGATAAAGTACTGGAATGGTCTGCCTGGGAGGTGGTGCAGTCACCATCCCTGGATGTGTTTAAAAACAGGCTGGATGTGGCACTGGCTGCTGTGGTTTGGGGTGTTGGGGCTGGGTTGGACTCAGTGATCTTGGAGGTCTTTTCCAACCTGTGATTCTGTGATTCTAATCACTGTGAAAAGACCCTAATTTTCAATTTATTTGAATGGAACTCAAGTTTGAATTCTCTTAGGAGCCTCCAGTGCCAATGGATCCATCATGGCAAGAGGGGATGCCCGTGGTGGAGGAGCCCCACAGGGCCCTGGCACTGCCCAGGTGGGACCTGCTCCTGCAAAAGGTGGCTGAGTTTGGTGCCAAGAGAAGGATTCCCCCCTGAGAGGGGAAGAAGCTCAAACAGAAAAAATCCAGGTGCTTGGGTAGTTTTACATCTTTTCTGATCTGTGTGGTCAGTGAAGGGTTGGCTCTCCCTACTGCAGGATGCAAACTTCTGCTCAGCTATAAATTGTTACCAACTCTAAGTAGAGAGAAATGTGACTTTTTTATTGTTGTTTATTTTTAAATCAACCCTGTGCAAGCCTGTGCACACCTCTGTCATCAGAGACCCTCTTCCTTTTGCCCTTAATCACATTTCTGCTGCCAGTCTGAAGATTGACTGTCGCAGGCTGGCAGTTTTCCAGTGTCAGTTTTTCTTCTTGTCAGCTTTTCTCTTCTTTCTTTCCTTTCTTTTTTTTTTTTTTTTTATTTTTTATTTTTCTCTCTTTGTGACAGCATTTCTCTGTTCAGCCTCATTCCATGCTAGGCTCTTCCCCAACCCCGTGCTGGGATTTTGGCTGCACGTGCTAAGGAGAGATAGCAAAGCCTGCTTGGAAGTGGCTTTAAATGCTCAAACACATGGGAGATGTCTGCTAGCAAAGGAAACGTTTAACTGCAAAGAAATCTGCAGTTCAGTGGATTTATGGAAATAAATTTGAGTGCAAGTCAGGCCTGGAAGGTATAACAGTGTGCTGGAAGCAGAGGTTTGTCATGGAATGGCTGTGCTGGAGAAGGAGGAGCAGAGCACGAGGACATGGGCTTAGGGCTTTGTTTTGTTGTGCATTCATCCATCAGGGTCTGGCCTGGCTATTTGTCCCTGGCTCACATGAACAGCAGTGTTTGCTCCTGGCCTGGCAGCCCCAGTGCCCAGCTCTGTGCCACTCCTGCCTGGACCAGGAGCTTGGCTTGTGCTCCTGCTTGCTGTGCTGCTTATGGGACAAGAAAAAGGGCAGAGAGAGGATCTGCTGCCTGTGTAAGTCCTGGATGTGGGAAGATTTCAGGGTCTTTTGAGTGCCCAGGGCTGGAGTGTGTCTGGTTTGCTGCAGCCCCATCTGCCATGTCCTGGCACAGGGCGTGGGTTTTGCAGCATCTGTGTCGTGGAGGAGGAGAAACCTGCTGTGCTCACCCTGCAGAGCCCACTGATGGTCAGGAGAGCAGCCAGGAATGCTCACAAGGCATCCAGGGAAGTGGAGAGTGGGAGCAGCTTTCAGCTTGTGAGGATGAGAGCTCTGAACATCTCTTGTACTGAGATTTTTCCCTTCTCGGGCACGGCTGACAGCTGGACTCAGACTGCAGCGTGAGCTGTCAGCACAGCCATCCATCCCCTCCAAAGCACCCTGGCATGGCCATTTGCCTCAGAGCTCCCTGACCTTGCCTTGCTCCACAGGGCAGCCTCAGGGATGCAGCCCTGCCTGCTCCTGCCCAGCGTGAGCAGCTGTGGCTCTGCTGCCTTGGCAGAGTTTGTGTTTTCCTGGCTCAGATTCCAGCCCAGCTCCAGCCCCGTGCTGGGTGGGAGCTGCAGCCACCCTGCTCCAATGACATGGAGATGTTTTCTAGGAAAGGCACTGTCAAAAGTGCTAGCAGCTTAACTGCATGAAATTCAGTGTCTGCTGTCCTAAATAACGAGGGCTTGTAGATCTTTGCCCGGGCACACCATGGAATTTATGGGGTGTAAAACAGTTTCAGAAGTGACAGTGCAGAGATCAGAAAACATTGTGCATCTGGAGATGCAAGGCAATGGGTGAGTTTTGTGCTGGGAGAGGTGTTGTGCTGTCAGCCCCTTCCCCAGCTGAAAGCAGAATTGTTGTGGCAAACAACATGAAACCATCACAGAATGGGTTGGGTTGGGAAGGACCATAAAGTTCATCCCATTTCCATGGGCAGGGACACCTCCCACTGTCCCAGGTTGCTCCAAGCACTGTCCAACCTGTCCCTGGACAATCCAGGGATGCAGGGGCAGCCACAGCTGCTCTGGGCACCTGTGCCAGGGCCTCAGCACCTTCATGGTAAAAAAATTCTCCCTAAAATCTGGTCTAAATCTCTTCCCCAGGTGCTCCACGTGGAGCAGTCTGGTCAGTGGCTGTGAATTTTCCAGTGGATGTTGCCCTTTAATTGGGTTCAAATGCTTAATCACATCTATGGAAATACCAGGTAAACAAAACTGAGCTGCAGTAATTAGAGGTGCCAGCAGCAGCTCTTGCCTTTTCAGATTCCTTTCTGGAATCTGGCCTGGTAATTTAGGGGAGAAAATCAATTACAAGCTGCTGGAGAAGATTTGAGTTTGGCCTTTGGGGGGTGAGGTCTCTGCTGCAGGTGTCCTGGACAGTGGGAATTTTTCTGTCTTGTCTTGCTTCAGTTGATAAAACAATGATTCCTCCTTTTTTTTTTAAAATATTTGAAGTCTGGCAATTTAGGGACAAATGGGGCTGTTTAATGCAGGCAATGAGAACTGGCAGCAGTATATTGAAATATTGGACTGGTATTTTCTTGCAGGTAAGGCTGTAGATAAGAACAAGGATAAATTGGTTTTTCTTCGTGACTGTTGCAGTAGATTCTCTTTTCTCTGGAAGACTTTCTTGCAGTCTCAGAGAAACACCTCAGCAGAGTTTCAGAGCTGCACCCCCAGCCCCAGCAGGTGGGAGTGGGTTCTGGTGGGGCCAGGAGGAAGGATGGAAATGCCTGATTTGGGAATGCCTGTGGGATAATGGTGTGAACATTTTACCTTTAATAGAGAATTCAAAGACTGTTGCTGGCAGAAAGAAACTTAAAATAGCCCAAACAGGTGAAATTAGCTACAGTAAGGGAAGCAGCAGAGATCCCAAGCAGGCACTTGGGAAGCAGGGACAATAAAACTCAGTAAACAAAATGCAAATCTGTTTGGAAGGTGGAGGTGCTCCTGAGAGGTGTTTCCACCCTGGAAAGGCTCATTCTGCATCTGTTGGTACATTTAAGATGGCCCAGGGCAAGATTCAGAGGAGGATTTAAGTGCTGCAGCTTTGTTTAGTGCAGCAGAATTTAGGAAGCTCATCCTCACCTTGAGCCTGCAGCTGCCTGCTGGGTGCAGGGTGAGAGTTCTCTTCGATTAATTACCTGTAATTGTCATTAAATGAATGAGCAGATCTCATGTTTTCCTTGGCTGTGCTGTAAAACACCTCCAGTCTTCTGCTCTCAGGCAGAGAGTCTGGAATATGGAAATAATCCATTTTTGTTCAGCATCTCCTCTCCTTCAACACAGCTCCTGTTGGTGAGAACAGCCCTGCAGGAGCTTTTCCTGAGGGAAATTTCAGCTCAGAGTTTTATTTTTCTCAGAATGCTCCATTACTGCAAGGATTTAACTTGGAGAAGCAGCTGAAGAACAGCTTTTTTCAGCTTTTGGTAGCCAGTAGGTTCCCACATGCTGTTCTTAAATGAAAATAAATTATTCTAGTAAAAGATTCTGTAAGAAATTAAGTTGGTGTTAAAAGTGGATGAATTATTATCTCTTTTTTTATCCTTGTTTAGGCTATGTAGGAAAGGGACTACCAATGAAATATGCAAAATCAGAAGTTTTTCATGCATATATTTTTCATGATGGTCTTTAGCTGCTGTTCCCTTTTATAGGATGAAATCTTTCCCCTCTTCTCCACCCCAATATCTTCAGTTGTGTTTGATTTCCCAGGGCCAGCTGCCCAAGCAGTTCCCAGACCCTGCAACCCTCAGCCATGCAGAACAGGGTCTGAATTCCTGAACTTTCCCATCCATTCCACTGGGGTGGTTTACAGAGATATTGTTATAAGGGAAGTTGGGATTTTCCCTGTCCATCCAATTACCTTTGTGGAAAAAGACACTTTTTTTTTTTAAATTTATTAGTCCATTGAACCCAGGTTATGGATGGGTCCAGTGAAGTTCCCAGCAATTCTGTGCTGTAAATCTCACACTACCTGCAGCCAGAAATCTACAGTTGCTTTACAGTTTAATTACTTGTTATTTTGATGTAAAGAATTAGTTAAGTTGCTTGAGAATGATGTCCTTAAATCGTGCTACAAGTGTGGTTTTGGCACTGGTTCTGAGGTCTTTATTTATGTAGCTGAGGAGTTTCCTCATCTGTAATCAATGGTTTGCCTGAGCACAGAGCTGAGTGCTGCAGAATCCAACCCCATATTTTTGTGGCAGGCTCTGGAGTGGTGACACTGCTGCATGAGCTGCATGGCAGCTGTCAGGTTGATATTAATGGTGTAATCTATTGAGGGCTTTGACAGAAACGCTGGAATTGATGTGTTTGTGAGCAAGGACTGGAGCAGCCAGAGCTGGAGGGTTCAGCACTGCCTCTGAGCAGCAATTCTCCAGCACTCCCATTTATTTCTCCCACTCTCATGTTTACCTCATTTAGCCACAGCTGCACCCCTTAGCTCAGGCCACGGTGCCTACAACATGAGATTTGGATAATATGACTAAACCCAAATTCCTGGGTGGAGGGGAGGGCTGTGCTTCTAAATCAAACCATTTCAATCCTGATTTTTCTGATGCTGTGCCAGAGGGTATTTCAAAATGGCTTTAAATAAGAACATTATTCTCAAGCAATTTAATCCTTCCCATTGTAGCAGCAGCTGTATCTGGTGTCTTGGCATGGACTCTGGAGTGGCTCAGTGGGGCAGAGTGAGGGGCTGCAGGTCCCAGGGAATTTGAGGTGTCTTGGTGAGATCTGGGTGGGACACAACACTCTGATCCCATTGGGAGGGCACTGGAGAGTGGGTTAGTGGGGATGATGCCTTTTTCTCTGTCCTAGAATCACGAGCCAGACATAGTTAGGGAGTTAAGAAGGGGTTACCTTTATGTGAGGATCCTCAGGGGCACAACTGGTCAGGTGGAAAATGCCAAAGATGCACACACCACATAATGTGTGTACAAATTTTATAGACTTTGCAAATTAGCATAATGACAGGAGTCCCCAGTTAGAAGCACAGCTGGTGAATTCACCCCCAGTTCCATCCAGCACCTTCTAGATCCTCCCCCCTCAAACAAGGACTAAACTTTGTTTAGCAAAATCTGTCTCCAAGAGCTGGTCTCAGCCTTGGTTTCTAGGAGAACCAAGGTAGAGTCAGGGTCTTGGAATGTGTTCTGTCCTTCTGCCTGGGAAATAATAGACTGCAGAGGCTCTCCAAAAGCTGTGCTCTGGTGGTGCCACCTCAGTGCTGGGACTGAGGAGCAATCCTGACCTCACACAGCATCCCCCTCACCCCAAATGTTCTGGGAGAGCTGCTGCAGCCACCCCAGCCTTACACAGCATCCCCCTGACCCCAAATGTTCTGGGAGAGCTGCTGCAGCCATCCTGACCTCTCACAGCATCCCCCTGACCCCAAATGTTCTGGGAGAGCTGCTGCAGCCATCCTGGCCTTGGACAGCATCCCCCTGACCCCAAATGTTCTGGGAGTGCTGCTGCAGCCAGCCCAGCCTCACACAGCATCCCCCTGACCCCAAATGTCCTGGGAGTGCTGCTGCAGCCAGCCCAGCCTTACACAGCATCCCCTGACCCCAAATGTTCTGGGAGAGCTGCTGCAGCCATCCCAGCCTTACACAGCATCCCCCTGACCCCAAATGTTCTGGGAGAGCTGCTGCAGCCATCCCAGCCTTACACAGCATCCCCCTGACCCCAAATGTTCTGGGAGAGCTGCTGCAGCCAGCCCAGCCTCACACAGCATCCCCCTGACCCCAAATGTCCTGGGAGTGCTGCTGCAGCCATCCTGGCCTTGGACAGCATCCCCCTGACCCCAAATGTTCTGGGAGTGCTGCTGCAGCCATCCTGACCTCACACAGCATCCCCTGACCCCAAATGTTCTGGGAAAGCTGCTGCAGCCATCCTGGCCTTGGACAGCATCACCCAAAAGTGTGATTGGTGCTGAAAGCAATGCCAGTCAAAATGGGTGGTTTCTGCAATATTGTGATCTACTTGGAAATAACCTGCTCCTAACTCAGAAGGGAGCAAAAGAAAGAACAGAAAATTGCCTTTGTGCAAGATTTAATATTTACATGCCAGACTTTGCCAAATAGGTTTGTTATTTATAGCAGGAGCAGCAGGAATATTCATCAGTTGCCATGGACATATTAAGCTCACCAAGTACAACAGTGAAGCACAATCTGCACTGGAGTAATTTTAAAATGCTTTCACGCCGAGCGAAATAGTTTGTATTAAATTTAAGAGTTAAATGCTGGGTTTCTCCAGTGCTGTTTCTGGGGGTTTCAGATATAAAAATGGAAATGCTTTATTGGAAATTTAATGGGAAGAGCAGTGCTGTACACAGGAACCCTAAAGAACTCCCCGTCACCAGGCAGCGTTCAGGATGGCAATTTACGGGGCTTAAAAAGCAGAATATGCAATGAGGGTGCCTGGAATCCCATTAATAGGGATGTATTTCTGAGGAGTGAAATGCTAAATGTAAAATAACATTTTGTAATTTAAATGGGAACACATTTAGGAGCTGGGTACTGCCTTATTGCTGCTGGCATCTGTATTTGAAGTGTTGGTTGGTGTGTCTGAGCTGGGGCAGTAATCACACATGGCCAAATCCTCCTGTTCTGCTTTTGGGCAAGCAATCCTCATTTCTGAAATGCCATGCTTACAGAATATTGCTGGAGATGCAGGTTTTTTTCTTTCTCAGGCTAATTTAGGGAAAGAAAAGACAGAGAAATTATTTGAGGCTTTGTAGTCAGAGCCTGTGCAAGGAGTTAAATCTGGGCAGGGAGATCTCAGCAGAATTTTACTGGTTTTCCACTGAACCTGCCCTTCCCCAGCCCAAAGAACAAATCCAGCAGTAAGAGAACAGCTGAAAGCTGTCAGGCTTTAATACCCACAGATAAGGTCATTCCTTAGGGGAGACCTGCTCAAACGCATAATAATATAACCAGGAACTGGAAAAGACACCCAGATATATTAAAAGATAAAATAAAGCAGACTGAAGTTCAAACATAGAAAAATCTAAGCTTTATGTGGTGAGAGGTAAAATATTCTCACAGACAAGTGGAGGCTCTTGAGAGAGGAAGTGTTTGAAAGGGCTGGGAGGCTGGAGAAATCCTTGGGGATGAGCGTTTGAAGCCTTACATGATGCAGATAATGCAAGAGGAGGGTTGGGAAGGGGCCTGTGGGAGGCTGAACTCACCTGCCACAGTGGTCAGGGGGTCTGGAAATGCAGCAGGGAGTGAAGCATCTCTGGAGGAGCAGCAGGTAACTGGGGAGAGTACCCAGTTATAGAATAACAACCCCATGAATAACCCTAAAACCCAGTGGAGTCCTGCTCGTGGTGTGACACAAGCACTGGAGGCCAAGGCTGTCTCCAGGGGCTCTGGGATTTTTCTCTCCATTGTAGTTTGCAAATTTTTGTGTTAGAACTGAGAAGGTCTGAGTTGGATTGTGGGTATCTGTTTTGAAGGGATTCCTCCCCTAAGCCTTTATGGATTAATGCTGGCACTTTTTTGTTGTTGCTTTTTGTCTTTAACTTGCAGTTTTTTAATGCAGCATCATCCTGTAAATCCTCTTAGTGGGGCTCTAGCCTGGTCTGGAGGCTCCAGCTCAGAGCACATGGTTGGTGAGGTGTCAATATTCCATCTCCCCTGGGAGATGCTCCTGGTTTTAGCTGGTTGTCCTTTATTAAACTTCTGCCCACCTCATTTCTGAGGGACAGCCCAGTGCTGGATTCCCCTGCCCAGTGCTGGATCCCCCTGCCCAGTGCTGGATCCCCCTGCCCAGTGCTGGATTCCCCTGCCCAGTGCTGGATTTCTCTACCCAGTGCTGGATTCCCCTGCCCAGTGCTGGATTTCTCTACCCAGTGCTGGATTCCCCTGCCCAGTGCTGCATTCCCCTGCCCAGTGCTGGATTCCCCTGCCCAGTGCTGGATTCCCTTACCCAGTGCTGGATTCTCCTGCCCAGTGCTGGATTCTCTTGTCCAGTTTTGGATTCCCCTGCCCAGTGCTGGATTCCCCTGCCCAGTGCTGGATTCCCTTACCCAGTGCTGGATTCCCTTACCCAGTGCTGGATTCTCCTGCCCAGTGCTGGATTTCTCTACCCAGTGCTGGATTCTCCTGCCCAGTGCTGGATTTCTCTACCCAGTGCTGGATTCCCTTACCCAGTGCTGGATTCCCCTGCCCAGTGCTGGATTCTCCTGCCCAGTGCTGGATTTCTCTACCCAGTGCTGGATTCCCTTACCCAGTGCTGGATTCCCCTGCCCAGTGCTGGATTCTCCTGCCCAGTGCTGGATTTTCCTGCCCAGTGCTGGATTTCTCTACCCAGTGCTGGATCCCCCTGCCCAGTGCTGGATTCTCCTGCCCAGTGCTGGATTCCCCTGCCCAGTGCTGGATTTCTCTACCCAGTGCTGGATTCTCCTGCCCAGTGCTGGATTTCTCTACCCAGTGCTGGATTCTCCTGCCCAGTGCTGGATTCCCCTGCCCAGTGCTGGATTTCTCTACCCAGTGCTGGATCCTCCTGCCCAGTGCTGGATTCCCCTGCCCAGTACTGGATTCTCCTGCCCAGTGCTGGCTTCTCCTGCCATCTGGGGGGTTCAGTGCCCACCTGGGCTGGGCAAGGTTTGCTCTTGGATGCACTGAACAGCATTTTCACCCTGGTGTTTGTGCAGGGACCAAGAGGCTGTGGTGGGACAGGGCTCACATCACTGGCTGGGTTGGGAGAGATGGGTTTTGGGGGAATGGTGCCTTGGGGGTGCTGAGGGACAGTGCCAGCAGTTTGGGGGGAATCTTCTGATTTCTGAGAGAGCTGAAGGCTGCCAGGATGTCTCAGCATCAAGACTGGAGCAGGTTATGCTTTGGGAGTGTAGCACAGGAAGGATTCAAGGATCAGTTCTGACAATGAAATTACCTGCACTTGGTCCAATACTGTGAAATTTTAATAGTTCTATGGTTGAAGAAACAAAAGTGATTATGAGCTGGACTTGGTGAAGATGAGCTTCTTAAAAGTGATATTGCAAATGGAATGGCAGGGTTGGGAGTGTTACACCCTGCTAATTAAACCTTTCCCTGGCTAAGTGGTGCCCTGGTCTTTGCAGGCTGCTCATCCCCCCAAACCCTTCCCTGCTGCCAAAACAGCCTGGAACCCTCCCTAACAATTTCCCTTTTCTTTCTCAAACAGAGTAAGAAATACTGCAGGTATTTTGTAGTTTTAGCATGGGTTGTTGTGCTCAATGTGCAGCTGTTATTTCCTTGCCAGCAATACACTGGAACGAGCAGCCCTGCACTGCTGCTGGATTCTCTTCCTACAGTGTGTGGGAGGGATTACTCCCCTGAGACAGACATGAAATCCCCCACTGAGCTCCTCAATGTGTTTTTCTTACAGAGAAAACAAATATGAAGAAGAATGTGATTTAAAAAAAAAAAAAAATCATGTTTCAGTTGTTCAGTTTTGTATTTTCTTAGAGAGTTTTTCATCTAGCAATTTTTGCCAAGCAAAAGGGGGGTGCAAAGTGAAAGTAGAGGGAGAACTGTTTAAAAAAACTGCTTATAAAATCCAACATGTCTTGATCCTTCAGATGCTTCCTGAAGTGCAGGGCAAAAGGGGCTGAATTAACTCTCCAGATTATTAGGGAAAAAGGATAAAACACAGTGCAAATGATTCCTAGGTGTGCTCAGTGCATCTCCTGATCACTCCTGCTGCCCTTCAGGGTCTCTTTGTGCAGTAGAGAGCTCCAGCAGGACCAGTTTTCCCCCCTGGATTCTGTCTTTAGCTATTTCCCCAAATATGAGTAATTTTGTCTAGACAAAACTCACTTTTGACTCTAATTTTAGAGTTCACCCCATTTCAGCTATCCTGCAATATTAAGCATGTCTTTCTGAAGGCAGGGAAATCCCAGTTATTTGTGATTTAGTTAAAATGGCTCTTGTTAAAGCAGGAATGATCTGAACTAAAAAAAAAAAATAAAAAATAAAAAAAAAAGATTTATGAAATCTCTCTGGAAGCAGAGAAGTCATCAGTGAGGTTTCTGTGTGTTCACTGTTTCCATTTTGTATTCAGAAGGCTTAGCCCCAGCTACTGCAGAAAAGTTGGGGAATTACCACTTGCAGATAAATCTTGTGTCTAAATTGTACTTCTTGGTTGCTAATTTTGCTAATTAAAATATCTATCACCCATGCACGGCCTCAGACGGATTTAAAGGAGGAGCATCACTGTCTGTAATTTAATGAGGAGCTGTGCATGATCCTCAGGTTCCTGCCTGTGCTGGAATTTATCCCTGTGCTGAGGTGTGAAACGTGTGCTGGGTGGATTTGGACAATAATCCACATTTTTGTGGAAATATCCACGAAATGTCATCCCTGAGGCACAGGGGGTTGTTCTACATTGGAGGCACCAATGACAACAGGACAATGGTTTTAAATTAAATGAGTTTAGGAGTTAATGGTTTAAATTAAAATTAGAAGTGGGTAGATTTAAACTGGATATAGGGAAGGATTGTTGGGGATTGAGGGTTGTGAGGCACTGGAAGAGTTTCCCAGAATGGTGGTGGCTGCCCCATCCCTGGAAATGTTGAAGATGAGGCTGGGCAGGGCAGCTGATCTGCTTGGAGCTGTCCCTGCCCATGGAATTGGTCTAAATGACCATTAAAGCTCCTTCCCAACCCAAACCATTCCAAGATTCTCTGGTTCTGATGCTTTGGAGCTGCTGACAGCAAAACAACAGAACTCACAAAGCTCTGTTTGCCCACAGCCTCGAGGTCTCAGAATAATCCTTTTTGTGGAAGTTCTCATCAGATTCCTGCTGGCTTGTCCCTGAGGGAGCAGGGATGGATCCTGCTCCTGTGCAGGGCACTGGGGACACCCCCTCTCCCTCTGGGAACCCCCACTCTGGACCCCCATCCTCACCCTGGCTGCCAGGAAATCTGTGTTCTGCTCTGCCCCTGCATTCAAACTGCATTCCCTGTGCACTAATGTGCATCATCAGTCTTTCAGAGATGCTTGATTTCTGTTTGATTCTTAATTATTATAATAGTTAAGGCACTTAACATGCTTTAGTGATTTACTTCATTTAATTGGATGTAGTGATTAGAATATCTTTTATATTGCCCTCACTGTGGTTTTAATTTAAGATTATAATCTCATGGTTCTTTTCAGCTCCTCTGGCTTTCATTTAGATGCTGCTTTTCTTTTCTGATTTCATTTTGTTTATTTGTTTTTCCTGCTGATTCAGTAAACATGCTGCTAGGATGATTTCTTGGGAAACCTGAGTGTGGTTATAAATTCTTTCATTCAGTGCAGACATTAATGAATTAAAAAAAAAAAAAAAGATATGAAAATGATGCATGAGCCTGTGCTCAGCCTCTGGAGCTGTCTGTTGCTTTTTGCAGTAATTGGCTACAATTAAAAAAAAAAAAAAAAGAAAAAAGAAAAAAGAAATTGTTCTTTTGATGGGGTATATGAAATGAGGAGATGGAAAGTGGTAGAATGAAGTCCTCTGTGTGTGGCAGTGAGGCACGTCCTGCCTTAGCAGGTTCTGACCCAGTGAGTGAGATTTTGGCATTGCTCCCCAGGGAAGGAACTGCTCTGGTGAAGGGAATTCAAATCTGCTGCAGGTTCAGCCACCCCTGCCCTGTGCTGAGGACACAGCACAGCCCTGGGAGGAGAGGAGGCAGTGCTGAACAGGCTCATTCTGTGAGATCTGGGGAACAAACAAGCACTTCTCTGCAGGGACAGCAGCAGATTCTCCAAATTAGTCTGACATGTACAAAAGCATGTTCTTTTTTCCTCTTGGTGCTGCACAAAAATCACTCAGATAATCCAAGTGGTTTGCCACTGTAGAAGTATATAGTATCTCTATTTTTTTTCTCTGCTCCAATGCCAAATTCCAGGAGTCCTCCATGGCTGCAGTGCTCCTCTCAGAGGGAAAGGGCCAGCACAGATTCAGGCACACACAGGAACTCAGCAGGAGAGGAGTGGCTGGGAAAGTGAGACCTCCATGCTGCTTTGTGAGAAATTCCCACTTGCAGTTAGGCTGGGAAAGCTGAGACATCCCCTCTAAGGGCTGCTCAGTGCTTGGGGCTTTGTCCAGCTGAAATCCATGGAAGCAGAAAAGGGTTTTATCTGCTTTCTGTCCTCAGCAGCAGGAGCAGCAGGGTTTGCTTGGATCCTAACAGGACCGAAACTACAAACCCCCCAATCCTTATCTTTAGAACTCACCAGGGATCCTGTTCAAACAGAATAAAGGGTGGGCTCCCCTGTGCAGGGCTCCTGGTCCACTCCAAGAGGGGACATTCCTCATCCCCCAGGTCCCTCCAGCACCAGGGCTGGGGAGCAGCTGGAAACACAGGGCTCCTTCTTCTGCCAGGACACCCGATGAGGGGAAAGGCACTGAAGCATGCAGGGCCCCAGAAAGAGGCTTTGGTGAATTGTTTATCCTGTCTCATCACCCCCGTGTGGAATCCCCTCCCTGGCCTGTGGCAATGACCCAGAGCCTGCTGCCTGTCACCCCTGAGAGCTGAGCTTTGCTCTGGGAGGGTTCCCAGTGAAACCAGTTGGGTTCTGAGCACACCAAGGTGCACCTGGACATGATTTCAGGTACCTGAGCCTGGCTCTGGGTGGCCACAGCATCTGGAGCATCCCAGCCACTGCATTGCCATGAAACACCAAAATAGCTCCAGGGCTGGGAGCTGCCCACTGTCAGGCCTGTGACACATCCTAAAGCAGTTAAAGAGTTGTTGTGAGTGCAAAAATATTAACAAATAGTTGGTTATTTAAAGGGAATCATTTAGGGCTCATCTGGCTAATGAGGAAGAAAAAAGGGAGCTGAACACTTGCTCTGAGTTGTAGGGAAATGTCTGAGATCACTGCAGGAAACTACCAGGGAGCACACCTCCTTAGCTGCCTTCTGGAAAACTCCTTATCTGCCTCTTATTAGTTTTCATTAATTAAAGCTCCAGAATTCGGTATTTTTTGTGAGCTGCTCTCTCAGCATGAAATTCAGCTAATTCTTCTACTATTGGAAACAAAGCTCCCAGAATGAGGTTTATTCTTACAGTGTTCTTGCAGTTATTTATTTCATATCGCTGTCATGCATGGATGAATTTATATGATGCTCTGATGACCTTTAGAAATTCTTCTGATTAAATGCTGTTCTACTTCATTATGACATTTCTGTACTTGTAGTACCCGATTTGATGTGTACAGCTTAATAACACAACTAGACATGAATGCTAATAACTTTACAATTCATTGCATTGCTATTTTTTAATGTAGATGAATTTTAAAACAAGTTTCTCTTGCTGCAGGCTTACATGAATCATATAAATTAGAAAGTAACAAAAGAACATATTAGCATTTGTTAGCCTGGATGCACAAATTTTGTAGTAACCATTTTAATATGTACTACAACTTTTCCAGCCTCAAGTTTAATATGTACTACAACTTTTCACCCTCGATTTTTCAACCAACATCATAATTGAATTGGTTTCCTTCTTGCCTAAGGATAATGATTTTACACTGATGGAATCATTATTAGATTCTAAGGATTATACTGATGATGCCTGTTTTACATAGAGCTAAAAAAAAATAAAATTATTCAACCGTAAAACACTTTTTTTTTTACACCCAGGCTACTGTAAGTTGGAGATAAATGAATTAATTATTGTGTTTAGAGTTGTTGTTAACAATAAGTGGAGCCAGCTCTGTGCTCTGTTTTTGGCAGCCTCATTGAAGCCCTTGAAGGGCTGCAGGTGGGGAGTGGCTGTGGTGGAACTGCTGCTGGGCAAGCAGGTGTTCCTGGGGCAGGATGAATCAGAAAAACCTTATAAATATGATTGCCTAGCAAAAGATTTTGAGAATATGGAAACCATAAGTGAGATTGAAATGAAAGTCACCTTTGAGATACCAAATCTTGGTTAGTAAATAACTAGAAGACAATAGGATGGCCACTAAAAGTAATCTTCTCTTGATAGAACAATGGTCCAAAGGTCAGAGAAGACCCTGCTAGCTGGGCAGAAGGGTCCAAAGAGCAGTTTTTAGGGTTTAAAGTATCATGGTAATGTAATGATTCCTATGGGCTGTATGTAAATGCCATAGGATTTGTATCCTGTATTATATTGGTTAGTGAAAATCAGAATATTCAACATAGAAGAAGATTTATTGTATTGTAAATGGGGAAATCACTCTCTTCCCTCTCTTACTTCCTTCCCTCTCCTACCTCTCAGAACTCTGACCACCCCCCTCTCCCTGCCCTGCTCCAGCTGTGGCTGGCAGCTCCTGCAGGGCCCTTTTTACCCAAGCCCTGTGCAATAAACCACAAGTTTCCAGACCTGCCTTATAGAGATCTCTCTGCCTGTCACCAGCATCCTGACACTGTCACATCCTACCCAGGGCAATCAGGAAACCATCCATGGGCACAGCTGCAGCAGAGCCAGGGGAGCAGGGGAAGGAGGAGGCTCTGCCAAGGTGTTTACTGGGAGGGAGCTGGGTGTGGGCTCAGGCTGGTTTGGAGGAGCTGCCTGTGCTCCCCCTCACCTTCCTGAGGGGTGAAATGGTCCAGGGTGGGTGAGACCCAGCTCTGCTGCATCCATCACCTCCCTGGAGGGAGGGGAAAACAACCCAGGTTAAGCACAAATGATGAATTTCTGCTATCCTGAAACCCATCAACATTTCATGGGTAATTACACTTCAGGCTGCAGAAATAGCTGTTGAATTAATTGATTTTGCAGTTACATCCTGATGTGCTGAGTGGGTGTTGGTCTGTGTGGACGTGTCAAAATAACATCTTCAGAAGTCTCAGGGGTGAAAGACATTTCCCTCTGTCTGTTGAGTAATCAGCAGTTAGAACACAACACAAATATCTGAGCCCTTTCATCTGAACAAGCCTTTAAATACATGAAATATTTTTTGCAATTTTTACCTGTCAAATAGAAAAATGCCTGGAACTGAAATCCAGCAAGCAGTCCTCTTCCTCTGGCTTTTTAAAGCTGGAGGTTAACATCAATTTAAAATATATTTAAAAATCATGTTTCTATAAGCATCTATTTAAAATAATTTTAAATCACAGGTGAGAGAGCAATCAGCATAACTCCAAGGGACTGAGCTCCTGCATGATTTTAAAGCCTTTGTGCCTCATGACTGCTGCTGGATGTCACTGCTGAGGTCAGGGAACATGATTGCTTCCCCTCACTTCAGCTTCATCAGTTTTATTCACTCCAAAAACAAGAGCAGGGAGCTTCACCAGCTGTAAACTTGCACTTACTGCACTAATTGTGCACAGAGTGATCAATATATGAAATCAAACACTCTGTCTGTGCTGCATTAAAACATTATCAAACTCCTGTGCTCCTCAGCTCCTGGAACGTGGCTCAGGGAGCAGCACAGGGCTCCTGTTGTGCTTGCTTCAATAGTTTCCCCAAGCTGAGATGTAAACTTGTCTCTAAAAGAAAAAACAAGCTGACCTGCAGGTAATAGAGCTGCATTGAATTAATCTCCGGCACATGTTAAATATTCTTGACACCATTACCCTTTTCCTGAGGAAACTTCAGAGTGGTCTTGATTAATAATGAAAATAAGGAGAAACAACCTGTAAAAGCAAAAAAAAGAACTCAGTGGCCCATCTACTTTCAACCATTTGCTCTTTGTATTCTCAGCAAAAGAAACAAAATCTCATCAAGCTTTCCTTTCAGCATTGCAGGGGCTTTAGACTGTTTCCTATGCTCAGCTCTTTGGAACAACAAAACAAAATAATTAAGGTGTTTCCAGCAATGTTAAACCAAGTCGATAGCAGGAGACAAGATCTGCAGATCCCAACCCAGGCTCTGCAAAGCACTTATTGAACAAGCTGGGCTAAATTGTTTAACCTGCTTGCTGCTGCTCCCCTGCCTTTAAAGGGAAGGCACATGGAACTTTCCCTGTCCTGGCATCCATCACTGGGGGTGTTGGTTTTTGTTTTGGGGGGATTCTGGAAGCCCAGGGCCAGAAACACCCCTAGAGAATCCTGGGGCAATTCCAGGTGGTTGATGGTGTTGATAGGGACCAGGCTCTGTGGCCCCACAGTGCCAAGGCTCAGCTGAGACATCCCTGGCTCAGCTGGGAGTGAATTCTCTCCCTTTTGTTCAAGGTGTGAATCCCCACCTGGCTGCTGGAGCAGGGCAGCTCACAGGGCACTGATGTCTCTGCTGCTTCCCCAGCTCCATGAGCAGCATCGACTTTGGGGTTTGCTTGCTCCCCAGAGCTTGAATTAGTCTAAAAATTGACCAGATTTCTGTAGATCTCTAGAGGAAGAGTAAAATCTGTTGTTGCAGTAAAGCCTCATTATAGACGTGGTGTTATGTTCCATTAGGGATCAGTTTGGGAACATCTGTCATTGCTCTGTCACAGAAGGTGGAGAGTGGAGCTGCAGAGAAGCTCAAGTTGAGTTTGGGGGATTGGGAACCATCAGGGACTTGCTGAAGATTTGCTGTAAATGAAGGGCTGCTGTCAGAGGCCAAGCAGGCAGAAAAATGTTCCTTCCTCAGTTGCTGTGCCCTCTGGTGAGCTCATCCTAACTTCCAGCCTTTGGTGGAGAATTAAACTTGGAGGTGGAAAAGGGGATGACTTGTCTTAGGGATGCTGTGCAGGAAAGGGTCCCTGATCCACCAGCCAATCCCCCAAATTATCCCAAAGGCTCTGCAGGAAATGGGCTGCACCAGCTGAATGACTGGAACAACCACATCTGCTGCACCACTAAAGAAATCCTGGCCCAAGACCTTTTCCTTGGCACAGGTGATCCCAGTGGGGATGTGTAGCAGGAATATCCAAAGGAAGGAGATGTTCCTGGGGATTTTGGGCAGAGCAGCTCCTGAGCTGTGTCTGTGCTGTGTGGGACTGGGAGCAATGGCCACGTTTCAGCAATTTCTGCATCCTGCAGCTGCCTGCTGGGGCAGAGAGAGCCATCAGCAGCCAAAACCCTTCCAAACTGAGCAGGGCTGGCCCTGAGCACCCTCCCAGGAGTGACCACAGCACTCACACCACGCCTGGAATAATTTGGGTGCATTCTGCTGGACTTGTGGCCTCCCTCTTTGCAAAGAATAGAATTCTGCATTTGCTAGGAGAAAAGATTCATTCTTCTGTTGTTTCCTTTCCAAACATTTCCTTTGGTGGAAGTGTGAATATTCACAATTGTGTCTCAGAGTGTGGGAGCTCACGTTAGGCTGGGATGGTGCCTTGGTGTTTAATGTACAATGCACATAGCTTGGATGGAAGCATTAATCATATTCCTATTGCCTTTGTTATGGTAATGGCAGAAACAGGCTCATGGGCGTTTTTTTAATTAAAAAAAGAAGGAAAAAGGGTTGTTTTTTTTTTCTTTTTTAAAGATGCATTATATTTCAGCAGCTAATGAAGAGGAAATAATGATGACTGTGCACTGTAATCTGTATTAGAGCACTAATTAGACTATAGCAGAACTGCTTACAGATGTCTTTTAAACACCTGCTTGGTAATTTTCAGCCCCACGTGCTCCTGCACTCAGAGCTGTGTGGTGGGAGGACTGAGGTGCCAGTGCAGCATGAGCAGAGCACACATCAGCCCCAGGGCTGTCTCCTGTTTGCCCTGCTCCATATCTCTGAAAATGGGTCATGTGGATGGTCACTGGGGGACCCTTGGGGCTGGGATCTCCATTGCCTGTGGCAGCATTGGGAAAGGACTCAGGTGCATTTTCTGCCCTCCTTGTGACCTCCCAAAGGCAAGGTGGTGTCAGGACAAGGATTCCCAGTCCAGACCATGGTCCTGCATGTCTGTTAGTGCAGAATATTATGTATGTTCCTCCAGCATTTGCTTATCACTGATTCAGTTGTGAGTGTGTGTTTTCAAGATCATTAAAGGCTCCAAATCTGGAAATAATGTTGGCCTTCATTTTTAAAGCTGTTTCAAGGTTGTCTTTTGCTGTCATAAAAAACCACAAATATTTTCACTCTATTTGATTTGCTTTTACATTTCTGTCAATTATGTAAATAGTTGAATTCTAAACATGAATTACAAACGTGCCCAAAATCAAGCAGACATTAGAGTTTCTAACTCAACCTGTGACTCAGCTTGTTTCTCTCACCTCTTCCCAAAGGAAACTTTCCCTGAGTTCATGCTCAGGTGTTGGAGGATATGGAGCTGCTGGTGCCTGAGATCCTGAGCACAGCCCAGGGTGCCACAGGTAAGCAAATCTGATTCAAAGCCTTCACATTTTTTTATCTTTGTGATGACAATTTTCAGCGGATGCACTAAATCCTGAGATAGTCACACATTTAAATGGAGTTTGACCACATTTTTCATGGAATAATGTATTTAAAGTAATTGGCAATATTTTCACTCATAGGTATGTCAGATTTCTTTCTGTATTTTGAAATTTTTGGTACTACCTGCAATTTCATAAAACCCCATTTCAGCTGATTATTGAGAGCTACAAGTGATCTCAGTTCTTCCTTACAGAGGTGCTGCTGCTTTATGTAACTTCTGCTCTGAACCCTGAAAGCAGCAGTAAAATTTAGGTAAATTATGGCAATCCCCACAGAGAGGGCAGAGGTGAAGAGGAGAAGAGTTCTGGGGAGTTCAGCTGTCCTTGGCAGGATCAGAGTCCCAGCAGGTGAAAGGTCCAGGTAAGAGGGGATTGCAAGTAGCATCAGGTGTGGATTTATTGGAGGCAGAGAGAGAAAAGGAGAATTTCCTGTCCCCCTCTTCAGCAGGGCCTGTCCAGGCTGGGTGGAGCTGTATTTATACCTGGGTGTGTGTGACACAAACCTGCCCCACCTCTCCCTCCCTTGTGGCTTCAGAAGCTGTGTCCCCTCTCCAGAGGAGATGGAGCCATGTGCCACCTCACCAGCGTGGGATAAATGTCTGGTCCAGAAGAGCTGAAATAAAAACCCTCTGCAGGGTGTGCACTCCTTCCTGGGGCCAGATCCCCTCCAGGGCCCTTCCCTGCCAGCTCCCCAGGGCATTGCAGGTGAACCCAAGGGCCTTGGCTTGTACTGCTGTTTAATTGCTCACCTATCCCAGCAGTGTTCTGAGACATGAGCCCTATCAATCTAATCACAAACCCAAACAAAGCAGCAGTCACTCCAGTCCTTTATCTATTGGCAGGCAACAGCAAGCCCTCATCTCTTATCCACTCTGCATACACACAATTTTTCTGCAGCCTTCATCAGCACCAGGAATTCAACAGCTGAGACCAACATTTATCTCAGCAAATCCAGCATGTGTGTCTGCCCCTGCCCTGGCTATTCAAACACTCAGCCACATTGTGCTGCTCGTCTGGAGGGCCATGACAAGGGTCATCATTTTATTCTTTATCTCCCGCTTCACCTGCTCCTGATTGCCCAAGCAAGGCAGGAAACAGCATCCTGGGGAGCTGAGGGGTGTGGGTGACAGCCCTGCCACGCCTGGCTGCTCTCAGGGTGTCACAGGAGGATGGGGAGCAGCGGGAGGCAGAGCTGAGCATCCTGGGCTGGGAGGGAGGGGATGCTGCCAGCCCTGCCAAGCCAAAGGGCACAACTGCCATGGCAGGCAGGAAACCTTCAGCCTGGTCAAAAGCCTGTTTCATTTCTGAAGGTGAGGCAGGTTTGAATTGAGTTTTAATGTCTCGTGCTTCTCCTCAGGGCTGTGTTTTTGGGAAAAAGGTTTTGTTCAGTGCTTTCCACTCAGGCGGCACTGACGTGCCTGAAAGGATTCAGCTGTCACAGCCTGACAGGAGCAGAAAAGCTCTTGTTAAGGTCACTGGTATCAGAGAAGTGTCTCTCCTACAACATGCCAGTGACTCAGGGCCAGTGGCACGGGGAGGCAGGGGCTGGTGTCAGGGCACTGTGCTGCAGACAGGGCTGTGACCTGCTGTCCCAGCGCGGCGCCTGCTCCCGAGGAGAGCCTGCAACCCTGCCCCAGCTCAGTGCAAAACCCACCCAGCTCTAAACATCCCTGACCTTTAAATTCGGGCTGCAGCGAGCAGATCTGCTGCTAACCAAAAAGCCAGGCTTGCTTTCATGTGTCTGAGTGTTCAGGGAATAGATGTAGCTTAACATGCAAATGCTGCTTCCTGCAGCACGCCTGGCTTCTCCAGCTCTCTCATTTCATGCTGTTACCTCCATCCCTGCTGTGTCTGTGAAAAGAGCCTCTCTGAGGAAAAGTTTCCCACAGACACAAAATCTGACTGATGCTGTAATAAAAACCCCAACAAGCATTCACTTATGGTTTAATTTCTGAATGCAGTGTCTGTCTGCAGCCTGGCAATCAGCAGCAGCTCTACTGCTGGCGTGTGGAGACACCAGCCCCTCCCTCCTCAGGTTTCTGGGTGTGTATTTTATATATTTGCTCTCATGTTTAAGTGAAAAAGAACTGAATTTGTGAGCCAGCAGCCCTCTCCTGCCACAGGTGTGCAGGGGAAGGTTTTCCCTCTGGAGCAGTGATGCTCCAGTGCTCTTTGGTGTGTTCATCTCTGCTTTGAGTTCCTGTGCTCACAAAACCCAGTGAGGGAAATGGATGTCTCTTGTCCCAGGTAACGAGCCATAAGAGAGGGAAAATGGCCTCAAGTTGTGCCAGGGGAGGTTTAGATTGGATATTACAAAGAATTTCTTCCCTGAAAGGTTGTTAAGCCCTGGAACAGGCTGCCCAGGGCAGTGCTGGGGTCACCAAGCCCAGAGGGATTTAAGGGAGGTGTAGATGTGGTGCTTGGGGATGTGGTTCAGTGGTGACCTTGGCAGTGCTGGGTTAATGGTTGGATTTGATGATCTCAGAAGTCTTTTCTACCCTAAATGATTTTGTGGTTCTCTGTTCAAATGCTTTTTTCCTTATCACCAATGAAAAATGCCCTTCCAGCCCATGTACAGCAGCTGCTGGGCAGGTGGGACTCACCAATAACTGTTTTCTTGGCACTTCAAATATCTTCCTTGAACCTTTTTTGAATCCTTAAAGCAACACATGAGGCATCATTGGCAGGCGAAATAGCCAAAATGTTCAATGTTTCTCTATTGCTCTTTTTTATTCTCTTCTAATTTCAATTTTTCCCTATTCTATGCCACTACCATATAATCCAACATTTCAAGCATATTGTCCCTCATAGAATCTGCTTATATTTATAAGCTTGTCTGGTTATTTTGGCCACTGGAGACATCATGAGTTCCATCATCAATTCCTCTCCTTGGGAGCTTGGGAGTCCTGTGCTGCCCCAGTAAGAGCAGTAAGTTTGGGAATGGCTGCACCTCAGCTGGGCTGGGACCTGAGAAAAGAGCACGTGGAATAGTGGAAATTAATTGAAATTGGGGGAAAAAATGAGATTTAAACCTGTTTTTCATGAATTCAGTCTTGAAGTTGTGGCTGGATGTGATGGAGCCCATTAGTAGATGATCCAGGTCTAGAAACCAAACCGTGGTCTCTAAAATCTCTAAAATCCCAAACATGCAGCTGGGTGTTCATGCTCCCCAGGGTAAGGGAGAATTCTGATCCATAAAGCTTCAAGAAAATTAGGAGATATTTGATTTTAACCCCCTGAGGAGAGGCCTGACCCTGTCCCACACTTTCTAGCACAAACTCCAGTTTGGCAGGGAAGGGGCCCCGAGCAGCAGAATCTCTTTACATGAGAAACAAGAACAATCTTCCAGCAGCAGGAGTGACTTCTCTGCAGGAAAGGGAGGTGCTGGGAGCAATGCCTGCCCCTCACCTGGGCTTCTCTCAGGCTCCATCAGTTCAGATGGCAGCACTCTGACCCCCAGCCACCTCCTCCATCCACACAATCATTGTGGAGCACTCTGAGTTCTGGGTATTTGACATCAAAACATTCATGGTTTGGTTTGGTTCCAGCACATCAGTGAGGAGAGATGGTGAACTCGGGAGAATAAATATCAATAAATGTTCTGAACTCCCTGTTTTGTCTGAGTTTGGCAGAGCTGGCCAGAAGGAGGTGAATTCTGGAGAAACATCTTGTGAAAAAAAAAAGTCTCTAATTTTTTACTGCAGTGGCCAGCCCCAATTCAATCTGTGTTATCTCTCACAAATTCTATTAATAGTCTGCTGCCAAAATTGGTGATTGCAGAGAAGGTTGAAACACAGTTCTTGTCTTGCTTTCCAAGGTCTGCCTGCTCCAACCCAGCTGCTCCTGGCTGCCCTTTCCCAGTCAATTGTCTCTGGTGGGAAACTATATTCTCTTTTCCTCTTGTGCATCCAAATGACTCCAAAAGATTCTTCTCCTCCAGGCAGGAAACCCTGGATCTTTTCAATTAGCTGCATCACAAACTGATTTCCAGCCTTGTCTCTCTTCTCTTACATGAGTTATAAAATCCCTTCTCTCCTCCCCAGCTGAACTAAAAATGGCCAATTCTCTAACATGCTTTTTACAAGCTTGTCTACATGGTAGAAATGAGGAGTTCTGGCTTATCTTGTGTTATGTAAATATTTTTGTGCTTCCCAAACAAAGTTTTTCTTTCCCTTTGATCCGGCTTTTCTTGTAGCCAGTTTAACCTCCAGAAAGAATCAAGAGATTCACAGAGATTGCCACTGGCATCAGTCCTGAGGAAAACTGGAGAGAGAAAAGAAAACTCCAAATTACTGCTGTAAACAGCTCATTTAGAAATGGATGCTCACCAAAGGGAAAGGTTGTCTTTCAGTGTCCTTTTTAAGCAAATTTTCACTTAAAATAGCTGGGACCAATATAAAAATAGCAGTGTGGTACAAGATGAAAGTGGTGCTTTTCCAGCAGCCTGGGAGGTGGATTGCCCCAGACTGGGGCTGTGGGCAAGATCTCAGAATTACTGGAGTTATTTTTATCCTGCCATACTTTTTGTGCCTAAAGTTTTTCCTGATTGCTTTGGGCTGTGTTTGCAGGGGGGTGTAACATTCCCAAAAGAAACTTTTATGGCAACTTCAAACTCCTACAAGAAGAGACTGATTTCACAGAGTTATTTATTATTAGAGTTATTTCAGAGTTATCCTATAGAGTTCTATTTCCTAATTATAAAATTAGCACCAAAGCACCACTATTAGAGGGAGGAAAAACAGCACATGCAGTCTGTAGATAAAAATGTTTAATTACACTTAGAAGTTGTTATACAGAAGATATAACAGCAAAGATTTTGGCAGTATTTTGGGTATAATGACAGAAGGTCTGGCTGAACTCCTGGTTCTGTGCTGATGGCCAGGACTACCAGAATGGTTTCTATATGGAGGGAAAATAAATAAATAAATAGATAGATAAATAAATAAATAAATAAATATGTATATATATATATATATATATGTATATATATGTGTGGGATTTATATAGGGCTTGCATATGTGTTTTCCTGGACATTTATCAGGTCTGCTGCTTGCACCTCCTTGAAGAAAAAGTGCATTTATTATAAAAACCAGCCATCTGAAGCTGTTTTTGAGGTCATGGATGTGGAGACAAGAGGAAGCAGTGCCCTGGGAGTGCCTGCCTGGAGCCTGCTGGTGACACCCTGGGATGACAGGCACAGCAGAAGTTGGCAGAGCTTTGCTGTGCTCAGCCCTGCCCTGGTTCAGCAGGGCTGATTGAGCAGCCCAAGCTGCTGGAATTGGGGTGAGGGATTCATTAGCCTGGGATCAGGCCCTCAGCACTGGATACACTGCTTGCTTCAAAATAGGTAATTAATGGTGCTTTATTTTCTGTGTTTCCACGGCAACACAAACCCCCAAGACATTGTTTTCCAGACCATGAACTGATGTTTTGGCTGCTGCAGAAGCTGCCCCATCTCGTCTGAGGCTGCTGCAAAGGTACCAAAGCCATATTTTCTGTCATTATAGTCCATCTACATCCTATATCCAAAAAGTGATGATGATCAGATGCTGCTGCTGAGATGATCTGCTCTCACTGCAGAACTCATTCAATCAGCTGAGAGCTCTGCTATTCAAATAGATAATTAGTGTTGTGACAAGGGTGACTGTAAGTGCCTCAGTTTGGTGGCAATGTTAGGAAGTGTGACAAAAATTAAATTATTTGTCTGCCTTAAGCATGGCCCTCTTTGGATTGCTAATGAGGGAAATTCTTGTTAAACACATGTCCTGTTCTGACTCCTCTACAGGTCCTGGGAAAATGATTTATTCTTTGTATCACCAGGGGAGGAACAACAGGGATTTCCCGTGTTCTGACTCTTTTTTGTGTTTTTACCTGATGTAACACATCACTGCTTGTGTTCCAGCACAAAATAGGGACAGCAGTCCCAATGGACACCTTCCCTGCCCATTTTAGAGGGAATTGGCTCAGGGAGAATCTTTGGGTGCTCCAGTCTCAGGGGAACATTCAGAGCATCTTCTCTGGGGGTGACAAAATCCTCCTGCAGGGTTCAGGGTTTGTCCCCCATGTCCTGGGAGTTCCTGCCTCCTTTGCAGGATCAGGAGACTCCCAAAGCCCTGAGCAGGAGGATGCTGTGGAAGCAGGAGTCCCTCTGGGGCTGCCCGTGGCTTTTGTCCTAAGGAATCACTTGTATTGTGCATTTCCACTGCTGGCCTCCTGCTGTGGCAGCTGGGTTTGGGTCCCACCTTTGCCCACGGGCACTCAAACCCTCCCTTGTGCTGCTGGGCCAGTCCAGCCCTGCAGCCTTGGCTCCTCATGGAGTGAGGAAGCAAATCCCTGTCCCTGTCCCTCCCCTGCATCCCCAGGACTGCAGGATTTGGGGATCCAGGGCTCAGCACCCAGCAAGGAGCTGGGCTCCCCCAGAACCTTCCCTTTCCTGGTGGGCAATTCTGGCTGCCCCACTGTCCTCAGAGCTGTTTTGAGTTTAAATTATCATGGGCTGAATTAATGAACATCCTGAAGTTACATCCTTTCACAGGCTCCTAATGGGATGCTTTTGGTTTTTCCTTTTTCAGCCTCTGCCAGTGCCTTGATGTTCTCCCCCCAAAGGGAATAAATGGCTGGGAAGGAAGGAAGAGCACAGCACAAAGAGCAGGCATGGCCCAGACCTCACAGGACTAATTATGCTCTTAAAGGGTAGGAAAATAATCTTGGGTACACTGGGAAGAAAATGTCTCAGTAATACTGCATGGGGTTTCAGGCAGGTCTCCTCTATTTGTGCATTTGAAAAAAAAAAAAAAAGAGTTTCAAAGACATTTCTTGACCTCAAAAAGATCAGTGAGGAGTTCAAGAAAAGAAATTTAATTCCAAGTGAGTTTACCAAGTTTTCTTGACCCTTAAGGATGGAAAAAGCAAAGGAAGGATGCACATGAAGGTCCTGTGAAATTCTAATACTAAAACACTCTCATGCACAAACTGTGAAGTCTGAAAACAGAGTTCAAACCCAAAGCAAACCAAGAGCAGGGAGTGAATTCCAACGAGGGCAGTGCAGACTCAGGCTGTGCAGGAGGAACAGATGGACAGGTGAGTGTTTACTGAAACCCCAAAATTCTGCTGACAGCTCTGGGGTGCACCTGGAGGCAGGACAGAGACTGGCAGTCACAGCCAGGGAGAGGAAAACAGGGAAATAGATCCCAAATTGGTGCCAGGGTTATTTGGGAGTGACTGTGGGCAGGATTTTGGCAAAGTGCTCGTGCACAGCCCCACTGGTGCCTCTCCAGGGACAGTGGCACCCCAGGACTGTCCTGGAGGGGATGCCAGGGAGGTGTCACCCTCAGCCACCTGGGGAACACCTCCAAACCAAAGGTGAGCCCTGAACAACTGCACCAGAGCTGCTGGGGCTGCTGAGCAGGAGTTCAGCCTGGAAAAAAAGGAAATTCTGGCCTCTTTCCTAGGCTGCTCCCTCCTCTAGAGACCAGGAATCCCTTTTCCCAGAGGACAAGGACAAGGCTTTTCCCAGAGGAGAAGGACAAGGCTTTTCCCAGAGGACAGGGACAAGGCTTTTCCCAGAGGAGAAGGACAAGGCTTTTCCCAGAGGACAAGGACAAGGCTTTTCCCAGAGGAGAAGGACAAGGCTTTTCCCAGAGGAGAAGGACAAGGCTTTTCCCAGAGGACAAGGACAAGGCTTTTCCCAGGGAGAAGGACAAGGCTTTTCCCAGAGGACAAGGACAAGGCTTTTCCCAGGGAGAAGGACAAGGCTTTTCCCAGAGGAGAAGGACAAGGCTTTTCCCAGAGGACAAGGACAAGGCTTTTCCCAGAGGAGAAGGACAAGGCTTTTCCCAGAGAACCAGGACAAGGCTTTTCCCAGAGGACCAGGACAAGGCTTTTCCCAGAGGACAGGGACAAGGCTTTTCCCAGAGGACAAGGCTGCTCCCAGAGCAGCTCCCAGGTTCCAAGTGCCTCTTTTTATCCCCCTGATAAAGCAGCTGCAAGGTGCACCCAGCTCTGTCTCTGCCAAACCCAAACCTTTTATTGCTTCTCAGCACTTCACAGCATTAGCATAAAGCAATCCAGGCTGTTGTTTCCCCTAAGAGAGCCAGGGCCTGTTTACAAACTCGTTTTATTTGCACAATATTCCATTGTTATTTATTTCAGACAGAGCTGTCAGATGGATGCACTCCCTCATGCTGGACAGCTTGCTTTATTGCCTGTTATTAAGACATAACAGATAGAACCTGGCAGGCTCTGCCCACGTCTGCCTGCCACCACTGAAAGGCAAATTAAGTTGAAAATGGAGATCTCCAATATTTCTTTGGCCCAATGTGGTATTAGTTTTAAACTCATTTTGTATTCATAGAGGATCCTGTGTGTTTGTAACATATCCCACAGTAAACTGTTCAAAGGAAAAGTTGGGTTTTTAAAAAAAATCATTACTCCAAGTACCTCTGAGAAATTCAGGCTTTAGAATACAGCTCTGGTTTGGGATGGGGAATTGAAAAGAATGCAATTTCTCAAACTGTAACTGAAGCCTTCCATTCTTCCTTACGAGATTTCAAATATTAGTTGTTACAAAGTGCTGGTTATTTTGGGGAAGCACAAGTACAATAGAACCACCTTCCCCTCCACCTGCAGCTCTTGTCTAAGGAATTTGATTAACTATTTTTTTTTTTTTTTTTTTTTTTTTTTTTTTCCCACCCCAGGACTGAGTTGCTAATTTGGGATGGTCACAGGAGCTGCTCTGGAAATGCCTGCAGGAGGTAGGAATCTTCCTTACTGCCTCTCCACCCTTTCCTCCTGCATTTTCCCAATGCCAGCTTGTTTTTTAGACCCAAGCCACTTCTATTAGTGCAGATAACCCTGAGCTGCATTAACATGATATGAGAAAGAAAGAGAGATCAGTTTAAAGGAAGACTAATCTGGATATTGGGGAAGCAGAGTAAGGCAGGAGTGTCCACCTACAACCATCTGAAAGCAAAAAACCTGATTTACTCAAGAAAAATTACTTCAGTCTTGTGTCCACACTTGTGATTTGTTTGGATCATTGTTAACCCTTATTGCAGCATAGGTTTAGCTCCCTCTTATGCAGGTAAAACTTTAAAAACTTTAAATAAATAGTTGTGCTGTGCCTGTGTTCCCAAGGAAAAGGTTTTAGAGCTGGGAAATCTCAGGTTTTATGGGAAGCTGCAGTGTGTAAGGAACAGGCAACTGCAGCAGCAAACAGGACCTGCAATTTAATGTTAAATAGTGATACACTGAAGAAATTATTATAAAAATTTAACTTTTCTTCAGTATAATTATATTGGAGTTTTTTTTCCACTTAAGGGAAGAAGAAACAGCTTGATTGGATAGATGGGAAGTGAAGCCAGTAAATTGAGGTAGATTTTTGCCCATCCTGCTGTAAAGCTGTAGGCAGAAGCTTGGGCACAGCCATTTTCAGATGTATTAAACCCCCAACATGTGCAAATATGTAATAGGAACAAGCAATAACACTTTGAGATATTCTATTATCCCTCAATGTAATAAATATTTTATTAGAGCCATAGAAAAGAATGCATACAGATAACCATAGGATACACACACAACTGGAAGTTCAAGGATAAATTTCAACCTTTTCAATATGAAACAAGGTACTGGGTACATATCTCATGGAGATATAGAACTAGAAATCAAGTAAGAATACAATGTAAGCTCATGAAAAATGGGCAGTACAGGAACCTGGACTAGAATTCTGTGAAACAAGAGTCACCCTTTGTTGCATGAAATATTACTATTTACTCACTAGGAACACCTGGATTTCCATGTCCCACCCACCCCCCTGTTTGCAAGTGTCTGAAAACAATACTGGTCAGCCACATGGAAAAACAACTAATTTTTGACTCATTTATAGCTCTCTATGTACAGTATATACAGCTCTTGCTTTCCTCAGCAGCACTTTGCCTCATCTGGAGCCCATCAGCTGAAGGTACATCAAGGTATTTCTTCTACAGTGCTACCATCATTTTATTAATCCTGGTTCTCCCTTTGTAGTTCTGTGTGTTGTAATAGTATTGTGAAATGAAAAAAACAAAAAAACAACCAAAAAAAAGCAGTCTTTAAGAGATGTTGTATGCCATGTGAACACGTGCTGGAACAGGGATGCTGTGACCTCTCTAAAAAGTGTCTAAAAGGCTGATTTGACTGAAGCCACAACTCTGCAAGTCAAATGGACCAGGCTTAATGTATCTTTAATTTACTGCCAGGAAAGAAAGCACAGATTTCTCTACAACAGCAAGTCTGAAGAGTTGTTGTACCATTTTTTTTTAATATCCTAATATTGTCATGAACTTCCCAGACTCATGTGACAGCAGCTGAGAGCCAGAGCAGTGGAAGAGCTCAGAACTGGTTCCAGAGCAGCAGGAAGGAGAGGTTTGACTCTAAGTCTGAATTCAGGGTGTTTGCAGTGTGGCAAACCCAGAAATGAGCAGAATTTGGGGCTCAGGTCACCAGACAGGGGGTGGCTGTCCCTCTCCCTAAGGCCATGGTGCCCCTGCACTTCACCAGTGCTGCCAGCTGGGCACTTCAGCTCCTGAAACACTGCCAGGAGGGAAATCACATCATCCTCAGGGTGGGGAGCCTGGCTGTGAGCAAAGAGCCTGGGTGGGAGAGGCAGGGTGGGGGGATGAGGAAACGAATGGCAGAATTTACTGCTGGAGGGTGGCTGGGTGAGAAGGTGCAAACATCCCAGAACACAGCTGGGATCATTCCTCAGGAGCAGCAGTGGAGGGCCCTGCTCCAGAAGGGATTTCTTTTGGGATTTCCTTCCATTTAGAGCAACTCCCACAGGAAAATGATCCAAACTCCTGGGTGCTGGCACTGCCTTGGCAGCAGCCACTGCTTGTGTTACCCTCCCACTGGAAACAGCCACGTCTCTGATTTCAGCTTTTCCATGTTAAAATGTCATTTTAGCAATGCAGAACAGACCCAGAACAATTCAGGGCTGCTGCAACAATGGAGTTTTTCACTCTCCCTCCTAGCCCTGACCTCACAGTGCCATCCCTCCCCCTCTCTCTCTCACACTGGATCTGAAGTATGGAACATGTAAACTCCTTTGGTTCAAGTATTAAGGCATTTTAGATTCCTTTTTAAAGGATTTGCTAAACTTTACATGGTATTTTTACTTCAACTTACAGTGAAATATAAAGAATTTAAAAACACGTCAGGATAGAAGAAAAAAACATGCATTAACCACTGCAGTTTTTTTTAAAAAAAGCACTTTAGTAACCAATTTTTTTCCTCCCAGCAAATGCAAATGATCAGCACAACATGGAATTAAGGGTCAAGGAAAATATTGTTGCTAAGAAGCTGGAGATAGTGAAGATACTCAAGACTGATGGACCAGAACCTCTTGCATCCATACCTGTGACAAAGGAAAAAATGAATTGAGGATTAAAGGAAAGCATAAGTATGTGCTGTGCCACATTATTACTCTTCCTAGATGCTAAGCAAAAAATTACTGTAATTTTTTTTTCTTGCAAACACTAGATATCTACAAAAATACAGTAAATATTTTAAAATTACAGAGATATCTTGCAAAATGCTGTGACCATGAACAGTTTCAGTGTTCTGGTTTAGCTGACTAGGTGGTGTTTGGTCAAAGGTTGGACTCAATGATCTTGGAGATCTTTTCCAAACTTAACAATTCTTTGAGTCTACTGTCAAGGTAATAGGTTGGGTTTTTTTAAAAGAAATGGAGAAAAAAGTAAAAAACTTAACATTTTTAATACCAATTTCCATGTTCATTTACCAGTTCAGCAGAATGGAGCTGGCCATGCATAAGGGCATGAGGATTTTAACTTTCCTTTTGATTACCTTATTACCGTACAATATCGAACCATTAATTATAAGTTTTTTTTCATCAACAAAGGAAGCAAAAGCAAGCTGGGACAAAGGAGAAGTGGTTGAACCTACTGGCTAGCCTGGGGATGAGGATCTGCTCGCTGCTGGTGCCATCTCCCCCCTCGCTGGTGGCTCTGACCTCGATCAGATAATCGTCCTGCAGCCGCAGCCACAGCTCGGCCGTGGTCCTGGCCGTGCTCAGCACCTCCTCCCTGCCCTGCCTGCTGGTCCTGTACAGAACCTGCAACACAGCCCAGCTCAGCACTGCCCTCACACCCCCACAAACACAGCTGGAGCTTTTACAGGTGATGGGATGGAAGAAAAGAGCTGGTGTTTGGTTAACAGCCCAGCGCGGAGTTACATTTACAGGAGGGAACATCAGTCACAGCCCTTTATTCCAGATTTAATTTAAAATGGCACAATGGGTGATAATACCTATTATAGATTATTTTTGTTACACTAATATGAAATAATGGGTGGTGGGACACTGGAACAAGCTGTAAACATGTTGTTCTTGCCAGCACAACTCAGTGGGTAATCAGATCTTCAGCCTAAATCTTTTATTCAGGAATACATCATGTAGGATCCAGCTATCAGCAGCATCCTCAGCTATTTTTTACACCCTTATATGACATATTTAAACACTTCTACATTTGTATGCTGATCAGATTTAGAGCAGCTGTAACAGTGTAATTTCTACCAGGGAAATGAGCATGGCCCACAGCAGGTAAGAGGTGAAAGGGTTTTCAAATATCAGTTTAATATATGTGATAATATATAATAAATATAATAAATGTACCTGGCCAGCAATGGAAGCTACATCCATCAGGCTAAATCTTTCTTTCAAAGTTTTATCCATTTGGGTGGGTGTTACCCATTTCAAATCAGTGTTATGGATGTGCTAAGTGTTTAAATGTTCTAAGATCCAGGTGTGGGTGGGATCCCAAGAGCTGAGCAATGCCAGCGTGGGGAGGGAAAGGGAGCAGGGGACATGAATGGTGAGACACTGTTAGAATGTGATTTAAAATCCCTAAAAATGGTAGAGGGTGGTATTGAGCATGCCCTGAACATTCAAACAGACAAGGAAATGTCAGCTCTGGGCTGCCCCAGCTCGGTCCCCACTCACCTTGTAGCCCGTGACCTCGGACTCGTTGTCCATGGCTCTGACCTCCTCCCAGCTCAGGATGACTCTGGAGTCTGTGACATTCCACACCACGTTTCCTGGGGGCTGGCTGGGTGCTTCAAACACACAACAAAAGTAGGATTTTATTTAATTGGCACTGGTGACTGATCCACCAGCTCAGGTAATTGGTGTCATTACATTGGGGATGCAAAAGCAGCTCCAGTGCAGGCTCCTCTCAGTGCACGTTATGGTTCAGAGGCTAAACTCCAAAAACAGAGGGAGGAAAAAGCCAGAATGGAACATAAATGTTGGTTCTGAAGTTGAAATATCTGTTGCTGGTCCTTCATTCAATACAGACAGGCAGAAGCATGTGCCTTAGGACATGGGTGATTAATTAGAACAAACTCTAATGATGCTAACAGACAATTTCTAGTTTTAGTACAGTGCCAAGAACAAGAAAATTCTTCACAATAGATGGTTAGACAAATTTAGTCTCAGTGAATATTCCAATTTACCCACTATGTTGATTTACTTTAAGATGTTGTGTAAAAGATTTGAAGGTTTTTTTGTCTGTTGCTTCTTCCAACTCGAGTCGTGGTTCTGAACTGAGCCTGTGCCAAAAGTTGGCTTTGGCCAAGGAGATCTGCTGGGGTTTTTTGTTCATTAGCAGCCCCAGCCTGTTATTTCCAGAGCAGCTGCCTGCTCTGGGCTCTGCCCCTTCGTGTACCTTGGAGCTGCCAAGCTTGCAGGGAAGAACAAACCTCTTCAAACACCTCAGGTTGGTTTCCCAGAAAATGGGTCCTGCAGTGACACAAATCAATGATTAAAATCTTTTCTAAATGTGTTAAGGAAAACAATTTACTGTTGCTGTCACCTAGTGGAGGCAACTGCTGCTTAGGTGGACTGAGCTTTGAGCACTGAGAGTGCTTTGGAACACTTATATCCATGTGATTATGGGTTTTTTCCTCTCTTTTCTTCCCCTCCTCTTTTCAATTCTTTCTCACAGGAAGTTCCCTGCCTTCTTTCCATAAGCAGTCAGATCAAAATTCACCTAATTACACTAAAAAAAAAAAAGAAAAAAACCCCTGTGAGGCTTAAAAAAAATATTCCAAAGTCAACCAACCACCCACAGCTATTTTTTTTCACTATTTGTCTTGTTCTGTGTACTGAGGAAGATTTAACCTGATGTTCTAATAATAACCACTTCTTGTAAATGTAAGAGGAGATTGTTTCACTCCTGAGAATGAAGTGTTACAGCATGTATGAATCGTTTTCACACAGAGATATTACAGCTGAATTTCAAAGGAAATGAGTCAGCCTTGAAATCCACAACAAAATATTAAGATGACATGTGGAAAAAAAATGAAGAGTAATTATCTCTAAGAACTGCAAGCCTCTGTCTGTGGGATTCAGAACTCCATTTGCTGCAGACACCAAAATCTCAGCAATCATCAGTGCTCAGAACTTCATCTGTGGCAGGTCCTGATCCTCAGTCACATCAGGACAGGTGCAGGGATTTCTGAGCTGCTCAGGTGCTGAGAGCTGCTCTCAGACAGGAGCCCTGCCCAGAATCAGGAGCTGATGGACAGAACACTGGGTTTTATTTGAAGACTTTCTAAATGTGAAATAATTGTAACGACTTAGGCAAGTCTTCCCCACTCACTTGGCATTTTACACAGCAATGTTTAAATCTCCACTTGTTATTCTGGGCTGTAAATATGTGTATTTCAAATTTAAAAGCACTGATATTTTAATTGTCAAAGGCTCAATATCAATTTTGAAATACACTGCCAGTAGAACTGAACTATTTGTATTCCTTGATATGGCAAGGGTTTCTGAGGTGTACCTGGCAGGTCCTGTGGGGGGATACAAATCCTTCACAGTGAAAACCACATCAATCACAAATATTCAAATTAAATTACAAATTGGGATTGATTAAAAATCACACATTTGAATGAAAAATCAGTTTCTATTGCAACAGCACGGAGAATTATTTCTCTTAGCAGTTAAACTAATTTATCAAAATCTTCAGACTGACATTACATGGTCGTGCTCTCCTTATTCACCAGAAAGATCCATGGACATAATGCAATTAATTTTCCTTTTTAATTATTTCAAACAGCAGTGACTTACCCAAGGGCCTGATCCAGATCCTGTTCACACCAGTGACATCAGGGGCTTGTCCAGCCATCAGTCACACACCCCAAAAGTGGGGGGCACACTAAAAAAGGACTGAAAATCCCTGAGCTGACCAGCCTGGCACCATCTCCAGTGAGCACCACAAAGAAAAAAAATTCCTTTTCCCATGTCCTGTCCAGGCTGCAGGCAGTCAGTCACTTCAGCCAGTTCATGGTAATTGTGCATATAATATATTTAAACTTTGGCAAATCTGAGTGGGTTTAGTCCTCAGTGACAGACTGACACTCATTTTTGCATATAATAATTTCTGATAAACTAGCTTATTTCATAATATTAATGCTACAACTCTGTCTGCTCAGGGGATGTTAATGACTATTGCAGGGAATTTGACCCTTCAGACAGATTTAATTGTGTGTTCTTGTGCCTCTGACAGAAACACTTCAAGACTGATGACCCTGATTCTGAGCTGTATTACAATGGAAGAGCACACTAAAAATATTTCCACTTGTAGAAAAATTAGTGCAGCCTTTGACAATCTGTTCTCCAGTTTAATTTTGCCTTTGCAGCAGCAGAGTGGCCTCCTGTGCAATTTATTCAAGGGGAAGCAGTGGACATGAAGGATTGTTTTGCATGAACTCCATGAGGTTCATTGCATTTCAAAAGCCATGCCCCAGAGAGCTTATAAATATGTTATAGAACACTGAAAAATTCAACAAGTCTCTTTTTTCCCCCCCTTCTAAATAACAGAGATTTTTCTTTTCAATTTCTCCCAGTCATTAGCAGCATAATAAAGGTTCTGTGCAGAAATCACAGCTCTTCCTTGGGCTCCCTGGCTGGGTTTTACTCACCCTGCTGAAGCTCTGTGCTTGCCTGCAGGGAAATTTGGGTCACTCCTACTGTGATTCCCAGGAATGCCACTGCTCTTCTTCCCCCTCCAAGTGCTGCCACACCCTTTGTGGCTGTCCCCAGCCCCCAGTGAGGTACTCACGTGGCTTTTTGGTGGTGGCATTGACAGTGGCACTGAAGGGCCCTGCTCCAGCACTGTTGTAGGCACGCACTGCTGTGTAATAAGCCAAGTTGCTCCTCAACCCCGTGATTTTTATTGATGTTTCATTCCCTGCTGCTTTCACTCTGTTGGAAGATTCTTCTTTTTGGTCATTATTCCAGTACCTAACCTAGGAGATAAAAACCAGAACCATTTAAAGCTTGCTGTTCGACTCTTTTCAGTGCATTCCTTTCTTTCCTTCAGCTGAAAAATGGCAGAAATACATTCAAGTTTCAGAAATATGTTTACTGGGCAAAAATAAAATATTCTTATCCATCTGCTTCTCAGGCTTGCTGCTCTTTTCAGTGTGACTGCAGGAAAAAGGCAATTGAAATATTAGATCTTGCTTGAACTAAAGAATGACAAGAGGAAAAACATTACTTCATTAAGAAGGAAACAAGCTCACAAAAATGCACCTTATAAAGAAGTTTCTTTGGAAGTAAATGTAATTCTGAAAAAAAGTTAGTTTGGAGTTATGAGCACAAGAAGCAAAACACAACTTCATTCTGTGGGTTTTTTTAACAAAGATAGTAAAAATTATCCTTCTTCAGGCTGCAGGTGGGGCAGGAAGATTTGGGGTGAATCTGTGTGGTTGTGCTGCAGGACCCTTCTGGCCCACAGCCCTTTACGAAGATTGGATTTCATTGAACAGATAGGGTTGATTAATTGCAATATTTTAATTCCCACAGACTCACCTCATAGCCCAGCAGCCTTCCATTGCTCATCTTCCAGGGAATGGCAGCCCAGGACACCTGGATGGCCGAGGAGGACAGGCTGGTGGCAGACACCCCCGCGGGGGCCGTGCTGGGCTCTGGGGAACCAAGCAGGGAGAGGTGGCTGTGGGATCAAAGCTGTCCTCATCCCAGCCACCCACCTCCCTGCTGGCACAGCCCTTGGAAGGGTGGCAGTACAAACAGGTGGGACTCACTTTAGTGCAGAAAAGCCAATTCTGTATTCACAAAGCTCATATTTATAGGAAATACCAGAAGGCACCGTGGCAAATCTAATGGCTACACTGAAAGTCAGTTTACTTGTTGGCCTGTGTATATGTCCATCAAATCTCTCTATTTCTGCTTAGTTCACATATTTTCTTCACAGATTCTCACGGGACAGATCTTTTGTCATTACAGGTGCAACCTACTTTTCTCTGCAAGGATAGATTGCTATACAAACTGATTCTCATTCCTCTGATTTTTTCACACAGGGATTTATAAGCTAACTGCCAGCTCTGCTAGAGCAGCAGGGCCTGAACCATATTTTAGAAGGACTAAACCATATTTTATAAGAACCTAAACCATATTTTATAAGGACCAAAACCATATTTTATAAGAGTAAACCATATTTTATAAGGACCAAACCATATTTTATAAGGAGTAAACCATATTTTATAAGGACCAAACAATATTATATAAGGACTAAACAATATTATATAGGGATTAAACCGTATTTTATAAGGACCTAAACTATATTTTATAAGGACCAAAACATAATTATATAAGGACCTAAACCATATTATACCAGGACCTAAACCATATTTTTAAGAGTAAACCATATTTCATAAGGACTAAACCATATTATACAAGGATTAAACCCTATTATACAAGGACTAAACCCTATTATATAAGGACTAAACCCTATTATACAAGGCCTACCCCATACTTTCTGAGGCCTACCCCATTCTAAGGCCTACCCCATACTTTCTGAGCCTACCCCATTCTAAGGCCTACCCCATACTTTCTAAGCCTACCCCATACTTTCTAAGGCCTACCCCATACTTTCTGAGCCTACCCCATACTTTCTGAGCCTACCCCATACTTTCTAAGGCCTACCCCATACTTTCTAAGGCCTACCTATACTTTCTGAGCCTGCCCCATACTTTCTGAGCCTACCCCATACTTTCTAAGGCCTACCCATACCTTCTGAGCCTACCCCATACTTTCTGAGCCTACCCCATACCTTCTGAGCCTACCCCATACTTTCTAAGGCCTACCCCATACTTTCTAAGGCCTACCCATACTTTCTGAGCCTGCCCCATACTTTCTGAGCCTACCCCATACTTTCTAAGGCCTACCCATACCTTCTGAGCCTACCCCATACTTTCTGAGCCTACCCCATACCTTCTGAGCCTACCCCATACTTTCTAAGCCTACCCCATACTTTCTGAGCCTACCCCATACTTTCTGAGCCTACCCCATACTTTCTAAGGCCTACCCCATACTTTCTGAGCCTCTCTCCATCCCCCAGCCCGAAGCTCCGGGCTGCAGCGTTACCTTCCTCGGCAGAGTAGACGGTGGCCACGGCGCTGAAGGGCCCCTCGCCCTTGTTGTTGTAGACGCCGACCTTGACCTCGTAGGGCGAGAAGGGCAGGATGCTCTCGTTCCTGAAGACGTACCTGGGGGTGTCAGGAGAGGTGACCACGGTCTGGATCCACGTGCTGGTGCCCGAGGGGCGGAAGGCGACCACGTAGCCAAAGCCCTCCCCGTTCTGCAGCTCCTCAGGGACGGGCTGGGACACACAGAGGGGGGACTCAGGGGCTGCCACTGCAGCTGGCACGAACCTCAGCCAGGGACCTCTGCTACTGAGCCTGCAGTCTGAGCCTTCCTATTCCCAGACTCTGCACTGCATTGGTGACTCTGAACTCCATGTAAAGTGTCCCAAGCTCTCCTCCCAGCTCAGCACACACAACAATCCTTGTCCAGCCCAGAACCAAGGACAGGCTGCAGCTCCAGCCCCAAAAAGTGCAAACAGAGAATTGAGTAGAGAATCTGGGAGGGTGGGACTGCAGAACCTGGAGCTGGGACTGGACAATTAAACCCAATATGAAAATGGATCCAAACTTATAAAAGTGAAAACTCATGACTGGAATCCATCTTGGGTGTAGCCATGGCCAGGCTCTTGCACTGCCCAAGGTGAAACCTTTGAAAGCTTTTAATAAATCCCTAATTTATTCCTTTAACTCTGTCCAGCCTCTGCTCCAGGTCAGCCTCTCTACAGCACAGCAAAATGTGCTCCCTTCAACCTATTTTAAGGTCTGCATTTCAAGAAGAGAACAACTTTCAGGTATAACCTCTGGTTTTCTCTAAGTATTCTGCTTCAAGACACTCTTCAGTAAATACAACTTTTCTTTCATCAATCCACAGTTCATAAAAAATGAATAATTGCTTGGTCAGCTATTAGAGAATCCAATACCACCTTATACAGTGGCTTAAACCTCCTTCTGATGTGACTATGATTAGATAACCACACAGAGTAGTCAATGCTAGGAAGAGAATATTAACAGTTCTTTAAATCATTAAAAAAGGGATACATAATATGAACTGTATTGGTTAGCATGTGCATCCAGATTTAATGGTGGGAAAGGAAGAACTGCAGATCTGCACTGCAAAGCCCAATTCTCTGCTAAACCATCCCCCTTCTCCTGCCCTGCCCTCCTGCCTCCTTTTCAGCATTAACATTTGAGAACAGAAGCAATCCCAGCCAAGCTGAATTCCCTGGGGATTTCCATCCAGCACAGGGACACATGAGAGTGAAAGAAAAAGGCAAATGTGCTCCCATCCCACATGGACAGAGCACGTGCACATCCCAGAGGAGAAGCTGCTGCAGCCAGGGGATTCAGAGAGAGCAGAAAGGAAAGAAAAGAAAAGAAAGAAGTTCTGTGAAGAAAACTTCTCCCCAGCAAACTTACATCCCACGTTATGACCAGCTCAGATCTGCTGCCTCCTCCCCCACTGACCTCAGATGGGGGAATTTCAGGAACTGTGGAAAGGAAATGCAGAGATGTCTGAGGAAGCAGAGACAGGAGAACACAGCACATCACCCCCATGCATGAGTTTAACATAGTCACACTCCTTTGGCAATCAGGGTAAATGTTTCTGGGGCAGAACTAGGAAACCCCAGCCCTGACCCACATTCATCCTCCCCTGGGCCAGGCTGGGATTTCTCAGAGCACCTGGAGCTCCTCAGCAGCTCCCAGATAAAACCACATCTGCTGTGTTTAGGAACTTGGAAAAACTGGAGACAAGCTTCATTTTTCCAGAGTTAACTCAGAGAATGGCCAGAGATCATCTGGTTCCAGGACACCTTCCAATAAACCATGCTGCTCAGAATTCCATGTCCTTGAACACTTCAGGGGGTGTTATGCAGATAAATTGGGAAATGGCCCCATTCCAAGTGAGCTGGGGTTATAATTGATGGGTTCTTCTGAGCCACATGCTTGTTAGATGGAAGGGTTTCACTGATCAAACACCAGGAATGAAAAGTCCCTGTCAAAATTAACCTCTTTCCATCCATTAATACCTTCAGACTCTGCAGCACTGCCTGAACTGGCAGATTTTGGCACAGTAAATGCAGTTTAAATGGATTTAGATGTTATGCTTCTGTGATGTTCAGTAATGCAACACAAACTGTACCACAGCTCAGTGGAAAAATATAAATGAGCTTGTTACATGCTTTTATATCAAATGGCAATTCCAAGCTTGTCTGCAAAGAGCCAAAGTCATGAACACACTTTTTCTTTGTTAATATTCCAGATTCTTGAATTAAAAACAAATAGAAGGACCCACTAACCTGCCTCTTCAGTTCTTACTTTTTCTGAGGGCAAACTAGGCTCTCCACCTCCTATTTTGTTAGTGGCAACTACACGAAATTCATATTCAACCCAAGGATTTAAATCCACTACTGTGCTCGTGAAGGTTTTGCCGTCGATCACATCCGGAACTAGGAGATAAAAAGGCAAAAGCAGCTCAGGAACAGGTGCCAGGCATCCCCAGAGGCTGGGCTGGGGCTGTGCTCACCTGTGGTGGCTCTCTGCCAGCCCACCGAGAAGGGAGTCCTGGCCTGGATGCTGTAGGTGGTGACGGGGCTGTGGTTGTCTGTGCCCTCCTGCCAGGAGATCTGGGCAGTGGTGTCTGTGATCTCATCCACCCTCACCTGCCCAGGGGGCCCAGGGGAGCCTGCAAAGGCATGGAAACCAGGCACAGCTTTGGGGCAAGCCCTGAGGCAGCCTGGATGCATTCCCTGGGTTTTTTTCTTCCTCAGGGAGGAGGAAAACAATTCAGTCTGAAATAAGAACACCTGTAATTATGGTTTTACATTCATTAAACTGAACAGACAACTGGATTTTGTTTTTTTTTTTAACAAGAACCTTTGCTCAGCACATCCCTCTGTCTTTCCAATGTCTTTTCCTTTAGTCCTAAATGTCCTATTTAATCTACAGATACATCTCTGTAAGTCTGGACATTTTTTACCTACAACTTCTTTACTGTAAAAGGCACTGGAACAATTTTTCAGCACCCCAAGCAGCAATTCAGTCACACAAACTTCCTGCTGCTTTCTGGAAAATCCTCATTCTGGGCATTTCCTGGGTTTTGGCTCTGGGGTTGAAATGAGTAACACTGCATGAACAATGAGAAAATATCCAAAATATTTTAAAATCTATTGATTAAGTGCTGATTGCAAAATATGCTTTTCTAGATCAAAGCTTTTACCTTGCAATAAATGTAGCTGTAAGATCAGCAAAGACAGCCACAATTCTGGCTCAGCTGTGAGCATTCCAGCTCAGAATGAAAAGGAATAATCCTGCATTATAGGCTTTAAACCCCAGGGCAAAGCCTCTCCTGGGCTCTGGCAGAACTGCCCATCTCACAGCAAGGATTCTGGAGTCCCCAGCACTTCAGTCTGCAGAGGCAGCTCCAAGCCCCTCAGAGCTGCCAGTGAGCTCCTCTTGGCACTGACCTGAAGGACTGGCAGTGAAAAGAGATGTGAAGTCACTGTTATAACCTCCAGCTCCTCATTTTTCTGACAAAAATCAGGCTTCACCCAAAACCTGGGCTGTCATTCTCCCTAGTTGCAAGTCAGAATGGCATAATTCAACTCACAGCCTTTCATCACCCCACTCAAGCCATGGATTGGTGCTGTAGCCCCCAAGATCAGCTGTTTCTACAGCTATAAATATAAAATAAGGTGGAAAAGGATCCTGTCTGGGCTGGGATTTACCTCTCACAATAAGGTCGGCAGCAGAGGCCACACTGTCCACCTCTGTCTTCACCATGCACACATACTTCCCACTGTGCTTCAGCTGGATGTTCCTGATCATCAGATCACCTGAGGCACTCTGGGGCAACACAGAACACTCATTAATGCAAATAAACCTCCTGTGCAGTGCAGTGTTTTCTTTGCAAAGGGAAAAGAAATGCAGAAAAAACGTGAAGTTGCACAAAAGCAACTGCCCATCAGCAGCTCCATGCTTGTTTGGGAGAATTTTCCCAAAAAAACATGAGGTAATGTCCTTTTTTTGGGAGAAATGAGCTCCAACATACTCATACTGGGAAGGCACCTCCTGCCTGGAACCCCCAATAATCTCAGTGCCCTGTGACCATTTGTCTCAAAGCCCTAAAAAGAGAGAAATGTGTTTTCTGTGGCCATTACCAATTTGATTTCTAGACAGAATTCACAGAGTTTTGATCTAGAACAAGTCTGTCAAGTCATGACAGATTTTTAAGGAGTTCAAAAGAGTAAAAGGAAAGTTGAATTCAGTCCATTCTCCAGGTTATTGTGAGCACTTTCATTTAAAGGTTGCATATTCTAGGCAAACATTCTAAATTTCCCATTTTACAAGCCCAAGTTCTGCTCTTTGTTATTCACTGAATATTTAATCTTTAGTGTTTTCCCCCATTGTTCTCTCTCAGATCACAGCCTGTGGTTTTTTTCCTGGATCATGGGAAACAGAAATAAAACTTGAATAAAACTATAACTTCCTATCATGTTAGGGCTCTTTGTGAACTGTTTGTTTTCCACACCACTGAACACAGAACTTGATATTAAACCTTTGCTAGACAATGTCCCTTAAAAAAAACCAAAATCTCCTCTTTGTGTCAGCTGAATTACTGCACTAACTCAGTTCCAGTTGAATTTTCCAGGTGAAAAAATGTCTCAGTCAGATTTTAATTTTTAAATTTTAAATTTCTGGAGAAGCAACATTTTCTTCAAGGACATAACCCTAATTTTTGGGTATTTTCAGCTACTTTTGGCCACTGATTCATGGGCAAACAGTAGTTTGGGAGAAAGGCAAAAACATGACATTGAAGCTTATTTTACTCTTGGAAAAAACAGGAACCTTTCAAAACATTTGGTTATTTTTCTTTGTTTCAGCATTACAATGTCTCAATTCTTCACTCAACACAAGCTGAAGCCAATTCTGCCTGATTCCCTTCCATGTGTGTGCCTGCTCTTCTGTGACAGCACAGATGGAAGTTGTTTGCAGGACAATTCAGTGCTGATTGCTTACAATAAATTAGAAGTTGAGTCAAAAGCAATCTAAAATCCATCTCCTTGATTGGAAGTGGATATTCAGGGGATGCCCAACACCAGCAGTGAATGCAAGCACATCGCATCCTGCACAAACTGAGCTCAGCAAACTCAACTTGAGCAAAGGGGAGGGGGCTTCAAATGGAGCAGTTTTACTTGAAATAGCCCCCAGCAGAATGTTGGCAGTGCATTCCAGTTATCTGGGGGTTTGGGATGTCTCAAGGGGCTGGGGGAGCTCCCCTGCAGCAGGGACCCCTTTCCATGGGTGTCCCACTGCTGGCTCACAGCAGCCTCTGGCAGGGTGGACAAGCCCAGGTGACAGTGAAATCTCCCTCAGCCCTTCCCCAGCTGCCTGCAGCACAAGCACAGAGTGTCCCATGCAGCTGGGAGTCCTCAGGGCTGCCCTGGCTGCAGCACAGCCCCAGGCATCGCTGGTGATCCCCAGTTTGGGGACAAGTCTGCTCAGAGTTTGGGCTTGGTCTGCCATGCTCTTTAATAAATCACCTGGCTGACCAAAAATCCACAAAAGCAGCAAGACAGCCTCACATCCCCCAGGTTTCCAACCATCTGGAAGATCAGGAGGTGCTCCCAGAACATCCCAATAACTACAGGATGTCAGAGATCTCAGGCCTCCCAGATGTGAGTACATGGAAATCTATCCATCAAAAAAAATAATTTCCAACCAAGAAAACTGAAGTTATTTTTGCAATGATACTTTCTTTTAATAAATACACACTGTACCTACTGGAAGGATAAGAAGATATTTAGGATTATTTACTTACCACAACCTGCATGTAACTCTAGACTGAATTATTCCACTGACCTTAATGTGATACAAAACCCATAAAATATTTCCATGGATCTCTTGGTAACCTGTGGAGTTTTCTACAAATGAGCTCAAATTCCTCTTTACACAAACAACAGCTTAAAACCCCAAACCCCCTGAATGTCTAGTCTATAAAATCCCTCATGATGAATTTCTTTGTGCCAAGCTCCTTTGTCTGCCAGTGCTGTGTTTCATGTGATCCTGAGGAAAATCAGGTAGAAATGGAGGGAAGAACTTAAACATTTCAGGTCTAAAACACAGGGCACAGGAACAGTAAGTGATGGGCTAAGGGACCATTCCCTTCCAACACAGAAGAGGAGTCCTGAAAAATGGGAAGGGAAAGAGAAGAGAAGAGAAGAGAAGAGAAGAGAAGAGAAGAGAAGAGAAGAGAAGAGAAGAGAAGAGAAGAGAAGAGAAGAGAAGAGAAGAGAAGAGAAGAGAAGAGAAGAGAAGAGAAGAGAAGAGAAGAGAAGAGAAGAGAAGAGAAGAGAAGAGAAGAGAAGAGAGAGAAGAGAAGAGGAGAGGATTTGCAGCTCACCCCTCCAACCTTCTCGAAGTGGGAGGTTTCCCCCTGCAGGTCGGTGAGGGTCCCGTTGAAGTACCAGGTGAAGCTGATGTCCAGCAGGGGATCGTGCTGCACCTGGCAGGGCAGCACCACGCTCTCCCCCACGGTCACATCCATGTTGGAAGGTGCCAAGGTGATCCTGGTTGGCTCTGCAGGGAGCACAGATTTGGTTATTGGGTTTCTCTGCACTGCTGAGCTTGGCCCCACACTCCTGAGATGGGATCAGTGATGGGAATGCTGCCTGGAGCTCTGTGTCCTGCGTTTCCCAGCAGGAGCTGCTGGCCACTGGAAAGGTGAATTGGAGCCTGCTGGGTGCAGCCCACCCACTGTACCAAGCTGAATCCCCAGGCAGGAATTGCCATTCCACAGCTGCCTGCTCTCACAGTCCCACTGAGCTCTGAAGCAGCAGCAGCCCCTGGGCAGATGAGGAGGTGGGAGTAAATAAACCTCAGAAACTGGAGGAAATCCACTTAAGGAAGAACACACTGGATATTTGGGTCCATACATCACACAGAACATAAATAGTGTCATCAAGAACAGCTGTTTGTTATTCCAGAATCACATTAACAGAGAAAAATTTTAGCTACTGTAAATACTGTAAAAGTAAAATTTAATTCTAGGAATTCTCTGTATATAATTCTATTATTTGTATATAAAGGGATATGAATCATTTAGGAGCACAGGCTGAAAACATGAAGCTGTTAATTCACCAAACAAAATAATTCTGTTTGGGCCTATGAGATATACAGGATATGTAATGCAGTGGGATAGTAGATCATTCTGAGTTTGGGAGATCTTTCAGGTATTAAAATCTTTGAAAAAGAATGTTATGAGAGAAGCCATTTTTCAGATAAACTTCACAAACTCCTGGCTCTTTTCATCCAGTATCTCAAGCAGCAGCCAGGAATGGATGACTTGGAGGAAGGATCCCTCTGAACAGTAATTCTGTAAAAAATTTGCTTTTGAAAGACTCTGTTCTCCTGCCTGTGGAGTCCCTGAACGCTGCCCTGCAGCTGGAGTTTCCACCACATCTTTTTCCATAAGCAAACAGCATTTAAACCTCAGTTGGGCAAAACAGATTTTCGAATGGAATATAAAATTACCTCCAAGATTTTTTTCTGATTGACATGTTTTTTTCATAACAAATTAAAAACCCCCACGAACTTAAAAGCATAATTGCACTATTTAGTGTTTAGAGAAGTGAGAGGAGGGAGGGAAGTGTTCAGAACTCCCTCACATCTGAGAAACATCTCTGTCAAAGACAGAAAAATCCCTCAGTGCCTTTTCAACTAATAGAAGAGCTGTCTTTTTATCTTTATACATTAAATAAATAATTCTCACACTCTGCCAGGCCCCTGAGTCTGCATTTCCAGCTGCAGCCCCTGTCCCAGCTCACCCACCTGTAACTACCAGGCTGGTGGAGCCCCTGGCTGTCCCAAACTGGTTTGTGGCCAGGCACGTGTAGCTGCCAGCATCCCCCTTGGTCACGTTGGCTATCCTCAGTCCTCCATCCTTCAGCAGTGTGATCCTACAAAATCACCAGCAGATTTTCTTCTGTAGACAAAATGCTGTTATCTCAGACATATTAAACTGTACCAACAATTCAGAGGAAAATGAGTTTTATGCCAGCTGAAACCAGGATAATTACCAGCCTGGGGTCTGAAAATGTTGTGACCATCCACTGACAGTACACAACAAACTTGAACCCAACCACATATCACTTTGGACACCAGTAGAACCAATGTTTGAAGAGATGTGGGCACATGCAGTGTGTGAAAGAGAGAAATCCCACATGAGCTCCACCTTTCTCAGCTGCACCAATTGAAACAGGAATAATTTTCAGCTCTTGTTGTTTACCTCAAGCAATCCTGCACAGCAACTTTGAAATAACTGAGATTACCATGACAACTCCATGGGGTTGTTCCTTTGTGGAAGGACTTGCAGGACAGAAAATTCCCTTTACCCCACACAACCTCCAGCAGTGGGAGCATGGAAAAGCAGGGATGTGTTTATAAAAGATGTGGACTGAAGAAAACCCACAGCAGCAGCAATGTCCCCACAGCAGAGGTGACATCCCAGACAGCAGGCACAGGGAAGGCTGATTTGAATCCCTCTCTCCCTATTTCTCCTCCTCCCACCTGTTCTACCCACAGCTTCAGGGACTTCTACCCTAAGACAACCTGCAGCAGCAAAATAACTGCATCTGTATAAAAATGCCCACAGTAATTTACAAAAGGTGCCATTTTCCTGATATGCCCAAGTCACATGAGCTTTGAGAGCTTTCCTCTCACATCCCATGGGAGGCACCAAGCTGGAGCACAGCACCTTGGCTGGAGGGTGATGTGGAAATGCTGAGCAGCAAACAGAACCTCTCCAGGCAAAGCTCTGCCTGCACCAGCTGGGGTCTTGCTCGGTTTTCAGCTGAAAAGGCTGAAATGTCCCCAGACTGAGCCCTGCCACCCTCCTGCCCTCCCTCAGAAGAGCTGGAGGGCTCTGTGCTCACTTCCCCCTGTTATTAACCTGCTGCTTTCTCCAGTACAAAAGGAATGAGTTAATTACACACCTCTGCTGCTCTTTTTATTTTCAACACTCAGGAGGTAAAACGATGTCAGCAGATCCCTGTCACTTGTCCCAGGTGAGCTCTGGGGTTAAACCCTGCTGTGCTGGGATCAGCATGGGATGGACTGCCCCAAGGCTGCAGTGAGGGGTGGCTCAGCCTCTTCTCCCAGTGACAAGGAGCAGAGCAATGGCCAGGGAGGCTTTGTGGGGGTCGGGTGGTTGGACGGTCGCTGGACAGACTCAGAGCTCACTATTATCTGTTCTTCAGGTTTGCAGTTTGTTATGAGGGTGTGGGTATAAGAAAGAGTGTGGAGCATGGAGAATAAGAGAGAAGAGCAAGGGAGTGAGAGAGAGCAAGAGAGAGCTTAGAGCTCAGAGCTAAGGGGTAAGAGAGAAGAGATAAGAGGGCAGAGAGCAGAGAGAGATTTCCCTTTCACAATACAATAAGTATTCTTCTACAATGAATATTCTAATTTTCCAATAACCAATCTAGTACAATATACTAATTTCCTAATATTTGCATGCAACCTATAGGAACTACTAAATTACCATGTTTTCTGGCTTTCTTATCTGTAACCCTTATCTTCAGACCTTTCCTGCCAGGTTTGGGACAGGATGTCTGTTGGTTCTTTGGTATTTGTGGCATTTGGCATCATCTAAACAAAGGAAGAGGCCTCAAACCTTAAATGACTACTTTCAGCATCGATATCAAAATATGCTTACATCTCTATTTCATCTATTGTTTCAGACCTACTTGCTAGGTACTTATAATATTTCTCTATTCCGTCCCCAACATCGCTTAGATGAGATTTTGGGGGAAATTTCTTCATCAAAGGGTCATCAAGGGTTCAGTGATCTTACCCTGACCCAAACCCACGTTCCCTAAATGCCTCCCTTAGCAGTGGGAGTCCAGCAGGGCTCTGGAATTCCACTGCCCCAGCTGCAAATCCATCCTCAGAGCCCCGTGGGGCTGTTCCACACCTCTGAAAGCAGAACCTGGACTCCTGCACAGCTGCACTGCTCTGCACGAGGAAACTGGATTTTTGGGACTGCCATATACAGAAAATGTACACCATAAACAGAAATATGCACAGCTTTTAAATGCTTTTTCCTCAATTAGTTGAAATTGCATTTTTTGTATTGTATTTCCTTAAAAAAGGTGTTTTAGCTCTCAGTGCTGTAGCTGAGCTCTTCTCCCTCTGGGCAAAGGCAGTGCAATAATGAAATTAGCAGATGCAAATTACAAGAGATAACAAGTCACCCTGCTAGAACAACAGACAAAAGCATCTTATTGGGGTGAGAAGGAGAGCTATAAATAGGCAGTTTAATCCATTTCTAACCACAAAGCATCCTGAGGTAGCTCAGCTGATGAGGTGGCATTTGAGGTGTTTTTTCAAGGGAGGATGTGCCTCACCAGTGACTTCCCTGAGGTTCATTAACTTGTTGGGGAAAATTCCTAAGTCATATTTGGCTGCACTTCATGTTAGATGGAACATTTAGAATTAATTAAGCCGTGCCATATGGTTTATAGGTATTTTAAATGTGTTAAAGACATGAGTGATACATTTTATAGGTAATTAGAATGACATCAAAAAAAGGTGTTAAAATATATCAATTATGGTTACAAGCAAATGCTGTTGCACTTTATAGCTGAGGCTTCATCTACTTTGATGCAATTTCCAACAGAAAAAATACAAAACTGAAGAAACCCCAAGTGCTGAAAAAGCCTAAGATCAAACAAAGGAAAAAGCAGGATCAGGGAATAAACCTGGAAATGTCTATTGTTTAATTAAAATGAATCACTTTTAGAGTGCTCTGAGCTACCTGCAAGCCTAGCTTGCCTAAAATAATTAAACAGAAAGCTTATTAAAACTCAGATATAATTAAGAATATTTTTTTCTAGAATTAAAAACAAAAAGCAAACAATAGACCAAAAAAAAATCAATTTGAGAAAAATATTGTAATCGAAATAAAATCTTTACTGGTAAATTAGAAAAAGACCAATGCTCCATTTTTTCCATTTACCAAACAATAAATGCAGCTCAGAGCCTATGGAAACCCTAAACCCAAAAATAGCTCTGCCCCTCCTGCTGAAACATGAGACAAACTTTTAGCTCTTAGTTTACTCAGAATTATTCAATATTCACCCAGGGTGCTGAAACACTGCCAGGGAGAGACCCAGAGCTGTGACACACAAAAATAACAATCCAGCCTTTGGCGTTCCCTGCACCTGCAGGGGATTTTCCAAAACATTTTGCTCAAGGCCAGCAATTTTCCATGGAAATTCCATTTTCCACAACCTTCTGATACCCTGGCAAATGGCACAAAACCTTAAGAAAAACCCCTTTAAAAGGGACCATGGGGGAGTGATGGTCCTAAATCCACCTCAGTTCCAGATGGAGATGGATTTAGGACCTGTTTGGTCAAACATCATTGACAAACTCATCATCTCCCACTAGTTCCTGAGCTAAACTGGGGGAAATTGATGTTTGGGAAAATTCTTTTTCTCTACAGACAAATAAACTCCCCTTAACTCACACCCACACCCTGACTGAGGTCAAGGATGGGGAGGAGGATTAAACAACTTCAGGACTTTGGGGTTCCCAACTTGAGAGTAATGATAGTTCTTTATACATCTATTTAAAAAATGGTACCTCTTTATAAATTGAATTTAGAGAGCAGACAGAACGTGCCCCAGGCCCCTGAAGCTCGGTGTCATTAATGCAAGTGTTAATGACTGCAAACCTGCTCATCCTCCCAAGGCAATGCTTCCTTCCTGAGCTATCAGACACCATCAAACTCAGCAATCACAAAAGCACAACTACTTTAGATCCTTGTTGATGTGGTAATAAACACAAACACATTCCAGCCTGTAACACTTCAGTGCAAAGGAACAGTGGAAAAGTGGGTCACGACTGTCTTTTAATGTATCAATCAAATTCCAGCTAAATTAAAGCAGATTAATTAACAGGCAAGTCAGCAAAAAAAAAAAAAAAAAAAAAAATCCTATGCAAGTGCTGCTAAGTAAATGCATTACATTTCACATCACAGCATTTCAAACTGTAATACAAAATGAATAAAAATATTTAATTTAAATTGCGCGGAAGCTAAAGCCATTAACTAACACTTCTAAATATCATACAGTTTTTTTAACAGGAATAATTTCTTTCCTCCCTTAATTTTCCATCACTTGGCCACAATGAAAGCTGCTAAAACTGGAGTTTTCCTAAGGGAATTGCACTGGGAAGTCTTTTAGTGAAGTTTTTGCAGCATCTCCTCATCTTTTTCTAGTCTTGGCAAATTTAGAAACATCTAGGAATAAAGGTGAGTTTGTTTAAAGGTGAAATGCTGCTCTGTATTTTAACAAAATCCTGGTTTTAACCCTTTTGCAGCAGGTATTTGAGCCAGGAGTTCAGGACCCACTGCAGCCCACAGGCAGCGACTGTCAAGTACAAACTGAAAATGAAAAGTCATGTTCATCCATAAAACATTAAGGAAATCTGGGAAGGGGTTATGTCTGGGTTGCAGCTATTTTAGTATTTATTCTGGTTTTGGTGTGTTAACCTTGGTTAAACATCTAATCCTCCTTTTCTGGAGGATAAAAAGACAACAAAAATTCATCCATCTGGAGGTGGAGTATCTCGGCACCCGATAAATTTAATTCCCTTTTTCTGTCTTTCCTTCTGCATGTTATCCTATGCTTTCACTTCTCTCTGCACTCCACTGCTCTTTAATGTTTAGCTCTCTTTATTAAAGATATTCTAGGAAAAAAAAAAATTACACACTTTGCAAAATTAACAAGAAACAAGATTGCTTTCTTCAATGCTGAGCGATTTCTCAGCCCAGAGCTCGTGAATCCATTTTGAATTATATTTTCTCCCCTCCACAAGACACACTATATTCAGCTCATTTAATTAAAATTTACTGAGTCATTATCCAAATCTTCTACATAGGAAAAAAGCAGCACCATTTAAAAATAAATTAAGAACACGAGCAACAGTGCCATCAAAATGAAACTCTCTGAGGCTTTACTGGAGCACTGTGGTCAGTACCTCAGTGAAACCCAAGTTCTCTGAATACAAGAAATTCAAGTATTTCTGTTTTATCTTTATTATTCAAATAGGAGTTTCCTCAAGACATATCAATCCTACCCATGCTGCTGCAAATGTAATTAAAATTCAGCTCTCTCTCCTCCCCACCTCTCCCAGGTGTTGTCCAGGCTGGACCTCCCTTGTGGGAGGAACTCATTCCTCCTGTTTGCTGCAATTAAAAAAAGAGCAAACCCTCCCCACCAGACTTCTCCACTGGAAATGGGAGCTAATGGCTTAAAAAATGTCCTGCTAATTTGAAACCCTTTTCTGAATTGCAGGAATTTGTGGAACTGCATGAAATTCATGAATTGCAATTATTCACAGCAGACAGTAATGAACTCCAGGGTTTTGTGCAAAGAACCACACTCTGCTCTTCTCCAAAGGCCACTTTACTTCATTTGGATTAATTCAGGATTACTGCCTTGTTATTGTGCTTCCTCTGGAAGCCATTTACAATATGTTGTCAAAAATAAAACTCTGGGTCATATTTTGGAATTACCTGCACTTGGCAGAAGTAACAGCTGTAATTTATGTTCATAAACCTAAGCAGGCAGCATCATTTTCAATTCATTTTTGGAAGCTGAGTGTGGATTTCTTCAGCCTGGTACTATCCCCCCAGATGATTCCACTTTTTATGGAAATGGAACTGGGACAAAAGTTAGGAATTTTCCTAAATGGACAAAATCAGGTGCTGTGCATTTTTATCTCGTGCTTTACAAAAGCAGCCATAAAAATAAAACCGATTGAGATCCATCAAAAGACAAGAAGTTTCACATAAATTTTAGAAGCCACAGTTTAATTTAATACATTAATATTGTTAAATTAAAGGCTAGAAGCATTCAAGAAGTGCTGTTTTGGAAGGCAGGCAGCCAGTGAGGCTGTGGCACCACATCCAGCTCTGCAAAATTGTCAACTTCTGCCAAATTGTCACATTTGACAACACTTAACACCAGAACACAGGGAAACTCTTGTGGCCCCTGTGAACAAGGAGCCAGGGCAAAGATGAGAGTGCCCAAAGCTTCAGGGTACAAGGAACAGCTCCAGCCTGGGGATGGAACAAATAAAGTCCCCACTGAAATCTCTCAGGTTTCATCCAGCTGGGAGCAGATTCTGTGCTCAGAAATTGCAAAAGGAAAGCACAAGGTGGTGTTTTACAGGAACAGGACCAGAAGAATTCTGTCTGATTCAGAAGCAGGTTCCTGAAGCCAGGCTAAGCTTTGTACAAACCAACACCCAGTCCCAGAGGAGCAGGGGCACGTTCCTTAAATCACCACACTGCCGTGGCAATCCTCCTTCACGCCCCAAAGGTTTGGCTTCCTCAGTCTCACATCTGGCCTCCTGGGCTCTTTTGTGACCTTCCAGGGCTGGTGCTGGGGCTCAGCCTGTGTCTGGCTCACACAGGAAAGCTGACCTGGTGCCAGAGAGAGCTCCCAAAAACCAGTTCTGGCTCCTGTGAGCGTGCACAGCCCGTCCTGAGCACAGGAGTGCCACACTGGCCTTACCCATGCTGAACCAGACCTGTAATTATCTCAATCACACCTCTCCCCCAGGGAGCTTCCTTGCTGCCCCAGTTCCTCTCTGTAACTCCCAGTCTGTGTAAATACTGAAATGCAGAGCAGAAAGGCTGGAAAGTCAGCAGTGCCAGTGGGGAGAGATGCAAACCCAAAGGCAGCCCCAGAGCAGAGAGGTACAGCCCTGAATTGTCTTTTTATACAGTTTAACCAGCACAATTGTGCACTTTGAGTTTGTGATTAATTCAATTATGCTTTAATGGGTATTTCTGGGAAAAAAAAAACATTTACATGTTGTTGGAAATCAGCAGTTGGGGGTATGGGTGAATCACAAACTCTCCCCTGAGAATTACAATCCCAAAATACATCCAGTCTCACTCTAACCCTAACAAATAAACAAACAATGATGACATCTGTTATCCCTGGTAGGATCATGGCTGCTTAAAAAGAACTTGGAACTGCACTTTCCTTTTCATCTTTTCATCTGTTATTCTTGACCTCCCAATTAACTTTTCTTTCTCTTCTCAGCTGTATCATCCCCATGGCTGTAACACACCTCAAATGCCCCTTTGCCAACATTTTCAGAGCATTTTGCTGAAGCCTTTTAGTACTTTTGACAGCTTTGCATTCCCAGTTTTCTACCTGGTTCTCTCTAAATCAAGCCCAACTCTACATTAAACTGAAAACAAAATCTGCCCCCTGACCTTAGAGAAAGCACCACACTTGCACTCTCAGTGCTCCCATACCATCACAACAAAAAAAACAAGCAAAGAACCCCAGGCCAGGCAGACTTCAGAGAGACTTTACAAGTGTTTGGATCTACAGCTGACACTAGTGCATAAAAAGACTCACAAAAGCTTCTTGTAAGATTAAAACAAATAAACCAATGTAACGTGATACCTTTCATTTTCGTGTAGCTGCTCACCTCCCTTCTTCCAGGAACATTTGGCCTTAGGGAAAGCTTTGGGTTTGCACTCAAAATCAACTGTGCTGCCTATCTGAACCTGGATCAGCTTCTTCATTGGACTCTTGGAAAAATCTGGAGCAGAGGCTAAAACAGAAGGGGTAGTAGTAGTGAGATAAAGCACTTTTAATGAGATTAATGATACTGCTATTTAGCACTTGCACGGGCACTTCTCAGATTCCAAACATAATTAACACCATTAATTAGTTCAGACAGATCTTCTATTGGGCAATTAGGCATTTTCTCCTCCTTTTTTGTACCTCATCCTGCTACCAAAGGTCTCAGCTGTGCAGGTGAGCACCCAGCAGGGCAAGCACAGAGGATCTCAGCTCAATGAGCAGGGAGTGCTCAGCACCTGCCCAGCTGATGCTCTGCTGAAGGGAGCAGATTTATCTGATCACTCTGATCTGTATCACACCAGGAGCCTCCCTGGACCCCAGGGAACTGGAAGGTTCCCAGCTCCTTGTGTCAGATGACAAGAAATGTCAGTGCAGCTCATTCTGGGTGAAGTTCTCATGAGCTAACAGCTTGGGAAAGGCTCGTGGCCTTTGAAAGGAAATTCAGTGTTTGAGCAGAGCAAGGCTGCAGGAGCTGACCAACAGCACAAAGGAAATAAATAACCTGTGTCCCAAAACACAGCACTGCTGGGGCTCAGTTTGTCCTGTCCCAAATGAGAAATGCCCAGTGGGAGGGTGTCAGTTCCAAACTGCTCCCCCAAACACAGCTGGCACTATTCCAGCCCAGGCAGGTGGGGATGGCTGGATGCCACTGCCTGTCCCTGCTCCAGAAAAGCTGCACACTGAGATTTTTAACCCCATGTGGTCCCACACAGAGCTGAGAGCAGCTGATGGAGCCAGCACCACCTCCACAGCACACCAGAGGTTTTAATCCTCTGGCCCAAACCCAACCCCCCATCCCTGCTCTTCCCCTTGTGAATAATTTATCCTGCTCTCTTTTAAATGAGTGATTGGCCTGAAAATCCTCTGGCAGCAGATGACTCAACTCCTCAGCTCTGCAGATAAAGACATCAGGTTGACAAAAATGTTTTATTTCAGTGACAGCAGCTGAGTGAGTTAAATCTGAGGGGGTGTGGAGAGGGATAATGAGGTTTGTGTTTTAGTGAAGAAAGGAACATCTTACCTACAACCCTGAGCTCTGCACTGGAAGAGATGACACCATGTTTATTTTCAGCTATGCACTGGTATCTGCCAGAATCTGTCAGATTTAGATTTGATATTGTAAGTGCACCATTTTCAATTTGGATCCTTCCCTGAATATTAAGAAAAATATCTTTATTGATGATATATTTCCTGTGAAAAATGTAAAATAAGTAAGGAGTAGAAATAGGACAGCATAAATACAATGAATAGGGCAAATGCAAAAGTATAATAATGAAAACAGTTCTGAAAGAAGTGACACAACTGCATCATGGTACAGCAATGGTGATCAGATATGCAGATCAGTGCAGTGTATGAAGTCATTCTTCAAACTTTCCCAGTTGCACTGAGGTCTGGCAATCTCAAATGCCCTTTTATTTCTCCAGAATCCTCCCAGCCCCTCAGACAGAGCAGAGTAACCAAACTGTGCAGATGGCACTGGCATTTGCACTATTTAGGGATTTCACATGTGCCACTTGCTAATGAGCTCTCTGCAACACTGCAGAGAAAATTCCACCAGCCATTAAACCAAAGCCACAAACTGAAGTGCCTTGGAGCCAGCACAGCTCCTCAAGGATCTGGCTCTTCCCACCTTGCTCATTCCTGGAAAGCTCAATTACAGCAGGGAGTGACTAATCTGAGAGCAGAGCTGGTGAGAAAAGGAGCCATGAGAAAGAAAAACCAAACTTTGGGGAGCAACCTCTGGGGGAAACCAGAGAGACAGTAATGGACTAAACCCCAAACTACCTGCCCAAAAGTGTTTTCTAAGGGCTGGTTTTTGGGTGTGGACCCAAAAGGAGCCCCAGAGCAATCACTCCCTCCCTGCCTCCTGCCAAGGGCAGCACCCAGTGCTGGTCCCAGCTCAGCTCAGCTCCTTCCCTGACAAATCCTGTCCCAGCTGAGAGACAGAAAACAACCCCAAAGAGGAAAAAACCTGAGTCTCCATGTCTTCATCTCCTGTGCAGCACCCCAGGCTGCTGCTCTGAGAAAAGATGGATTCATGGAGAAGGGGAGAGCTGAGTGGACAGCCCCAGGAGATGTTTGTGAAGGAGACAGGGATTAGTGCAGGGAAGGAGCAGGAGACACCTGATCACTGCTCACAGAGAGCTGCCCTGGCTCTGCTCAGGGCTATTTCTCAAAGAGTTCCTGCACTGTTCCCAGAGCAGCCACAAGGCTGGACAGCAACACTCCAAACTGAGGCACGGGGAGACCGAATGATTCCAAGGTATTTTTGTACTTCCTGAGGTAAAAACCAGCCCATTACCTCAGTGACTCTGTGTGACACAGCAACAATGCTCTTAAATCACCCAGAAGAGAGTCTGTGCTCCCTCACTTCACCTGTCCACAAAACACCACCATTCCTTTCAGCCTGCACGGATGTAAGAAATGCTCCCCAGTGCTCTGCTCATTTGTCAGAATTTTTCATCCACTGAATTCACCTGAGCAGTCCCTTTCTTCCCAAAAAACTCAGTGTTGAGCACAAGACACAGGCCAAGGGTAAAATGCCTTCCTGCAAAGTGCCTGGAGTTCATATTCCTGATGGCCTGAATGGGGCTGCTTTCCAATGAAGCATTTAACATCAATAAATAAAGGCTATCAGATCCTGTTCTGCATTTCAGACCTTTCACCTTCCAAGTTCAACCTCTTTTTCCTGTCACCAAATGCATTACTTTCAATTATTTTACTATGACAACTGCATCAAAGCAAATATCTATGTTATGTTGCTGTTTGTATTCCATTCTTTGCAACAAGTAGTGGTAAACCCATGAAACCTCAGGAAGTTTTGTCAAGAAATTGGAAAATATTTTCTTACTACCTTTAATGAAATGCCAGCTGCAAATATAGTAAAATAATTCAAGTTCTCCATCCTTTATTTATAACATTATTAAACTTCCTTCCCCAGTCATTCCTTACATGTTTCATTTGTGGTTCTATTATTTTCAAATCTGCTTTTAGCTGGAATATTTTTGTACAACATAAATTTGTCTTTGCAGCTCTTGAGGTTTCATCAAGATGCTCTCAAAAAATACAAACCCAGCATCAAAGGTTTCTCTTGACTAATGCCAGGAGTTTTTGGATTCTCCCATTTGCACAGATATTTTACACAGCAGCACTTTTCCCAAACAGAATGTTACCTCTATTGCCAGCTGCTCTCCATTCTTCAGCCACCTGTAGGATGGTTTGGGCTTCCCACTTGCTCTGCAGTCCCAGAATAAGGTGTCCTCCACAGCAACCTCCACATCCTGTATGGTCTGGAGCCAGTGAGGCTTTGCTGCAGATAAAACACACAACAAAGACCTCACAAGTTACTGCTCCAGACCAGCATCAAAGGGTTAACTGGCACAGAGCTCATCCATTTCTGCACAGACTGATCTGCACCAAAGAGCTTCCCACTGCTCCTGCTTCAGGCCCCCTGATGAAACAAATAACTTATTACTCCTCTTATACATTTTTATTATGAGCACTAAGCCAGAAGAAAATTGAGAGCACAGATCACTAAAGCTGGACTATTGTGAAACCAATATTAAAGTCACTAATGATTAAACAACATCATTTTGCAATCGAGGCAAATGTAAGAGAAAGACATTAATGGTGAGGCTGAAATTAAATAAGTGATGTGGCTAAATCATCAAATTAATGCTGAAGAGAATCCTTTAAGTCCTAAAAAAAATAATGGTATGTCAGCCTTGGTGCTAAATACCATTTAAATTGTTTTCTAATGCAAGGCAGCACTTAACTGGGTGAAAACATGGATATATGAGATTGTTTTTGAAAACAGAAGTCTTGGCACAGAATTTGAGTAATGCAAACCAGTAGAATAAAGTCCATAAAAATCACCATTTTTTAAGCCAAAATTTGATGCAATAATGCCATACATTCTTCAGAATTACCCAAAATACAGTTAAAACTGTAAAGATATTTAAAACATCTGTTACAGCTTTCACAGGAAGGAGAAAGCTCACTTGGAAAATAAACATCAGTGCATGAAAGACAACAGCAATTTATTTTTATTCCTTTAGTGCTATTTCACACATCAGTTCAACACTGTTTTATAGTCATTTGTGAATTTTCTTTGTATTTATTTAATTTACTGGAAAGTTCATAATCTCAGCCTATGCTATTTCTCCAAGAAAAGATAAATCCTGAACGTTGCCTATGTAGAAAACAGATGAAAAAGCAGGATGAGACTTGGCTGCAAACTCTTAGCTATGGGCAAGGAATTTTCCAGAGTTCATTTGCTTATCTTAAGTCAGTAATTCAGGAAAATCTCATAACATCCTCATATGAGAACAACTGGGAGAAAACAAGTCCCTGGTGATGTAGGAAACATTATTTAATGCAGGAGTGCAGGAAGCACAGAAGGTCAGGTAAATCCTCACTGAACTTCCCACTGCAATGGAATTCCACCAGCAATTAACTCAGGCCAGGGAAATTTGGGATTTGTCCGTGGGCAGGAGGGAGGTGGGCACAGCTCAGGGCTGAACCTTCCCAGGCCAGGGCTGGAAATCATTCCATTCCAGAGGATTCCTTGTTTCCCAGCACAGAAATCTCTCAATCCCAGGTTCCTCAATGCAGTGAAAAGACCTCAATGACCATGTACAGCACCAGGCTTTTATGAGAATGGTTATTGATCCATTAATGATTAATGTATCCACATTTAGGGTTAACTTCTTACAGAAGAACATCCTAAAATGTATTCACTGAGGTTTTAACTACTCATAAATACTGGAATTCAACCAATGTTTGCTGACAGTGATACTCTCTGAATATTACTTTTTTTTCACATCCCCATGAGGATTTACACCTCTCACTGATTTGGGGATATTTTAATTTTTGCACCCTCAGCTGCAAAAGACAGGATGACCTGATCTTTGTGTCACATGGATGTACAATTTCACTGGTATTAACTGGGGTTAAATCTTCAAAGTTGATATCACAACACTGGAGCTCAGGACAGCCATTGCTTCACCTCACATTGTCACTGGGAGGATTTGCCCCACCAGCCCAGGGCTCCATGTAATGAGCACTTTGCACACCTAAATATTTATCAGCATTCAGCAGCTCTTGAATTGCTGATGGATCCATACAGGTGGAATATTTAACATCTGCTGCCTATCTCCACCTGAAGGTAGGTTAAATATAATCTGTTTTCAAGCCTAAAGATCTTGGATTCAATTCTACCAATAAAAAGATCATTGTCTTTCTAATCTTGTTTTAGGACAGTGTGTCAGGCAGTCTCCATGGGAAGGTTTCCCAAGTTCCCACTCAATAAAATAAAGCAGAAATGCACAGAACAGCTTCCCAAGGCACAGGGTGAGAAATTCCTGCTGCTTGTCCATCCACAAGGGAGTGCTGATGGAGACTTCAGTGATTTCCTGGAGGAAGACTCTTTTTCCCTTCCAATTACTGATGGAGGAGTTGAGCAGGGAGAAAAGCACCATTTTCAATCTGTCTTTGAAAGAGAACAATTTGACCAACCAGCTCAAAATTGAAAAGGCAGCTCAGCAGGGGCAGTTCCAGCTGGGAATTCTCTGACTCCTGGCCAGGATAAAGATGCTTCACTGCAGAAAGGTCAGCACCAGAGCTCTGGTGCTTTGACACCCTCTCAAAACAGGAGCAGTGGTACATATAGATAAAACCTTAGAGAAGAAAGTCCTTGTAAAGTCAGGCCTTGTAAAATCAGAACTTGTTACTTTGGCTAAGCTAACAACTAGCCTGATAAGTCCCCATGAAAAAAATAATTGTAACAGTGAAAATCAGTTAACAATCTATTCTAATCTCTTCAATAACAATCTATTCTTGTGGAAAGACAGTTTATAACTGTGAAGAGAAAGATTTTGCCCGTGTGAAATATCTACTTGCCAAGAGACAAGAATGTAAACAGATTTAAAAAGAGAAAAGTTTGATGAATATATACCCTAGCCATTACCAACCAATGGACTGAGTTTCAATGAACTGCTGACCAATTAGATTTAAACACAGCACCTTCTAACAATCACATAAATATAAGTTATGTGAATAAAGACTCAGCTGTTCTACATGAAGAACAAGTGTTTTTATCTGTCTCTATTACAGCAGAGCAGGACTTGTCAAGCCCAGCACTCCCCTTTCTGTTGAGCTCTGCCTGAGGACACTGAATAAACAGCTTTATTCCTCTCAGGGTTTAGTCAATGCCAGGCAAATTTTACTGCCCAAAATATCTGATTCCACCATCACTGCCACATCTGTACCTGGTAACAGCCTCATTTTCTCCTGGAACTACTGCAGAGCCATTGTCAAACCTGGATCTTCCTGAGGAGAGAAGGAGGAGTCACTTCTTCCTGAAGCAAGGAACAGGCAGCACATCCTTGCTGAGATTAAAAAAAACCCAACAAAACAGACATTGTCCTGTAAGCTGAGAGGCTGGAGGTTAATTTTGAAGGAGTTCACAGGGTTTGAGACTGTGACAGGAATCAGTATTTTGGGATAGCATTAAGAATTCTTTGGAACTTGCTGTGCAATCTTCATGAAAGATTCATCTGGAGCTCGCCCAGGATGAAATGCTTGTAGGTAAGTGATTTTCTAAAGCAGGTTAGTTGTCAGCTCCATGGCCAGTCACTTGGAAAAGCACCAGCCTGGATTTTGCTTCAGTTGTTTTAGCCTAAAACATGCCTTGCAGTGCCCGTGGTCCCAGAGGCAGGGAGAGAACAAGAGTGTAACTTGATAAAAGCATCCCAGGGATTATCCCTCTCATCTTTCTTTGGTGGTGATGATGACCCTTCTCTTCCAGCCAGTTAAGCCTGCAGCAAACAATTGTTGCTTCATTACAATCCAGGCCTTCATTGTAGGTCAAAAGGGAAGGAAAAACCATTTTTTTTTCAGATTTTACAAAACCCTTTGTGACATTCTAGGGGTTGATGTGAAGGAGGACCAAATGCAGTGATGCTCCAGGAAGCAGTGAGGCTGTGCTGGGATTTGTCAATTATTTGTGGGCTAACCACACACAATGCATCAAAACACCTATTTTTATCTATTATTTCCTTCAGAGTGAGAGAATCCAACAAAAATCAGTTTTTAATCCTATAGGCCAGGGGAATAGAGTGAAGGGAAGGCAGAACTCCAGGGGCACAGCTCTTCCAGGGAGCTCTGTGCTCTGCTGGGAGCCAAAGCCTCTCCCAGAACAGGGATTCACACAAGGTTTTGCCTTCTTACACTTGAACTTGGACATTCCCACTGTGAAAGATGGGCTGGAAATCTCTGAAACACCTCTGGGGAACTCAGCAGAAAATCAGAGCAGGATGAACTTCCAGGAGGATGCAGGATGAAGCAAAAGGGGGAAAACCCACCCCAAAGTGGAACCTGCAGGTTCTGACCCAAAGTCAGGCTCTGACACTCACACTGCAGCAGGGATGAACACTCATTTCCTTATTTTATTTTCTCTGAAAATATCAATTTTTTGACTCCTGTTTGAAAATGAGAATACCCTCAAGCAACAGGTAATTCCAAATCACTGGGAAAAGCTTTAGCATGTAAAAAAAGGACAAATTAGTTGTCTGGGTAGCAAGAAAATTATATTATTAGCATTAGCAATTAAACTCGAGGTTGATCAAACTCAGCAACTCATTAATATTATTTAGTTGTTTGTAGCTTTGCTGTTGATGGTTTGAAGACATCTCTTAGTCAGATAAAAACTTTAAGCAGAGATATTCTTCCACAAATAACACAGCTTCAGTTTAATTTTGCTGGTAGATTATTAAAAAAAAACCACCAAAATATACCAGTATTTTTTAATAATCTAAAAAAATGATGTAGATTCTACTTATTCCTGGGGGATTTTGTTATCACAGCTCAGCACTGCAGAGCAAAAGGAGAACAGCAGCAGAATTTCCTTCTCCCTGTCAAACATTTTACCTTGGTGCTGCCAAGCAGGACTTCTGGTATATCAGCATGGGCTAATTAAGAATATATTTTCTTCAATTATACTTTAAATTAATTGCTTTACATATCTTTACCGTGCTTCATGTTTAATTGCATCCTAAAACACAAAAACGTAATTGTTTCATCTCCTCTCATTTTTCTCTGCCATGAAACATCTCCCTGGATTCTTTTATTTTTTTTCTGTTATCTTTTTATGGGAAGCTAAAAACGATGACAAATGAACACACTAATAAAGGGAAAGCAAATTATTTATATATTCAGATTCTACACTCAATCGAAGTTGGATAATCTTGTCCTATTTTTAGCACAATCTGAACTCCCCTGGCATTTAACAAATGTTGGAACTGTAAAAAGGACAAAAAACTGAACATTTGATGTCAGGTTTTTCTTGATAAAATCCTTCAGGAGAAAAAAGGAAGATTAAAAGTCTGTGAGTATTGTAATGAACCCAGAATATCTGCTTTAATTATTAACAGCAATGATGGGTTGAGAGCTGCAGTTACAACACACCATAACTACAATAAAACAAACTCATTTCTTTTTTTTTTTTTCAGGGTGAGAATTACAGATTTATAGGAATTCTTGAGAAACTGACCATGGACAGGAGTGAAGCTGAGCCTGTGTTCAAGGGCTTTGTGGATTCTAGGCTATAATTCATTATTGGGTGAAAAGAAAGTTTTAACCAAACTATTTCTGCACTGGAAAACTTGATTTCCAGATTTTAAACTTCCCAGTTCCAGCTCATAAATCAAAACAGAATAGGAGCAGAGCAGTTCATGTTTCAAGCTTTTGTTTAGGGTCAGCTTTATGTCACATTTACAAAGAGTCTTTAAAGTTTGCAAAGAAAGAAAAACCTATTTTTCCAGCACATGAAAGATTTTTATCAATATCTTTTCCTCCTGAAGATTTCTTTTTCACATTATTTCACTATGAAAACCTGCAAAACATTAACTCCAATCCTTCTCATACTGGTTTTGTGGGTCAGGCAGAAACTTGCTTTGTTCTGCCAAGAGGAAAATCAATGTTGTCACTACTGAAATAAAAAGATATTTGTACTTTTGTAATGTTTATATTTTTCTATATTTGATAAGCAGACATGCCTTAAACTTTTACCACAGCAGCCACCATCCCCTAAAACATCAGATCTGTGGATTTTTGACAGCATTGGTACTTTCTGGCAGATTTTTTACTCTGTCTTCAGTTTACTGCATTAGTTTCCCCCAAACCCTCATCTGCTTTTAGAACAACTTCCTTAAATATTGATCTTTTATTGGAAGGCTGAGTGGGATGTGGTTAGGTTTCCTCACCAGACAGATTTCTGGGCTTTGGCACCAGATGAGGTGGCAATCCATCAGAATATCTTCTGAATATCTTATCTCTAACTTCAAATTATCAAAAAGAGTTCAATGCTCTTATCCTGAATCCAGGCTTGTTGGAATTCTAACTGCAACAACAAAGCAAGTACCAAAATAAGAAAGATTACTTAAATCTATTTAATTCTGCAGAATGGGTTCCATGAAGCAGAACAAATGAAATGAAACAGTTGGAGTCCCATTACTGCCATTACAGCTCTCATTATTCTTTTGAAGATAAACATCCATATCAGGGATGACTCTTAACATGGGCAGCCATTCCTGCTGGAATATGAACTCCATCTGAGGGTTCAAATCCCTGCCTAGATTTGCAATGGAAACATTCACACTGATCCAAGTGTTACAGAACTGCAGCTGGGTTGCTTTTATTGATCAGCAACATCCTTTATTTCAGCTCTGTGGCCTTTTAATGAGCAAAGAAGAATTTGGGCAGCAGGGCACGTACCCCAGGAATGGCCATGTTGGAATTACAGGGCTGATGAACTAATCAGTCCTTGTAATTCCATCAGAAAAACTCTATTTAATATGTAATTTACGCTGATGTATCTCATAACTGCCCCAATTTAACACTGCCATAGGAATGTTGAGCCAAAATGATGCACAAACCACAACTCTGGAACTTTCAAGCACCAAAAAAGGCCACTTAATAAAACCAAATGCACAGTGCAAGGTTTGGAATGGCAGAGCACACTGGCAGGTGAAGCAGCTTGGATTTATTGCCCTGTGTTAATCACAGGATTTCTCAAAAAGTCATAATTACAATCAGTGCATGGAAAATTTGTGCTGCTTCAAGTCCTAACCATGAACATTTCCAACAATGTTCATTCAGTGTAAAGATCAATTTGGAAGCTGGTAAGGAGAGAAATCTCTTTTCCTTCCTCCTTAAAAAAAATTCTGCTGTGCCTTAAAGTAAAATCTTCATGGACCAAAATCTGTGAGTTCTCCCAACCACAGCTCCCCGTGGAGAGGCAGTAAAGAACTTGCTCCCAGTTGCAAAGGAATTGTGTTCTGTGCCTTTATCCAACTAAAAAAACATCTCTTTGCTCAAACATTCCTCCATGAGGGAAACATTCCAAGGCAGAGTCAGAACCACTGTTTAAATTGCCATTGAAGTAAAGAAAATTATATTTGCTGAGATCTGGCTTTAACAAAAATTGTCAATTACCACTTTGTTGCAAATCACTCTTGCTTTACACCACCACCAGTGTGCTTTGCTGATACTCATTTCACTCTATAGCCTCTAAATGCACAAGAGACTGCCTTTTTTCCAGCTATAAAATTTCATATTATTTCATTTCCTATACTGGATTATATCCTCCCATTTATTTACTCATTTTAAAATAAAATTGGCTGTTTTGAAAGCACAGGATTGAGAATATCCATCAGTAATCTTTTCACAAAGCAAGACAAAATTTGTACTTCCCATAGATGGGAGGCCTAAATGATCCCCCAAATAAATCCAATTGACTGAAAATTGAAGGTTTCACCAATGGACCAAGAAATGTTTTTTAAAAAAAAGTCTGTCACAGAAAAAACAAGCACAAGCACTTTACTCTCAGCAATCCTTGTGAGCTTTTAAACCATTTCTTAGAGACCTTACCAAGAAACTCCTGCAGAAATTCTCATTTTCTGGGAGCACTTAAATGCCATGGATTTTTAAGCCCAGATGCCTGATGGAACTGCAGAAACTGGAATTTCCAGAGCACCCCAGAGCAGTTTGTGTTTGAGGAGCAAAGAAAGGTGGGAGAGAGGCACTTACCATAGTAAGTGAGACGTCCTCTTGCAATGTTTTTGCCTCTGGAGTTTTCAGTAATGCATTCATAGAGCCCTGCGTCCTCCTGCTGGAAATTAGGGATTTCAATCATGCCATTGGATTTCCTCAGCTTTATTTTACTTGGGAATGGCAGCCCGTCAGTTCTTCTCCAGTTAATCTGAGGCACAGGGCTAAAGGGAGAGTAATGAGATTTTAAACAGTTTTGCTTAAAGTCCTTGATTGTCATAATGAGATACTTAAAGCAAACTAAATTCAGCAGTGGCTTGCAGGCTGTGTTAAAGCAGGAACCACACTGTACATGACAGATGGGCAGACACTCTGGCACCTGATTTGCATTCACTGCTGATTCCTACGCTGCATTTCTGGTACCAAATTTGTCAGGAGTGTCTCTGTGAATGCCCAGTAATTGCAAAATTTCCTGTAAATCAGCACTGGCCTCCCCAGAGGATGGGTGAGATTTACCAGTGGCTAGCATGGAGGAAGAACCCAGGCAATGCTTTTGGAATTGCCATCCTCCAGCAGCCTTTTATTCTCTGATTTGCAAACTTTCCCTCCCCTCACCAGCAGCCAAAGAAATATCAAGTTATCAGTCTGATATGGGCACCTGACAAAGCTGCCTGCAAGCAAACCCCACACTGGGAAGTAAATACATTTACAGAAACACAAATGCATTCTCAGATCATCTGTGAAAGAGAAAAGGTATCAGCTGTGAGTGAAGCATCACTCAGAGGAGAAATGCATTTCAATCTTTATTCTGGCTATAAAGAAAGAACAATATTATGAAAGCATCAAGTACATTTAAGAGGAGAATTCAGACAACATTCTCACAGACTTCAGCACCATTACCTTGCACAGAGAAGAGAGACTTAATAAAAAAGGTCATATGCAAAACCACACTGAATCTACTCAATTCAAAATGAAATGTAAATTCCTGTGCTGCCAACATACACATCTTAATTCTAAATAAAATCAAAATACTCTCCAAGAGTCTTTGCCCTCTTAATTGAAGGCAGGAGCTGCGATGACAAAAATCAGGCATTGGGAAAACACAGAACAACTTCCAGAACCCCAGAGCTCTTGTGCAGGTGAACCCTAAGGTGCTTCAGTTTTCAGTGAAGATGAGAACTTACTTTCCTAGTGCAAAGCACTCCAGCTTCACAGTGGAGCCCTTGGCTGCTGCCAGTGTCTCTGGGAACTGAACTTCTATTTTGGGCTCATATTCCCCCATTACACCTGTGGGAGACAATTGGGAAGGTCAGACTTTGAGGGTGATTTTTAAAGGGCTTTCTTTCTCTCTTCTGCAATTCAAAATGAAGTTTATTTCTCTGGCAATCTGCTTATAAAGGGAGGCACAGTGAGATCAGGGACAGAGTGTGGATGCAACAGAGTTTATCTTTGTAGAAAGATAACACTATCTTTGTATTTTAATTCAATGATGTATTAAATTATTTCAAAAAAAGAAAAAAGAGAGTATACCTGGGGAGTTTGAAGGGGCTGAGGGGCTGCACACTGAGTTAGGGACCAAAAAAACCCATTTTCAGCTGTACACCAATACATGAGAATACACACAAGAATCATGGTGCTGATAGCATAGGGTTAAAATGTTTATAAACATGGGAATTGTGTGCAATGGATTCAGGGGGTGGAAAGAAAGGTTGGGTCTGGTGGGCCTGGGAAAGGGAACCAGGCCCTGGGAACAAACACTGAGCTTTGTCTGTACCTGTGTAATCATCACATGATAAATAAAACTATTGTTAAATACAATGATTGTTTGGTAACTGGATATAATTATTGTTTAATTGTAATAAGAATTGTGAGAAATTATAGCACGTGGGAGCCAGATGTGGGTTTGTACCCCTGATCGTTGCCCCTCAATAAAAGCACCTGCACAGAACCATGCTGTGATTGTGTTCTAGCTAGAATAACAACATGTCCATCTGGAATCCACGTGGGAGCCAGCTGTGGGTTTGTGCCCCTGGTCATTGCCCCTCAATAAAAGCACAGCACCACGCTGTGACTGTGCCCTAGCTGACAGAAGAGCCCCGGTCCCCGGGACGCTGCCGGCCGTACCGTCCGTGCGCAGCACCAGCGGCGTGGGCGAGCCCAGCGCGGGGCTGCTGCTGGCCCTGCTGCCGGCCCTGCTGCCGGCCCTGCTGCTGGCCCTGCTGGTCACCACGCAGCTGTAGTTGCCCACGTCCGACGGCTCCACCTTGGCGATGTACAGGTGCCCCGTCTCCTGCGACACGAAGCGCCGGCTGTCCTCCTGCACGAACGACGGGTACTCGTTGAAGATCCAGGCGAACGACACCTCTGCGTGGGGAGAAACACACACAAGTGATTTTCCCAGTTTTTTGGTGGGATTTTCCCAGTTTTTTTCCCCCCCTGCAAAAACTGTGCTCACTGCTGAGGTTCTGAGCTTCTTTCCCAGGCTGTGACACTTTCCCAGGATGATCGCTTTCTTACAAATATAAATTAATTAATAACACAGATCAGCACCTGGTGTTGACCGTGCATGATGTATGTGACATGGGATGTTTTCTCCTACTGCCCAATGAACTCCTGTCCTGCTTGAGGTTCACAAACAGAAATATGGGTTGGTTTTCAATAAAGAAATGTGTTGCTGCTCACAAACCCTCCCAGAAATATGGGTTGGTTTTCAATAAAGGAGTGTGTTGCTGTTATTGGCTGCTCCTGGCTCAACAGAGACACTTTATTGTGTGTTTGACAGCATTGCATTGTTTACAACACTTTACTGTGTAACAAACAGAGCCCATGACTGAGAACAGCACATTTTATAAAGTACCACAAACTAGCAACACCCCCCATTTTTTCCTCCTCCAGCAGAAAAAAAAGGCTAAAGAAATCCAGCATGTTAGGGGGTTTCTTTAAATCTCCTTAAATCTCCTTTTTTTTTTTTTTTTTTCCTAAATTTAATATGCATGGAAAAAGGAGCAGACAGCAAAAATGAGAGCAAACTTTGCTAAAATGGAAAGATTATTCCTTCAGTAGCTGCTTAACCCCTCAGCCAGATGATTAGCAGGTAGAAACAGGACAGGAGTATCCACGTGATAAGAATGTCAGAAGAAGCCTAAATTCCCAGTAGGGCTCATCACACAGCAAAACTAATTTTTAATACAAAACTCTGTAAAAACTCCATTAAAAAATGTCTGCATGATGGGGCAAAGCAGCCCTCACTACCATTCATTGTGATTATTTGAAAGGAAAGAAAACAAACCCACGCCTCAAAAGATAAACTAAGAAAGTTGGCAAAAAAAAAAATCCACGGAATTTGTTTTGTTTTCTGAGCCTCACTGTGGGCTGTGTGTGCCCAATTTTAATTGACAAAAGCCCCTTCCTGTGCAAGGCCACGTGTTTGCCTCATCCATTTCCTACAGGATCAAAGGAAAATAAATTTTTAATGGTGTTCTAGGCAAGGAATAATTTTTCACCCACGTGCCACTTATGCAAAGATTACAGCTTCTGCAAGTGCTAATTAGCAATGATTACAGCTTGATTGACCTCTCTTGGTGTTGCAGTGTCTGCAGCACTGGCACTGCCCCCACGAAATGGAGAGCAGCCCTTCCTGCACAGGTTTAATTTGAAGGTGCACAAATTTGGGTGCATCACAAAATGAGAAGGTGACACATCCTGAACCCTCAACACCTCCCCAGGCTGCCAAAGCCAACAGGACAATTTAACACAAGTTAAGATTGTGCAGGTGAAAAAAAAAAACCACTCAATAAATGAAATTATTAAGATATTTATGGGCTGCCTAATGAAAAAAAAGGCATCAAATGAAACGGCTGATCATTAAAGTGCATTTAATTTTCTTCTATCAATATTTAAACCTCTTCCATTATGAGAATTTTGCAGCAGGGGCATGTCCTGACCCTTAACAGGCTCAGGAGTTAAACTTCTGTCATATTTAGAAATATTTATTGCCAAAACCAGAACTGCAAGGAGGAAATTCCTGCAAGATGATCACCCTGTGGACCTGCAGCATCTCCTCAGGAGCAGCAATGGCTTTAGCACAATTCCTTCCTCCAGAATTCCTGCAGAGGTGGAATTAATTCATGCAAGGGAAAGCAGCAAGGATTTTTCAGGAAACAATGGGGGAATTAGTGCAGTGAGGAATATTAAATTATTTCAAAGAAAGAAAAAGGAGAGTCGACCTGAGGAGTTTGAGGGGGACTACATGGTCTTTCTAAATGGGAAAGGCAGAAAATAGAGAAGAACTCTTAGTACAGAAGAGCAGGGTGGAGATGACAGCACTGAGGGAGGGGCTGCACACCAAGGTAGGGATCAAAAAAAAAAAATTTTCAGCTCCACACCAAACTCAGACACCCACAAGGCAGCAGTGGGTGACACCAGGCTTTGCTGGTTCTGGTATTTATTGAACCACTTGTGTGTCCTTGCTCAAAATATTATTTCATGCTTAAAAAAAAAAAAAAAAAAAAAAGGAGAAAATAAAAAGAAAAATATGTCCAGAACAGTGTGAGGGGTGCAGAGATCTGGAGATGCAGCAGGAAAAGAAGAAGCTTCATTTCATTCCTATGATATTGGATTAAATCAAGATAAACCCACAGAAATCAGTCACTGGGATTATGCAAAGTGGATTCCAGTTTAATTGGGTCCTTCAACAGCCTGTGAATAAACACTCCTGAAATCCCAATTCCCCACTCAGCACAGATTTTCACTGACTCTCTTAAAAATCTCTGGGGTATTTCTATCCCTGTGCCCCACCACCACCACCTCAGTTTATATTTACCGTCCTTTACAAAACTGAATTCTTATTTTCCAAAATAATAATAATAATAATAAAATCACATTAAACAACTTGTGCTGTGATTTATTATGTTTACACCATTTGCCTGGTGCTGATCTCAGGGCACCTCCAGGGACACAAACTCACTCCCTTCCTGTCAATTACAAGTTTTCAGTTGATTTTCTGTTATAAATGGAAGTAATATGTCTCTCCTGGGCTTCCTCTGAGTTCTAAGCCTTTTGCTTTCCAATGCATTTTTTCCTTATTTGGCGACCATACATGGATAAGGTATTGGAAATTACAGTTATTACTCAATTTTTATTTGCTTGCTACATCTTGCTTGGCGGCTTCTCTTTATTTTGCATTATTTGATTATTATTTACTGTGCAGTCTCCAACACACTCAGCATGTTCACACTGTTCCAGGCCTTTTGTGCATCTAAGTGCTCAATTAAAAAAATGCTTATAAAATTACCTGCCATTTTTAAACCTGAATTCTTTATGAAATTCAACAATTAAATCACCACGGCCTTTGAGGTTTACCAGGGTCATTTCCTGCTATTTATGAACCTTACAAAACCCCAAATTACTGTTGCAAAAGGAACATAATGAGGTAAAACCCACACATTTATTGGTTTTTAACTATGTTCAAAGTCAAGCCTTACGTTTATGCACATCCTTTTGAAAATATGGCTTTAAATTATGTTTAAAGAATTTCAGAAATACAGAATTTAAAGAAATTACACATTCCTTCTAAGTGAGACTGAAACACTTCACTAGGAGATCATTTACAGAACCAGGGTGATTTTACTGCTTGGAAACTGAATTTAAGTGACAACAGCAGTGGTGGAAATCCCAAACTGTAATTAAATTCAGGAAGTTGGAAAAACAGAAGATTGGGGGGATAAAAAGGCACACAGACATATGATCAAATGGAAAAGGACAATTCAGAAAGTTCATTTTATCCACTATTTGCATAAATAATGTCAGCCCTTGATCCTTGTCTTCTGGGCCATCTCTACACCTGCTCAATATTTACTGCAGCCCCACAATTCACACCTAAATGAGACTTCTAAAATAGCCACAAGTAAATGATGTGAACAATATTCTCCTGAAACAGATTTAAAATGATCCAAACTGACTGGGTTTGAATTAGCCAAGTGGGTGTTTCCAAAAAAAAAGCTGGTAGGAAATGAAAATTCTTGATTTTGGGGAGCATGGAGCACCCCGAACAATACAAGGTTAAAAAAAAAAACAAACAAAAAATACAAACAAACAGAAAAAAACAACCACCAAAACATAAAAAAGTTTCATGTCAATCATTGATACCCAAATCCCAATTATTTCATGCACTTCTCCAGTTCTGATTTTACAATATTCTGTAGCAGAGATACACGGAGAAGCTAAAATACTCTGGAATTTTGTCTTCAAATGGCTTTCTGCTTATCCCACAGGATGGCACCTGGAAAACTGTTTCCAAGAAAGTAATCAGACAAAATTTAGCAATGTCAGAAACTGCAATTAAAACCATGGAAATCTGCAGCAAACAGCAATTTTGAATTATCTATCTTAGGTTAAAAATAATAGAAAAGTAACACTGATTTTGAGAGGATAATAACAGACTCCCAAATTAGGGCAGAAACCAATTAGTTCCTCACTTGGCCCAATTTCAGCTCAAAGTGTGATGGAATGGCAGGAAAGGGAGCAGAGTCTCTGGTTTGTGGATGAGCATCACTCACCAGGAGGGAGGAGCTCTGACAGCTCCCTGAGCCCTCAGCTTGGGTTTTGTGGGATCATCACCCACAAAAATGTCCATTTACCATCACTGGCTGTCTGCAGGGACCTCTGGCAAAGTGCAAACAAATTACCTGCAAGCTGGAAATTAATTAATGAGGTTAAAGTGCATGAAGGTGCCAGAGGATGCTCTTTGCAGGCAAATCCTTGGGTTACACTGCTGTGGGGCTGGGTTACTGCAATGTGAGTGCTCCCAGGGGTATAATTTACTTTATTTTACATAAATTACCCTCAATTCTCCTTAATACTTTCCTTGCTTGGGTCACTGTTCCTTGAGCATCCTCCCCTGGGCAAGCCCCCACCACCAGCTGCTCCTGGTGGCACCTTCTCTGTGCCACAAAACAAGCAACATCTCCCTCATTTCTTCTGGCAAACGCTAAAGGTTGCTTTCCAAATAAAAATCTCCTGCTCTGGAGGCGTAGGACAAGGTGTTTATGTGCTCCCATCACAAATGTGTAAACTGCAGCTTCAAATGCCACTGTCAGAAAAGGAAGCATTTTGGCAATGAAAAAGCAGTTTAGAGTGTGATTTGAGATAAATTGTACATAATTGCAAAGGTTCAGGGTATATTCTTGTACACAGTCAATGCCCAGGAATTAAAAGCTGACCTAGGTTGTGCAGCTGGGAAAAACCAACCCAACCAAGGCTCAGACTGCATTTCCAAGGGGGATCCTGGGCTCTTGGCATTCAAGGAGTTCTATCACTGATAATGAAAAAGTCTTTAGCTCCAGTCACACTTCAGAGAACAAACTGGGTTGGTATTTACTTTTTGTTCATGTTCTCCATATAAAAATAATGACAATTATAGTAGGGCTTGAATTATGGCCTCCAGGAGTGATGTGAGACAGTGAGATCTGCTTAAAATAGGTGCAGTGTTCTCCCAACATCTGAAATTTCACCTGAACTCTGCAGAACTCTTTTAGCTGAATTTTTGTTTATACAAAATGTAAACTGCTTGATGGGAATGCAAATCCAGCTACAAATACTGTAGAATCCCCAGAAGTTAATTTTATTCCAGAGTATAATGGCAACACTCTAATTTGAAACTAATGTATAACATTAATGGTTTTGGCATAAAAGGAGAATTATTTTATAGCTAAAATATACCAGATCAATTTTCAGCCTGCTGAGCAGGTCATCAGGCATGCAACTGGTGTGTATGGAACAGCCCAGAACAATGAGAGCAGTGACACACACACAGTATCCTGCAATTCCAATCTTTTCGTTTAATGAGAATATTGAAATGTTTCAGCTGAAGTTGCAAGGTTCCTACTTCAGGCTAAAACCTGATTTTCAATTTTAAATGAAACAGGGTAAGAGTCCACTTGTTCTTTTTTTTTATTTTGGAAGCTTTAGTTTGATGTAAAACCAGATGTAATTCTTCACAAAGACTAAACTGTGTATTTTTTTCTGCTGTCCCCACAGCCACAGAACTGGCCAAGAGGTACTGCACACAATGATCTGTCACACAGGGATGCCAAAGAGCCACTAAAGGTCCCTTGTTCCACCTCATAATTCCTGGAGCTTTTCTAAATCATTCAAAGCAGTATCACAAGCAATGCTCACCACTGGAATGAAAGCACCAACATTTCTAAACTCATCCCTGGGGGGGCAGAGATGCTGCAGACTGGCAGCTGAGTTCTTTATCACCACCAAACCCTCCTGAAAGTCCAACTGCAAAGAGCACATCCCTGGAGAAGGCTGAGCAGCCCAGGGACCATCAGCCAGGAGCAGCTCCTCATGCCCAATGGCATCAGCCATCCCTTGGTGCTCCCAGATGTTCATGAGAGCTGCCAGAACAGCTCTGCTGCCCTTGGGTCCCAGTGCTGACAAAAATCCCCATTTCCCTTCCCCTGGAGCTGTGCAAGGGCTGGATTGGTTCCTCTCCATCACATCTCTGCACTAATTGCTCCAGACTGGCTGTGTCATTCCTGGCTCTGAGCACGCTGCTCCCACTCTGGAAGCAGCAGAAAAGTCAGAAAGTGCTTTAGGAAGCAATATGTAAATACATCCCCATTAGCCATATCCATTTCAAGTGACAAATTGTTCTTTTAATCACCTCCCTACAACTTTACATTTAATTGCTGAGAGCGTTTCCAGGACTCTGTTGTGCTTTTTCAATAGCTGGAAGGATTTTAAATTGCTTCCTGTCTATAATAATTTTGAGGATAAAAAAGGCAATAGTTTAGTTTATTGCTGAACTAAAATAAATCTGATTTCTTGTGAATGTTAAATATTAGGGACATAAACCAAGGAAAACTAATGGAAGTACCCAGGAGTCAGTTTTCAAAGTAAAGCACCAATATTTATATGTGGAAGCAGTAATTAGTGACACTTTCATTTGGTACTCTTGCACTCTTTTAGGAGAAGGTACTTGATAAAACCCTTGTGAAAAACAGAAATTCCTTTCAGCACTCCTGTTCTGAGTGCTGGGATCAGCTGGGACTGCAGCCACCTCCCTCCTCCTAATCAATTATCTCTTTCCAAAGAAAAACCCAAATATTTTACTAGAGAAGATAATAAAGAGCTGGAGGAGAAATACCCCACAGTCACAATTTAGGGATAAAAATAAACTTGGTGGAGAGCCAAATGCAGTTATTGTCTCCAAGTTTTCTCCTCTTTTCCCCAAGGCACAACTGAGATACCTGGCACTGGGTAAGTGAAATGGTTCAACTGAATTTTTTTTCTTGTAATTTGGTTCTTCCTAATCTACTTCTCTTTTTTTCTTTCCATCCCCTCATTCTTCCAAGAAATATCCCTCAATGGAATGTGGGGTTAAAGAGTTCTCTAAGATTTTCCTAAAAGCTTCTTAGGTCACTTACCCACCTCTGTGTCAGCTTAAAAACATGCAGAATAAAGCAATTAAAGATGGTGCACAAATATACAAATAAGATATATTAATTCCAGCCTGGATTACCTCAGCCACACAAACAGAGGTTTATCAAAAGATAAAAGTGCTTCAGGAATTTGACAAAGTGCATAGCAGAGTGTCTGCAGCACTGGTTTGGTGCTGGTGGTGAAAATAATGCCCTGGCAGATAGAAATCACTGAAGATGCAGCTGAGAACATGTATTATCTCCCTTCACATGGACAAACAGAGGTGTCTCTCAGGCACCATTTGATTCCAAACTGTCAGCTGAAATTTGTGCAGATGATGATGACAACACCAGCAGGACTATTGAGAAATATGTTTTTAAATAAAAATGCCATTTCTCCTTGGCAGATTGAGACAGCACAGGAACACTATGGAGCTGTTTTTAAGGAGAATGCCCCCACAATATTCAAGGTACCACTCTCCTTAAAATACATTTCTGTGCAAGAAGCTCTGGAAATGTGATTTATTGCTGGTGCCCAGACGTGTGTCATCCACAACCTGCAATGAGAGCAGGAAGCAAATGTGCAGAACCAGGCTGGTGAAAGGGGAGTTTGGATGGGATATTAGGAAGAAATCCTTTCCTGGGAGGGTTCTGGGGCCCCAGCACAGAGCAGCTGTGGCTGCCCTGGATCCCTGGAATGTCCCAGGCTGGGTTGGACACTGGAGCAGCTGGGACAGTGGGAGGTGTCCCTGCCATGGCAGGGGTGGAATCAGAGCTTTGGGTCTCTTCCAACCCAAGCTTTCCACAAAACACTGATGTGCAGCAAGAAGGAAATCATAATCTGGAGTTGCACCTATTTAAGTTTCCTTTGCTTCAAAGGTACAAAATGTTTCCAAAGCCAAATACATAAATTTAATTCAACTTATAGTTCCCTAAAAAATTTTGTTGCTATTCAAGAGTTGCAGAAAAATCAAAGCATCCGAACATTTTTGGCATCTCTTTCCACACCATGCTATCCACGAAGCAGAGCCCTGCTGGAACCTGCAGGTCTCCAAATGGCAACACCAGAGACACGAGCAGAAATCTGCAAGTCTAAACACTGGTTTGGAGCAGACATGCCATTATTCAGGGAAGGATTTGTCATAGCAAACACTGAGCAATAAACCGGGATCTGTTTTTCCATGATCTAATATTATTTCCTATCAGCGTGTCACAACTCTGACACAATATGCTGTGAGCTGAATTGATCCCTGTCCTTCAAATCCAGCCTCATTTATGGATTAAACCCACATTTATCATGAAGAGGGAGGACAAATCCTTGCTGCTTTATCCATGTAGGAACATCCCTGACATCCTGCATGAAATAGGAGCACAGAGCACACAAGGCTGATTAGGAATAAAGCAGAATTTCCTTGCCATTTCCAAGCAGCAGCTCATCAGCTCCACAAAATCCTTGTTATTTATTTCAGTTCTCCTGGGTTATGGTCCCATTCCCCATGGGAATAATGCAGCAGGAAGTTCACCAATGCAAAACTAATGTTGAGTTTTTCCAGGCTAACTAAATGTTGAAATGTTCAAATAAGCATCAAGCAAATCTTCAGTTCTACCATTAAAAATCATCTTTTTCTCTGTGTATAAAGTGGATTTAAACCACCCCAACCAACACAAAAGGTCTATGCCTCATTGCCTCCTCCTCTCTTGAAGAGCAGAAATACCTCATAAATCCAAAATCAATGTCAGATGAGGAAAACTGACTGTACTAAACAAATACAAATCAGAGTATACAGGAACAGCAATAACAGCAGAAGACAAGCTACACAATAATCACAATTCAGTACAGTAGTAACAGGAGGTAAAACCCTACAGGAACTCAGATTTGCTTTACTGAGGGCTTTGTCAGTTGTTAGATACCAATTTTGGAACAAAATCAATAGCAGAGAAAAATCATTTTTAGATCTCCATATGTCTAGCTTTTCCCATTCTTGGCAGAACAGGCAAAAATTAGCATCACATGAATGTTTTTTAACCAGCTGCACATTAACTGTGTCCAACATTAAGTTTGGGATATTGAGATGTTTGTTGGATCTACAGCCCCTTAAAATCATTAAAGACAGAACAGTAACACAGTGAAAAGTCAAAATAGCTGTAGAGCTTCCAGTGCAATTTAAAGGTTGTAACAACTGGAAAAGTAGCAGGACAGCTACACAAACCCATTTTTGATGTTATTTTATCTTTTTAGAAAGTGGGTGAGGTGATTTACTGATTTTTGGTGGAAAAGAAAGGGTATTTTTTCAGGTTCCCTGCAATAGAATTCAAAGATCCAGAAGTATGGGCATGCAGAATGATGGCAGATGAGCATTTTAATTATCCAAACATCACTGCTCAATTATGATACAACTTAGAGTATTTAACATAAAATCAGCCTGGATCAGGAAAATATTTGGGGGTGTAAAAAGTCTTCACACTCAAAGCCAGTCATTTAGCAAATTTTCCACTCAGTAAATCCCAAACAAGACTGCTAAAAAAGGGAATTTTATATAATTTCCAGAAAGGGGAAATGTTGTAGCTCTAAAGAAAATATTGGAGTGGTCTGTGATTCGTAAATGGAGTTTCATTGTTGGTTTAATGCTGGATGTCCACACCCCAGTGGAGCTGGAACTGCACACTCAAAAGGACAAAACCACTGCTAGCAGCAGGAATAATTTGCTCCCTGTTGAAAAGGGACATTCATATGACTTATGTAAATATCTGTGCCTAAGATAAGCAAGGAAAAAAATGTGACAAATTGTAGAAGGGAAGCAATTTTCTTTTTCCATACTATGAGCTGGGATGAACATTGGTTTCTATTGTAACTGGGATGCTGTACATGGAGGAATAATCACTATTTAATCAAGTCTCTTCTTGCAAACTCTTTATAGAGAATGCAAGAAATAAGTGCAATTAAGTTAGCAAGATCTTAGAAACTGCACAACACGCCAGAAAACAAAAGCAGAGTGTTTTGGGGGCTACAGGGGGAGAGGAAACAAGCTGGTGGAGAAGGTTTTTAGAATTAGTATGGTCTGGAATTCTTCAATAGCTCAGCACAATAAATACAGACTCAAAATAAAGAAATAAAAAAACAGTCAGATCACTGACCTGGAAAGGGCTGAACATCCCTCAGGCCAGGTCAGCTGGTCCTAAACCATCCCTGCTCTTCCTAACAAACCACCTCTGCTTCCTGGCTGGATGTTTTATCCCAGACTCCCTGCCCTGCATCCCACCCTGTCAGAGGCTCTGAGTGTTTGATGCCACCTTGCTACAGCTTCATTTCAGTGAAGAAAGGAGGAGGGTTTTTTTTCCACCTTTCTCCATGTCTCCTGAAAACCTGAAGTTAATCCTCCAGCTCTCAGACAGACTCAAGGATCTGAAATAATTCTGGTACCAGTTCTCATTCTCAGTCCCATCTGGTAGCTCTGGGAGTGCTCAGTTCTGCTTTTTTTGCATCAACACCACAATTAGTGTGGGGGTGTCAATCCTCTCCCATCTGCTGACTGCAAGAGCAATTCTCACCTCTTCCACCACTGTTCCCAGCACCAGGAGATGTCTGGCATCACCTCCTGCTCCACACCTCAAACCCAAACCTTGCCAGCAGCGTTGCCTCAGCTTGGCCATCACCTCTGGGTGTAAACCCACACACAGGACACAGCTGGAGGAACAGCTGGGGCAGTGCAGGCTTTGGACTGCATCTAGAAGGAAAATTTTATCATTCTAATTCTAATAGATAGCTGGGAGAATGACCCATTTTCTCAGCTGCTGAAAGACAAAGCTGTTGTAAGGCCATAAAGATGATTTAAGGGTATGTATCAGTTTAGAGGGGAAAAAATTCTGCAAGCTCAGACAGTTGTAAAATTGCCACTTTATGGCTGTGTCTGCTTGGACTCTGCCAAATTTATGAGGCCACAACGCCTATATTATTGAATATAATGTCTGGCTTCTATTACCTTGTCTTTGCAATCAAATCTAATGTTTAACATCACAGCCCTTCAATAATGACACAGTATCAATTAAAAACAATAAAACCAGTTCCTTTCAGATATTACTTGAGGCTCAGTAGCAATTAGTCAAAGACTGAAGATGCAGAATGAGGGATGAAAGGTACTTGCAACTTTTGGTCCACCAAGAATCCTTATATCCACTTTCCTCAGCCCCTCAGTGCAGCAGTGGTTGAAATCCCACAGCATCATTCCATCCCAGCACAGAATGTCTTGATTGCAAGAACACAGGCAGACACCAGCACTGCCAAAGACAGGCATCTCCTCTCTGCAGTTCTCTGCTCACAGGGAAAACTGCATTCATCGAGGCTCAGCAATTGGGAAATTGGGCAGAATGGAACTCCAGAAGATACTCCATTAATTGCAGGCAATCCCATAAAAATCAGACACATTAAGTGCCCAGAAATTACTAGGAACCAGAAAGGCATTTCATGAGAAAAGTAAATCCTCTTAAACACTTCCCTCCTCCCTCCTTTTTTTTTTCGGTTTCTTTCTCCCTCCATTTACTGCAGAGCCCAGATTTTGTCGTGACTGTGATTTTTAGCATTTGCAGGGCTGCTGCCCAGCCCAGCAGCCCCAGGTGCCCCTTACCTCCTGCCTGGGGTGGGGTCCCACAGAGCAGCACGACCCCCTGGCCCTCCCGCACCGACACCGCGCTCCTCATCTTGGTCCTGGAGCTCTCCACGTCTGCAGGGAAACAGAGGAGCAGCATGTCAGGAGACAGCACCAGAGGAGAAACCCAGCAGCCACCTGAAACCCAGCAGCCACCCTGAAACCCAGCAGCCACCCCCAAACCCTGAGCTCCCATCTCCTGGTGTCAGCTAAGCCCAGCACATCCCAGCAGCGGTTGCAGAAGAGGATGCTCGGCACGAGGGAAGGGGACAGAATTAGGGATGAAGGGAACTAATCTGCAGTCAGGTAATTGGGCAGATCCTGTGGCTAATTTTGTTCTTCTGCCTGGCTTCTGCTACTCTGCCTTTGATAATCAAAATGGAGCCAACAACTTAAAAATGGGTCCTTAAGCCACTGTTTCTCTGCAAACGAAGGCTGTGATGAACACAGCATCAAGATCCAACCAAGCTCCCCTGTCCTATGTAAAATAACATTAATAACAGCTATTCAGAAAACAGATATGGATTTTTCCCAAGAGAAAGGAACCTCCTGGAGCATATTCCTGCAGGAGAATCCCTGGAGCATCACTAAGCCAGAGCTTTGCACCTTTGCTGACCCAGTGCTCTGCTCTGCCTGGACTCAGGTCTCTGGGATTATTTTAGGCTGTGTAAGGACTACAGGACACCCTGAGTTTAAGGGATCCACAAGGATTATTGAGTCCATCTCCTGGCCCTGCACAGGGCACCCCAAAAATCACACATGGCATTGTCCACCACTTCTTGGGGGGAAGAAGTAAGTTCAGTTTCCATAAATGTAAGAATTTTATCACAAATTTATACTGGCTTTCCCTCTACCTGGTGAGCCAATACCCAAGAAAGTTGGGCCTTATTACACCCTTAAACTAAAGAAACATGTAATACAAACCAAGTTGAAGTCCTACACTTTTCCATAAATAAACCATATATTTTTCCATTACAGAACAGAAGACAAAAAAAATTGTTTATAACCTTTTATAGGATACTAAACTAACACAGTCTTTAAATAAGGCTGTCTTTATAACCAAGCATAATAGGAGCAGTGAGTTGACCAACAGTAGCTATTTCCCCAAAATTTAATGTTTTTTATTACTGCAAAGCAACAGCTGTTACAGTGAGAACACTGAATAAGAGGGATTAGAATTTCAATACTTCCTTTAAAAAACGCTGCAGTCAGACAGTGCTGTACAACCCTTTGTTAGTGCCCATAAAGTTCAGAGGAATGTTTCTCAGAAAGGCTGTTTGCAACTTCCCAAGTGAATTTCCAGACAGGTATGCTCAGAATAAACTCAGATCCTTTTGCTGGACATGATGCAGAAGTCACATACAACCCCAGCCAAACTGATTTCATTCAGGGATTAAAACAGAACAGCCTTAAATTCTTTTTTCAGGCCTCTCAAGCATCTTGCTCTTTCCCCCATAACATTATACATTCATCAGCTGCCCCAACACACTCCCCAGAGCCATGGAAGGAAGAACCAGGAGCTGACAGCACCTCAGAGAACACACACTGTTCTGTATCAGGATGAATCACAGCAAAATAATTAGTATTTTACAGAAAAAATTTAGATCACATTTTGCCCTGTCTTAAATCTTAAATAATACCATTTCCATAACTGAAATGGGTTTTTAAGCCCATGTGTTCATTTATTGCAACCACAGCCCTTCAGAACCTTCCTTGTCTTTGTGTTGTCCAACAAATCACGAGGGCAGGATGGGATTGGGCTGGGAGCACCTTGGGAGGGATGTGGGATGTGGGATGTGGAGGATTGGGAAGGCAGGACCACAGCTCTGCACTCTGAGCTGCTGCAGTGCTGGAAAAATTGGAATTATTAATCACTGATGGCAGGTGATTTCTGTTGCCACAGAAAACCAGTTTTTGGGGAAACAAGAAGCAATGAATACACATCCAGAAATGGAGAATATAAGCCATACTACAATAAAACAACAATTCCCCACAAATTAGCAGGAAGTTCCCATCTCACCACCTTCCAGAGCAGTTCAGCTGCCAGATTCACCACACAGCTGCCAAAATACCATCACTTCATCTCTCTACAAACTTCTGCATTCTCTTGTCTGACCCAGCTTGGAGCAAAATGAAAGCCAACATGCAGAGCAGGATCAGGGCCCTTTATTAGCATTACACAGTGAATCCCAGTCCCTGGCCCTGTAGAGCACTGGCTGCTGCTGAACACAATGCTGGGCTAATTTTCAGGTGTTTCTGCAGCAGATTCAGAGGGCTGAAAGTCAAACCCTGGCATATTTGGAAGTAAATCAAGAGTGATTGTTTATCCTTGAGCTCCTTTGTTAGGTTTTTGTTTGATTTTTTAATAAAGCTGCTATCCCAAGCACAATAACAGCAGGGAGAAGAGCTGTGTCTCCTAACAAAACTTATATGACATGAAATCATTGGGAAGGGACATTAAGTCCTCAGGGTAAATAAAATACCTTAAAAGGTGAACTAATAATGGCAAAGCTTGTTTATTTTTACAGATTGAACTGTATCCCTGAAATCAGAGGCTCTTATCCTGCTGAAATGTCTCAGTAGATAAAATATAACTGCAAACAAAGAACAGAGATCAGCACAGAAGATGGTTTTGAGGAGAGGTGAGTCAGAACAGGATTCACTTCTCAGCAGCCATGGGATGACAATATCCCATTGTTCAGTGAAAAAAGGGCAGAAACACATGAAGTATTTCTGCATTTTATCTGCTGGACTGAGGACTGGTTCATTCATCAGCAGATTTTTAAAACTCTCTCAACCTGGTCACCAAACTGAAGTGCTTTCATTACTTTCTCTTGCCTTAATCTTTCCACTTCTTCCTTGCATTTATTACACCTCACTTCTAATCTCCTTTCATCTGAACTGCAACCATTCATGGAAAAATTAACAATTTAATTACTTAACCCTACCAGGCAGAGGCTCTAATTGTGACACTGAAAATATTTTGGTTAAAATGTTACAAAAATCCTGACTACAAGGGAAAAAGAAAAAAATCCAGCATAAAACCAGCTAGAACTGTAATTTGCAAATTAAATGCTTTTATTGCCTGTTTATAGTTTGCCATATAGAAGGAAGTTTAAAATTAGCAACTGAGGCTTTCTGACTCCTGAAACAGCATTTTCTCCTCCTTTCCCCTGCTAATACATGTATTTGCCTCATTGCTTTAGTACCAAGTCCATAAAGTTGTATCAACTGAAAAGCACATGCCACTGCAATAAAATGGAGAAAAAAATCCACAATTCAGCTTTGTTGAAAAGTCTTTGATTTTACCCAAAGTGTCAACAACAAAATGAATTCTTGCCCATACAAAAAGGATGTGAAAACTGTATATTCCACTGGGTTCCTTTTGTTGAATAAGCCAAGTTTTCAGTCTCAAGCACTGAGACAAAGTTGCTGAGGAAGATTTCAGAAGGAGGAGTGACAGTAATGTGAATATCAAACCTGTAACAGCTGCATTTGAACACTCCTGTGATCTCAGGACAATTAAAAGACATGGATTTGTGGATTCAGGAGGGGAAAACACGACCTGGAGCAGCTCTGTAAGGTAACCCAGACTGAAAACAGTGACATTTTTATAAAAGGATAAATCAGAACTCGTCTGTAGAGCCCACTGACCACATTCACTGCGAGCACCTCCCAGATGTTTGTTTTGTGATCTCGAGTAATCAAGGAGGGAAGGGGCAAGATCACATCACTCACCACAGCCATGCTCTGGAAGGACACAGAACATCATGCCATGAAAAATTCAGAGTGTTTCTGGTGGCAGAGCTGCTCCACACACACAGCTGCTGGCTTGTGGAATGCTGAGTTATGCTGCGTTTTGTCAGGAAAGCTGTGTGATATTTCACCCCCAACGCCAATTCTGTACACAGGAACCTTGGAAGATTTGCAGAACTTACACCAAATCCTATTTATTCAGTAATACACACAACACATTCACTGTGAGAGGAGCAGGATTCAGTTTTCCAACTGTGGATTTTTGTTTTTATTTTTAATTCAGGTTTTCAATTCCAAGTCTAGCAACACCCAAGCATCTCATCAGGCTTGTATCAATTGCTCTTTATTGTCAACACATGTTTATTAGCAATTCTACCACGTTTTGAAAACTGCAGAACAAGAATTCAAGCTCTACAAACATAATTGTCCCTTAATAGCCATGAAAATATTTATTGTATTGCTACCTCAGACCCACTGTTATTCAAAGGAGCAGAACTTGTTAATATACTTTAGGTATAATTCTGTATTGCTAGGATGTTCAAGTGCCTAAATGAGTCAGACAACCAGATCTAAGCTGTTTTCTTGAGTGGGTAATTCTGAAGTGGGGACTCTGTTTGATGTCAGCCCATAATGAAGCACTAATTCACAGCCCACTCTCCCTGGTGAAAGTCACATTATTCAAAAGATGGGAAATTCCACTGTCTCAGCTCTTGAGGGCAAATAACAGCCTCAGCACGTTGTAATAGCTGTGCTGGTAATGAGAACTGCTGGACAAAACAGACTAACACCAATTTGTTTCTTTAAAAAGAAAAAAAGAAAAAAACAAACAGCAAAACCAAACAGCCTTCACCACCAGCCCCTAACTCACCTGTGTGCATGAACAAACCTCCCCCACACCCTAAACCCCAAAACTGGCTACACCAAGGCATTGCTGTGGTCAGGAATTCTGTATTTCTTTAGGCAGGCACCCGAAACTGAGCGTGCACTTTGCATAAATAATTTCCACCAGGATATTTGGGATAAACTGGGATTAACCCCAACACACTGCCTTGACAAACACCACACCAGGGCTGCAGGTGAGCCAGTGAAAAACCTTCTGCTGCCTTCCCAGGGCCTGGGAAATCACACTGAGGTAGGAGTGAGGGATGAGACCAAAAATTATCTCTGTAATCAATTTCTGCTGGGCAGAGAGAGAGGAACAAAAATATGAACAGTGCAGGAGTGAACATTGCTCAAAGCAGGCAGGGTGGGGGTGATCTGTCACTCCAGGAGAGATCCAGAGGCTACAGAGAAATCACAGAATTCCACACCAACCTCTCCAGAATCCCTTCCTGCCGTGCCACATGGCTGAACTTGCATTTTATGCCCTGAAAGCTCCATGACAGGGAGAGCAAAACAACCTCCCACCCTTCAAGGCTCATTTTACACCCAAAATGCTTCTCAAGACAACTTGAGAGTTTGAAACATTGCCCCCATCCCTGCTCACATCAGTCCCACCAGCAGAGCCCATCTGAGGGTTGGTGCACCATGGAAATATTGCCAATAAAATGCAGCAAACCTCAGTGCAGAACAGACCCTGCAGGTTGTTTCCATCCCAGGAAATGCTGAATATTTACAGGTGAGTCCTGCTGGGATGAGCAGTGAACAACCAGCCAAGAGCAGCAAAAGCACCTCACAAATCTTGGAAACTCTTCCTCCTTCCCTTCAATCAACTTGAGGTGCAGGAAAATATGAAACAGGAGAAAATTAAATGCTCAATTAAAGGAGAATAATTCAAAAACCTGTTTTATACAAACACACACAAAAAAAATAGGAAAAGCTAAAAAATAAATTGGCACAGATGTATCAGAGTGTGGTGAACAGGAGATACCAGCATGGGAAGAGGTAGAAGAGCTTGAAATAATGGACAGGAATGGATGAGGTGATTTGTGGGCTCTGAGGGACTGAAGGAAGGGACCAGAGACAGCAGAGATTAAAAAAAACAGGCAGAAAAAGAATATTAATGGCATAAAAGTTGAGTCAACATCCGATATGCAGGGAGTATTTTTTTTTTTTAACCACACTTTGCACTGGCAAAAATGCACTGAAAGAACTGGAAAAAAAGCCAAGCCAAGCCCTAAGAGTGTTACTGGGGAAATGCATGTTTTGAAAGGAAAATGCTCTCCAATAGGTATTTCCAAAAATATGCCTTTCACAAATTCTTATTATCTGGGAATTACCACTCAACTCCAGGCAAACACAGCACTGAACAAAGCAATTCAAGCAATTTGAGAAGCATCTCAGGAGGCAAGGATGTTTGCTCAAGGAAATTATCCTACAGTCAGCTTCTCAGATGCAGCACAGATTTTTTTTTTCCTCTAACACTTTCCCAAAACAAGCCCTAAGAACATCCTAACAGTGTGCTAAGCACCAGCCCTGGTAACCACAAAGCAGGTTTAGTGCTGGAGAACACCAGGCTATTCACATTTCAATAGTTAAACAGATGGCTAAAGCCCTGCCAGATCCAGCTCTAATTATGTGAAGGTTTGTTTATTTATGAAATATGCAGCAGTGTTCCCAAAAAGCCTTTCCTCAATAAATAAATCAATGAAAACCATCCTACAACAGCTCAGTTTGAAAGCACTGGGAACATGCTGATGACAGTGGGATTTGGTTTTTTTCCTGCCACTGACTTCAGTCCTTTAAAGCTTTTAGAGATGCCAGCTTTCCACAGAGAAATGGACAGATTCTGCCCCATTTATTGCAAAATATTTCATCACCAGAAGGGGTTCCTGGGCTCTGGGTAGGCAGGATCTGCCATTTCCTCACCTCACAGGTGTGGAGCACCTGGCTCAGGTCCCAGCTGTGGCTGGGCCAGCAGAGATGTGACAGTGACAGGGGACAGACACAGCAGATGGAGAAGTGTCCTGCCCACAGGTGTCTGCTCTCCAAACCTCCAACTGTGAGTCAGCACAAAAATCCAATGTTCACAGCACAAAAATCCAATGTTCACACCCCCTCCAAATACCTGTGTCCTCCTCCAAATGGGTGGCCTTACCTGGGCTGAGCAAAATAATATGAAATATTTATTACGTGTGCAATGAAACAAATTATCTCCCCATCCATCAGCCACAAAAGTGAAATAATGTGCCAGGAATAAGAGACCCAACCTTAACCCATTACTGACCCTGCCAGAATCACCCAGGCCACCTTCTGCTCCAAAATCAGCTGGGTTTTATTTCCAGTTCCAGCTGCTGTTCAGTATTTTTAACTGGACATGTTAAACATTACTATACTTCAAATTTTTGTATTTATTTTAATAATTCTCCAGTTTGCTGCTTCTCAACCTCAGGTATGTCATGCCTCAACTCTTTATTAAAAGAAATACAAGGGAACCTGGAGAAGGTGACTATTTCTACATAACTGAATTCAATAACCCACTTGAAGTAAGCTGTAGAGAGGATAAAGTGCAAGGATAGATTCATACTGTAACAAAAATAATATTTACAGAGGAATTTAAGAGAAATTAAAACTTAATTCTATTACTGAAGATGAAAAAGTGGCAGAAATAAAAGTAATTTTTGGAGCACATTTGCCTGGCTCATGCAGAGGAAGAAATGATTTCACTGTATTAACCATTCACATCACAATTTGAAGGAAGAGGTGGGCGAATTTTCATGTTTGACAATTAAAGTACCTCAGTATCCTGAATGCAGCAGTTGGGGCTGACACTAATTGCTCCTGTGAAGTTCAAACCCACCATTTCTGAATGAGGGATATAATGTGCTCCACTCCAACCCCAGCAGGATCTGAGTGAGCACCAAGATGTCACCACAGCATAAAACAGGTTCTGGAAAATTGCTGCAAACATTTCTGACTATAAATCTCTGGGGTTACTCGCTGGGATTAGACTACATTAACAGGCTCAGAAGGACAGCACAGATAAGAAAAATGATTTATTTCCATCCCAGCACCATACAGCAACACTGAGCTTAATGGATGTTCAGGAGCACATCAAAGCAATCCAGAAGAGATTTTGTTCACCTTCTTCACAGTAGCAAAAAGTGGCTAAAGCAGGTTTGGAGTTATTTCCTGACACTATTCAGGGAACAGGAATGCAGGGAAAGGCATTTCTTACCCTGATGTCATTTGCAGCTGACAAGCAAAACTGGTATTTTCTGTGGCAGATAAGGCAGAAAAATGGAAAGAAACTCCATGTTACTGTGATGTGGACAGAGGAGATGTTAAAACAACAATAATTTGCCAGGTTCACATAAAAAATGCAAAAATGAAAATTAGAACTTTATCTCTAGGAGGCAGACCATGGAGGAGTCCATGAGGCAGAATCATTCCTTCAGTGCTGAAGATGGAAGCCAAATGATGAAGTTTCCCAGTGAAGTCACATTTCCAACCTGTGCACAAGCACGAGCTGCTAATTAATTATTTAATGAAAAGCAGAAAACCACTGCATAACCTATTCAGTACTGCACAAACACATTACTCTCTAGCCCCTAATAAAATTAAAAGAACACACTGAGGCTGCAAACTCAATTATTTGGAGGCAGAAAACACCAGAATCAAGGTTGCCTAAGAGCACAAGCATTGGCAGAGGAACAAACCAAAAGCCCCAGCAGTGAGATTTCAGCACTGAGGGCTCACAGCACAGCCTCCTGCTATTACAGCAGCCACTTTCCTGTCTTACCTGGAAACCTCTCCAGTGCTGCTGAGTGGTTAATTAGCTTTCAAGAGCCTGAGTGCTCGGTGGAAGGTGTGAGATATTCCTCACCCAGAGCTGCAGCAGGCACTGCTCTGTGCTCCTGGGGGTGTTTGGGGCAGCCAGAGGAGCAGTGGCCACTCCAACACGCAGAGCCGGACCTGTGGTTGCTGCTCTCCTGATCTGGAGCTGTGCAAACACCTTTCCACACCTGCACTTCCCAGCAGCAGCTCCCAGCAGGCAGCACAGGCTCCTTGGAGCAGGGTGAAGGGTTTGGGGCAGCCCCAGGAGATGCCAGAGGGGCTCTTGGCAGGATGCTCCCTCTTGCCTGCCCGTCACAAGTCAAAGCACTCGATCCTGGGGCATTTCTGAGGCAGTTCAGCCCCAAAGGCTGCAGCCAGACAAACTGCAGCCAGAATGCCAACCCCAGATCAGCTACAGTGGGGAAGGGCCAGCACAGGGGCCATGCAGTAAAATGGGATACCTGTGAGACCAGCACAGACATCCCCAGCACCTCTCAGCAGAGGGACACAGGAATTACCTCTGCACAGCTGATTTTCTCCAGGCTGAGCACTGTAAGCTCTGCCCTGCATCCCAGCAGAGCACTGGCAGATTCCACCTGCTTGTAACCAAGCCCAAATCCCACTTGCTCTGCCACACATCCCCTCCTGCCCCTCACAGCCTCCCTAAAATCACAGCAGCCTTTTCAGGACATGTGCTAGAGCCTCAGCCTGGTTACAAAACCTCTCTTTCAATATTAATCATTGCTCTGACCCAGATGTAATAGTGACACATTTAAAACCCAATCATTGTAATCCCCCTGCAGATAACAAATCCCGTGTTTTGCTTTATGAAGGCAGGGATGATAATCATTACAAAATTAAACAAAGGATAGATAACAAAACTGCATTTGGCCTGGCTGGGATCTGCAGTGGCTGGAGGAAGAGCAGGAGACCTTTGCAAGCATGACTTGGAATAAATTAAATTCATTACACCAAGCATTTGTGTAAGAGCTCAGCACCTTGACCTGCTCAGTCACCTCACAGAGTGACAGATAATGGCACTCAGGGCATGGGGAACACCAGGCTGTGGCTGTCAGCTGGGAGCAGAGCAGCCCTTTCAGCCTCTGGGGTGTGAGAAACCCACCCTACCCTTGCCATGGAGTCAGGAAATACCAGAGCCTGGAAGGTCCCACAAGTTTAGATACAAAGCTCAGATCTGCCATCACAAGACAAGCTGATTTTTAATTTTTTTTTTTCACTAAAGAAGGATTTATTATGAGGCAAAAAGGTTGCTTGAAGAAGAAAGACAATAATTCCACTGAATCCCCATCAGGAAAGATAGGAGAAAAATCAGGGATGGATAAGGTGCAACTGGCTCAAAGAGATGCTAAAGTTACTCTTAAATTGAAGCAAAAAAGATACACAAAAAGATGAAAGAGTAAGTAAGAGCAGCATGTGTTATTAACAGCAGAAGTTATGAAATACTAAAGAGAAAAATGCTACATTTTGCTAACCAAAGCAGCATAAAACTCTTCTGAAAAGAATCTGAAATAAAATCAGAAAGAGACATGTAGTAAGAAATCAGAGGTTCAAAAACCAGCTGAATGCAAAGGAGTGTTAACAACAGATAAGGAAATGCAAAATACCACTGTTAATATCAGATTATTAAAAATCAAAAGCATCATATCACACACTCATTTGATATCCAGAGAAGCCTCTGGCAAATCACACACGAGTTCAGCCAGCAGATGAGAAGCTGTGGCAGTGCAGACCCAGCCCCTACACCCAACAAATCACTGGCTCATTTGATTTTTAACTTAATTAGCCAGTAAAAAAACTAGCAATGCCTGCAGTAGAGGCAATCAATGCGATTCCAAGCCAGCAGATGTGACAATGACAGCAAGTTCATCCAGGGAACCTGCACTCAGGGACAGGATTCCTGCTGGGGCTGGAATTGATGTCCCCAGGCTCGTTTCTGACCATCCTCTCATCCCAAAACCAGCAATTGCTGAGCAGGCACACAGCTCTGACACTGCAGACATTCCCCACAAGCTCAGGGAGTGGCTGGGTGTTTTCTGGAATTTGCCACTTCTAAATGACAAACAGCTGTGGGCAAAACACTGCTTCAGCTTCAGACTCCAGTGATTCCCACACGTCATTAATATTTAAACCTGGCTTAGCTTGTTTTGGGTAAAGAGGTTTTGACTTGGTTATTTCAGGAAAAACATCTGTATAACATTTTTGTAAAAGGTTGTAGAAATAAAGAGTGCTAAGGAAAGAAATGAAGACATCTGAAACACAAGTGGCAAAGAGAGCTTCTACCCAGCTGGTGAGTTCATGTTCTGTCTGCTCCATCCCCCAAAAGCCAGTCCAAACATTATCCAGGAGCACTCTATTTTTTTGCTCTTCTTGCAGCAAGAGAGCAAAAAGAAAATGCAGGGATCATCTGAGCACATTAACCTCCCTGGAAGAGAAGGGAATGAGACAAGATCTTGAGAGAATTGCATTCTGTCTGCCTCTGCAGTAATGGCATTACACTTGAATGAAAGCAAAATTATGTGGAAGACTGTTAGTTTACTGAGGGGTCAAAGAGATGACAGCTGTGGCAGGAGGAGGCAAACCTTTAATATGCCATGATGGACCAATGTGCACATCCTCCAGTGGATGAATAAATGTGGCTGAACAAGGGATTACACCTGAGCAAGCAACTGCATAGATTAATAAATTCAGCATCAGACCATTCAACAACACAGGCTGCAGGAGGGGAAAAAAAGCAACTCCTGAGAAATAGCTGAGTTCTGCTTCTCCATTTAGAGAAACAAATACAATCCCAGTGCTGCTGAGGAGAGTTTAATAGATTGAGACATGTACATAAGGAGAAAACCCCCAAAACACAGGGGGACCTCCCATCTTTTTGCTGGTGTCTGAGCAGAACTGCTCTGTGACAGATGCTCCATGTGCAGACTGATCCCCAGCCTAAGCCAAACTGCTCCTTGCAGGGTGATGTAATCCTCAGAAATATATCCTTAACTGCAATTTAATAAAAAGTCATGGGCTGAAAAAATGCAGTTTCATAAAAAAAGAGAGAAGATGTCTCGCTGCACAGGGCTGAGAGAGGCAATAACAGGAAAATAAAATCAGGTACTGCATCTCTTCTCATAAGTACAGAGAATTTCCTTGGTTATTAAATGAGACTCCCCACAAGTCCCAGCCTGTGCTCTCTGTAAGTACTCAGTGCCACACTGGATGAGAAACAAGACATAAATACATAATCAATGCAAGAATAAAGGCACGAGCAATGCAGTGGAACAGGAGCAGCTCTCTAACTCCACTGCTTCAGTTTTAAGACACCTGCTTTGCTTTGCTTTGCAATGAACATCAAAAAGCAAAATACGCAGGCTGGCAGCAAACTGGAGCTCTGCAAAAGTATATTTAAAGTAAGAGGATACCCAGTGAAAGCATTGAGATTGTTATTTGCAATCTGTCCACATTTATTGGGCTGCAGCCAGGGTTAATTCAGCCAAACTTTGCTGTGTATTCCTTATAAATTCACTGAATGTCAGAGTAATTCTGTACATCACAAGACCTGTGCTTGTTATAGAATGACAGTGTCATTTAGGTTGGGAAAGATCTCCAGGATCCTCAAATCCCCAGCACTGCCAGGTCCCCCTAAACCACATCCCTAAACCCCCTACACACCTTCCAAGTGACCTCAAAAGAAAAGGACATCTGCTCTACATTATTTGAAGAACACCTTCAATAAGATAATGCTGTCTAAAACCATTCCAGGAAAAAAAAAAAAAAAAAAAAGAAAACCAACCCTACACCTACTAAATGATGAAGTCAAATTCCCTCAGCCACCAGCCAAGCTTTCCCTTATTTCAAGTCCTCATCCAAAGCCTTTCAGCAACACCCTTTTTTCTACATCACAGCTTGCTGCTGTACAACACATTCCAAATTGATATTCTAAATCTTTATTTCAGTTTGAGGAGGCTCCAAATCCAATAGCTTTATGAGCCATGAAGGGTGGGGTAGGACACAGCAATGCTGTGTTCCTGTTGACAGGAACAATTTTCATGTTTGATTTTTTTTTTTTTTTTTTTTAACTTGCAAAAACGGCAGTTGAAAGATCAAAGCATTCAATTCCTACTGAACATTCCTATTAACTTCAATGGGCTTTAGATCAGGCCCTTAATGGGGTATTACTGCAATGTAAACATTTTTAAGTATTATCTTAATATTATCAGTAGCATGTGAAATGGGCTAACAAGACCCCATTAGGGTAATTCTGACAAACAAATCAAGGGCTGAAATACTTTCCTTAACAAGGATTTGCTTTGATTTTTCAGTGAATATAAGCTCTGTTTTCCCTAAATAATCCATATTTCAGAGTTTTGAGAATAGTCTTGCAATGCAAAAATCCTAAGGAGCATCACTGCTTTCCTTAAACAAAGAAACCAAGCACACACATACCAAAAAAAAAAAAGAATTTAAGTATTTTTGATTTGGAGCTTTACCAGGTGAGGAAATGGGCAGGAAATGCTGACATTTTTAGTTATTTATAAATATTTTTTACAGAAATGAAGCCAGCATTTCTAAAGGGTTGTGGTAAAAAGATTTCAGAATTTAGGCATAAAGTCTAAAAATATAAAATCATATTGGTGTCCACTGTCTCCCTTGCACTTCAGACACATCTTACATTAGGCAGGTCCAATCAAGGGAAGTATTTAATAGGAGAAAAAGATGTGGGGAGACAAAGCCACAGCTGCTTTTTCAACTTCATTTACTGCCTGAATCCAGCCTCACTGAGGATGTTCAGCCTTTTGCAGGAACAGGTTTAATGCTGTGATCTGGAGCCTCATCCCTGGGATTCTGAGGATTCAAGCACCAGGATTCTCCCAGTTCTGGAGCTTGGACCAACGAGGAGAAGGGCTGGACACAAAGCTGGGGGTCCTGCCCAAAACTCCACCTTTTCCCAAGAGATTCCAGGAGGAATTCAAGTTCCATGAGGAGCAAAATCATGGCAAGGCAAGACCTGCCTTTGCTCAAGCTATAGAAACCATAATGGCACAGATCACTAAATCTGTATTTTTGGCTGAGCTTGTAGGCTGGCCTAAACTTTTTGGAGGAGATAAGCTCATGCAGCATCCTAAAACAGCACTAAAGCTTCAGCATTCATGAAAAAATGACACGATGCAATAAATAGCTTTGGGAGGAAAAAAGTATTTTTTAGCTCTCTATTTCTAGCTCCAAAACATTCTTCCCCTTATTTTCCATGCCAGAAAGTCTCTGCTCTCTCCTTGCCACACTCCTTCACAAGCTATTCATGCACAAGCTTTGAAAGATAGTAAGAGACAAGCAGATTTACATCAAAAAAATAAAGAGAGATAAGGTTGCTATGGGAATAAGAAGACAAAAACTGTTACTTAATCCAACATAAAAAGGATGAGAACTGGAGAGAACTCAGATGGGATTGAAACTGTCACCCCAACCAATGAGGTTATGATCTGAAACAACTGCTTTTTCTCCCTCATTTCCTCCATGCTTTTATGTAATTTCATTTTCTCATCAGAATCTCTTTACAGAATACAATATTTCATGTTCAGATTCAAAAAACTTTAAAAAATGAATTAGAAGTAATACTTTCCAATATGTTGCTCACTACTGGCACTCACTAGGCAAACTCTTGCAAAAGCTGAAATATGTCCCCTCTGCAGCAATGCTGTGGATGCAGATGTGAAATTGGAGATGAATCTTTAGATTTTATATATAAATTATGCATAAAAAATAGATTCAGCCATGCAAATGTCTTACTTTTAACAGCCTCTGGTCTTACAATAAAGTTTTACATAGGCTAGTAAGCAAATTCAGATTTAGGGGTTTTTACAGCTGCAATCACAGGCAATTCTTACAATCTGGGAAAGAAGTGTCACACACCCTCTCCCAAGAAGTCCAGGCACCATTGCTGGTTATCTCACAAAACACTGTCTCTTATCAGTGCTTGCTGGAATCACTTCCCAGCCAGCACAAAACATCGTGGCAAGGAATGAATCTGTCCCATTTTCAAGCTGTTGATACAGGATAAATGTTTCTTTTCATTCTGTAAAGGGTAGGGAAAATGTCTTTCCTTCCATTCCACACCTCCAGAGCTGCCCTGAGTCAATAAATCCGGGGCCAGAAGATCTCCCTACTCAGCAAACCTCAAAAATGGGAAATGGGATGAAACTTTAAAATACCCAGTTCATAAAGTCTCTACCAGTGGATGATCTCTGGCAGCATTAAGGCTGAAAGTAACCTGAATTAATCAAGCCAAAAATTTTTCCTGGACATGCAGCCCAGCTCTGGAAGAGGAATTCTTATTTCACCTTCTCTCTCCCAAGCTATGCCCATTATCTCCAATATCCAAATTTGCCATTCAGGTGTTTACCAACAGTGAGATCTTTATGTGCCACCTCTGAGCTACAGGAGACTCCTTCACTGAATCAAACATCAAACTACCTGAGGATTTTCTTTATTGCTTTCAGTTATAAATAGCTGAATGAGGAATCAGGATAAAATACACACTAATTACCCTTGACTATGCAAATGAAGCTATTTCAAATTCAGGTTTAGACCATTTTCCAGTTCTCACTGCACGATTGCCAAAGGCAGGGGAATGCTGCACTTTCCTTTGCAGTCCTTTGCTTTTTGGTGCATGCAGAGCACCTGAAGTTGCACCACATCATTCTGCAGAGCAGGTGCAAGGTGTGACTGCAGCTCACTGGGGCACAGCCTGTGAGGGGGCAGTCGCAGCACAGGAGATCCAAAATTTTCTGATTATTTCAAACAGGATCCTGTTCACTCTGCTGTCTCTGCTGAGTAAAGTGATGCTTGTTCCTCACCTGGTACTTTTCAACAAAATGACACTTCAGAGATAGGAACAAACCCTGATGTGTATTTAGGGCAAATGTGGCAAGTCTCAGCTTTGGGACTCTTTTAACCCAGACACAAAAACCTCCAAAGTGTCACTGAGCCTTTTCCTGGCTACTTAAATGGAAACTTGGGTCAGCTGCACAAGCTCACAGCCATCACTCCCAAACTCAGGTCTCCTCAAATCTCCTTGCATTGTGCTATTATCCCACATTTCTGTGTCCTTGCCCATGGCAGGAGGTGGAACTAAATAATCTTTAAGGTCTCTTCCAACCCAAACCATTCTGTCATTCTCACTTAACACCACAGGGAAACACCCAGTTGGCTCCAGTATGGAATTCCTTAATTTCCATCACTGCACAAAATCACTCTGTACCTCCCTTTCTTCACCAAGGCTTCCTGTCCCATCTCCTGAGTGAAATACTACAAATCCTCCTGTTGGCTGCTTCAAATAAAGTGGTTTCTACATTCAAATGTTCCTGAACATCTGACCCCAACAATGCAGAAACAAAGGACAGCCAAGCACAAACACATTTACCTACAGATCATCATCTGCTTTCTATTCCACTTGCCTACAGAAAGTTCTGCCTCCCTGCCCAAAGGCCTGGCTTTGAAATGCCTTTGATTTTCTTGAAAGGCCCCTAAAAAGTCACCAAGAAAGTCACAACTCCATGTTCCACCCAAGGAGGGGAAAAACATCATGCTCTGCTAGTCAACTGCATTTTAATATTCTGTTTATAGTTATGGAAATTTGGCTCGTTTTAGCATCAATAAGTCCTGATTGTGCTAATCAGACAAGAATATAAATGAGTTTTATTCGCTTAGGTTTTCAAACACGTTTAGTAAATATGGTTGAGGTTAAGCTCTTCTACTTCACGATGTTGTGTTATTTTGTTACTGAAAAAACAGTGTGTAAATTGTGTTCTAATCCCTGACAAACACTGATCCCTGAAATCCCACTGCTGATATGTACATCCTGTACTGGAAGAGCTAAAGGCTACTATTAACACATGTGTTATTACACAAAACACTGAGAGGTTAATTATGGCACAAATAAAGCTTTTGTCCAAGGCACTGGCAGCCACATTTTTAAAATCACCAAAAATTAAAAACCTAAAGCATTCATTTTGAACATCATCATTAAGAACAAGAAGAAAAATCAGAACAGTTTCTACTGAAGAGCTTTTTTTAAACACAAAACTGAATTATTCTCAGTTCTGCTGTTTTGTTGAACATCTGCCAAATGACTCAGCTTTAGATTTCAACCCAGTGTACCTTCCCTGTTTTTCAACTGTCAGTCACAGCCTCTTTAATCTGAATTTTTTTAACTCCAAGATGTCCTGAACTTCCCAAATAAAGGGATGGAAGCCAAAAGTCTTCCAAGAACTTCCAGGACCTTCCAGACCATGAAGCTTTGGCAGTGCTGGCCCACATTAAAACCCAAAAAACCTGTGGAGAGGCTCCTGCTCTGTCCTTGTCACAAGTCAAGCTGGCTTCATGCTAAGGGAAATGAGGGAAAGCTGGGAATCTTCCAAAGTCACTTTTTCCAAGGTGTCTGGGAAAAAAGGCTGAAGTCACACAGCAAATAAGCAGCCAAAAACAAAACACCAGGCAATGATCTACCAAAAAATTCAGCAAACAGAAGTCCTGAGGCTTCTGTGGGAATTATCACAATTCCTATGAAATCAATATTTAGCTTGTGGATTGGAGTAAGTATTCCAGCAGGGATTACTATTCAATGTGCTCAAGCTCCATAACAGTTTACAAAAAATATATTGGAATTATTTTCTGTATTGTATTGCACTTTAAACTGCAGTAGGCAGAAGAACTGTCTAAGTACAAATGTACAGCCTTCATGCTCAGTAATATTTGCAATAACAGAATTTTATTGCAGGATAAACTGCTTGGAAATTCTTTTCTTGGTAATTTATGTGAAAATCAGAATTGCCAGTAGCTAAAACTTCTCCATTCCAATGTCATCAAATCAGCCATAAGCTTAATTAATGAAGATGAGGGCAGCATTTGTCTTGTTGAAATGAAGCATTAATTGTGTGAAGGTGAGGATTCAGCTTTAAGGTCAGACAGTATCTGCAGCACGAGGGAGCTGCTTTTGAGGAGGATTTCTTCAGCTTGAAAGATAAGGCAGAAACCAAGGAGACTCTTCAAAAGCTATGAAAGGTCTCTCTTAAAAAGGATTTGAATCTAACAGCACTTTCTGCACTTATGGAATTAAATATTGTAACTGGTAAGAGCATGTCCAGCATGGAAACCCAAACTCCTGGAAATGCAGGAGCTTGGAGAAAGGCTGGGATGCCAACAAAGCTCTTTCTTTGGACTTCAATTTATACCCAAATTTATATTTAGCTGACAGAAAACACAGATCCTCATGAAAGAAACCCTTTTTTATCTCTCACCTAATTCCAAGTGAATGCATTAAATGGTCACCTCAGCCAGGAGTGCCCAAGGCTGCTACAGGAGGAAGAAAGGAGCTGCAGAGAAAGGCAAAATTTACCCTGGTAAAGAGTAAATCTTTAAAAAAGACCAGGAGGTGAAGGCCATACAGGAATGGGAAGTGCAAGAAGTTATACCTGGAATTAATTCCTCACTTCACCACAGCTCACAGATGAGTTCTGCACTTCCAGTGTTGATGTTGTTGTGCCTAATTTTCTCCTTTTTGTATTTGAAGTTGCACTTCAGAGTAACTTAAACATTATAATGCTAAAGTGTGTGTTTTAAAATTTCAAACAAAGTAGACATTTTGAATTCCCACATATATATACATATATATAGATAATATATATACACATACATAATACATATAATATGTATATGTGTATACACAAAAATATATATACACATTTATATTCATATATATATATATGTATATATATGTACACATATATACACACACATATATTTTTAATTTTTTTTAAATGCTCAGTAATCCCCTTTTTGCTCCCCAAATGGGCACCAAACACTTCAGGAAAAAGCAGGACCCTTAAGAGTGGTTTCTCATTTTGTCACTAACTGAAGCCAAACTTTCTGTCAGTGCAATGAATCCTGGCAGTGCTGCACAAACCATCCCAGCTAAACAATTCTGACAGTCACTGCTGCCATAGCTGCACTTGAACATGATGGCAGGGCATGTATAATGCACAAAAAGGAGATTATTATTAATATGCAAAAGCATTATGCATCAAAAGCCAGGCTGGCTCTGTCTGAAGGTTGTAACTCTTAATGAAAACTGAATTTGAACAAGAGTAGTAGATGATGCTGTTTGTTTTTTTGTCTTACAAATGGACTTTTACCCAAAGAGAAACTCCCCACCAAAGACTAAATCTGAAGAGGATATTTCTGCTTTCCTCGTGGAATGATTTAATCACAACATCAGAGCAGTAAGAACACAGAAGGTTTGTTTTCATGCTCTCAGGAAAATAAAGAAAGAATCATGCTTTCCAATTTCATAAGTCTCCTAAACTTGATACTAAAAAAGAGGAGAACTGTGAATCTGATACATGACATCGCTGTGCCTGAGGGTTTAACAGTTTATTTCTGCATTAGCCTGAGAAAACAAAATGAAAAAACGAAAATGAAAGCAATAAAAACACCTGAATTGACATAAAGAAATACACAGAATATGATCTAGTTTTAAACTCAAATGGACTGCTGAATAAGGAATTAGAAGAAAAATCTCCCTACTGACAAATTTTAGTATAAAGTGATAGAACAGGAACCAGACTGCAATGTCCAAATAGTTTCTATATATTACAGCAGTGCATTGACTGTGTTTTTTCTTTGTGGCTTTGTGTTTTTGTTTTTGGGTTTGTTTTTTTTTTTTTTTTTGCCAAGGCTTGCAATGGCTGGATGGAAAAGAAATTAATGACTATTTTTGTTTTTCTCTATTTAAGTGAAGTGCAGCAAAGACCCTGTTTGTGGTGGCAAGGAGTCAGAATTTGAGGAGAGTCAACCCAAGTGGAATCTCCAGGTCCTGCCCTGGACACAGTGTTTGAAACGTGCCCTTTCATCTCCTCAAGGAGAAAAAAATTATGTATTTACACACAGAATCCTCCTTGTTCTGTTTCTTTTGAACTCTCTCTTTATTCACAGCTTTCCTTCCCCTTCAAAAGTTGTTTTTCCCCTTAATTCTCAGGAGAAGCTTTAAGAACATCCCTTTTTGGGGAGAGAGCAGTTGGTTTAGCAGCAGCAGAACATCTCAAGGAGGCACAGAAATCAGTGCCTGTGCTCTGCAGGGCTGGAGCAGGGAAGTTTTTACACACTCCTGTGATGGGGGCTCACAAATTCACCAAATTGCTCAACAAATTCACCCTCACTCATTCCAGACAGGAACTGCTGCCCCAGAGCCCCAAAGCACCAGGTGCAATCAGGGCACTCAGGAAAGGTGAAGACCCCACAGGAATCAGAAGTTGCAAAAGTCACACCTGGAATTAATTCATGACCTCACCACAGCTTAGTCTGGCACTTTCATTGTTGATGATGTTCTGCATATTTTACTCATTTTTACCTTTGAAGTCGGTCTTCAGAGTAATTTAAAGATAAAAATGCTAAAGTGTGTGTTTTGAAATGCCTCTCCTAACAAGGCAGACATTTGGAAACCCCCCCATATATATATATATATATATATATATATATATATATATATATATATATATATTTAATATTTAAAATTACTCAGTAATCACCTTTTTGCTCCCCAAGGTAAATGGACAAAAAAAAATGGGATCATTAGTCATACAGATGCAATCATACTTCAGTAAACAAAAACCCAAGGGTCACTGTTTATTTTCATTAGACCCTCTCACATTCCCCTCTTTGATGAACTATGAAGATTCACAACAGATAAAGGAAAAGCAATTCAATATAGGACACTGCAATAAGGGGCCTACTTTGAAATCCATTATCTGCAAAGACAGAGAATGTCAGGGTTTATAAGCCAGGATCAGCATCATCTCCTTTTCTGCAGCTACGATGTTATTTCATAACACTGAACTGCAGACAGCTCTTACAAGAACTGTCTTTTTGCTTATAGGCAAAGCAAAAGAAAAATGGTTTTCTTTGGGGAGGCAGAATACCTGCTGATCTGTTTTAATAAGAGGTTAAAATAACATTCTCCAAACTGTCTGACAACTTGTTTTTACATTTAGAGCATGCTCTTACTAGAATCTGTTCTGAAATCAATTCAACTGAAGGATTCCCAAGTGGATTTCAGCAGCCAGCTGTTCCAAAGGTCCACTGAGGAGATTCATGCAATTGGAGCAAACAGGTGATGTGAGCATTGAGCACACACCTAGGCTCCAAATATCAGGAGATTTTTATGTCAGATCGAGCCCTTCTGCAGAGTTTTGAAGGAGATGGGTCAGGCAGCTGAAAATTGTATGTGGCTCAACTCTTGTCTCTGCCAGTGCTGCCTGGGACTCCACAGAACCTCCTCAGTGACAGCAACTCAACATTAAATCAGGGATGTCATCCCAAGCAGCCCTGCTCATGCCAGCTGGCTTTTGGAAATAGGAAAAGCAGCTTTTCACTTGACCCCCTGCTGGTCCTCCAACCTACCAACTCCCCATGGCCACCAGACTTTGTTTGGCAAGTACCAGCTGCAGGGAGTGACCTGAAATAGGAGCAGAGAAGGGCTGGGAGGATGGACACTGGTTTAACAATGTCACTTCCCTTTCTTTAAAGCTCCTGACCAAGCCACAAACAAATCCTGGCCTTCTGAAGCTCCATGAAAAGCTGAATCCATCTTCCTTGGATGTGCAGGGCTCCAACCCTCCTGAGCACAGCCAGGACACAAGCACTGGTCATGGGAGGAAGGGGATGGAGGGAGAGGCTGGCACAGCACAGGACCAGATAAAATCACAGCCAGGGGACTGCCCAGGGCAGCCACAGCATTTCCTTCCATCCCTCCTGCCCTGGAGCTCGTGGAAAGCAAACTCATCTATGCAAGCAGAGCTGGGGATAAACCAGGATTTTCATCCACATGAAGTAGAGCACTGCCCTCCTCCCCAGGGCTGTGCTGACCATCCTGGGAGGATGCCCAGGGGCATTTGGGCACTGCCCTGCTCTTGGCAGGCCTGGCAAAGCCAAGGGGCACAGAATCCACCAGAGCCCAGCCCTGAGGGCAGGACACACTCAGCATCACTGGGGGTGCTGGAGCAGAACAAGCTGAGCAGAGATCCCCATGGCAAGCCCTGAGAGTGAGCTCTGAGCTCCAGCAGGCTCAGAACAGTGACTGCAGAGCTGGCTGGCAGCAGGGAGGAGCTCCAGCAGCTCCAGACTCTGAGAGCTGCCTGGCACAGCAAGGAAAGCAAACCTCTGCACCAGTTCAGCAATAACACCGTGCTGCTCCTCAGGAATAAAGCCCATTCTAAAGCAGAGCTTGGAGAAAAGCTGCAGCAATCAGCCACAGCAAGAATCTGAAGTGTCCAGTTAAAGACAAACACACACTGCAGCTCTTCAATCAGCACAAAATCCTGAATGCATTCAAATGTCTTCTGCTTGCTTTGAAAGCACATCCCTACCTAGCAAAGGTGCTTTTAATTCACTCATTCTTAATATTTTGCATTATTTAACACATCTGTTGCATGCCTGGCTTCTAAACTGCACACAACTTGTGCATTTCAAAACCTCTGGGGTCTCCTCAATTGCAGCTGAAACCTTGAATCTGGCAATTTGTGCACAGTTCTAAAAGAGAAGTTAGAGATCATTGTTACCTGCAAGGCAGCCCACAAGTGACACCAGGAACAGCTGCTCCCACAGCAGCAGCAGCATCTTCAGTCCCCTGAATTCAGTGATTCTGCTTGTCTCAGAGGAACTGTGTGTTTAAGTCTTTCAGGTGGCAAGGTTCAACCTGTTAAAAGAACAGACATAAAACTGAATCCCTTGATGGTCCTTAAGAACTGGCTTCCTTGCTAATGCACTTTTAAATAAATACAAAGTTGACAGATCCTTTAATGTTCCCCTTTTTTTTTCCAGGACTTAATCCCCCAAAAGAAGGGTACATTTGTATTTCATCTGTTTCATGTACATGAGGTGCTGGAGGTTTTATTCTCCAGCAGGAGCAGAGCTGAGAGCTAAGTTGATTTTGCAGTTCCCACTTCCCACCAAGCTCCAGCACTGATTTATTTGTGAGATACAGGGGATTTAAAGGAAGGGAGGTGCAGCCATTCACAGTTCAGCAGCTGAACACATCTGGGAGGAGCAGCCTGTGCAAACCATGCTGGCAACAACACAGACCAGTAACTGATTCAATTAAAGCCATGTCCAACCCATCCTTTTTTTGATGTACTGGAGTGTGATGTGCTCACTGATGGCTTTTTCAGTTTTTAATTTCTCTTTGGACTTCTGCAGCAGGTGCAATGAACCAATTTACTGCCCCTTTGTCACTGGCCAGATGATAAACCCTGTGCCTACCAACCTGGCTAGGGCATTATTTTACTTGTATTTTTTCCCTAAAGAAACTTTACAGTAATTTTTTTTTTTTTTTTAGTTGTAAGACAACTCTGTTTTTTTTATTTTCTGGCTGTCACTTCCACAGCATCTTCTTCCTTGAGAGAAGGGGAGACAGGCAGGACACAGCCCAAACTAAATGATTAGCCCACAGATCACTGCACAACAACATAAAGGTCAAGAAAGCAACTACTAATTCTGAGGAGCCAAATCTGAGCTGTCTGAACTTGATGTTTCCATGTGAACTACCTTCCTTTTTTTTTTTTTTTTAATTAAGGGTTTAATACTGCTGTAGAACAACTGTTTGAATTTCTAGCTAAGCTCCCCAGAAAAAAGAATTTAGAGGGTCCTCCCTGAAACGTCCCCAACCTGTGATTAGCTAGGAGAACTGACTCTCCTCCAGAACACATCACCCTTTGCCACAAGGAGAATATTTTTCCTCATCCTGCTTCCACCCCGTGTTCAATTCCTGCTTTCTCCTTGTCCCCACGTGCTTCCAAACCACAAAAGAAGCAGCTCCAAGCCCTCCCATCTCTATTATGTGATAGGTGTTGGTCCCCCAGCACAGCTGGCACAGAGGGAGGCTCCCTGCAGGGATGCAGCAATTCCCCCAGACCAAAGGGAACATCCCACCCCAGGGCAGCTCCCTGGGTGCAATTCCAGGAGCCTCACCCAGATCTCAGATTGAAAAATGCCATTGGTTTCCAAAAGGAGTGATGGGAGCACAATAAACTCTGTTAATTTTGCATGGTAAAAGCTGCAGAGCAGTGCTTTGGCAACAGTGCAGTTCACAGAATCACAGAATATTGGCAGCAACCCACAAAGATCATAAATCCAACCCTCAGCCCTGCACAGGACACCCTGAGCATCACACCCTGTGCTCAGAGCACTGCCCAAACTTTTCTTTGAGCCAAAAAAGAAAAAGTGAGGACACAAAGAAACCTGTTCTGTGGCAGATCTGCAGTCCAAGGTTTTACTTTTCTTTTCTGTTTGGTTTTTAGTTCTGATTTTTTCTTTCCTTAGCAAAGCAAAGCAAACCCACAAAAAAAAAAAAAAAAAAAATCCCAACAGAATCAAAACAAACCCCCAGAAAAAAAGGGCAAACTGAAACCAGAAAAAAGAAACCAAACAACAACAAAAAAACTTCTTGCTGAAGCTGTAAACTTGGAGTTGGCCATTCCTCACTGGAATTTCCAAGGGAATGTTATCCATGGAATGTTATCCAGCACAGGAACAGCCCAGAACACCTTGGGGATGCAGAGCTGAATCCTGCTGGAGCATCTCCACCCCAGCCCCTGGAATCCAAAATTCCACAGCTGCCCAGAGGCAGAAGGGCAGGGAGGGCACAGGGGAGGAGGTGCAGCAGGAATATTAAAGTAGGTCACTCCTGTGTGTCAGCTTTCTTGCAGTCTTGCAAGGGAAAAAAAAAAATATGGAGAAGCTAAATTAATTTGGTTTTGTTCTCTAAGTGCTCTGGGCAAAGCAGAACATGATAGATTCATTTCAGGCCAGAAAAAAATTGCTTTGGTAGAAGCTAAAAAAAAAAAAATTTAAAAATTGAAAGCTTTGTATGTGGGTATAAAGTCATAAAAATACATCCCAACCTCTGGCTGCATTATATTTTAATAAATTTTAATATCTAAAGAGAGAAGAGTAGCTACCAGCTACCACTGTAAGACTTAAATTACTTTAAACACTTCATTTTCCCTGTGTTCTGTGAGGCTTTGCTAATCTAGGATCCATCCCTGAATAGCACTGCCTCATTTGAAGAGCACCACACTCAAACTCCCAGCTCCAAGCCAGATAAATGCATCCTTGTGCTCAACAATGGCTGTTTGCACAAAGATGCAAACCCAGATGCACACCCAAAGCATGAACTCATTGAAGTTTCTCCTCAGTTCATTTCCTACAAAGAAAAGGAGCCCAGAGTAGTTTTTCTCTGCAGAGGCACATGAAGGGCTACAAAGCAGAGCTGCCCCTGGCCAGGTCAGTGGGATCAGGCTGTTTGCAGACCCTGGGTCAATGCTGGGCACTGGAGAAAGCTTCTGCCTTGGAAATTGCTCCAAAAAGAGAGAAAAAAATCAAATATTGAACACCACAGCAGCTCAGCTCTGCTGTAAACTTTTCTTTCTTACTGCAATGATCTAAAAATTAAGATGTTAAAATCCCCAAAACATTGTATTAGAAAGGCTGCAGTGGGTTGTTTTTTAGAAGATACATGTTCCAATTATTTCTCACATGGAAATAACCTGCATCAAAGAAATCCAGGGATCCAAAATCCAAGAACAACACTGAGCATCTCTCCTTCTCAGCTCCCACATAACCCCAGCCCTTTCTCAGGTCCCAGCCCGTTGCCTCTGGGATTTGCTTTCAAAATGTCCCATCTTACAAATTAAACTTCAATGTAATGTTAAAATAACCATATTAAAATACTACTAATAAAATATTATTATAACATTATTCTTCACATTAAGAATTGTTTCATGTCCCCCTTTAGAGAAGCAAAGGGGCAGATCCACAACATCCTCTGGGGGTTTTGGAAATAAGATTTAAACTGGCTACCCCCCAAAATTCAGCATTTTGTATATAAAGAATAGAAAGAATAAAGAGAAACAGCACCTGGTGTGGTTGGAAAAACTTGTAAAGAAACAAAGTAATATCCACAGAATATGCAAAAGGAAATAGAAATGTAGTTTTTAAAGCAGAAATTTCCTATTATTAGGCAGTGCTCTGCTTTCAGAAGACAAAGTTATTTCAAGGCAGTAAAAAAGCAAAGGTGTGAAATGGTGTAAAAAACACCAGGAAAAATTAACAGATTAGATTTCTTCATTATTTATTTCTTTAACTTTCAGAGAGAAAAGTCATGAGTTGATCCAACCATTTTTTTGATGGGAACAATTGGTTATCCAGAAAAAAAACACCAAAACCCCAAACAAACTACCAGCCAAACAAATAAAGCAGGATGGGAGCACACACATATTAAAAAATTCATTTTTTTTCCTTTAAAATTAGCCTTCCAGACCTTTGAATTTTCAGATCATATAATATGGCAAGTGATGCACATGAATGTCTGAAAGAAATAAAAAGTTTGGGGAAGGTTCAAGAACCAGTAATTTTATTCAGTGACCTTAATTTTTACTACACAGAGTCAAACATAAAAAGCAGTAGTTCCCTGAAGGTGGAATTTTTATTTCTATATATAGAACTGGAACTTGTCAGAGCTGGCTGGCAAGTTCATTTTAAACTGGAGTTTGAGCAGGAGGAATTTGTAGAGTCACCAAGTCTAAATGAATCAGAAATTCCTGGAACTCAGGAGAGCTCTGGAGACCCAGAACTTATTTTTCTGTGTTGATCACAAAGCACAGCACAGAAAATCAAGTGATGTCCTGACACTAGAGGTCAGCAGATCTTTGCTAAGGCAGGGAATTATTAAAATCTCATAAAACCATGGAATTGTTTGGGTTGGGAAGGCCCTTAAAGCTCATTCCCATTTCCCATGGCAGGGACACTTCCCCTGTCCCAGGTGCTCCAGCCCCAGTGTCCAACTTGGGCATTCCAGGGATCCAGGGCAGCCACAGCTGCTCTGGGCCCTGTGCCAGGGGCTTACCTGGATGAATGATGAGATTTGCACTCAAGTTAATGCTAAAGTCATCTCCAGCATCAAAGGATGAGCTGCTGAACACTCCACAAGAAGCTCAGGCAGCCCATTGTGCTTATTTTTCAGGGAGGGCAGTGACATCCATTTCTGATTCCCCTCAAAATGACACCAGCTGCTGTGACAAGTGACCCAGTGCAGGTGGTTTCAGTGAGGAAAGGGCTGAGCTGGACATTTCCCTCCTCCCTGAATCCAGGAGCAAGCCTGGAGGCACCAGTGCCATGATGAAAACATTCCAGTTTTGCATGGGAACTCCACACTTACCTCTCCATGGTCAATCTAAAAATAACTATAAAAATGCTAAAATGTTTGAAAACCCAAAGGAAAGAAAACTCTTGTGGTATTCTCCATTTGTACCTGATTTATCAAGCCAGTCTTCCTCTAATGCCAGGTGATCTTCAGATCTTGCTCTGATACCAACACAGCCCAGTTCACTTGGATCTGTCTGTGTTGAGATGAATCCAAATCAAAAATGCCAAAGGTACCTACAAATATCCAGGCAAGGTCAGACTGTCCAATGCCACAGCTGGCCACTCATAATTCACTGAAATCAAACTGGGATCAGTTATTGGTTGCACTGAAGCAGAAATTGTGCCAGTTTAAGAAGAGAATTTAGAAGTTGAAGGAAAGAGTTAATTCAATTTGACATCATGCACCAGGCAGATGTAGAGAGTAAGATATCAGAGTAATTTCTTTTTAGAGATGGGAAATGCTTTGGAAAACAAAACACAGAGGCAATATTGACCAGCACAGAGCCAACAGTGGCAGCACTTCTGAAAGAAACACAAATGCATCCACTACACCTGAAAGGCTGTAAATAAAAAAGGATTGACCAGTTAAAAGCTCCAGCAGCAAGACAAAGAGGAGAGTTAAAAATCCTGCTAAGCAATGCTGTGGCCTGTTCCTGAGACAAGCTTAGAATGGTGCTCCAAGGAAAAATGTGATTGCTCCAACTCCTGTGGGGTCTCATTAGATCCCTGCCCCATGGCAGCATCACTCGCCAGGAGCTGCACCCCAGGAGGAACCTGTGGGTGCCCCTGGCCCTTCCTCAGCATCCTCAGCTGTGCCTGCAGGGGCACTGACAGCAGCACATCCTCTGACCCGGCTGCAGCAGAGCCCAGCCAGGAACTGCCACACACACTTCTCCATTGCCAAGCAGGACTAAAGCTCTCTCCAGTGTGCCATTAGCAGAGGCCTAGTTAAAAGCATCATTTTATACAAAATTAATTTACAACAGCTTAATATGGAAGAAGCAGCAACTGTTCTGTGGAGAGTTTTATTACAACCTCTCCTGTCTGGCTGCATTTATTGACTCTCAGGCACGGTCCCCTGCCTCCCCAGCCCTCCATCCTCTGCACCTGACCCAAACTCCCTGGAACATCTCACACAGCTGGTTCTGCTCTGCACAACATCCCTGAGCTCATCTGAGCCCCTCCTTCTCCCACTGCAGCAAAGAGCATTTGTAGTGATGAATGCCACTGTCCCCACATCCTCATCCCTCCACACACTGCCACAGAACATCTGCTTTTATCTCTCATTCCTCAGAACAGTCCAGCCCCTGCCCACACCAGCAGGGTTTTCTGAATCCAACTCTAAAGTGCCAAAGGTACCTGCAAATATCTTCTGCAAATATTTTCTGAACTCCCCACCTGCACTTCTGCCATCTCAGAGCTGTAACCAAAACCTTTAGCCCAGCTCAGCCTTTAGCACAGGGAGTTATTCCATCTCAACAACAGCAGCAGAGCTGCAAAAAGAATCATTAAGGAGTGACATTTATCCTAAAGTCCTCAGGAATCCTGCTCTGTTTTATCACCATCACCTTCCACAGCTCTGTGCATCAACCACTTTACATCTGGCCAGAGGTTTTGACTCTGCAGCCCCTGTGGAGACAGCTCAGCTCTGTCAACCCTGGGACACCCATGGGAGCCCTGCACTCTTCCCAAAGTTTGCCAGGAAGTGTTTACCAGACCCTCTTTAAACTCTTGCCATTGAATCAGTTAGAAAATACAATTTAAAATTAGTAACTCTGAAACAACTCAACACCCAACACACGCTGAGCACCAATTCCCACCCCAGGGCCCCAAATCTCATTCCATGTGCAGTTCCTGCAAACTATTTTTGGTGTTGGTGCAGTGCAAGTGTTGCACTGCTAGAGCAGGTTAGTTTTTCAAATTCAAAATGCAGCTGTTACATTAAATCAGAATTATACTGCCTTTTTTAGCATTACTTGGTGAAACATCCACACATCAAACTTCTGTGGAAATCTTTGTGTGCCCTGCCTAACACCAAACTCACTCCCAGGCTCCAAGCAAAACCTCCACTCAGTGCCAAAACTGAACTCCCCAAACACATAGGAGGAAAGGATGTTAAAAACCAAATATTTTCAGGCTGCAGTGTCTTGGGAAGAATTCTTTACCTGTGGTATCCCAGAATTTTGCATATTTAGCACAAAGAAATGTTTGAGATTCCGTACAAGTGTTAATAAAATTGAAAAGCAGATATTCATATTCAGCACTCACTGCCAAAAGCCAACTTCAGCTGCTACTTTAAATATTTCCATTATTACTCTGGACAGATACATTTCTCTGTACTTCAGTAATTATTAAATGCCTTCCCAACCCATCACAGTACAACCTTGTGCATTTAAAGCCATGCTGACTAACAAAAATGTTAAAACTGCAATGCACCCCTGATGACATAACCTGTGCTCTGCCCATTAATTCTTCCTTTCTTGGAATAACAATATTTTAAATCAATAACCAACTTGAAAAACTCTTTTTTTTTTTTCCAGAAGAGTGACCTGTCACAAGTCAAGTATTTCCTCTGTTATTTTCAGGCCCCTGTTGTTGTAATTTGTATGCCTGAAGCTTTCCCCCTGTGACCTACAATTCCAGACACTTTTCTGACAACATTTATGGGTCCTCACCTTCAACCAGGCGTCTCAAGACAGGTGTTTCCAGAGGTCAGGAATTCTGTGAACCCACATGACAGCATGTCACAAATTACTTTAAAATAATGTAGGGCTTGAGAATTATTATAAATAAATCAGAGCTGCTGGAATTTTCAAAAAATCAAATATGAAGTTGGCTGAACTCTGGCTTGTGTAGCTGCAGTGGGGGGAAAGGGTGAGACCTGATTGTTATTTCTGTATTTCCATAAGAGGAGTGACTCTGATGTCTGGATTTGTGTTCCAAACTCTCCAGGGCTGCCAGGACTCACTGCCATGAGCACAGAGAGCCTTGGGATGGAGGAGATGCTGCTGCTGAGTCAGTTCTCAGTCCCTGAAAGGAAGGGTGACCAGGAATCAGGATGGTTTGGGCTGGAAGGGAGCTAAAAGATCATCCAGGGACACCTCCCACTGTCCCAGGGGCTCCAGCCCCAGTGTCCAACCTGGCCTGGACACTCCAGGGATCCAGGGGCAGCCACAGCTGCTCTGGGCACCTGTGCCAGGGCTGCCCACCCTCCCTGGGAAGGATTTATTCCAAATATCTCACCTAAACCCACTCTCTGTCAGTGTGAAGCCATTCCCTGTGTCCTGTCCCTCCATCCCTTGTCAATTCTCTCTCTCCATCTTTCCTGTGTCCCTTCCAAGGTCACCCTGAGCTCACCCCAAAGCTTCTCCTGTGCAGTGAACAATCCCAGCTGTGCCAGCCTTTCCTCCCAGCAGAGCTGCTCCATCCTCTGCCCATCCTGGAGCCTCCTCTGGGCTCTGCAGCAGCTCCAGGTCCCTCCTGTGCTGGGGCAGCTCTGCAGGTGGGTCTCACCTGAGAGGGGACAATCCCCCCTTTCCTGCTGGGACCAGCCCAGGACACTTTAATGATCCATTCCTTTATCTGTGGTGAGGCACAACCATCAGCATTTCTCTCCAAGCCCCTTCACTTCCATCCCCTACAAATCACAACTTCAAAAGCCTCTTTCATCCTGCACGGCTGCCCCAATAAAAACTCATCACTTTCCACTGCATACATAATTCCACTTTGATATTCCTTGGCCAGAACAAAGTTGATCTGTGCCTCTGGTGGTGTCCCAGCCAGAATTCACACCCAGATCCTGCAGGATCTCCAGGAATGCTGATCCATGCTGGCTGCCCTGGCTCCAAGGGTCACCTGCAGCAATTTGTCAGCAGTTCCCTCTTCATCAAAAATTTAGAGCCTGCTGAATTTCCAGTGATGCTACAGCTCATGGTAAAACCATCTACCTCAAATATTTTTAACAGAATGTGCTGTTCTCTCTCATGTCTCTACTCAAAATCACAGGATAAGACAAGATCCTACACCTGAAATGGGCTTCAAATCCCAGAAAGTGAAATTTTTGCTGCATCCAAGCAGCAAAGTGACAACAGGACAGCAAGCACTTGAATAAACAGAATAAAAAATCCAACACAAACCTGAAGCCTGTCCCCAACTCTCTCCCAACACAAAGATCTAAAACTGAAACAATAAAAACCAACCACAGACAGCCCATTAAACGCCACAAAACAGTGGCATAGACACTGCACTTAAGAAGTGCTGACAATGTTACTCTGCAACTTAAAAGAATCTAAAATTCAACACAAAAATACTCCCAACATCCAAATGAACCGAAATTTACATCAGCAGGGCCCTGTGTTTAAGTTCTCTAAGAAGTTACTTTGATTTTCAGAGCTCCCTGTTGTTGCTCTTAGTCCCAAAAATCCTCATCAAGACGAGCACTGCACCTGCCTGGTCCTCTCACTGCAGGAGAGACTCAAACTCCATCAGAGCAGACAGAAACAACATTTCCAACCCACTAAACTTCCCTTACACTGGCAGTTTAAACTGCAACATGTGAGAAAAATCATTCTGTGCTGAATGCCTTTAGAGCTGGCAAATTAAACAGTCAGACACTTTGGGACTGAAAAACTCCAGAGACTTTTTAGGTTAAACAGTAAAATGTGTTGCTACCTACACATATGTACATGTATTTACAGAGAGATATTGATATATATGTTTGTTTAATGGTGCATACTAAAGAGAGAATGGCAGAAAAACCTCCTCCTTCTCACCCTCTCCTTCCTCCTTCCAAGTCTCAAGAATGCCCAAATGTCTGTAAGAAAATTTATTCCATTTAAATGAAGTTTTTGTCCTATGACCAGCCCAATACAGGAAGAAATCCCCTATGCACCACCACATCTGTGCACACCCAATCCAACCTTAAATCATGACTGTGTACTGCATTAGGCAGGAATTTTCCAGAAAAGCAGTACAGGTATTTCTTTGTCCCAACAGAAATTAAAAAATTCCTAACAGATGTGAGGATGAGAATCTGCACCTCTCCCCCCAAAATGCCACCACAGCACTGGGGCTTCCCACAAAGCCCTGGCCTCAATTTGGCTTTTAAATGGGAAAATCCTCCAAGATTGCAGATTTTAAACTCTTTAATAATGCATTTTAATGCAGACTTTTCTGGCCAATTTACTCAGAGCAAGCCAGGACAGCATTTCCCCACTGCCCTGCAGATATCTGATTGCTGGGTTGGTTTTTATTTGGGGTTTTTAACATTAGAGAGCTTAATCCATCAAAAACTCAAACAAACAAATGCATTACATGACACAGTGGCAAATGATTGTCCTCTAAAAGGGTCTCATACATGGTGTGAATTTGATATTTTATTATTATATTACACATTTGTTTCTTCCTGACCAACATCAGTGAAACCAAAGCTGACATAAAATTGATGCTCCAACACCACATTTGTTTACATGCAACAGGTAAGGAGATGTTTTATCTGTATTTAATCACAAAAGAACAATTAATTCCCAAGAAGAGAAAAAAATGGGATAGATGCTTCAAGCAGGGAAAGCAAACAAAAGGAATAAAGGAAAAAACGTGAAATTCATATTCCATATACAGCTTTGCCAGCTCTTTCTTATTATTTTCAAACATATATATATATATATATATATATATATATATATATATGGGGGAATGGAGGAGCTTGATAGAAATATTCACCAATTTCAGCAAGGAACTGAGCTTTGGGAGATATGGCCACAGGTACCCTTAATCCATCCTGTCTGTGATTATCTCCCTCCAAGTCACATGCAGGAAAATAATCCCCAGCAGCATGGAGCACTGATGTGAAAGGAAAGAAAAGCTCAAAGTCACAGCTGAATGCTTAGAGCTGAACCCATTTCAGCAGGTTTTTTCCCCCCCCCCTTCTACTTCTTATTTGAGACCAAGGCAGCTTAATCTGCATTGATGTCTATGAAGTTTCACTTGAAAAGTTCTTCAGTCTGAGAGAGCTTCCTCTCTTATGAATAGGAATAAAATGCTCAAATATTTTTTATGAAAAAGTTTCTTTTCTTTTTCACAAAGGAAACGATGAGATGTTGCCTGAGAACTCGAATACTGCATTTCAGCCATATTTCAAACCAGTAGCACAGATATCAATCAAAAAATGAGATTGTAAGAGAAAAAAACACCCAACCAGGAGGCAGAACAAAACCCACAGGAGACCCTGAGAAAACCATTAGAGATGCTCAGGGGATGAGTTTGGCTGATTTGTGTGCACATGACAGGAGAGCAAGAGAATCAACTCATTTTATAGTTATTATTAATAACATAGAATATATTATTTTCAACTATTATTTTCATTTTAACAAACTTCACCACATCCTCCCACTCCTTACTTTCTCTGTGTTTTACTGCCCACATCCCTGCTCCCCTTCATTAATCCACTTAATTCCAGCATTACTTTAGATACACATTTGCTTCATTAACTCACTGCTGGAGGAGGCCAGTGTCCAGACCCCTGTGATAGAGAGGAAAGTTCATCTCACTTCTGTATAATCTAGATATTATAGTTATTATTATTTGGGTATCTTTGGTCCTTGTGTCTTCAGGAAAATGAGTCTCAGCCTAAAGACCATCATTTGGAAAAAGCAGAAATTAGAGGTTAAATTCCACTGAGTTTTCTTCCACTGACACTAAAAGGTGAATGTTACAGCCCATCCCAGGATTGATACATGCAAATGTGGCTGATCCACCAAATGCAAAAAGAAAGAATCAGATTTTTTAGCCAAACAACTGTGGAACACTTCTTTTATCTTCCCCATGCAATGAGGCTTCACTTTCAGGGAAAAAAAAACCAAACTACCAAGTATTTAAATTACCTAACAAGATCTCTTTAAATATCAGTACAAGGTTAGATGTGATAAAGACTCCACTGGCTTTGCTGGGCAAGTTTGACAGCTTTGGTTTAAAAAAAACAAAAACCACCAAAAACCCAAACAAAACTGGAAGGAGCAGAGAGCTCCACTGAGATAACATTCAGTGGTGATGAACCTAAGAGTATCTAAAGAACTAAAAAAAAAAAAAAAAAAAAAATCAATTTCTTGACTTAGAAACTAAATTCAAATTAGGAAATGTCTGTCTGACAAAGGTCTGAAAAACACGGAAGGAAGAGAAGATGGGGAGAGAGGTTAATTGGTTTGTAAAGTATTGAAAGTACCAAGACACAAAATGTCCTGGCAGGAAAATAAATCTGCAGAAGGTGATGCAGAGACAGCCCATGGAAGGGGATGGAGAAACAAGCACAAATTTACATGGTCAGGTTCAGGAGCTTCATTCCATGATGATGATAACATTGTGAGCTTAATTGTGGCACCAAAGTGAGTCTGAGGTACAACTCCAGCAAATTACTCTGGGAGCTTTACTAACCAAAAAGCTCCACTTCCCAAATATCACAGTTCTCTTGCACCATGTCGAGCAGGAAAGCAGCAGCAAGCCCCAGGCCTGAGGAGATGCTGTTTTTCTTCCAGATCTCCAAGGTTCACTTCATGTCTTAATGCACTTGGCGTTGCTCTCGCCATTAATCGTGTAGTGCAGACCAAGAGAAAGTGCTTTTCCAGAAATGACCTCAAACTGAATTCATAATTCTTTAAAAACCAATAAAGCCACTGAAGCAGAGAGCTCAGCCCTTCTGCAGTGGGCTCCAGGCACACAGAGCTGCTTTGTTCCCTTAGCAAGATCCACCAGCACCTTGATTTAAAGCAGAGTGGGCACTGTTCATGTGGTTTAACAGAGTTCTGTGCTCTGAGCCAGGAAAGGAAGGGACAGGCCAGAAGGCACCAGAGGTCCTTTATAAACAGAGACTGGAGATGTGCTACAGAAACCAATCCACCACTAAATCTGCATTTTTCTGTGCTAAAGGACACTCCTACCTAATACTTCTTCCTAAACCTCCCAGATGCAGGGGCAGCATCCCTTAACTCTTTCCAGATGTTCCCAGAGAATCCAAATCTTCTGCATTTCGTTCTTCTGGAGTTACCATCACCAGGAGGAAAGATTCTCTCTGAAGAATGGATATTTGTGTGTGTCAACACATGATATATTGATGGGTTCTCATCTTCCTCACAGGGAAAAGTTATTCTAAGCTGAATGTAGAATTTGAGTAGCCACATCTTTTCCACAAGGCCTGGAAGAGGCTGGAGCTGATAAGATATTTGGGACACTTCTGCATCCTTCACTGCACTGGAGAGTGAAGGTGAAAATCAGAGCCTTGAAGAACACATTGTGCCTGGCTTGGAGTGGTTCCATTAATGCAACAACAAAGTATAAACTCATCTGCAAAAAAGCCTTGCACAAGAGTACTTGAAGCTGTGCCTGCAATGTGTGTTTTAACTCATAAAAAAGAATTTTAATTTTACAAAGGCTTTCAGAACCTTTAACTTTTTTTTTTTTTTTTTGACTAAGCAGACCATTAAATTCACCTGACCACAATGAATCAGAGAAGCAGAGTTTTCAAAGCTTAATATTAAAGGAGATTTTCAAGACTTGTTTCACTTTGCTATAATATTAATTGGATCTCCATATACTGGAATCCTGGAGAGGAAGAACACAATCACAGAGATTTGCCAACTGATGATAAAGCCTTGCTGGGATTTTGTTTCTGCAAGCACCAACCCCTGTTAATCATAAAAGTCTTGGGTACTAAAACATACCCCAGTGAAACAAAGGGCTAGATTTCTTTAGAAATCACACAATGCAAAGAGAATTCATTGAATTTATCAGAATAATGCATCCCTCAGGATGGTTTGCAAGGAACCAGAAAAATAAAAAATCAATGTACTCAGAACTGGAAGTGTCCAAGGCCAGGCTGGACATTGAGGCTTGGATGAGCTTTAAGGTCCCTTTCCAACCCAAACCATTCTGGGATTCTCTAAGTTCACTATGAGTTAAACTTTACAAAAGGAAAGAGTAAATGGGTTTTCCATCAGTGCAACATTAACATTTCTTTTGTGAAAGTAAGAAAGCCACACCAGCTCTCTGCTGCCATCCTGGCTTGTATCTCAGTCCCTTTTCCAGGTGCCATTTAACCAGCTCAAATCACTTTCCACAGGAATAAATCAATCTGAGAATGGAATGTCCATTACCACCTTTAATTAGGCTTATTGGACAAGCTGCTGAGCCTTTTGGAAAAGAAAAATGTGGATCTTTACCAATCTAGAATTAAAAGAAATTTGCATCAGAATTACAGGCACTTAACTGTCTGCTGTGCTTATTCTGGGGAATAATGCACTTCAATTTTTTTCTGAAAATATGAGGAACTGCTGACTCCTCTCTGCCTGCTGCAGGGAGCCAAGGGCTGGGAGAAAATGGCCTTTGTTACAATATTGAAAAGGGGCATCAGGACAGAGGAAAATTTTTTCTTCTGCTTGTTTTGCTAGGTTGACTGCAAGGGAAAAAAATTGTCATTTTTATGTTCAGAGTGTTGTTGTATGCTCCAAATAAAAATTCCAAGCCTGGTTCTCTTAAAAATGTCACTCTGGACTATTTTCTGCTGGACAGAGAACATCCTCAGACACTGAAGGTAAGTATGTCTGTGTCAGTAGGGATTTATAAATTTGAGATATATATATATATATATATACAATTTTTTTCAGGCTGGATACTCCTACTGTGACAATGCCCAAGGTTCTCAAAAGAGCAGCAGGTACCAGGTGAGGAATTAAAGGGATTCAGTGACTCAGAACTGATGCCTATTCTGCATTAAGCAATCAAGAGTCCACTTCACAACGATGACAGACTGGAGAAAACTCCAGATTTAATCCCAAACCTCAGCACTGTTTTCTGTTTCACACATTTTACTGCTGTGTTTTCATTCTGCATCCCCAACTATGCCAAGGTCTGGGAGCTTTTTGTCCTTTCAGGGTGACACAGAGGCACAAGCAGTTACCTGTGCAGGTTATCAAAACCTGTAACATCAGGATGCTCAGAGGCTGGGGAGGAGAGAACTGTGTTAAAAGAGCTCAGCTGATGGAAACACGAGGTGCTGGAGCTTTGCAACTTCCTTAAGCTGCTTAGCTCCAGATAAAGAGCTTATGCAACTTTCTTAACTCTGGAGAACATCCAGCAAGGGATGGCAAACAGTGCTCAGGTTAAGTTACACTTGGGACAGACACCTCAGGAGTCATCCTGCCCTCTGATCCAGGAAAAAGCAAAAATCCCAAGTCCTCTCCCAAAAATATATCTGCCCAGGAAAAGTCAGGTCCTGTTTAGTAGAGGAGATGAGTTCCATGTTGGTTTTCCTTGCATGGCACAGTTCTCAGCTTCTGAGCCAGAGATTATTTCACATCTCTAAGTGGAGCCTGACCATGAAGAAGCTGCTTTGTGGTGGCACTTTGGAAAGGAGAAGAGCTTTAGAAAGGAATATAAACACTGCAGCCATTCCAGTCACCAAACACACCTACAGGGGTGTTCAGATTCTTCACCTGGAAATAAACTTGGAAATAAACCTGGAATTAAACCTGGAAATCAACCTACCAACCCACAATGGGCCTCACCAAGGGCATTTATGGGACAGCACAAGGACAAGGTCAAAGCCTCAATGACTAACAACAGGCTTGGTTAAATTCCACCCAAAGAATTGAATGAGTAGCAAACAGGAGAGAGACTACAGTCCTCTTGGCAGGTGTTGAAGAAAACATGGAAAAAAGCTTGGAGAAGTCCTTTCTTTCAGCTCAGTGCCTTCTGCAGAGGCACAAATGCCACCAGCACCACCTGCAGAGGTGTCACACAACAGGTCAGGGCTCAGCAAACACCACAAGGGCTGCCAGGGCTGTTCTGAAGAGGATGGGGCATTTCCTCAAGGGCCATCTTATTCCAGCTGTTTTGTAGGAGGACAGATCTGCAGGACAACTTTCCAGTCTCCAAGCACACCCGATGAAATACTGGAACTTTTTAATCTTGGGATTTTAGTGTGTGAACCACAGTTCTGTGGCAGGGAAGAAGCTGCTACAGAGAAAAAAAAATGCCAAACAAAATCCACAATCTCTTATACACAAAACTCTACTTCTTCATTTAACAGTCACAGAAGAACTGCACTGTTAGATGTAGCACCTCTTGTGTTTACATTTTCAGCTTATTGACAAAAAGGGATGCTCAAGGAGACTATAAACTACAGCTTTTAAAGCATTAGAAACACTGCTTTTTGCCAGGGCCATAGCAATTTTTATTTTCTTCAGCAATGCAATAGCAAAAATAGTCAATGTGAGATTCAAAATCAAATAGCTACAAAAATTATAGTGAGAAATTGAAAAACTGCAAGATCTATAAACAGATTAAGCTCCACAACCAAAAGGAAAATGACCATGTGTATGCAACCACTTCAAAAACTGCATCTGATTCTACAAGTAGTTTGCCAGTCCTCTGTAAGGCTTCATTGCTTTTTCCACTATAATTTCAACAGGATTTTTACACCAGGAAAATTGTGACACAATCAATGAAAGGAATAATGCTGTTTGAGAATGCAGCCCCCCCAAAAATGGGTGGGAAGAGGAAAATAACTCAGGTTTACATTAGTTTACCTCCTTCTAGGATGAAAGCTAACTCTTGCCTAGCCAAGAGCAGAAAAGAAACAAGTCCATGGCCAGGAATGGGAAAGGGTTACACTGAGCAGCTGCTGCCCCTCATTTGTCTGGAAGGATAAAACCCATTTAAGTGCATTTCCCCTGCAGGCAGGCAGTGATGGCACAGAACTCCTGGGGCTGCAAATGCAGCTCTGGGCTGAGACAGGTCCAGGTAAACTGGAATTCAACTCCAACACACAACACTGAGGTTTCCAACAGGAATTCAGCCAGCCAACTTCTAGCACTTTCAGCAGGAAGACATTATAGCAAGCAAGCCAAGGCACATCTTCCTTCTTTTTGGATTAATAATGAGATCTGGAGTCTAAAACAACAAATTGTTTTCTATGGGATGGAAAGCTCAGTGTGCAAATAGATGCTTTTCATACACCACTGGCACACACACAGATGTAACAGCTCTGCAGCATCAATAAATCTTCATCCAAAGGAGGTGCACACTTCTAAAAACATTCACTTAAATGCTCAACTGAGGCAGCTGAGGGACTGCAAACCACAGAAACCTGGGTTTCTACTGATCTTAACAGTGGAAAGGTAAACACCTATGTCTGGGTAGCTGCTAATGCTCCTTCATCCTGTTTCTTTAGAGCATTTGTTTTTAAAAAGTGAAAAAAAAGGTCACTGTTATTATTTAATTGTCCAGCAGTCTGCTCCTTGGGCACACAAACTTCAAAGATAAAGAGGTGCTGGTGGTCAAGCAGTGACCTGGCAGAAATGTTCCCAATTATTTCCTGCTTTATAAATGACCCAGGCAAAGCAAACATGCATATACAGCCTTTTCTTTTTATTGTCATTTACAGCCTGCACCAACACACTGGGCTGAGATGTTAAATAAATAACCCAGGGTGCTGCAGAGAGCTCTCCTCCCACTCTCTGCCCACACAACAACCTGCACCACACTCACAGCAGCAGGCACCAAAAACTTCCTATTAAACAGAGGAAGAATCACCACAGGAATGCTGATATTTTAGTAATGAGATTTTGGTGTGAAAACTTCATCACCCAGGACTACACCAAGGGCTATCACTTGATTTTTATGAGATGCTGGAGCAGTTATCTCTGCCAAAAACAGACCCTGCTTTCATGGGTTTGGAAACCAACCATCCTCAAGCAGCAGGACAGATGGACAGGTGGGACAGACACATCCAGGTGACTGCACTGAGCTTTAAGAAGGCAGGATAAAATCAAAACTTTTTGCACTATCCAGGGAAATAAACAGTGGTTTCTGCACCAGCCAGAATTTGCTGGTCTCTCCCTATAAAATACTCCACAGTAATAAGTCATTAGAACAGTATTCTTCATCTTGCACATCCTACAGGACTGCTGAGAGATGCCAGCTTCAACAAATGGAATGTCTTCCCATGCAGAGATGCGTGATCCTTCTGCAAATGAACTATGAAAATCTGTATGCTTGCAAGCTAAACAGAATTTATCATTTACTGATCCACCCTGGATTGGATTAGACAGGAATTGCTCCTTATGTAGTCAAGCACTGCAGTATGCTGGAAATTACTGTCCTGACCTCAGCACAAGCTAGAGGGATGCTGGACATGCTTCACATTGAGCCAGACTGTGGAAAACCAGTTGATTTTCCCCACCAGTTTACTCCAACGAGAGGTTTACAGGCACAAACAGCTGTAATTTATTATATTTTACATTTCACAAAAGGCCTGAACATGTTGAGCAGTAATACTCTTCAGAATTGTCAAGGCCTATTGAAGTGAAATATGCTTCCCACATCAGGAACATGGCACTGTGATTTCAGCAGTGCTAAAAAAGCAGTAGGATTTTTTTATATTTTTTTTTTAAGAGTCAGTCACAAAAAAAAGAATAGTGAGAGGAGCATTTTTAGAATAGTTAATACCAGGGTAGCTCATTACTACTCTCAATGTTGGTGAAAAGGAATCTGGATTTAACCATAAATTTTCAACAAGGCTCAAACCAGTGTTTCAGAACTACAGTGAAATTCAAGAGTTCTCACTTCTCTGTTAAAAACTGAATGTACAAGCAAGTCTTTCCTCAACCTCATACCTCAAAACCAAAGGAACAGGATACAGGAACAGATCCATAGGAACAGGTGGGAGACCTGCCCATACCTGTGCCCCTTGCAGAGCTGTGCCCAGCACCCCTGACTCAGAACAGCTCAGGCCTCCACAGCTCCCTTTGTGCACCATACAAGTGACTTACCAGGGTTGAAAACTGCTTTATTTAGTTTTCTTCATTGAAACCCCGTGTGGAGGGACTAATCTGTAACAGCTGAACCAGTGCAGCCACTCTGGACTCATCCAATGGGCTGGGATCAGGAAAGCAGAGACACAGGGAGCTGAGGCTCCCAGGCTCAGGGAGGTTGGTGGCACTCTCTCCTAAGCCAAATTTCACTGCACAAAGGTTTCTTTTCAGCTCCTTCCTGCTCACACCTATTCACTCCCTGCCATCACAATCCAACTGCAGCTCAGAAATGCATTATTTGTATTTTCCAGCAACCAAGATTGGCAGACAAAAAGAACCCCCCAGACAAGTCTGATCATCCCTGCTTTTCTCTTTCTGTTACCTCTCACTCCAAAGCCTTCTACAGCCCACATCTCATTTTCTGGGAGCCCCCCACCCTGCCTGCTCTGCAGACTGGATTTTAAGCACTTCATCATTCAGTCAAACACAGATAAAGTTCCTCCTGCATGCAGTCAGGATTAAGAAAACACTAAAATGCATGTCCAGGTTTCCAATCCTGGCTGTTCCCATTAAATGAGTTTCTCCAGAAGAGCATGAGCTGCAGCTGGGATTGTCCAAGGCTGGAATAATCACTGACTGAACCACCCCTGGCTTGGCTGAGAGAGGGAAACTTCAGCTGTAGAGCTGAAAAACAAAACAAACAAATTAAAACCCCTGAAAAAAGAACTGCTGTCACTGCAGATGCATTTTAAGGACAGCAGCAACCGAGCACCAAGGTGAGTCCATTTCCAGAGCCAGTTCCTGTGGCTCACTCAGTTTGGAAGAAACAAAGTATTAAGATCCTAAGCTTCTTCAAACAAAAGTGAATTTCAGAGTATCCTGCCATTTAACCCATCTTGACATCACCCATGCACAACAGGAACTTAAGCAATGCTTGCAACACACAAGTCCCTTGAAAAAGTCATTTCTCACCATTGTATCTCCAGTAGGGCTCAACTTCAATGTGTGCATGCATCCCAGGGGACTCATCCACTGCTCCCTGGTTTCCCAACATGAACTGGGAGGTTGTGGATCTGACAGCACAGCAAGAGAGACCTAGCTCCAAGAAGGATGAAAAATTACTTCATAGATGAAAAAACTTCCCATTTGCCTTGATTTTCCACTAAGCCAAGACCAGGCTTATAATTATTTCCCAAGTTATCCAAAGTCAGGAGGGATGCTCACACTCAGCCCCATCATCCCTCATCACTAATAAGTTCCCTGTCCCTGCAGGCTTGCTGCCTCCTCAGACACTGCTCACACCACTGTGAATACACAAAAAAAAAAAAAAAAAAAAAAAAAAAAAAAAATCCTGTTTGCAGACTGCAGTTAATCTGTGTCTTCTGGTATCAAAGTAAATCCTGACAATCACTTCCACACATATAAAACCACTGGCTTATGTCACTTGTAAGACTCAGCCTCTTCCAGGAAGAACAGTAAAAAGATTGAGTCTATTTGCAGAAATCTCCTGTTACTGTATCACAACAACATTAAGATGTTCTTGTGGTATTTCAATGGGAAAATTCCCACAAGAAACACCACAAGAACATAAACATAAACAACATCAAAGACAGTGAGGCTAGCTCAGAAAAAAACAAACAACAAAACCACCGCCTCTGCAGAAGTGGTTGGAAACATTTGTCTGTGGGTGGAAACTCCAAGAGAAGCATTATAGGAAAGTGACAGGAAAATATGGCATTGCTCCTTAGCTACGGTGACGTGATCTTTAGGAATTTAAAGAACAAGTTCTTTAGGTAGGTCCATGTACCACAGCCAGCTCCAGGATCTGCAGGGTGTGCAGCCAGCTGGATGCATGCTCGGATTCCTGCACCAGATCCCAACTTGGCATTGGAGCTGAGTGACAGAGCTACAGGAGCTTGTCATCACCCCACAGCAGCTCCAAACCCCCCAAAATCCAGGGGTTTAACTTCCTTAACACAGAAAAACCAAGCTTCAGATCAGCTAGACAGCCCCTACCTGTTGTATTCACTGAGGTGCCATCCCCAAAATCCACTCTGGAAAAGCCCCACTGGCAGCTCGCAGACCGTGTGCTCCGAGCAGCACCTCCCACTGCTTTATTCCCAGAAAACATCACTGCTGCCAGCTCCAAACCTGCAGCTCATCCACCCCGGCAGTGCAGGGCAAGGCTGGCAGAGATGCAGGAGGATGCTGGGGGATGCTGAGGGGCAGGAGAGCGAGGCAGGACAGAGCTCACAGCGCCCTGTGCCTTGAGCTGCAGCCCCAACAGCCCATCGGCAGCATTTTGGCAAGAGTTAAACACCTCCACCAATCACTACCTCAAACGCTTCCAGAAATGCATTTGCCAGATTACTATGGGAAGGCTCTTGCATAATAAACAACTTTCTGGAACAATTCCACATGGGGTAGTAACACACTTTCAGTGCTTACAAGTTCAGTGATTTCCACTCCTGATTTTAGTATTTTGTTCATCATTTCCCATGTACATTTAAAAAATACCTCACTGAACAAGCCTGGTGTGCAGTTTAAGCTAGAGTTCAAGTTTCTCTTGCAAAACACAGCAGTCAATACTTTGGAGAGTTTCCTGTCCTGGTTTTGATTTTTGCACTCGCAATAAAAATAGTGACATTCTTCCTTCTTGTATAAAACCCCCAGGTTGAGGACAGCTATCAGTATTTATTCTGTGCGTGTGTCAGTGGCACCACTTAGGTAATCCTGACTACCCAGTTCCCACCCAAGGCTATTGCTGGATCATTCCCCATCGGGAGGAACTGATCTCCCTCCCCAACAGAACGGTGCCGGATTTGGGTTAATCCCGGCCGGGCACCACGATGGATTGCCAGCCAAGTGACACATCAGCATGCTGGGGACACCAGCGGCTCTCACCCAGCCAGGTACGAACCATGAAGTTGCAAGAGAGGAGGCAGAGAGGAGCAGCAGAGGCTGCTGCGGGAGCGGAGCAGCGGCTGTGCCGAGCACCGAGCCACCGCCGAGACTTGGTGGCCAGCTCGCCCTGCTCTGCCCCGGATCACGGCAAAGTCCCGCGGTCGCCAGGACTCGGGCAACCCCGAGCGAGGGACGTGCAGAAAGAGCCAAATTGTCATTCGAGAGGAAAAGAAAAAAGCTTTTTAATGAGCGTTCACTGGCGAGGTGCGGGGGTTGTTCAAACCAACACGCCGGATCCCCGACACCAGAGCCGGGGGCGAGCTCCGTACGCGCCTGCCCGCATTTCAGACTATTAGCACTTAATTAAAATCAAAGCCAGAGCCGCCCAGCTTTAAAACTTGAGTAACTCCAGACTCAGAACAATTCTAGGGGGAAGGAAAAGCCCGAACCCCGTGCAAACGCTCTGCCCGGCAGCAGCCGCACGCTCCGGTGCCGCCGGACCGGGAGCATCCCCAGCGCTCGAGGGCTGCAGAGCCCTCGCCCCGGGGACAGGCGGACTGGGGGGCACAGCAGCTCCCTGCCTGCACGAGAGGAGCCCCAAAAATGCCACCAGCCAGCATCACCCAGGCGGGCAGCGGCGCGTACCGGGGCTGCATCCCCCGAACGGGCAGGGACCCTCCCCGGAGCCATCTCCGTGTCCCCGGTGCCCGCTGCCCCAGCCCGGCTCCCTCTCTCCATCCTCTGTGTCCCCGGTGCTCGCTGCCCCAGCCCGGCTCCCTCTCTCCATCCTCCGTGTCCCTGGTGCTCGCTGCCCCAGCCCGGCTCCTCCGCTCCATCCTCCGTGTCCCCGGTGCCCGCTGCCCCAGCCCGGCTCCTCCGCTCCATCCTCCGTGTCCCCGGTACTCGCTGCCCCAGCCCGGTTCCCTCTCTCCATCCTCCGTGTCCCCGGTGCCCGCTGCCCCAGCCCGGCTCTCCCGCTCCATCCTCCGTGTCCCCGGTGCCCGCTGCCCCAGCCCGGCTCCTCCGCTCCATCCTCCGTGTCCCTGGTGCCCGCTGCCCCAGCCCGGCTCCCTCTCTCCATCCTCCGTGTTCCCGGTGCTCGCTGCCCCAGCCCGGCTCCCTCTCTCCATCCTCCGTGCCCCCGGCGCTCGCTGCCCCAGCCCGGCTCCCCCTCTCCATCCCCCCGAGGGATGCAGGGGCTCGGCGCTCTCCTCTCCGCCGCTGCCCAACTTTGTTCCCCGAAGTTGCCCACCTGCAGCCGAGCGGCTCCGGCCCCGGAGCGCTGTCCTTCCCCGCGGAGCCGGCGCTGTAATCCTGCGGCTCCCGGCGCCTCTTGTGGAGCGGCGCTGGCCGCGCTCCCGGCGGCGGGGCGGGCCTGGCGCGATCTCCCGCCCACCGCCGCTCACGGCTCCGGGGCTGTGCCCGGTACAGCCCAGCCCGGTACAGCCCAGCCCGGTACAGCCCAGCCCAGCTCGGTACAGCCCTGCCCAGCCCAGCCCAGCCCGGTACAGCCCTGCCCAGCCCGGTACAGCCCGCTACAGCTCGGCACAGCTCGGTACAGCCCAGCCCAGCCCGGTACAGCCCGGTACAGCCCAGCCCGGTACAGCCCGCTACAGCTCGGTACAGCCCGGCACAGCCCTGCCCAGCCCGGTACAGCCCGCTACAGCTCAGTACAGCCCGGCACAGCCCTGCCCAGCCCGGTACAGCCCGCTACAGCTCAGTACAGCCCGGTACAGCCCTGCCCAGCCCGGTACAGCCCTGCCCAGCCCGGTACAGCTCGGTACAGCCCGGTACAGCCCGGCACAGCCCTGCCCAGCCCGGTACAGTCCTGCCCAGCCCGGTACAGCCCTGTACAACCCGGTACAGCCCTGCCCAGCTCGGTACAGTCCTGCCCAGCCCAGCCCAGCTCGGTACAGCCCGGTACAGCTCGGTACAGCTCGGTACAGCCCGGTACAGCCCTGCCCAGCCCGGTACAGCTCGGTACAGCCCGGTACAGCTCGGTACAGCCCGGCACAGCCCTGCCCAGCCCGGTACAGTCCTGCCCAGCCCGGTACAGTCCTGTACAACCCGGTACAGCCCGGTACAGCTCGGTACAGCCCGGTACAGCCCGGTACAGCTCGGTACAGCCCTGCCCCGCTCGGTACAGCCCTGCCCAGCTCGGTACAGCTCGGTACAGCCCTGCCCAGCCCGGTACAGCTCGGTACAGCCCGGTACAGCTCGGTACAGCCCGGTACAGCCCTGCCCAGCCCGGTACAGCCCGGTACAGCCCGGTACAGCTCGGTACAGCCCGGTACAGCCCGGTACAGCTCGGTACAGCTCGGTACAGCCCTGCCCAGCCCTGCCCAGCCCGGTACAGCCCGGTACAGCCCAGTACAGCCCGGTACAGCTCGGTACAGCCCGGTACAGCCCTGCCCAGCCCGGTACAGCTCGGTACAGCCCGCCCCAGCCCGGTACAGCCCGGTACAGCCCGGTACAGCCCGGTACAGCTCGGTACAACCCGGTACAGCCCGGTACAGCCCGGTACAGCCCTGCCCAGCCCGGTACAGCCCGGTACAGCCCGCCCCAGCCCCTCCGGACACAGCCGGCCCGCCGGCGCCGGGGATGCTCGGCTGGCTGCCGCTCCCCCGAGAGCGGCGCTGGACCCTCCCCTCGGGGTGGAAGCGCTGCTGGGAGGGGGAAGTTGAGGCGTTATTGGTTAAATAAAAACTCCATCGCTTCTGGGCTGGCAGCCCTGGAAAAGAGTCAGGTTCGTGTAGGTCGCTGTGCAGGAGCCGGATGGAGGTTTTATTGGATCTGGCTCTGGCTGATCACAGCGTTAGAGTTGTGTGGTGTAATTAGGGCTTAGCAGAATTCCTTTAAGTCCTTCTTTTTTTTTTTTTTTTTTTTTTTTTTTTTTTTTTTTTTTTTAATTTTCTTTTCTGCGGCAGGTAGTACTAAATTTCCTGAAACCTTTCAGCATCCCAAAGCACAGGGAATGTGTTATAATAAACTGTGCATTAGCTCCCTGTGCCTCAGTTGAAGTTTGCCAGGGATGACGAGTCAATCACAGCACCACAGAATGGTTTGGGTGGAAAGGGACCTTCCATCCCATCCAGTTCCACATCCATCCATGGCAGGGACACCTTCCACTGTCCCAGGCTGCTCCAAACCCCAATGTCCTTGGACATTCCAGGGATCCAGGGGCAGCCACAGCTGCTCTGGGCACCTGTGCCAGGGCTGCCCACCCTCCCAGGGAAGGATTTATTCCAAATATCTCACCTAAACCCACTCTCTGTCAGTGTGAAGCCATTCCCTGTGTCCTGTCCCTCCATCCCTTGTCAATTCTCTCTCTCCATCTTTCCTGTGTCCCTTCCAAGGTCACCCTGAGCTCACCCCAAAGCTTCTCCTGTGCAGTGAACAATCCCAGCTGTGCCAGCCTTTCCTCCCAGCAGAGCTGCTCCATCCTCTGCCCATCCTGGAGCCTCCTCTGGGCTCTGCAGCAGCTCCAGGTCCCTCCTGTGCTGGGACATTCCCAGAAGGGAGGAAGAATTTGCTGGCTGTCCTTTTGTACACAGAGGAGTTCTGGACAGGCTGGTGACGCTTTGCTTTCATGGCAGAAGGAAGAAGGACATGAGGAAAACAATTTGCTTCTTCAGCAAATAAGATTTAAGTCACTGCCACCTCTGTTTCCCTTTCTGTCCAGTAGTGTCATGAATTATTGAAATGTGCTGGCTGAGGAACAATGACATCTCCTCTGGAGATGGCACAGACTTGACACAGCATCTGTTGACCCAGACTTGGTGTAGGAGCCCTGACCTGAAGAGATTTTTTACTTTTCAATGCATGTGCAGGTCTATAATTAAGAAATGTCCAGCACAGAAGTGTAGCCACTTCTGTAATGAAATGTGGCACTGGTCTGAGGAAGGATGTCAAAAAATAAATTATCTCAGGAAAACAAGATGCATTTTTAATTGGCAGAGAGTGATCAAATAGGACTCTTAGAGATGATAGAATTACAGGGATTTAATGAGTTCCCATGAGCTGAGCACTGAGATTTGCACCAGCAAGGTCCAGCTCAGCCCTGGCACGGAGCAGGAAGGTGCTCTCAGCCTCTTTGGAGCTGGTGTAGCACAGTATAACTCCACCACATCTCTGAAACTCCACTTTGGGCTTTTGCCTGGAAGATAACACTGATTTCCATTTATTATTGCACAAAACCTTAGCTAGTGCTGGGCTCAAGCCTTAGTTCCCCAGCAAACCCCAGCTCAGGTAGAGCACAGTGGCTGTGAACTCCTCTTTCTGTTAAGGACTTCAGATTCCTATCATAGGTATCAAGTTAGGCCACATAAAAGATGCTTTTATTTTAACTTTGTCAGACAGGCACTTTATGAGATTGTGAGGTTGAAAAGATGACTGATCTTTAAGATGACAAGTTTAAAAGGACAAAACCCACTCTTCCCCTCACTTATTTTCCAGCAAAACCAGGCATGCAGAAATAGTGTGTCTGTAAGTGCTTTTCCTGTATTCATTTCAGAAAACACTGCAGCATCACCATATTCTTACTGAAGGGAAGCAACTGGCAGACAGTGAATTCTCTGAGGTTGCCTGGAAGGTTTTCCCACAGCCCCTGAGCCTGTGCTGCCCTTCTGCCACCCAAGGCTTCTGAACCCACTGCAAAATTCACCTTCCATGATAACAGCTGAATTTCCAGCCTCACGCTCCTTCCAGCTCATGATGTTTTGTTTTTTTCATTCCCACTTGTCATTCAGACATCACTGTCTGCAGCTCTCTGAAATTACATGTGAAGAGCAGCAATGCTTCTACTCTAGTGATGTCTAATTAATTCTTCCTAAGAATCAAAGTGGGCAAAAAGCCCTGCACAGGTGTAAGCAGGTATATAAATATCATATTTAAACTTCCCAATTAGTGGTTTGTTTGAAGACCTGGCTTACCCCTGTCCATCCTGATGGCAGCTGGGGTGGACCTAAACTATCAACTGAGCTCTTCCTCCTATAAACTACACCCTCTCACTGCTCTCTGCTGTAGTTGCTGTGTCCACTTCCAAGCAATTTTTCCACATTCATGTTTTCACCACGTGGATTGCCCATAAAACTTTTGTGTCCTGCTTTGACAAACCTTGTTTTTTTCAAATTTTAGATGAGAATTTAGCCACCAGCAACGAGCAGACTCAGATACACTGTAAATTCCTCCAGAAAAAAAAAAAAAAAAAATCAGTGCTTTTCTCCCCACTGCTTTAGCTTTTGAAGAGTTTCTCTTACCATTGGCAGAAATACCAAGTAACTCACCTCAAGTTAATCTGAACTAGGTTTGTAACCCATCTCTAGGACATTGCCAAAGTGGAATCTTGCCAATGGGGCTCAATGGACCATTAGTCTGGTCTTACCACTGACAATCACTATCAGTTTCAATTAACTGAAACAGCCATAGAAAGTAGAATATTAAAAGTAAATGTAAAACCTGTTGAAAATTTAGTTTTCAATTCTTCCAGGTGCAAAGGTTAGAGCAGCTCACCTTTCCCAATCACACTTTCAGGCATAATAGTGTCAGTGGCAAAAATTTATGGACAAAATGTAGGAAGCTTTGGATGCAGTTAAATGAGGAGAAAATCGACTCTTTCTGGTTATACTTACGGGATTCTTATTTAAAGAGAAGTGCTTAAAGTCAATTTAATCTTCCTAATTTTTAAGTGATGCTTCCTTCCTTAAGCTGACACTGATACCAACTAATCTGAGGCCTTGATCTGCAGGCACAGAGGTTGTGCATTTCTTTCAAGATTGAGGTCAGCTGGAAAACCTGGGTTTTTTTTTGTTTTTTTTTTTTTTTTTAATATCTGTATCACAAGTCAAGGGGAGGTTTCTTGGAGTGGTGGTGCAGGATCAGCTGCTTTCACTCCCTTGCCTGGCCCAAGGTCACCAACACTGACCCCAACATCAGCCATGCTCCTCGTGCCCATGGCCAGCTGGATTTTGCCCCCACTTTGGATAATCCTGCTCTCCCCGGGTCTGGGAGGTGTTACCTTAAAATAATTCTGTTCTCAGGAGCAGCCAGCACAGCTCTGGTTCAATTTCACTGAATTCAATGGTAGCACTTTTGGCATTGAACCCAATTGATTAAATCACCAAGCATCTTAAAAATTCCCATTTCATTGTCTCCAGGAGCTGCTGCTTGTGCTAATAAATGGAGAGTGCAACTGGTGTTGGGAGCAGCAGGAGGGAAGGGCCAGAAGGGGGAGGCTTAATGAGAGACCCTGTTTGTATTAAGGAAATTAATTCTGTAGCTGGATTAAAGTGCAGCACTGGAAGCCTCACTTTGCCCTGACAGAGTCTGCATTTAAGGGTTTACACCTCTGTAATAACCCCAGTGGTGTTCTGGGGATGCAAATGTCCTTAATGCAGGCAGGACCTGTGACTATTCCAAAACCCATCAAAGAAAGTGGATTATGTGCAATTGTGCTGGAGAGCATCACACAGGAAGAAAATGATAATAGGAAGGTTAAGTGCCCAGCGAGTGCAAACTGATATACAATATCTTGAAATCACAGAGAAAGAAAATTAAAATGGGGAAATGGTTTCACATATAGGTAGATGGAGGCATTAAAGCAATCTATGAACTCTGGGAAGGAGAGCAATGAGAGTGGTGCTGTCAGATGTGCAGCCTTTTGCCCATCAGAAAGGAGTGATTGAAGGCTAATTCCAAGAAACAGGCAATTTCAGTTTTGTCATTATTTCAGGGTTGGTTTTTTTGACTCTGCTTTTGTGCGTCGTTGAAATATTTGTGTATTAATAGCTACTCATTTTAATAGCATTACAGTAATTTGAACATCTGCAGCTACCAGGCATTAAAATACCATCACTCCCCTATATTTCAAGTTATTTTTGCAGTACTTCTGCCTGATTTTGTCACAGCCATTAAAATGCAAGGGATCAGTTCTTATCATTACCCATTAACTGGCAACCTTGAGCTGAAGTGTTCAGCAGGAGCCAGCCTGATGCCTGGAGGCCTGGCCAGCAATTCAGTGGAAGGCAAAGACATTTTATGGCTGTCCTAGAAGCTGAGTGATGGGCTGTGTAACTTTCCTAATCAAATCCAATTAAACACAAAATTCTATTCCCACCACCCCTGCCATCCTTTGTTCCAACAAATTGCCTGATGTACTATTCAAGTTTGCTAAATATGGAGCATTTTCTAAATGAGAGGATTTAATTCCACCAAGAGCTCAGCTTAGTTTAATAAAGAAATGAGATATTTTGTTTAGAGTGTTGAGGAGCTCTCACAGGGCAGGAGTCTCTCTCTGGGGAAGAAATTACTCCACTTCTGGGCTCAAACTGACTTTTGAAGAGGTGAGCCCATGAGGATAAATGAATCCAAAAAACCACTCTGAATTTTTTATTCAGGGGGTGAAGACACAAACCAAAGCATAGGCAGTCACTGCCAGTAAAATGTAGTTGGTAAATATTTGACCAGCAAAGAAATCCTCCTGAAAATGCTCAGAAATGTGATCACTGGCACTGTCATGCCAAGGAGGAGAGGAGGAAAGAGCTCCTCCTTCCCTTCTTAGCCTCACAGGGATTTTTCATTCTACACCAAAGAGCTTAACTCATATTTTTAAAGTGATTTCTATAATGGGACAATGTTTGCTTGCAAATGTGATGCAGGATTTTAGTCTTTTCCAAAGCTTTCCCTCTAGCTGGGGAATTCATGGCAGCCAAACACCAGGAACTGCCTTCATCCCTTCAGCCTTTCCTTACACAGCACCTTCCATGCAGCCAAGGAGTAATTCTGCAGAACTTTAAAAATAATCTGACACTTTAAATGTTAATATAATAAAGTAGGTTCAGGCTCTGGCATTATGCAGTTTCATTCATGAGTTAGCTCAGGCATCCCAAACATGTCTGAGGGGAAGAAAAGGTAAATGCATTTAATCCTTTGCCAGCAGGATCAGATGCAGCCAGATAAAACAAGGAGCATAAATAACAGTGACCTGGAAAGAAACAAAATGAAAACCAGCCTACCTGAGAGATAAACAAGGCAAAAAAAGGGCCCCAGGAGTTGGATTTGGTGAAGTATTTCAGCCACTATTTACATTTGTCTCCATGAAAACACACGCCTTAATTCCTGCCCAGGTTAAGAATCCATCCCTAAATCAAATATTAATAATTTTGAGATCTATAAATAGCCTGATGGGAAAACTCTGCATCAGTAATGAATACAAATGACCCTGTGCAAATGTCTTTGAGCAGGAAAAATAAGGAAAACAGCATGGCAGTGACCTCCAGCCAGAACATCCCTGCAGCTCAGCGTGAGGGCACTTGTGAACATCCACACACTGAAAGCAGACTTTAAAACACTTGGAGAATGTTAAAATAAAAGGAAGATTCTAAGAGCATTCAAGTTGATAATATGTTATTTTCCTGGCTGATCCTTCTCCTGCCCCTCTCCCAAACACCAATTCCATCCCTGGCTGGCAATTCTCCACGTTCTCCAATAATTCTGTCAAACTTTCCTTGACAGCAGAGTGCTGGTTGGCTGGAAGATAACATCTCTAATTTCAGCATTAGAATCAATCAAATATCAGGTTTTCTACTCATTGAAACCCTGCACGGAGCTGGCTCCAAAAATTTAGTGATGTTGGCCAGAAAGTGGAAGAAAACAAGTTACTGTTTTTTCTGTGTTTTATTAAACTTTGTCCCACTGGGTGCTCTTTCTGTTAATTAATTTTTCCTTTGCAATTCCAGGTAAGCTATTAATCTATTGACTTGAGGATTTTTCAAAGCCTTTCCAGAAATAAACTCTGGGATGAAAGGATCCTAAGCTATGCATGAAAAGTAGAACTGCTGTTTTGTCATTTTCTAGCCCATGGTTTATCCCAAGCCTCTCTAATTCCCTTTATATGGATGTCAGGTGGAATAATACAATGAAAAATTACCCCAAGATTTTGTTTCCCATTGCAGAGGTGATTTGTACAGAAAGTTTACTAAGTTTTTATATAAAATTTGATTAAAAAGTCACAAACATTCCAACTCCTATTATTTAAAAGCAGCAAATTAATGAGTGTTTGGGTATAAATTAACACTGGTTTTATTCTATTCATGCACTTCCATCTCATTATCTTTCATTCTCTTAATCCCATTGCCCAAAAATTTGCTTTCTGATAGTGAACTCTACAGAAACACTTAAATACTCTTGCAGTTGTAGAATGCAAAATCATTTAAATAACATTCTTTTTGCTATTAGCAGTTCCTGGATAACACAGGAAAATGCCACAAAATTTTCATTATTGGGAATAGATGGGATTTTTTTTTTCCTATGAATTTTTAAATTGCCTCTATTATGGCCCACTGTGTATGAAATAAATGTGATTTAAACAGTTGTGCCCTCTACTGGCATAAAGAAAATCATTAAAAAGAGAAAGAAATCCCTTGTTTCTGGATGTTGTACCAAAACATAGTGCCCATATCAATTTTTTTCTTGTTCCTTGGGGTTTTTAAAATTATGTTTTAGTCACATTTGAAGACTTAATTTGAAGATTATTTTCATCATTAAATCTTAGCACATTAATTGCTTACAGGTATTATTTTTTTAAATAAAAAATCTCTTTATTCTGTTAAGAGAATATAAAAAGGCTTTGTCATAGAAGAATATGTTGGTGGGGAGGATGTGTTTACACAGTTAATAATAACTTCATTTTTATGAGACTTTTAAGAGCTGTGCTGTCAGAGACCATGAGAACAAAGCTGTGTGACAAAGTCCTTTATGAAGTTCAGAACAACTTTGGTGCTTCATTCATTTTAAAGAAAACCTGTAGGAGTTGATGCATATTGTGAATTTGAATATAGAATTTCATGTAATACAGGAGAATCAAGACCTCACCCTCTGCTGAAACCTGTTTAATCAACCCTTCACCTCTCATTTAAAGGAAAACTTGATTTTCAGTCCTATCCCTCATTGCTGCAGTTGTCAACTGGTATTAAAGTGGAACAGCAGAGGAACAAAACCATCCCCTTTGGTGAGGAGCTCGTGTGCTGCAGCCTCCCAGCACGGGCAGGATTAGTCAGGGATGCTAATTGCAATCCTAACTGGCTGATTTGTGCCATGCCATGAAATCCATCCACACTGTGGCAATAATGCTCATGTCTAACTCAGCCCTGTGCTGGGACTCAGCTCCACACCTCTCTTCCAGCCTGTAGGAATGCATCAGATCCCTCATTTTTCACCTTTTATAAAATGTAGTTACACGCTGCAGATTAAATAGATACCAGACCACACAGATCGGAGAAGAAAAAAAATAATTACATCCCAGAAAACTTAATAATCAGCAGATGAAGGGGCCAGTGTACTCTTGCCCCTTTCTTTGGCTCCAGCATTGTCCCTCTGCAGTGGAAGGAGTTTGTTTACCAGCAGAATCCAAATCATAAATCACAGAATTAAGTTGTAATGTCCCCTCTAAGTGGCTTTATTGATAAGGACCTGCATCTGGAGATGAGGTGGGTACAAATAGCACAGGGTCAGCCTTCAGAAACATCAGGCTGCTATTAAGGCTTCATTGCCAGAGAAAACTACCCTGCCCAAATGAGCTGTAATCACACAGGGAAGCACAGGATGGGCTTGTGTTACAACACAATTCCTTCTGCCAGCTCCTCTGTGCTGAACTGTGCCACCACAGAAGGAAATATTCGTGTCTCAGGCATGACTGTTGCTTTGAACTGCTGAGCATTTCAAACAAATTTACCTTTATGGCAGAACCTTCTTCTGGACAAAAAACATCCCTTAATATTCTAAGTTAGGAATCTCCTTTGTGACTTTGCTGAATCAGTGGAAAGCAGAATATTTGTTTATGTATCACAGGAGTATCTCAGAGAAGAAAACCAATTCTTTTGCCATGGCCGTCTCTCGACCTTCAGGCAGATGTTCAGACAGCATGCAGATGTTCATGCTCCTGCCATGAGCTGTATGGGGCAGTTTGGGCTTCACTGAGTGGACTCCAACTCGTTAATTGGTTACAACAATTAGCCAGAGTGGCCAGGGCTTGATGGCCCTTGGTTACTTGTGGGTCAATCATGGATACTCCTTCCACTTCATGCCCTCACCAGAGCTGATTCCCCATTCCTCTGCCCAGACCCTTGTCTCTGGCACAATCCCAGCCCTCTGTGAAACAAGAGTGGAAAGATTTTCCCTTCCTTCAGGCATTTTCTGTGGCCATAACTCCCATGGTGGGAATGCAGGTGAAGGACATCTGGGAGGGAAGTGCTGAAGTGGCCTGGCCCTGAGACACAGAGAGGGATTGAGCTGGATCCTTCCCTGAAATTCCCTGGTGTGATAAATTCACTGAAGTGCTTTGCTCTTCTGGCTTCACCACAGGAGATCTCTCAGTCCCAGGCAGGACAGACCCCTCAGGGCCACCTGGGAGGGCACTTTCCTGTTTCCTGCACTGCACTGCTGTGATGTGAACTCAGCTGAGCAGCACCAGTGGCTCTGCCATGGGCAGCGAGGGCACTGCTGGGCTGGGACAGACAAACCCCTCAGGGAGCTCAGACAATCCCAAACCTACAAACAAACCCAGATCCCCCATTCTGTGAGCACTCAGACCTGAGTGATGAGTGGGAAGCAGTGCTGTGATCCCCTGAGCAGCTTTGGGGCTCCTGGGGGCACTGGGGATGGCAAATCCTGGGATGTGTCACAGCATCTGCAGGCAGTGTCCTCTGGGACTGCTAAAACTTCATCTCTAAGAGCTTAATTGAGCTGCTCACCTCTCTGCAGCTGCTTTCTCCTCTTTTGAACTGGTTTACAATTCTCTCCCTTTCTGCTGCTGCAATTTTGCTGTTATGGGAACTTTGCAGAAGAGAAAAACAAACAGATCAGTGTTTGATGTTGCTCTTTCTGTTTAGAAGTTTGTTTTCCTTTCTTCTTCCATTGCATCAATATTAACATGTTGATTCATAAGCCAAATAAATAAAGGCTATAAATACATTCTTTCTATTTTGTTTTTTAAATTGTGGAACCTCAAAGTTACAGTTCCCACAGCAACTGCACAATGTGCACATACATTAAAGACAGGGATATTGCCACCCAAGGCAGCAATCAAATATGCATGAGGGGCTTATTTACACATGGGGACTGTGCAAGTTTGAAATCCCAGAGTCAAGAAGCACCTTGGATCTATCCCTGATGCTCTGTTGGGAAGGAAAATCCAAACATGTTGATCCTTGTGGGCACAGGGGAACTCAAATTTGGCCTGTGCAGAAATGTTGATGAATAATGGGATGGTGGTGCCTTTACCAGAGCTAAAGATGCTGTGGGTAAAGTAATTACTGTAATTATCTGAAATGCACAGCCAGAAGGTGTCATAACAACCAAAGCATTATGAACAGAAATCATTGTTCACAGTCCTGACGATCCTGGAGTGCTGTGAAAGAATTTCTCCCAGTTTGGTTGGACAGGAGTGAAGAGTGCTCTGTATGTTGGACAAGTTCGTGCTATCCAAATGCTTCTTCTTTGCCATCCATGAATTGATTTAATCCTGGTTTCTGTCCTCCACCAATTACTGGTTAATCAAAATTTATTTTTCTAGGTGATGAATTCATAATTTCAGCCCCTGCCCTTGCCCAGCACTGGGATCTCAGTTGGTACTGAAGGTTGCTCTGTTACAGCTGATGTTTTTCTCTGGCCTTGCCATTTTAAACCCAGGTTTTCCAAAAATGCAGACAGTGCTGGCACTGCACCTCCAGCCAGAAATTTGGGCATGTCCCTCAGCAGTAGTGTTGCTTGGGAATCCAACATGTACCTCCTGCTAATGGCCCAGAGAGCCCAGTTCACTGAGAGGTGCCCTGAGAGGAGAGAGAATTCAGATTTAAAAATCTAACAGTATAGATTGTCTCCTTTTCCATGGTCTATTATCACATATAATAGAGGCTGTAGGCATCAGATTTCAGTGATAAAAAGAGAGGCAGCATGTCACCAAGTGACTGAATTCTTGGTGCCATTAATCTCTTCCAATCTAGTCATTAAAAGGAACTGGAGGATTCCAGAATTTGAAAGGAAGGGCTGTTAGCATGTTTAACTATAAGCAGCTGGATATTTTATAGGCAGGAATGGGTGAGTGTTGATTGGTTTTTAGGCCTTTGCAGCTCTCCTCCAGAGCACACACCAGAGAGAGGATTTATGACCCAGAGGAGAGCCCTGTCCCCAGGTGTCACCTTGAACCTGCTCCTACAGATGGGCTCCTGCACTGCCATCCATACCCCACCACGTGCCACGATTTGTGAGGATACAGGAGCCTGGTGTCTGTTTCTGCAGAGAATGCATCAGACTTGTTTTGATAGAAATAAGAGTGATTAGCATAAATTTACCTTTCCACAGGGACGACATTTGAAAGCAGTTGTATCAAAGCACCGTCATTTCTGTGGAGCAAGTTTGTGCTGCACTGTGAAAGATGCCTTTTAAAATGCTTTTATTTCTCTGAAAAGCAGCAGGAATTGCCAGGCAGATAATTTTTCAAAAATGTTCCAGGATTTCTTATGGATATTAATTTCTGTTTAAGCCTCTCCAAACTTTGGCAGAAAGACAAGTTTCATTTTTCTCTAACAATTCCTTTAGTTCTGCAGATGTTGTAGCCAGATTGGCAATAAATTTTGCTGGAACAGTTAACTCAACTTAGGGAAAGGTGCTGTTATTTAATATTCTGTTTCTGTCTCATCTTTTGAACCTTAATTTATAGGTGGTGTCTTTTATAGCTACCATTCCATATAAGTCTGCAAAACTTATTAGATTATTATGTTCTCTGCCAACGAGAATCTGATTGTTTTTCTAAATAAATATCTTCAGAAGCACAAGCATTAAACATGGTGTAAAGGGAAAAGTCCATTTTATGTCCCATTTCCAAACAGATACACGTGTTTTGATTACACCACTCTAATTTCCACCAGTCTGTTTCTGTCTCCCCTTTATTGGCCTGATTAAAAGCTTACTGGAATGAGTGGGAAATCAAACCTCTCGTTGACTTAAGTGGCTTCAAAGCAATTTTCAAACAGTTGCTTCACATTTGTTCCTTATTGCACCTGAGAAAAGCTCTGTTTTCCTCCATTCTCCATTGTGCCTTGCCTAAAGATCAGGAATCTGTCTTTGCTCTCTCATAACCCCAGACATCTGCACTAGTAACCATCCATGAAGTGCAACAGCTCACTCTCAGTCCAGGAAAAGACCTGCCTGCCAAACATGTTTGATATTCCTGTGAAATGGAGTGTGGCCTTCACCTGGGCACTGGCCAGGCTCTGCAAGGTCACTTTTGGCTCTTCTGGGAGCACTGCACAGAAATTGCTTTTTTTTTTCCTTCTCTCCCCACATTCAGCAGAAAATCTAATCACAGATTTTGGTCCTGTGTTCCACTGGCTGTCAGGGGTTTATGTGTGGCTTCCCAAAGCAGTGAAGGAAACCAAAGCTGCTCCCAGTTAGTCCCAGTTCCCTGTTCTGGGCCCTGCACCCTGCCTGGGTGATCCAGGAGATCCCCAGAGCTCTGCCCTGGCTGTGGAGCTCCTGCCTGGCCCTGCAGGAGCTTTTCCTTGGCATTCACCCCTGGCTGGTGCCCAGCTGATGGAGGGATGGTATTTAAGCTGCCAGTTTTGGCAGCTGTTTCCTGTAATTCAGAGGCAGGCTCTGAGTTTGGGGTTACAGGTATGTGACAGCAGCAATTCAAGAAGACAGGAGGTGGCTGGAATTGTACCATAATGCCCATGACAACTAACATTTCCAAAGAGGCAGCAGAACCTCACCTGCTTCAGTGGCTGGGTTTGCTGCAGCACCTGGACTTGCCATGAGCTCAGGGAATTTTGTTTTGCTTCAGTACCCTGGGAAGTACAGAATCTATTCCTGTCATTGAGAAATAGCATTCTTTCTGCAGGCAAAGCAATCCCTTTGCATCCCAGACCAATCTCTCCTGGCTGAGGAAACCCCTGGGAACGTTCCTGTCATGTGAAGGAGGCAGAGGATGCTCTGAGGATGAGGATCATGCTGGAGGTCACACACAGCCAGGAGCTGCAGCCCCTATGAGAGCTGTGCCTCCCTCACTCCTTGCTGTCCTGGGAGGGTTCTTCATTTTATCCCTTTCAGGAGCTTTTCCTCCCTTCCCTTCCCTCTGCTCAGTCCTGCTCTGTGATCCCCAGGCTCTCTGCAGGTGACTCCTCCATGACACACTGACCATTAGAGCTCAGCTTCATCTATTCTGAGCATTTCTTTTTGCTGCACCTCTGCTCCTTCCTGCCAGGCTCTTGGACATCCCAGGTGACTGTTGAAATTCAACCAAATTTTGCCTGAAGATCAGGTGTATCTGATGCTGAGGATATTAAGATTGTGAGCATTCTTGGGGAGAGTATGGTTAGCAGTGAATTTGGAGGTTTATATTCAGTGATTGCTCTCAGAGTTTCCAGCAAAGGCTCACTCAGAGGAAACAGCACACACCAATAAGTGCAAAAAAACAAACAAACCCCAGCCCTTGGAAATGAGGGGGAAAAGAGCCTCAGTGCTGCTGCAGTCCCAGCAAACCTGACTTGTGAGGCTCAGAAAGAGCAGCTTCTCACCTGAAATACTCCTTTGTTCTTGCAGGGATCCAGGGAAGCTTCCATGCAGATTCTGCACTGGAGCCACTGCTCATCCTCACAAATTTTAAAAAGTCCTTTTAGGAAAGCCAAGAGACCACCAGGGCAGGGTTTCTTCCGTGGGCAGATTGCTTTCTGTTGCACTGCAGTGGAATGGTTGGCACTCAGCTGGAGCTAAATTAATAAAGTTCTTTATGATGGCTCCAAGTTATGGCTGCTGTAGTGTGGAGCAGACAGATAATTGGAGTGGTCAGAGTTGTATCTGCAGTGCTGGGAAATTGATGTAATAATTCTGGACTAGGAATTGTCTAAATAGAGAAGAAAGCATGAGCATATGCATAATATATCTTCTAGAATTCTGCCAAGACCTCCAGTGAATTGGATCGAGAGTTAATAAACTGTTAAATAAAATGCCCATGACAAGAAAAAAACCCAACTCATTAACTAGGCCTATTGACAGATTCCCTGATAAGGTAAACAACAGTCTATAATCATTAACAGCTCGTGCAGAGATCTGCATGGGTTTGCTGATACGAGTTCTAATGGAGCCATTGAGAAGGAATTACAAACACAGGCAGAAAGGACATGGTTCTCATGTGCCACTTTTTATGGTGTTGATTTGTATTTTGATTCCTTTCACAGTGAAGGTTGCTAGGAGTTATAGCTGTCTGAGGGTCAACAAATTTCACAAGGAGCTGGTCCCCTCCATCGGCCTGAAACAATCCCAGAGCCCTGAGCTCTGAAATTTGTGACACCCACATGGAAAAGTATCATTTGCTGTGATTTATTCTGGCAGGTACATTATTGGGTGCATGTTAACCAGGACAGATGGCTGTGCAGGAAGGAGCACAAGGAGCTCCAAATCACACTTTTGGAAACTTTTCTCTGTGCTGTGTGTCTGGAGCAGGGAAGAGCCTTTGTGGGGTGAGGTACCCCAGCCAAGGTGAATCCATCACTGCTCCTCTCCCAGCAGGGCCTGCCCAACACCTCTGCCAAACCTGCACACCAGGCTCTCCACTGGGCTCCTGAATGCCTTAACAGCATAATAACTGTGAGTGCACAGAGCAGAAATACCAAATATTAATGTGGTGTCACTGCAGCCTCTTCTCTTCCATTACTTTGCCCTTCCAGGCTGCTGTGCAATCTGGCAACAATACAGTCCAGGATTTATACATCCTCTCAATAAACATCCCTTGATGTCAAGTTTGGTTCTCAGACCTGCACTCGTGGAGCAATTCCTCTCAGCCACAGAAGCAGCAGCAGTGTGAGGCTGTTGGCGTGTCTCCAGTGCCATTGTTGACAATTATGACATGACTGATCATCAGCTTTTAGGGGTCTCTGGGAGATCCTGTAAGCACAGCTGCTTGGCTTTTCCCTCAAACACTGCTCTTGGGAGGCAAGAGAAGTTTTTTTTGGGGTCCTCTCTGCCTGTGGTTATCCCTCAGAGAGATATTTTGGTGAGTGGCCATAGCAGCAAGTCAAGGAAGGATGCTGCCCCAAATGAAATGTCTAAATTGGAAAGGAGAAGGTGTGGAAAAAGGGGAGAGGGTTGGAAAAGGGCAGTGCAGTGCTATGGTGACCTGCTTTCCATGTTTGCACCAGTCTGTAAGCCAGGACCTCCCTTCTGCACTCACCAAACTGAACCCCCCATCACCCCCTAGATCCATCACCTCCCATCGTGGAAAACTCTCACATTGCACCAGCTGGTTCCTCTCAGGTGAAAACAAACTGGAAAATGTCCCCACAGGAGCACACCTAATGCAGGAAATTCATCCCAGGGGATGGGACCAGCCCTGTTCTGCAGTTAAAGTCCCCAGGAACTGTAGAGCCCACACCAGCTCCCCCAGCAGAGGATCTGCCCCACTAACTAACACAGCACACATGTGCTTGGCATGGCACAAGACAGACCATCGTGGTGAAAGAATAACACACCAGTGATCCTGGTGTTAAATGGTGAAGGGAAATCATCCATTATCTGCTATTTTACCTACTGTAGTATTTTTTGTCCCATTTTACCCAAAGGAGGTTCCAAAGGCTGCAAGGAAGGAGCACGTCAGTTTTCTGCTGGGTGGGGAAGCAAAAGTCTGCAAACACCCCTGGAAGATGGAGAATGATTATCCCAAGCAGGTGTAAGCTCTGCCTATTTGCTTTGCATCACCACCCCTAATCTGCCAGGGGAGATGGGGGCTGGAGTTCTGAGCTCAGATGTTCAGCAGGCCTCTGTCTCACACCCTAATGGCACAAAAAATAACAGATATTACATTTCACATGCTATTTCTTTGAGTCTGGAACATCCCTCTCCTGCTGGCCTTATCAAAACTCCCACTGTAATTGGCAAGTTTTCATTTCAGTGGGAATCTTGGGGGGGTGTTGGGGGGAGCTCATTGATTTCTCACAACCGATTCAATCTTTTTATATGCCTGACTGCCCTAAATCACTACAAGTAGGAAACTATTTTCAAAATTTCTCAAGAGCCCTGAATGTATTGATTGAGTCTAACTTTGACTTCAGACATTAAATTCTTTCTTTTCCTTGAGAAAAACAACCCCTAACCTTCTATAAGGCCACTTGGTTTTAGTTGTCTTTCTGTTCTTGCTCCATTTATTTATGCTCCTCTCAATGAAAGTCAGATTAAGCTTTTGACAGCTTGTTCAAAATTTCCTGATTATTGTTTTCCCATTTTCCAATGAAAGTTAATTTTATTCGAATTTTCTCCCATTGTGTTGGTTCAATTACTAGCCCCAAACAAAGAACTGTTGTATTTTGTGCTTAATAGCAGCTTATTGCCTGTGTAGTCATGTTGATAATTATTTCTCCTAAATTCCACTATCTCCAATTAAACTGCAAGAACTTTGAAAGTTAGAAGTTGGTTAATGGGGAAAAAACCCTTCACTGTTGGATAAATCTTTTTGCTAATATCCTCCCTTGCCTTTATAAATATGCCCTGAGATTTAATGCAGTTAGCACGAAGATTAGTGATAAGGTTTTACCTCATTTCCCCCAATCTATTACAGTGTGCAGCTCAATTAGAATTTTTAGAGGTGGTCCATCATGTTAAGGGCTTCCAGTTTGGATTTTAAGTCATGCAAGGGCTCAGCACTCAGTAGCACATCTGGAGGCTGCAGTATCCCAAGCCTTATCAGCTCAGAACTGGGTATTTGGAAAAACAGGTGGAGTACATGGACTAATTTACAGAGGAGCAAAATGGCAGCAAAAGAAAGAAAAAAAAAATTCATTCATTGAATTAGGCTGGGGAACCCAATTCTGTTTTAATGTCTTTGTCACTCAGAAAGTTGAAAATTGTTCACCAAGTGATTATCTCCCCAGTTATTTGGGGATAGAAGGGAATGCCTGTTAGAAAGAAGAAAAGAACATTGAAGAAAATCTTCCATGTGGAATGGAGCCTTCAGTTGTCCACAGGAATTTTCTTTCTGTGCTCACTCTTTTCAGTGGAGTTGAGCCAAATCCCAATTATCAGCTTTATATGCAATTGGGAAAAAAAAAAAAAAATCAGATGCATCAAAAATTAGAGAAGTTTGGATAGACAGAGGCATCTTTTCCCAGAGCAGCTGTGGCTGTCCCTGGATCCCTGGAATGTCCAGGGCCAGGTTGGACACTGGGGTTGGAGCAGCCTGGGACAGTGGGATTTGTCCCTGTCATTGCATCACTTTGTCCTTAGATGATGAGGAGCTGGAGAGGCCAGAGCATATTTTATGGCACTGGATTAATCTAAACCACTTCCAGCTCCCCCATCCAGAAGCAGATCTTGGAGAACATTCCTCCAGCCTGCAGATCTGTACATCCAGCTGTATCAGTGCTCAGGTGTAATCCCAAAGGCTTGCAGGTGCCTTTACATGGAAATTTAAAAAAAAAACTGCACACACTGCAGTTTCCAGTGCTTGGATTATGGTTAGGCTTTAAACACACAGAGACAGCTTTGCCAAAACCTGGTCCCAGTGGGAAGCAGTCCTTGGGAGCACTGATGCACAGTGACAGAACATCACTGAAACATCACTGAGCTGCAGCCTCAAATCGTCCTGGGAACTTTGATGCAGCAACATAAAGCCTGTAAGAAACTGCACTTCATAAAAACAGGCACTTCCACACACCCAAACTGAAATTCCCCATGAAAGTTAATCTTTTCTATTACTCTTATTCCATTTGTAAATGGAATGCTGCTTTGAATTATGGCCTGGTGCAGCACTCCTTTTATGCTTCAGTAGTCATTGCTTTGGTATTTCAGGTATTTATTGTAGAATCTTGTCTACTCTCATTCATCAAACACCTGCACACCATCCTGCCCAAGGAGGGCTCAGGACCACAGCAAACTTGCTGTGGGGATAGTGCAAGTTAGCATTTCTGTGGGCTCTCTGCAATACATTAATTAGAAAAATAAATAATCAACAAGTGCTCAAGCAGGTGTTCGAGCCAGCAGCATTTCTTGTGTGCCTAAATTATAAAATCAGAGAATCATTTGGGATGGAAAAGACTTTTAAGGTCATCAAGTCCAACCATCAACCCAGCACTACCATTAAACCATGTCCTCAATGCCAAATGTAAGTTCTCTTTGTGCTGTAAGCTGAACCCTGACACAGCCACAAAACCCACTACACAAAATTGAATTTTGCCTTACATATATGATAACATTGATACTATTTTTTTCAAGCTGTCATCTGCATGAAAATACAGCTTCCTTTTCATGCAGAGAGCTCTTTATTCCATGGGTGCTGTGGAGAATCTTGAAAAGACTCCTTGGAGCTGTCAGCCACTGGTTGCAAATCGATGTAATCTGCATTACAATGCTTGCATCAGGACTTTGAAGAGGGACCGAACTTGTCTGGCTGGCTGTGCATCCAGAATCACTTCAAAGATCCCATTTCTGACATTCAGAGATGTCTCTGGCTTTGTTCCAATGCATTGCCTTGCAAACTGAACTCAGAAACATCCCCTCAGTTCAAATCTGTGGGATGTGCAGCAGCACAGACCCTGTCTTTGGGCTGGGCACAGTCCAAGGATTTGGGATTTGTGGGGATGCAGACAGGGATAAAATAGCACAACTTACTGTGTCACATGTGTGCCCAAAGGCTTGCTGAGCCCACAGGAAAAACTGCAGGAGTGACTAGGAAAAAATCCAATTTATCCCCCTTTTTTAGAGACTGGTGATGAACTGTTCACTGTAGCTACAGAAGATAATGCTGTCACATCTTACAGATATTGATATCCTCCCTCAAGCCTTGGAAAAAGGTATAAATGTACTTTCATGCACGTTCTATAGCTCACATCACCTGAACACACACAAAGTAATGTCTGCACTGTTCCACAGAAAGCTGATCACAGAAATCTCAGAATGTCCTGGCTGGGAAGGGACCCAGATCTCTGAAGTCCAGGCTCTGAGGAGGACACCCCAAGGGCCACACCACGCTCCCAGGAGCACTGTCCAGGCACAAAAGGCTGTAAAAAATCACTTTCCCCTCCCAAGCTGACTGAATCATCATCATTCATCATCATCATCATCACCATCATCATCCCTGCCCTGTAAGCAAGCTGTAAAACCCCACAGCTCTCACACCTCCCCCAAATTCTCCATCAGACCCAGAGTTCCCCCAAAGCCCAGCCCCTCCCCAGCTCTCCCAAATTTCACTGCTGAGGTGCTGCTCACACACCTCTGTCCCACCCAGCCCCTGTGACACAGACTGCACATCCCAGCCAGTCACTCCCCCACTTTCTGCTGCTGGAAGGTCTTCCTGAGGAGAATTCCTGCTTTGAAGCAGGCAGGTTTGAGTTCCACATGAACAAAAGCAATGAGACAGCAACTATCAGAAAGAATCAAACCTGTACAAGCCATTCTTCCCTGGAAAACCCTTTTTTGTAGGAAATCTGAGAGCTTCAGGCTTTATTGATTCTGTATGAGCAGATCCTTTTCTTCAAACACTTATTATCTTAATATCTCAGCAGCTTCTCCAGTTGACACGTGGAAAGCAGAGCCATTAGCCAAATTCTAGGCTGGAAATTTCAAAGTGCAGGGAAATGTGGCATCAGCCACAGTTTTGAAAGTGTTGATACTTCTGCTGGCAGTTTATATAAAAGATTTCACCTGGATTAATATAGTAAGGAAGTATTTGAGTAGAATAAAACATGGTAAGGGAAGCTGCCCTGGCAAAACAAAATAAACCTTCAGATTTCTTTGGTGAACTAATCCTGGTCTTTCTAGCACAGACCAGCTATAGCTTTCATGACAACAATGGGATGGAATAATTTTTTATGAACTCTTTACATATATTAAAGTGGATTTACTGAGGCTGAAAACCTTCTATTGTTTCTTGGTGGACAAGTCAAATATATTAAAATGGAAATTCTTTCCCATATTTTTAATCCTCTCAACATGTTTCCCTCACACACAGGGTATGAACCAAAGATAGCAGGATTTAGCAGAACATTTGCAAATTTTATTTTGGCTGATTGCATAACGCAGATTCGAGGTAATGGAATAAATTACAGATCCCTGAAGGAAAGGGAACATTGTCATTTCTGAAACTCAGCTGTAATAATTGGGCATCCCAATTATGTATAATCCTGTATGAATTAGTAACTACAATGGTTCCACTGAATAGGTCACAACCACTGCAAAGAAGCAGAATTCTGCTTGGCACTAATTTATCACTGCTTTTAATGAACCCACTGTGAATAAATCTGGTCCATTATTTATGGACTTACCTACCTGCCCATACATTTCTTTTAATCACAATTTTCAAATTACTCTGCCCTCTCATCTTTTCCCTTCTCTCTTTTCTGTGGCAACCTTTTCCATAAGGCAAAGTGATTTGTTCATATTTCTTGATGTTTACATTTACCAGCCTCACTTTATGGGTCTTCCTCTTTGAAACAACAAACCATCACATTTTGTGCAGCACAGTAAAATTTTGGATATGCATGAAGGACAATACCATTTCCTAAAGCCCTATAATTTTTTTATTAGAGTAGCAAACTTTAACTCAATACAAAGTCTTTGAGAAGCTCCTTCTTCTCAAATAATTGATATTTTCTCTGGTCTGGGTCTATTTTGTGTGATACCACACTCAAAAGGTGATCTCAGAACTAGATGAGCCGACATGAGGCTCACTGGTTTAAAACCTAAATTTTGCCTCCTGAACAGCATTTCTATTTGCAGATTTACTCATTGCAATGTTCAGCCTTGTTGTAGGGGTCATTTCGCCCTGATTTTAACAGTGCAGAGCATCCTGCCTTCATTAGGAAAGCATCATGCACATTCCTAGTAGGAAGGGTAAGAAATTAAATATTTTTCATTGGATTATCAGACTAAGGCTAGATTAGATAAGGATGTCCTTGCCAAGAGCACAGTTCAGCAGCTTTTGCCAAATATCAGAATCCAGGGTGGTGGCCCAAGGGATCCAGGGCTCAGGCTGCTGCTGGGAGTCCAAATTCTCTGTCTCCCGTGCTAGATGCTGCAGAGTGCTGCCCTGAAGTGCTTTTTGTGACTTTTCACAGCAATTCTGCCACTAACACAAGGAAATGCTTGTTAAGAGTTCTTTCTCCAGCCCTTCTCATGTGGTTGCCCTCCCCTGCCTTCTGCACCTCCGTGCCTTCAACTGGTGCTGCTGAATTTACAAGGAACAAAACGCCCTAAGCTGTTCTATTCATGTTTTATTCATGTTCCCAACCTCTCCTCTTATTTACCTGCTATGCTGCCTGCCAGAAGTAGTTTTTGGCAGACAGCAGATAATTTATTTTGTGGACATCTGCTCCAAATGTTTTGTGAATAATTAGAGAAGTCTGTAGGGTCTATTCAGTGGGATCGAGCTCTGACAACATCAAGGGATTTCTGATTCTCTGCCCCTCCTCTTCATAAAATAAAGAACTTTTTTTTTTTTGGTATGTGAAAATAAAGTTTCCTCAGTAATTAAGATTTTTTGGTGGAACAAAAGAGCTTCTGTTAGGACCTGTTGGGCACTGTGACACCCACTCTGATGGTGAAAGACAGAAGAATTTAAGGAACAGCTTCATTAAAAAGGAGAGTGGAAGAAAAAATCTCCTGTGTGAAGATGATGTCACACTTTAAAAAAAAAAAAAACACAAAAAAAAAGCAAAAACAAAAAGAAGCAAAATTTTAAATAAGGGATGGCAGGCACTTATCAGATTAATAATTTAGCCATCAAAACAAGCCAATGACAATGAAGTTTTCTTGAATTTGTTCTTTGAATTTGAGCTGTTCATGCTCATTAGGTGAGGGCTGGCCAGAAACATCTGGTGTAATTTAGATATTTGAGCCATTTTTGCTCCCATCCAAATCTGCTGGTGGCCTGTTTCCATTTCAATGGTCTTTGCTTCATGGAGGGGCTCAGAAGGAATTTCTTCCACAGGATTTTAACCCACTCAAAAGCACCCAGGCTTGGAAAAGTTTTCAGACACAGCATATTGGAAACATGGTTTTAGCATCTTGTTGATGCTTTAATTTTTAATAACTTTGGGCATGGTTTTAGAACATTCAGAAATAACCAAAATTAGCTATTAACTAAGTCATTCCTCCTTCCCTTAGCTCCTTGGCAGGATAAATATCACAGATAATCCTTGTTATTTGTGTTTTTCCAGAGAAATATCCTCATGGCAAAGTGGTAACAGCATTTAGACCTCACAGGATCCCATCCAATGCAGTTCACCAAATAATTTCACTTTTTGTGTTCCCTGACCTGACTCCCAGCAGTGCTGGTTCTGAAGGATTTGTAGTATTGCTTTAACAGTGAAGCAAATATAACAATGAAGAATTAAATGGTAATAACCCAAATTGGTGCCCAATGTATGGGATTCCATGTGTGTGCAGTAAAGGCAAACCCAGCTCCTGTATTTTCCCTTGGAAAATGATTAATTCTGTATTTAGAGCCTATGTGCAGGGTGACCATATAAATGTGGTTAAATCAGGATTCTGATCAAAGGGACAATTGCAAGTAATAAAATAAGAAATGTAATTATTGCTACCATCTCACCCCAAACCCCAGCCTGACTTCCTCTGGAGCTGCCAGCCCCAAACTTGGGTTTTCTGAGGGATGTCACCCCAAACAGCCTCAGCTCTGTGGGAAGCTCACAATCATCACCAGCAATAGCTGGGGGGAATTAAGAGATGATTGTCTCCTACATCAGCCTTTTGATTCACCTTTCAAGGGTTTTGTTCCCTGCAAAAGGCACAAAATGAGCTCTTGGGTCGTTGGCAGCAGCATTAAGGCTTGTGCCTTCCTGCACAGCCTCGTTCCTGCACTAATCTGATTGTTATTTTCCCTTCATCAGGAGATTCTTGGCTTGTTTGGGTTTAAATGAATTATTCTGCAGCCATTAATTGGGTCTTTTTTTGTTGTTTTTAATGGGCCTCAACTCAACAAAACAAAAGTTCAGGGATAATTTCACAGATTGCACAACTTTTTATTCTTCCAGAAGAAAAAGCAACCAAAAAAAACCCCAAAAAATAAACAAAAAAAACCAAACCAAACCAAACCAAAAAACCAAAAAAAAAAAAAAAACACCAAAAAAACCAAACAACAACAAAAAAAGGAGAAACTCGAGGTATTTTTTTTGTCCAGATCTAGAACAATCTAGAGAACAAACTGCCCCATCTGGGTCACCACTTCCAGACATTTCAGGCAACCTTTGGATAAATTTGTAATTCCATAGAAGCATTGTATATTTCCCATAGAATATATGATATATATTGTATAATTCCCATAGAATATATGATGTATATAGTAAATTTCCCATAGAATATATGGTGTATATTGTGTATATTCCATAGAACTTTGTATAGGTCAGGGTAATCCAAGAATTAAAACAATACAAATAAATCCCTCTCAATTACTTGAACAGAGCTAATTAACCCTAATGCCCCACACTGTTTGCCCTGCTTTGACACCTGTCCCCAGGTGTGATGCTTATTTTGAACTCTGCTGATGAGAGCACAAGTTGAGAACTTCCATCAAAAATAAAATAAAATTATTTCTAAATCTAAAGATTTGAGCTTCTTCCTATCCTTACTCCCTTCCTATTTTTGAATTCTCCACATTTTAATTTTTTCATCTTTAAATATGGCTGGTTTTTTTTCTTATATATTTACTTGGTTATTTTTGCAAATGCTTTATAAGTGAGAAGTAAATATGTGGCCTGGGAGAGTGACATCTGAATGTCATTGGGAATCTTGCTTTTGGAGATACTGCAAATCTTCAGTGTTTACACTGTTAATATTTAAGAACCAAGATTTATTGCAATGTTATAGATATCATAGAGAACACTGGAAATGATATAGCTGTGATTATTTATATATGGGATTCTCTTTTTGGATGGTATTTCTACTTTTCTTAGCTGTATAAATGAGGTTCATGGGTTTCTCTCTTTGGTTAACACATAATAAAAACCCAAAAAGCAGCTTGAACCCCAGGAAATTGCACCCAGCAGGAGCTTTAAGCAACGTCCACTAACAGATTTCCAGCAGATCTGAAGCACAGGTGAGATTTAGAGAGGATGGATTACAGCCTTATTAACTGTACAAAGAACACATGGCTGTTTCTGCAGCTGGAGGAGAAACGCTCAGGTGAGGGCAGCCCATGGACGCAGCAGGAGGGTGCCCAGGTCTCCCCTGAGGGCACAGCCATGGCACAGCTCTCAGGTGGAGCCAAGGGCTCAGCAGGCTGAGGTGCAGCTGTATTTATTGCCTGGGTAATCCTCTCCACTTTATGAAGGGCTCCAAGCAGAGCTGAGCATCCTTCGAGTGGCTCAGAGAGGTTCCTGTGAGCGTTGTTGGCTCAGGCTAATTACAGAAAAGCAGAGTAGACAAGAGGGTTTCCAGGGAGGGTTTTTCCTGTTCCCAGTGGGCACTGCAGGCATGCCAGTCAAAGGAAACTGGAATAATAAGACACCATTACTAAGGATTTACTGTAATGTCAAAGGAACTTTAATTACAGTTGGCTCCAGGACTCTGTCCCTGTAATTGTGCATCTGAGCTTTCCAGCCACTGCTCATCAGCAATATGTGCAGCAAGAAATAGATCTTATATCTCACTTTCCTCCTCCATGCCATGAATTATCTGGAGCTGGTGGAAAGCTTTGACTTTGGCTTGGCTGCCTTGTGGAAAGTTCAGGATGAAAGGAGGAATATATCTTTTCTTTCCCCTGCCCAGCCTCATTCCTTTCCGCAGGGCTGTATGGGACCTTTCAGCTCTGCAGCAAAGCTCACACTGCTGTTGAGTGAATTCTCCTGGAATATTAACTGCAGGGGTGGAGACAGGCCAGCAGCAAGCAGGGTGATCACCAGCTCAGCCCTCCAGGTCAGTGTGCTCCACTCAAACAGTGAGCAGCCTCTCCTGGCACTGTGGGATCAGCACAGCCTGGGATGGAGCAGCAGCAGTTCCTAAGCTGGGCCTGCCAAGGTGGCAGGGGACCAAGTTCAGCTCAATGCACAAAGTTCCTTCAGGCTGTGTTTTTCAAGGGATTTGATGCCAAGAACAAAAATAAATAAATCTCAGCCGTTTCCCGGGGTGGAGCTGGCAGAGCTCTGGTGACATCCCTGGCTGAGGAAGAGGAGCAGGTGAGGCAGTCAAGGAGCCACTCGAGCTGCCCATGGCACTGGGACAGCCTGGCCATCCTCACCCAGCCCCTGCACCACAGCTGGAACACAACACAAGTACCTGGGAGATAACCTGCAGCTCCTGCCTGGAACAGTGCAGATGGTGAAGGCAGGGAGGAAGAGTCCAGTAACAGCAAAACTGGCACGTGAATTTCAAATAGACAGAATGCACTTACCCAGACTGGGCCTTGGCTGGGGCTCCAGGGAATTGAGGGGGTTAAATCTGTGCTTTGGGAGTTTTATGGGCTTACACAGCCCTGTGAGTAGCAGGGACAAAATAAAGGCTGTGCTGACAGAGCTGCTCAGGCTGTGCTGTCACATCCAGGGGTGGAATCTCCCCAGTTAAAACTGTGCTGCCACAGCAGAGACTGAAGTTTCACTGTGCTTTTGGTGATCAGGACCCACAGAAACAAAACAAAAACGACAGCAAACAATGACTGAATGCAACAGTCCACGTTCCAGACTAAGGCTGCCCTTGGCTTGGTGGTGAGCAGTCATTTTTGGCACAAAGGACACCAATTGACTTGGTGATTTGACCCCTACAAGAAACAAAAGTAAAAAAAAAATCCTTAGAGGTCTCCTTGTAAAAATAGAAACACACTGATTCAAACATACTTTTTTAAATCTCAAACAGGTATATAATGCAAGATAGCACAGGTAAAGAACTGCATTTTGTCTGTCTCCTTCTGCATTTTTCCTCCCTGCTGCCTGGCACCTGCAAGGGCTGCATTTGAAGGCAGGAACAGCAGCTTGGTGCTGTCACATTCTGGCACTGACACAGAGGGATTTAACTATCTGCATGGGAGGAGTCTGCTTAGGAAGTGACACAATTCCCAAGCTTTTCCAATAGAGTTGTGTGAATGATCAGCTTCTGTTTTCTGTCTTTATTTAGAGAAAAATACACTTAAAAGGAAGTTATTTCTGTTGGGGTCTGCCTGACTGACTGCCCTCACCAGCGAGGTTTCCTCATCTGTCTAAAATTCCAAGTCTCTAAGCACATAACTGAATTTTCATTATGCTGCAGTTTCTTAATCAGTTGAGAAGATGAATCCTGATTTAAAGTAATCCTGCAGAGATATCAGCTCTCACAGCCTCAGGTGCTAATTCCAGTTCTGACACAAACTAAGCACTGTCCAGTTTCCCTTCTGCCTTCCCTCCACTGCAGCTTTTCCCTTTTCCCAGCAGTGTTTCCACACTGGAGTTTTTCCCTTCTTCCTTCATGGAGTTTAGGCATAGAAAGTCTGGAGAAGTTGAAATCTGTCATTTAATAAATCACCAAATTCTAATGTGAATAAATAGGGGTTAATTTTTCCTATTTTCTTCCAGGAATTTAACCCATATTAATGTATTCAATGCCCCTTGTCCTACTGTAAATCAGATTTAGAAGGGCAATGCTTTAACTCCACAAACTGCCTTGCAAATCAGCAAATGTTGGATATAAACATTCCTAATAGTTGTCTGAATTCAGCAGTGAAATCTCCTCATGGCACATCAGGAGCAGAGGGGATGTGCAAGCTCAGAGCTGATTTGGAGCTTGGCTCTTCTGGATTTTGAGCTTGGTACATGGAAGCTGTGCCTGGGAAACCACTGGTAGTTACTGAGCAACTCTTGGGGACAGAGTTGGTGGAAATTCCAGCAGATTTCCTGCTTGCAACAGCATCTCTGCAACCCTGGAAGAGCAGATTCCAGAAGAGAGCCCTGAAGGATTCTCCTAAATATTAAAAAAAAAAAAAAAAAGAAAACATGTAGAGCATTGCACAGCCCAGCTCACAAATCAGGGGGTTTGTGTTCAGATGTCATTTGGAGATTCTGTGAAGAGCTGGGAGCTCATAAATCTCATAAATCTTGAAAGAAGCCAGCACTGCTTGTAAGCCATCCATCAGGAGAGGCAGTGAGCAGTGCCAGGAGCTCGAGGAGAAGCAGGGCAGGCAGCCTGGAGCCTGACTGGGAATGGCTCCTCCAGGAGCACAGGGTGGGCACAGGCTGCCACCACACCCTGGCAGAGGGACAAGGCAGGGACACACAGGTGACACAGTGAAAGCCCAGGAGGGTCCCTGAGGCATTTTTGCTTTACATTTTGATAATTTTTTGCCTTTTCATCTATGTATTCTCATAACCCTTAGCATGTATACTTGTAATTCCTTAAATCTGATATTTTAGATTATCCTGGTATTCTGTTAGGCCAGAGGACCAACCATCCTAAAGACCTCACATTGAAAGCTGCAAACCCTCAAAAAACCAAAATTCTCTCTAAAACACATCCTGTAAACCAAGATTAAACCCATCTAAAGGGAAATACTTTGAGGTAGAAAAATATCATGCTATTCATTCCAGCCTCTCACTGAGATGAGGATTTGTTTGCACACAGTGAGAGGAGGCTCCTTACAAGGACTCTGATTTATCAGGCAGCAGTGTCAACCCCCTGGAAGTCCCAGGACTTGCCAACCATGGATTGAAGGCAAAAACAAAATGGGGGAGGAAAAAAACCCCGAGTTGAACATCTGTTGGCTGTGCAGAGATCCAAAATTTATATCAAAACAGAGGCAGTGATCCCTCTTTAAAGTATCACAAATCTAAACCTCAGCCTGGTGGGTGTCACAGCACACCATCTGTTAAATTAATACAGTTTAATTAATCAAAGTTAAATGTTCTTGCATGTTTTCACTTTTGCATCTGAAGAAGCATTAACTCTACAGAATTGTGAATATCCTGCAACTGGATCTGGGGTGGATGCAGGATGATGAATGTGTTTACAATCAACATCCAGCCAATGGAAATGCTGAATTTTAAGATCTGTGAGGAAATCTGTAAAAAGTGCCAAATATACTGCATCAAGTATTTAATGTACCATGTGAAGGAAGGGAGAAGAGGAGGGCTGGGGATGGCAGCTGCCATCCAAGTCTTACCCATTTCCTTTAAGTCTGATACTGGAGATTTTTCCACATGCAAAAACTCTTTTGTATGGCCAGGTAACATTGACCCACAGCCATCTCTGACTCCTAGGGAATGTTTCCTGGGTTTGGATAAAGAATTCTTTTCCCTGAAAAGATTAATTCCTAAAATATTCCTTTGAAATAAAGAGCTGCACTGAATGAAATCCCAGACAGATGAGGCCAATGAGCCTTGAATTTCCAATCTAATCCCTTTGCTATTTGCCAGCACAAAGAACCCCATCCTGAGGGACCTCATGGTGTGAAATGTGTAAAATCCTGATTGCTCCATCCCCACAATTTTCCAGAGAATTTCCTAAGTGGGTGATAATGTTTTGGTTCTCTCCATCACTGTGCTTACATTGCTACTGCTGCAAAACCTGGATTATCATGGAAAACTTGTCTGATGGAGCTGCTAGTTGTTCAAACAAAATAGTCACTGTAGTTAGGAAAATGCAAATACAATTTACTTTCTGCAAGCAGAGGATTTTTGCATAGCATGGAAATCTGGATAATATTTTTTTTAATAAAGCAGAGTGTGAGATTGCAGCAGAGGATTAATCTGGTCAGTTAAAGCAGATGTTGATGTTTGACCTCTGGTAGTTGACAGGAGGGCTGAGCTGGGATGCACTGGAAATTCATTCAGGAGATTCTGACTGGATCAAAGCTTTATTTCCTCATTGCAAACAATGCTGGAGTTCTACTGCAGGGACCAGAAACAGATTAAATGCAAGGAAGAAAGAGCCATAACCATGAGATACAGTGGGAGCTGAGGCTGGAAGTCAAACTTTAGAAGAGTTCAGGTCATGTCTCAGCTCTCCTAATCCTGGGACATTTGGGCAGCTCCTGCTGCCTGCAGTCTGTGTTCAGGCACAGAGAGCAGCAGGAGGGAGGGCAGGGAGTATTTGAGCAGGATGAGGAAACTGGGCAATGAGAACTGTCAGGGAGAAAGCAAAGCTGGGAATGCTGCTGTTGGAGAAGATGGAGCTGGAGCAACATCTCAGTGAATGGATATAAAAAATTAAATAGAAAATTCAAAAACAACAAAAAGACCACCCAAAAGTGTTCTGTTACCCAAATACAAAGCAAGAAGAAGTGCCCACTCCCTCATCATCTCCCTCAAAGTGCAATTGGCTTCCCCAGCTGTCCTGGTTTAGGTCAAATTTTCTGGTTCCATCCTGTATTGCACCCAAGGCACAAGGAGAGCACCTGGAGCTGAGGAGCAGCTCAGCTGCTCTGGCCATAAAGTTATCAGAAATACAGTGTTGGATTTTGTTTGGGTTGCTGCTTCATTCCCAAATGCTTCAGTGATTTATGACCCTGAGACTGAACAAAAAAAAAAAAAAAAAAAAAAAAAGATTGCTTTGTGTTGCTGCTCAAACTCTGTCCTTGTGAGGCAGGGGGAGAACAGGTCACTGCTTAGGATGCAGGGCTGGGATCAGGAAGATTTTGTTCCTTTCCCTGCTCTGTCCAAAACTTCCTGCATGGCTTCAGAAAACAGAAAGCATCTTTCCCTTGCATCTCCAGTGTTGTTCAGCAGCTAGTTGAGATTCAGATCCAGAGACTGGTCTCTGGAAGGGTGAAAAAAAGCACCTTTCTCCTTTGCTGGGGTAGGGTGAGAAGGAATAGATGGGATTTTGAGGAGCTCAGCTCTCTGCAGAACAGCTTGATCAATATCTAGAGCAGATTTGAGCTATCTGCTGATGGATGGCAGGGAGGGATTTACCAACAGAGCTCTGCACAAGCTTAATGAAGCTTTTGCACAGCATGAACTAACAACTATTATCACCTCAGCACCTCCTGCATTCATCAGTGGGTTCTTGGGGTGTGGGCAGGAAGAGGAAAACACAGAATTTATTTTCTTTTTCTGTTTCCAGATGATGTCCTGATTAAATGAGTGATTTGGTGGTAATTAAATTGCTGAGATGGTGCACTCAGCATTCCCAGTCTCAGTGTGCCAGGTGCTGAAGGACCAAGGCAGGTCTCCAAACACACCCTGTGATCCCTGAGAGCTGCAGGATCCCCTGGAGCTTTTCTCCTGAGAGGAAAACCAGCTTTTTTTTTAAAAAATCAGTTTTGAGCAGTCTGGGCTAGAAAGCTCTAGGAGTTGCTCCTTCTGCTGATTTCTCATTTTGTCTGACCAAAGGAATCCAACCAGTAGCACTAAAAGTTGCTCAAATCCACAGGTTTTCACATTTGCAGGGGATTGTTGTCGACTCTGCAGAAATTCAGAATATTTGTATATGAATAATCAGAATTGGATACACATGGCTGCATAGGGGTCACATGAGCAGTGTGTACATGCACAAATATAGTGAATAAACTCATCCTTTCCAATCAAAGTTTTCTACAGTGTGCAGCATTTGTTTTCTCATATTTTTCTTTGAACTGTATATTTATAAGGATCTCAGCAAGTTGTCAAGCAGAATAGTTTTTATCAAGAAAAATAAATTCATATCTATAATTTCCTTTCAAAGACTGAATCCATTTCTTTCTGGGGTAGAGTTTATTCCAGATTTCTTAGTGACTATCACTTAATTTCAGAATAGTTTATTGCTGCTGTGCTTTGACTTTGGGGATAATTTTGTAAACTCTCTTTAAAAGAACACGGACATCAGATTTTCCTGTTCAAATCTTCACTATTTACTTTTTTTCCTGAAATTCCTCTGTAGATAACATTGGCTTTCCTAGGTGTGTCTAGCATAACTATTCATACAAGAGGAATAATTAAATTTACAGTTGAGACTACTATTCCTACTCCTGTCCTTTTGTGGGTGACACAAACTCAGCTTGACACTCAAAGACTTCATTTTTTAAGAGATGGTGACATCAGGCATGCCTCAAAAAAACCATCATAAACTCTTGTGCCAGGAGAGATTGAAATTGGATATTAGGAAGAGTTTCTTCATGGGAAGGTTTGTCCAGCCTGGCCCAGCTGCATTAAATCCTGCTCAATCCAAGCCTCAGCTCAGACACACTCCTTGATGACAAAGTCACCATTAAAATTACATTATGGGATGTGAATGGGGTCAACAATCCTGGTAAACAAGAGGTAAAAGCAGCCATTAAAAGACATTTGCTGGCGGCGAATCTCTGTATTCTTAGAGGAGGCCAGGTAGGTCACTGGATGTGAAACAGTGAGATCAAGGAAGAGGATGAATTATTAATTGCCAAAATTCATTATTTATTTCCTCAGTGCTACAGTTTACCCAGAGCTTTATAGGCAAACAAAGAGAGCCCTCAGATCAAACTTGAGTTCTGACAGTTTTGTTTTGTTGCATTTATAGCCAGGGCTGTGTCATAAATTCAGGGCAGCAATCAAAGGGCACGATGGCAAATCTCCCTCCTAATTAAGATAGGAGCCAATTAAATTCTCTAATCAGCTTTGTTCCTGCCATCCAGCACATGACTGTGTCTACAAACCAGATTAACCTCCTGGCTTCCAGGCTGTCTCACACCCCTGTGCTCAGCAGAATTTTTGAAGGATATTGTATACAAAGGATTTTAAATTATGTTTTACTATCAAAATGTTCTCTGGAAATTTTGTTTCCTATGTCCAGTGAGTAAGTGCTGACTCTGCAGCTGTTTGGATTGAAAGAGTAGAAAATTAAAAGTTAGTCTTGGAAAAAAATTTGAGTTATTTGGCCCCATACATTTAAATGTGGGTGAATTAGATAAAGTCTAAATTAACCATCACCTTGGTCTTAAAAAAATCTGATTTAGAGGAGGGTTTTAAACTTACAAGCAATATCTGCAGATCCAGCTCAGTAAGGTGTACACACACATTTTCCATCTCTGTCTGGGTTGGGATCAATATTAGTCTCAAAAACAGTGAAGGGAATTTTTCCTTTGGATGGAAATAAGGATTTCATTCCTCGTGAAAAACCACTGATTATGTAAATCTAGGATAGGACCCTTCTAGGAAATCTAGGAAAGGATTTTTGCAGGATTAGACCTTTGGAAAAAGTTGCTCTGTATTGTCTGCTGAGTTACAGAGAAGTTCTCAGTGAGTTTTCTTGAGGAAAATGAACTTTTTTAAGCTTTGCCTTCTGTGAATTCTCCTATCCTTTGGCTAACAATGAAAACAGTTTATGCTGAATGATAAAGTCTTTTAAAAGGCTGCCATTCACCAATGTTGTTATCTATTTCACCTCATGAATGAAATCCAGGTAAGGACCAGTAGATCTGTTCAGACAGTCTGGACTGGCCTAAGCTGGTGGGAATCTGTTTAAAGAGGAGCTCAGTGGTCTCTCATCAGCAGAGAAAATTCTGTTTTTAAACACGAGGTGCTGACAGAAGCCTGACAGGGAAAATACTGCAGCAGTAGATGTGCCTGTTATTTATCTGTTTAATTAAAGAGCAAATTAATTCCTGTTAGGAGGGCAGGGAGAATTTGACAACCCCAGAATCTGTTGCCTAAACCCCTTGGGAAGTAGAACTCACCCAGACACAGAAAATGAAAGCCTCAGAGCATCACTGAGATCCAGAAGATGAGGAAGTTTCTGTGATGATCATGTAGTGCCTAATATTCTAATTCTGCAATCCAGAATTAGGGATTGGAGCTGTACAAAGTGGACGACTGACTATTAAAATGCATTCTGGCAAGTAAAGAGGGAGATAAATAACTTTATTTCTAAAATTCAGTATGGGGAAAAAACAAGTCAAATATTATTTAATAATTAATGAGACTTTTGGGTATTTTTATGAGCCCCCTGTACTTCAGGAGAGGGAGCACACAGCAGGCATTACAAGTGAGCAGAAATGAATAGCCTGTCTGATTCTGACAAATTATCCTTGGAGAGGAAAATAACTCCATAAGAAATATAGTTGGTGTTAAACTTAATAAAAACAGACCCTGATGGACTCCCCTTGGAATTGTGGCAGACCTTGCCCATGCACTTCATCCCCACTCCTGTCAGAGAGCTCCATGAACTTATAATACATATGAAAAAAATATTTCTTTCATCCATTAAGACATAATTACTTTTCCCTTCCCCCAGAAAAAACTTGCAGGTGAGGCCCTGTCCCTTGATGGAGCTGCTGGATGAAGGACTTACAATTCCAGCTAAAATAAGAGTGGCTTAAGCCACTCGCTTCTTTTTTTTCCAGAGACTCAGCAAGATATGTTTAAGAAGAATTTGCTGCTCTCCTGGGAAATCCATAGAATTTGCTTACCAAGAGGAAAAACCAAGATTTCCATCCAGCTCTGTGCAGGAGCATTTGAAAGGGTCACACAGAGCTGCTGCATACATTAAACTTTTGGAAATTTTGCATATGTGGGATGTGTGGGGTTAACCTCTGTCCTGGAGGAGATGCTTCACCTTTTGTTCCCTTTTGCTGGGCACTTGTCAAGATTTTGTCACTATTTCTGCAAGCAGCTGCTGAGTGCTCATCCTGAGAGAAAGAATTGCCTTCCCAGAAGGAAGGATGGGAAAATGAAATGTGCACAGCACAGGGAGAGGAGCCTGCCTGCTCCAAGCACTGACTTACTCTGTGGTTAGAGCCACCATAGATTATATTTAGCCCTGTTAAAACTGTAAATTTACCAGCAAGGTGCAGTGGTAGAAGCCTCCTTTGCATGGTTTATGGAGGGCTGGAAGGATTTATTTCTTCCACCCAGAAAAATTTCTTCACTAATGCTCAGAGATTTACAATCCTCCAGATCAGGAGAAAGTCTACTCCCAGCTTTATTTGAATATCTGCTGATAGATCAACAGATCTTTCTGCCATGAAATCCTCCCTTTGCTGCTTCTTTGTTTGTTTAAAGCATGGAATGTGTGGGCTCAAAAGTACCAAATTCCTACAGCTGCTCTCCTTGGGAGGTAACAGGGAAGAAAAAGGGGAAGAAAAAGAAAAAAAAAGTCAGTTGATTTACTTTCTGCATAGGGCACACTCCAAATGTTGAATATTGCATTATGTGCACAGCAAAGATTCCAGGCTTAAGTTGTCTGATATGAACAGACTAATGGCATGTTATGGAATTGATTTTCCATCAGCCTTTTCAGGGATATCACTCCTGCTTTGTTCTTCTAACAGATAACATCACCTCCTCTAACCTCTCCTCTCTGCCTCTCTTGGCTGGCTGTGCATTCCTCCCCTTCCCCCTCTCTCCATATTCTGTGTCTTGATAGGAATCTCCATTTCCAAATGGGTAATATCTCAATAATGAAGGGACAGGTCTGATGCAGATATGAGCCTTTTTCACAAAAGAAGAAGGAAAAATTGCTGAGCTGAGACTGATGCTTTCATGATACAGAATGAACACTGGTGCAGAACACTGCAGCCACCAGCCTTGGGCTTGATATAAAATTACAGCTTAGTTTCAAGAATCTGATCTAAGAGAGCACCTCAGTCCTGGGGTTTGAAATTATATCTAAGCTATTAATTCCTATTAGTTTCTCTCAGATGCTTTTGCACTAGTATTAAATATGCATATTAAAAAATCATATAAATTTTAAAGTACATCCTGGAAGATTTCTTTGGCCTTTGGGTTAAGCCCTAATTGATTTATACCAGTGAAATACTTACTATATATTAAATTGCACAAGGACAGGACTTTTCTGGGACATCTTTAAAAGCAAAGAAGCAGCTTAGAAACAGTGGAAGATTTTGAAATGTGTCATTAATATACATTACAGAGAGGGGAGAAACAAGCTCTAAGTATTTTTTCTGGGAGGCTTTTGGTTACATTTCCATTGCCTCTTCAAACATAACATGTCCTTATCCTTGAAGCAAACACACTCCCATATTCATGGGGAAATATTTCATGTTGAAATTAGCAAGTTGCTGAATTGATGTCACCTGGTCCATCTTTAATGTATTCTCCTCTGTTCCAATCTGTAATATCATCCCAGTTCTGCAAAGCTGACTGAAGGTTGTGCCAAGTTCAAATGAAGTGTCTATTTATCAATGGGAGGTTTCCTGCTGGAGCCAGAGATGTTAATATTGAACATGCCTAATAGCATTTTTCAAACTCAAACAGTCCTGACTCACTGCTGAACATTTTGAAACAGAAATCTCAACTGATGGCTGCATTCTGCCTCAGAAATGCCTTCTGGAATTATGGCTTGTCATGTTATCCAGTTCTCCCCATAAAACTAGACAGGGAAGGGGCCTGAGGAAGTCCAGGTTGTTCACAAACCAAGTAGCAGAGTTTAGATTTTCACATCCCAAAGAATATTCTGTCGTATATAAAGTGGAGGTTGTTAATTACACATTTTACTTACACCTGTCTTAGGAGGAAAGTGTCAACTCCTGATGCTGTAATGGAAATTGCTCCTTTCTTCACATCTGCTTTATCATCCTAATACACCATGAAATTGGACAAGAATTTAAAAAGTATAATCCTGTTTGCCTAAAACCCCCAAACCCTACTCAATCCACCTCCTCTTCCTGTCCTGTCCTCCCTCATGCAGCTTTTGAGCTCCATGACCAATTCTTACCAATTTTCAGGCACTGTGTGTAACCATCTCAAAACTAAGGCATCTCTCCAAGCTCTACAAAAATAGAAACCTAGAGTTTGCATTAAGAGCACATCCTCCTTTTGTATTGAGAACAGGAGAGGGGGGAAGAAAAGTAATACCTTCATTTGTCCTATCCCTTTCCTCCTCTCCAGGAAGGGGATGTTATGAACGCCTCCTTTGGGTGAGAAACTTGGGCTGGAATTCACTTTAGTGGGCACCAGAGGATCCAACGCCGAGAGACAAAGCCATAAGAAAGCAAAGCTTCATTAGTTTCATTGCTCATGGAAGTGCTTGTTAATACAGACACTCCATTTTTAAAATGTGTTCCTCTGAGCACAGAGCCTGTCTGGTGGAATTAGAGCTCTGCAGCAAATGGGCCCCTTGCCAGTTCCAAGGAACACAAATTCAGGCTCTGGTGTTGGGAGCATTTATGCGCGTGCTTAATTTTACAAACCAGAGGGAGTCGTCGTGGATCTGAAGTGGAAAGTATCTTGTGAGTGTTTGCAGGCTGTTTGTGGAAATAGCCATCATTTTGGGATGTGGTGTATTTGTAGGGTGTCAGCTGAGTGCAGCACTTGCAGACCCAGCTTTGGAGTAAAACTGGAAGGAGATGTTCAAGGACTCTGCAATGGAGGTTTGTAGTTCCAGGTTTTCTGGTGGGATGGTGGATTTGGGTTCAGCAGTCACAAAGTCTACATAGGTATTGTCCTTAAAACCAGGAAAAAATTGGTTTTTGGGAGAGCTAGTTATAGTCAGCAACAGTAAAATTAGACTTAGAGGGGAAAAAACTGATAACAAAGATGTGAGGAGATTTGGTATTGCCAGTTCTTGCTTTCACAATATGTTCCTCCAAAGCCTCAAACCTCTCTTCCAAAAACACTTAACTGGGTTTAAAAACACTCTTTCAAAGATTTAGACAGAATTTCTCTGATTGCTTAATCCAACCTCTTGTAAAAACATGGGTGCTGGCAGGGGAATGGACTCATCAGGAATTCAGCCTGGATGCACCAGATCATACCTCCAATGAATTGGAAACACTCTGCCTGTTCCTCCCCATTTAGGACTCCAGGATGTTATAATTTATGTCTAAATATTGCAGCCCACATTTGTCTGTGACATTGAACTACTGCACATTGTTTGGAAATAGAAGGGGGCTATTTTTCAAACCCTGAGAAGATGAACAGGTAAGGAAGGCTCCCTGGGAAGATTTTATCACACAGGCTCTGCTTCCAAGCACAATTAATGAAAATGTATATAATGGTTATAGAAACAATTTACTTAAATTCCCCCCCAGACTTTTAGGCTGATTCTCCTCTCATTTCCATTAATACAGATTGAGACTATCTCCTTCTGAATCCCAAGGTAAATTATCAGCTGATTTCTGTTAACTCAGTGAGGTAAAACTAATGGAGCAAGAATTAGACCCTTTCCATTAACTGCTATATGTTCTTTCACATTTGAAATTAAGATTATACCTGACTGTGAGAGCAATAAAACATTACAGCCATTCTGCTGAGTTATTTCACTGACCTTAGTTGTTCCATTAAAAATTATTGCCATCAACATCAGCATTTCCATTTTGGATCATTTTTATAGATGTCTTGCCTATGCATGCCAGAAAATTTGCCAGTACCACATTAATATTCTCAGAAAATGGATGAAAACCCAAAAAACCCCAATATCAGACACAGGCTGTTTTTTCTAAGGTGTCTCAGAATAAACTCAGGCTTATCCAAAAAAAGGAATAAGAGGAAGCTAGTGGGGGAGGGAAGAAACTGCAAATCCAGGTGTCATTTTTGCTTGATTAAGGATTCCTTTAGGATCAAAGAATAGAACATTTTGGAAAAGAAAAAAAAAAAAAAAAAAAGCCCTGCAAAATTCAATCTTAGAGGGTTGAGGGAAAAGCTACTGACACTCTCCCCATTTGCTGGGAATAAAGTGAAAAGAAATTTCCCTGGCTATATTTTTCATAGGCTGCCATTATTATGTTTATATGCTTGTTTTCCTCCACTGTGTATTTTGGAAAACAACCTCAATCTTCTCAATGGCATCTGCAGCAGGAGGCAGAGCTCTCCCTGCTCACATTTTGGAGCTGTTAGCCTCGTTTGTAGTCTGGAGGATTTTCTGTAAGCTTGAACTATTCATTGTGTTGAAGTACCTGGTTTCCATTAAAGTCTGATTAGATTTTAATGCCCAACTTTCTCGGGCTTCTTAGGAAATCCCAGCTATCAGGCATAAATAATTTCCCAACTACTTCAAACAGCCCCGACTTGTAATTAAGCAGAGCTCCATTCAGGTTAGGGAAGAACTGATGTGAAATGAAGGTGACCCAAACTTCAGAGGAATTTTAGTGAAAGCTAAAAATTAGTTCAGCTGTGAACAGCCTGTTCTCCTGGCTATGGACTTTAGAGAGGATTTTAAATATGCACGTGCACACAGGAATATACAGATTGTGCAGACATGGGATTAAAGGCATGTATGCTGCTCTGAGAATGAGTTATAACCTATCAGTGCATCCTCTCTGCGTGTTGCACCTGAGAAGATGCTCACAGAATAATAAAAATGAAGAAGCAATGGGAAGCAATGTTTGTGTCTTGGAATGTTGGGAGCAGCAGAGACAGATCCCAGAAGGAAGCACTGGCTGGTCGAGCACTGTGCTTCTGAGCAACCTTGATTATTACAGAGCTGCTTTGCCTCCCTCAGGTATTTCCACCAGTTTGCAGAAGCAAAAATCCAAGCTTGAACAGGAACCTGTGCCCGTGCTCGAGGATGGCACTAACACTGACTGGGAGCTGATTTCTGCCCTGTGGTTTGGACCTCAAAATAATCTTGCCTGGACTATGAGAGACGATGCAGGAGGAGGAAAAGCAAAGCAGAGGCAGCCCAGAGACACGAGGTGCATGTGTAATGTGCAGCAAGCCTAGGGAAAGGAAATATTCTGTGTGCAAGTCACATTACTCACTCTTACTCCTGCTGTCCCAGCACCAGCTCCTAGATTCCATCCTGGCTCTGGCTGAATTACAGCTCTGGGGTGTCCAGCACTGGCAGGAGCAGGCAAGCAAGGGCTGTGTTAGTTGTGGGGTCTTTTCTCCCTGATTATCTTCCTTATGGTTACCTGCACCAAAATCCTACTGCAGTTTCTTGTCTCTCCTGTTTCTTGTTATTCCAACTACTTAGGACATCATTGCCTTTCCTATCTTATTTTTGGGATCTTCCTGCTCATACTGCAGCATTAAATAATACTTATTAGCTATAAAAGCAACAAAAATTGTTATAAACTCTGATCCTGCTTCCAGTGAAATAGTGATGCAACTGTCATTAATTTTCAGCCAGCAGGAGCTGGAGAGTTTTCCTTCATCCTCTTTACAAAGTAAAGATTGAAGGGTTCTCCTCCAGCATGGATGATGGAATGAAAAGCTGTGTTCAGCAACAAAATATCTAAGACTTTCTGGGTATAAAGAGAGAGTAAAATTTAAAATAATTAAACATAGCATTTTTATTTTTCCTTGTGCTATTGGCCTATATAATACTGTTTCTCTTCTATTTTCTTCCCCTATTTTTCTCCCATCCTCCTTCCCAGAAGAAGGCTTCTGTAATTTCTCTTACTTAGATCACCATTTTCTTCTCTGCTGTCAACTGGGATAAAATGGGATAGAACCAGTTCTTGACCTCTCCTCAACATTTTCAGCATAGGAAAAAGTAGCTGCTGACGTTTGAACACTCCAAAACTGATTTCTAAACTAAGGAACAGAATAATAAACCCCCAGATTCTCAGATCACTGCAATCATTGTCTGTCACCTTGGATAATGAGGTTGAACAGCTTTACTCAGTAATTCATCCACCATTCTCTATGGTTATACTTCCTTAAAGCCAACTGCTTTTGATTCAAGGGTATCACAGAGCAGAAAGTCCATTTAATTCCCAAAATAAGTGATTTTAATAGCTGGAATGTTCATTTCAAACTTGAATTAGCCTCACTTCAGCAAAAATCTTTTTAATATCTTTTCTTTCTGCTCAATCAAAGGCTTGTTTACCACCACAAGTTCCTTGTTCATCACTGAAATAGAGCCAGGCATGAGCAATGGGAGCCTGCAGGAGCACGAGGAGCTCCCACTGCCACAGAACAATATTTATGGTGGAGCTGTGATAATATACCCAATAGCAAATCCATCCTGGGAAGGGATATTATTTAATGGTTCAGTGTGGCCTTCTTGTAGATGTGTGGAGAGAAAGGCAGAATATAAAGGAAATAAAGAATATAAAGGAAATAAAGAATATAAAGGATCTGTGTTGCCTCATCCTCTTTAGCAGTGGCAGCTCTGTGGGTGCTCAGGTGGGGGTGCAGCCCTTGGTCCCCGTGCCCTGCATCTCTCCCCAGTGAATCTCTGACCCAGCAGGGCATTTCTCCACGGGCAAAGCAGGAAAGGGACTGTCCCAAAGCAGGGCAGGTGACAGAGGGCTCCTCTGCTCACACCATCCCAAGTCCAGCCTGCTGTCAGTCCCACCTGCAGAACTCCCATGGGGGCCAGGAATAAAAATCCAAACTCTGCTTTTCTGACCCGTGGTCTTTCTTCAAGCATCACAAATTCCTCCCCGTAATTACTGGCATCTGTCTTGCCATGCAAACAGCTGGGAGAAGCCAGACATGAAACCTGGGGTCAAACACCCCCTGTTTGTTGCTGTCAGACTAGGAATGGTGAATATACACACAGCTTCTTCAAGGCAGCAAGGAGAGGTTTATTGAAAGGCCACCACACTTATATAGGATAGATCATGCAAAACAGAACAGAAAAAGTGCATTGGTCCAAGGAGGCAACACCTCTTGGAAAACATGCTTTGTGCAGAACATCACACAGCACAGGCACATGGCTCTGTGATCAACAGCAGGTGTTAATCTGGGTTGATCATTCTAGGAAAGATCCCAGCTGGAGCTGAGAAAGACAACAGCCTGGGAAAAATCCGAGTTGGATTTCTCCTTGAGCCTTCAGCAGTGTCCACACCTGTCCTGCTCACAAGTCCAGGGCTGTAACTCCCTGGTCCTGAGGGGAGACACAGCCAAGTGCTGCACTGGCTTTCCTGGAGCCTCCAAACACTTCTCTCCACCATCTGTCCCAGGATTTATGGTGGGTTTGCTGTTGTTCAAGACAAAGAAACTATAACTTTTCTGCAAATAAAATCCCAGAGTGAAACAAGCCATTCTTGTGTGTGATGTCAGAGGGGCAGGAGCAGCCCTGGAGCAGAGAGATCACCCTGCAGGCACAGGGCAGGACTGGAGGGGGTGGGCAGAGCCACAGCCAGGTGAGCAGGGATCAGCACTCTGCTGCCAGCACAGCATTTGTGTCCCCAAGCCAAAGAGGAGGGGGCAAAACCAGCTGGAAATTCAAACAACACCTCTCTAGCAGCACAGAGAAAAATCACAGGGCTTGGAATATCAGCAGCTGCGTTTCAATGTGCTCTGGAAAGGAAAGAAAAAATTTTTTTAAAAACTTTTAAACAACTAAGACCAATGAAATAAAGGTGGATATTGAATATTCTGCTAATTCTGTCCCAATCTGGGGGTATTTTGAGGGCTGATCCTATGAAAGATTCATAGGAATTTATTTCCAGGACAGGGAATTCTGCAGCGTGGTTCCAATTATCAGCTCTGCCTCAGAGTGACAGAAAACCCAAACCCTGGGGAAGGCAACGTGGACAGAACATTTCCTTCTCTTGCCACACCAAATATTGCACTGCACCATCTGGTAATGGGAAAATAAAAGGGAAAAAAGTGGATTGTGGGGATATATTTGTGAATAAATCAGCGAGCTGCTCCATCTCTTTGCAAACACATTAACTTTGAGTGACAGAGACACCCAGGTTCCTCAAGTGTTTGCCTCAGACTGCTCTCAACCTCACTTAAGTAGCACTTGAAAGAAATAATGGGTATTAATTTAGACACTTAGATATACTTTTCAAAACTACAGCAAAAAAAAAAAAATGACTGCAGATTTGTGCTGGAAGAATTTAAGACATCAGCATTTAGATAAAGATGAGAGCTGAATTTTTAAAAAAGCTTTTTTTTTTTTTTTTTTTTTTTTTTTTTTGGGTGCCTGTACTAATTGCAAAAGCATTTTATATTTGGAATAATTGTCCTACATTTGTTTCCTGCTGTGCACACATCTGCAGGAAAAGAAAAGGAGAAGAAATGGAGATTTCAAAGAATCCTAAATGCTGAAATACAATTTATAGATATTTTCATGAATAAAACTCAGTTCACGGCCAAGAATTCATTTCCTTCTTTCTTTCTTTTCCCTGTCACACCTTTTTTCTCTTACACTGCAACTGTTTATGTGCTTCACATGCAAACCAGTCTGACTAAAGAAGGGACATTAAACCAAATTCTAATCAATCCCAATTAATTTAGGATTCCACTCTGACAATGCCCCAAATCTTTTGTCTGAAGTAAACAAGGTTTCAGCTTTAAATTTTGCAGGGCAAAATTGTCCTTTAGAAAGAAATTGATGGCCAAGCACTGCCTGGAACTCTGGTTTAACAGTGATGTACCTGATTTAATACGTCATGTTTTAATAGGCAAGGCATTTCCCTATCTCAGTAGAACTCTGTCTCCCTATAATGCATTTATTTCAGTGTACTCTGAGGCATCTCCTGCCCAGGATATATGTTTCAATTACATTTCAGTGCAAAACACATCCTCTGCAAGAATCTTCATACTCCAGGATCTTGAGTAATGGAACATTTTAAGTGCTGGAGAGCCCAGCACTGAAATCTTTATTCAGGCAATCTCCCCCAAAGGCAACTATTCCTCTCAGCAACACTGATCAATACCCCAATATGCCAGACCAAGAAAGCCTTAACAGGAATGTGGCTTCCTTCTGTTCCTATCAATAAAATATGTAATTAATTGAAAATTGAAAACTTTATTAATTTGAGTTTGATTTTTTTCCTTTCCATCAGCCCTGTTTTCAGACATGTATGGATCCAGCCCTGATTAGATCCTGGCACGAAGCAGGGAAGCTCCAGTAAGGTTTATAAAATCAGATTGGACCTAAGATCCAGAAGACAGAAAGAGCTGGAAAATGAAATAGCTCATGTATGCTGGCTGGTGAATTCACTTTCTATACACAAGGACCTCTGTGCAAGTGCCTGCTTGGCATGAAAATGAAATCAGAGGTTTCTAACATCCAAGCTAAGCAGTGATGGCACCTCACAGCCCTGGCTTGCTAGGCACTGAGGTTGGGAAAGCTCCAGAGGAGCAGGAGCCTCCAGGCTGATCCCATGTCCATCCCAGCACTGGGGAGATGCAGAACTGCAGGAGCCAAGACAAAATCCACCTGATTTTCTGCCCTCTCAGGGCTCTTTTGCACCAGCATAAATCCATGGATGTCTGTACAAGAGGTAAAGCTGTGAAGGAGGAAAAAGTGTGGGAAAGATTTAAGGATTTGGACAAGTTAACCTGTGTCACATCCTCAGCTGGCTCGAGAGACTCAGGGTGAGCCAAGCTCTGCAGGAGTGCAGGGGAACCTTCATCATCATCACCTCCTCGTGCAGCTGCTAAATCTGACACTCCCAAAGCTCAGGACAAACATTTGTTTGATTTTTTTTTTTCATTCAATTAAACTCGAGAGCTTTTGAAAAACACAAGTTGCAAATTTCCCTGCTGCATCCTTGGTGATTTTTGTTCATGAGAGTTGTTTCTTACTGGAGTTAAAGCTGAACCAAGTGAAAATAATCTTGTAAAGACAGGCAATAGATACAGATATATGAGATTTATATGCTTTCCACATTAACAGGGCTTCTGTTATAAATCCCTATTAATCAGGCATTCCATCAATATAAAGTTTTCCATTAAATTCAGAGAGGAACTGTAGCAAGTGTAATCATAGAGCTTGTTTAATACAGTGCAATGATGCCAACATTTTCATCTCATCTGTCTGGCTGCAGAGCTCTTCCCCTCCTGAGCTCATTGCTGAGTGGCAGAACAGCTCAATGACAAAGTGGAAAATTCTCCTGACTATCAACAGTGGAAAAAAAAAAATTAAAATCCTCCTCTCTGACTCTTGGCAGTTGTAAAGCAGAGCTATAATGGTGAATTACAAGTTTCAGAACAGGTTTTTTGGACCCACAGTTGGAAAAAAAGAAAAAACAAACCCTCAAATGTTTTTGTGCAGCTTCTTCCTACTTTTGGTTTTCCAGGTGACATCTGGACACTTTGCAGGAGCAGAAGTGAAAAGCTGCCCTGACTTGGGTGAGGCACAAATGGAAAAAGTGTTTTATTTTGTATGCTGTGTATATTTGTTATTGTCCAGAGTTAATACAGGAGAGGCAAGAAGAGGATAAAACAAGGAAAAGAGACAAAAGGAAGGGATTGAGCAACTCAGGTCTTGTAATGAAGTGCTGTGGAACAAAGCCACACTTTTTAAAGGAAACATTACACAGTCTTGTTGAAATTAAATAGGAGGTAGTGAGTTAAATTAGACCTGAGAGAGAAAAAAATGAATGGAGCAGAACTGGGAGGAGGGACTTTTAACCCACCTGGTTTCAGTGGTGAGAAGTCAATGAGAAGGAGAAGAGCTGCTCAGGGATCCTGAGGCTCCTGCTCCCTGGATGTGAAGTGAGGTGTGGATGTGCCTCAGGGGCTGGCAACACCTGCAGGGGTTCAGAGACTCCCATTGCTTTAAAAAAACTAAAATTCCCTGATATTTTTCATTTCTTTTTCATCTTCAGCCATTCTTTTGGTACGTCCCAGTGGAGTTTTGTCCTGTTCTGTCTTGTTTGCCTCAGGAAAAACACCCAGGGCTTGACTCTCCACTCTGCCCTGGCTTCCTGAGACAAAGGGCATTTCCAGAGAAGCTGGATTTATCTTTCACCTCAGAAAGAAATAGAAATGCCAGCAAACAGCAAAAAAATCACAGCTTTTGTTCTGGTTGGTCTTAGGGAGATTTTTGGGATGTTTCCAGTGTCAGGGGTGTTCCAGCACGCCCAGGAAGGTTCTTTTGCTCCATCTATTGTATTTCCAGTACAATTAGTGCCCTACCCCAGTAGATTTCAGGGTAAAAAGTGTGGCACGAGTCAAACAGCTCCCAAAATCTGGGCTGTGCCAGCTCCCCTTGCTGCTGTCCCTGCCAGCCCTGGGACAGCACTGGAGTGGTGACAAGGACACAGGCCAGAAGATTTAACACAGAGTGCAGACTTTGGAGAGCCAAACTGGCAACTCCTGGGCTTGGAGGAATGTCTGATGTGCTTTCCCACAGGTGGTGATGCTTTGGTGATATTTTGTGTGCTCCAGAGCTGCACAGCCCCAGCCCACTGAAGCCCCATTGCTAGATGGAACATAGGCAGGCAGATGAAGTGCAAAACACAAAGGAAGGGCCAGAACCAATTTATTTTCCCTGCTGAAGACAATCCCACAGCTCAGTGCTGTGCAGGAGCTCGCTTTGGAGGGAGAGCTTTGTTTGTTGGCCCATGCTGGGTTTCTGCACCCTGGCTCTGCTCAGCAGCAGAGATGAGCCATTCCCTGTCCTCTCTGTTAAAGTTTTAGCATGGCTGAGCTTGGCTCTCTGGTCCAACACCATCATTTCCCCCATCAGGCACACCTGCAGCCATGCAAATGGATTTTGAGAGCAGGTGGAACAGCAAAGGAAGAGCCAAATGTTTCCAAACCAGGGCAGAATGGAGCCTTTACCCTTTCCTTGCACTTCTCTCTTCCTCCTGTGCCAGGTCCATGTGTTTCTGCAGCCTTGCCTGCAGACAATGAGGTTTCTTTTCAGGAAAAGTCTGATATTTCTGCCCCAAAAACAACTGATGTGCCTCTATTTTGATATGTTCTAAGGCATCCCTGACTCACAGATATCCTTTGGCAGTGAAAATCTCCTCCCTCCATTTCTCTTTTGGAGCTAATAAGGCTGTGCATTTACACAGCAAATTCAATACATCTCCAACCCCCAGCTCTGCAAGCACTACATTATTATTTCCTGGCCTTTCAAAGGCTTTTTAGACTGGAATATAATGGAATGGCTTTTAACAAGGACTCCCCAAAAGAGGAAAAGTCAGGATAGAGTAGACTTTGCTATCAACATATTAAGCAAGTCAGCTGAAACCCGAGTTCCTCTTCCAAGCTCTATTTTCAGGTGTATTCTTAAATCATAAGGCAACCAACAGAAGGTTAAATCACAGTGACAGCAAAATGCAGTTTAATTCAAAGTTAGCAGGTCAAGAAGGGCTCTGAAGGATCTCACATTCACCTCAAGCTATTAATTCAGATAAAACCCACCAGCTGCTGCAGCCCTCGAGGGTTTTATTTTTCATGTTTCTGCTTGTTAGCTCACTCAAACGAAGAAAGGAGGGTTTTTTGTTTTTTTTTTTCCCTCCAAGATAAGAGTTTCGATTGACTTGTCCAACTTCATGGCAGTCAGAAAACATCCACATTCCATTGGCACAGGCAGAAATCTGGGGAAAACCCTCAGTCTTTCCATTGCCACAGAAAGAAGCAAGAGCTGAGGCTGGCTGCTCCTCCCTCCATGCCAGGCTGCCTCCAGCATCCATGAAGATGAATAGCAGCTGCCAGCAGCTGTCCCCTCAGCTCCCCAGAGAACAATGAAGCAAATAATTTCTTTAATTATTTATCAAGGGCTGCTTCCTCAGTCAATAAATTTGTTTGGCTGTCTCCTGCAGGCCTGGCTTTCCACTTTATTGGGTTCTTCCACATGCATTTGAAACATGTTCTATTTGCCCCATTATTATCTGCAGAAAAATTCCTTTCTTTTCTTACTTTTCTTCATATAATTTTTATTATTTTTTTTTAATTTTGTCTAATCTTATGTTATTCTTTTGTTTTATCCTGTTGGCTTTTTGTTGCTTTTCTTCTTTGCCTGATGTTTTATGAGACACAACTTGACTTTTAATTAACCTTTTATCCACATTCTTCCTTTGCTCCCTTCCTCTGTCTTTACATTGGGAAGAACTTGGCCTGTGTATTATTTTAATTATCCACTGGGCTATTGAATTCCCTGTGTATTTTCTGGATTTGACTTGGGAAAAAACTGGACTGTTCTTGTGAGTGAATCTCCTCCAAATAAGCCCATTTGCAGTTTTGTTATGAACTATTTTAATCAACAGCTGTGAAATGGCCAATAAACCAAATTTGTATTCAGTGCTTATTCAGAAGGAGAGAAGATTCATGAATTAAAAAAAAAAAACAAAACAAGAAAACCAAATAAAAACCATTCTTGGTGCCTGGCTTGGGTTAAACTCCCCAGCTGCCAGTGGTAAAATGACCTTTTTGCTCACCTTGAATTTTGGCAGCTGTACCAAAGAAAAGAATCAAAGACCCTGCAAATGTCTCCTTTAAAAAGCACAGAAGGGTTAATTATTCCTCTTAATTATTCAGAATAGAACTGAGTCAAGAATGGGAGGAGGAAAAAAGTGAAAGGGGAGAGAAATGGGAGGAGCTGAAGGAGATTTTTTCACCCATTCACAGTCTGGTCCCAAATAATCAACAACCATCAATTGTATTCTTTATATTTTTATCTATAAACATAAATTTTCAGTTTCAGTGGTATAACCTTGCATTTAAACACATTAAAGTGGGGAAAAAAACCTGAAAAAGTCACACATAACCCCTCCCTCCTTTCAGAGCTCCCCCCAGCAGAGGCTGCCTTTCTAATCAAAGGTGCCTGGTGATTATTCAGCAGGGATTATTCCCTGCAAACATCATGCTTATTTTTTATCACTCCTTCCATATGCAGTTTACAGCCTTTGTTCTCCTCAGAATGGTACAGTGAAATATGAAAGCAGCCAAATCCAAGGGAAACAGACACAAGAGAAAAATGAAATTAAGTCAATCTTACAGAGAGAATACAACCTTCTCTTTTATGCCAACACAAAAAAAAAAATAAAAGGAAAAAAAGAATTGAAACATTAACTGCATCCTGAAAAAGAAAGCCTCCTGCTCTAATACAGAGGAAGGCTTCAATCACATCATGTCAGATGTTGTTGAAAGAGTTTTCACATTTTTCAGTCGGTGGAATTTTGTCTTTCATACCCAATATCCTGCTAGGAGTGCTGCATACCTTTGCTAGCTCACCTCAGGGATCATTAAAGACACAAAAAAAAGTCTTTTTAATCTATAAACTGAAAAAAGTCGTCAGCAGGAGAGAATATATGGAATATATCCTTGCAAAGCTTCAGCTCAGTGTGGTCATAGTGACAGAAATCTTTTATTATTAGGTCAGGTGTGCACTCAGGCCACTACTGAAATAACATCACTTCCTCTCACTTCCATAAATTATAGAAACAGCTCACTCATTCTAAAAGTGCAAACTGATAGAAACAAACCACATCCACACCAGTTGCCCAGAAAACTCACTCCCTTTCCCCATTAAATGCAAAAATCTTTCAAAAATTGTGACCTTCCCAAGGAAATCCTGAAAAACACCCAACCTTTTCTTTCACCACTGTCATTATTCCCATCTGGGTAGAAATAATCAAGTTTGTGCTGGAAAAAGGCAGAGGTGGTGTGGGGTTTGCTTAGAATTCCTCAAGAATTTCTCAATAATTTCTCTGTGAAATTTTCCATACACATCCCAAATTTACCAACTGGTTTGGAAGGAGCTGGAGGTTGCTGCCAAGGAAGTCCCACAGATCTCAAACTTTATACAAACCTTTGGAGCAGCAGTGAAGGTTCCTCCACATCATTTTGGGTTGTTACTTCACAAATCCTTATCTTCCTCCCCCTCCCAAAAAAAGGCAGGATTGGTAATTCCAGACAAGAACTGGGAGGAGTCTCAGCCAACATCACTCACCTCCCTCAGTGATCTTGGACCAGTCTGGGAGGAACTGTGGATAAATATCCACAAAACCCTCTGAACCTTCAACAAATCTCACCTTTCCTCATCACCAGCAAACCTCAGAACCTCTCCCACTTCTGCAGTTTCCTCTCTGGGTCTTGTCCTTCCCTCTCTATTTGAGAGCAAGATACTGATAACAATGAAAACACAGAACATTGATAAGAGCTCCTCTCCTTAGATCCCTGACTGCTTATCTTCTTCTTCTTCAAGTCAAAATTTCCCTAATTACAGCACAAATCAGAAATACTTTGGCACATAAAATGTTCTACTTGGTAGGAAGCAGCAGCGCTAATTATTTTATGTTAATTTCTAAAAAAAACCCCTAATTAAACAGCAAATAAATACATTCAATTATTTTGATTATTGGAAAAAAGTACCATATGATGAATGTCAACGTCTCAATAATAAAATGCCATATTACTTGCTACCATAATGGACATGTAATTGAACCTTTTTGAAGTATAAATGATAAAATAGCTTTGAAAACAAAATTTGAGCCTTTTTTCTCCCCTAAAATGTGTTTAACTTGGCAGGAGCACAAATGAAGAAGCCTCACTGGCTGCATTTCAAATTCATGTCTTGGACCTTTTCATTCTAGACTGGAAGTTGACACTTTACTGAATTAAAACAGATCAGGTGGTTGGGTGGGAAATAAGACGTTCAAAATTAAAAATTGGACTAAAAATTCATGTGAATTAAAAATTTAAATTTTTTTTTTTTATTACATCTTCACTGCCAGGGATCCAGGGCCAGCCACAGCCAAGAATTTCTTTCTCAGATCTAATCTAATCCACCCTTCTTCATCTTAAGGCCAATTTAATAAAAAACATTTCAAGGAGACTCTCCAGGATTTTTGTAGGAACCCATTTACCCTCTTTAGTTCAGCTCTGCCTCTCAGTTTCTGGTCACTTTATCCCTTTTCATTACTTATAAACAGATCCTATTAACAGACCTGCTTCCCTTAAAAGTCCTTCATTTTTTCTAATTCCTTCTCCATCACATCCCTGAGTGTTCTGCTGAGTGGAGAGCAGGCACAGCTGAGAGCAGAGGTTAAGAGGGGCCTTGTCTTCCCAAGCCTCCCCAAAATCAGGGATCTGCATTTCAACCCCCTCCTGCTCTCCCCATTAGAGGGTAGGAGCTGTGTGCTCAGGAATTGATCACCAGGCACCATTTCAGCCCAGATTTAAAGGTTAGGAGCAGTTGAGGGAGCACACAGCTTTTAATGTGGCTTAAACTGTTCATGTTGAAGCAGCAGGTGCCCAGGAGACTTTTGCACTGGGTTTGCTTCACACATTCCACTGTGACCTTCTGCCCCAGCCCACACAAAACCTTAACAGGGAAATAATTCCTGAGTACCTCCTGTGCTACTGTCCTTCCCCAGGCACAACTTGTTTTATTTTCCCATACACTCTGCTTTGCTAAAGATGCTCCAATTATGCTGATTTGTCAGTGGAGCACAGGGAGGGTGAGCTGGAGACTGACACACAGGAGGAGCAGAGCACAGTTTTACAAGATAACCTCTTAAAATTTAACACATAAAAGAATAGAAAAGTTGTCCTAATTTTTTTTACTCTCTCCTGCTATATTCTGGTAACAGATTCTTATACTTACTCTCCAGGGACACATCTTTCCCATCAACTGACCAACTGAGGTCTGAGTCTTTATTTTAAAAAAAAGTCTTCTCTTTATCATCAGCATTTGAGGGTTTGATTCCAGACCTTGTCTGTTAAGGTGCCCTGCCCTCCACAACAGCTCTCAGTGTATGATTGCTTATAGCAGACTAAAATAAGTTTTTCATGAGAACCACACCAAGATGTGTTTTCCCCCAAGTTCACTTTCCAGTCTGTGATTTCATGTGTGTTGATTATTCTTTTCTTTTGAATGGATCTGTGCACAATGGAGGAAGCTGTGTCAAGTGCTTTGTGGGTGTTTGGTTTAGAAACCACAGTTTGTGAAGCACAGCATGTGCTGGAACCTTCATTACCCAGCTCTGGGTTGGAATTTCTTGTTTTAAATTTATCAGAGAACCATGGAATGGCTTGGGCTTAAAAAGAGCTTCAAGATCATCTCATTCCAGCCCCTTGCACTAGACCAGATTGCTCCAAACTTCTCAGTTTAGGGAGAGTTTTACCCTGTTGGGAAGCAGGAGGCAACTGGGGGCATTTCAGAACAAACTGAACAAACCTGAGTTCCTTGTCATGAGCTGCAATTTCCTGGGACACCAAAGCAATTTGTGTCCCATCCCATTATCCCATCCCATCCCATTATCCCATCCCATCCCATTATCCCATCCCATCCCATCCCATCCCTGTATCCCATCCCATCCCATCCCATCCCATCATCCCATCCCATCCCATCCCATCCCATCCCATCCCATCCCATCCCATCCCATCCCCAGGGCTGCTGTGCCATGCACCCTATACTTTATTTTATTTATATTTTGCCATGCAGGAACACCCTCCCTGTCCTCATCTCCACCTGGCTCTTCCCACAGGATCAAAGGATGCAGCCCCTCCTTGGACACAGAACCCTCAATTCTCCCCAGCTCCCACTTTTCCTGGCAGTAAAGCCATGACAGATCAGTCCTGCAGAGCCACACAGGCTGAGCTGGTGACAAAGTGACACCAGCCAGGTTCCCTTGGAATCAGCCCAAGCGTGGCAGGTGCTCAAGGAGTGAAGGCAGAACCTTCTCTCCCTCCCTCTCAAACAAACTCTTCTTCCCATCAAGTGTCCTTCTGGAAAACCTTTGTGCTTCTCAGAGAGGAAAGGCTCCTGGATTACATTTTTTGACAAGATAGATGAGAGGGTTTTCACACGAGACCAAGGGAAGTAATGAGCTGTAATCTTTGAGCTGGAAGATATCTATCTTTTTTAATTACAGGTAGATTATTTCTATATTAGCCCCCACAGAAAAAGGCAGAGCCACAGAGGTTTCTCAAAGCACTGCTGTGTCAAGGCAAAGGGATTAGAAGAGTTTGGGACCTTGGCAGAAAAAAAGAGATTTTCAAACTTGAGTCTATTTTGAATTGTATAACTCCATGCACTTTCTGTTATTCAGCAAGCAGGTATTTTGACACTTACTCACTACAGGAAAAGGATATTGCCATCACATCAGGGAGCTATCTGGTCATTAGATAGTCCCTGCCAACATTTCTGCCTCAGTCTGACGTGTCTGCACTGTCCTTGTCAGAGGAAGCTGTGACCTTCCCATCAGTAAGAACAACTGAAACCCATTTAACCAAAATATCTCCTTGCATTCCTATTTTACATCAAGATTCCCTTTATCTTTTGCCTGAAGGAAGGAAGTGTTGTCTGACTGTGATGCTCCCTTGAGATGCATTTGTGTATTACAATTTTTGCATTACAATTTTTGCTCTTCCCTTGTGTTTGCCAAGGCCCTGGAGGCTCTGGAGGAATTTTGCCAAAGGCACCATGGTTTAACCTGCTACAGAGATGGGTGTGTTGAGTGTTTCAGGTTCCTGTGATCATCCTGGTGACTTAAAAAGGACATCTCCAACCTCCAAAAGAGGTTGCTTTCCTGAGACCTGCTCCTACAAGAAGAATTCCATGAGAATTTCCTTGGTGAAATCCTGATGCTAATGACATCCCAGCTGAGCCATAGAGAATAAAACCAGGATCTACAAAAACTGTAGCTGGAATGTTATCGGAGAATATTTGTGTTAAAATAATTATTGTTTGGAGTCAAGTTGTGTCAAAGTTAATGGATTTTTAAATTTTTCTTTTAAAATTAATGGATTTAAGGTCTCGGCAATGGTAATTTTTTTGGTGTGTGGAAAACAATTAGAAAACAGGGATTTCTTTTTTTCAGGATTTTCCCTCTTTCTGGGAAGCAGAACTGATAGTGAAATTTCACAGAGCCCTGCTCTTTCTGAAGTTTATTCCTCATTGAACTTCCAGGCTTGAGTCCTTCTAAACCAGGAGAGCAGGGCTGTGTGCAAGTGATGAAGAATGGCACATTTTTCCTTGGGAAAAGGGGAAAAGTAAAGATAACAGAGAGAAAAGGGAAGGGGAAGGCTTCAAATCAACAGAAGGAGAGAAAAAGGGAATCAGATAAAGAGATAGAAGTCAAACTTAAGAATTAATTTAGGAAGGAAGTGCATGATGAAAGATGTCTTTGTCTTTAGGTATTGAATTGAGAATTCCACACCTGGGAATTGCTGTTAGGTGAGCATTGAAAGCTAAAGCTGGAAAGCAGCAAGTGATAACAAAGTAAACTCATACCAAAGGAAGCCTTTAACAAGTTTTACTTCTCTTATTGCACCTCTCAGGTTGTATAACTTCAGATTTAATGGATATTCTCAACTGGAGCTCTATCAGGGAGCTGGAGGGAAGGCTATTAGTATGCTAATCAGTTCTGCAGAGTAAATTGGTTATAGGAGTGGGGTGAGGTACAATAGGGGAATATTTTTTAATTAGCACACTGTGAAGCCAATACTCCCCTCAGTGCCAGTGTGTGTCCCCTGCTGACCCTCATTTCAGCCACACCACTTCCCCTGGAGTCAGGGGCTCAGCTGGCTCTGCTCCATCCCAGCCCAAAGGTTTTCCCAGGGAGGGATTCCTGTGGGAGCTCTGGGAAGCAGTGCTGGTGTCCCATCACAATCCCAGGATGGTTTGGGTTGGGAAGGACCTGAAATCCCACCCAGTGCCACCCCTGCCGTGGCAGGGACACCTCCACTGTCCCAGGGTCCCAGCCCCAATTCCAGCCTGGCCCTGGACCAGGCTAAACCCTCATTTTCTGCAGATGGACTTGTAGGGTTTATCACTGGTGTTGGAAATACCTGAGAGAATCAGCCCTGCAAAACAATCTTGCTCTCTGATTATCTTTCTTTTATTAAAAAAGTTTCTTAGGTTCACAAGCCTCAAGTGAACCTTTGGAAGACTCGGTGGAGAAAATAATTAAAGCACCAGGAAAAAAATGGTGTTTTGGGAATCATAATGTGAATAATAAAAACAGGGCAATCATTTGCAGTTTGGTATGTGGGTTTTATCACTTGAACCACATTCTTTTAAATTCTCTTCCTTCAATATCAGCCACCCCCAGGAGATGTAACAGTGTTTTAAAAGTCATTGTGTAATGGTCAAACTTTCATTTCCTTTATAATTGCTCACTGCTAGAGCTTTTCTGCTTGGTTCCCTCAAACTCTTAAATGAAATATAAAGCATTCTGGAATCAATTCTTGTGTTGAGAACCTTGAGGTCCACGTGTTGATGAAGATGCTGCTCAAGAGCTGAGTGTCACATGGCCATGAGACAGAGGATATTGCTGAAGGAAAGTCATCAGATATCAAATTTCTACCAAAAAAAACCAGATCAAACACCTCTGTGAGCTCCAGGCTTTTCTTGGTGCATCCCACACATCCCCCTCCCCCTCCTTTACTATCAAAAAGTCAGATTTTCACCCTATACTTTATTTTATTTATATTTTACTATGTAATAATTCAGTATAACCTGAGATTTGAATCCTTGAGAAAAACTTAAACTGCTCTGTTCTATTCTTACCCAAAGTTTGAAAATGGCTCCAGCATTACTGTAAGATCCTCTGGAAAGTCAATTTTAATTTCCTCTCTTGCAGGTAAAGGATAAATGACAGTTCTCTTGTATTAATTTCTGAGTAAATTTATTTCACTGAATTAAAAGACTTTAACATTATTAGAACACAATACTGTCTAATAAAAAGGAAAATATTGTTGGGGGTTTTAAGGACCTCAGCTTTAATCTCCTTGCAATAACCACCTCAAACATATGGCTAAGGTTTATTAAAATACTGAAGAAATGTTGTATTAGAACAGCTGAACATAAAAGTATTGGTTAATTGGGCTACACATCTGATGTCCTACCAGCCTTATCCCTTTTATCTCAGGCTCAGGAGAGATTTAGAAAGACAACCCTGCATTTGATGCTTTTTTCCCCCCTTTCTTCCCTTTTATTTTATTTTATTTTTTTTTTAATGCAGGCTAATAATTAATCTTTTGGAGGAAAGGAGATGGTTCAGATGCTCTGGCTCTCTAAATCTTGAAGGTGCAAGACCTGAAGCCTGCAGATGAGAACAGTAAACACAAAGTCAGCAAATGCAACCCCAGCCTCCCAGAGCCCCCCTGGCAGCAATAAACAGGACACAGCACAAATCTGGCCTCTCTAATTGGGGTGGATTTTCTCCTGCAGCCCCAGGTGGAAAGGCTGGAGGGCATTTCCAGTGCTTTGCCCAGGTTGTCCTGAATTAATTCTTTAGGGAAGATAATCCAGGAAAACTTGGAAAACTTGGAGCCCGAGTTTGACAGAGAATCAGCCACAACCCATTGCTCAACACTGAATCACCTAAACTCTAAGCACTGACAGTATTCCTGCAGGCATTTCAGCTCCTCACCACTGCTGAACTAGAAAAATGCTCTTCTGCTACTTGTGTTCCATGTTCACAGGGAGGGATTGAACCTTCAATGATTTCTTGCCTAATTGTCCAAACTTTTCCATTTTAAGGGCCACATATTTCTATTTATGGAGATTCCACTGGCCAAATATGAAGTTAGAACACTCACAGCCCACTCCTTCTGCAAGGCCTGGCATTAGCTTGCAGAAAAGACTAAAGGATTTACAGCCACAATAATTCAGTGTTTTCTTTTTTTTCCTTTGAAATCATAAATAAAATGGCCAAAATAACAATGAGAAATTCATGGAGTCCATCAGCAGAAGAATTACACGGCTGGTAAAGGTCACTTGGAGTTATTTTGAGCCCTGTCAGCCAGTTTTGGCCCCATTTTATGTGATCTGTTTGTTTTGTATCTCCCTGGTTTTTAATCAGTCATGCAGCACCAAGTCAGATGTTTTATAGAAAGCCGTTACAGGACATTACCATGGTTATCAACAAAATTTGTAATCTCATTCAGAAAAAAACCAAAACAATTTTGACAGGATCTTCTTTCCCTAAGCCCACATTGATTGGCATTAATTAAGTTCCTGCCGTTAATCCTTTATTAATCAAATTCTCCAGCAGCCATCCCAGGCCCAGTATCAATCTGACAAACCTGTAATTACCAGGGTCATCACATCTCACTCTTTTAAATGCTGGAACAAGATTTGCTTTTTCCAGGCTCCTGGCACTGCCCCACTGCTCCCAGTGCCAAAGGCACAAAGGCAGCTGGAGGAGCTGAAGCGCAGCTCACTCTGGAAGATTTGGCAAATTTGGGGTGGCTGGGCTTTGCTGTGAGCTCTCCTCAGTCACAGGCTCACAGCAGGGCTGCAGAGATGCAGTTTTGGATGATTAATCCAGGGTTTTGCTAAACAGAAGCAAAGAGGAAGAGAAAATAAAACAGAAGGAAAGGACGTGAGGGAGGGTGGAGAGCAAATTCTCCATGGCCAGGTGAAGAACCCTGGGGCTGTGACAAGCCCTGGGGACAATCCTCTCGTCCCTGGATCCCTCTCTGGGATTCCCAAGCTCCCTGAAGTGGCATCAGGAGTTTCACCCAGCCCTCAGAGCTGTCCCAGCCTCGGCACTCGTGGGGTGCAGAAAGTCATTCACACAAACCTTCACTGGGCCTCCTGCAGATTTAAAAGTGTCTTGGAGCAGTTGGCACCATCCAAGGGCAGCTCTGGGAGGTTCCTCCATGGTGGAGAGGGAGCCCAGGGCCACAGGGGTGACATTTCCCCTTTTCCTTGGCCACAGCTCTCCAAGATACTGGGATGCACTGGGGGCTGAGCCCTGTATTTGCAAAGACTCCAACACGGAGCTGGACAACAATTCCATGATTTCCTGAGCTTCTTCTCTTTTCTTGGACTCCCAGAAGACTTCCAGGGATGGGACACCCACAACCTCTTCCATTTATTATCTTAGTCTATCTTATTTTCTATCAGTTCTTATCTTAACTCTGTTTTAGTGTAGCCTGAATATCTCCATTTTTGGGCTAATTTTGACCATCTCATTTTGTCTTCTTCCAACCTGCACCATTCCACAAAGCTGGAGAATTTATTAGATTTTCATCCCTAGCACATGGTCTAGATAATTCTGCCAGCCAAGATTTTTTTTTTTTTCCCAAGAAATCCTTTTTGTCTTAATGGTAGAAACTTACCACAGAATAAGATTAATATTAATCTACAGAAAAGAACAAGATAAAGATAGATTTGGCCTATTAAATTTAAGAATGACAATCAGTTAAGTGTCTCCTAAGTAAGCTAAATTAAAATGAAACACCAAGAGAAGTATATATGACAGGCTATAGTGTATTAAATGGTTTCATTATCCTCTGATATAATGGATAACAAATGGATTTGGAAATTGATGCAATGTTTAGAAAAAAGGATTCCTGAAGAACTGCAATAAAATTAGGCTGAATTTATGCCTCCACCATTAAATTTTCACTGCCACCTCACAATGTTAGCTGTGGGTTTTAATGTCTGTTTATGTGCCTCTTTCAGGCAGAATTTGAAATTAGTTATCAGTTATCATGGAAGGAATGCTTAGGAATAAATCCATATTAAATTAAAAAAAAAACTTGGTAAGATAAGGATGCAGCATTTGTAACACTAGTGGGGAAAAAGTAAATGCAGAAATATGCTTATATTACTAATGAACTAATTAAATTAGGTATTAATGTAGCCAATATTCACAGGGATTGTGCTGCTTTTTTATGCTCTATACAAGTTTTCTTGCAGCACAGCCCTGTTAGAACGTTGAACATTTTTAGTGTGTTATTTTATACCTGAAAAATCACCATAGATTAAATTTTGTCCAATAGATTGTACTTATGAACCAATTTAAAATTCTCCACGAAATCTAGAGATGGATTTAAAATTTATTAACAGGAGCATAGAAGGACATAGGGCAGATTAAAAAAAAAAAAAAAAAAAAAAGTGCAATTTAACCTAAAGTATTATTAATAATAACACTGCAATCAATCACCCCTCTTATCTACTCAGATGCCTTTAGATTATATCATTTAAAAGCCCTGGTGAAGGCAAATCCTGCTGAGCTGAGCACTCAGCTGGAGTTTGCAAAGACCAGGCTGGAATTTGTCCCTTCAGTGCCCAACTCCTCACCTGCTGCTCCTCCTGCACCTGCAGATCTGAACCAGCTTTGGTTCAAGAGAGAGAAACCAAGGCTGGCAGAGCTGGGGGTGCTCAGAGCCCCTGCCAGGACTACAGGGGCTCCAGGAGAGCTGGAGAGACAAGGGGTGGAGGACAGGACACAGGGAATGGCTTTAGGATGAAGGAAGGCAGTTTTAAATTGGATATCAGGAAAGAATTCCTCCCTGTGAAGGTGGGGAGGCTCTGGCACAGGGTGTCCATGATGCCTTCAGTTTTAGTATTTATATTTTCCAGACTCTGCACTGCATTAGTGACTCTGAACTTTCTCCTCCCAGCTCAGCACACACAACAATCCTTGTCCAGCCCAGAACCAAGGACAGGCTGCAGCTCCAGCCCCAAAAAGTGCAAACAGAGAGAACTGGGGAGAGAATCTGGGAGGGTGGGACTGCAGAGCCTGGAGCTGGGGTTGGACAATTAAACCCAATATGAAAATGGATCCAAACTTATAAAAGTGAAAACTCCTGGCTGGGATCCATCCTGGGTGCAGCCATGGCCAGGCTCTTGCACTGCCCAAGGGGAATCCTTTGAAGGGTTTTTAATAAATCCTGCTTCATTCCTTTATTTATTCCATTTAACTCTGCCCAAGGCCAGGTTGGACACTGGGATTTGGAGCACCCTGGGACAGTGGGAGGTGTCCCTGCCATGGCAGGGCTGGCATTGGTGGTTCTTAAAATCCCTTCCAACCCAAACCATTCTGGGATTCTAATAAACTGGAGTTTCCATATTTTTAAAGGAAAACTTCAGAACCTCTCAGCTCCCTCCTGCATTTTAACATAACATGGACAATTATAAGAATTGTTAAACCCAAGTAAATACTTGAAATCCACAATGAGATTTTGCAGCAATTTTAGCTCTCTTCCAATAGGTTGTTAGGCAGAAGAGGTTTTTGTTGCTCTGGCTACTGTTCTAAGCACTGCCTGCTGAGTAATTCCAAGGTCACAGCAAGGAAAATCAAATAGAAAAACTGGGATGGGGAAAAGGCATCAAGTGGGAATAATTTTGGTTTCCTCTGCAAAGAGCACAAGGGGCTGAAGAAGCCCAATAAATAAATATAGTTTTGGCATCATTCTCTGCTGTGTTCTCTATTGCTTTATTCTTTCCAACATGCCAACAAAAATGGTGTCAGAAATTCAGGAAATTCAGAGGTCACAACAGAAGTGGGACTGCAGTCTGAATTATCCAGGGGAAAGCATTTGGAAGTGGAGCAGGGCTGGTGCCAGGGGTGTGGAAGAGAGAAAAGAGGCAGCAGAAAGGTAAAAGAATACAGGAAAAAAAAGAAAAAAAAAGATAAAGCTCTAACATCTATACCCCAAACCCCTCAGACACGGGGTGTAGCAGCTCTCCTGCTGCTGCAGCCCCTGAGATTCCTGCAGCAGAGGCTGGCAGTGTCAGCAGCCCCGTGTCAGGGGCAGAGCTGGAGCTCCAAACTCACTTTTCCAGCCTGCCTGGCCCAGCAGTTTAATCAATACTTCACTTTGATGTCTCCTTTACATCAGGACTGAAATGACATTTACAGGCAGCTCACAGAGATCCCAGCTCCTGCAATCAGCCCCCAAAATCTCCTCCCTTGTTTTTCCCCAGCCAGCTGAGTGTTAATAGGCACCAGGATTAGGGATCCAGCACTGAAACATTCCCAGTCCATGGAAACCCGGGAGAAATGGAGGCTGCTCCTCTTGTTGGGAGAAAACTCCAAATTAATTAGAGACTTTGAAATTCTCCATTCCTTTGCTTTTCCTCTTGTCTCTGCCATCTTCTGTGAGGGACAGCAAACCAAACACATTCCAGGCATGCAAACACTCATTCACTCAGTTCTTCTCCTGAATTATGTTGATGTTTCCTGGAAGAATTAAAGGACAGAATGATTGGCTGCCTTGCAAGTAAAGATTTCTGTGTGCCAATTTGGGATTCAGGGAGCCCTGCCTCCTCAGCAGGTTCCATAGAGACCCTTGGGGAATGCTCCTTTCCCCTGGGTTTCAATCCCTGTCCACAAAGGATGGGTCCCTTTTCCTCTCCCTGAGCTGTGATGGCTTTCAAATGCTGTAACAGATAAGAAATTAATAAATTAGCTTGGAACAGAGCAATATTCTACTTATCTTTCTAGAAGTACCATAAAAGTATCTAGAAGTTCTCTCCCTGGGGAAAAAAAAAAAAAAAAAAAATTCTCTCTGTAAAACAAATTAATTGAATATATATAAAAAACATCCAAGTTTTCAGGAAGGGAGAGGAAAACTGGGCAGAGAGCAGAGTGCAGTCACAGCCTGGCACATCCTGCCCCACCAGCCTCAGCCTCAGTTTACAGCCCAGGAATTTTCACAAGGAAATTCGTGTTTCTGTGGAAGCTGCTCCAAAAAAGAAAGCAAGAGTGGCAGAGTGGGCCAAGGAGACAAGGCAGCAGCACTTAAAAAAAAAAAAACAAAAAAAAAAAACCCAAAAAACCAAGTTTGTGATGAATATATTCCATTTGCAGAGTGAGGATTGCTGCTCATGGACAAACACGATGTGACAGGCCCAAGGAAGCTCCCAGACAAGTTCACCTATTCTTAGCTCAGTGTGCAGCAAACTTCTGTTTGGAGGCAAGGACTCATTTTCCAGCTCACATCTGAACGTTTTTAGGATAATTGAGACAGCTGTTGCTGAAAAAGGACTGCTGAAAACCACTTGGATGTTCGTGCTGTAAGGAAACTGCTTTTCCTGGGTCCTTGGGAAGGGAAAGGAGGCACCACCCCACTTCTCACAGCACGAGTTCAGGAAGAGTTTTGGCACTGAAAAGTTGAGAGAACAGTTCCATGGTGCAGAATGAGGAGAGGGTTTAGCAGGTTTCAGTTCCTTTCTCACCATGACATTGAACACAAGACCTCAAGTTTTTACATCATTATAGAGTCAAGTATTTTTTTCTCCTTCCCCATCATATGATCACTGCTACAAATATCCATATTTATGAGTCTTTCAAGTGAATCCAAATTGTGAGCAACTTATTTTTTATTTTCCCTCAGAAGTGTGGAGATGTCAAACAAGCTCCTTTCTCAAGATGAGCACACAGAAATAAGAAGCAGAGCTGAGCTGCAGCCACCACCCCTGTGCCTCCTCCAGGCTCTGGAAAACGAGATTATTTCCATGTGGCTCAGCCCTGAGCACATAAAAATGTTTCCTGAAGGTATTTTCAGAGTGGAGCACTGCTGGGAGGTAGATGGCACAAGGTTCTGTGCCAAGCCCTGAGCATGGCATCTGAACTAGCAGAAGAATCAGAGGATGGTAAGTCATAACTGCTGATGGAAAAAAAATTATCCAAAACTTTGGACCAAACTCTCCTATAATGTGCAGCTACAGCAAGTTGAAGTCTGGAATTGATCCTGATGCAGAGGAGAAACATTATATTTTCTAGGAGGATGACATCCAGGTCTCATAAGGTTTTTTTCTCCAAAGCAAAATACCAAGTTTTAATTTATTTAGGTTGACAGAATCTTCCTCTTTGGCCACTTGTCCATCACCAGTTAAATAAACTTTCAAACGACCTTGTACTTGCCTTTGCCACACCTACAGGATCAATGCTGGGCAGAATGAATCACATTTATTTTCCTGTGCCTGCAACACACCAGGAATTTGCCACAAACTGCAGCCAGGCAAACAGGAAATTCCCTTTAGGAATCACCTGGAGGACCCAGCCCCTAAAGCTGCTCAGGATGAAACAGCATTGTGCAAAGTTAATGAGCACTCAGCTGCTTGTGTACCCACACATGATTGACAAAGTTCACAGGTGGATGTCTGTCAAGGCCCAGTGCTGCCATTTGAAGAGTTTTTTTATTAATAAAATGGCTTTGGAGTGATTGACATTTCCCTTTGCTGTCAGAATATACACGAGCTGGGCTTTGCACCTCAGTCTCTCCTGAAATGTGTGCAGGGCTGTATTCTCTGCTTCCAAACTGAAAATCAGGTTACTGCCTTGAGTACTAGCTGGAGTTCTGATGAATGTTTACTTGGCACCATGCTCATACTGTTATGCACAAGTGCATAGAATTAAAATAATAATTTCTACTTGATTTCATGCTTCTCTGGCTTAATGGTCTCTGATGGTTTTTAGCAGATCCATTATACATACTTAAATATAGAAAAAAAACCTACTGCATGGGAAAAAAAAAAAAGTCTAAACTTGTGATCAAATTCACTCCAAAAAAAAGTTGGAAAGAAAATTTCAAGTATGGCTTTTGCTAGGATTTTCCACTGTGCCTTTTCTGGATAATATGACACCTCAGTATTTGTAATAATCAGTGGTGTCCCCAAACCAATTTTCTTCTTGTCTCTACAAAACCCTGACAACTCCTGTTTTTCCTCTAGGTGCTGTTGAATGTAATTAGCAAATTGCTCAAGGCATGATTAAAATGTCATTTTGTGAATCTGTGCTCTCCTCAGGTCCTTCCTAAAGCCACTAAAGAGCCCTGTGCCACTAAAGGATCCTGTCACCAAATCAAGGGATATTATTTGATTCTGCAGCTCCACAGCAGCCACTGTTTGCACCACAGTGAGGATCCAGAGGCACCAAAATGCTGCTGGAATTTCAGACAAAATGAGGATTGGCACTGTCAAAGGCCATGCCTTGGAAGAGCATCCCTTGTGGAGTGACACTGCACCCAGGATGGATCCCAGTCAGGAGTTTCACACTTTTATCAGTTTTGCTCCATTTCCATTTGGGGTTCACTGTCCAACCCCAGCTCCAGGCTCTGCAGTCCCACCCTCCCAGATTCTCTCCCCAGTTCTCTCTGTTTGCACTTTTTGGGGCTGGAGCTGCAGCCTGTCCTTGGTTCTGGGCTGGACAAGGATTGTTGTGTGTGCTGAGCTGGGAGGAGAGCTTGGGACACTTTATATGGAGTTCACTAATGCAGTGCAGAGTCTGGGAATATGAAAACTAAAACTTAAAGCATCATATTCAGCTGAGTTTTTAAAGAGTGGGGTCAGAGCAGCTCCAGTTTCTGTCAGAGCAATTGGGAGCTGTCAAAGGGAAGTTTTACAACTTGCCTGGCAATAAATGGGATTTTGGTGGGAAGGTTCAAGTGTTTGTGATCTCCACCAGCCCCAGCATCCTCAGCTGTTGTCACCTTCTGAAGAGATTGTTTGGTTTGGTTTTGGTTTATTAGTTTCTCTCCATTCTCACAAACCCTGAGTTATTTTTATCTTATTCTGCCTCAGGGGGATAAATTGATATTGCTTAACTTTGCAAGGCCTTTTATGCCTCATTTTCTTACAGGATCTCACACCAGGAGAGCTGATCCCCTCTGGTTACAGCTCTGGGAAAACACAACTCAGCTCCTCTTGTCTGTGTGAACTCACACATTCCACAAGGAAAATATTCCTCCTTTCCCAGCTTCCTCACCAGCACTGCTCCTTCTGTGTCCTTCCAAATTTGGGCTGAATTCCAGCAATATTGGTGTGTATTTGCTGCTAGAAATAAATCATGGAAAGAAATTTAAGGTTTACCCCAGCACCTGTTAGTGCATGTCCAGCATTTCTCATAATTCCACTTTCTCCCCAGTAAAAAGAAGAAAGAATATGAGAATTTATCTGGAATTTTCTACCACTGCTATGTTACAACCAGCATAATCTTACAATTTCTTCATTTTCTCAATACAAATAATTATTTAAATGATTAAATAAGTCTTAGCAAGGACATCAGATTTTCAGGACTTCTGTCTATGTGTGGTTTTCATGAAAGTGAAATAGATTTGGACCTATCCCTGAACAAATTGAATTCTCTAGGGAGCAGTGAATTTTGCATATTTAATTATTACAGAAGCATTTTTCTTTGGTATTTTTTTTGGCAAGTCTATATTTTATAAGGCCTCTGATGATTTATAATAATAAAAGTTTTTTCAGCAACAGCTGGTCTCAGATCATTATCTTTATCAAACACTATTTATTTACCCCACCACATTTTTAACCCTTGTGTGTTTTCTTTTCTTTCTGGAAATCATTCACAGCACATTAAGGTCACGTTTTTGGAGCAGATTTTGGGTGGTGCTCGAGCACTGGAGCTCCACCACCTGCAGAATTGGTGGTGAGTTCTCTCTCCATGGATCTGGCTGCTCTCAGAACAAGTGAGGGGCACTCTGACCTTCCCACGGAGCTGCTGCCCTCTGAAAAAAGAGATTTATTGCATTGGCAGCAGGCTGGAGGCCCTGGAGTGATGTCAGTGGAGTCCTGCTCCTGGCACTGTCAGGGAAGAGGGAACATTAACAGACTCTTGATGTCATGTTCCTTGGAAATTCTGTCAGGCTGCTCATCCAACACTCCCAGGGAGACAGGTCTGAGGTGAGACAGGGATTGGAACCACCCCCCTGGCAGGAGCTCAGCCAAAAGCTGCTGGTTGAGATCACAGAATGGATGTGGCTCTGCTCTGCTTTCCCTCCTGGGGGGATTTTGGGATGCCCTGAGTGGGGTGCAGGGTCCCACAGTGCTGGCTGAGCTCCAGCCTGCCCCACCTGCCCCTGCAGCAGGAGATCCTGGCGAATTTTGGGAGGTGTCTTTGGCTCCTGGCTGGAGGGACCTTACAGCATTGATAAAAAATCACAGAATCACAGTTTGGCTTGGGAGGAACCTTAAATCCCACCCAGTGCCACCCTGCCATGGCAGGGACACCTCCCACTGTCCCAGCTGGTTCCAAACCCCAATTCCAGCCTGGCCTTGGACATTCCAGGATCCAGGGGCAGCCACAGCTGCTCTGGGCACTTGTCCCAGGGAGAAATTCCTTCCTGAAATCCCCTCCAACCCTGCCCTCTTCACTTTAAAGCAACTTCTCCCATTTCAGACACTCCATCCCTTGTCAAAAGTCCCTCTCTGTCCCCTGAAGACAGAAATAAATTCTCCCTGGAGCTTCTCTTCTCCAGGGCAAACATCCTCAGCCTTTCCTGATGGGAGATCTGAGTGTTCTCCTGACCAGAGCAGAACCAGAGGGGGAAAGGGAGAAATAAAGCCATTGTTCAGCAGCCCAGGGTTAATCATGGCAATAGAGGAGATTGGAGTTCAAATCCATCCTCTTTATTTGAAGCAGAGAATTGAACTTGACACCTCTCCTCATCCCAAATCAGAGTGCATTTACCATGAGAGCAGAGAGTCAATCCCTCAGTTTTCCTCTGCCTTCTTCTCAAGCACAATTGAAGCTGACATTATTTAAACACAGAAGGAATTCAAGGAAATACAGAAGGGATTGGGAGCATCCCAGGTGCTGGAGTGGCTGCAGAGTTTTCTGTGGAAGCAGCAGGAAGGGCACCAAATCCAAGTTCAGATAAAACAGAAAATAGAAGATGCATAAAGCTGAGATAATATCCCAAAGTGTGGGTGTAACTCGAACATCTACTGAGTGTGAGCTGTATTTTTACTGACATCACACAGCTTGAACCAAATAGTTATTCAATTTGGATATTTTTTTAATCAATTCTTCACATTTTTAACTGGAAAAAAATGGTGACATGAATTAAAGATAATAGAGGGATTGGTACAACTACCAATGATCAAAAAGCAAAATAAATATTCCTATTGAAGAAATTACAGCCAAGGCATCACCTTTATCACAAGAATTTTTACCTGCTATGTAATTTGTTGGGTACATAATGCTTTTCAGAATTTGTTTAAAATATGATCATTTGAAGAGCCACCTGCTCTGAGAAGGTGTAAGTCAGCATGCCAAAAATTGCAGCCTTACATGACATTCAGTTCCCTGGGAGACTCATATTCAAACAAATCAGAAAATCGTTGAACTTATTTTCTTCTGGTCAGAGGTCATCAAATTTATAGAGCCAGAGCACAATAATTCCAGAGGGAATGAATTCTGAAATGCAAATCTCAAATAGGAGGCAAGAGGGCAGTTTGTTTTCCCCTTGCTGTTACAGTTTTGGGGTTTCAGCCTGGCTTCACCCCTCCATCCTTGGCACATCTGGGTGTTTTATGATGAGAAATCCTCACAGGTGGATTATTCAGGATTTTGTCACACCCTGCTGGGAGCTGCACTAATTCCCACCGTGGCAGGTGCAGAGGCAGCTCCTGCAGGGTGAGATGTCCACACTCGGATTTCCAGAGACACTTTTTGTGTTTGTGATCCCAGCTGGAGCAGTCACTGACTCCTGGGGTGCCCCTCGGATGGAAGGGGCCCAGGAGCTCCTCCCCACACAGAAATGCCATTTGCACAAACATCAAAGCCTGCTCAGGTGTTTCCCAAGTGGCTGCTCGGGCTCCTCTCTGTCCTTCCGTGTCACTCAGTCCCAGCCCTCACCCAGCAGCCCCAGCTGATGCCATCCTGCTTTTCCTGCCCTGCCTTTCCCTCCAGCTCTTCTTTTCTCCTCCAGCCTCTGCTGGATCTGCTCTCCAGCTCTGAGATCCCACAGAGCATCAGACACTGCCCAGGCTCCTCTGACAGCACAACAAGCCTTGGGAAGCCTCAGGGATTGGTTTTGTCAGGAAAACCAATCCACAAATACCAGGTTTATGTGCAAACAGGAGACAGAGGAGTCCTTTTGCTTTATTCCAATAAAGGCAGAGACCATGGGGCATTCCCCAATTCTCCAATTTTTGGAGGACACAGCCTCCTTTTATCCCAATTTCCCATCCACTTTTCCCTCTCTCCTTCCCCATGGGCTGAAAGGCTGAAACACCTGACACCTGAGATTCCCTCTAATGTACAACACTCCCTTTTAATTTTTAATTCTTATAGAATTCATGGTTTTCCCCATTGCTTCTTTCACCTTCCAATATCCAATTTCATTTATCAGCAAACTTACAATTTGTTTGTAAAGGCAAATCTCTTTTTCCATTCATCCATCAGTGGAATCCATCCCATTGTTTCTTTTATCTCTCAGTGCTGGTTTTATCTCCCAGCAGACCCACAGCTCCTTTGTAAAGAAAAATCTGACATTCCTCTCAGTTTCACACCCCAAGCAGTCCCCAAATCCAATTTATGATGAGACTATTTTGATTCACAGCACTTTGACTGGGTGCATCACAGAGTGCTTGGATGAAGACTCAGTGTGTGCAGCATTGTTGGTGCTGGAAGAGCCTTCCAGTTCCACTGAGGGCTTCACAAATACACTGTGACACTTTTCCCTTCAAGATTTTCAGAAGCTAAAAGTAGGGGAAAAGTCTGAAAAGGCAGGAAAATCCAAGTCTCAAAGTAGAGAGTTTGTAGAGCTTTTAAATGCATCCTCTGGGAATTGCTGTTCATCCTTTTTCTACAAAAAACCCCAAACTTACAGATTGATTCTCATATTGGTTATTTTATTGCTCTTTTATGCATGAACAGCCAAAAGTACTCAGGATTTGGGGTTTTTTTTTTGCATTTTTTTGTAAGCACAGAAGCTCCATTCCCTTCTCACCAGCATTTTCTTTAGATGGAGGCAAAGTTTGAAGCTGATTAATGATATTTGTATTTGTTTATTATTTTATTTTATTTTATTTTATTTTATTTTATTTTATTTTATTTTATTTTATTTTATTTTATTTTATTTTATTTATTTTATTTTATTTTATTTTTAATAAGGGGTGGAAGAGGAGGAAAAATCAGATAATAAAGATATGTTTATGTAGGGTTTAATTTTGCTGGGCCTGAGAAGCCATAAAGAGAGGAGCACACAGCAAGCTCCAGGTGTGCAGCCAGACTGGGATGGTGCCTTGAGAAACCCCCTGACCCAGAACCAGCTTCTGTATGGCCTGAAGCAAGATTACAAGGAGGAAAGACAGAAATAACTGAGATAAGACAAAAAGAGTTGGGTTTTTTGTTATGGCTGAAGGGCAGCTGCAAGGGAAGGTGTTTGGAGGAGAAATGAGTAAAACATGGAGAGTTTGGAGCAAGAGGGAGAAGAGGAAAAGGTGACTTGAAATTCAAGAATTCAAGTGACATGGGGAAAAAAAAAAATGACTCAGTAGCAGGGGAGATTTGGAAAGGAGGGTTAAGATGTTCCTATTCTGGTTGTGTTTATAATAATGAAGTGATCAAAAGCCTCAGCTTGAAGTGAATTAACTCGTGCAATATCTTCCACTATTCTATTTAAAAGTATTTTGCATTTTTCCTTTGAAGATGAACTGAATTTAGAATTACTACAGGAAAGACCAATTTCTGTACATCAGAAGAACCAGCAGGATTGTGGCATGTGAAAGGCAGCAGATGTGTAAAGTTAGGATGTGCAAACTTGTCTGTAACACAGAGAAATCTTCCTGTTCCAGCATCCCCCCTGCCCAGGGTTTTGTGAAATGCATCTTCAGGAAATTCTGCTGTCCTGGAACACTGGCACGTGGAGGAGACAATGCCCTCAGCAATCCACAGAGTGCCACCACATCCAATTGTCTAAAATATCTCATGATTCACACCTGCAAGTGAAATAGCAGCAAACCAGAGCTGGAGTTGTACTCATTATCCACTGGAAAGTGTCAGTGCCTTGTGTATTTACAGCCATTTGCACAAAACCAGAGCTTGGATCATCAACTCCTGCTGCACCAGGGCCACACTGAGTGACAAGGGACTTGGAACTGTGGCTTGGATGGAAAATGACTGGGAAAAGAACTTCTCTGTTGATGCAGCTTGCAGGGAGTCAGCCTGAGTCAAATATTGCTGGAAGAAAGGGAGAGACACTCCCAGACTTGGGAAAGAAACTGAAATCAATAGAAGGATAATAACTCAGTGCTCTGGGATGTCCTTGAGAAGGGCACAACTTTCAGATCACACACCTGCTTCACCCTGACACATCCAGGTGCTTTGGAGTCGTGACTCCCCCACTTGGAATTTGCAGGGAAGGAGCAGATCATCCATCCCCAGGTGAGACAAGCAAAAAGACAGGGCAAGGTATTGTATAAAACTTCATTGAAAAGTCTCAGCTCGTTTCAGAAAGAAACATTTTCAAAGACCCAGCCCAGTGTCCTGATCTCCGTTCTTCACTCTGTATCTGCTGCCCACCCAGATGTCCCTACCTGCCAAATTCCACTGGCAAACCACACAACTTAAAATCCTGCTTGAAGTATCCAACCTCTTAAACCCAGACAGAAATCAGAACAATCAGGGAAATAAATTGGATTCAGGAACTTTCTGCTGCTGGCTGAGTGCCCCTAGAGGACAAGCCACAGAGGGGATGCAAACCTCAGGGTATTGATATCTCCTGGCAGCCACAAAAATCAAAAAGGGGAAAATGGAGAATTCCACAGCATCCAGCAGCAGGGAGGCTGAGCCTGGCTGTCATTGCTGGAGGCAGGAGGGATCTGCCTGGATCCCTCTTGCTGTTCCACATCTGAAAATGAAGTGCCAGAGAGCTCTGAGGTAGCTCTGTGAGAGGGTGAAGCATCAGTCAGCTGCTCCCTGACAGCTCTGCACTTCCAAAAGCCTCTTGGAGTAGTTACCACTCCTTTGAGGGACTGTGGATGCACTTGGCTGCTTTGAGCAGAGCTATCAGCACTTGAATTACACCTTTAAATAAGGCATAACCTTCACAATCACAGTGAACACCAATGGCAAAACATCGCAGAAAATAATTAATCTGAGCAGTTTGCTCGAGCTGCTAAGATGGATTTTGGTACAAATTGACTCACCTGGTTTTTTCCCTCCTGGCAAATCCACGGTTTGCTTCTCTCTAACATTGTCTTTGCTTTTTCAAGAGCATATCAGATTTGATTTGAAAGTAGAGCAAACAATATATTTTTTTAAAAGTCTTCATGTATATTTTATCCTAAAGCGATCTGTATCATTATTGATTGTTCCTGCAATAAGAAAGTTAATAGGATGAATTGCAAGTAGTTGCCATAGAAACTACCATTGGTCTCTTTCTCTTGGAGAGGAAGCACACAATTAATTTGTCTTTTAACCTACTTTATTGCTGCAAAGTCCATACAAATGCAGCAGCACAGGTCCAGATTCATTACACACTTCTGTGTCACTGTCCTCCTAAATCACCTCTTCAGATACACTTTTGAAAGTGTTTATTGGAAAGAAAGTTTTGATTCCATGTATTTTCCTGCTGTCTGATCTGCCCAGGTGAAAGCAGAGATGGTGAGAAGGAGGATTCACTCTTCTCCCACCATCCACTGCCCTGCCCTGCTGCCTCCCCTGCCAGCAGAAAACTCTGGCAGAGCATCCCTGGGCCAAACCCATCAGCTCTGAAGCCAACACGACTTTCTGGGCTAGACTGAGGTGGTTTGCACTCTCTTACTGAAAGGTTTTGTTTTGATGCTTCTATCACACCCTTTTTGCCATTATTAATGCAGGTTTGGGCAGTTTTACCTGAGTAAGGACTTTGGGATTTGGCACACATTAAACCCACCCCATTCCAGGTCAGTCAGAGGAAAATATCTGTTATCTTCTGGGGGCTGTTTCCTCAGCACAGGCATTAAACCACAGAGAAACAATGGAGGAAAGTGTTCCTGATTTGGTTTGCACTCCCTTTACACCACAGAAACTCAACATCCTTCTGCCACTTGTACTTCCCAGCAGTAAATCAGAACTGCAAACACTTTGATATTTCCCTTTAGTTGAAAGAAACCAGGTTTTATGGTGGAGCCTTGTTCTGAAGGTTTGCCCAGTTGCACACAGACAGTTTGTGTTTCACTTTGGCTAAGAAAGGAGAGAGTAGCACAATTCAAAATAGGAGCATAATCTTCAATGTGTGCAATTTTAATTTTTTTTTTTAAATGCTAAAAATATCCAGAAATAAATCCACAAAATAAATCCATAAAATAATACTGCAAGTGCCCATATGTATTAAGCAATAGTCTGTGCAAGTATTTAACATTAGGGAAGACCTCTCATTTCCCTCCATTGGACCCACAGCTGTTGATGAACACAGACCCAAAGGAAAAGTGGTCCAGAGAAAACAAGGGATGTGCAGAAAACCCCACAAGGCTCCAGGAAGTGAAGGAAGTCTGCAGTGAGGGAGGAACAGAGGTGAACATTCACTCCTGTGTGAGACACCAAAAGGAACTTTGGGTTGGGAACCAAATAGAAACCAGAGTTTCCCTGTGAATAGTCCTGCCCTACCTCCTTATGGGCACTGAGGGGATTATTAAAAAAAAAAAAACCAAACAAAACCAACCACAAGCTCAGGCAGGAGCTGGTGCCTTTTTGGGCTTACCTAAAAACAGAGGGCAGACAGAATTAAGGGAATAAAAAGCTGTTCTATTTATTGAAGGACTTCCAGGTACATTTAGGGCAGACAAAGCCCCCCAGAGGCTACACCCAAAAATGGGTGATGGGTTTTCACACTTTTATAAGTTTGGTCCATTTGCATTTTGGGGTTAATCTCCCAATTACAGCTGCAGCTAATGAAGTCATTTACCCCAAGTTTGCTCCCCCAGCTCACTGCTGTTCCCATCTCTGGGCCTGAGGCAGTGAGGTGTCCTTGATTCCAGCCTGGAGAGGAATTGTTGTGTCTGCCCAGAATGGGAGAGCAGCAGCCAGCACTGAATATGGAGTTTGGAGTGATACACTAAGGAACTGCAGGATTACAAATATAAAAATATAAAGGTTAAAATCCTAAAGCATCAGAGCTGACAAGGACCCATTGCTCCATACAATGGGAGCTCAGCCCCATGAGTTGTGCCCACAGACCTGCAGGCAGAGGGACAGGAGTGGGGGAAGAGGAGAGCAGAGACCCCACAGCCTGAGATGCACCAGGAGGGGTGAAAAGGCTGAGGGCATCAAGGGGAAAAAAGGTGAATAAAAAATAACAGAGAGGTCAGGGAGTGGGATCCTCACAGGCACAGCTGCAGGAGGGGAATTTTAAACAAATTCCTGTCAGAGCAGAGGTAAATCCTTGTAGACAGGTAATTCATTTTTACCACCTCCTACAACTTCAACCCTCAATTGAAACCCTTATTAGATCCTGTCTGGACATCAGAACTTGCTGGAATTTGGCACAAAAGGTGGCTTCTTTTTTTTTTTTTTTTCTTTTTTAATATAGAGTTTATTTTTGGATGAGCTGATAGAATTGTTTGCCACAAGCATGAAAAGTGAGATCATGCTTTTCTTCTCATGTAAATGCTCTAGCCAGTGCAGGGAATTTATGAGAAGAATGTCTTTATAGAAAAAACAACCCAAAAGAAAACAACTTGAAACAAACAACTGAGGATTTAAAAACCTTAACAAATGAAGTGGAGCTCACAAATTAAAAAAAAAAAAAAATCTGAAGATTAATACATGAAAGAAAGTTGAGGTAATTAAAATACTAATATAAAAGTGAGATTTTATATTTTTTTTTAAAGTGTGGATTTTTTTCCTCTCCTTTCTTATGAGCCTGAAGTGAACTTTTGTTTTGCTTTTTAAGAGAAAGCAGTGGCTGATCTATTCAAGTTTGTTGACAAAAGCACTTCAACAGCTCCAGGAGGAAGAAAGGTTTGGTAAAGGTTTGTAAAGAGGTGCCAGTCACTTCCCACAGTCAGTGGTACCTGTGAGGGGCAAAGACAATAGAAAATCACTTTCTAAAAGGACTTGCCTCCTGAATGGCAATAAAACAACAACCCCAGACTGAGCTCTCCATGGAAAACTGATTTTCAGGCAAATGATTCTCCCCATTTCAGTCCTTCAAGGTCAGCCTGTTCAGGTGGAGACAAGAACCAGCCAGGACAGCTGTCCCAGACCTGCAAAGCCCTTGCTCCCATTTTTGGGAGTTTTAGCTAAGCCTGGCTCAGTGTGTGTGTGTTAGTTCTGCCTTTAATCCCGGGTTTAATTTAGGATTAAATTAATTAAATTAATTGTCAGCAGGATGGGATCTCAGTGCCTTGCAAACACAGGCACCCAGCAAGGATGAAGTGAATTGAGAGAGGAGATTCCCAGCCTTTTCTGGCTCTGTGTTGTCAATGCCCTGGTGGCCTGCAGGCCTCTGTTTCTGAATGCACACACCCTGCCACAAGGCAGCAGATTTATTTCCTTTCCTGTGCCTAATTATTCTTCAGAGGACAGAAAACAGGGATTTCTTCCCCTCAGGACTCTGATGCACCTGGAGAGAGCACAGCCTGTGTGCTTGAGAAGAGGGAGCCTCACCTCTGTGAGGAGGACATGAGATGGCACCCAAAACCAGGACAAGTTCTTCAGAGCTTGGAAATTATTCCATCCCATCCCATTGATCCTACTGATCCCATTGATCCCATTGATCCCATCCCATCCCATTGATCCCATTGATCCCATTGATCCCATCCCATCCCATTGACCCCATCCCATTGACCCCATCCTATTGATCCCATTGATCCCATTGATCCAATCCCATCCCGTAGATCCCATAGATCCCATAGATCCCATAGATCCCGTTGATCCCACTGAGCCCATTGATCCCATCCCATCCCATCCCATCCCATCCCATCCCATCCCATCCCATTGATCCCATTGATCCCATCCCATCCCATTGATCCCATCCCATAGATCCCACTGAGCCCATTCATCCCATCCCATTGATCCCATAGATCCCATTGATCCCATCCCATCCCATCCCATCCCATCCCATCCCATCCCATCCCATCCCATCCCATCCCATCCCATCCCATCCCATCCCATCCCATCCCATCCCATCTTTCTGTTGCTGACAGCCCTGCCCAGTTTTTGGATGTTTTTAATATCCCTCCAATTTCTGCAGCTTGCAGAACACGAATTTCCACAAGAGAAATCAGGGCTTTGTATTGTCACCATTATTTCTGCATTTAGGCTGTAAATGCTGCAATCAAACATGTAGATTATCACTGCATCTTCATCCATGGCTGCATTTGATGAGTTATGAACTTTTTGTGTGTTATCAAAGAAACTTCCGAATTAGAAAAAGGGGGAAAATAATTCCTTGCTCCAGCGTTTTTTTTAATTATGAGGATATTTATTCAGGTTTCCCCTCATGTTTCTTTTGTGTACCCCAGGCAGGTTATTTTATGAATACCAAGGGACTGGTTCTATTTTTTCTTGCCCCAGTGGGTTGTGATGTCAGTGGAGTTATTTTGAATAACCCTATTATAAAATAGGTCAGGATCAGGTACTTTTAGTGGATGGAGTGTGGTTATTACCCCTTATTAAAATTTCCCATTGAGCTTTATAAACTTTTGCAATGCATCAGCAGAACTTGTGATGAAAGCTCTGAAAACCAAAGCTTTAGTTCATTATTATTATTATTTATATATTCAATGTTGTGCTGTTCTCCATTGCCCTGCAAGTCTCATTTCATGCTCTGGTCTGAAGGGTTGTGGGCAGTTGTAGGATTTGGTTGCTTTGCTCAACTCTCCCAACATCTCCTCCGTTGGAATTCTCATCATTAACTTAGTTATATAATAATTTATATAATGAATTATATAAATGATAATAAAAAAATCATGTGTTTTATCATAGTGTTGGCTGAACACAGAGCTGGCTGTGCTGGGCACTGGAAAACTGAAAAAGACCTGAAACACAGCAAAAAACAAAAAAACATTGGCAGAAAGGTCTCAGGATGAATTAGGTGGACAACAACAGAGCTGGGACAGGGAGAGACACCCAGAGGGAGCAATGAGATCCTGCAGAAAACCCATTTTTCCTCTTTTTTTTTTTCTTATTTCAGTGGAGCAGGACCTGGCTCCAGCAGGATTTAACCCCTCACAGAGCTAAACCAAAAAGGAAGGGAGGGTTTCACTCAGCCAGTTTAGGTGAAAAACAATTCAGCCCAAAAGCTGCAGGGGGTTTTGATGGGTCCAGTCCTGTGGATATCTCACACCCCAAGGGCAGCAGCATTGTCTGCAATGGTTTCCTGCTCCTGCTGTCCCCCCAGCCCTCTGGCACCTTTCACCCTTTCCCTTTGCATTCTCATGATCCAATCCAGCAGTTCCTTTCCCAGCTTTCCAAAGGTGTCCCACACTGCAGGACCAGGACAATAATTGGTGGGCAATAAACATTGGATTAATCTCCCACCCAAACTCCACCCCTGTGGGAGCTGTGGACACAGAACCCCCATTTGGCAGATTTGGGGCTCCAGAACTGGCAAGGAGAGGCTTTGACCACGAGAGAGGGAAGCAGCAGCAGTGCAGGAGCTCTCTGTGCATCAGAAACAGGGGATGCAGAGAATCATGGAGTGGTTTGGGCTGGGAGGGACCCCAGGGGAGGCGCCAGTGGCACAGAGCCTCCTCTCACCCCACAGGTTTTGGTGGGGTGGAGCTCAGGGTGTCTCATTAGAAACACCTCACTTCTTACCTCCATGGCAAAATTCTTAAAAAAGGCTAATAATGAACCCCAGGAGATTGTCCCTTTCCCCAGCTTCTCCTGGAGGCCACTGGGAGCTGCTTGATTGCCAAATCAGGCCTGGATACCCAAAATGACAGGCAGAGCACCTGCAGGACCGTGGCAAATAGAGCTTTTTTAAGACCTTGTATTTCTTGCAGCAGGATGACAGAGCTGTGTTCCCATCAAGGGAGAGGTGGAATGCTGAAACCTCACTGGAAGTGTGGTGCTGCTGCCTGTGCTGCCTCACATGTTTGGGATCATTATTTGGTTAATGACATTAATGAATTTGTCCAGCCTGCTGCAGCAGTTCAGTTCCATCATCATTCAGTTCTTTGGGAAAATGTTAAAAGCATAAGCTGAGGGGAAAAAAAAATAAAAATCAAACTGATTTCCCAGCCAGAGAAAACTATTGCATCTAAATTGTACATTAGCTGGGCTGTGTTCCACACAAAGGAACATGAACTTCTGCTGCACCATTTTTTTTCATATTCAAGATAATTATGTATTTGTCCTTGCCTTACCTTGTTCCTTTTTTGCAGCTCTAGTTACTTTTTTCTAATAAGAACTCATTTAAATGCTCAGATTAATAAAAGGACTGGTCAATGTGATAGGTTATTCGAACAAAATCATGTGCTGAATCCTCCTCTGCTGTTAACTGATTCCACTCCAAAGGATTGCAGCAGCTGAGGGCTCAGCCCCACAGCATTTCTGAATAAATGCCACTCCTGGTTCTCATTGGTGTGTCCTTTCTGGGTGGTTTTTGATGTGGATCATTGAGTGGGATGAGGGAACAGGGTTCTGGGGGGTCCCCAGGACATTCAGAGCCCTTGGTGGAGCTGACCAGCCTCATCTGGGGTCTGTATTTAAACAGCCCTGGGGTCTTTATCTGCTTTGAACTGTGACCCTGATCCAGCTGGACTGTCTCCTCCAGCTGCAGCCTGGACCTGCTGTGTCCCCACAGGCTGCTCTGGTGGGTTCAGCTCTGGGTTTCCCTGACCCTGCCCTGCCCAGGCACCACGGGCTGGCTCTGGTGGGGGAGATCCAGCTGTGCTGGGCTCCTGGTGGGAAGACCCCAGATGTTGGGAAGGGCCTTGGGATGTGCTGCTGAGGGTATTTTCCAGCCTGAACGACTCTATGTTGTGGAGGAACCTTGTATTGATGGGATCTGAATTATTTTTAATTTTTTTCTACTTATGTCTTAAAAGATGTATAAGAAACAACGTGAGTGTCAGTACTTATTGCTCATGTTTCTGCAGCAGAACTCCCCAGGTTTTAGGGACATTTAAATACCTGTGGGCTGCTCAGATGGTGGCTTTACACCACTCTCATCTCTACAAGGCTTTTGCCCTTCTCAGACATCATTTGGCAGCAGTTTTCCTCAGCATCCCCTTTCTACCTGGGACTGAGTGCAGGGGGCACCTCCTGTGGGAGTGTGGCCTCGCTCCAGGGGTGCTGTTTGTCAGCAATCAGCAGGGCTCTTGTGTCTCCAACAATGGGACCACAGCGAACACAGCTTCACACAAAAGACTCTGTTAAAAAAAGCAGATTATCGAGTACAAAACCCATAATAATCCTGCTCAAATTCCACGAGGTAAATTTGCTCACATCTCTGAAGGACAATAGGATTGTCATGGCATTTGGGGAAAATAAAAGCAACTCTGATATTGCATGAACTTCCTGCTTTTTTTTTTTTTTTTTCCCCTTCTGCTGGTTTGTCTCCAGACTGCTGCAACAAATCCTGTGTCTGAGCAAATCATCCAACGTGATTAGACCTTGGATTCCTGCTTGTAGATGAGCCTGGAGGAGAATGTCCAAGATCTTTGGAGCTGAAAATTGAAAAATGAATAGCAGAGGGAAGGCAGATCTGGGAGCTCATGTAGAGCTCTGCAGAATGCTCACAAACCCTCTGTAATTGCACTTACACATCAGCTGCTCTGAGGGCAGTGCCTCGCCTTCCTCGCCTCTTGCCTCGGCTCTGCTGAAGCAGGGAGCCAAAATCAAGTCATAAGCATGTTTTAACCTCTAAATTTCACTCCACCTGTAAAACAAGAGGTTGCATTAACCTTTGTGAGAGGGAGTAATGGCTGATAATTTATATGTGCAATTTGAGGGAAGCACGGTTCCGTGGGGTGATTACTGCAATAAATAACTGAGCCAGAACACCCTTGTCCTAACATCAACCCAACTTCATTTTTCCCAGTGAGGAGTGGAGCCTGGGGGAGGGAAGGAAGCTGGAAGGGAAGCAGCTGCAACTTCCCCATGGAAGCCAAAGAGATGGGCAGACAAGGATTTAGGAGCCAATAGATGACATCCCACTTTTTTTTTATTTTATTTTTTTTTCCTGCAGTAACATCAGTGTGTTCCCTCTGTGTTAGGACAAGCAAAAATAGAGAGGCAGTAGCAAGGCAATATATGCTATTGTACAGGTAAATTGTTTAGGGCAAGAACTGTCCTTTAGTTTTATGGGAACATTACCTGGCACAACCTTGTTCAGCCCAATGAGTAGAATTTCACTGAGCTGTGAGCCAAAGTGATGGCAATACTATTACACAGGTAATAAGAAGTCTATGACCTTTGATAAATATTTTTGGCTTAGCTTCATTTTAATTTAAGAATGTCTATATGTAACAGAAACATCCATCAAGGTAAAACCTCCTTTCTAAGCCAGTGAAATGTTGGTTCCCTCTGCCAGCCCTGCAGGTGCTTTGCTGCAGGAGCAGAGCTTGCTTTATCTCTTCACTCTGCCTTTTCTAATCTATATTTTTTTTCCCCACCCCTGTCTGCTGCTAAGCTTAATAAATAAAATACAGGAGAGCCCAGTAGGAAACACACTCCAGGAGAGAATTTGCTGTGTTGGGACGTTGTTGTAAAGAACAGTGGAATCTCTTTACACCCTTTTGTGACTTTGCCCTGCCCCACTTGCCCAGCCAGGCTGCCCTCACCCAGCCAGCCCTTGTTATTCCTGGGGCTATTATGGGACAGCTGAGGTGGCTGTGATTACTGTGATATTTAATTTTTTTTTGATGTTTAAAACCTAGCAATAACTATCCAGCAGCCTTGTTCCACTGGCCTGGTGCCTGTGGCCATAATGAGCATCTCTAGCAGGGAATTGCAGCTCACTGCAGAAGAGGGAGCCTGTAGTTTAGTCCTCATCAAGCTCCTGGGTGTATAATCAAAGAGAAGTTGACAGAGAAATTAGAGTTGAATGCAGAAATTATTTATTGGTTTTCTTTCCATAGCGAAGAGTTTGGTTTTTTGTGTTTTTTGTTTTTTTTTAACTTAAAATATTTTCTTTGCTGAAAATCTGAATGTGTCATTCATTTTTGAGTTTCTAACACCTTTTCAAACTGCACTAGGAGTTCTGGAAATATTCTAAATTAAGAAAATCAGAGTCAAACTCTTGTGGGTTTTTTGTCAAGTGACTATTACTCAGACGTGACCTACCTGCCAAATTCTTCATGATTCTCTTCCCTAAAACTATTTCTCAGTGCATGAGCTCTCCTGCAAAAAGCCCACCCACCCCAACTGCCCACAGCCAGCTGAATCCCTGAGACAAAAACACTTAACTCAGATGTTTCTAAAAGAACAGACCTCTCCTAGCCCTCAGTGTGGAGATTCCACCTTTTCCAGCCTGGTCCTCTCAAGGATTTTTGGGCTGAATTTTGGATTCAGATGGAGCCCAGAATGGAAGCTGGGGTGAAACTCAGGGGTGAAATGAGCTGTGCAGGTGCTGGTTAAGCTCCCACTTTTTTTTTTATTTTTTTTTTTTTGTGACCATGGCACATGAAGGAGATTTCAATCTGTAATAAAATTGGCTCTTCAGGCCATAAAGGCAACCCAAATTCTGTTGTCCTCTCCAGTGTCCCTGATGGAGTGCACGAGCCACAGTGCCTGTTATGAGGAAAAAATAGCTTATGACAGGTGATTTTAGTGGAGCTGACAGTAATGTATGGGGAAAAAAAAGCATCAGACCCTCTGAGATGTTTGTGTCTCTCTGTGCCTCCTTTCACAAGGGGCTGGGAGCTGCTCTCTGAGCTCCTTTTGCAGCAATCCCAAACTTCATCTGCTCTTTCCTCACCTCCTGCAGCATCCTCGTGGTTCCTCCTGGCTGTTGCAGGATCAGGCCACAGAGCAGGAGTAGAGGCAGGAGCTTCAGGTGCTGAATGGTGATGTGTGGGATTTTTCACAGCTGCACTGGGCTAATTCCAGACCCAGAAATGAGCTCTGGAGCAAGATCAGCCAGTGCAGCTGTGGCAAGGTGGGGAGCTGGGTCATGCTTAATGAACATTTCTGAGGAATAGGTTAATTTCTCTGAATTTTGAGAGATCTGGGAACTTTCAGGGCACAGCTGGGAGGTCAAACATCAACCTGGACAATTGCAAAGTTTTCCTCTCAATGCTTTTAACTTCCAGCAGCCCAGCAATGAAGAGCAAAGCACTTTGTTGTTGCTTTTATTGCTGGAAACAGCAGCTAGGAAATAATCAGCTGTAAATTAGATCAGTACACATGCCTTGGTCCTCCTCTGCTGGGGAATGTTGTGCAAGGAACAGCTAGATAATCCAAGGTCTTGATTAGGGCTGAAGAAATAAGAATAAATTGCCTGGATGTGTCTCAGAACATAGCAACACACCAATTTGTCGTCTAGAAATAAGTTTAAAAATTCTTTGCATTTACATGATCCTGCTGCTGAGATAATTTTTTTTTTTTCCCCACAAGTCTTGTTAATGCAGGCACAAAGCCATTAAGATTTCTCAGCTCTGTGAGTGATGGGATGGCAGGAGCCTTGCTGAGCTGACCCACTGGGGACCTGCACACACTCCAGCTTCCCACCCAGGCCGTGGCAAACACAATAAAATTGAACAACTGCATCAGAAATCTGCCTTAATGGTGAGGGTTTGGTCAGAGGAGCCCTCTGTTGCATGTGGAAATGTGCCTTTTTCCTTCAGGAAGCCTTTTCCTGTTGGCTGGTTCCCTGGTTAAGATGTTTTGCTGTCTCATTTCACTTTCTCTGCAGGCACTCTTTGAGATGATAAAATTCTTCATCAAAGCCAGCAGGACTTCCACTGAAAACCATCCCAATTCCATCATTTATGATATAAATTCCTGTATTTTCCAGGGTTTTGTACTATATCTTCAGAATTATTGATTATTGTATTTTCCAGTAGAAAGGTGTGGTCATATAATTATCAGAGAATTCCAGAATGGGTTGGAAAGGGAATTAAAGATCAGCCAGGTCCAACCAGGGATTTCTTCCACCATCCCAGGCTGCTCCAAGCCCCAATGTCCAACCTGGCCTTGGGCACTTCCAGGGGATCCCCACCTTCATAGGGAAGAATTTTACTCTCTAGCAGGGATTTAATGAAAGCCTGAACTCCATTTGTTTCTCCATAGTTTCCTATTAAAAAGCAAAATAATCAAGAAATCAAATATTGCCTGAAAAATTATTTTTCAGCATTTTTTTCTTGCTCTCACTGGAGAGGTAAAGCAGCCTTGTTTCAAATTATGGAATAATTTGTGTAATATAACAGGATTTCTGGATTTATTGTCTTGTGTTTTGTTTAGCTCCTGACAAAAGCAGTTTGTTGTGAGGAGAAATAAATGAATGGTGCTAGGAGCTTGGTGGGGATTGTTTTTGGGGAATTTTTGCCTGCTGAATTCACATTTTGTGCACTGCTGAAGATCTGCTCTTGAAGGATTTAGGACTGAGGTATTAGAATTGGTGAGAAATGAGGGTGAGGGGCACTGGGGCACCTGGGAATTTCACAATGGGGTTGCACTGATGAGGAGGAAAGATTGGCTGTTTTTTATTAAAAAGCCTTGTCCAGGTGGTGAGGCTGTGTGTGCTCCAGTGCTGAATATTTCCTTCTGTTTGCCTGACACAAAACTGACTTTCACAACTGATTTTTTTTTCTTTTCCTCAATCCTATAAATACTGCATGTTTTTGAAATGGAAGCTGTTCCATAAAGCTAAAATTAGTTTAGACACTGTCATACTTTTGGAAGGAAATCTGAGTGCTGCTCAGTGGAAGTGACATTGGGCTGCACTGGAGTGAATGACTGGATGATGGTTTAAATGCCCCTCTGGAACATGAATACAGACATTTTGATTAATGTCTTTGTCATGGGCAAAGATTATTTAGCTAATGATTTGCAGTTTCCTTTGCCTGGCTGCAGGAAATTGCCAAATCCCTGGGTGCAAGGGAGGAGCCAACAGCTTGAAGCCATTGGGTTATTCATGTGCCCAAAGCTCCTCTGCATCAGGCTTGAAGAGAATAAAGCTCATGGAATGCCAAAAATCAAAATATCTTGCATCCATGTTTTTATTCACAGGGCTCAAAAGGCCAAGGTTGTTTGGGAAGGCAAATGCCACAAGCACTGTTGTCTCCCCCTCTTCCTCCTTCTCTCCCCAGCTGAGCTCAGGGTCCTGGTCTGGGATGTCCTGCTCACCCTGGCAGCACAAAGATCAGAAAGTCCTTTGGTCCTGCTCTGCAGAATCACCTCCTTCCCAGGCTGATCTCAAACCACAGCCCCGAGAGGGGAAATGAGCTCCCCCAAACCCAGTGGGGTGAAGAGGGGACTTGGGGCAGCCCCAGTGGGAGGGGACAACAGGACATCCCCTTCCCTCCAGGGGCTCAGACTGAACAACAAAACTTCAGCTCTGCAATGCTAAATGCCTTTATCAGCAGGGATCTTAATGCTCACTTCTATCAGTAGGACCAGCTGTGATAATTCTGAGTGTGTGAAAGAGCAGCAGCCCCTGCTCGCTGCCATTTTCAGTTTCAAAACTCATTTTGAACAAAATGTGAAGTTCTCTGGAAGCAAATTCATTTCTCCAGCCCTGTTGTGTACAGCCTGTCCCTTTCTGTTCTAGATGCACATTTTATTTTTCTTCTCCTCCCTCTTCATTCTCAGCTTTCACAAAGACAGAAATGGAAGGAGCCATTCAAGGTTTAAACAACTTAAGCAGTTACTTTTAAATTATCTTAACATGTTCAAAAACCTTGCCAGATTTACCCTTTGGAAGGTAATAAAATAATTTTGAATAGAATGTGACCAGATAAAATGAATATGATTTTATTATTCATGAATACTTTAACCTGAATGCTTTAATGCCTACATCTCTCTATTATATTAAATAATGGGGAAACATAAAACTGTCACACTGGGGTTTATAGATTGATTTTCCCTATGGATTCCCCTTATGCTTTCCTATAGCAATCCCTGCTGCTGCTAATGGAACTATTCCTTGGATACTTTTTTCATGTTAGTTATGTTCTCCCTCTGTTGAATACTTCAGAGCCCCTTCCTGTCTGGTTGGGGGATTATCCCTCTTATCACAGGGAGCACACAAATAACATCATGTGTATCTTCTTCTTTTTTTATCTTTTTTTTTTTTTTCATGTGTTCTCTGGGCATTTTTTCCCCCAGACATCCCACTTGGTGGAAGTTTGGGAGTGATGTTCAGGTATTTAGGTGAGGCTCCCATTAAAGTTAATGAGACATGTGGTTAAATGCCTGAATTATCAATACCCTTTACTGTTTATTGTCTGCCTTAGAGAAAAGGTCACAGTGGCTCCTTGCTCCTGGTCCTGGATCTTTACCTTCTCCTTTAGGTCCTGGAGGTCACAGAGAGAGAAGAATGAAAGGCACAGGGCCTTGCAAATCTTTCTTCAGCTGCTGTAATTGTCCTGTAGCTCCAGTTCCTTTTGAAAAGAGCTGTAGGAATTACAAACCTAAGCAGAGCTGTTATCCCAAATTGCCACAAGCACAGTGAGGGCAAGTTACTGCTGAAGAAACACAAGATTAAATGTGGTGTTTTGTGCAGAAAATTCCACCAGAACCAGGAGGAAATGACAGATTTTCTGAGGAGGAACTTTTCTCCCACTGTGTGCTTCCAGAGCCTGGCACAGTGGGATGCTGGCTCTGGGCTGGGCACAGTTTGCTTATCCCAAGCTAGATAATACATATTAACAATAAATATTTGCCCAGGCACTCTGATAGCACAGCACACACCTCCACCTGTGTCCTTGCCTGAGGATTTTGGGTTGGAAATTCTGCTGCTGCAGCAGGAGGAGATGAGCACAGTCTGAGCTGAGGCAGGAGAGAGAAAAGGGGAAGAACTGCAGCTTCAGAGATGAATCCCAGGGAATGACAGTGAAATTCCAGCCCCTCCATCTGGGCTTGGGTTAGAGCAGCATCCAATTGATCAGGAAATTGGCACTTCTGAATGCTCTTCTTAAATGCTCTAAAGAATAAATGTTATTTAAGTTCCTTGTGCCTCAGTCTTCTCACGGGGATTATGATGTTTAAGTCTTGGTAAACATGAGCTGAGAGCCTAAGGTGAAACATGCAGTAAATGGAATCTTTGTAATGCCAGCAAGAGTCCAGCCTTAGATCCTTCTTTTCATTCATTTATTAGCCCAAAGGTGATCTCTGTTCTCTATTATGATGGAGTTGATGTGGTATAATGAGAAGTTAGCTATTCAATGCAGTCCTCACCAACACTGCATTTTTTTCATGTTTCTAAACCTCAGTAGAAAATGACATTAACCATTGTATTGAGCTGAAGAGCTGAAGTACAACAAGGTTAAAGACAGCTTTTGTACTAAAAGGAAAATGAGCCTGAGATTAAAATTCTAATGTAAAAAAATACATTGGGTGAAATGAAACATTAAAATTAAATGACTAACATGGGTGGGTGAAGTTCAATATAAGTAGGAGTGTTTAAGATGAGAAGGCTTTTATCCAACTGTGAATTGGCTAATGATGTTGCTAATGTGGGATCCCACAGCTGACAGTTTGTTTTTGAAAGCTCTGTCCTGATGCTGCTGCCTGTCCCCTTCTGTTCTAGATGTACATTTTATTTTTCTTCTCCTCCCTCTTTATTCTCAGCTTTCAGAAAGACAGAAATGGAAGGAGCCATTCGAGGCTTAAACAACTTAAGCAATTAGTTTTAAATTATCTTAGCATGTTCAAAAACCAGATTCACCCTTTGGAAGGTAATAAAATAATTTTGAATAGAATGTGACCAATTGTGGAGAAAGAAGAATGTCACTCAGTGACGAGCCAGCCCTTTCTGCCCTGCCCTCTTTGTGTGGGGACAAACCCACAGGAGCTGGGGCTGGTTTTGTGTGCAAGACAAGCTCAGAGACTCAGAATCAGAGCAATGCTTTCCTTTTGGTGTTCCTTGAGGGAAAACATCTAAAACCACTGCAGATCAACCTGGTGGAAAGCATTTCCAGGCAGGGAGCAGGGTTTGCTAACTTTCCCTGGCAGCGAGGTGAGCTGGGACATTGGCCCGTGTGGACAGAAGGATTTTGCCCTTTAGACAGGGAAAGCTCAAGTATTCCAGTGCAGACAGCAGGAACTAATTAATTGGTTAATAATGGTGTCATTAATATGCTTATTACTCATTTCCTCAGTGGTATCACCCAGGTGTTCCAGCCATAAATAGCTGCTGTGCTGGGGCTGTGCATGCCCAGAATGAGAAGTGCTCTGCAGGGAAGGAGCTGTGGCTCCATGGTGATGCCTCAGGGTTTCAGCTTTTATATTTTCATGTATTTGTAATCCTGCAGTTCTTTAGTGTGTAACTCCAAACTCCATATTCAGTGCTGGCTGCTGCTCTCCCATTCTGGGCAGACACAGCAATTCCTCTCCAGGCTGGAATCAAGGACACCTCACTGCCTCAGGCCCAGAGATGGGAACAGCAGTGAGCTGGGGGAGCAAACTTGGGGTAAATGACTTCATTAGCTGCAGCTGTAATTGGGAGATTAACCCCCAAAATGCAAATGGACTGAACTTATAAAAGTATGAAAACTGTGACCTGGGGTCCATTTTTGGGGGACTTTGCCTGCCCTGAATGTACCTGGAGGCCCTTCAATAAATAGAACTGCTTTTTATCCCCTTGATTCTATCTGGCCCCTGTTTTTAGGCAGCCCCAAAAGGCAGCACTGGGATCCCCCCCAGGGCTCTGACCCTCCCTTCCCAGCAGATTTCCAAGGACCCTCCCTGTGGGAAGGCAGATTCTGAATATCCTCACAGAGTCTTCATCACTTGCTTCAACACCTGTGTGAAACAGTGTAAATCAGATCAGAGTTTTTAGACAGAAAACAGATTCTTTTAAGATATTTTTCTCTGTTTCCAGCCATGATGACCCCTGAGTGAGCACTGCCTGTTAACTTGCACGTGGAGTGACAAAATTCCCTGATATTTCCTTATACAGGAACATATAAAGTCATTTCCTTCACATCAATCAAGGTGATTTGGAAACATGAGTGCTTATATAAAAAGGGATATGGGGAATTACAGCAGGGCAGGTGATGAATTGTGAACAAAATATTTCTTTTCAACACTTACAATGTGTCACTGCAGCTTTATTTTTATTAGAATTTAAATTTCTAAGCAAAAGCACAGTTTCTGATCATTCTGAGAGTCAAGTTTGATGTGTAACAGGCCATTGCAAGTGATCTTAGCATGCAAGAAGTTTGGAATCATCTGCAAGAAGCTGAGAGTCTGTATTTTTAGAGAGGGTGGAGATGGAAATGGAGATTGAAGGAAAAATTTTGAACCAGGTGTAACAGGAATGTAAGAGACTGATCTTACTGAAAATTGAGGGCAGGTAGGATCTTGGTTATTCATGTGTCTCCAGTTCTTATCAGAAGCAAAAAAGGAGGTGCAGCCCTCTATTTTCAAAGTGTATCAATTAAATTTGTAGAGAAAACTGATCTCCCACTTGGATTCTGGATATTTCCTTGCCTTTGTGCCTTCACATCCACAGCTTTGTCTGGGGTCAGATTTGAAACTCCAGCAAAGAGATGCAACCAGGAGGAGAATTGAGAAATTGCTGGAAATGGATTTACTGGGCAAGCTTCTTAATTCCCTCAGTCTGCTTCCTTTTCAAGTAGCAAAAATGAGATTATTTTGCTCTTTCTTCTTTGCTTCTTAATGAGTGTAAATTTGCTGCAATGGAAACTTTTCCTATGTCCTGAAAAGTAAAATCAGGACACACCTGCTACCCAAGAATAATAATAATAACAATAATTGCATGACTAATATAAAGGAATTGTTGATGAGGCCTCAGTGGAGTTAGCAGAGTGATGAGGGTGCTCAAATGAGCAGCTCTATTTGCTTACAGATCCCTGTGCTCCCACTTCTGCACTTCAGCAGTTGTTGGAGCATTCCATGGGAATTTGGGAAGCTTTTTTGGACTCACAAATGATAGGGAAAATGTCAGGCATGTTGAAAGATCTCCTCTCTCTTCAGCTGAGAAGACTGGGTATTGATTTATCCAAGACTGCATCACATTCATTTAGATAGGTGTTCTGTGTGTTGTTTTCTTCTTTTTCCCAATCGATATTTTTTCCAATTTGGCTGCTGGTAACAGTCAGGCTGTAGCCCAGCACTCCCATGTCAGCACAGAAGCTCAGCCTTTGCTTTAGTTGTCAAGAGCATCTGGCCCTCTTTGCCTCCTGCTCGTCCCATCTGAGCCACATCCCCTGGCTGGCCAGAGGGAGCCCTAAATTTGATGAAGAAGTTGGTTACAAGGCAGTCCTGCAGCTTAAATGCCATGACATTTCCTAGGTATTAACATAAGAACATTAAATTAAAATTGTGCTCCTCGGGGACCCAGCTCTGTGTGGCTGGGGGGAACTCACTGATTCACTGAGAATGAGTTCCAGCTGATTGCATTTACAGATCCCACATTCCTTCCAGGGCTACACACAACCAGGAGGCAAATCCTGCTCTGAGATGTCCTGAGACAGCTCAGAATCACAGAATCTCAGAATCACAGGATCACAGGATCTCAGAATCTCAGAATCACAGAATTACAGATCACAGAATTACAGAATTACAGAATCACAGAATTACAGATCACAGAATCTCAGAATCTCAGAATTACAAAATCACAGAATCACAGAATCACAGAATTATAGAATCTCAGAATTACAAAATCACAGAATCACAGAATCACAAAATTACAGAATCTCAGAATTACAAAATCACAGAATCACAGAATTATAGAATCTCAGAATTACAAAATCACAGAATCTCAGAATTACAAAATCACAGAACCATACATCACAGAATCCCAGAATCTCAGAATGAACTAGGTTGGAAAAGACCTTTGTGGTCATCAAGTCCAAGCTATGACCCAACACCTCCTCATCAATTAACCATGAGTGCCATGTCCAGGTTTTTTTAAACACATCCAGGGACAGTGACTCCACCACCTCCCTGGGCAGACCATTCCAGGGCTCCACCACTCATTCTGTGAAGAATTTTTTTTCTGACATCTAACCTCACTTTCCTCTAGCACAGCTTAAGTCTGCATCCTCTTGGTTTTTTGGGTATTTTTTGATTTTTTTCAATCACAGAATCACAAGGTTGGAAGAGATCTTCAAGATCATTGAGTCCAACCCAGCCCTAACACCTCAACAAAACCATGGCACGAGTGCCACATCCAAAGCCTCTCACCAAAGCTCATTGCAATTAAACAAACCCACTGCTGGCTTTCCTTGCAGCAGCTCACACTGCAGACCCCAAGCTTTGGCTGTAGCTGTTTTCCACATCACCTAAGAGCTGCTAAAGCTGGGATGCTGTTCCTGGAGTTATTATGAAATAGGATCTGTTGTTCTGCAGTAAATTGGAAACTATAACTTGGGCTTTGATTAATCTTTCTGTGAAACATGGAGGTCATCCCTAACTTGCAGATATTTCTATTCTCCCTGTATATTAATTTCTAGTAGCCTGGGGTTTAATACATATTTCTCTGTTTCATTTCCACAATTAATGGCTCTAAGACAACACAGATAAAAATGCAAATGAGCAACTCATCTTTATGCTTTGCAACTACATGTTTACAATTGCAGTTACAGTGAGCTTTTAAAACTGCCCAAACAGCTTTTCCTGCAGATATGAAAATTATGAAGTTACCCTTCTAAATTACAGATTTTAAAAATTGCTGTCATTTTAAATAGCCATATTTTTTATGTTTATTGGAACCCTTTTGAGTATAAATGCAACACAGTTTTTCTTTTTTGTAATGCAGAGTAATACATGATATTAGCATAAAGAGAAGTTCACATACATATAAATATATATATTTTTTCTTTTCTGCAATCTTCTCTGCAAAGATTTTAGAGTAGAGACCCATAAAAGTGAACATTTCTTGCAATGGTTTTCTCTAAATTCTCTTCCTGGATGCACTGCTGTGACAACATCCTGGAATCAAATGTGGAAAAGAAAGTACCAGAAAAATGTGGATCTTGACAAAACCACGGGGCTGTTACAGCTGCAGCATAATGGGGGCACTGGGAAATTAAAACTTCCCACTTTTCCCTGAGCTGCATTTCTACAGCTGGCAGTGAGAACTTAATTTCTGATTATGTGTTAGTTAAAGAGCTAATACAGTTGGGAAGAGGCTGTTCTAAGGCAGACAGAGTTTCCATTCACTTTCTTGCAGCTAAACCAAGAGTTGAACTGGGACAAATGGAATAAGGAGAATATGAACATTGCAAATATTCTGCCTTGGGTGGCTTGGGTTTTAAAGAGATTTTTCCCTGTCCTTTCTGGCAAAGAATATTCTAAGGTTGAGATGGGTCTTCATTTAATATCACCAGGTTAATTCCTCGACAGAACTTCTTGCTATGTCTGAACTACAAGGAAAATGTCAGCCCTTGGTGTCCTTGCTCCTGGCAGGGGTTTGGGATGGGATAATATCCAAGGAGATGCTGCAATGGGAATTGGTAATGGTAAAGTTGATTTGAAGGCAGAAAGAAATGAAAGCACATTGGTAGTGTTTGGGGGTTTTTAATAGTCAATTAAGGGGTAAGAAAAGAAACAAAGGGCTGGGGCAAACAGAATTTCCTCACAGCTCTCAGCAGGTTTTGGATAAAGGGGCAGGGAACGTCCCTGGAGTGACATCCACTCCTGTATGGAGCAGGGTCTCCAGCACCTGAATGGAGGGAATCAAAGCCACTGTTGCACCCTTTATTTCCTTCAAATATCAGCAGTCAGTGGGATCAGAACTGGCATTGAGCCTCAGGTGGGCTGGGCTGATTTCAGGTTGTTTCCTTTCATTCCAGGTGGATATTTCCATGTAACTTCTGCTGGTTTTGTGCTGGCAAGGATCACAGCCTGGAGCTGGGCTGGCACTGAGTTGTTAATCCCTATTTTTCTGTGATTCCATTCATGTTGCAAGATGTCAGGGTTGTGCATGGTAATGAACAGAGCAGTGCAGAGTTTTGGTACAGATTTCTCATCAGCTTTGTGTTAGATTCAGCTGAGCACAGAAAGCTGCACTAAGCACAGGGATTACAGCCACAGTGAAGAGTCTAAATCTCCTCTCTCTTTTCTGATCACATCACTGTGACTGTAATTATATTTCTAAATTATGTCCTATTGTCAGCTCCTACCTGCCTAGGAGAGGATTTTTGTTTTATCCTTGTGCTTGGCTGTTTTAGGCAGTGGAGTTGCCAATGTCCCTCTGCTGCTCCATCTCACATCCAGCACTTGATACCAATTAACAAATAATGGCACTTTCACTCATATCTTACTTTTGTTTTTACTTCCCTGTTGTTTGGAGGTTAGGAGCTGTGTTCTGAACTCTTACTCTTTCAGCTCTATTCTCAAAATAAAATACACTCAATCCACACTTATCTGAAGGCAACACAACTTCTGAGAGAGTGTTGGATGCATCTGTGGCAAATTCCTCTTGCAAGAGGCACCACCAGTGTCTGTGGGAAGGTGATGCCTGGCAGCACCCTCCAAAAATAAAGTATTTATAAAATAAAGTATTTTTGCATGGCAGGCTTGAAGGGCCATCATTTGTCTGGCATTTCTCCCCAGGGTTCCTGGCCAGGAGCTGGCCAGGCTCCAGGCTGTGCTGTGCTGAGATAAAGCCCATTCCACTTGCCTGGACTGTGATTTATCCTGCCAAAATCAGGCTCCCTGCTGTTAATGATTAACTCAGATCCCTTTCCACCATCAGAGTAATCTCTACTTTTTTGGAGTTTGGTAAAACCCTGGTCCTGGGGAGTTCAGTTGCTGAGTTCCTGCTTATCAGGAGGAAAAAAGGGGAAAGGTGCTAAGGCCTAAATTTGTGGCAATTCATCCCAATAATAGAGATCTGCAGTGTCTGTTTGCAAGGTGGGAGAGAGAGGAAACAAACAATACAAACAGACATTTTTTAACTGTTTTTAAAAAAGGCTTTATCAATAAAATAATCTTTGTTTTTTGTTTTGGAAGAATGGTTGGAGATCCTGAAAGTGATGCCTTATTATATTTACTGGGATATCTACTGCATATTATGCTTTCCTTTCTATCTTTGGGTTTAACAGGGCCATCTGTCAAAAATATTGGTAAAAGAGAAATATACTGGATAAGGCAAAAGTAATTACTCACTTTCCTTTGGCCTGATTTACAACAACTTAAATAAAAGAGCAAATAATAAAGTTCTCAGGCAAAATCTGAGCAGTTTTGGTGTCATCTTTCCCTGAGTTTGCTTTGCAGAATATAATTAAATGTGCCCTTGGCAGATAAGGGAACAACCCTGCCCTTCCCCATCCCACAGATGGGCACAGTTTGTTTCCCTGTTTTGCAGGGTTGGCAGGAGGGATCCCTGTGCTGGTGCTGCTGGGTCTGACCCAACCCTGCAGAGCTGCAGAGCTCTCCCAGCTCTTCCTGCATCCTTCCCAGCCTCTGTTTGCCAGGCTGCTCTGAGCCTTCTGCACAGGCACATTGTGCACAAGGTGCTCAGCAGCTCTGCAAAGAGCTCCCACATTGTTGGTGTGATGCCTTGGAGTGATTACCTGAGTCAGAGCTAGAAAAAACAAGAGAATAAAGTGAGTATTTATTAAAGGCCTTTGGTAGATACACCTTGGGCAGTCACAGCCTCCCAGGGCTTCACCCAAGGTGGACAATGGCCATGAGTTTTCCAGACAATTACAAGTTTGGTCCATTTACATATCAGGGGTTAATCCTCCAATTACAGCTCCAGGTAATGAAGTCATTTACCCCGGATTTGCCCCCCCAATTCACTGATGTTTAAATCCCTTGGGGCCTGAAACAGTGAGGAGTCTGGAGAGGAATTGCTGTGTCTGAATAAAACAGGAGAGCAGGGGCTGACAGCCTGTGGAGCTCAGAGTGAAGCACTGCAGCACCTGAAAACCATAAAAACTAAATCCTAAGGCATCACACATCCCAAGGTGATCGCTGGGTTTTCTCTGGAATCTGCAATTCTTTGTTCCTTGCTCCTGCTGCAGGTTCCAGGTTTTCCTGGGGGTTTTTCAGGCTGAGTGTTGCCATTCAGAGCAGCCTCTGCAGGATCTGAGATGCCCAGATTCTGGAAGAGTTTCCCTGGAGCAAACAGTGAAGCAGTGAATAGATGATCCTGCCAGGCTGCTCCTGGCTGTGGCTGTGAGTTTTTTGGGAGAGGATCCCACACAGCCCTGAGTGCTCTCCAAACCCAGCTCATGGCACAAACTCAGGCATGTGATGCTCTCCCATTGGGAGATTGAGGATTTTAAACCTGCACACCAAATCTAGGAGGAAATTCCAGCTCCTGGATTGACAGAGAGAGGAGCTCTCAGTGTTTCTGCTTTCAGGTTCTGCTTATTTGGGAATGCATTTGAATATTTGGGATGTATTTTGCCCACAAATTTGAGACAATATTATCTAACTACTCAAATATGCTTTACATGCACCATCATTTATACCACTGGTAATAATACATCAGTTACAGAAATATTTAACAATACACAGTCTTCAGGCATTAAGCAGAAAAATTCAAAGCCACTGAAATAACGGAGATATTTCTAATTAGTGGCTCTTTTCTGTCAGTAGAACATGGTGGATGCCATTTTAATGACCTTTCTTTGTAAATAACCTAATTACCTCAATGAACTACCTTTGTGAACAGAACTATTTTTGTCTGGGGGAGTGGAAGGGAAATCAGAACAGGAAAGAGAACATTAAGTTCATTTTGGGTACAGACATCTATTGCAATTTTATTGCTCCATCCCAAATTTTTTTCTTTAATTTTGTGCAGCATTGGGTCTCTCAGCCCCTGCAATTTCTGTTTGCATTGGTCCTTTTCTTTCCTGACCTTCAAGGCAAAACAAATGTGGGTTTTATTTTTTTTTTTTTTATATTTCCACTAAAAGTTTTAGCTCATAAATTTGCAAAATACCATTACAATTTAGTAGAGGAAGAAAGGTAATTTTCACTGTTTCTTTCTAAACAGACTTTTGCCTCAGAAAACGCCACAATTTGGATCTTTCATGAAGAGACATTGTGTTTTTTTATACAAATTCTGTTTTTATCAGTGGCTTGAATAATCAATAATCCCATAGTGGTTTTATTCCATGAAATTACTTCATTATGGGATGTTTGAGAACTCTCCCCCTGCTTAGGAAGCCATTGGAGAATGGGAGGGTTTAATGGATCCATTATTAATATTAGACCTTCTTACTTTTAAAATTTTCATGTTGAAATAAGTTCTGCCACTACTCAGGGACAATAAACCATCTAGGCACAAACTGTAAGGCATAAAAATAGGATAAAGCAAAATCACACCCAAAATTATATTAATGTATCTACAAAAATCATATAGAGGAAAAGAAAATATTCTACAGTAAATTTCTTGTATAGAGTCATGTTGGATCTAAGGATAAGATTTATTTAAAAACATTTAGGAATCAGATTTTGGGATAAGATAATGTTTAATAATATTAATTGAGTTAAAATATTGCTATCTCATTAGGACAGGGATAATATGAGCTAGTCTAGAATAAATAATTTTAAAAATATTTCAATATCAGCATTTCCCTTAATATGTTTTTCTAGAAATTGTATAATTTGAAACTATTTCTCAACACATTTATTCTGGAGGCCTAACCACTTTCTTTCCCCATTTCTAGCATTGAAATTCTGCCTGACAGATCATGTTTTATTCCTGCTGTGGGAATGGCTGCTGGAGCCAGGCAGGCTTTGGTTCTCTGCTGGTTTCAGACTCACACTCATCCTCTGGGTGCACAGGGACATGGGGCACAGCTCTGCTCCCTGCTGGGTGTCTCCTCACTTGTCTGTGACTATAAAACTTCCTCTTTTCATGATGGAAGTGCCCTTTAAAATAACAGACAACCGAGGCAAACAAAAATAACTCCATCATGAAAGCAGCAGCAGAAGATGTGCAGCAGCTGTTTGCTACTGAGTCAAACCAGCCTGAAAAAAAAACCAGTTTTTATGCCCACATGTAGCTCTTTTTAATTATCCTGTTATTTAATCACACCTGCTGGCTGACATCCCACTCTGTGCATCCAAGCCTTGCCAGGGGGGAAAGCTGGCTGGAGGGAATAAAATCTGAATTTTGAGTACTGTTACCCATTGTTCCTGTGATACTGAGGCTCTCTTGAGCTGGTGCTGGGGAGAAAAAAAAGGAAAATATTTCTTTACACTTCTTGATGGGAGCTTGATGGACTTAAAAGTGACAGGTCCAAAATCTAGAGACCTTTAAACCTGTTTTTTTACTAGAGTAATGAGAGAGAGATGTGACAATTAAACAGCTTGGTTGGTTTGGGTTGTTTGTTGTTGTTGTTGGGGTTTTTGAGGTTTTTTTGCTCCTTTTTTAACCCTAATCCAGAAAATTCTCTCTTAAACCTATTCCATTTTCTCTAAATCCCCAACAGATCATTCAGGCTTTAGGGACTTGACTCAGGGCAAGCTACTTCCACTCTGTATCTGTCTTTGTCATCTGATAAGTGGGAATATAAAAAAATTCAGGGATTTTTCCTTTCTTGAGAGAAGGTAGAAGGAGTCATGTACTTTATTGCTTCCCTGTTCTGCTTTAAAAATCATGAGCAATCTGCTAAAATTAACCATTTTTTATAAATTAAAATCTGAACAGCAGTAACAGAGCTTAGGACAACAGAGACAGAAACTTCTTTATTACTGCAATTCCTCAAAAAAAAAAAAATTACAAAATTTTCTATCAGGTTGGTGTTTTCACTCATGGAAATCTGAGCTTGTTTTAATAGATTATTATTAATATATTCCTCTGTGGAAGTTTGTGAGGCTTTCAAAGCTCTGACTGGAGTGAAGCAGAGAAGGAACCAAGAAAATCTCAAATATTTTTGTAGTGCAAATGCACCAGTCTGGAAGGTCCTCAGCCACAAAACCAGAACCATATTTTCCTCTGGAAAATAATTCTGGGATAACACTTGGATTTGAAGAGGGAGTTGGGATGCTCAGCTGGAAGCAGTGCTCATTTTAATGCTCTGATATTATATTCTGTGTTCCTTACATTCAGTATTTCTGCTCCAAACATCAATGATATTACACCAAATGTGATAAAAAAAGGGAAAATCTTCATGAGAAGCCAGAGAACCTAATTAAGGCAGATCATTAGGGAAGGGGTGGGGAAAGAAGAGTAAATAATTGGGATGTTTTATTCAGAGTGCCACTGTAGTCATTTGCTTAAAGGTATGGATGTCAGAAAGTTATTTATTTTTTTTCCTTAGCAGTGAACTGTCTATTTGGACTGATTTTTCACTGTAGGGTCTCACTAAGATTGGGGTGTTCAGGAGAAAACTCTTTTGTTGCAAACTACAGAAGATTTCACCCCTTAAACAAGAGAGTGAGAGAGAACAGACTGAAACTGCAAAGGAAATGGAGGGGTTCCTGTGAATTACATGAATATATGGATAGATCTTCATTTTCCTATAAAAAATAAAGTAGCAAAGCAGTTGATGTGCACAGGTCTTACCTGCACTGTGTTAAACAGCTTTGATTATTTCAGACTTGCCTGGATGCTTAAAAAGGAGCAGCTTCACAATATACAGAAGTTATATTGGAATATCTAGAAGGTTAAATGTTACAAACAGCTTGAAATGCTGCTGGATTCTTGCTGGTGCAGAACCAACTCCAATCTATAGCTGGAATATTTCTATATAGGGATATATATCCCTGTGGGATACCTCAGAATGTGTTTATTGGAAATATTCTGGAAACAACACTGGAAGTGTTTTCAGTAAGAAGTGCAAAAATCACCTTTTCCTCTGTTTCTGGGAAATCATCCCTGATACATCACTGAATTTGGAATGTTTAGGATAAGATTTTGGCTCTGTTTTATGGTCTTGGCACAGGATGGAAGGAAAAATGCAACACAAATGGCAGCACTGTGCCTTCAATCCTTCCATGGTGCTGACATTGGTCTTTTCTACTATTTCATTAATTCAGAAGAGCCTCAGTTTCTCCACACACTCCAGTTTTAGTGTTTATTTCCTGCTCAGGGCTCTTTATTTCTCTGCCCTTGCCCAAGAGCAGAAAGGAGCCACAGGTTCACTGTGAGTGGGACAACACAAAAGAAGCAAAAACTCCTCATTTTTCTTGGCTGTGCCACGTGCAGGATTGGCAAACCTGGATTTCTGAGCCAGAGCAGTGCTACAGACACACCTGAGCTGAGCCTCCAGGGCATCCCAAAAGGCTCAGTCCCATCCTGTTGGAACATTTAATCATCCCATGAAATTAGCAGAGATTTCCAAACCGAGCAGAGGGAATTAAAAATTGCCTCCAAAAACGACGGAGCAAATTAGCTGATCCTCTGAACATCCAGGCATGATTAGAAACCAATAACAGCTGGAAAACAAATCTCAGCCTCAGCTGGAGGTGTCAGGAGGGAGTCATCAGCCAGCACTCTTTTTTTCCTTCCCCAATCCAAACAGCAGATGAGGTTTTCCCTAAAATAAACAAATTCAAAGAGGGAAGGTGGAAACTGGTGGAAGAGGCTCAGACTCAGGAGATGTTGGGAAGATGGAGAATCAAGAAGTTTTTTGGGATCAAGGGCTTTGCCTGGCTCTGTTCCCTCCTCTTTCCAGCCAGGAAATTTTGGTAAAAGCACCATTGTGACCCTCTTCTTCTCCTTGGAAATTCTGTGAGGGACAGGAAGGAGAAAATCTTCAAGGGATCTGAAGTTCTCCACATCCTTTAAGGAAAAAGTTCCACTGGTGAAAGCAAAGGAAATGCTGGAAGTGGAAACTTCCAAAATATCCATGGGTGCTCTGATTTCTGGTGAGCAACCCAACAACTCAAACCTTAAACAAGATTTAATGCAAACAGAAATTTGGCACAGAACTTAGCGTGGTTTGAAGAAAATAAATATCTAATCATCAATTTTTATTTTTCAAGAGAGAGTACTTATCCAGAGTTTTGTGTTTAAATTGAATCTCACAGGCAAAAATCTTGCACTGCAGGGAAAAAAAAAAAAAAAACTCAACCAAAACCCACCTTCAACCCCAACTGAGTGAAAAAAAAACCCCAAACAATCAACCTAAAGCTAGAGATGCAAGAAAAAATGGAGGTACCAAGTTTCTCTTGTCTGGTTTCTCTCCAGGATTTATTGATCCTAGAAAAATTTAATTTAGGGGAAATTTTGCTCAACTGAACAAACTTTGCTTCCAAAAGCACAAATGCTTCCAAAGGTTTTTGGTTTTTGTTTGTTTTTTTTGTTTTGTTTTGTTTTTTTGTTTTGTTTTTTGTTTTTTTTTTTTTTTTTTTTTTTGCTATGATTTCAACAAGGCTTGAAGAAAAAGAAAAAAGCTTTCTCTAAATTCTTCTTCCTTTCAAATTTGACAGCTCATTCAACATCAGCATCCTTTTTACTGCTTAAAAGTTTCCCAAGTCACGTGCAGAATTTATAGGTGGAATTACAGCCCTCACTCTGTTTTAATTTTTGTTTCTTCTTTTCTTCAGCTTCGTTGATTCCCTTTTCCAGCATTGGAGTTGTCTCCTGCACTCACTAAAATTAACAGCAAAATTTTAATTTTTTAATTTGAAACTTAATATTTAATTAATGAGACATTCATCTTGTCCACAAAAAAAAAAAAAAAAAATAATTTGCACTTCACTTGGAAAATTTGACAAATATTTACAAGTTTCTTTTAATTTACTTAGTTGTCTGTATAGTTTTTTTATGTAAAATCCAGATTAGGCTTTCAGAGCTTTATTTCAATGCAATTATTGTGTTTTGTTGTTCAATAATCAAAACTGGAACCTGTTCAAGGGGCCTTTGTCTTTTCAGGAATGATAAACAGAAACTGGACTATTCTACAACTTTTATTCTTTCTATTGCAAAGCTCAAATTCCACATGAAATGTTTCAAACTGAGACAGATAATGGAAGGCTGAGTTTCTGTCTAATTTCTCATAAAAACCTGATTGATTCTGGTTGATCTCCATTTAACTTGTCAGGAATTTTTGCAGCTGGGTAATTGCAAAAAGTTTTTGCACAATCTTTTATCTGAAAAAAAAAAAAAAAAAAAAAATCATCCCTTTTATTTATTGTGTGCTTGGTTATATTTACAGGACTTTGGTTTTCAAACAAAAAATTTCCTATATGCTTCCAGATTTGGAAATCCATATTTTTTCCCCTCTTTTTGGGAATGTGGAGCTCTGTGTTTTTCCCCAGTGAAGTATGAGCTTCATGGGGGCACAGTAAGGACAAATCAATGAGCCAGGTGTGCACAGTGAATCATCAGGGGCTTAAAACTGCCTCAAGATATATTAACTCAGGGTGAGTTATGCATGAAAATCTCCATTCTCCTAAATTTCCATCAGCATGGTTTCTGGATAATGGAAAATTACCAGTTCTGTAACCCTTATTTCATATAATAGAACTGGGGCCAAATTTATGAAGTCCCGTTGGGTTTTAATGAAATCCTGTGTGCCAAAGCTGGGGAGGACTTTAGAAAAATATTGACTGAAAAAAAGGTTTGGTCTGCATGTTCCAGAAACCAAAAGCACAATTAAAAAAAAAAAAAAAACAACAACAAAGGAACAAAAAAAAAAAAAAAAAGAAAAAAGGCCATATTCCACAAATCCTGATTTCTCCATATTTGATTCCTGCATGAAGCTCCTGCATGAGGCCCCAAAATCTCCATTTCACTTCAGGAGTCCAAATCTGACTGCAGCATTTTAATTTTTTTTCTGTCCTTGAATAAAAAGACAGCACCATCTGCTCTGTCTACATCTCTCCTACCATAGGAGCTCTCAGAGTCCTGAAAATCAGGATGGAAAGGATCCAATTCAGCAGCCACCTAAAGGTTAAATTCAAGCAGGTGTAAAAAGTTCAAGAAGGATCCCTTGTCTTAAATCCATTTAAAATCTTCCAAATGTGGCTCCAGCAGGACTTAATGCACAGAGCTTCACAGAATAAAAGGGAATTTCACCACCTGTAGGAATCTGAATTTCTCAACTGTTACTTATCAGAGTGAGGGGGATTTTGTGGAAATCCTGAACAGCAGCAACACCTGAGGGAAGGAATGAGCTGAATGGATGAGGCTGAACCATCAGGAAGGAAAAGGGAAGTAATTCTTATTTACTGGGAGGTAACTCTTAGTCCACCACTAAGCCTTGTCCCCACATCCACACATCCTTTGGCACTTCCAGGGAGGTGATTCCCCCATTCCCCTGAGCAGTCTGAGGAATTCCATGAGGAAATTTTTCCTGGGTGCTGTGTCCTGTTAAAGGAAAATGGATGGGAAGGGGAGGGTGGGGCTGTGCTGGTGTCTGACTGTGATCCCATTTCTTGTTGGGAAGGAATTAGAAAAACCTTATGAGAAAAGTGCTGAAACAACAGATGGAATAGAGATGTCAGCATTTTTTGACTTAGAGGCTGAAAACAGCCATGTGAAGGTTTGAGGCCTCTTCCTTTGTTTGGATGATGCCAAATGCCACAAATCCCAAAAAACCAACAGACATCCTGTCCCAAATATGGCAGGAAAGGCCTGAAGATAAGGGTTACAGATAAGAAAGCCAGAAAACATGGTAATTTAGTGATTCCTATAGGTTGCATGCAAATATTAGGAAATTAGTATATTGTACTAGATTGGTTATTGGAAATTAGAATATTCATCATAGAAGAATACAGGAAATCACTCTTTTATCTCTCTTATATTCTCTCTACTCTCCATGCTCTACACTCTCTTTTACACCACACCCTTGTATAAACTACAAACCTCAAGAACAGAAAATAAACCTCAAGAACAGAAAATAGAGAGGTCCTGAGTCTGTCCAGTGACCATCCAACAATAAAACCCCCACAATTTCTCAAATGGTGATGGTTGGTCCTTGGGAGGTCCAAATCCACTGGGAACATTCCTGGGAGCATAACAGCTGAATGGATAAATTCCTTTCATTGCAGTGCACCCACATTGCAAATTTAACCAACTTTCACCAAATTAAACCAAATTTAAACAAATTTAACTTTTTCAACATCACGACTCCCTCCTTGAAGCTTCAAAGGAGGAAAAAGGCTGATTTGAGCTGCATGAAACAACAAAATTCACAGTGTTCATCATGACAGCAGAGAAATTTAGCATCTCTTTAAAAAAGGAAAGTTAACATATTCCCTGCCTGAAGTTGGGGAAAACCCCAGATTTTTATGAAGACACTCATTATAGTTGCATATATTAAATTAAATTTCAGGGAAAGTATGGCTGATGTCAGTGAAACCCAAAAGAAATCCTACACAGGGTGCAAAAGAACAACTGAAGTTTTCCTTTAAAATCAGCTTATGTGTTTGTAATGTGATAAAAGAATCTGCTGGTGGCAAAAGTTTCTTTTTAAAATATGCAGATTCTAAAATAATATTTTTAAAGGCAAGAAAGAAGACTTAATGTGAAAGTTGTTCCATCTCTTTGGAAACCAAACATTGCCCATGAAATTGAGCAGATAATTTACAAATTTAGAGAAGAAGGAGTTTTACATGAAAAGGGTATTTTTAGCTGGACTTTGGCATTAGAATGTTATGTTAAATTCTCAAAGTCCTCAAAAATATGGAGAGTTCAAGAAAATATTAATCTGTTTACTTTAATTTTTCAAATATATGAGTCACAGTCACATATTTTTGTCTTTTATGCCCATAATTTTCAGTAGCTTTAAGGATTTGTGACTAATACAGGGCATGACTGCATTCTTTTTTTCTCCTCAGTGTTAAATATGTGTTTATATTTTTAAAGCCTGTTTTCAAAATTTGTTCTACATTTTCCCTGAGTTCTGCTTCGAGTATCTTTTTTCTGCAGTTGCTCAGGGTTTTATTTAAAGTCACCTAATAAAGAGTCAAGGTTCTCACACTGTGGGAATATCAGACTTTAAACAAATGTCTTTATCACCCTTTTGCAGTCAGTGTTCGACTACATGGATGAATATTTGACTCAGTGTTAAATTAAAAAAAAATATTTGTAAAAGTGTTTATAATGTATTCCCTTTCCTTTCCCAAGTGCCATGAAAAACAATTCAGGTTTCAAGAGAGCCAGGAATGAGAGTATGAAGAATATTATGCAAATCTGAGCATAACTATGAATCTTCTTCAATATTTGCAGTCCTGCTGCTTGTGATTTTCACCATTGAGGGAAGAAATACAGCCTGGCTCCAGCCTTGGCTGCCTTCATCATTTTAAATCCTGCTAGGATAGAGGCAGAGATCCAACAATAAAACCTGCCTCTTCCTCTCACTTTTCCCATGTGAATTATTAATAATTATTGTCATTTTTTGTGATGCATTTTGCCCTTAAAATAAGGGTGGTTCTCACTGCAGATCTGCTCCAGCCCCTCCATCACCTGGGGGAGGCCCTTGCTCAGGGCACTGGCCACAGTTGGGTAAAAACCCAGATTTTTATCAAGATACTCATTATAGTTGCACATATTAAATAATAACGTCAGGGGAAGTATGGCTGATGTAAGTGAAACCCAAAAAAATCCTTCATAAGGTGAAAAATAAAAACAGCACTCTGCCTGGCACACCCTGAGTGCTGTGGAAACCCAGAATCTCCTTTTCCAAAATCCTAGATTTCCATTTGGCTGAGCCAGGCTGTGAGAAAGAGCTGAGAGTGTTGTTCCACCAGTGTTTTGGGATGTGTGGGGTGTGCAGGTGGCTTTCAGGCCAGCCTGGTGCTGGCAGCAGCAGGTTCTGGCTGGCTCCAATCCTGCCTCAGAGGAGGATTTTGGATACCCACAGCCTTGGCACCTGCCCCTGCTGCTGCTGGAGCCCTGGGCAGCACAGAGCTGTGGGACACTGGAGGCGTTTCTGAGCTCCTGCAGGTCCAGGGGTTCCAGAGGTTATCCCCAAATCCAGGTGGGGTGTGGCAGTTCTCACCTGTGTGCTCCTCCTGACTCCGCAGGCACAGGGCAGCATCTGCTCCATGCCAAAAAAACAGGTCAAGTCCAATGGACTTCATGGAAGGACACAAACTTTCCTGCTCTTCCTTCTCCTCCTCCTTGTCGCAGCCTGAAGTGTTTTCTCAGACACCAGGAGGAGCTGATCCCACTGGGAACAGCCTCTTGTGCAAGTGTTGATCTGCTGACTGTGGTTGTGACTCCAAGATTTCCATTCTGGTATTACCAAAACCAGATTTTTGTAGAATAAAAAGGTCCCTTTTGATTCCTTTTGTGTGAATTTTCTTGCATTAATGACCTGGAATATTGCAGATGAGCTGGATTTCCTGCATTCCTCTGTTACCTTGGTCAGGAATAGCTGTGAGCTGCCAAAACAATGGAGATATTTTAATGTGGATAAACCACACAGATGTTGGCATTGTGTTACTCAAGTTCATATTGAGAGATAAATTTGCCTCATCTATGCTCTGATTTTAGACATAAGTTGTTTACCAAACTGCTCCAGACATGAACAGAAAGCTTTGACAAGATGACAGATCAGCAAATTGGATTGACTTTCCCACCTTTCTCAGGGCATGAGCCTGTGCAATCCTTACAGCTCTTGTGAAAACTCTTCTGAGCCTTCTCTTATCAAATGGAGCCTGATGGCAGTTCCAGTGGCTCTCAAAAACAGTGAACCAGGAATGTGCATTTAAAACTGGCACAGGTACCTCAATTTTTCCCCCTCCAAAACTCATCATGATGAAAATCTGCCATGGAATAGAACCTGGAATATCCTGAGCTGGCAGGGATCCCCAAGGATCTTCAATTCCAGCTCCTGGCCCTGCACAGGACACCCCAACAATCCCACCCTGTGCCTTAGAGCTGCTTTTATTCCTGTTGAAATGCAGTTGGTAACTCCTCACACACCCTCAGTTATTTCCCATAAATGAGGATCATCATTCAGATGGTATCTGTGCTCTAGAGCAATCCTTTACTGCCTTCTTCACCTGGCACGTTGTTTCCTGGCCTGCTTGATATTCTGCTGCCTCTTGGCATCACAAAGAATGGTCATAACCTCATTTCTGTGGCCTTGAAATTCAGACCTTGTCCCCCAGAACATTTAAAGTTCTTAAGCCATTGCAATCTAAAGGTTCCTGATGGAGGGAGGCAGAGGGGCACAGACTGATCTGGTGCCCAGGACAGGGCTCTGGGAGTGCCTGGAGCTGTGCCAGGGAGGGTTAGGGTGGATTTTTGGGAAAGGTTCTTCCCCCAGAGGGTGCTGGGCACCGCCCAGGGAATGGGAATATTCCCAAGAGCTCCAGGAGAGTTTGGAAAACCCTCCCAGGGATGCCCAGGTGGGATTTGGGGTGTCTGGGCAGGGACAGGAGCAGGACTCTGATCCTTGTGTGTCCCTTCCAGCTCAGGTTATTCCATGTTTGAAACCACCAGAAGCTCAGGCATGACATCTCCTCTGCAATGCATTGTGAACTGGAGATGGAGTGGAGGAGAAATCATTGTGAACTGGAGATGGAGTGGAGGAGAAATCAGCACTGATGCTCCCTGAGGCCCTGCTCACACTGTGGTGGCATCTTGGACCTGTCACTGCTGAGCAGCAGGTGGCAGGGGCTGAAAACAGCCACCAGAAACACTCCCAGCACTTCAACCTGAAATTAGCTTTATTTTCTGTACACCCACCTCAGCTGGAAATGCTGTGGTACCACAGGGGACGTACCTGGGAGGAGGAAGGAGAGGTGTTATGAAAGGCCTTGATATAATTCCAGCATCCAAATAATAATTATTTCATTCCATTCATGTGTGGAAATGATTTACCAGCAGGTCTTCAATAAAAAAAAAGCTCCAGCCTTTAGTGCAGACTCTCCTGTGTCCCTGCAAACAGAATGCTGCTTGCCTCATGAGCTCACAATGCAGGGAGAACCTGCTACAAATTCAGTCAATGATCCAACAGGAAATTAAACCTTTTAAAAATGGATGAACCAATGGACCAAGTGTAATGGAAGAAAATGCACAAAATGGGAAGAGTGAGTCATTAACTTGATTTAAATATGATTTTTTTCTTTCTTTGGGGGTATGGCACCAAGGTCTGACATGATTTCCTCTTTCAAGAATGCGTGAGATGGGAAAAGAATCAGAATTAAACACTGAAAAGATACAATTTTTTCTTTTAATTAGAAAAAAACTCGGTGTCATACCAGACAGGAGAAAAATACTAGAAAATATTTAAACCTGTGGATCTCAGTTTAATATAAAGTCACCCTTTTCTATGACCCTGAGGAGGAATGAGCTTGTTCTTTTTCTACAATATTTAATTATATGCAAAGATAGGAAAGACAGAAGAAAGGTCTTTGAATCTGAAGAATTCAGAGTGAGCCAAAAATGCCAATTATTGCCCAATTCCCACTCCCAGACCCAGCACTGGGATGTGATTTAAAGAACCTGGCTGTCAGTGTGATTTAAGGATGATGATGCTCTCACTACAAATAATATCCCACTGTTGAAAGAAAATTTCATTCTCATTTGCAGACAAGGTCCTTCCCATGAACACACACCCCGTGCACATCAAGCCAGGAAAATTTCAGAGGTAGTGGTTTGGTTTTAGGAGTTTGGAGGGTTTTTTTAAGTTTTCCTTTCCTTTTGTGATTTACACCCTGTTTCTCTGCCCATATGAATAGCACCTTTGGGAGGTCTTCTCCTCCTCCATCAAAAGTTTTGCCTAATTTCATTTTTAAAGGGCTAGGAGTGCAAGGGAGGAGCTAAAGCATCCTCTGTGTGCTTTTGAGGGGAGAGGTTCTGGAAAACAACTATTTCCTTAAAAGGGAGAGTGATGAAAATGGCAAAATAAAATAATTTACTGAGCCACAATGGTCAGTGGAAGTTCCACCAGTGGGAGAAAAGCTGGTTTTGGGGATGTTCTCTATGTATGATTTGTGGTGTCCTCTTTGGCACTTATTTAGGTGATAGATTGTGGAAAACACTTTTGTTTTAGTGGAGCTCTTCACATTTTGTCACATACCCAGACTAATAAGAGCATGGTTGGAATAATTAGAAAATCACCCTTTAAGGGGAGTTTTTAGCCACCCCTTTGCCCCTAAAGCTGATAAATTCACTGATAAAGAGCAGAGTGGCAAGGAGTGAATCAAGGAATGGTGTCCCTGGTGGTTCTTTGGGAGTTTGATCCCAAGGTCGTGTCCTGCTGCTGTTCCATCCCAGGCTCACACCCAGCTCTGGCTGGAGCTGCTGCTCTTGCCAATGGGATTATTCTGCAAATGAGGCACAGCCCTGCATTTCCCAAGCCATAAACACAGGGATGCAGACAAATCCTATTAACAAATAACAGGATTTGTGCTTGCACTGCACCTCCTACTCACCACCTTCAAAATTTACCCCGTGCTGGTGGAACCGTTGTTCTGCATGAAATCAAGTGAATTAAAACCCATTTAAAAACCCAGCTAAAAACCCCCATTGGATTGCACTGAAGTGTGAATAATGATTCAGCATCATCAGCTGTGGTTGCCATAAGAAACAAGATTTCATAATCTATAAAGTGTAGAAGAGACAGAAACGCCACAAGCAACATTAATCTACTAAAATGATAACCAAAATGAGATCTTATTTTCAGTGCTGGGATAGTTTTGGGTTTTTTTTAACCCTCTCTCCTGTGGTTTCAAAAAAAAATCAACAAAAGCAGCTGTAAACCTAAACAGTGTTCAGGAGCCTGAAGCCTCAATCTGATTGACTGCATTATCCACCCTTTGTTAATAGTCATAAATGATTTTTTTCTATTGGAGAAAACCAAGAACTACAAATAAAGTACTTTTATCTGAGTCATAAGTCACTTCATATCACAGTCTGCTGACTGTTCCACAGTCAAAAATACCATACAGAAGATGAAATTTGCTCTGAATATTTGCAGTATTTAATATTTTAGAGGTCCCAGCATATCACTTTGGGAAAGCTGTGTATAAATTAGCATGAATACAGAAAATGTTTATTTTATTAATAAAAAGTAGAGCAAGCAAGTAGAGGAGCGCTGCTCCTAAGAACTGACTTGTAGAATTTTAAGCAGAAGTCTCTTTTTTTCCACACCTTATTTCTTACTTGTGTGATGAGGATAAATCAGCACAGCCCAAGCAGGTCAGTGGGTGATCCAGGCATGAAGACAAAGAGCTGTGTGACATATTGTCAGGAGGAAAAACAGGCTGATGAACCCTGGGAGACGTAAACTTTAAAATGCAATAAAAGTTGTCAGGAAGGAAGCAGAACTCAGGGTGTTTTGTGCAGGCTCTGACAGCTGTGGCTTTCAAGAAAACCTCGTGTTTGGATCTGCATGGTGCTGGGAGCAGAGAGAGGAACCAGAGCTGGGATGAATTGTCCAGCAGATCCCCTTGGATAGGGAGAAAGATGCTTCTGGAGTAAAGAATAACCCACTGAACTCTCTTTTCTACATTTAATAAACACCTCTGCAGAGGAAATGGGCTTTGGAAGGGATATTTTAATGTCTGAATACAAATGGGTCACTTGATGCTTTCCATCCTTCCAATGGCGTTGGACATTTGATGTTGGCTTCCAGCAATTCTTGGGATAAAACACAGCTATCCACATTTTCATTTTACTTTAATAATGAAAAAATGGGTTGCAATTAGAAAAGATTACTCTATTCTGCATGCTCTAATAAACTTAGGACACTGGATGTCTCAAACCCTCATTATTGGGGCTTCAGGTAAATAAACACAGAGACACTTCATCAAGTGCAGGAACAAACTGAGACTGAAGAAGTTAGGAAAAGAACTTAATTTCATTTCCTTTCTTTAATTCCCATTGCTTTCATGCTTGATTTCTTATTCCTAGCATAATGGCATGTTCACACACACAGTCCCAGCAAAGTCACTGCAAGAAGTGTGGTTTGCACTGCACACCTGTGCAAAAAGGTGGATTTGAAGTCAAGCATGGCATTGCAGGTGAGCCCATTCTGCTGTGCACTCAGATTTTGTTATTGCCTGGCTGTTATATGGATTCATGGAAAGTGTTCCTCAGTATTATTTCTGTCAGATCCTGGGCAAAACCTCTTGGTGGAATGCATGCAGGACTTAAATAAATCCTGTTTGTGTCAGCCACTCAAATGTTAATACCAGGCTCTGGCTGGCTAACACCTGCACATCAGTTTTTGATGGACCAAAATCAGAAAACTATCCTGAATTTCCAGAGATGGACCAGTATAGCTTACCTGACCAATAAGCTTATCTTCCTGCTTCAGTTTTCCTTTTTTGCCTTCTTTACCTCCCCCTCTTAATTCTTCATCTCCCCTCCTCTTAGTGTGCAATTAGACTAAAAAATATTTAGGGATGAGAAGTGCCCTCATCTGACTGTAAATTCCATAGAGTGGGCTTGGTAGAGCAAGATAAATAACATAGATTATGGTAAGGATACATTTAGGGGCTTGATTTTTAATGGTGCTATTTTACAGACACCTGTCCTGGTTAGTTTGCAAGATAAATAACATAATCAGATCTATCTAGGAACTAATTTGTACATGAAATGTGGACCTGGGAAGTTTGGGCAGGCTGACAATTTTTAAAACTCATGGGTTTTCATCTGCTAAAGGCTCTGTTGGTTATTTTATGTTCTTGAGTGTCCAGTTGTAATAATGTGAATCCCCCTACAGTTCTTCTGTGGCTCTACTCAACAGCAAATCATGCTCCTACTCAGGAACTTGGAGAATCTAATTTATGTATGTTCATTAGATGTTTGTCAAAAAATACAAACTTTATTCATGAAGCTCAGCTTTCACCCATGATTACTTTAGGTGAACAGGCTTTCATTATGTTGTAAGAAATAAATCCTTTTGAAGACTTAAAACCAGTCTCCTCAGATCCAAAATTATTAATTCTCCTGCTTAAGGAAGTGGAGCTTTCCTTAAGCTTGTGTGAATGCCACAGATAAATGATTAACATTGCCTTTTGCATAATTGCATGGCCAGGTGAAATGCTTACATATATATTTCATGGATATAAAAGGTGTATGAATCCATACATTGCATTTTAAAGGTAAAAACAAATGAGAGCTGCAGCAGGCTGGCACAGAATGAAACCTGCTTTGCATTTTGGAAGGGCTGTAAATCACTGGAGCTCTGCAGTCAGAGTTTATGATTTCCATCAAAGAGCACGAGGGACATATTTCACTGTAGTCTATCCATTATTCTGCACATACTTGAGAAGAGAAACTCAAACAAAGCTCTCATTAGGAAACATTGACAGAGGACCAGCAGAGAATTCATTTACTGGTACATGGTGATACAGCAAAGCAGGCAGCCAGAGCCATATATCAGAGTGCCATGGGGATGGAGGGCTGAGAGGAGATGTGCATCTAGACAGGGATTTTTGTACAGCTCTTCCAAGGTTTCTGTTTGCTCTGATTTCTGGCAGCTTGAAAGCAAATGAAAATTAATGGTGGAGGTGTCAGGGAGCTGGGAGGGCTGGCTGCTCCTCCAGGAAAGGCATTGTGGCACATAAAGGGCATTCCTGGGGCAACCAAAAGTCAAAAATCAAAGTGATGGGGCAGGATTTGAGTAGAGAACAGGTGCAGTGGTGAGAACCAGGGTCAGCCACATCCCCTGGTCACCAGGCAGGGACAAAGGGAAGGGACACTGGGACATCACAGCTGAGGGCTGGATCAGCCACAGGACCAGGGTGGGTGCCAAGGGCAGGGCTGAGGATCCACACCTGAAATGGGGCTGGGGAGGAGCCAGGAGAGGCTGCCCAGGGCAGTTCAACCCTTGTAGTGACCATGGGGCCCCAAAAAAGCAAATCTGAATCTCTTGAAGCACTGCTGGGCACCCAACAGCCACTGCAGTAGGAGTGGTGAGTGTTTCATGGATAAACACCCAAAAGGGTCTGTGTGTTGTACAAATATTTTTCTTGATTTATCTGCACCTATTTCATGGCTTCCCTCTCTCCCAGGGGTTAAGGTTGATGCTGCTCTTAGGGTTAAACTCCTGCTGGATGAACAGTGTGGAAAGCACTGACAGCATCTAATGGCTTGGCCAGAATAAACAGAAAACAGGAAAGAAAAATATTGTCTCAGCTGGGCTTCTGAGGGTTTGGGTGCTGGTGTGGTTTTGGGGATTTTATTTTGTAGATTTTGACAAAATGCAGCAAAAATCTGTGATGAATAATTTCTGTGGGAGTTATTTTTTTAAATATATCTTGCTGGATATTTATTCTAGTTTTGCAGGTATCAATCAAAATATATGGAGCCTGAATAATACATAGATTTAATTTACTCTAAATGAAATTAATTTTGTTGCTCTTTTGACACTGGGGATTTTTGTGTGTTATTAGCATGCTGTGATGTGTTCATTTGGCTTCTTTATAGTAATGATCCTTATTTAGGTTATTGTTGGTACCATAACCTGATACCTCCACACATGGAGATATTAATAATTAGGAAATTGAGGTTGTACAGGAATTTTTGGAAATAAATGCATGACTTTGACACAGCCTTCCCAAAGCAGCATGGACTGAACCACTCTGCTTATCTTCATGGGAAATAAATTAATTTTTCTGTGTTTTTGGAATGATGAGTGAATTGGGGAAGAAGCTGGGATAGAAACACATACTTCAAGAGGCCAAATGTGTTAAGTTTTGTTATTCAAAATATTTTTCTTGCTGTAGCTCAGTTTTAATTGCTGCTATGAATCCAGATCTGCTTTAGGAATAGATCTGAAAACTTTTCCATCAATGTACTGAAGGGAATGTGCACATATAAACCACTCTAAAGAGTTTTATCTGTTGCTTTTCAGATCTGTTTTATATAAAATTTTCCTTCTGACCATTTGTTTTTCTCCCAGCCAAGCTGAGTCTCTGTCAGGGGGGGAAATGATTAGTCCTTTGTCAGAGGTTGTGGATCAAGGTCTCTCCAGAGCAGCCCTGTGCTGCCAGTGGGCATTTCCAAAGGGAATTGGGAATATCAGTTGGCTTTAATTGTGTTCACTGCGAGTGTGATGCTGTTTTTAAAGCAAAAGGTCAAGAGAAGCTGAACTCATTTAGCATGGACTAAAGTAAAGCTCTGACTTTGCACAAGGGCATGAAGTGAGAGGACAAAGGAGGGTAGAGTTAAACTGGGTATTGGGAAGGATTTCTTTGCTGATGGGGTAGTGAGGGGGTTGTTCAGTTTGCCTGGGGAGGTTGTGGCTGCCCTGGATCCCGGCAGTGCCCGAGGCCGGCTTGGACACCCGGGACAGCGGGAGGTGTCCCTGTCCATGGTGCTGGATGAGCTTTAAGGCGCCTTCCACCCAGACCGCTCTGGGATTCCACGATAAATTCCAGGAAGCTGGAAAGTATTCCTTTGTCTGGCAAAAGCACCAGGAGTTCATGAAGCCAAAGGCTTCAAAGGTACTTGCGACTTAGTTTAAGGTTTTTCTGATATCAAAACATGGCTTTGCTGCCACATCCCGGGATGTGATGATGTCATTTGTCAGGATTTATGCCAAGGAAAATTCGGCCACTAAGTTCAATTGATGTGTGATGGAAAGGAGGAAAAGATGTGTGGGCTGGTCTGGGAAGAGGACCTGGGTTGGGAGTGTTGATCCTGGGAATATTCTTGATAATTTCTATTATATATAATACATGTGGTCTGGTGGCTACAGACTCAATATTTATAGTTGACCCAATGCAATATTACCAGTGTAACTATTTTGGTGATGAAGAGATGCACAATTCCTTGTTCTCTTCTCGTTCCTTGTCATACAGGGTCATAAATATGAAGATCCTAATTTTTTAAACAAATGCAATAGAATGTACAACTTTACATGCTTTGAGAACACCTTAGTGCTCAAACTGCCTATTATTGAAAAAGGAGTTTAAACTTTTACTACTTGAAGACCTCAATCTTCAGGTTTAACATCCTCTTAGGTAGTGAGAAAATCTATTTTGACAAGAAATTCTCTCTCCCAACTCCTGTGGACTGAGGGAATGAGCTCAAAGTGCCACTTAGGACACTCCTGGCTGGTTGCTGCCTCCTGAGTGACAGCAGAGGTGAGGGTGAGGGGCTGGAAAGGGAGAAAGAGTTATGCTCACAGTGATTTATGAATTTCAAATAATTGATGTTTCCAACCAGTGTTCAGTTCTTCATCAGTGAGAAGCACAGCTTGTTTATCACATTCTTAAATGGATGGAAGGAAATATGTGCATATTAATGTGAAGAGGAAAAAAAATGCACTTTATAAATGGCTGAGCGAAAATTTTCCAAGAGATTTTAATGAGGGTAGATAATAACATGGAAGAGTTTAACCAAATTTAGTTTTCAATCATATCAGAAGAGACACTTAGTCACAGTCTCCAGACACTTGTTCTTCTGAGGGGCAGTTGTGTTAAAGAGAAATCTCCAAATGTGCTGCATGGGGATGAAATGCAGCTCTGGGTGCTTTCTCAGCTGGTTGGCCCAGGATAATGGCATTTCTGGCCTAGAAAATATTTCCATTTACATGGAATACTGACAGCTGAATGAGTTTCTCTTCCCCAGCTCCAAACCAGAACATCCTGAGCTTTAATTAAATCTCGGGTCAGGCTGCCAAGTGACCTTTAGATCACGTTAGTACTTGAGCTGTTTTGCACTGTCTGTGAATAAAATCTCTGATATCTTTATGGATTTAAGAAGTTATTGACCAGTGGTTCAGGCATTTTTGCAGCATGTAAATAATGAGGTTATTTATTGTTAGAAGCCAGGGAAGAGAAGCATGGCCTGAGTCAGCCAGGTCTCCTCAGAGTGACTGAGAGGTGCTCAGGCTCCCTCTGTGTTCCAGGTGTTACAGTGAGGCAATGCCATGATTTTTGTGGGATTTTCCTAATAATAATAAGGAAACTGATGGCAGGCTGCTGGTGTCTTGTTCACATCCCAGCCTGCCAGCTGTATTGAATTTTTGCTGAAGATATTGGTCTCTGGCACCAATTGGTCTTCTTGACTTTTAAACTGACCCCAAATTCCAGCCCTCTTTCTGGACCCTACAGTTAGAGAAATGATCAGTGGGGAGGAGATTAATGCTTGATGTGGTTTAATTGCAGAGTGGGATGCTGAAAGTTGGGGAACCTGAAGAAGTTGGTACCCAACAGGAGGAGAGGAGGGAGCAGGGTGGAAGCACCAGGCTTGTCCCTAATGGATATTAAAGTAGTGGGGGCCTGAAGCTCTCAGCTCCAGTATTTAATAGATGAGCAGTAGCTGCAGCTGTCATGCTCTATAGTGGAACAGCACTATTACTATTTTATTACCTTTGATTAGCTGAAATTGTATCTTACAGCCAGCAAACCCCCAATAAATGCATTTACCAGCAGCTGTATTTCTGGCCAGCCCTGGCACACCAGGAGCTGCTGCATTAGAGAGCCCCCATCCATCACACTTTAGATTTGAAGCAATATCCTCTCCCTAAATTAACGTCATCACCTCCTAACAGCTGTGGCCACCAGCTCAGGGATGGTTGATGAGCTTGTCAGTGTTTCCAATATAAATTCTGCCTTTAATAGATTTATTTGTAAGTTAGACCTACTTAGCTATAAAAATCTGCTCAGGGTTGGAACTTGGCATGGAGGGCTCTCCCTGGATGGTTTTCTTCACAGTCCTTCTGTGCTTGATTGAAAACTTTTGGCCAAATCCAGTCAAGCATAATAAACTTCTGGAAATAGTAATTAAGGGCCTTGATGGCTGTGTGGCTGTGGTTTTGGCCAAATGGTTTCTTCTGTGGGGGAGCAGGCAGAATCTATTTATTGCTGATGTGATCTTCTCTCTCCAAAGGGTGCTTGAATATTATCCTGCACTAAATGGTTCATTGAGAAATGTAGCCCTCCCTTTTTCCTCCAAAATACCAGCTCTGTTCCCTCCCCTAAGGATGGCAGAAACAAGAAAATTGTGTGTGGATGTAACAAAAATGTGGGCCTATGTGTTTATTTTTGGTTTAATGCATGAAATCTTTGCATTTACGAACGCTTCAGAAAGAAAAAATTCCTTTATTTTGGATACAGTGAAATGTTTCAGCTTCTGTTTTCTCCCCTTGTTTTTTGAGTGATGCTGGACTTAGAAAACTCAGTGTGTACATATGCAGTTTGATTTAGCTGGAAGAGAATTTTTGCTAAAATGCAGTTTCTCTGGAATAATAAACATCTGGTTTTAATCATTAGCTGATACTCTATCACCTGTTAACAGAAATCTTGTCCAACAATGTCCTCAAATGAGAGTTGGTAACAACCACGCACTCAGCATGTATTTATCAGCAGAAATTTAAATATGAGCACGTGATGGCCAGATGTTTCCATTCTTATAGCAAGAGAAGACATTTTAGCAATCTTTGTGTTTGAAAAGCAGGTGATTCAACAGTTATTTTTTTGTGAGTTTTCATCTTGGTGAAATACATTTTCAGACAGAATTCATGTAACTGCACAGAGAAGGTCCAGTGGATGCTTTTTCTTCCCCTCTTCCTGATTTGTTTCTGCTCTGCAGGTTATTGTGTGTCAGGAGTGATCCAGCTTTCCATGGAAATGGGAAAAACTGCCAAGGCAGGGCTCAGCTTAGCATCTCATTCCCATTTATCTGCCTATTGTGATCTGTAATTAGCTGCACTTTCCTCAAACGCTCCTGGCACAAACATTTTCAGGTGTACTTTAAACTCCATCTCATTAAAACATCATGAGAAGCAGCACCTTGACACCCTTCCCATGTCACTGTGTGGTTGCAGCTGCTGTTTATTCACTCACCAAAGTTCTGCACACACAGCAGGGTGTGAGTGGCCTGGAGGGATGGGAAATGTCTGAGTTTGACCTCTGGGATCAGCCTGAGAAGGGTTTGGAGCAGTGCAAATCCAGCAGTGCTCCCTTCTGCTCCTTGGAGCTGCCTTTAATGTCTTCAAAACATGTCAGCAATGGAAGGAGGCATAATTCAAATAGTCCTGGAATAGGAGGGGAGAATGAAAAATGGGGAGCTCTGCACAGAGCAGCAACACCATGTGCTATCAGCTCTCCTGAAGCCTTGTAAACCTGTCAGAAACGCTCTTGCTAATAGTCCATAATACCTTGTTGTAGAAGTAGTAATCAGTGATTTCTGAACCAAACTGGCAATTCAGAAATGAGTCATTGCTCGCATTGATTTTTATTTTTTTTTATTTTTTATGTGGTCGGCATCTGTGTCAGGCAGTAACAGCAGCAGCGTTCCCATCCCATTGTCACAGGCACAATTCAGGTCTCAGACAACGAGGCAGGGCTTTGACCTATTGCTATGCAAATTCCCTTCCGATGGGTGCTGATAGTGAAGCAAAACATGTTTTGACTAAGACCTGAAAGAAAGGCTACTATTAGAAAGCTGTGATGGAGCCATTTAGGGCTGAAACTAATAATTTGTTAGGAATCGCTCACCAAAACCTGTTCTTAAAAATTTCTATTAAGAACAGACTTTGGGTCTGAGGAAACCTGTATTTTCTGTAAACACGACAGTGTTCAGTCCAGATGGGCAAGGACATTATGGGGTGTGTGTGCAGCTGGAGATAAGGAATGTTTGTGGGTTTTAGGGATGTCTTCTCTGGCTGTGGAGTGGCACTGGAGCACTGACAGTTCTGGACTCAGCCATCCCTGAGGCTGGAAAACCCTCCAGGCTCACAGAGTCCAAGCTGTGCCCAGAGCACTGAGTCACCTCCAGGTGACACCTCCAGGGATGGGCACTCCAGAACCCCTGGGCAGTTCTGATTTCTGAGCACCCTTTCCATGGGGAAATTCCTGCTGACGTCCAGCCTGACCCTCCTCTGGCTGTTCCCTCTCCTCCTGTCCCTGTTCCCTGGGGGAAGATGCCCTGACCTTGCTCCACCTGCTCTCAGGGAGTTGTGGCAGAGGCAGAAATTCCCCCTGAGCCTCCTTTTCTCCAGGCTGAGCCCCTCTCCAGCTCCCCCAGCCCCTCCCCAGCCCCTTCCCAGCTCTGCTCCCTCTCCAGCCCTTCAATGTCATTTCCCATCTCTGGAAAGCTCCAGCCAGCTCTAATCCATCATTTTTCAGGGTTTCATTCTTTCCTTGTCAAAGAGAAAATTTGAAATTTTACAGCCCCCAACTCTGAGCACTGACAGAGTTGTGATTGTGAGTTCTACACTAGGGCTGGCATTTCATGACTTTTGTGCCTAAAAGGGAGAAATCCAAATGAGGAATGAACCCTTTGAGTCCTGAGCCTCATGAGTTCTTCTGTGCTGTGTTCATCTCTCTGTGCTGTAGGGACAAGAGCAAGGTTAGGAATTCTGCTAGAGTTTGATTTTCTAACGCCATCTCCCTGTCTAGCAGAAGAGGTTAAACTCAGGGCAGAGAAACATTTTCTTTTGAAGGCTTGACAATGGTTTCATAAAGAATTTCATGGTCTCCATCACCATTTCTAGCGAGGAAATCCAGTTGGTGTCAATATTTGCGGAGCTGAGTGGCCCAGATATCAGAGATGGTCTGTGAAATGTTTGCAGTCCAAAACCAAACAGGAAACTCCCAGGCCTAGGACTGTAGTGATAAAGGAAAACATTCCTCCAGATGATTGCCAGGAGAAAAGTGAAACAGGAAAAATACATGTTCATAATTTTTACTTTGCTATAAATAAGAGTGATTATGGAAATAGATAATAATTGCAAAATATAATCATTGGGTTTAAAAGCTACTGTCATGTGGGCCTGCACTGGGAAAGGTATCATGAGGCTGCTTAATGAGAAAAAAAATATTGTTAATTTTCTCTGCTTAGGATTAGTTTCTAGGGAAATAGATAACATCTGAAATTCCATTCTGAATTACAGTACTCCCTCTGTCCTGTCTTTTGTGACTGTAAAAATGAACCTTCTCAGTATAACAGAGGAGTTATTTCTTTATTTCCACTCTGACACTGAACTATAAGAAAGTGGTAGAAGATGAAATAATTTTCTGATAATTTTCTTATTCAGGAGCCAGTGGATATTTATTTGGTATCCTGGAGATGATTAACATTTGGAGAGGGAGATAAAAAAAACCCTTCCACTAAAAAAATAAATAAAAAGGAAAGAGTAGATATTAAGTCAGAAAATGTCTCCCCTTGAGATACTCCATGAAATTCCCGTATCTTAACACTATTTTCTTTAGTATAAATTTCCAGAAGGTTTGATCTTTCTGTGTGCAGAGGAATTATCTTTTATTAATTCAGCCTATTAAGCTGTGTGTATTGAGTTGTTCATACTGGTGACAGTTCCTAAACTTTCAAATCCATTCCTGGAATAGCTTTTCCATGAAATCCATGACCTGTACATAATACATGATGGTGTGCTGGGGGCTGGAGATTTAATTTGGTTTAGGTTTGGCTCAGTTGGGTTACTGACTCTTCAAGGCATCATTTGCTAACAGAACCCTGTTCCTGTATTCTTCTGTTTCCTCTCGCTGCTGGAAGAAAATAAGGTTTGCTGTTGTTGTAAAAGAATTAGGAATTAACTCCTCCCCAATGTCCCCAACACAGTTATCAGCTTTTTCATGTCTCCTGCTTCCTCCTTGCATGGTGGGGCTGCAGTGTGAGAAAAACAGGGATTTGGTGTTCAGAGAGTGCTCAGACCCTGCTGGGACTCCCCAGAAATAAAGAACATTAAAGGGACTGACCCCAAGGATCAATCCAGAAGCACCGAGGAGGAAAATGTAAATTCTGTTGGAAGCTCTGTGTTTATCCCAGCACATCCAGCTGCAGATAAGGCCTGGAATGATAAGCAGCAGACAGGGTTGGGCCACAACGTGAACTTCAACAAATTTATCTGAACTACATGCTTTATGTACAGAGGGATGCTCCCTAAAATCAGTAGGGAACCTCCCAACCACAGCTTCAGAATGCAAACTGTAATGTTTTTACCTGATTCTCCTATTTCTTTTCCTTCTGTAATATGATTTCTTGATATAAGGAGAGGGCCTCTCTTCACTCTTTAATTATTTTTTGACTATTTATTTTTTTAATTAGCTTTTCTATTTAATTAGCTTTCCCAAATCACTCTTGATAGTTGCAGAATATTTGTGGAACAATCTGAACTCCCTCTGGTGGTCAGACAAGACTTTTGGAGTTTTACATCTTAAACTATGGGTTATTTTCAGGGAAGGGTAGTTGTACCAATGCTTACAAACTTTATGACTTTATTCAGCATTCAAAAATTTACTATGTCATAGAGAAAATTAGCTGACCCACTGTGAATAGAAATTATTTGTGTTCAAAAAGATTTTATTGCAATCTTGATGCCTTGGAGTGGCTGTCTAGAACAGAGGCTAGACAAAATTAAGAGAATAAAATGAATATTTATTAAAGGCCTTCAATAGATACACCTTGGGCAGTCAAAGCCCTTGAGGCTTCACCCAAGATGGACAATGGTCATGAGTTTTCAGACAATTATAAGTTTGGTCCATTTCCATGTCAGGGGTTAATCTACCTTCAATAATGAAGTAATTTACCCCCAGTTTGCTCCTCCCCAATTAATTTTTGTTTATACTTTCAGGGCCTGAGACACTGAGGTGTGCTGTCCTGGAGAGGAATTGTTGTGTCTGACCAAAATGGGAGAGCAGGAGCTGACAGGCTGTGGAGTTTAGAGTTATACACTAAAGCAGAACAGGATCTGAAAATATAAAATCTAAATCCTAAGGAGTCAGTCTCAGGTCCAACCCTGAGCAGTGGCAGCAGCAGTTCCACAGCTGCTGGTTTGGTGTTTCTGCCTCTCCCCCGTGCAGGGTGAAATCCCCTCTGGGATAATCCTGGTGAGCAGAATGAGAACACAAAAACACATCCCAGATGGTGCAGCTGCTGGTGGGTCACCAAAACAGAGACAGAGTCACCAGAGCTGGGCTGAAGTGCAAAAACAACCCTGCCAGGGCTTGGTGCTGCTTAGGAAATGCTCAGGGTGTTGTATTCTTCCAGGGTTTAAATGTGCCTGAAGTGAAAGTGCTTCCTAAACTTAAACTTGGGGAACTGCATGACTGTGCTGACACTGTCTGTGCAGAACAGGACTGGAGAGCTCAAAGCAATCACACAACAAATGTATGGTCTGGTCTGGTCTGTCCAAGTGTGAGTGCAGCAGTGATCTCTAAACATAAGTTAAGGCACCAAGTCAGCAAATGCCAGTCCTGTGTCCATCAGGGGCTCAGGATCATGAAGTGTGTCATTGCCTATCAATATCACAGCCACTGCTAACAGATAAAAACCCTTCCTGGGAATATCTTTATCCTCAGTGACATTCTCAAGCCATTCCTAGGCGATGGCTCCCTCTTCAGTCCTGCAGCAGGGATCAACATTCATTCATTTCTCTTGGCAAACAAAGTTGGGTGTTTTATATGAATAATGACAAACACATTCATTATCTTTTGCAAAGACATTTACTCCAGAAAAGCTGAGCAGAATGATGTGCTGAACACTGGAAGCCTCATGGCAAACATCATTTGCAGCTCTTGGACTCTGTTTCTCCTTCTTGGGTTATTTTATTTTGAGTGATTTGCCCTGGATGGAATATCAGGTCTTTGATCTCTGGACTGATTATGTGAGGTTAGCAAAATAATTGAAATGGAGGAAAACACAGATGATATAAGCAACGAATCCACTGAACAATACAGTGTGTATTAAACTGGCAGTAAAACAATTAGGATGTGCACTCATGCAATAAGCAAACACAAAAATATCTGCACACAGAAACATCTCCAGCAGGGTGAGCAGAGTGAACAAAGCTAATTCCAACCTCAAGATGATAATTCAGGCCATTTCCTGAGCTCATCCTCGTGTTGTTTGACTAATATCAGCAGTTTGCTCCCATAAGTACAAAATGATGTTGAATTCTAATGGCCACTTAAGTCATGGAAACAATATAATTAGAGTAATAAATACAACTTCATGTTTTCATAATTAGAGTCATAAATACAAAGCCGTGTGTCTATAATTTACCTGATTGTTATCTGCAATTTATTGTTGTTGTCCCCTAGCACTTGAGGACCCAGGGAATAGGGCAGAGAACAGACAGAATGTACTGACCTTAAAACTGTCCTGATTCCAGAGGGGCAAGATGGGTGGGAAAGGGCTGGAAATGCCTGGGAAGGTCGTGGTGCCTGCAGTAATGACAGAACAAGTGATGTAATCATAGAATCCCAGAGTGCTTGGGGTTGGAAAGGACCCCAAACATCATCCCCACCATGGACAGGGACACTTTCCACTGTCCCAGGTGGGTCCAGGCCCCTTCCAGCCTGGGCAGCTGCAACAGGGCAGTGGAGATAAGGCTGAGTTTAGGAAAACTGCAGATTGTGAAATAAAGGATGTGCTCAAATCTACCAACATCTATACCCTTATTCCATTTTAACCTCTATCCTGACTCTCTTTTCCTTTGTGGACCCAGAGAATCCCCTGGCATTTCATCTCCCACAGTTAATATTCCTGGGTTCCTCTGAAGATTTGGATATTCTTTAACACATCCCTGTGAGTTCCCATGCTGTGGCCAGGCCACTATGGAAAACCACAGTAGCCCTTGTCACTGTGGGCCTTCCCAAAAATAAGGGTCCAAAAGGAGAAAAGAGCCACTGGAGCACTGAGTTCCATTGATAGTGGGATGGCACAGCTCCAGTTCTGTTTATTAAACTGGTTTTTAAGTGTGAAGTCACTGTTAGCTGAGGGCTGCTGGTTGTGGGCTGGTGTTTATTTGTTTATAAAGTGTGAGCAGAGGCAGGTGTGGGTGTGATGTCACACAGGTGCCCCAGAGGAGTTAAAAACCAGATAAATGAACTTACCATGTTCCAAGGATTGCTGCTTCCATCCTTCTTTTAAAATTCAGATATCCAGGGGCTGTGTCACCCTCCATATCCTGCAGCAGAATAATTCTGTTTATTGATACGCATTGGAGTGACATAAATAAGTAATGTTCTGCTAACAGAGAGTATAACATTAACTCTGTCATATTCTAAATGTGCAGCCCCTTTTTCTTTTTTTCCTGTTGTTTTTTTTCTTTCAAGTTCACCTGTAAATCCTGAGGTGTGTTTTGAACTCCTCAAAAACACACTCATGGGATTTTGGGTGAAAATGGAACTTCCAGGTAAATTTTAGATGTGCTAAAATTGTCCAGACTAATTCAGATAATTTATGGATGGGGAGCCTGCCAGCCTTGGTGAGCATCAGTGTTCTGTAGCTTGGCACCTGCTGCTGGGCAGTAAGAAATTTATTAGGAACTCCTGTTTCTCTTTCTTTTCCTTTTTGTGCTGAATAAATTATTTCTGTATATTAATAGACATATTAGGCAGCAGGGTATAAAGTTCTTCTGTAGATTTTTATTCTTGGAAGTGACAGAAGAAAAATTCAATTGTCCCACTCACCCATCCCTTGATGCCTTTGCCTCACCAGGAAATGATTCAGCAATGTTCCTGCTGGAGCCAAAACTCTGTTCAGAGGGTGACCTATCAGAGGTCTTGGGGGTTTTATTTTGATTTTTTTTTCCCTTTTTTTGTTCATTAGCAGTTTGGTTGCATTTTTGCACTATCAGAGAAAACCCATCATTAATCTGTTTAAAGAAAATGATGACATCACTATGCTCTAAGGCAGATAATTATCTGTGTTAATTACATAAATGTGGAGTCATTGTCCCAGGGAGCTCCCCTGAAATGTCCCATGGGGGTCACAGAACCTTTGGGCAGAACAGAGCAGGCCAATGCATGCAAACAATTATTCCAGCCAAAGTGATTCACTGGCTGCTGGAAAACCAGTAAATAATTTACTCAGTGTGTACTATTTGAATAGCTAAGCAGTAGCATGAAAACATTATTGTCAAAAAATTTATGAGATCAGTAGTGGGTAAGAAATTATTCATATGAATCCTATAGGATTCACTTCAACAGCTCTAATTCAAATTTTCTGTGCTTTTAGAATCACTGCACTGATTGATCAGCCTTTGATCACTGTTTATCCCAGGACAGGAATGAGAGGATCCTTTCTGCTGTGGCACAGCTGAGCTGCAGTTCTGATATTTATGGTTCATTTCCTTGTTTTCCTTGGCACCACAGGCACAGAATTCCAGGAATTTGTGCCCAAAAATCCCCCAGGCCTGATCTTTTCATACCTTTCCATTCTTAGAAGGTGGAGAATCCTATGGAAGGATAAGAGATTTCAGCTCTGCTTTAGGCAAAAGTTAAAATAAAAGAATATTAATTATCAAAATGAAGATACTCAGTACTGGAAAGAGTTTTTCCCTGATTTCACATCCCATTCCTTGGAGCTGGAGAGAAAGGGAAAACTGCAGATCCAGACTGGGATCCATCTTCCACTTGCTCTTACTGGAAGTGTTGAGGCAGGTTGGGGTTTGTTATTTGTTTCCATGGGTTGTGTTTTTGGGGGTAGTTTCAAATTAGCTGATCAATATCTTGGGACTGTCAAGAAATGCATCAAGCCAATGTTTCTTGTGCTGCTGGGGACATATTCGCTTAGTAACAGGATTTTATTCCTCTTTTTTCCATCACAGAGACCAATAATAAAGAAATTGTGCTCAATAACACCTCAGTGTGTTTCTGTGACAAACCTTTTTTTAAACCCAGGCTTAACCACAGAAATACAAATGGAGCACTTCGGTACATGTAAAACAGGGGTAACACTTTAAAGGGGTGGGATAGATTTGGCATTTAATTTGCATTTTAAAAGCATTCATTACTAGTTAATGAATCAATTGATTGCTGAAAGAGCACTTAGTGAGATTTATTGTGATATCAGAGCTGCTAAATCAGGGATTGCAGTTGTCACTGCGAGTGTCACTGTGTTTGTACCCACTCAGGAAAGGCAGACAGAGAGCACAGCTGTGGGCTGGCTGATCAACATTGGCAGAAACCTCTTTTTAAAGAATTCAGATAACTGTACACAAATAAAATTATAGCAAACACAGGTGCCTGAGTGCAGAATCCACCTGAGGTCCCAGAGCTGAGATCCTGTTCACGATGGGTTTGGATTCAGGCTGGTCCTGAGGAAATGAATAGAAGAGAAATTTCTGCACAGCAGCTGCCAAGCTACCCTAAAATATCAGTGTGATCCTGGCAAAAGGACACCCAACAAGGGCTAAAAAAGATTTATGAGCTGTGCAATGCTAAAGCAAATGTCCAATATTTTATTTAGTACAAAGATGTTTTATAGAGAGCCTTGCTCAATGTTCCAGTTCCCACCACCCCATTGGATTGTGTTGTCTCTTTAAAGTATTTTGGTGGCTTTTCCTATTGATATTTTAAAAAAATTAAGTGTATTCCTTTCAAGGTCTGAGAAGTAACCTCTCAAACATCCTCACTCAGTTTTAAACTCCCTCCTACTTTAAAATTTCAGAATTCCCTAAAAGTGTTCCTGAGACTAAGAAATTTGAGAAGTTCCTGAGACTAAAATCCAGCTGTGCCTCTTTCCTCTCTGTGATTGCTGCATCCCAGAAATCTGTTTAAGGAAAACTCCTCTCTGAGTTTTCTTTGTTTTCCTCCAAGAAATATGAAGCAGTCTGCCTTGCTTTCTTTTAGTAAAACTCAGCAGAAACGACATAATAAATTAGTTTTTTTGTTCTGTTTGAAATGTAGGCACTTTCTTGTTCCTTTTGCCACATCTGCTGCCTTGGATTTCTATTTTCTCTTGCTCTGCCATCTGTTTTTAACAATAGCAAGATTATAATTTTCAATTTTCGGTGAAATAAAATGCCTCAGGTGTTAATTCATGCTTCACTGGTATCATCCTCTGCTTTATCAGTGCTAAATATGGATCATTGTCTGACTCTGCATCCTTTTTCATTAGACAGTTTAGTATTCTGGCATGATTTGATTCACCTTATTGGACTGGAAATAATGGCCACAGTCTGATTTCTGTCTAAGCCTGCACTGCAGGAGAAGCTGCCTCAACTCATGCATCCTAATTTGGGTCCTGGAAATATTGCTAAAACCACATCCAGTGTTTTCAAATTGTGAACTTAATTTCAGTTTGGAGCAGCTCATTTTCAGTGCAATGGAAAAACCATTTCCACTCATTACCCCTTCCTTAGATTGTGCAAATGGAAATTCCAAATTTTGCTGGGGAATAAGAGACAGAGTTTATTCTGTTCCTTATGTGGCAGAAATAACTCATTTTATGGAGTGATTGCCATGCTCTGTCCTCAATAGTATTTTCTATTAATGGTCTATGTTTTGATGCACCTTCAGCTATATTGTACATTATTCTGCAATTATTTTTCATTTTGTGTTGCTGCAGAAGAGTTCTGAATAAATGATGCAGGGGAAAAGTCCCTGTCCATGGTAAGAGGTTCTGGAGTGATCTGTCCTTTAATTTCCCTCCCCACCCAAACCATTCTGTGCTCCTGGGGTTTGAAGCTTCCATTGATTCAGAAGCAACTAAAAGTTGATTTCTGTGCCATTAATTAGTTTTCCAAATTTTGTTCAATATCCTCCCTGCTTTCAGCTGCCTGAGCTGTGAAAATCCTGCAAATCCTCCTGCCTGGCCATGTGCAGTCTGAGATTCCAGACATGCTGGGTGCACCCTGGGTGATGTTCTTGAAAACAAGATTTGATCCTCATTTTCCAAATTCACCATGGAAAAACAGCAGTTTCCTCCACTCCAGCCTGTGCAAGGAATTCCTGGAGGATGAGATTCTCCAGGTACAGGTGACAAAACTGACCAAGAATGACATCTTAAACAATTAAAGCTCAGGTTCAAAGTCCATTTTTAGGGCAGCTTCAACGTTTATTTCCTCAGGTGCATGAGGAGACCTTAAATACAGATAATTTCTAAGTTATTTTAGGTTTTAGGAGCTGACTCTGGTGGGACAATGAGCTCTGTTCCTGAAAAGTGGATTTCCAGAGAATTGCACATCATTTTCTGATATTGCATAATTTTAAGGGATGCTGTAACAGACAACTCTGTTAATGCTTATCCAGACTCCTGTTTTACAGGAGGAATTCACTATGCTAAATTTGGAACAAAGTTCTTTCCAGGAATAATTTTGATAACCAAGATAAAGAGCCTGCTAGTTAATAAAAAAAAGAAAAAAAAAATTCCCCAGAAAACTGTTGAACATGAATGTCAAAAATTTTAATGGATTGCATTTTTTATTGTGTGCTGCATGTTTCTGTCAGGGGAATATGATAATTATAAACTCGGAACAATAATGAGGGTTTGAATATTCATAGGCAATTAAAATATGTCTCTGTGCATTTTGTCAGTGCCCAGTGGGAAATGTTCCTCATTTTTTAGGAATAAATGGTTCATAATCCTCGGTGAAAAATATGAGGTGGAAATCAAAACACCAAGCAGGGCACAAGACTAACAAAGTTCTGTTGATGATGGGAAGGAAAAACAAAATTAAAAACATATTAAAAACATATTAATGTGTATTTCCATATAAGAGTGGATTCTTAAAATCATGGAATATCCTGAGTTGGAAGGGATCCACAAGGATCAGTGTGGAATAAAAATCCTGCAGCTTAAGTTTGAACTGGTGTAGGGACACTTTCCACAACTCTAAATATCTGTTTAGAATCAAAGAATAAATGCAAAAATATGGAAAAATGCAAACAAATATGGAAAAATGCAAACAAATATGGAAAAAAGGGGGTGACCCAGTAGAAGGTAAGAAAATAAAAGAGAATGTTAAAATAACTGGTGGATGTACATGCTGAAAATCCTTGAAGCAGCACTTGAAGCTTTTCCCCAGAGTTTATCTTGGTACAGCTAGAAATTATTGGATTCATCACATTAGATGGACAGTCTGGCTTTTAGAGCTTGTCAGATGAAGAGCAGATGATCAGTTTGCTGTTGGAGATGAATGAGCCCAGGTTTTTCAGGGATGAAGTCACATTTTCCAGTGTATTTTTTTTTTTTCTAATACTGTGCTTATTTCTGACACTTAAGCAGGGATTGCTCCAGAATTGCTCCCTCTTTGGAAGTGTTTTTCTCAGGAGCTCCTCTTTTTTTCTGGTTTGGCATTCAGGAATATTGATGGCATGTTCATGTGCTGTGACACTGAGCTGTCACAAGCCCAATTTTGTTGTCATGCTCATCAGTGCTTAATGAGAACCTTCAGCAACTTCATCAGCAACTTTCCAGGAGGGATCCTGAGCAAGGCAGGCAGGAGCAGCAGGGACAATTTGGAAGGAATTTTCCTGGGTCCCAAGATGACAGCACCTGTTGGAATGACACCTGGAGTTCTCCTGCAAACAATTCCTGCATGGCAAAAATGACAAGGAAAGTTCAGTGTGGTGTTAGCCTTGTCTCAGGGTTGATTGATGAGCTTGCAGAATTTATGCAGAATTTATGCAGAGGAGTTTTCCCTGGCAGTTGTTCCAATCCTCTTTGGAGTGCTGCTTTCCACTCAGGTGGATTTGAAGCTGTGTCCTTGCCAGCACAAAGAGGTGGCTGCAATGGAAAACTGATCTCAAGAAAAACTTCAGGCTCTAAAGAAAACTAGAAATATTTATCATTGCTCCAAAAGAGAGATTTTTGGTAGTTTTGTTTACAGCTCAGGAGGGTTGGGCAGAGCTTGCACTCAGGAATTTCAAGGTGATTTTAATTGATGACAGGCAGCATTCTGAAGCAAGAGACAAAACTAAAATGGCAAAGAATTTTAAAAATGCCACATTTTCTTCTGTGAGTATTTCTGTGGCACGTGTGTCCTCACCTGGGTTTCTGCCTGGCTGCAACCTCTGCAAAACCTGGGAATGTTCAAGGGTTGGCTGTTCTACCTGACACAAAAGAGCCTCAGATGTTTGGGCAGCTTTTTATCCTTGTGTTTGAAGTAGTTTTTCCTTAGATAAATTCAATTTGAAAAACGAGGTGCAAAGAGATGAAATGATTGTTGCGTGTGCCAAGAGTCTCAGCCTTAGAACTGTATTTAATATTTTTCTCACTGGGCTGTTCAGGCTGGGGACAAATCCAGTTCTCCTCCTGTTGATGAAGTTGTAACTGTGCCTTCCTTAATCCAATATGAATTTTTGCCTAAAGTTTTTCTTTTTTCTTTCATCCCTTCACCCACTTTGCCCCAAAAATGTTTTTTTTTTGGGCTTGTCTCGTGCTGCTGTGACACAAGGGAAGAGAAACGTGGCACTTTTCAGCTTTTCAGCCCCACAGCTGCAGCTTTTATTTATCTTTTCTTTATGGGCAGGTTCATTTCTTGCAGTGAGTTGCATGTGAGTGTGTGACAATGACAAATAGCAAAATTTCCTATTCATACCTCACCCTGTATTTAATGTATGGATCCAAAAAATTGAGAATTTTGCCTCTCCAAACATGGAACTGTATCAAGTTTGTCATCTCTATTTTCTTTGGTACCTTGTAATTTGTCATATATCAGGAAAAAAAAATTATTGAATTTTATTAATAGTGAATTGGAATTCAAACAGAAAAAGATGCAGTTAAGATATCCTTGATCCAGAATGAAGCATTGGAAGTGAGTATTGAAAGGATTTTTTTTATTTTCCTCTGCCAGCTTGCTTAATAAATCCCAGTAAATATCCTTACAAACCCAGAGACTTTTTAATTACTTCAAGAGTTTTTTTTAGAAAATAGTAAATCAGAATGTTTTGATATTTTTAATACTTTCAGGGTTTCTAAAGGAAAATCAGAGCATGTATGTGAGATATTTTGGCATTGCTAAATTGGCAGTGCTTGATTCAGAAATTGTCAATAGGAGAATATTCCCAGCTTACTGTAAAGCCAATACAAAAACAATTTAAGATTTTTATTTTGGGTATTTTTTTCATAGCCAGTTGTATGAAAATCAGCATTTTTATGTCCTGTTCAGGCCTGTATTTAGGATATCCAGCAGTCCCTTCAGTGTGAAGTCAAGAATAATAAGAAATATACCCAGGAGATTCTGACCTAAGAAAGGTTTTTTACCTGTGGGGGGAAAAAAAACAACACAGGCAATGTAGACAGAAAAATTTACTCAATCCAAGGACTTCAGATGTGTTTTAGTTTGCCAGGCTGTAATTTTTACTAGAGATGTCAGAAAAATGAGGGATTTGTATTAACAATGTGCAATCTCTGAGCTGTTTTCAGCTTTCCTCTTTAACACAAAAAATACAGAATTATTACCAACATTTACAAGCCGAGTCCAAACCCTGATAAACTGTTTTAATTTTGTTTAACTCAGTTTCCATCATTTATAAATAACAAGCTGAGAAGCTGTGGACATTTGCAGTACAACTTCATTTTCCAGCTCACCTTTCTCTGCCTCCACAAGCCTGAAATCATCTGCAGATTCAGCCTCTCACACCTCCCTTCCAACTTTCCTCCTCAAGCAGAGCTCAGAGGAAACTCTCATTTTTGTCAGCAAAAATGCCATTGGCTCTCAGAGGAAAGAACCACAGGAACTCACCAGGGACTAATTTCTTTAATATATTAAAATCCATTTTTGCATGCCAGGATATTCCATTGTTCTTTGATGTCCCAGCATGTAGCAAATGATTATGGTTTCACTGTTTGCAAGATGATGAGTGATAAGGTAAGCTCTGTGCTTTCCAATTTTTATTTTTTGCTTCTGCTTCGTGGGCCTTGATAAATAATTCATGGAGCAAAATTACTGTCCCAGAAAAAGGCAGTCTGTTTCATCAGCCCTTTCACACTTTATTGATTAACACATATAATTTTTTAATGTGCAACATCACTGGAGTTTTGAAGAACAGGGAGTTTGTTGTTCTCTTTTCACAGAATGCTCCAGCAAGGACTTCAGGAAAAGTGGGACAGCCATGAAAATATTCTTTTAGGCCCAAAAGAATAATACAACTAGCAGTGGAAATGATGTTATGGGTACATTTTAAGTTTCACTAGGTAATAGGAGAGCACATGTAAAATTATGTAAAATGGAGAAAGAATGATAAGGAAGAAAATTTAATTATTTGAAGAGTTAAGTGCTGGATGTGCAGCTCCTGTAAATTCTCATTTTTTCTTTCCCCTCAACAGCCTGATGCTGATTTTTGCTGGTTGCAAATTTGCCCAGCTGAGGTGCAAAAGGGAAACAGGAAAAGGGATCTGTGATGGAAACAGAAATGGGAAAAACACTTTCAAGTCCTGCATGTTTTTAAGATTTAACAGGCATTTCAAGACTGTCCTTAAAAGGTGTTTTAAGGCAAAACCAATAAACCATCACTTTCTAAACCTGGGTCTTAAACTTGCCCCTTAAATCCCTGCTGTGTTTTTTTTTTCCACCACATTTTTCAGTTTTTTTGAGCCTCTGAGTCTCTAAAGGGGAAACTGTTCATCTTCAGAGTATTTGAATTTCTCTTATTTACAGGTGAATTTCAGTTATTCCAGTGGATCCATCTCTGTCCTCACCCCACAAATCCTCCTGGAAGGATTTCTCCTCACCTGGCCCAAAATGCTTTTGGTTTTTGATAAAATCCAACTCCTGTGGGCTGGGCAAGTTCTGAAAGAAAAGGGAAAAAAAAAGAAAAGAAAAAAAAAAAAAAAAAAAAAGAAATAATAAAAAAAAAAATAACCTACTTCCAAAAGTCTGCATTGTGTGAGAAATGATGGCAATTGTTCTCCCAGGTATTAATCAGTTCTTTTTGATCTGGTGGTTGGAACATTTTTTAAAAGAAATTTCAAATACTTGGGAGTGACTGTCAGCAGACTGGGAGTAAACCTGGTCAGGGGTGTTAGAAATAAGTGCTGCACTCAGAAAGAAAGGGAATTTTTAATAGGGAGTATTGATTTTGTCAAATTTATAATGCAAAAATTAGAAATATTTCAGAAGTGTCAGGATAAGTGTTCCTAGAATTTCCAAAACCCAATCCATACCTGTTCTGAAGCTGTTTTAATTCAAAATTAGATTCAAAATATGCTACTGAAGGTTGTCAAGATTATCAAGAAAAAACCTGGAAGAGCTAAAATGCTTTGTTATGATCCATTATTATTATTTAGAATTTTTATTCTGGTATAAATACAATAATGCTAAACACACCAATATTTCTTTACCAGTTTTGTTAAATATTTCTGTGTATAAATGCTTGAATTTATGAAATTCTGGTAGTGATTCCATTTTGATTTATGAACATTCAGAGCATGGGTTAGGACCTTTTCTTTTCCTAAAGGAAGAACACTGATAGATTTAAAAACTGATGTATTTTTCAGTCAAAAATGGGATGCAAAAAAAAAAAAAAATTACTAAAAAATGTAATTTTAAGCAGACACTGAAGAAGGTTGTACTTTATTCCAGATGCATCTAGGCAAGGTTCCAGTTAGGTATTTATTTAGAAGAAAGCCATTTTATTTACAAGGCCTGCAGGAAGTGTTCAGCTTTATGGAAAGAAATTAATGTAATTTTGAAAATGGCTGTAATTGCAGTGTGCATGTAATGGGATTCCTGTGACAAAGCACCTGCCAGGTGATACAGAACCCTGTGGAAAAAGGCATTTTCTGAAATGGATGCTTCTGCTGTGCTCTGTGCTTTTACTCCATTCACCAAGCCCAGCTCTAAGTCTGGGAATAATAAAATTCTGCAGGAAAAGGAGCAGAATTTCCACATGTGCCTTGTTGATGCTGCTTTTATGTCTCCATGATCCGTTGGTTTATGGTTTTGGGAGCTGTGCTCACCTCCTCCCTCTCTCTTCCCCACAACATGTGTTTCCTGGCCAGCTGTTAGATTGCTGGTTTAGGATCTCTATTATCACATTTTCCATTTATTATTGCAGTGATGTGGGGGCTCTGCACTTTGTGCCTCTGGGGCTTTTGGCTGTAATTAATTTCTGCACTGCAAATTTCTTTTCAATCGTGTCAGGACAAGCAGCAGATGAAAGGCATTGCAGGTAAAAATCTGTTTTCCACTCTTGGTAAAAATCTGTTTTCCACTGGGTTGGCAGGAGCTCCCTCCTGCTGCTGCTTTTTGGGATTAAGTGCTGCTGCTTTATTCCATCCTGTTAAATAACTCAGAAACAATTCTGAAGTGTTGGGGTCACTTTGGTTACCCTGCAGTAACCAGAAGTTCTCCAGAACTTTCAGGAGCAGAAATTGGATACCCTGCATCACTTTTTAATTATTTCACTTAACTTTGATCAGGCTCTAAAGGTGGAATAAAATGCATGAAAATAACAAATATTTCATGTTGTGATGCTCAGGTTTGGAGCATTTGGGGTTTTTCTGGGGTTTCCCTTGCTGGAGCAGAGGCAGAATTGGTGCAGGGCTCTCTGTGGCTGCTGGAGTTCCTGCTTGGGATTAACCCACAGCTTCAACATTTCAAGGACAATCTCAGCTTAAAAATGAATTTTTGGTACATAACTTTTGATCCAAAATACTGATTTATATTGTTCCACTCACCAGAACATTCAGCCAGCCCGATTCATTACTGAACAAACTTTAATTTTAGAGATTGTCTTTAAAAATTTGCTAATATTTGGGATCCTGTTGATATTTCATTGGCATGTTCAAATATCAATCAATTTCTGCCAAGAGGTTTAACTTTGTTCTTCTTATTCTGAAATTGGAAAATTTCTCCCCACATTTCTGCAAAATTTATTGCAACTGTGTAAAACATTTTGGATCTTTAAAATGCTGCTTCACCTCAGACCTAAGTGGAAACAAGGAACTTTTTTTTCCTCCCAAATCTTGTGTTGTAATGACAGTAAGATGTACCAATAGGATTTTTGGTTCAAAGAGGTTTTCCCTTTAAGTTTTGGATTGGTTTGGGGTTTAGCAAATATAAATTAATTTTTTCAAGGAGGAAAAAAACTTGAGAATTATTTACAGATGGGAAGAGAAGTATTATGAATTGGTGTGTTGTTTATATCTTCCTTTATTGAGAAATCAAAATAATAATTGATTGAGTAACTTCCTAAGCTTGGGTTTTTTAGTTTTGTGTTGTTTTAGTTGTTGGGGCTTTTTTTTTTTTATCTCAATGTGGTTTGACAAGATGAATTCTTACTTTGTAATTATGTCTGTGCTAAATTCATTTTCCACTGATCATAATTCTTCAGGGAAATCTAGTGTGTCAGAAGGAGTTTTCTGGTTAACAGATATAACTAGAGCTTGCTTTGAAATGTGTGAAATGTTTCTGTCCAAAAACAAATTAAGAGCACTGTGATTGCATATTCAAGCAACATCTTTAGCATCACATTTCATAAAGGGTTCTAGTTTGAAACCTACTGTCACTTGCAAAAGGAGATGTAAAAGAATGAGAAAACATCTCTGGCATCACACAATTATATCTAAATAAGTAAATTTATCTTAAATGCATGAAGATTATAGTTTGCAATCTGTCATGTCTGTAACTGAGGGACATATTTAGTTTCTGAAAAGCAAAATCTGGTAATGACCTGCTTTTTACAACAGCAGTGCTGAAGGTTTTTCTGGTCTTAATTTCAGTTTTGATGCAATCAAATCCTGTCCTTTTCTCAGCAGGGGCCTGACAGAAAGTCTGTGACTGTCACCCCTCACCTCAGCTGGGGTGGCTTTCTGGGCTTTCCTTTCTCATCCTTTCTTCCACAATCTCTTCCTCTCATCTTTCTCTGCTGGAGCCCTCTCCCAAATCTAATTCTTAAGAGCCTATCAAGGAGGGATTATTTTATATATTGATTTATGTATTGATGCTTAGACATGAATATTTTAGCTGACACAAATGGGAAAGGGATTACATAAATTTTATCTCTGATTTAATTTTCTCCCACCACCCCATTCATTCTTGATGCTCTTTAGAACATGTCAAGCCAGCAAACATAATTCTTACACGGGTCAGAAACATCTCTAGGGAAGCTTTAAGTGTCTGCAGCCCAGGATATAAAAACATTTGCTGCATTTGTGACCCAAGTGAGCAGCAGCAGCTCTGCAGGATGGGCTGGGCTCCAGGACAGGTTTTCCAGGCCATTCCCAGCTCCCTGCAAGCTCCCAGAGCTCTTTTGTCTTGAACTGGCTGTGGTTTGGCAGAACAAGTTTTATATCAGCTGTAAAGCCCTGTGGAGTGGTGATAACCTGCTCAGCTGTCAGGGAACTCCTATTTCACAGGGCTTTTAGGTGACCATAACTGCTCCTTCATAATTTATAAAATAGTGCTGGGGCTAGGGGCTGGTTATGCAGGTTATGGATGGGCTCAGTATTTCCAGATTGAGTGGCTGAGATATCAATGCCTTAACCATGCAAAATGACAGGACACCCATCATCATCTGCTGAATGCTCTGCTGCCTTTTTTCACTGTCTGTGAAATCAGCAATCAAGAAAATCTCAGTTTTTCTCCCTCTCTTAATGAGACAGATCAATCAGTTCAAGCTGGAGACAGTGTTCTGTACAACAAAGAGAAAACAAATGTTTGCAAACTTAATGGATGGCAAATTTCTCTGTGTTTTCTAGTCCATCATACCCCAAAATTGAAGTGTTTATGGCTGCTGGTGGGGGAAAACAGCCAGGGAAGCAGAGTGCACATATTTCTAGGAAAGGGAACATAAAGAGTCTGCCTTGGAACACCAAATTCTTGCTTTAGACACTTTATTTTTGGAGCTTTCAGCTCTCACATTTTGAGATCTACTGTTCCATCAGTGTGTGAACCAAAGAAGGCTGTCAGTGTCTAGACTGCATCTACACAATCGTGTCTCTCTTGATTAATGACTGAAACCTCAGATGAATTGCTTGGATTTTGTCCTTGAGAGCTGCAGGAGGAAGGTTGCCAGCAGGGAATGGTATTTCTTCCTGTTAGACACGTTCCTTGAAAAAACTGATCTTCTTCTGTACTTACTGAAACAGTATTTCTCTTGATGTTATCGCCCATTTCTGCCTTTTCCTTGAATAAATGTGATCCCCTCAGCCAGGCAGAGCAATCCCACCAGATATCACATCCCCTGATTGGAATCTAGGACAAAAATCTCTCAAAAAACTGAAGATTTATTGAAGAATAAATATCCATCATATTAGAAACTGGCACTGCAATGTGTGAAATGGGTGAAGACCATGTTGCCTTTCCTATCCCATAAATTTGTCCAAGGAATAGAGCCTTGCTAGCCTCAGTTAATCAGGGTTTTTCAACCACTGTCTCAATAGTCTAAAGTTGTTTTTTTCTTTTTTTTTTTTTCAGGATGAATATAAATCATTCTCCCAATGCAAGCAGATTTCAGTTAAATGTCACGTTCAGATGAATTATAATGATCAGTGAAAAAAATACACAACAGGAAAAAAGTCTGGAGAGGGAAATTCATATAATGAATTGATTCCAGGCTTGTGTTTTGGAATTAGGTGGCCAAGTAGGAAACAGGAAATTTAACTTGTTCTTCATGATGGAATAACTGGTGTTATTCCAGAAAACCAGGAGTGGTAGTGAATATAAATCATTGAATTTCTAAGCATTTACATCCAGAGAAGAGGTGTCTGTATAAATCTGCTACCACTAATATTAGTTAATATTTTAGGGATGATTTAATTCAGCCTTCTTAAGAAAAAAACCCAAACAATTATAGATGTTTTTGCCTTGATAAAATTAACAGGCAGAGATGAGTAATGTTTAAGTATTACAGCAAACTTGGTTTTTGTAATTGTGTAGCCAAAAACCTTTTCTGGATAAGAGATATTTCAGAGTACATGTGGAAATATTCATCAGTTTGGACTGAATTAAGAAGAAAGAATTAATTTATAGCTCTTCCACTCTGGTCTTTTATTACTGAAATGTCCCATTAAGAAACTTGTAAGCCATTGTGTTAAATACATGAAGCTGAAGGGAAAATCAGGAGGTGGTGGTTTGTCTGTGCTCCTCCGAGAACACTCCTGTGAGTAAAAAATTGTAGCACAAATGTAGAATCTTGTGCTGAATTCAGCCAAAAAGCAGCTGCAGGTACTTCCCCAAATATATGAATTTGGAGTAATCATTTAGGTTAAAAATATGGATAAAATGTTATTCACTTGTTGATTCCAGGGACAAAACATTGTCCCACATTTCAGACAGGAAATATTTTATGTAATACTAAAGGTTTAATTCAAATCCACTAAAGGGGAGGAAATATTCACAGATATTTCTGCAATGTTTTGGTCTCAAATATGACTCAGAAAGCTGCAGTTCTAACCAGAGCTCTCCTCTAATTTATAACACCTTTGTGGTGTCAGTTCCCACCCAACAAACAGTAATAAACTCCCAGGTAGAAGATTAATGAGCATAATTCATGCACCACTGGGCTGGAAATGGGATGTAAACCTGGAGTCTGAGCACTGCAGTTACAGAAAGGAGAACAGGGAATGTTCTTGGGAATGTTGCAGTCTGACTTACAAACTTTTACCAAAGTTGCTGCTCTTCTAAAAAAAAAAAAAAAAAAAAAAAATAGAATATTTTAAGATTTCTGCTCATGGATGATGTAGATTTTATTTCTCTTAATTATAGATGAGGCTTATGTGTGTGGATATGTGAGGCCAGCTGTGCCTGTCACTTCATCCCCTGAGCACCAACCTCCCAGTCCAGGGACTTCTTGCCTCCCAATCAAACATTAATGAAGCAAATCACTGCCCTGCAACTGCTTATCACACCTGCTTTTAAACATCTCAAATTAAAAACTGACTAGAAATGTATTTTCCGTGCTCTCTAGTGATGTTTTCCCTCATTGCCCCTCGTTTGGAGTAGAAGTTTTGAGTGGGAATTTGAATGATCTGCAGTTTGGAGTTTCAGGGGTGCAGTGCTGGAGGTGGGGAGGTTTCCAGCTTGGCCTGGTGGCTCAGTGCTGTGGGAGCTCTGCTTTCACACACACTTTGGGCTGCTGGCTGCACCCCTGCTCTGCTCTCCATTCCACTCTTTGGCTGATCTTTTCCAGAGCACAACACACTTGATCCCAGCCCCAGGCAATTCCACAGGCTGTACTGACCTGACTGATCCCCATCACTCCCAGCACCACTTCTGGGTTGGCAACCACACCCAAAACTCCTTTTGGTTCCTCCTCGTATCAGCATTAACAGCTAATTATCCTCTTAGATTCCACTCATCTTTAAAGAACACTCCAGTCTATGGTTGAGCATGTGCAGAACTTCTTAAACCTTTTTTTTAGCATTTCTCTACATGTGGAGGGAGAATAAATAAGGAAACAAGTTTTTCATTTGGTCTTAAAAAATGTGATCCTCCTTTTTTGGATCCATTTGGGTGCTGTCCATGAGTCTCCAAGGCAGGAATTTCCTGTTAATTCCCACAGACTCTCCCACATAAAACTGGGACTAACTTTGGCTAAATCTTGAATGCTCCCCAGCTCTGGGAAGGCAGAAATGTTTGTCCTTTATTACATCACTTTTGTGGATAACATTCTGCATGGTGATTTGGATTTTCATCATAAATATTCTGTCAGAGATATTTAAGAATCCTATCAAGGTTCAGTGGGTCCCATAATCCCATTATACAGGAATCATTGCTTAGTAATAACCAGACTAGCAATAAGGAAATCAATAACTGCTCCAAAAGCAGTCTGTGATATGAAAATCTGCTTTTCCTTCTCATAACACTAATAGGGATGGTGGAGCTGATTTTGGTAGCTCTGTGCTACCCATCAATCACAACTTTTCTGTGCAAGATAAACTCACAAAAGCTGCACTGGAGCAGGGAGATGGCAAAGGGGAGTTGTGCTGGTGCAAAACCCTCCCTGTTTAATTTTTTACAACATTTGAACCAGCAGATTTGTTATTTTTGCATGCAAATGGTTCTGCAGTACTAAAACCACTCACTGAGAGGCTACACCTTGCTTTGGGCTGGATTAAAGAGTATTAAGTGAAAAGAAAACAGATTGATCAGTGGAATAAAACCACACAAGTTTAAGCCACAGTGACATGTCTGAACAAGCCCAAGCCATGGTCTATTGTATGCACCAGCTAAACTATATTTATCTGTTTTTCTCCATATTTTGCTGCCTAGTTCTTTTTCTGCATATTTTACTGTTTCTTTACACACTTAACTATTTTTCTATGTATTTTTTGTTTAAACCAATGTTTATAACAAGTGCACAAAATAAGCCATTTTAAGTGTTTTTATACTTGTTAAAACCCTTCAAAGCCACTGAAACTTAAATTATGCTAAATAATAAAAAAAAAAGCTGAAAAACAAAATACCAAAATTTAAGAACCTAAAATAAAAGTAAACAATAAAGTCCTATACAACCACCAATCATCACACCTAAAAAAGAAGAAAAAGGTCTGCAATTATTTTGTTAATTTTGTTGCTGTGTGTTGTTCTTAATCAAAATGATTTCTTGCTTGAAGCATTAGCCATTGATTTATGGTTAATACTGGGAGGGATAAAGTTTTTTCCCTTGTCAAAATAAAATTTGCTTCTAATAATAATGAGATTGTCACTTTTCCTATTTTCCATTTGCTTCCTCTCTTGTTTCTCCAAAACTAATATTTTCTGATTCTATTGTTAAATGCAAAATTGAGCACACAAAACAGAAAAATCAATCTCATTAATTACATGGCAGCTTTGTCCAGAATTCATTAACATTCATATCTTATTTTCCAATGTGCATTTTACATGGATTATTTGCATTCATAGACATCCATCAACAAGTGGAATAAAAGTGACAGTGACCTTCTCATGGAGAATAAAATTCAGATAAGGAAATGGTGAAGTCACCAGTTAATGACAGATCTCAGTCCCAAACTGGCAGGAGATCCAAGCCCATGGCTTTGGTTTTGGGACAGATTTCCAAGGGCTCATTTATAGAACTCCTATTGGAATTACCCTCAGCAAAGAATATTATAATTTTTTTCTGTTTTGTTGAGGTTTTTTGGTGTGGCTCTTTTGGTTTTGTTTCGTTTGTTTGGTTTTTTATTGATTTGGTTTTTTTGCACTGATTTTGACCTTTCCTTTAAACACACAGTATTTGATATTTTTAATTATCAAGTATTATTATACTTTTAATTTTTGTGAAATCGTGTGAATAGTGGAGGTAGAGGTCCAAACCCATTTTCCAGCTGCCACAATCAGCAGGAGAGGAACCAACATTGCAATAAATAAAGTAAATTTGCACAGTGAATTCTCTGTCTCTCTGTTTCAGACAGAGTCAGGATGGGCACTCAGTGCTGACTCCTGCTATTTACAAAGCTGGGAACTTTCCCCAGGGGTGTTTTGCAGATTTTCTGATTCCAGGGCCATCCTGTGGCACATGAGGACACCAGGCTGAGCTCCTCTCCCTCTGAACCTTCCAGCTCTGAGTGCAGGGACAAAAACCATCTGACAGGTGAGAATTCAGTCAGAGGATCCTCCCTTCTAGGATTTACAGCATGGATCCTCTGCTGACTGAAATCCTAATTTAAAAAAATAATAATAATTTTGGCTTTTGGTTTTGAGTTTCTTTTTATAAATATTCAAGGAATCCTAAGGCAAAGACCTGGGGTTTGTTTCCCCTTAGTGCAGATACTTGGATTTTTATTCCCAGTATCTACTGTCCCCTTTTCCTGATTCTTACTGTTTACCATCCATCTCATGTACTATTTAAATTAACACATTTTAAAAGCATTTTTAAAATATTATGCTTATATTTTACCCAGATATATCCAAAGTAGATCTATTTATCCAAAGCAGTTATACTTTTGGTGCCATGTTAGTGTGATTATAATTACATAATGACATAAATATTATGGCCTCTGTCCCATCTTCAGAAACCAAATTCCATGGAAAACACTGAATCATATTTGTGTAAAACAGCTCCAGACACCACATTTTGTGAGCTTTCTTTAAAGGCTTTCTAGGAGGACAAAATTCCTTCCTTCTTCTTGCAAAGATGGGATTTTAGTTAATGATGATAATAAATAGTCACTAATAAAGGTCACACAGGTCTGTTCTTCAAATGAGTCGTTTGGATTTTGAGACCTCCAAATTCTTTGATCTCTGATTTACCCAACAGCCAGCAAGGTTAATGCTTAATAAAGTCAGATGCCCTTTTTATAATCACTTCATTAAAAGTGAGCAGCAAAAGGTACATTAAATTAAAGTGTTTGTGGTATGGGATCAATTTGGGGGAATCCCAGAGGCCTCCCTGTGCCTCATAAAGAGCTCTGCACTTTGAACATATCTATAAGTGACCCATGGAGAATTTCTGTTCTCTTTAATTTGAGGAGTTTAAATTGCTTTTATTGCCTCCAATGGTGGGAAGTACTGAATGAGGGATAAATTGTCCTGGAAAGGAATTAAGCTGTGGGTGTACAGCTTTAATAATTCATACCCTTGCAGCATTCAGAAAATAAGCTATTTGTAAATGGGAACAAAATTAATAATTCCTTGGGAAAAGTTTCCTTTTGCCTCCTGTAAGTGGGTTGGATTTGAATGAGCATATTCTGGATTATCCATGAATTGAGGGGAAGGATAAAATCCTGATTTCTTGGCCCATTCTGAATCCTTGCACCTTAAAATTATTTAGACTGAAGTTCTAAAAACTTTTGGTGTCCTTCTGTTTGCTGATTAGTGCCTCCAGGTGTTACAGAAGTTTTTCTACCTAAGATAAATAGAAAGCAAAACCAAAAATATTTTACTTGTCTATGGTGATCCTGTTGTTGCTGGGTTTTTAAAAAAAATTAATTCAAAAATGCCTGTAAATGTTTAATAGAAATAATGTCTGTCTTCACAGCTCTATTCTTAATTAAAAATATGGAGTTTTTTCCTTGCAGTTGGGTCATTTTTGGAATATTATTGGAGCATTAAAAGAACAAGGTGAAGTAAAAAATTCATGGCTTTGTGAAGCAGGGAGTTTCTCAGGCAGGGTTTGACATTTATGTGCCTGGAGCATCAAGTTCTAGAGCAAGTTTGGACACTGAGTAGAGAGCAGAAGGAGCCACAATGAACCTTCCAGCCTCTGCTGCTCCATCAGCATCATTAACAGCCTGTCTAATTCCTGCTCTTCCACACAAGGACTGGAACTCAGAAATGTGGAGGAATCCTCTCTCCTCTTGTTATAACATCACTGTGCAACGCTTCATCCTCATTCCTGTAATTAAAATTATTCCAGTTCTGGCCCATTTCTTTTGGACATTTCTCATTGGCAGACCTGAGTAACCAGACCTTTTACATTTTGGCCTTTTACATTTTCCACTCCCTCAGCTCTGACTGGGAGCTGTAATTTATCAAAGGCACAATGAGAGGTTATCAAAGTCTTGTTTCAGTAGAAGAAAGAGGAGCATTACCCTCCAGAGATAAATCTTTCATTAAACTTTACAAAGACCTTAAGCAGTTTCTACCCTATTTATCTTCCCTGCCTTTCTTCTTCATGCTCCAGCTGCCAGTGTTTAGAGAGCAGCACAGGGCAGGGAGCCAAAGCAGGAGCTGATTTCCCAGCCAAATGCAGAAACTTCCCCTCCACAGCTAACAGTTGACTTCATAATTAAAACTGGCTTAACTTTCAAAATTATTATTTTTCCATGTCATGAAATTGTCCTGTACATGACCAATATTTTTAGGACGTGGAGCACGTCAAAGAAAATATTCATAGAACACAAAAGATGAATTTGGTGAGGAATAAACTAGTCTGGTTTTATATTTTTTAATTTGTCTTGTTTAGGCATTTAATGTCATTTGCCATTTTGCCAGGTAGATATTGGAATATTAAAGAATTGGATAAGGAATTTCTTCAGGTGGATCATGTTGGAGAGGAATTACAGAGGCAAAGAAGTTATGAAAATAAAAACCTTCTCTCCTCCTCAACTTCTGGGGAAAGACATTGATTATTTATTTTTTTTTTAATTGCAGTGCTTTTCTTCTCTTCCCTCTTTTTTAAAAGCTGTTATTGAATAAAAAGGAAAAGTATAAATAAACTAGACAAGAGTAAGGATAGCAAGGGAAGGAAAATTATAGAGTTGTGACTTGTGTAATACCATGGTTGTGATTAAATATGAATTTGATTCTTTGTAGGAAAAAAAGAAAAAAAAGAAGAGATCATATTTGTCCACTCCTGTGTCAGGCAATGCTAAAAAGCAAATTTTCTTTTAGGTCTGTTAAGTTTCTCCTCATGCCATGGATATTCTCAGTAGGGACACAAGCACAGGATTCATTTCCTTGGGGATTGGGATGAGATTGGCTCTTCCCACAAGGAAATAATTCCAGATTTCCCACCAGAACTCACATTTCTGTGGGTCCTCCTCATTCCCCTCTGAATCCAGAGGGGTCAGGTCTCCTCTGCTGCCAGCTCTGATCAGACACCTGACACAATTCCCAAGCTAATCATCCTCCTCTGGGAGATTTATCTCCCATCCTCTCCCAAAATGATGAAATATTTCATGGATCTGTATCTTGTCCCTATGTGGGCTCTGTAACAAGTGTTTGAAATTATATTTGGTTGATTAATTGGTTCTGTCATGAAGTTGTATGAAATTACATTTCTTTTCAAAGTTTCCTCCTTTTCACTGTGAAACAGTGATTTATTTAATGGCTGTAATGTACTCGGGCCAAATCCATTTAATGTTGTTATATCTATATTGAAATCCCCTAATTTATTCATAAAAAAGAAGGTGCTCTCCCTTTTATTCAAGAATTTCAGTCAGAAGACAAGTGAAGCTTGACCTCTGCTACTGCACTGAGCCTTTTCAAAATGTGTAAGAAATTTTAATATTTAAATTCAGAAATATTTAGTTTTAGTTTTTAAAAAAAAAGTTTGTGAGGATTAATGAAGAATAATGGATATTAAGCAATTTTCAGCACTGGTGTCCAAAATACCCCAGCAAGGGGAATTCCAAGGGTCACATGCATCAGTTCTGGAATATGAGGCTCAGGATCCTTTTAAAGGGAGGTTGTTCTGTGGGATTTCTCTCCTGGTCTCCATTCTCCCAGATTTTTGGCTTCAGGGAGTTGGGGCAGAGCTGGGATTTGGGCTGGGACTGGCCCAGATTCAAGTTCCTCACTGGGAGCTGTGTGAACTTTACCTCTGGTGATCCAGAGCCACAGGAGGGGTACAATAATTCTGACTTTGTTTGCAAGCAGCAGCTGCAGAATGGCTGAGATGAAGCCTCTCACTTTTCTTTTTTTCCTTTCTTTTTTTAAAGTGGCTCTAATGCATTTTCATAGTGTCCTTACATTAAAAAACCTTCCAAAATAACATTTCTGCCCTGACTCCTGCTCTCCCTGCACTTGCCAAGACATTTCTGAGCTGGTTTTGCTGCCATTTAGACAAAACCATGTCATTGTGGGTTATTTATTTTCATTTACTCCTCAGCTTGCCAGGTTTCCTGGCCAATGTTCATCTCCTGAATGGCACTGTAAAACCTTTTCTCTGTCAGTTGTTGTTCTGAGTGTCCCAAAGAGCAGTTTGTGGGAGGTCCCAGTGCCAGATTTAGGATTTTGGGAATGGGAGCTGAGAGAACAGTGCTAAAATTTAAGGTACATTCATGTGGTGTGGCTGTCCTGGCTCACTGGATGCTATTTGAATAAAGGTTATTTGAATAAAGGTTACTTTTTTTTTTTTTTTTTTTTTTTTTTTTTTTTGTTCCCAGGGAGTAAAAATCTGGATTAAAGATAATTTGAAGAGGATCCTGGGAATCTGTTTTGTGTTTTTTTTTCCAGGAGAGGACACTTTTATCTTTTATGGCAGCTCTGAGATCTGGATTTTGGGGAAGGTAACTCAGCTCCTGCCATCAGGGAATGGTGAATCTGGGATGTGGAGGGAGGCACAGAGTTCCACAGAGCCTGGCAGGGGAGCTGTCAATAAAGGGAATTTCTACAAATGGAAGGAAACCAATTATGAAAGATTTTGGGAGGTTTTTCTCCAATTGTCTTTGGAGGATTTTACCCACACTGTGCCTTGTTCCCAAACTCCTTCAAAGAGGAGGCAGCAAAAAAAGGCAAAGCAGGTTGTAGAAAACATTGAGAAATTTCTTTTTCAGTACTTTGGGAAATTAGTGGCAAAGCAGCCCTGCCTCCATCAGAAGTCACAGAGCAGGGCTCTGGTTTTGAAGATTTCCCCCCAGGAGCCCAAAGCAGCTGGAATTCATCAAAGCAACTTGGAGGTTGGGCTTTGTGAGGGGCTCCCCTCTATTTTCAAACATGAAGTGTATCAAGGAGTGGAGCTTTGGCTGTCACTCATTTCTGCAGCCACAGATCCCTCCCTTGATGGCTCCAGATAAATGCAGGAGTTAATTCCAAATCTACATGTAGGGCAGTGTAATAACCCTTAGTGCTCTGAGCCTTGTGCAGTGATGCTCTGCTTTAAAGTTCACTACTTGGGAATAGTTTAACTGTGGAATTGAATGTGTAAAGCTCAAATTAAAGGAATAAGTCATCACTCCTCAAAGGAAGCTGCCAAACTTTGTGCATCTTTTCTTTTTTGTCAGTTGTAGTTTTTTAGCTTAAGTCCTTTTTGTCTTGGTGCTGCTGCAGTCTAGAGTTCCCAAATAAGCTGAGAAGAGTCTTATTATTCTCTGATGAGACAGGCAGCTCTTTAATTTTTACCAGAGACTTAAAAAGGGCAGGAAGGCAGCAAAAACTTCAGCTGAGCTCAGAGAACAACTGGAAAGCTTCACATAATGAGCTGCTTAAATAATGTCACATTTTGCCTTTGTCAAATTAGGCTATTTTTTTTTTTCCATGCCTTATTTCAGTTGCAGGTACCTAAAATATTGAAGGCTTCACTTAGTGAGTTCTTTTCATTGCTTTTTTTTTTTCTTAAAAATGGGGAGGGGATTTACCTAAAATAGGGTGAAAGATCACAACAAGGTTAAAAGTCTGGAAGTTAAAGGTTACACAAGGGAGTGAAATTTCATTTATATCAACTAAACCTTCCTGAGCTTTGAGGTCAATACATTTATAGCTGGTTTATTCCAACTCAGGTGTTTTATTAAATAATAATGGATGTTGGGATTTCAGACACCACAATTCCTTCCCCCTGCTTTGGTTGGCTCAGGTTTATGAGAGAAGGATAAGGATAATTCCCTCCTAATTTCAGGATCAGGAGGTGGAGACAGAGAACTGAAATTCCTCATCTTGGTGTAAAGCACCTGAACCCTGATCTTTATTTTGGGCTTGGATTACATCAAGCTGCTCTGGAGATGTGGTGCTGCAAATGTGGGGTTTGTTCTCCCTCTTGTGTTCATTCCCAACCCTTATTCCTCTCAGAGCCAGGAAAGCTCATTTTTGAATGCTCCAATTCTTCTTGTCATGAGTGAGAAAAATCGAGTCAAATTCTTGGTGAGTTACTTAAATTAGTTTTCAAAATGGAGATTTCAATTTTCCCATCTATTGATATCAAATATATCCTCCCATCTCTACATTTACATGTGGAGGGGTGTGTGAAGGGGAACTTCTCAGAGGGTGATTGAATTATTCTGGTTTTGTCATTCATCATGTTGGTAACCAGAGCACACAAAAGCTGAGGGTTTCCTTTAATACCCGAGTTCACTGGGCTTTGATCACATTGATATTTTATGTATTTGTTTTCCAGGCATCCAAGGCATCAGACAAAAAGGGTGAGAAGCAAAATTCAGAGTAGTCCCTAGGACTGAGGTGAAATGTAGAGCAAGGCTCAGCCTGAGGCTGAGTTTGAATTCAGGAATTCATCCTCATGGCTCTGGAGTGCACAACCCCTCTGTTTTAACACTCCCTGTATTTCTGAGACCTATGCTCACAAATCCTCACACAAAGTTTCCTCAGCACTGACCTTCTACCCATTTTCTCAGGAGGATGTTACCTCCTTTTCCTACCCCTGATCTGGGTACTAGAGGAAGAATTTTTAATTTTAGTGTATTTAAGTTAGTTAATGTGAAAAGCTAACTTGAAAAACTGATTCTAATTCGTCTTCTGTGTCCAAAGAAAATCTCTAAAATTATCTAAAAGCAAAAATAATTGCCTTCTGCCTTTCCAGGTCTGGATTGATTAAGGGAATTGCTTGATTTTGAGTGGCTGCAGAGCTGCCAGTGTAGTCTATTAATACATTCACTCTGAAGAGGTGCTGCCCTCTGTTAAATAACCACTGCTGCCACTTGATGGGACCTGTGGCCTTGTCATGGGGAGCAAAGAGAGACCCTGGCAGAGCAAATGTCAAGTCAGCTCAGCAGCTGGGATGCAAATTGAGTTATTCCTTATAAATGATGCAGGTTCCAGCTGCCCAAACCAGCCTGTCATTGCTTTTGTGGGGCCACTGCTCTTCCTGCAGGGATATGTGGGAATCACTCCAGATTCTTGTGCTGCTGGAGATTTTGTGTGATGTCTTAATCCAGCCAGGAATAAGAAAAGAACTTGGAAATGAACTCCCAAGGGTGATTTCAGAGGATAGGGAGGAAGAGCTTGGCCACCTTGGAAATGCTGATGCTGGCAGGAGGTTGGGTTGACCTTCGAGCTGCCACAAAGGCTTTCTCCACCCTAAGATCTGCAAAAAGGACAAAAAAGTTGCTCAGAAACCTTTATTTTCCTCTAAAGCAAATGGTTGAGGTGGGTTCAGTAAAAAACAAGAAAAAATGGCCTCAAGTTGTGGCAGGGGAGATTCACACTGAGTTTTAGAAAAAGGTTTTTTTTTTAGAAAAAGGTTTTTCATTGAAAGCTTGGTTATATTTGCCCAGGGAGGTGGTGCAGTCACCATCTCTGGAAGTGCTCAAGAGGCTCAAATGTGGCTTTGGGGACAAGGTTTAGGGGCTATTGTGGTGCTGATGGACTTGATGATCTGGAAGGTCTCTTCCAATCTGTGCCTGCTGCTCATGGTTATTTTGGAAGCCCAGTCATGGAAAATATCCTTAAATAATTCTATAATATCTATCTATATCATCTATATCTATATCTATATCTATATCTATATCTAATCTATATCTATATCTATATCTATCTATATCTATATCTATATCTATATCTATATCTATATCTATATCTATATCTATATCTATATCTATATCATCTATATCTATATCTATCTATCTATATATATATATAGAGAGAGAGAGATTAGATATAGATATAGATATAGATATAGATGATATAGATATAGATATAGATATAGATATAGATATAGATATAGATATAGATATAGATATAGATGATATAGATATAGATGATATAGATATAAATAGATATAGATATCTATTATATCCTTAAATAAGTGCTGTGAATGCAGAGCATGACTGGCCAGAGCTCCAAGGAGCTGGCACAAGAACCAACAGCATTTCCCATTTTCCTGTTCCTTGTTTTCCAGAATAGAAAGATTTCAAATCTTCATTTGCAAACTTTAGGAAAAATGCAGGCAGACATGAAATGCTTTGAACTCTCATAGAAGGCTGTTAAAGTCAGCCTCTGTTATAAATTTATTCTGCTGTGGTGGCTGTGAATGTCCAAAGCCAGACTTGGACTAGATTTATAGATTTATGTGGAGTCATACATTATGTATCAGCTTTAAAAAAAAAAAAAAAAAAAAAAAGGCTTTATGATTTAGCACTAAATTTTTAGAAAATAAAAATTCTGCTGAAAAAGGAGCTGTGCAACATTAAAAATGTCAGGCTTGTGATCAACACCTCCTCCTCCTCTCAGCTGGCTTTGATGCATTTGTGTTTGGCCTCATGCTGGTAGGGGTTGTTAGATTTGCATTTCATGTCGGAGTCAAAAGTCAACTCCAAAAGCTGTGGAATTAGCATTTAATTATGAAACAGTCAGAAAAACCAAGAGAAGTCAGATTTTGGTTTTAGTAAAATGAGAGACTAAAATCAGTTATTTGTGAAATTTGCTTGAACTCTGTTGCAGGAGTGTTCAGCACCTGGAATTTTACATTCCATGAACATCCACCAGGATCAGAGGGATTTCAGCTCCCTCCCAACCCAAACCATTCCAGGATTCTGTGGCCTTTGATACTTGAGTAAAGTATCTGAAAAGGACATTTAATTTTAAATAAATGTTTGATAGCATCACAAAAATACTTTCCCAAACAGCAACAAGTGATGATGCTCCATACTTGGATCAGGTAATTCTTTAAGTACAAATGAAACCAAGACTACTCAATTTGAATTTTAGGGCAGAGCTAGGAGCTGCAGTGGGGTTTGGAAAGACAAAAGTGGCTCTGCTGCTGGAGGTTTGACTGGGGCTCAGAAATAAAGAGAAATCCATCACTGCTGTATTTCGTGTTTGACAGCACTAAAACTTAATTAAATGGTGTAATTTTCCTTTCAAATTACAAAACAGCCCGTAAATTGGATAATTGTGAAACATTCCCACCGTGCTGATTAGAAAACTGAATACACAAAGGGATTTATTTTAAGCTGAAGGAAGAACAGTGGAGAAGGGTGAGAGGACAGGAAATGTGAAATGTTTTGAGTGAGGAGTGGGATGTGAGAGACTGAGCAGGTCGTGGTACCCCAGGGCTGCTGTGCTCTGCCTGCAGCACTTCCACAGGGTCTGGGATCTGCTTGGCAAAAATGGGTAAAAATTATGTTCAATACAGGATATGACAGAAATGTGAATTCTGTCCCAGCTGTTAACCCAGCTGGGGCAGTGCCCCTGATCTCCTGGCACACATTATCTGCTCATGGGCCATCTTTAAACCAGCTGGGCAATCATCTTTATCTTCCCACAGCCCATCCTCCCTCCAGGAGATATCTCCTGTTCATGGCCACTGAGTCCCAGGGCATGACTGATAAAATTCCATCATCCCATGGGAGATGCTCCAGCCAGGGGAGCAGCCAAGCCTTTCCTACCCAGATAAAAACTGAGATTTGGGACACCAAGGAACCTTCTTTCCACTGGATTCCAGAGGAAAACCAGACCTTTGCACATCATCCCTGCACCTTCAGAGGAAACTGCACCTTCTCCAGGAGCACTGCTCCAGCTGAACCACATCTGCCCCTGCAGGAGGATGCAGCCACCATTGAATGGGACTGTGCCAACACCCTGACTGACTGACGGGTGTCAGCTTGGATTCTGACTCTGGCAGGGCTGGGATTGTTCTGTGTAATACTGCATTGCTATTTTAATTTTCCTGGTAAAGAACTGTTATTCCTCATTCCCATATCTTTGCCTGAGTGCCCCTTAATTCCAAAATTATAATAATAATTTGGAGGAAGGGGGTTTACATTCTCCATTTCAAAGAGAAGCTCCTGCCTTTATTGGCAGACACCTGTCCTTCACACCAGGACATTAGTGTAAACAGGGAAACCTGGTGTGAAAGCATGGAAAAAAATCAGCTTTATTCTACAAACAGCCATCAAAACTCCAGGGTTTCCACACAAACACACCTGGAATTTTCTGGGCATTATTATGTCACTGTCCTTAAGGAACAAGCCTCAGTCCTGTGGGCTGTTGTTTCAGGGTCATTTCTGGATGTGTGCTCCTCTGGATGGCCAAGAAATACAAGTTTGAGGTGGGTCAGGCACCAAAGTGCAACTGTTCCCTTCAGGGGCAGAAATCAGCCTTGCTCCTGTAGGGGTATAGGGAAACAAGCCTACCTTTAAAATGTTATTTTTTTTTTAGTAGGACTGAACACAAAGATCAGCAATTTATATAATTTTGTTTGGATGATTTAGGTTCAGTGCTAAATCCTAAATCCCATTTTATAGACTCATCAGCCTGAGTCTCTGGTAACACCCAGGTGTCTCAAGCTGAGAGCTGCCACAGCTGTTTCAGCCTTCATTTTCAAGGAAGGATGACCTGGGCCCACAAAAAATGGGTGGAAATATGTCTAGGGAAAAAAAAAAAAAAAAAAAATTGGTGCTGCTCATCTGTTCTGCATCTCATTTACTTAAACTCTGCTAGAGATGGGAACTTCAGGGGGTAGAAAATAAGTCAGAGGCTCTGATGAGCATCTGCTCTTCAGGCAACCCCTGACATCCAGGTTTCTTTTGAAGCACTGGGTTTTATCATTCTTACACCAAAAGGACATGATCCTGCCATCTTTTTTTTTTTTTTATTTTTAATATTTATGCTACTTTGGGGTGAATTACAACTACATAAGTCCAGTTTCTCTTTGTCTTATATGTGCATAACAGTGAGAGGTTGAAAGTTTTATTTGGATTAATGTCCCACCAGTTTTATATGAGGGATATTAATTAATAATGTATGTAAATACTAAGCAGAGTTTAAGCAATTCATTGTAGAAATGCCATGACAAAAAATAAATAAATAACCTCAGAGTGTTATACTTGGAAGCAGCTTTTCATTGGGAAACTCTAGGAATTTTCTCTGCTCTTTGTTTAGTATAAAGGAAAGTTATGTTGGATTTGTGACTGTCTAGAAACTTAAACTAATGAAAATAAAGCTGTAAAAAATTATGTTTCTCATATGTAGTTATTGGAAACCTTAAGTAATTTCCAGTAGTTGTTGGAAAGTTGTGCCACAGAGCAATTACTGCATAGTTTAATGCTTGGTTCTAATTAATTTGTACAAAATATACTTTCTCAGCCTTTTTATTGGTGTGGCAAATTTGCATTGCTTTTTTTTCTTTTTTTTTTTTTTTTGCACCCTATATATTGCAGCTCATGTAATTACTGCTCCTCCTGCTGAGCAATTAGTGGGAAGGAGTCCCAGAATTAAACTGAACTGAGCTCTAGAGCTGCCTGTGGATTTCTGCAGAGATTTTGAGCAGTGCCATACATGAAGACATCAGTTCCTTCCTATTAAAACTCCAGTCTTCACTTTTAGAGTTGCTAATCAATTTAATTTATTTAATAGGCTGTTAATTGATTTAATAGGCTGTAAATTGATTTAACAGGCTGTTAGTAGGCTACTTATCAGCATTTCCTAAGCAAGACTGGAGAGTCAAATCACTGCATTTTCTTTTAATATCCAAAGATTTGAGCAGCTTGGGTAGTTTTTACATCTTGCTCTGTAGAAAAAATAAATCCACTTATGAGACAGATAAAAATAGAGAGAGAATTTCATTTTAATGTGTGTCTTTAAAGAGCTTGATTATTCTCTGCATGTTTACCTTTCAGCTTTATGGTCCTGTTTTCTCCAGTTTACTGTCTGATACTTCACTGAGCATCTCATGCAAGGAATTTTATGGATGCATAAAAGTAAAGCTGAACTATTTTGTTTGAATTCATTATCTAAACACGAGCTGGCATCTCCTAGAAAATTTCAAGACGTTTAAAAACATATCTGTGAAAATCCTGGTAAAATTGATTCTCTCCTTGTGTTCCCTGAGGTTTGTGATGTGTGGAGAAATCCAGGTTTCCTTTTGTTCCATCAAGTTATTCAGTTTTCCAGCTGAAAGCCCCATCCCCACTTGTGATCCTGATCTTGATCCTGAACTTTATTCTTCAGTGGTTTCAGCATAAAGAGAAATATTAACCTCCATAATATATTAAGGCAGAGTTGCCAAACTTTTCCTGGATTCCTGTGAGCAATTCTGCATCTCTGTCTCATGACTCAGCCCAGCCTGGGTATAAATTTAATAAAATGCAGTTTATATTTTGTTAAACCCAAGCTATTACTTTAAAATTAAAGCTGTCAATCGATTCTTAAAGGTGTGTTAAAAATGCCACCTTTATTTCAGAGCAAAGCCATGTATGAAAATAAATTTATAGCATTTAATTTTTCAGTGATAATCACTGACATTGGATTTTGGTTTTCCTGAGGGCTGAGATTCAGGAACATCAGGAATATCCACCCACAGCAGGAAGTGGCTTTTACAGAAATTTGGGATAAAGACCTTGGGGATATGTTGATTAAATCTTGTTGTCCATGTTTGTTGCTTTTTGATTTAGCTCCAGTTTGGGAGTTTGCAGCCTCAGGGATGTTCACACCTATTCCTCTGCCTCAGGAGTTTTTATTTGTGGAGTTTGCTCTACCTGTACATTAAAAATTCATCATTCTGGCTCGTTAAGGATCACTCAGAACTAGCCCAGAGTGTCTCAGTCACTGATTAGAAGGAATGGGAATGTTTTCATTTAAACCCCCTTTGATGCTGGGGAATTTGGGATTTATCCCCTTCCCAGTGAAATACAAAACACAGCAGTCAGTTCAACATGGAGTGATGATAAAAAATGTATAACCCAGCCAAAAATTGTTGTTGCTCTGGAAGAGGAGTGCAGGGGGGCACAGAGTGAGGGACACAGAGCTCTGAGTGCAGCCCTGGCATCACCTGGGCAGTGTTTTATCAGAGAGCCCTGGGTCCTCCAGAGACAAATCCTTTGAAATTGCCCTGTTAGAACAGGAAATTGTTTTGTTATTGCCCCAATTTTCTGACAAAATGCTTTGTCTAATGAGAAGGATCTGCTATTTCACTTAGGAGGGAATATTAATAACTCTAATTGCCACTTATTAGTAATTTTACAAGATGCTGAGCACATAAGTACACTCTATAAAAGAGAACAGCATTAAAGATAATACCATCACTACTAACTGTTTGCTGGCTGGAAAACAGGATTTTTACAGAAATATTTGAACATCTCCCACATGGCTGTACTGGGATGTGGAATGAGATCAGCATTGGTATTTTCAGGACAGAAAGTAAGAGAAGTCATCTGGTAGAAACAAAAATTCTCCCTTTAAGTTCTTTGCAGCCTCACACGATTCAAAGTCATTCTGAGTGTTGCCTGGTGCTCTTCTTGACAGAAACAGAAAAGAAAACTCCTGGTAAATGAGTTATAATCTATAAATGCAGTTTGGCACAAGCATTTCTGCAGAGTAATCCCCTCAAGAGTGTTTGCTCTCATCTGGGGATGTGCTGGTTTTATTTTGCACTGCCAGGTTCCAGTTTCTTCATGACTATTCTGTAATAAGGCTTTGCATACAAAACTTGATTTTTTTTTTTTTAATTTTTTTTTTTAAGTGTGATCTGGATTGGATAAGAATTGTCTTTTTAAAAGTTCAAATATCTAGTTTTTACTAAAATTGCATGTTTTTGCATTGGAAAAAGGAGAGAGAATAACAGGTGTGTGTATGTATACAAAGAATAATGGAATCATTAAAGTAGAAAAGGAACTGGTTCTGCTGCCACACTATTCCTGATACTCCATATCTATCTATCTATCTATCTATCTATCTATCTATCTATCTATCTATCTATCTATCTATCTATCTATCTCATAACATCAAACTCCACAGAACAACGTCCTCAATGGATGTAGGCTCTGATGTAGATCTTTCCTAAATGGATTTGCCTTTGCAGGAGCAGCAAGCATGGAGAAGAAAGTATTGTAATCAACACTAAACTTCTCTCCCAACAGGGAAGGATTTTTGTCCCCTGTTTAGATGCAGGGTGCTTCAGAACCCCCCATTTATCCCCCACACACTCCTGCACACCAAGTTTCACACTGAGCCTTCCCTGGATCTGCTAAAGCCCTTTTAGGGGAGAATTGTGCCATTGGAACAGAGCTGAGCACCATCCTCGATGGGCCCTGAGAGCTGATAATGTGCAAAGGACACTTCACTCCACAGTGTTATGGCTGCAGCATCGTTGGAGAAAAATGTATTTTGCAACACTCAAGTCGAGGAACATTTCAGAAAACACACTTGTGCTCAATCAGATGAATAATTTATTGTGTACTGGCAGTGCTGCATTAACATTGGGCATTTCAAAGGGGCATAAAGGAGCAGGAAATCAGAGCTGAGTGCCTGATGAATTTACCATTCACACGTCCACAAGTGTCTAAATGGATTACTTAGGAAAATCAGCACTGCTGCTTGTACAGATTGGTAATAAATTCTGTTTCATTACAGTGACTGGTATTTTAAGATTTAGAATGAAGACTGATTAAATCAAGTGAAATATGCACGTAAATTGTCATTATGTGGATGGATACACCTTACTCTATTAAAATTGGATTTTAGATTTGCTCCACGCTTTATTTTGCAGCTCATTTTTTGATGACAGTTCATCCCTCCCACACCACATTATAAATTCAGCTGTATTTTAGTTTTGGATGGAACAGGGGAGTGTGTGGGGGAAAACTTTGTTTCTCTTTTCCCCCCTGTTTTCCTGTGTCAGTATTTTACACAAGGTCAATAACAAGCTCCAGTGTGTTTACAATTACCAAGAGGATTGGATTTGTTATTGTGCCCTGACAAATGTGCTGATGCTTCCATTATTTATGGAGAGGAGATAAAAATCGTGCAACGTTCTGAGACAGAAGTAAGGTGTGTGTGGTTTATATCTGTATTTTTGATGAGTTCTCTTAATAGGCATTGGGCAATGCATGGACCTGTGACCGTGGGATGTAAATTTTTCTTTGCAGTAAAGCTGTCAAAGTTCTGTGGGTTTTTTTATGACTCACATTTATGCAACTTGGGAAAAAAAAAAAAAAAAAAAAAAAAAAGAATTTAGCTTCCTGTAATATTTAAACCCAGAGCTGATTGGTTTGTAATGGCTGTGATCTCAAGGAGTGTGAAAATAAGACAAACATATCCACTTAGTACTGAGGGTACTTCAAGAAAATTTTATTGTGAGAATTGATTTTTTTGTTGTTTTTAAAAAGGGACACAATTCAGTTTTAAAATCCCCATTAATATCTGTATTCCTGTGGTCTTGGTTCAGCTGGAATTGATGAATTACATCATGAGCTGTGGGATGAGTCCCATGGAGAGGAACAGAATCCAATTTTGGGCAAAGTTTTAGAGCAAGGGCTGTGACATGGCTCGGGACTGTCACCTCCTGTCCCTGCTGGGACAAGGTGGGACCAGAGTCCTCTCCCCAAATTCCTGCCTGGGCTTCAGGAGCCATCAATGAATCTGTGCCCGGTGATAAAATGGGGAAAAGCCTCATTTCTGCTCTTTGGAAAGGGGTTCATTACAATTCCTCTGGAGCTGGGGGTACCCATGGAAATGATCCCTTTTCCTTTGGTCCAGCCCCTCGCTCCCCAGGATCCCCTGCAGTGACAGCCCTGTCCCCACTGTCCCTCCTGGGATGGAGCAGGACTCACTCCAGCTGCAGCTGCAGCACCACCACAGCAAAGCTGCATGGCAGGGAACCTCTCCAGCAGAAACCCACCTGTCCCACATTTACACTTTAAATCACCCTGGGAGGGTCCCTCTCCCTTTTTCCATGAACTCAGGGCAGCAGGGAGTGCTTGGTCTCCTCTGGCTGGAATTTGGGAGTTATGAATTCCTGCTCCTGTGTGTGAGAGCAGCTCCTGTCCTCTGAGTGCAGCTTCTCAAACAGGTAAGGGCAGATTTCTTCTGCTGTCATTGGCTGAAGTTGAACATGGATTTTTCCAGCACCAAGGATTTGTTCCTTCACCTCCCTCCAGCTCTTGCCACAAGTTGCTGACCAGCTCCAAGCAATGCTGCTCTATCTTTATTGTGAGATGTAAAATAATTTAGTTTAATTTTTTTTTTGAGAGAATTGATTTTGAACCGTATTTTAGAAGCTCATTTTAGATGAAAAAATGTTTGAAAGTGAAATTTGATTGAGTTTTGCTTTATGTTCATCTCACAGCCTCTTTATTCAATCTTTAGCTAACCTGGATACTGAAAACCACTTTGAATTCCAGAATTGTACAAAATTCCTCTCAGTCTATGATACATTCCTGAATGTTGTACTCCCTGGTGGAAGCTGATATCTTTGCTAAGGCTGGGAGAGCACCTCTATAACTGAGCATGGGATGTGAAGTCTTTCCTCTTTCTGTGGAGTTATTTTAAAGATGTTGAGAGCAGCAGCTTTTTATAATTGGGTGCTAAGTGTGCATTTTGTCTAGAACAAGGCTGTTTATGTACCTTTTTTATTTTCTCTGCTGCCACTGCTGTGCAGCTCAATAATTATATTTGTTTCAACACTGCCAAACTACTTAAATCTTAAATTTTTTCCCCATCACACAACTCAGATCTACCTCAGCCACTGCATACATTATGCAGGAGGGCTGGCAGAGTTTCCTGCTCACACATTCAGCATTGGGTTTTGGATACAGAAATGATTCCTGAAAGTATTTTTGATGATGTGCTGCTCCTTTCCAGAAAACAATGAACTTTTAAAAACCTTATTAATAATTCCTGTGTTGCTCAGATGTATGTTTGGTTATGGTTGAGACATGATGGGAATTCTCAGGCTAAGTTTCCCTCAAAATACTCTCAGAAGAAATTCTTGCTGAGGGAATGCAAATCTTTATTTCCAGTGAAATTTCTGTAGGAATATTGGAGCATTTAGGAGAGAGATACAAGTGGATAAGAGGGGAAAGTTGTGTCTGTTTAAGCTTTGAGTGAGAGGATGAAATTCTGCCTGGTGTGAATATGAAGCACAGAATCTTTAATTGTTTTATGGGTGGGTTTGGGCTTTGTTTTTTTCTATTCCTGGTTTATTAATGCTCCAATCCCAGAATGGTTTGCATTGGAAGGGCTCAGTCTCCATCATTTTCTCCCTGATGGTGTAACACTTTATTGTGATCAAAATTCTGTTGTTGGTATTTAGAGAAGCTTTGGGCAGCAGTAGAGATGGCAAAGCAGTCAGATATCCAGAATGCAGAGATTTTATATCATTGTTACTTTTCCTTTTGGTACAGTGAGTGTTTGGTTGAAGGGTGAAGGTTAAACTGAATTAAGCAGCAATTAAAGAGAGCACAGACCATGTATCAAAAATATCTAAATTAACCTAAATAAGAATCAGGATAATAAACAAGACTCCTTTGACATGTTAACAGCTCTTAAAGAAAACAAATAAAAGTCAGAAGAAAATCTGTATATTACTAATCACTACACGATTTTCTATCCAAATTCTACTTTTGCTGAGCAGGGCTCTTCAAAGACTGACACAATTTCCATGCCTTTCACTCTAGGAAATGCTATTTATTATTAAAAGCCTTTTTTTTTTTTTTGTTAGTGTAGCAGCAAAAAGGAAAAGCAAATATTCACTGTAATGAAGTTCATTACAAGTCTCTCATACATGGAAAAGTTAGTGACAAACTGCCAGAGGTTATAAATATCTGCTTATAAATATTTTAAGAAATCACTCATTCAAGCATCTCCTTGTCATCAGCAAAGTAAACTCTTTAAATTTACAAAAGCAATTCCTCTAATAAAATGATGGTTCAGAGCTGCCATGGGTTCCTGCTGGTGATTTGTCACTTTGTGCTGACTCAGGCAGTGCAGTGAGGTACTGGCATTCCTTGGGATGGAAATCTGGGAAGATTTGAAATGAATATTCCTCACTCCTGGCCAAGCAGAGGCTGCCTGGACTGGAAATGAGGAGTTTTATCCTGTTTTGCTTTGTGATGCCAAGTGAACCCTGCAAATCCCAGGGGTAGCAAAGAGTTTGGTGCATCAGTGAATAACAATTTAGGAGAGGAAAATCCTTATTCTTTTATTTTTTTCCTTCACCTTTATTACCATAGTGAATTTTATGTGTTTTCAGGAAAACAAGGAAATTACCATTGATGTAAAAAGTGAAATAGAGTCAAGAATTCCACTTCCTATTTCTCACCCCCAGAACTCTCCTGGCAGCCTCTGCAGGTTCCTCAGATGGAGTTGAAGCAATATTGCCATTAGAGCCAATTTAAAACTCAGATATGTGAGTGTAGAACCAGCAAATATCTGTCCTACAGTGCTGGATTTGCACAAGTTACTGCTGGGGGCTCAATCAAATTAAATCATGCAGTCACCTGGGTCATCCTAAAGAAACCTGGGAATTGTAGTGCCAAAATACTGCACTGGAATCAGCAGATTGTGCTCTGGAATTCTGTAATATCCCCACCATGGAGCTGAAGGTTCCTTCTGGGAACATTTGTAACCAGAAAGTTGCTCCAAAGCTCCTGGATCCTGCTCTTGGGGCTCTTCCCCCCAAAATGGAAAGTGATGACATTATTCTGTTTCTGCAAAAACCCCTTAGCAAACCCCAGCCTTGCCACGAAAACTGGGATGGTATAAAAAGGCAAAGTTGCCAAAATAGAATGAAATCTTGGGAATATTCCCCAGTGTTGGGAAAAATTTCTTAACAAAAAAGGAAGTGTTCAAAAAATAGGATAACTCCAAATATATGGATTAATCCTTCAGTTTTAGATAAGGAGGGGTTGGCTCATGTGTACAAATACCCAGGGTGGTGGTGGTGGTGTTTCATAAAACATCCTCATATTTCACATCCTCACCCTGGTTTTTGGTGCTATTTTAATTTGCCTGCTTTGCTCCTGTTTTCAGTTCACACACAGATATGTTGGGGTTGCTTTTTTACTTTTTAGTGCAAGGATGCTCTATAAAACATGAGAGAGCAATAGGAAAAATTAATATCTGTTTGCTGGGCTTGGAAAGGACAGGACTGGTAAAACAAGGGAGGATAAAATGTGGCATGTTTGATTTCCCAAGCCCAATAAAATGAGGTGGAAGCTGTGCCTTCCATTTGTGCTGCAGAAATGGCTCTAAAGCTTTTCTAAATAAATGGAAATTCTTGGTGAATACAGGAATCAGGTGCACACAGAATATAAGATTTTTGAAAAAAGGAGGATTTTATAAAAATGTTGGGAAATTCTTCAGCAGCAGAGCTGTTTCCTTCTGGCATCACGAGAGGGCACTCAGCAATTGCATTTCAGCATTTTTGCCACCCATGTCAGACACATTCTGCTTTTCCCTCCTTCAAAATAAAAGGCAACACAGGATTCCACACAAAGGTTTCTCGTGTGTCACAACAGGATTTGTTGCTGATAAATAATTCTCAGCAGAAATGTAAAATAAATGCTGTGTATAAATAGTGCTGCAATATGGCACTTGGGGGAGTGAAGGAAGTTTTAATTCCAAATAACAGGTATTTATTTATGTCTGATCACAGGCTGGATGCTCTTGAGTCGTGGTGATGCCTTCCAAACATTCCTGCAGCTCATCTGAGCAGGACAGGGAGCAGAACATTCTCTGTGGGGGAAAAAAAAAAAAAATCTGGTAAAAAAGAGCATTTTCAGGGTTTAGAAATGGGGAATGTATCAAGGAGAGAGGTGGGAGAGGCAACCTGGCTTTGGTGCCAGGGAGGGCTGATCCTGAACACCACTTGAGCCCCAGCCCTGCCCCTGCAGATGCAAACAGTTAAATATAAACATTTAAGAATAATTACAAACAGTAAAATAGAAAAATTTAAGAATCAATACAAAGAGTTAAATATAAATATTTAAGAATCAATACAAACAGTTAAATATAAACATTTAAGAAATAATACAAACAGTTAAATGTAGGTATTTAAGAAAAAGTACAAACAGTTAAATATAAACATTTAAGTATCAATACAAATACAAACAGTTAAATATGAACCAAAGTGCAAAAAGCCCAGCTGTGTGCTGGTGATCTGTGTTTTCCCTTCCACCCAAGAGCCATGGGATCATAGAATCTCTGATGATGGAAAAGTTATCCAGGATCACTGAGTCCAGCCAAGAGGAAAGTGGGATGGGAATGAAGTTGTCAGGACAGAAGTTTGGTTTTCCCTGTGTGGCTGGAGCTGTGTGTGAACTGTTGTGGAGACATTTTGTGGTGAGTGTGGAGCTCCCAGACACCTCCAGCTCTGGAAGCCTCTCAGGGAACCCAGGAGAGGTTTCTGCACAGGATCCTGCAGGACACTGCAGCATCCCATAAATACTGTGGCAGGACTTTGCCTGGACCCATCAATAATTATTTGGATGAACCAATTAATCTCATTGAGATTGCCTTTGCAGGTATTTTTTGGCAGGTAAATTATTTATGGTGAGCACAGGCTGAGGTAGAGCTTTGTCTGAGCCCTGCTGTGCTCTCAGCTCTGAGCAGGGCTCCAAGCAAGTCCACTTGGAGGTTTTCCATAGCCCACATCCCTTTTCCAGCAAAGCCTTTGGTCCTGAAGCATGTGGAGCTTCTCTTATCTCTGGTTCCATGTGCCATAAGCTCTCCTGTTTAAATTAATTCCCTCTGTTTCCATCAGAGGTTTTTCCCAGTGAGAGAAGTGCCCTGGCACCCTCTGCCATCCTCCTTCCACGGGGAGTCCTGGGCAATTCCTTGTGATCCAAGGGGTTCTTCCCTCTGTGCTGGCATCTGCAAACACAGCCTTCTTAGCAGATAAAAGGCTGTGAAATTTTTGGCTGCTCAAGCCAAAATCCAGACACAGCAAATCTCCACACCTGACTCTAAGCCTGGCTTACAGTGGTGGCTTTGCTTTAATGTAAAGCTGGAGTCACAAACCCAATTTTCTTACAGGGATGTTCTCTCCTTTTGTTAAAAGCCCATCATCTGACTGCTACCAAAACAGAATCTGAACTTTATCACAAGAAGCCTGTTTTACACGAATGACATCCTGCAGAGGAGTGCATTCTAAGGACAGATATTCTGTACAATATTCAGGAAGTACTAAAGACCTGACCCTAGAAATGAGTGTTGTTCTTTTCCTTCCTGTGCCATCCCTATGGCTTTCAAATCAAGTGTAATCATAAAAGGATGTGGTTTCTCTTTTTAGGAAAGAAAGAGGAGCAGGAAGCTTGTTTACACTGAATCATGTTAATAATATAAAACATGTAATGTCCTTAAATGTTCTAAGGTGTTCTAGATCTGAGTTAGAGCTGCAGCACTGTTTGAAGTCTCAAGTTTGTGCAATCCCAAAACCCACAAAACTTTGATGCCCTGCACAGCTGCAGCATCACAGATGGATGAATATACAAAAGATGTTGGAACTGTAAGGTCATGAACCACAGAAAACTTGCTCAACAAGAGTGCAGAGAACAGTGGGTCCTGTTCAGAGCAGAAATCCTGTGGTCACAGCGTGGAAATGCCAGAGCTGTGATGGGTCCAGCCACGTGGGGTCCCTTCATTCTGACCAAGGATGTGTCATTTTCTTCAGGAAGGGAGCCAAGGGTCAGGCAAATGTTCAGGGAAAAGAACAATTCCCAGTGCTGAGTCATCTTGTGTCAGTGCTGAGAGCAAATGCTCTGTGTGCTGGGTTTGGAGGGATTGTACAGCAGAACATCCAACACAGACACCAAAGGGCAGAACTGGGGAAGCACAAAGGTACAGAAATCAGGTGGGGAGCTGGCAGGGAAAGGCTCATCCTTTTCAAACCACATTTCTGTGAGTGAGCTCTGCTGTGATTTTGTACTGGAAATAATGAGAAATAAAAGGCAAACATCTAAGTTGGCCAGAGGAATATTGCACAGGGCCTGCTGTAGTTTGTTTGGGAGATTTCTCTTTGTGGCAGTGGAGAAACCTCAGTTGGTGGGTAAGGGAGTGTCAGACAACTGTGATTTTCCTGGGAAAAGGTTTAATAAGGAGAATGTGAGGAGAAACAAAAAGTCTAATTTGATGGGTTTTCACCCCTTGGCATCTCTCCATATCCCAGAGTTCTTTAAAGTTTGGAGTGTTCATTTCAGCCATGGTCTGTAACCCTCCAGAAGGAGATTTCCTTTTTTCATGGAATGCAGCAACTCATCAGTCCCTCAACTCTCTCCACTTGCCCAAAGCTGATTTTCCTGCCTGCTATAACTAATAATCAATAAAGGAGGGCAAGAACACTGACTGGGGAAATGCCTTATGGAAAAATCTCATTGAGGCATCTGTGCCTGTCTCTTCCATGTGGGTTGGAGCTGCTAAAAACAACAAGACAGAAAACTAATTCCATAACACACTGATGAAATTTCCTTTAGGTTTCCTAGAGATCTTGCCCAGATTTGACTCCTGTTCATCTAATTAGAGCTTGAGGTCTCCCAGCAGTTGTTACACCTGCAATTGCCTGATGCTGCAATTTGGCAACTTTGGGAGCTGCTGGAGAAGGTCCCTGCCAGCCTGAACAAGGACACCCAAAAAGTAGAACCCAAAGATTTTCCTACTCAAAATAACAGATTAACAGAATGTTAGATTGATTTAATAATTGCTGCTGGCACCTCAGCCATCCTGCTGTTAATACAACCTGGAAATGTTTCATACCTTCAATAATCAGATTTTTTTTTTATTTATTTGTGGTACCTTCTGCAGGTTGTAGGAACCTGGCTTTAGGTCTGCAGGCTCCAAGGCTTTGGAGCAGGTTCTAACGAGTAAATGGTGGATCATTTACAGGAATATTTTCAATTACTGTAATCCACTCACTACATTGTGTTTTACATCCCCCAGTAACAAATTCCAGTGATAGCAGCAATGAGCAAGCTCACAGCAACATTTCCTAATAAAGATCAGGGAAATGAAGACGACAATTGCTTCCCATTTTTCCTGCATCCTGGCATGATGTGAAAACTCACAGTAATTTCACTGCATAGAAATCCAATTAATCAATACATTGGAATTGCAGTCGCAGCAGCTACTAAAGCAGGGCTCAGGATTAATTTTTCAGCTCAGAGATTCAAACAGCCTTTCTCTTTAATTCTGCTGCATATTTCAGCACACAAAGTGCTGCATTTAAATGGGAACTGGATTATTTAATTATTCAAGTTGATTAGGGTGGGTAATTAAATGCTACCACTAATATATTATGTACTTTACATTTTATTTCCATTAAAAGTGATTTTTAAGTACAAACTGAAAGGATTATTTGAGTTTCCAAATCCACTTTTCTCCTGCTTTTTCTGAGTTACCTGATTGCTCATCTCCCAGTATTTCCAACTTTGAACCAAGAATCAGAACAAGCATTTATGGAAACCAACATGAGTGCCCACATTTGCAGTTAATTTAGTAACTCTTTTACTCTGGGATTTTAATTCCACCTTTCCCAGTTGCCTAAAACACTGTGATCAAATTAAACTCAGCAAGTCTCTATCTCCTAGTTTTATAATTCATGTAACTATCTTTATATCCACTGATGATTTCTCATTGGGTTTTCTTGTTGCTTGTTCTTGTAGGGTTGTTTTTTTTTTTTTTGTTTGGTTGGTTGGTTTTTTGTTTGTTTGTTTGTTTGTTTTTTTAGAGTAGTACAATGGAAAATGGAAATGTCCAAGGCCAGGTTGGATGGGGCTTGGAGCAGCCTGGGATGGTGGAAGGTGACCCTGCCTATGGCAAGGGTGGAACCAGGTGTAGCTTTGGGTTTATATGGTTTTTAATGTTAAAGTTGAAGTTAAAATTGAGCAACTTCCATGCCTATCAAAGGCTCAGGCTGTTTTCTAAAGACAGCACAAAATTGGGATGTGAAATTATTGCAAAGATTCCTTGTGTCTTGTACATAGGGCAGTGAAATCCCTCCATAAAGAAATCAGCATTTATTAAAAAAAAAATATATATATATATATATAAAAGCACATTTAGGCTGGGATGGGGGGAGTGTTACACAGGATCAGGAACAGTCCCTGGATCTGGTGTGGAAACATCTCCATCCTGCTGTTTTCTCCTGGGATTTTCCAGTGGTTTCCATGCAGGTCATTATAAAACTGGCAGCTGCTCTTTGACACGTGGCACCCAGGACCTGTTTTGGGGAGAACATGGGAGGCTGTGCTTTAATAGGAGGGTGTGCTGTGATGCCTCAGGGTTTCTGCTTTTATATTTTCATGTATTTGTAATCCTGCAGTTCTTTAGTGTGTAACCCCAAACTCCATATTCAGTGCTGGCTGCTGCTCTCCCATTCTGGGCAGACACAGCAATTCCTCTCCAGGCTGGAATCAAGGACACCTCACTGCCTCAGGCCCAGAGATGGGAACAGCAGTGAGCTGGGGGAGCAAACTTGGGGTAAATGACTTCATTAGCTGCAGCTGTAATTGGGAGATTAACCCCCAAAATGCAAATGGACCAAACTTATAAAAGTGTAAAAATCCATGACCTGTTTTCCATTTTGGGTGTAGTCCCTGGGGGGCTTTGTCTGCCCAAAATATACCTGGAGGCCCTTCAATAAATAGAACAGCTTTTTATTCCCTTAATTCTGTCTGGCCTCTATTTTTAGGTTGTCCCAAAAAGGCACCAGCTGTAGGACAGGCTCCAGACTCCTTCCCCACACTGAGCACCCAGCACAGAGCTCTCCCTGCTGCCTGCAGGGTGTTTGCTCTGCATTGTGCAGGGATCACCCCCTGGCTGACAGAAGCCCTGGTGACAGAATGGGCCCTATCCAAATTTTAGGGCTGATCTCTTGTGCATGAATCGAGTTTCTGTTTGAATTTTGGCCCTCTGCGAAGCTGGCTGCTCATTTTGCTAAGGCAAACCCAGAATACTAAACAGGTAATTAATTTCTGTTCTTTGCCAGGGGTCAAAAGCCAGTGTTCCCCAGGCATTGATGACTGGTGAGGATTTTTATGAAGCTGAGCATTTAAAAATATATAAGTAACTCATGCAGGAATTTGTATGCAAATTACATAACCAAGTATCGCTGATATTCACAGTTTATTTTATTAGTGCCTGTGCTTTTCTTCTGGCTCATTTAAAAATGCTCTTTGTGGTGCAGTTGTGTTTGCTAAGAGGCTACAAAGCTCTTTAATGAGGTTGGGATGTCTGGCTCACTCGTACCAGAGCAGTTTCTTTCTTGCAAGTCAAAAGGAGTGAGCCAAGCAGGATTGGGAGGAGGCTCTGCCTGAGGGGTGGAAGGAGACCTCAATAACAGGAAGATGAACCAAGTCATTGCAGATTGCCCCAAAAACACCCTGATGATCTCATCCTGGCTGTTGGGTCTTGGCTGTGTTTTCCTGTTGAAGGAGGAGAGGGGAGGTGTTGCATTTTTGGCTGTAGGTGAGTGGCAAAAAGGATAATTCAACATAGTTCCTTGTGTAATGGAGAAGCAGAAAAGAAAGAGCTTTATTTAAATAAACACTACACTCTGTAGGGTAGTTTGTGAAAAACAAAATAGAAAAGGCTCATTGGTCCTAGAAGGCAACACCTCTTTGAAATCATGCTTTCTGCAAAACATCACGAGACACTCACACACCCTGCAGGTAAATAATCATTGTTGTAATTTCTTATCTTGTGAAGGCTGAGACAGGCAAGGCTTCAAGGCTGCTTTTTCCTGGTTCCCAGCAATATCCAACAATAGGGAGGAGCAGCTCTTGGGAGAGCAGCTCCTGTTCTCTGCTCAGGTCAGGAAAGGATAAATACCCCCAGTCAGAGAGATCTTGGGGAGCTCCAGGCAAGCTGGGCAGCAAAAGAAGCCCTTGGAAGCAGAGCAGGAATTCTTGAGCTACGTGATGAGGGAAATCTGAGGCTAGCTCAGGCTGGGGCTGTGAGCTGGGAAGTTCTTTGCTATTCCCAGCAAAAGAGTGGAGAGGTGCAAATAAAGATAAATCACCTTGTTACATGCCAGAGTGTGCAGTTAAGGACTCCTGTCCTCTGAAATGGGAAATTAAAGACCCCAGGCTGAAGGAGGACTTGTCCAACACACAGCACTGAAAATCTCATTAGGAGATTCCTGAGAGGAGCTCAGCCACTTGCTCTGACTCCTCCCTGGTCTGGTTTTGCCAATAAAGCCTCCCGAACATCTGCCTGCTCCTCACCATCTGAGCTGCTGCAGAGCACCAGGCCTGGGGGATTTGAAGGGATAACAGATCTGGAAGCCCTGGGCCTGCATGTGCCCAACTTTCTGCAATGTTTTTCTGAGCTGAGCGAGAGGAGCTGACAAGACAAAGCCCCTTGGGAGCTGAAGCCATCCCAGAGGCTCTGTAAAACAAGAAAGTCACAACTAAGAGAACTCAGACTTAACTTGGCTTCTCAATTTAGATTGCAGGCTGCTGTTTCTGAGGATGTGTTTCCACGTGCTTAACACTCAGGATGGTTTTGACATCCTCCAATGTATGTGGGTATTTTTAGGACCGTATTCCTTATCCAAAAAAATGCTCCAGTAGACATTTGCAGGCACCCTGGCAAAAACTCCAGCCAAAAAAGAAGCAAAGGCACTGCTGCAAGGCAGCATCACTCCAACCCATGTGTTCAGGAAGCACAGCAGAATTTAAGCCAAACCCAGCTTATCTCTCACCAGTTTTAAGCACTAAATGTCAGGAGAGCTTGGCAGCTGTCAATAGAAAGCATTTCCCCCTTCACAGTGGTCGTTATCTGAGGTTTATGCACACTAAATTATTTATTAATTTGCTTTAATAGAAAGAAAATTGTCTTTTAAAACCCCCACTAAATATCTGATGGAATATATAAATTGAATTATGTCCGATATTGATCTGATCTTGTGTATATATACTGACTTCCAGTCACTTAAAATTAATATAATTGACTATAGAAGTGCCAGGCACGTTCCTGGAAGGCAGATTAATGATCTGGTGAAGTGATCAAGCACTTAGTGGCTTTTGGCTGATAAATCATTTCAGCTCCTTGATACTTAGGGTATTTAATTATGGTCATTTAACCACTGTTGACTCTCGTGCCATTGTATAAACTAAAACAATCAAAACATTAACTTGAGTCAGGAGTTGGAATTATTGTATCCACAGCCTTGCAGTTCCTGTATGAACAATGCTGCCAGATAAACTGGGACAAATTTGCCTTTTTTTAGAAGTCTCAAATATTTCAGAGAATTTATTTCTTATTTAGCTGTTCGTTTTAGGGGGTTACTAAATACTTTTACCTGTTTCTCTGCACAGAAAGCAGAGAAACAATACCCAGTGCAATCACAGTTCCTGGAAGGGCTCAGAAAAGGCACCTGGGACATGGTTCAGTGGTGGATTTGGCAGTGCTGGGTTAATGGTTGGGCTTGATGATCTTGGAGGGCTTTACCAGCCTTAAGCATTCTTATGTGTTTATGTAAAATCAGGAATGGAATAAATACATCCTGCCCCACTGGGGCAGCTGGGAGGAAAGGCTTCCCTGGGGATCCCACATCACATCTCCTGCAGGTGCAACTGAACCAGCTGCTCTCTGGCTGCTCAGGTATGAATTTGGGACTGTTCCAGTATTTTCCCAATATTCTTCTTTGGCAGGGTCCTTTGCAGAACCACGGGCTAATCAGTTTTAGCCCAGAAACAGTAATTTAAACCTGAAGCCCCAAACAAGATTCTTTTCCTCCTGCTGGAAATCACTTTTATCTGCAGAGCTGGCAGCAGGTTTGGCTCTTCCCTGGGGAGAACCTGCCTGTGCTGGAGAGAGAAAATCCTCCTTCCTCCCTGATTTCTGCATTCACCCTTGGAAAAATTGCCTGCCTGCCTCATTGTACTGTTTTCTTTCTGCTGTTTCCACCTTGGAAGGACTTTTAAGGGGGTTCAGAGGATTGGCAGAGGTTGATAGAAGCAGGCTGAGCCACACAGGCTCTGATTCTGGGTGTTTTAATAATAAATGAGATGAAATAGTGGCAGCTTGGGGGGTCAGAGGGAGCTTGGGATGCTCCCATTGTTGCAGAACCCTCCTGATCTCCCTTCCAGGGCTTTCCCTGGCTCCAAGATCCTCCCTGCTCAGTGAGTTGGTGTGCAGGCTTTGGGTGGGCTTGGACATCCTGCTCCAGTGGAAGCTGTTGGAAGGGGATGGGTTTAGGTGAGTTTAAAATCTCCTTGAGCCCAAATCTTTGTGATTCTGCCACGTTTTGGGTTTTAGAGGGAATCTCAGAGGGATTGCTGAGCCCAAGGGAGACTTTTCCCCCCACAAACCACAGAGACACTGCTGGAATTCCTCTTGAGATGAGACAAGGTGATGTAATTCTGCCGGGATTTTGGGGGGACTTTTGTTTTTATGGAGTAACCAAGTGCAGCCAGGGGGAGGCTCTTTCCTCTGCCTCCATTCCCTGTGGGAGCCAGGGCTGGCTCAGCCTGCTCAGCCCAGGATTTCCTGATGGCCCTGGAGTGTCCATGCAGCCACTGCCAGGCTGCTCAGTGTCCCTTTGTGTGCAGTGCTGGCCCGGGGTGACCCTCAGCAGTGGCACTGGGCTGGCCCTGAATGTCACATCAGGGGGAAGAAGGGCTGCTCCTCCTTTCCCTCCATGGGAAAACAACCCTGAGAGGCTGCAGGGGGTTCTCAGAAATTAAATTCTCCCATTAAATTAGGTTTATTAATTAATTATTAACCCACGAGACTTAGTTTTCTGTTTTCATGGTCTGTTCTGAGTGGTTAAATAAATATAAATATAAATAATATAAATATAAATAATATAAATATAAATATAAATATAAATATAAATATAAATATAAATATAAATATATAAATATAAATATATAAATATAAATATGCTAAAGAGGCAATGCCACCGTGAAGTCTCTGGGCTTTGTGAGTCCAAAGCTGCTGAGGTTGGCCAGGAGCTTTGGTGGGCACCAGGGAGAGAGGCTGAGGTTGAGGAGAGATCTGGAAGTGAGGCCTCAAAATAGGTTTATTTGGTGATATCTTGGGTTTCTTTGCATAAGTTTTTGCTGAACAGGATTTTATACCATTTATGCTAGAAATGAGCACTTAGCACTTTGGTCCTGATGACATCAAGGTTATCCCTGACCCTACAGGGCTCCCCACAAAAATCTCCCTGTTGGAGTTAATGTGCTGAAATAAGGATTACAAATTACTATTAAACATGATGGGGGGGGGGAAACATCTGAGATTTTGGGGTGGGCTGAAATCAAGGCAGCCAGACAGGAATGAGGGGCTCTGTCTGCTTGTCTGCTTTTTGGGTCAGCCTTTGGTGGCTTCTCCTAAATGGACTGGGGAGGAGCTGGAGAAAGAGCGTGACTTCTGCTCAAATGTCACTGCAAGCTGTTCCTGGAGGAGGAAGGAGGGAGAACAAGGCCTTTGTTCTGTGCCAGCACAGCCCCAGAGCCCGAGCAGCACTTCAGCCCTGCTGCAGTGACATTTGGAAATGACAACATGGCCAGGCCTGGGCTTGGCCAGCATCAAATGCTCTCTTTAAGGGTGGGGGATTAAAAAAAAAAAAAAAAAAAATTCTAGCTTAATGGAAAAGGAGAATCAGTCTGAGGGGGGGAATATATAAAGGTTTAAGAAGCAAAACAGAATTTAAATGCTAAATCACACAGGAGAGGTAGAATGAGAAGGGCTGGGAGGGAAGGGACAGGGAGAGGGGGGAAACAGCTTCTGGAATGGCACAGAGGCTTAGAAAGCTAAAATGGAAACAAAAGGCCAAGGGGGAACATTCACATGGATATAAGGAAGAATGAATGGCTGTAAGGCATTTGAAGAATGCCTCTTACAGGCTCTGAACTGAGGATCCTTTTAAATTTGTTTGTTATAAATTTTACCCCATGTCCTGTTTTGCTGTTTGGTATGAGGCTGTTGTGTGAAAAACACAGCCCCCATTTCAGGGAGTGCCATTATTCTCTGGGATTTGATTCCCTGGGATTTCATGGATCTTAGCACTGCTTAATGTCCCCTTGCATTCTGCTGAGGAAGGGACAGATTGACTGGGGGTATCTTTGACCCCTTGTTTGTGCACCAGGTCCCTCTGTGCTTCAAACTCTGAACCACGAAATGTTAAAAAAATGCAATTTGCAGAGCAAGAGGAACAAACCCTGTCCCAGCACAAGCCCTCAGCAGCAGCTGGTCGGGGCTGGGGCAGAGGTGAGCCATCACCTTTGTTTGTCCCTTTCCAGCTCCTCCTGCCTAATGAGGCACCAGCTCTCTGTGAGCACAGAGCTGGGAGCTGCTCCTGAGCAGCAGAGAGGAATGCCAGCACAGCCAGCCTGGAGCCAAAATCTGACCCTGGAACAGCCCCTGAGCTCCTCCTCGAGGGGGAAACTCCTGAGGCTCCGTTTATTGCTGCTCTCAGAGGGGTTTGCAGCCTTTCCCAGCAGGATGAGCCTCAGGCATGGACAGGACTGCCCAACATCCCATGGAGTGATGCAGTGATGTCCTGCAGGTTTGGCTGCTCCTGCCATTCCTGGGCAGCCCTGGAAGGACACAGGGCACAGCTCCAGGAACCCTGCACCACCTCTCCATCCTCCCAGGCACCCTGCCCCAGGGTGGAGAGTGGAAATTCAGAGAGAAATGGAATTCTTGACATTTTTCTGTCTTAATTCAGATGGGAAGACATCTCTTCCAACACTACATATTAAAAAAGCAAAGGCTTTGACTGGCAGTATAATTATAGCCTGGATTGGTTATTAAGTTATTGCATTTTCTGTCATCATTTGGTGTTTGCTTACAGGAGCTGGATGTGCCTGCAGTGGCTGGGAGATTCTGTAACCAGCTCTGGCAGTTTCATTCCAGAGCTTTACACATTCACCCAACAACAGAGTGATTTCATTAAATGTGGGGTTTAAGTAAACCTCCAAACTGAAATTCATCTGCTCTGACATTAGAACCGTGCAAAAATGAGACTCGTGGAAAACAGCAGATGAGATTGGGCTATTAAGAATAATTAATACCGAATTTAATTGACAATTACTTAGCAAGAGTGATATTTGGCTTTCAGAGGCCATCTACATTTATGGTGCTGCACAGAACAATAAAAGAAGCAATCTGTGTTAGGGAGGTGAACACAGAGTGGGGGAAATGCAAATGCTGGGCTCCTTTATCCTGGGCAGAGCCTCCTGCAGCAGAGCAGGTACGCAGTGGAGGTGCACACACGACTTCAGAAGCATCCCCTAATTGTTTCCTGGATTTTTATCCTTTTGGGAAAGGAGGCAGAGCTTTTTGAGCTGGTGTTATTTACATGTAAAAGATTCATCTGTTGTGTTAACAGGGCTGTGGAGTGGGAGCGTTTACCCACGGGCAGGTGACTCACAGCCGTGGATAAATTCACTTTTCTATTCAATCCCTGTTACTTTGTGATGCCTGGGAGTGGTTTTCATGTCTTTTTTTTTCCCTGTTCATAGTTTGAACACTGATCTCCTACGCTCTCCTTTGTTCCCATGCTCATATTATTAACACTTTCTCACCCTTTGGGCTTTTCCCCCCACTTTGTGAAGCCTTTAGGTGGGGGCAGAAAGGAAAGGGGCTAGAAATGAACAAATTAGTGAAAACCTGTAATGGAATGAATGGAGAAGCAGCACCATAAGGAATCAGTAACTAATGAGTAGGAAGTACTGTACAGTATGTCATTCATTTAGCCCTCCCTGCTCAGGGTAGCAGCAGATGGTGCCCTGAGGGACTTGGATGTTCCCATCCATGCTCCAACACCACTAAAGAGGTGAGATGAGAAAAGGAGACGAGATGGATCACACCAATCAGCCCAGCAGAAAAATGATTATGATTACATAACTAATGACCCAGGGAATTAGACAATATCACAAATAGGAAGGATGCCAATTTGTGCTGTGACACGTCTGAGCAGCCAAAGCAAAGTAGGGCTGTGTAGTGAGAGTTGTAGGGTTAAGGAAAAAAAAGGGGGGGACCTCATCAAGCCTTCAAAAATATTCTTTTTATTTGACAGCAGTTTCTCTAGATGCTGAGAAAACTCCACCATTGGGTATTCCTGCAATAATCCTGACTAGGTTGTGCACTTAGTTCTCTTTTTGCCACATTTAGCTCAGCTGGGAACTTGTTAGGAGCTGGTTTTGCTCCAGTTCTGTTAAACAGCTTTGCTGTAGGAATGGGACTGAGAACCAGCAGTGCAGGGGTTTCAGAGGTTCCTGCTCCTGCTGAGGAGTGTGGAGCTGCCACCTGCTCCAGGTGGGACCTGGAGCCATGCAAGTGTCTGTAGGACCAGGCAGAGCTCCTGGTCACAGACATCAAAAGGATGGGATAGTGACCCTACAGAGACCTGAAACATCCCACACTGAAACATTCCAGGGGAAGGAATATTGGATGAAATTTGGATTTACTCAGGAAAAGCTTTTAACTGATCTCCTTCCCCCGTTTCTGATCTATTCTCTTCTCCAATTTATTGATTTGTGAATTGAAATGTCTGGATGGAGACTGCTAACTCTTCCTGTGTGTGCTGTAATCCTGGTTCCAGGATTGGTACATATGTGCCTGCCAGCTACTCAGATTGAAAAAGCTGATTTTGTTGTCCCACAGCTCAGAGGTCTGGCTACAGAATGTGGAGCAGCCCAAAAATTATACAAAATGCAGCTTTTTACCATCTGCTGGAAAATGTTAATGAGCTGATGATCTCATCCTCTGTTTTAGACAGGTGTCCACATCCCCAAAAATGTGATGAGAAATGACATCTTTGTTGACAGTCTCGTCAGATTAATTGGACTTCAGGAGTGAGCTAATTCTCACATCAAGAGGCTTGAGAACATACTGTGGGAGCTGTGTGAAGAACCCTGAACTCCTGCTTGTGCTGTGCCAGATCAGAGCAGCTTCCACGGGCTGGATTAGGAAATCAATTCCCACCCACTGACATGCTAATCCCTCCAGGGACCCTCATTAAACACCCTGCAGATCAAGGGCCACAGCAGTGTGTGTGCAGCAGTGTCATGTTTCATGTGAGTGCTTCCAAACTTTAATAGAAATGAGTCTAAAATGTTTAAATATATATTAAACTCCCCAAACCATGAATTTGGGTGTTTGATGGAGCCCAAGGTGTGAAAAGCTCGAGGAAGGGGCAGGTTTTGGTGGTACCTGCACTCTGGGGAGTGACTGGGATCTGCTGGGTTCACTCCTCTGCTGTGGGAGATATCCTTGCCATGGAAAACCTTCCATGAGGTGCTCAAGTGCCACTTGAAAACTAATTAGAATTTTTCTCCTCTTGGGACACTGCTCTGTAACCTTTCCCCAATAATGGGGAAGAGGCTGTCATCTAATTTCAGAGTAAATATATTCCTGGCTAATTGATATTATTTTTTCCTCTTTTTTAGCTTACAAACCCCTTTCTCCTCACTGAGTGCATTCACAAACAGGAGTATCTCCTCTCTAAATAGAGGGAGACTCTTCTCTCTCAGGCTGGATTGCCACACTTGCTGGCTGTTGTCTCATTAAAGCATTCCTGGCCTTTGCTCATCTCTGTTTTCCTTTTATTTTTTTTTTTTTCCCAGTTCCTGCAGGATTTCAGGATTTTGAGCATCAGAGTGATGCAGTGACATCACTTTTCCTGTGCTCCACATCACCATCATCCACCAGCTTCCATTCCTTGCCTTGCACAAACCTTCCAGTCCTGTTTTGGGACAGCAGATGCTTTTCCAAGGAGCCAGCAGGGGAGGGGGCTGAAATCCTGCCAGGACAAGGTGGGGAAAAAAGTAATAATTAAAGAAAAAAAAATCACTGAAATACCCTGAGTAAACTCATTTATATTTTACTCTTTGGACTTGACTTTCTGTAAGAAGTTGCTGACCCTGTAATTAAATTATAGAATTGCTTTTGTTTGATGTCATTTGGAATTCACAGCAGAGATTCAAATCACTGTTAATATTTAAATAATTTGTAAAGAAGAAATAAAGCAGCAGCAGCATTTCAGATTGGATATTTTAACCCCTTAAAACATTTTTGTGGCTATAATAGTGTTCATGATATTGAATGTATCAGTTTTACTCCATAAATTCCTGGCTATTCTTTCTTTTTTAAAAAATATTTCTGTTGATAAAGACAATGCTTTCACAGCTCACCTAAAGTACCTGAGGTCTCCAAATGTGATAATCTGAATTTTTTTTAAGATTATTGACCAAAAAGACCCAGTGGGGCTGCAGTTACCTCTGTTTAATGCTTTGTCTGGTGAATTACTTCCTACAGGGTAATGACTATTGCAAGTCCCAGCTAAATGAAAAAAAATAGGATTTAAATGTTTTGGGATTCAAGCAGAAAAGGAAAGGCAGCAAAAAAATTGGATGTCTATTCTTGTTCTTTATCCCATCTCATGCTTGTGCTTATTGCTTAAATACATGATCAGGCAACAGGAATGATGGCAGAGGTTTTGGATGTGGGGGGCTTTTTGGCTGGTTTGGGGGTTTCTTTTGGTTGATTTTTTTGGTTTTGGGAGTGTTTTTTGGTGTGTTTTTTGAACTGTTATAATAAGTCATTATTCTAACTACTAAAAAAAAAACGTTATCTCATCTGCTTAGGTAAAAAAAGCAGGTTGCCTTAGCTCACAAAACACCTTGATAAGAAGTGAAATAGAACAATATTTAATTCCAGGTTTTATGTTCTTTGTAGCTGGCTTCCATCAGATTTTCCTGATGATGAAGGATATTTTTAACTCTTTCCCTCCTCAATTGCTCCCATAACCTTGTTTTACCCCATCCTGATTTGCTGCAGCTTTCACAAGTCAAAGGGCTGCTGTGTTCCTTTTTTTTTGTTGTTTTTTCCCCTTTAAAACCTCTTTTTTCAGTTTCTCAGGTCACTGAGCCCACCCTCAGTCCTGCACTGGAAGTTTTCCTGCAGCATGAGAGGTTCATTCTCATCCCTCCAGGATGCTGAAGTGGGATTGTGTTATCACTTTGGACTTCAAATAAACATCTTACAGAGTTTCCCTGACTGTAAATTATAATTTTTTTTCCTTCATTTGATCTCCCTGCTCTTTCTTGATCCTCAAAGCAGGCCTTGCAAGGCTCTGTTTAATTGATTATTTGGCTGTTATCTGTTTCATCTTGCATGATTATCAAAGGCTTTCTGGGCTGGTTTTGGAAGGTTTGCTAGCAGAGGATCAGCTGGATCAATAGCACAGAACAGAGATGTTAATTGCTTTGTCTAAAGCTCACTTCTAGTCCCCCTTGTCAATCTTGCACCTCAGGACAGTGTGAACTCTTGAGAGACTCCAAACATGCTGCAAATGCAAATTAATTTTGTTGTTTTGTGTTATATGTGCAGGATTTAGCCTCGACTGACACAACCTTTGGGAGAAAATCTGAAGTTTTTGGGGCTTTTTTCTGGTAGAAAACCAGATTTGGTCAGTCAATGCTGTTGCATTCTGTGTTATTGAAGTGTTGGCAGAATGTTGTAAAGAAAATAGTTCCCTGTAATTCTACAAACTCCATTTGTACATGTTTCACAGAATTGCTTTTGTAGGGTCAGTGTGGGCCAGGCAGTCTTGATGGGAGTGGAACTCCTCTGGCTGTGGGTTTAAAGTGACTTATTTTAATGAGCAGGTAGAAATTTACACTTGTTTTCAACCTGATGGAAATGAAAACCTTTAGAAAAGCTCTCTTGGTTTGCAGGCAAGTTAAAAGTTGGAGGTTTAAATTAGGTGTTAGAAAGGATTTGTTCCCTGTGAGGGTGGTGTGGTCCTGGCACAGAGAAGATGTGGCTGCCCCTGGATCCCTGGAATTGTCCAGGGACAGGTTGGACACTGGGAGCAGCTTGGGACAGTGGGAAATGTCCCTGCCCATGGAAAGAAGTGGAATTAAATGATCCTTCCAACTCAAACCATTCTGTGGTGCCACGACGCTACAACCTTCCTGCATGGATTATGTTTGAGCCATTTTAAAAAGTATTAATTATATCTATTTCATGTGAGAGAAAAACTACACATCAAGTTTCTAGCAAGCTGCCATGTAAATTATAAAAGCTCATTGTTATCACCAGTGAGGAACATCCATTTATGAAAGATTATTTTATTTATTTCATGTTTTATAGGAAGATATTTGTCTGGTAAGATAGCATAATTGGGAGTGAAAACCAGCAGATTATTTTAGGTGCAGGTGACAGGATGACAGAGAATTACATATCATTACATGACACAGAGAAATTTGTGTAAATATTAATGCAGAAGAGGGGAAAAATGGGAAAAGTTGAAATGAGAGTGTGGAGGAACAGACACAGGGTCAGGTCAAGAGCATGGCAGCTTTTAGTGTAGTGCCAGAAATGTTTTAATGTGTTAGAAGTGAGGCACTGGTGGAATCAAAGGAGAGGAGATGGAGCCACAGGACAAGGATGTGACTGGTTTGTCAGCTCTGGGTTGCAGTAATTCTCCTTCTGCCTGAATCTCTCCCCTTTCACTCTCAGCAGGAAGGAATTGAATCCTCAGGAATTGTTTTGTTACCTTAAAAAGGATCGACTGGCTATGCTGCAAACCTTATAGAAAACAATATTTTAACTGGAAACATTCCAATATGCAATACATGAAAATAATAATACACAATAATCCATTACAATATGTAACTACAATATGTGATTACATCCTTTGGGATGCTGGCTTGGATTGAGAAGTGCCCATACTTTGATCTTGCTTCTCCTAACCTGGGATCACTGAGGGAATATCAACACAGCAACACTCTCTGTCTTTTTTATTTGGTGTTGTTTAACCAACTTATCTCTGTCTGGATCCACAACAAGAGGGAGCTTTTAAAGCCACATTATCTTCCCTCCCTTTCCCCCTTTTCTCAAGCCTTAGGTTTGAATAGAAATGTGTAAATAATTGGTCAATCACAGGAGGAGGCACTTACTGACAATCGTGTGAGGAGCTTCAAGGTCAGATCTGGACAGCAACCAGGGAGATCTCCTGTGAAGTTTGGATTTTTCTCTGTTCCAACATTTTCCTCCTCTCAATTTTTAACTGTTGTGGGGAAATGGCAGATTTGATGTGTTTATATCTATTTTGTGTGTGTTTGTGCACACTGGAGACACATCAAAGGCAATGATTGATTTGGTAGATGATGACCAAACATGTTTAAAACACTCCTTGTTCTTGTAAATGATAATTGTTCCTTTTTTTTAATCTATCCTGAATAAATTGCCCAGACACAAAGTGTCATTAAATGCTCCTCTTTTACAGCTTACCATTTCCCCATGTCCAAATTTCAATATTAACACTGTGTTCCTTTGTGAATTGAGCTTTTATTCTTTATATTCCTTTTTAGACTAATAGTTATTATTATGCTGCTCATACTTTAGCTTCACAGCTAATTATAGTCTTTGGCTCTCTCCTTCTGGAATATAGATACTGATATATATTAATGCCACATACCTTGCTCTCCAGCCAGCACTTATTTCACAAGGATGCTGTGATTTTCTCCTCTTACACCAACTAAAACATCACAATTTTATTTTTTTCCTTTTGTTTGTTTTTTTTTTTTTTTTTCCTTTTGCATTATCATTTTGCCCTGCTGAAAAGCATTATCTGGGAGAAATCTCTGCAAAGAGAGATCACACCCCTCCCTGCCAGGGTTGGAAATCCCTTAATACAGCCATGTACTGTCAACTCACACATAATGAAAATGTCAATAGTGCTCAGATTGGAGCAGTTTAAGGCACTGAAACAGATGTAGCTCCACACAACATAAATCTATTGAGCAGAGAGGGGGGAGATTGCTTGGTCACACTGCCATTAAAAAAAAAAAAAAAAAAAATAAAAGAAAATAAACCTCAGCCTCTAACTGAAATTAGCCCTGAAAATCCTGCCAGCAAATACTGCAGAGTGGTGAAGTGTGGCCCAGCAGAAGAGAGAGAAGTTCTGGTGCAATCACAGACACAAATAGAGCAGCTATGAGAGGCTTGGATAAAATGATGGGATCTCTGGGATACACACTTCTCTTGCAGTCTGTCCCTGAACATGCAGGAAAACCTGAGCTCTTCCTTTCATCTGGCATTCCTGCTTTTGGACTGGCTGCTTCAGATTTAGGTGGCTCTCAATCAAGAGGCAAGGGCAGCATCTGAATCCATTCAGGAAATTTAAAATCCTTTAAACAGTGCTTTGAATTTTCATTTTTATTTCCTGACAGGTCTTTTTAAATCAGTGTGAGTAATAGACAGTTGGTTAGCAGCTCCTAAATAGCCACAAAATTACGTTAAAACTGCTGTTTAATAATCAGTGGAAAAATGGATCCCATGAAAGTGAGTGACCAAAAGGTCACACACATCCCAGGATTTGTGAGCAGGGTAACATTCACACAATTTATGCAATTTAGGAATTTCAGGGAGTACAGAGAAGACTCAGAGAATGGTGAAGTGGTTGGAAAATGTGCCTGTCAGTAGGAGCCTGCAGGTGCAAAGAGAATATTAACAATTCACCCAATGAGTCTCTGCCTTTCCCTGTGAGAACCCAAATGTGGATAATCAGCTCCTTCAAAAGTTACTGTGAGATGCTTGTCAGGGGGAAAAAAGAGTCATAGTCTCAGCAGGCAATTAACCATTTCCACTGCTGAATGTTTTTTTGTGGATTTTCTCTCTACAGCACTTTTCTTAAAGAAAATTATTCCACCTCCCATAAGATCTGCTTTGCTCCAGCAAGGATTTCTTCAAAAAGCTTCCAGGAGCAGTGAGTGCCTGTGAGGTAAAATTAATGACTGAGTGTTGATATCAGCAAGGTTTCTAAATTACTTGTAGTCCTGGAGAGCTTGACAGTGCTCCTGAAAATAGTTCAGGAGGGACTGGAAAATCCTTTAAATTCAAGAGGATTGGAATAATGCTGTGGTGAGAGGCAGTGCTTGTACCTGTGTTCGAGGGTTTTGCTGGGCAGAGCAGAGCTGTGAGCAGCAGAACTCCTAAAAAAATGCACCTTGGCCTCACATCTTGTCATGCACTAAAAGGGAGCACTGATCCCATTTTTCCACACATTCATCATTTCCTCTCTTGCCTTGCCTGCACACACACACTCAGAGATTGAGATTTTCCTCTGCATTTCCTCCCTGAAATCTATAAGCTGCTTGTATTTGCCTCCTCAATGATTTATTCTGCATTGTTTATGATATTTATTTACCTTTGAAATCGCTCTTCACTCCCAGTAATCCCATTAATCCCATTTAAGGGCTCTCCACTCTGTGTGGCATTGACATCCTGCAAGGGCATCGAGGAAGGGCATGGGCAATATCTCTATTAATGGGAGATAATCTTATTAATGAGTGAAAATAAATCAGCCTGCTGTTCAAAAAGATAACAATTAGAAGGGAAATTAAGCCACAAGGAAATGTAACAGCACTGGGAAGGTTTCCTCGTTGTCTGGAAATTCTCTTTTTGAAGAGTATTTACAGGACTGGGAGACAAAATGCCTACAGCACCCAATATTTCAGTGTTGTGGGTGGGATTTGTCACTCTTAGGGCACCATTGTTGTAAATTAGTCTTTGCCAGATGCTTTGTCTTGGGGCCTGGATTGCTGTAAAACCCATTAGGGTGTATAACGCACATAAAAGGGACAGAGGAGTTGCAGAATCACTGCGATAAGGGATTATGTGTTCCTTGATTGTTATCCATTAAACAAAAGGAATTTCATCATCCCACTTGAATCTTGCCTTAGATGCTCGTGTTTGAATCCTTAATGAAGATTAAAGGCTGGAGCTGCAATCTGCCGGTGGAATTTCTCCTCTCTTCCGTTATTGTTCATTAAATACCAACCATTCCTTTGTGCTTCTGAAAAAAAAAAAAAAAAACTAAAAAATTAGAAAGCTGCCAGGGAAGCACCTGGGATGTTTTAAATCAGAAATGCTGGGGAAGGGGTGATGGGCAGGGAGTGTCCTTGGCCCTGCCCTCACCCCTGTCCCCCCCTCCAGACTGGGAGGGACACAGTTTATTTATCAGCCCAGCAAAATGATGTATTTACTCTGAGATTCAAGGCTCCAGCCTGGCATACTCTACATGGCTGTCTCTATATTGCAAACACTTCATTGCAGGCTGGAGTTATTGGGGAATTACTGGGATTTCAATATTCCCCCAAGAGCCAAGACAATATCACTGCTAACCCTGGGTGTGTGCACACCATAAAATTGCAACCTAGCAAAAAAAAAAAAAATTGCCTGTAGTATTTTATTTTTAGTGGGTTATTTTTATTATTTACACTCTTGGTTATTTATCTGCTCGGTGTGGATTGCAATAATACAAAAGAAAATTTAAGAATAGCTCTCAAAACTATTTCCCAGTACGATTTCTGTGGATATTGCCATTCTTCCATGAAAATCCATGTGAAATAGATCCTGTTATGAGTTTTGGTTCAGAGATAAAAAACCTCAAAGAATTGAGTGGAAAATAAATGACTTGTGATCCATTTGCTCAGCTTTCATTTCCACTTGAAGATCTGAAATTTCCTTCCTTACAATCTTGGCACTGGTTGTTTAGCTCTGAGGGTTGTCTCAGGGAGTTTTATTTCGTGTCAGCAGCTGCTGAAGGTGTCACCAGCTGAATCTGAGCTGTCCCCACCTCAGCTGAGCTCCTGCAGATGGTGATGAAGAGGAGATGAAGGTCTGGCTCTTCTCAGGCTGTTTTTGAGGTCACTTCTTTTGGTAAAAAATTGCTTCTGATGCTCGTCAGGCTTGGATTTAACTTCTTCTGCAGACTGTGCTTCTCTGGTGGTGGTGGAGAGCTGCATTTCCTTGTCTGGAAGGATAAACCTCCCCTAAAGTCAGCCTGGGGGTGCCTGGCTCCACCAGGGCTGGGGCAGCTCCTGGGGATTCCTTCAGGAGCTCCTTCAGGAGAGAAGGATCCAGCTTGGCTAAAGGCACATGGACCTGACCACATCCCCCTGGAACAAGGGAGGGATTCCCTGGCCTTTCTTCCCCTGAAATCCCTGCTCTGCTTGGGCTGAAGTGCAGGTCCTGAATTTCACATCCTGGCTGGGTGAGCTGAAGGAGGTGAAATCTGCTTTTGCCTCATCCTCTGGTTCACTTTTCCATGCTAAATTTTCTCTCTATTTTGTATTAGACAAATTATAACTGTTCCCTCTCTGGGGACCTGAGCCAGGTCTGGAGCTCTGAGTCTGACCCTGCTGCCTGTGAGTCCTGTTGTGATGGTCTTGTGTCACTGAAATGGGAAAAAATGCAGTGAGGAGAATGCAGATTGAGCCACTTTCCTATTCTTTCAGGTAGAGAGCAGATAATACCTCAGAGCTTTGCTGTTATTCTGTATTTCTGAGAGCAATATTCAGGGGAATGTCTACCCACCTCCTTTCCTCTCCCAGCTCAGAGCTCTGTTTCTTTGGGGAGACAACAGGAGTGTGAGGGCTGGTTTTAATATTAATTTAGAATCTCAGTGTGGTTTCTTTTCAAACAGAAAATCGCTCCCCATGCTGAATGATGCTGATGCATGCAGGGCTCAGAAAACAGCCTCGTGTCTTGTTTAGGCTGGGAAATTGGAAAAATGTCAAGATATGATGAGTGTGTAGATTTTCTGATTCTTTTTGTGGTGCAAGAGCCTTGGAAGATGAGGTGTCGCAGCGATTTCATGCTGTGCAAGATCATGTCATTGGCAGGGTCTCTTTGGTAATGGAATTTGGGTTTCTCAAAGTACAGAGGCTGCTAAATCAGCCTGCATGAAAAGCCAGGGTTTAGGGCTTGTAATTGTGACACTTCAATGAGAAACTTAAAAATTTATGTTAAAGGCAGTGCTGCTGCCTGGAAGTGTCTCCCAGAGTACAGAGGTGTAGGACAGAATGGGCAACGGAGAAAAAGAACCTTAGAAATAAAATCTGGTAGCTTAGTATTTAAATGAACTCCATCTAGAGCAGCAGGAGGAGATCTTTCACTCCACCTTAATATCAGGAGGTAAAACTGGTGTCTACCCTTTATTTCATTTTGCTGCCTGGTAATTAAAAATCCTCTTTTTAATACAAATGTAACCTTCCTCCACTAATCTTCAGTGGGCTTTTTACAAAAGGAAACTTTCAGCCAGAGTTTGGGTCCTTTATGATAAGGTTCCATTTTGGGGTAAAATAGATTCCACTTCAATTTTCAAAAAGTTTTTGGAAGTCTATTCAACATGGAGATCAGTGACTTTTCTTTTTCCTAGGGTTTTTCTCCCCAGTAAGGCACATGGCACTTTTGTCAAGACAGTAATGTAATTGTTGCAATCTTTCATTATTATTTTTGATTCTGTGCTGATTAATCATAGAATCACTGATTGGTTTGGATTACAAAGGATCTTCTCATCCAACCCCCCTGCCATGGGCAGGGACACCTTCCACTATCCCAGGCTGCTCCAAGCTCTGTCCAACTGGCCTTGGACACTTCCATGGATGGGGATTAAAAGCAAACAAGCTGTTATTTAAATAAACTGCCAAAAAAAAAAAAAAAAAAAAAAAAATCACAATTCTTAGGGATTTTTCCTTTAAATAGTGTTGTGCAATGCTTTTCAAAGAGGAGCTGAGGCTGTGTGTGTTCACAATGGAGCCGTGATACAGAAATCCTGAGCATGGCTCCAGTTAGAAAGAAAGAAAATTTGACCAAGAAAATGTTAATTTCCACCATTTTCACCATTTTCAGGGCAATGGAATTTAGCCACCTTCACTTAAAGAAAAGTCCCAAACTACAGGCTGGGTGGGATGGGGTTTGGAGTGTTATAAAGATGAAATAGTAATGACAGCCCTGCCAGATCCCACAGAAGCCCACTGTGCCTGGCAGAAATGTCCCTTCCTGTTCTCTGCACGTCCAGATTGCTCAAATTTGGATTTAGGGTGTTTGTTCTCAGGGTAAATATTTGTTGTGGGTCCCCAAGGTCTCAGCCTTCTGTTTCATGCAGCCATAAACTCTGTCCTTAGCTGGGATCCTCACAGGCAAGCAGTGAAGGAAATTGCCATGCCCAGGGACACCAACACTGTTTTATTTTCATGGGGTTTCACCTGCAGCAGGTCTGTGGCTCTTTCTGGTGATGCATGGCTTTTCCCTGGGGGCTGTTTTACTTTTTAATATTTGCTCATGCCCTGCAGATGGTCGTGTGTGTTTCCAAGGGGATGGGCCAGGTGTTTTCCTACACTCATGCAGAGCATCCACTGAGAGAGTTATTGCCTCACCCAGCAAATGGATGGGGCTGGACTGATTTTCACACTCTGCAAGTGAATCTGTGGGCTGGTTGTTTAAGCTGAAATCCTTCATTCACCCTTGAATTATGGTACTTAAATGTTTCTGCAGCAGAGGTTTTCTAGCATATAAAATAACACTTGTGGAATGAGGGCACATGGTCTCTTGTGAGCAGATAAGAGGAAGAGGGAGGAAAAAGTCAGATATGGAATATTTCTGTAAAATCCTGTGAAAATATGTTGATCATAGGAATAATAGAATATATTATTGTCATTGTAATAGAGTATATTATTATATTATCAGTAGAGAGCTTCTCCCCTGGCCTGGGCAGGTTTCCCTTCAGGAGAACAGGTGAGAGCAGAGCCGTGGCAGCTTTGGGTGACAAAGAAAAAAACATTAAAATCTTGAGTTTCCTCTTCCCCCCTGCTACTTTCTGCAGGTCCCTGTCTCAGGAGAAGCTCTTGGCAGCTGAAGTTCTTGTTCTGCCTCGGAGGGGGATGAGCAGGAGGGAGCTGTGGTTCATCCGAGGTGCCCTGATGGGCACTGACAATTAGCACTGAACGCATCAGTGCCCGCAAATGGCCCGGCTGACAAAAAACGGGGCCTCATTAACATTTGGGAGAGCTCAGATGTTGAGCTTTTCTTCAGATTTCGGGGGTGAGTCGGGAATTCCTTCCCTCTCCCCCACACGCATCTGTTTGTGCACTGGGGATGGATTTTTGGGACATGAGATTTGGCTGCTTTAACCACTTTTGTTGGAATTATCACAGTGACCCGGCAGAGCTGGGATAACACCAGTTTTGTCATCCTTGGCGTGGATGTGACACGCTGATAGTCACACCACATTTCAGAAGGCTAAAATCCTGTTTGTTACAACAGCACTCTGTCTTTTATATCCTTTACAAAGTTTACACTTTATTCATTGGTTACAATAGATCAACATTACGTTCAATGGTGTAAAACCATCTCCACCACTGTTTTCCACAAAACTTTTCTAAGAATACTTTTCCTACCTGCAGGTTTCTTCTTGCTTATCTTCTTCTTCTTCTTCTCTTCCATACCAATGGCCTTGGTAAAATTCCTTTCAGAAGTAAATTAATTATCAATTAACCCTCTCTGGCTCACAGAGCAGCTGCAGTTTGAGGGAGCTGGTCCCACATTCCAGCTGCTGAACTCCAGGGCACAGCACTGAGCAAGGTACAGCAAACAGGAATCTCAATTTCCAATAGCTCCAAACAAGACAAGTTTAATTTAGTGGAAGAGGGTGGGTAACAAACTCCCCCTATTCACTGGCACTGTGGGTTGGATGGATTTCATGTGTGACTAAATATTCATGTATGAATGGCAATGGTCTGAAATCAGAATCCTGCCCAGCATGGAACTACATCTGAGCCCTCTGTGCAAATCTGAATTAAATAGGGAAAGCAGACATGCACCTGGGGGAAGTGCTTGTTCACAAATCAAGTTAAACATAAAAAGCTGAATAAATGCTAAAAATTAGGTTTTGATGAGAAAGCTTTTTTTTAACAAGGTCTGTGAGGAATTTTGGGGATTGTGTCGCTACTTTTCCTGTAATGAAAACATTCAGGAATCGAGGTAATTTTTTTGAGCATGACCATTTATTTCAAATGAATGGATTAAAAAAGCTTTGGGAAAGCAGAAGGTGTGAGTTAAAATGCAGAATGTCAGAATTGCTGCTGTGAAATCTATAATTCAATCTTGCTTTATCATCCTAAGCAAAAGATGGATTTCTAGTAATGGATTGTCAATTTTAAACTGTGCTGTAGCTTTTTGTAATAAGCACAAGTAGAATCCTGTCAACCAGACATGCAGTGTTTTTCCACATAAATATTTTCCCTTGTAACATTCTGTCCTGGTGGCTGCATTTCTAACAAGAGACCACTCTTTGTCAGGAGATTTTCTCACATCACCCAACATGAGGGGTGAAGGACTGAGAGTAAAATGCTTTTGCAATTAAAATTATCCCGTTTCAGTTGAAATCGTCCTTACTGATGCAGGGCAGCCGCTCATCATAATTTATTCAGCGATTTCTTTCTTTTGTACCTGAAGACAGGCCTTGCAAGCCAGAGGTTACAACCCTGCAAAAAGGAGCCAGTAATTACACCTGCCAGCATCTCCCCCTGGCCACGGGCACAATCACCCATCAAGGATAATTGACAGGTAGCTAATGGGATAAGCTTTTGTTTCTTCGGGTTGTTTTCCTGTGCTTTCCCCCTGCTTAGCAAGGGGAAATCCATTAACTGGTGAGGAACCACCAGGAGTGTGCTGGTGGGCAGCAAGGACTGAGTCCTTGAAGCTCTACAGGGAAGGGACAAACATCTTTAAGAGGGGAGAAATAGATGTCTTTCATCTTCTCTTTGACATCTGAATTCCCAGCTCAGCCCGTGCTGGAGCTGCAGATGCCAGATGGGCTCCACCTGAGCTGGGCTGGGCAACAGGTTTTCTCCGGGGCCAGCTCAACAAGGCACAGCTCCTGGTTTTCATTCTGGGAGCCAGCAGAGCAGTTGTGTCTGGGCAGTGGTGGGGCAGGAGGAGACCCCTGAACCTTGGGAAGCACAGAATCCACACCCTGGGATGAAGAGGAGCACCCAGCATCATTTATTGCACAGCAGTGTCTGCTCACAGTGCTCACTGCTCCGGGCTGCCACGGCAGAGGTGTGAGTCCTGCGGCCAGGAAAAGGGTAAAAGTCAGAGGATAAATCCCAGCCCAGACACCCGGAGGGATGTGGGGAATGAGGATCTCCAGCTCCAGCATCCCTGACCGGTTTGTGGTCACACCCCAAGCTGACCCGTGGTGCCAGGTCTGCCTCAGGCACAGGGGCAAAGGCAGTGTGGATCTTTCCCCTCTCCAGACCCACAGTGATTTCTCTGCATTTCTCTCAACTTCCAAAGATGAAACTGAACCCAAAATTCCGCAGGAAAGGGAGACCTTTGCGGGTCAGAGAGCAGCGTGAGTGCAGTGAGTGTTCATTGCTGATGGCTGCTCTAAACCCACCCCTCCCTCAGTCTGTGGATGGTTTTAACCTCTTTTTCCAAATATTTCTGGAATTTTTTTCTCCCTGCATCTCCCTCCTAGAGCTGCCTCTGGCAGTGCAGTGCAATTGTGACATCCTTCTTCTCCCCCAGCTGCATTTGCTGGAGTGCAGCAATGCTCTCAGACCCACTCCAGGGCTCTCCTAAGTGGCACCTCTCTCCTGTGCTGTTCCCTGGGGATTTCAGGTCTGTTCCCTTGCAATCCTCTGCCCGTGTATCAAAGTGTGTTCACATTTCTGAAGGGATGGTATTAACTCCTACTATTTGTGTGTAAAATATGCAAACCTGCTAAGTCAAATCACCTGCTGAATTTCGTTTCCAGACCAAATCCTGTCACCTTTGAAAGAGCAAAAAAATGAGTTCTAAATAGCTCCTGTTAGAAAAAAAAATCGAAATTATGAATAAGGATGTTTCAAGCCCTTTAAACCATCTGGATGCTGCCAGCTTACCTATTGTGCCTTTAATTTAAAAGGAATGCTAAAATGAGTGCAAACACTGGAAATTATGGCTCTCTGTGGAATACTAGTCTGTAATATTTGCATATTTCTGACATTTTGAAATTCCCCAGACTCTCATTCCTCCATGCTCCCGTCAGGGCAGTTTTGAGGATGTTCTGTGGTTATGAGTAAGGAGTGAGAGCTGAGAGGATCTCATCAGGGTGCTCTGTGTGGCTTGGAGAGCCTCCTGTAATTTTGGGATTTGTCTGATTGAAATCAATACTCCATCCCTTATCACTTAGGGAGGCTGTAAGAGCCATGATTCCATCAGGAATGCAATGGGATTTTCTTTCATCATCCTCTTTCTGTGCCCTGTTTCACACTGCCAGTGAGAAGGACATTTATCCTTCAGCCAGTTCCTAAAACCAAACGTGGCCAGGATCAGGCTGCAGGTGTGCCCAGCCCTTCACAAAACACCTGGATAGGATGGTCTCAATTCCAAAAGGTGACAATTTTTGGAACAACTTGGAATTTGTATTTAAAGCTGGATTTTCCACAGTTTCTTCTGCCTCAGGTGACTTGACTAAAATGCTCTTCTCTGTGGATCACAGAAAGCATGGATTTTCTGAGAGGAGTCCAGGGTGGATCCTGGGGAGGATCATTCTGCATCTCACTGTGAATGTGTTTTGAGGTGTGTTGCTGAAATCTGCAACTAATTTTGGTCCTGGGAATTGTATTTTGGGGAGAAACCAGTGCTACCAGTCATGTTTGGTTCTCAGGTTGGTCTTGTTTGGCTGCACTGAGGAATCCTGCCTAAAAATCAAGGGAAGAATAAATAAAATACACAGAATAAAAATCTGTGAATAAAAATCTGTACATAGCTTTATACAGATGTAAACCCAAAAGCAAAATGTGCTATTTTGGAACTTATTCCAGCACTAATTCCACCCTGCTGCAGGTTTTCCTCATTTTACCCATTCATTTCCACTGCAGGCCAGAACTTCTGCTGGGCTTTATCAGACCTGATCTCCATCACCCTCTCCACTAGCTCAGAAGGATGTGACTGCAAGCAATTAACGTTTTGATGCACTTCACCACGCAATTGCCAGCCTTTATTTTCTTCCCATTAAAATCATTGGCTCAGTTTACAGCTGGCTTGGTTTTTAATCTGGTTTTTGCTATTCCTATGGTAATGGAATCCATTCAATTAACACTCTGTTGGCTGGAGGGGAATGCCAATCATTAAGCTGTGCCTATTTGCCCTGGCCAGGCGTGGAGGAGGGGTTGCTTTTTGCTCTGTCAGGGGTAAAAATTTTGAAATTTGATTCTGTCAGGACTTCATTTTGTGTGGAATCCAGGTAATTATTTGGTTTCACTTGGCTGTTGGTGTGGGGAACCTCTGTGTTAGGATATGTGAGTGTAAAAGAGTTTGGCTTTGGTATTTGGTGGTTTGGGTTTTTTTTGGAGGGAGAGGATGTCATATTTTGGAGGTTTGGGGTTTTTCTGATTGGTAGTGGGGTTTTTTTTGTTTGCTTCTTTTGGATTTTTGGTGGGGTTTTGTTGGGTTTTGGGGATGTCCTTAATTGAATCAACCTTATTTTGTAGAGCAAAAGAAGCCTGGAGAAAATGTGTTTGAATTCTGCAGCCCTGCATTGTGAGGAGATGAATAGCATGAGAGAACAGAGCAGAAACCAGTGAACCTGAGGTAGACTTGAACTTTGTGGACTTCTTTTGTTGCAGATTTCTTTTCATTACCATGGGAGGCATCTCAGTCACTGTTGGCCAATGCTCCTGAACTCATAACAACCCCCTGAAGGGGCTCCCAGCCCTTGGGGATGCAGACCTTGAATGCTGCAAGCAAAACATTCTCAGAATTTGACCAGGATAAGGAATCTGCCTGCCCAGGAGGGAAGTGCCAGCCCTGGGAGATGCCTGGAATTGGGGCACAATTATTTGGGAATCACTGAGCATCCATCACCCAACAGCTCCTCTCTGGCTGCTCTTTTCTTCCCATACTTCAAACAGGATGAGGATCATGGCCAATGTTCCTTTTCCATCTTTGATAGCTCTGTTTTGCAGAGAAAGCAGATCTAGGGGCTCAAATATTCTGGTATGCATTCATTCAATGGTTGGACTTGATCTCAGAGGTCTTTTCCAACCTTAGTGATTCCATGAAAACTGTATTAGGCTAGATTGGAATAAATGTGCCCTGCCTGAAATCCTATTTCAAGTCATGCTATGATCCACTGTTTTAGTAATCATGTGGGAATTATGATTTCTTTTTTTTTCTGGGGAAGAAAAAATCAACAGACAAACTCAAGAAAATTGACAATGTAACATAAAATGCAAAGTAAGTTTTGTTTTCCCAAGTCCTGTTCTAGCCAGCCTCAATGCATAATTCACAGCAGTTTCACACTCAGCCCCATTACACAGCTGCTGTGTGTTTCAGGAGGAAAACACACCAAATGCTTCCTATTTGCAAATCTCACAAAATCTGGGGTGATTTTCAGTTTCACCACAAAACAGGAGACCCACCCTCCCATGGTCTTGAATTTTGTGGTTGGAATGTTTCATTGCCAGAGGGGGGGGAAAAAAAAAGAAAAAAGCTGAACAGCCTGTTCAATTAAAATCAATGGAAATTTTCCCAGGGACTTCAGTGAAACTGAAGGTGGGCAGCAGATCTGTGAAGATGGCTGGAAATGGTCCGTGGAGAATCCCAAGGCAGGCAGCTTTGAACTGGATATCAAATAAATGGGGAACCAAGTGCAAGTGGCTGCCAGTGGGGCTGTGATAAGGCAACGTGCAAACACTCCTCTGAGAGCCCTGGAATTAGCTGCAATTAAGTGGGATTTTGATAAGGAACACATGGAATTTCCAGTTCATCATCCAGTGAGCAAGGCTTGTGCAAAATTCCTGCAGCAAACCGAGTCTCTGCAGGCATTTCCTGAGGTTGGCTGGCTGTACAAAGGCTGTGGAAATTCCAAATTTCCAAAAACTGGAAGAAATTGGGGCACACTTGTGTGAAATATTTTTCAAATATGGAAATCTGCATGTTTGTGCTGGCAAAAGCCTTCATGTAAATGCAGTTATTCTTTAGGGAATAAAATAGGAAAGATCAAGAGTTGTTATGCTCAGGAAGTGGAGAACATTGCAGGTGTTTCTAACACTTCCTTCACTCCCTGTGAAAAGTCTCAATTTTCTTCAAAGTTGCTGAGAAATTTACGGCCAAACCCCCCAGCCCCAAAAATCTGGGGATGAGACCAGGCTGAGTGTGAGCAGTGGGAAATCCCAGCACTGAGCCCAGCCACGCTTTACCAATGCAAAACTTTGGATTTCTTTAGCATCAGATTCATATAAAACACTTCAAGAGAAGGAAAATCAGCCCAGCACTTGGCATCCCAACAATTTGTATTGATAGCTCCAGGCTAACTATATTTTTTTCTTGACAATTTATGCTGCTCAGCCCAAAACAGGAGATATAATTTGTCTGTAGATTCATGGACAGAATGAAAAGTTGGATTTCAGGGCTCCACAGAAGGACTCTTGCTGTGGTCTGGTGCAATGTTGTTCTTTTCTCATCAGATTTGAGCTCTAAAACTCTTCATTATAGGAGGCATTACTTCAATTCCATTTTCAATGTTATTTATTGTTATTTCTAAAGCTATTATTTGGTGCATAACATTTTTCCTTAGACAGTCAGCAGGTCTGAACATGAAAATGTTGAGATGCAAATTGCTGATATCTGGCACTGAATATGTATGTTTGAAACCAAACTCTGCTACTTGTGAATAATCATTACTCTTAGCTCTCAAATCTCCAACTGTTTAAAAGACAAAGTTCATTAAGTTAATTACAATTTCTTGATGGCAAATCATCTTGTTGGCAAAGTTACTCTCCATGGGAAAGCAAAAAAGCTGCAATGTAATCAGATACTGCTGCAGAAAGTGGTTAAAAAAGGCAAAATGATTGAAATTAGTGGATTTTTAAACTCAGGGCAAAGGCAGTGCGTGCCAATCCCAGGTTCTCTGTGTTTTTCCTTTTGTCAAACAATTGATTTTTGTGTATTGTTTTTAAGTTGGCCACTACAATGGGTAATTCATCATCACTGGGAGATAGAAACTCAAGCAGTCTCCAAAAATAATTGAATTTTTCAGAAATTCTCTAAGGGGGTGAAAAATCCATAACAGCCATTAAATCCTGCTCTTTGTAGAAGGAATATGAAATATTACAGTTGTGTCCAAGAAGAGAAAAAAAAAACCCTCTTTAATTCCAGTTGCTGAATCTAGCAGGAATAATTCTGTGTTTTGTTATGCTGCTCTGCAGTTTCAATGGAATTTGAATGGAAAAATGTGATAACACATATCAAAAGATGTCATTTCTAAGAGGAGAGAGGAAGCTGTTTAGGAATTCCAGGCTGACAAATGCAGGAGATTACAGCCTTGATCTGGAGCAGTGCTGGGATCTGCACATGAATTGCTCCATGAACAGGAAGAGTTTGGTGCCTGCCCCTGGTATTTCTATGGGATCTTCATTTTTAGAACAGCTCCAAATCTCCTTTTAACTCTGCCCAGCTGTGACTCCCAGGATTCACAGTGCAATTCCAGGCTGTGGGAAGGAGAAATATCCACCTTGGAAAAGCCCAAAGCCATCTGCTCTCATCAGTGCAGGAACAGCACCAAGAGCACGAGGAGGATCCAGTTCTGAGCTCTTTACCAAGAGGTTTCAAGGAAATTATTATCAAGAAGGTTTCCAGTACACTAGAGGGAATTAAGACAGCTTCTCCAAGGTATTTTGTTCCTTTCCTCATAGCTGTAGGATTTGAGTTGCCCATAATCTTCAAAAATGGATCAAAATTCTTTATAATTCTGGTGTTTATCAGTAAGACTTGAGGCTCACTGAATATTTGCTATCCAGGATAGAAATCACAAATATCTGTGCTTACAAAGGGCTCAGAGACACCAGGAGAAGGATCCATGTTTTTGGAAATGGGCTGACACTGGCATGGGTTAAATGGGAAAGGAAGCAGCTATTGAGGGTAAATAGAGCTGTGGTAATTTATTACAAGCTGTTTTTTCTCTATACATAATAGCATGCTGTAAAGCAATAGATCATGTGAGATGAAGCCATAGCATGACAAGATGGATCATTTAAGATATTCAATGATGCTTTTCTGTGTACTGTTGTTATCCAAAATCTATTAAAAAAGTATCGGACAGGATATTTTTTTCCCATCACTCTTGTGGGCTTAGACCTGGCTTAGTAAATCCACTGCATCATTAGCTCCTGCCTGAGTTCAGCTGTTAGAGCAGTTTACAGTTCTGAGACCATTTCATTGAAAATTGTCTTTTTGTTGCTGTGTGTTACAGAAAAAATCATTTGGGAGCAAAGGAAAGAAGTGCTGTGTTACAGGATCCACGCTCAGATCCAGCAGGAAAATGGCATTGCTCAAGTTCAGGTACCAAGATGTGATTTTGTGTTGTTTCAGATGCCTCTCCTGGATGCTGTGGGGGTTTGCTTTCTCCCAAAGAGGGTGCAAACCCCAGACTGGGTGTGGGGCAGGGTGAACTGAAGGAGGAGCAGTTCCTTTTGGAGTGCTCTGAGGATGCTCCAGGCTTAGCTCTCAGTGTGAACACACCTTTCAGGCCATAAATCACAGAATCCCAGAATGGTTTGGGCTGGAATCACCCATTCCACCCCCTGCCATGGGCAGGGACACCTTTCACTATCCCAGGTTGCTCCAACCTGGCCTTGGAGACTTCCAGGGATGCAGCCAGAATACATCAGAATATTTATTTTTGTTTAAACCCAGAGTTATTTCTGTGCTAGCCAAGAAAACATTCACTGGGTCTGACATTATCTGTCAGATTTTATCTGAACCTGGCCCTAACAGTGACTCCCAGCTCTGGTTTGAGGGACTGTCACAAAGGAAGGGTCACTGAGTTGCCACCCTCACTACCCCCCTGGAGAAAGGGAAGAGTGACTGCCAGCAATACCCTTGGCTTTATGAAGTGGAAACATCTTTATTTACAAAGGGCACTGGGATCATAAATTTGATGGGGAGCTGGTTATAACCCGAGGGGGGAAAGCTCTGCTCACTTCCAGCCACCCAGCACCAGCTGAGCTTGGCTCTACCACAGCGAATCTGTGCTCTTAATTAAACTATCAGCTCTCATATTTGCCTTTTCCCAAATTTTTTCAGGGGCTGTCTTGCACTTTATTTTCCTGCTTCTCGTGTCTGGGGGCGTTTGGTGTTTCTGAGGTGCTTTATTAGAGGTGGGATTGTCTTCCACTGAGGAATTAGCTACCAGGCAGTGCTGAAAGGATATAGGATTTCATGGACCAGCGGGCTAATATGATGTGAAATCCTATTTTCCTATCATCCAAGTGCCTACAGAATTCCAAGTTAATGTACTTTACATTATATGGTTGCCACCTGTTTATATTATCAGTAGTTTGAATATTTAAGCATGACACACTCCATTTCCTACCAATTCTTCTGTATTTCCAGAATGGACTCTCCCAGTGTTTCCACATTTAATTTTTTGTCTCCTTTTCCTCCCCAAAATGAGTATTGTGGCCTAGCATGACTACATTTAAATTTTCATTTAAAAATTACATCGCTCACAGCACAGATTTAATGGATCACACCCTTACCTGGTGTAAATCAACCCGAGCAGCATTAATCCTAACAAGATTTCTCACCAGCTGAGGATCTGCTCCTGTGGATTTTCATGTTCTCAAAGCCTCAGAAGAGCAAATCTTCAAAAAGCATCTTTGAAGGTGCCTCCCTTTTAGCTGGAAATCACGTTTTGCCATCATATGCACATTTGGGGAGCATCATAAATCTCACGTGAGCAGCCCCTGGTTGCAGTGCATACATTTGAATATGTGATGATGGCAGAGCTGGGTGGGTGTGAGCAGCCCAGCTCACACGGGGTCCTTGGATCATTCCTGCATCTGGACTCATAAATGGCAACTGCAGCTAATGGAGAACAATGAATCTTGGAACAAAGGGGAGAAACCGCGCATCTGCTGGAGGAAGGATGTGCCGAATACTGATTAGGACAGAGATCTGGGAGTTGTTGGGGAAAACCTCTAAAGCATTCAGCTTAATGTGCAACTGCAGAGAAAAGGGCAGGCAGAGAGCTGCCTTGCAGTGCTGGGGGAAGGCAATATAAATCAAAGCAGCTGCCTTTGTTTCCATCAGGCATTGTTTTGACATCACCCAAAGAACTGAACTTTATTTGCTATTGGCCACTCTGGCTTCAGAAGAATGTGTTTCTTACTGGAGGGGATTTGCTGTGCACTAAAGTAAATTACCATCTTCTGCATTTCAAGATAACGCAGAGGAAGAAACAGAACAAAAATCAGCTCATTAAGAAGTAAAGCGACCACTCTGATTGGGGCAATTGTTGTCAGAGAAGAGCAGTCTACAACTTGACCTGAGGTTCAACTTCAGGAAAAAGAGAGGATGTGGAAATATTACCTAAAACATGGTTAATGCAGATTGAGAAATAAGTGTTTTGTTGAAAATCTCATTTTGTGCAACTCTAAAATGATGTGTTATCGCTACAAAGACAGCAAAGAGGAAAATGTAACTGCTGGGGAATGAAAAGACCAGAATAATGAGCTCAGTGCTCTTATCTGCTTACCAGCATTTGGATTTTGTCATGTTTTAATTTTACAAGGTTCTCAGACAAAAGGAGGGGCGATGCTTAACCCAAAACTTACAGCAGAACCTGCTGCAGCTTTTTTGGGGGCCATTTAGTCAGTGTTGCCATCACAGCCCCTTGCATAGAGAAGTGTTGAACCAGCCATAAATAATCCCTGCTGGTTGGAAACCTGGGCTACAAAATTCCAGCTCCAATTCAGCCACAGGGGCTGTAAAATGAGACATAAAGGAGGTGTTTTAAAAAATAAGAATTTGTTCTATCTATGGGGACAATGGGGGTATGGGAACCTAACACATTTTGTTATGGCCTCAAGCTCCACCAGGGGAATTTTAGATATCAGGAAAAATTTCTTCACTTAAAGGGTGACCAGGCATTGAAGCAGTCTGCCAGGGAAGTGGTGGAATCCCCATCCCTGGAGGGATTTAACAAGTGTGTGGATGTGGCACTTGGGGACATGGGTGGGTGGTGGCCCTGGCAGTGCTGGGGGATAGAATAGTTGGATCTTAGAGGGCTTTTCCAGCTTTAATGATTCCTTGGTTTTTATTGGATTGGAAAAAAAGATCTAGAATATTTATCTTATTTTCTTCTCTATGAACTTTGAGCTTTAACATGGGCATGTTAAAAAATTATTCTGTTTTCTCCAAAACCTTCTCCATGCAAAGAAAACTAAAGGTGTGGCAGGATGAATTGCTCTGAGCAGCCTGTGACAATCCCTGAGCACCCTTCCCATGGGGAAATTCCTGCTGCTGTCCACCCTCAGCCTCATTTTTCCATTTTCCATTTCTATCCAGCCCCAAAACCTCTCAGAACATCTCGGTATCACCAACCAGGCACTTCTCACCTTCCTGTCTATCCATCCCCTGTCTCAATTTCTGACTCTGATGTATTATTTTTCAGAATTATTCCAATTGAAGTCAAACAACAGAAATAAATTAGAGAAGAGTGGTGAGCTGAACAGTTTTCACTTTAACAGTATTTTAATAATCAGCAAAGTCACCCATGTATAGTAATGATAAATTGCTTTGCTACAGGCTAATATAAACTTTACAAGTATAATAAATATTTCTGCTTGGCCAAGAAAACTGAAAAACTGGAAACTACTTAAATATGTACATCAGAATGAATGAAGATGAAAAACTGGGGAATATTTTAAAAATAGCTTATGTTTTTTCTAAATTAAATTTCAGCCTGTCTAAGGAAACAAATCTAAGGGATTTGGGTCACTGATGTGTTTATGGTCTAGCTGAAATCAAACAGATTTTGGTATCACATAGGTACAAAACTTAGATTTATTTCTTTTCATGTTGCTGCTATTGAGATGGGATTACAAGATTGAGGTTATTTAAAAGAAATATGTCCATTTCAGATTTTTCAGCTGGAGATTTGCTTGTGGCACACTATGTTGTTGAATCAATAAAACCCACTTTTTTTTTCATAGAAGAGCTCTTTTTTTGGAGAGTTACAGATGTGATCCATATCAAAGACAGAATTTATTAGAGACAGAATGAGATATTTATAACAGCCCTGCAAAATTATTTGTTAAAGTTCCCACTCCCCATCAGTAGCCAAGGGATGAGGGAACTTAATATTGGGTACCAGGAATAGCCTGCTATGAAAATACAGGTAATAAACCCAGAAAATGGTAATCATTTTTTGGGTCCTTTAATCCATTTATGGTTGGTTGGAAGTTAACAGGGAGAAAAGGAAGGGCTTCACCCCACCTGAAAAGTGGGATTCCAAGCTGGCTTCCAGCTTTTGTCAGTGCTTGTGACACCAGCCTCTCCCTCACTCCACAGAGGACATTTTCCAGCTTTATTCAGTTTTTTTTCCAAAGTTATTACATTTCATTCCTGCTAAGAAACTTCAGTCAGAGCATCCAGCTGCAACAGCCTGGTTTTCATCTGTCTCTTTTCCCCCTGGATATTGTCAGTCACTTCCATCTCAGCAATCCTTTATCTCTGCCATGTTTCATCCAGGCTTTCCCAATATTTTAAAGAGATGCAGTTTTTTTACATGACTTTACAATAAATGCCAGGGCGTTCCTGCATCTCCCTGTGCACGTTTCCAGCCTGTTTTTCTTTTCATCACCTTGTATTGATTTTTCCTTTGCATCTTTTGTTTTCCTTTGTTGGTAGAAGTGGTGGATGGGGGGAAAAAAAAGCTTTCCAATTTCTGCTTCTGGTTTTATTTCTTCATCAGCTTTTCCCTTCCTTCTCTTTGCATCCCAGCTCTGTCTCCACAGGAGTGGCAAGGCACTGCTGAGGGTTGATGTCACCAGTGTTTGCACTTCCTCTGCGAGGGACAAATGTCACAGAAACAGGTGCAGAATAATCTTCTGCCAACACCATAATCCCCATTGTGAAAGATCTTTGCAAGATCAAATTATAGCAAAGGATTTGTATATTTTCTAGGTCTGGCCCTGGAGAAGAGTGGCATCATTCAGCTTATCCTCAGGACAAGGAGAGCTGGAAATCTGAATTGACCTTTTGATCTCAACTGTAAGTTTGCAACAAAATCTTGCTGATTGTCTCCTCCAATTTTGTTTTATATTTCCTTCTGTGTTCTTTGATACTTGGTATGACTGCTGCAAGTGCAGCTCCTGTCAGGAATAAGCAGCATTCTGTCTTTGCACCAAACAGAGGGAGGATGCTGTGCTGCAGGAGGGTTTGGGTGCCATTCTGGTTCACTGCCCTCTTCTCCTGACTTTTCAACTCTGCTGAAGAATTTCACTCATTTCTGATTTGTGTAAACACTGCAGACAAAAATCATTCTCTGAGAGGCAGCAGCTTTCTAATTCCTGTGTGGGTTTATAGGAGATAAGATCCTCAGAGCTGGGAGGATGAAAATGAGAGCAGGTTTGTGTGCTGGGGTCAGAATGGGAGGATGAAAATGGGAGCAGGTTTGTGTGCTGGGGTCAGAGCTGGGAGGATGAAAATGGGAGCAGGTTTGTGTGCTGGGGTCAGTGCTGGGAGGATGAAAATGGGAGCAGGTTTGTGTGCTGGGGTCAGAATGGGAGGATGAAAATGGGAGCAGGTTTGTGTGCTGGGGTCAGAGCTGGGAGCACGGGCTGACCCCTTTCCATGGCCCTTTTGTGGAGCCAGTGCTCTGTGTCTTTTGTAGCCCAAACTGACTTCAGGAAGCAGCATATTCAGGAGCCCAATATCCAAATAAAGATGATTAAAGGGAACACTGCAACCCATTCTGTGAGAGTACACACAGACTTGAGGCTTGATTGCCAGGGGTGCTCAGGGGGTGCTTGCAGCACTCTGAAGTTGTCTGTGCGTGCCATTGATGCTCTTGGGATCAGAGCAGCCCCCTGCCCCTCCCTGGGCAGCCTGGAGGGGCAGAGTGAGCCAGGAGGGGCTGCCAGGTGTGGGCAGTGATGGTGACCTGCCCCTCCCAGCCTGGGGTCACAGCTCCCTCCTGCTCCATGCCCCAGCAGCTGTGGGGAAACCACTGCTCACCCCTGGGGGAATTTGGGTTTGGTACCAACTTGTGATGGGATTTACAACAACACAAAATTGAGCTTTTTCTGATGGGAAGAGGAAATGATGCTATGAAGTTCTCACTTGGCATGAAACTCAGAGAACTCAATTTTTCTCTTTATGTTTTCTCAGATGAGGCGGGTCATACCCTGCTCTCCCTAGAAAAGCCTCTGATGATTCTTCCAATTATTTTTCTGCTTGAAACACCCATTTTATTGCTCTAGCTGCCTTAAATAGCCTGCACAAACTTTTCCTGATGGGGCATAGAGATTCCCAGAAGAAGGAACTCACAATTCCCACCCATGCTGGGAACACCTCACATCCCTTCTCTGTTTGCACAGGGGAATGGTGCAGGCAGTGGGGATTAATTAGGATTGATTCCTGCTGTCTCAGTGGCACACATGGATTCTCCTATAATTGAGAGAGATTCCAGTGATGGAATTGAGCTGATTAGGCTGAACAAAGTAATGTTGCATCCACATGCATCCTGCCTCCATGTAATTAGAATTGTTGGTCTTCCAAGAACAACTGGGAGCAGAACACCAGGAGCTAAAGGATTCTGTTCATATTTGGGAGCACAAGGCTCCTTCTTCCAGGTGCTTCTGGTCTAAAAGGAAAATTAAAGGTGAAACAGCAAGGGAGAGAAGGAGCTGAAGGAATTTCCTGAGAGTATATCCCAGGATAGCTGCTGTGCTGGGTAGAATGGAAATGTCCAGGGTTTCTGGTCCTGGGTTTTTCTCACTGGGTTACATTCAAAGGCTTTAAGCTACAGGCAGCTTTTAATTTTATTTTATTTTTATGTCTCTCTGTCTTGAAAAGCAAAACTAAATCTACTGGCTTGGAAAGGGGGACTGAAAGGATGTCAAACACCTGAGCAGGTCCATCCAGCCCTGCATGATGTCACCTTGCTTTGAAAATCAGCAAATTGTCAGTGGATCCATAATGGAAACACATAAAAGCTGATATTTTATTTGCAATTTGTTGTCTAGGAAGATTCTAGCAAATATATTCTTTAATTTTTTTTTATTATTTTTCTTTTTACCCTGAAGGGTGCTGTCCTCAGTCCTGGACAGGTGAAATCTCATGAAAAACCTCCTTAAAAAACAGATTTTTTTTTTTTTTTTCTCTTCATGATTTATTGAGGTATTTGAAAGGTTTATGGCAAAAGGAGCTCTGCCATCCCACATTTACATAAGCTTCTTATGTCAGACAATACCTTTGTTTGTTCCTGAATACACCATGTATTTTTCCTCCATGTTTAAATGTGAATTCACATCAGGGGATGATAAAAGCATTTGAAATTAAATGGTTCCTGAGTTAACCACAGCATCTTCTTTCAATTAGGCCTTCATACATTATAATAATCCCTATTTTGAGATTATTCTGCTATGTAAATGGAAGATTATAAGTAAGAGTGCTGAGAAAAACCCTTTCCCCCACCTAATTAACAATTTATCCTCTGAATCTTTCTGTCCAACACCTTTCAACCTACTTGGATCCAGTTCTGCATTTACCTCACTGAGTCTCACAAATGTTGCACACTGATGAAACATTTCTGGGCTCTGATTTTAAAACAGGTTTTGGCAAAATTTTTCAGTCCATTAACACCTGGGATTCAAAATTCAGTTGGATGAACTGTTAGAGGAAGATGTGTAATGAGCAGCTGAAGGAAGAGGATAGGGCTCCCTGAGGATGCTTTTATTTTATCAGTATTTTCTGGAAAATCTCACAGCTGAATTTACCCTAAATACAAAAAGGTGTTTACATCAGTCTGTGCATTTGTTTTGGTTCAAGTCTGAGAGATAAAGGCAAAAATATGTATTTGTTAGAGATGCTGCTTAGTAGTGATGGCCTTTCAGAGCCTTGTGGAGGGAAAACACTCTGATGATGTATGTGATACTCTGCACCATCCTGGATTTCTGCTTTGCCAATTTATTTCTTCCATGCATCCAAAGAGCTTTTGCTGGAGCAGCTGTAGATGGAGACTGTGCATCTCCTGAGTGCTGCACGTGAGGATGTGCTGGAGAGGGAGGAAACAGCTCCAGCTGGAGCAGGAGCCTTGTCCAAGGTGATGAGAGCTCCTGTGGAGGTGACTGGGTGTGAGGAAGAGGAGGAGGCAGCAGGAGCCATGGGGATGAGGCTTGCAGTGATTTTGTACATGGGCAGCCAGTGATGGATAACAGGGAATGGTTAAACTCAAAGGGCAGGGATTGAGATGAGAGGTTGGGAGGAAATTCCTCCTTGGGAGGGTGGGCAGGCCTGGCAGAGGGTCCAGAGCAGCCATGGCTGCCCCTGGATCCCTGGGATGTCCAGGCCAGGTTGGACACTGGGGTTTGGAGCACCTGGGACAGTGGGAGGTGGGACTGGAGAATCCTTAAAGTCCTTCCAGCCCAAACCCCTCTGGGATTCTCTGACTCTGCTCTCTTCCAGGTGTCCTGCTGACCCCAGGAGTGGCTGATTGTCCCTGGCAGCTGCACAGGGACAGCAGGACATTCATCCCATGTCTCACAGGCAGCTCTGGAAGGGCTCAGGTCACTTTGAGCACTCAGTGACACGAACAGCGATGGGATCACGAAGCACTGCACATCATAAAACCCCTCCTTCATCTCCTGCACAGCCCTGCTTCCCCAGCCCCTGGTGCTTTTTCTAAATATCCATTTAATGTCAGCTTCATTTGTTTTAATTCACTCCAATATTCCAAACCAGCAGCAGCTGAAACACCTATTTCTGCAATTAGTGCAGTCTTGCTCCTGCATAATCTTTTCTCCAAGCTGCTGCCAGCTGTGAGAAGTGCACTTGGAAGAGAACTGACTCTCAGCTGACTTCAGGGTAACTGGAAGTGATGTAACCCTCAGGAGCAAATACTGGTGGGAAAATACCCTGTAATTTAATTTTTTGGTGGAGGGACAGAGAGTAGAATTCCAGATTTCACCTTTTCTGCACTGAAATCCGAGGTCTGATGCAGTATTTAATAATAAAAAGCTGCCTGTTCATCACAGGGCTTTGTTCTGTCCCTGTGCCATAGTGACCCAGTGCTTTGCTTGTGAACTCAGGAGTTCTGGTCAAGTTTTTAGCTGACCACACCAAACCTTTGTATCTTCTCCAGACTGAGAACACTGCTTGAGGAAAGAGCTCATGTATCCTGTAGGGAAGGACAATCTCTGCAAAGAAAGGTTTGCCCTGGGCTTTGTTTCGTGCTCCCAGGACAACTCTGACACTGATACCAGTTCTGAAGGTCTGATGAATGTGGATTGATTTATTTGGGAAGCTCCCACAGTGGCTGTGCCCATGGAGCCAGGTCTGCTGCTCATGACACTCCTTCCACAAGACCTCTGTACCAGAAATGAGGTTTGGTTTCATCAACCTCAGCCAGTGCAGAGCAGAACAAAACCAACCTCAAGAATCCAGCTTGACATCCAAAGGATTTGTGTCAGCTAAAAACCCAGGGTCATTTCACAGACCAGAACGTGTGGCTGTGGTGCTTCCAGAAGGAATGGAGTGCTCTGGTCACTGCAGCATCACTGAGTGCCTGGCCAGCCCTGGTGTGGTGACACATCCCCCAGGGTGGTCACATCATTGGGTTGGTCACATCCCTGGATTGGTCACATCCCCTGGGTTGGTCACATCCCTGGATTGGTCACATCTCCTGGATTGGTCACATCCCTGGGTTGGTAACATCCCCTGGGTTGGTCACATCTCCTGGACTGGTCACATCTCCTGGGCTGGTCACACCCCCTGGATTGGTCACATCCCTGGGTTGGTCACACCCCCTGGGTTGGTCACATCCCTGGGTTGGTCACATCCCTGGGTTGTCACATCTCCTGGATTGGTCACATCCCTGGGTTGGTCACATCCCCCTGGGTTGGTCACATCCCTGGGTTGGTCACATCCCTGGATTGGTCACATCCCTGGGTTGGTCACATCCCTGGGTTGGTCACATCTCCTGGACTGGTCACATCTCCTGGGTTGGTCACATCCCTGGGTTGGTCACACCCCTTGGGTTGGTCACATCCCCTGGGTTGGTCACATCTCCTGGGTTGGTCACATCTCCTGGGTTGGTCACATCTCCTGGGTTGTCACTCCCTGGGTTGGTCACATCTCCTGGGTTGGTCACATCTCTTGGATTGGTCACCTCCCTGGGTTGGTCACCTCCCCTCTCTCAGTGTGTGAGCTGTGCTGGTTGTGTTCAGTTTTCACACACACATCAGTGAACACCAGCACCTGGTGTCAGCCCCAGCCCAGCAGCCAGACCACCCTGGTGCTGCCAGGGCCAAGGAGCAGCCCTGGCACCAGGAGAGAGCACCACCAGCCCTGGCTCTCCCAGAGTGGCCCAGGACTGGGACAGGGGTGGAGTTTCCTCCAATCCAACCCTTTCCCCCTCCATCCCCATGCCCAGCCACGCTCACAGTCTGATTTGGACACACTGGGGTTTTATCTAGGAGAGCTTGCAGCATCCTGAGCAAGTTAAATTTTCCTGCAGGTACTGCTGACTGGACAAATACTCCTCTGTAGGCTGCCCCTCCAGGCTGGCACTATCCAGGGCATTGCAGCTTTAGCAGAGAGCTGAGAGCTCCTTGGGAGCAATGAGCTGCAGACAATCTCTCTCCTGCACAAAGGTGTGAGCTTCACTAGGGACACAGAGCCAGGGAATTTGCCTTTCCTCTTTTCTCTGTGTGAACTGGCTTGTAATGGGTTTGCTCTCTGCTTAAATCTTGCAATCTGATTTGCAGCCTTTGAACAGTGTGAGGCAAACTGTGCAGCTGAATGAAGAGGGAGGGAGCAGTGAGTGAGCCAAGGGTGCTGGGGGAGAAGCAGAGGAGCTGCTCCATGGATGCACTGCAGAGAAGGTGGGATGGAAAGCCCCTGGAGAGATGAATCATCTCTTTTGCCCTTTCTGCAATCAGACACGTTTCCCTGGCCTGCTCACACGATCCATGTGGCTGCCAGCTGCCTCTTGTGAGCTCTGAAAGAAGCCATTGAGTCTCTGGGAGAGCTGCCTTGGCTCACGGGCTCAGAACGTCAGACTGACTCCACACAGGGCTGGAGCCCCAAAAATCCAGTCTGATCTGCCAAGCAAGGAACTGGAGGAAGGGTTTGGAGGATGCCCAGATGAAATAACACTCTTGGAATTATTTATCTCCAGCCTTAGAGCACTGAGAGCTGTTGAATTTCCTCAGGTGTTCTCCAAATCACCACTGTCATCCTGACATAAGTTTGTATCTTCAGGTCTTTGATCCTGCAGCTTCAGGAAATGATTGAAATGGAATTTAAGAAAATGAAATTACTTGGAGAAACATAAGGAATGTCCTAACAAAATGTGCACCAAAATTGGGTGCAGTGAGGCATCCCCTCAGGCAGTACCTCTGGCATTGTTCAGCAGGTGATGCTGCTCATTGCTACAGGTGAGTGCAGAAATCCTCACCAGCAGCTTTCCTGGGTATGGCCATGCCAGCAACACCTCTGACAGTGCTCTTGGTACTCTGTGCTCTCTCCAAAATAACATTCTCATCTTTATTCAGCTTTGAAGCGGCACAGAGGGATTCCCTGCCTACCTGCCCTCCTTGCACATCCAGGATTTAGCTCAGCAGCCCTTGGACAGCCTGTTTCCATAACAACAGAGGAGAAAAACCTGACAAATACTCACCAGCTTCATGCAGGGCTGCTTGGGGTGGGCTCCAGAGGGGCATCAGGTGTCCTGAACCCCCCAGGCTGGGAGGAGACCCCAGGGAATTCCCTTCCTCCCACCTCCCTCGACGGAAACTTAAATTTGGGAGCTGGAATGAGCAGCTCAGCTCTGACCCTCACACAAGGGGCTGATGCCTTTCAGCTCCCCCAGTTCATTTTTATCCATTCTCCATCTGCTGTGCATCCTCTTGCCAAGGGTAATAACTGACTCAATCCCCCTGTGCAGACTCCCCAGGCACCCCCTGCTCCCTGGGGACCCTCAGCTGTGCTTAAGGAGCACCCAGGAGGTGTCTGAGAGCCCCAAGGACAAACCTACAAACCTCCCTGGCCAGTGAGACCTTCAGAGAGCCATGGGCATCATGGAATCACAGGACAGAACCCCAGCATGGTGAAAAAAACAAACAAACAAACCCTTTTAGTCTCTAAAACACACGTTTGTATTGCCAACATTCTCCATTCCACTGTCATTGTTTGCAGCAGCCCCTGCATGATTTCTGTATTTTTGGATCTTGTCTCAGGAGTGAGCACACAGCCCACATAACACTGAACTCATGGTCATTACTGCAGCAGAAATAATAGTAAATTATTCTGCAAGCAAAACAAATCCTGTGCAAATTGGGCAGCAAAGATGCCTCTCCAGCAGCTTTAATTTAAGGCATTTGGTGCTTTTCTCCGGGTTCAGAAGTGACTTGTTTACTTAATGAGCAGGGGTCTCATTCTGATCACCCCCCTGCTCATCAGCACCACTCCTGATTTATCCCAGCACCCAAAGCATGCTCCTCTCCTACTCAGCTGTCTTTTTTTATTAATTCCAGCTTGTCTCTGCCCTCTCTGGCATCCACAGCTCCAGAGGCACAAGTGGGAGCACTCACTCAGCACAGGTGAACAGGCAGCTGCCAGTTAAATCCTGGAATTCACTGCCACTCCCAGCCCAGGCAGAGCCCTGCAGTGGGAGAAATCCATTTATCCTCTCCTTGGGTCACCCTCCAAGCCAATAACCTCAGCAGTGGAAACACCCTTAAGCTTCCTTATCCTTTTCATCACGTTTATTTTACTTTCTCTTGCCTTTTGCATGCTGAACTTGCAATTTCTCCATGGCCTTGCAAAACTCATCCCACTGACTTTGCAGAGTGAGTGAAAATCTCTGGCTTCCCACTTTTCCACCTAATTACCTCATTTTCTCTGGTGGACTACAAATAGATTTTCTGGGGTTCACATAGGCAAAGTTTCCCTGGTTATGAAGTGAACCAATGCTTAGGCAAAGATAATTTTATTATTTATCTTGCAGGATAAATACTTTACATAAAACTATAGGGGAAATATTGTATTTCACATCTCATGATGAGTTTCTAATGAGCTAATACACAACATATTTTAAAGAGAAAACATAGTTCTTATCTAAGACTACTTCATTTTGAGCCACATTGGTCAATTAATATATTAGGAGTTATTAGGGGTTATCTTGGCTTTATTACAGCAGTATTTAAACCCAGCCTTGGCTGAGCTGTCTGTGACCACATCTAGGCCTGGTTTAAAAAAGGTTTTATCACAGCCCTAAAAACCCTCTCTGGAGATCCACAGCCACAAACCTGCTGCAACTTGCTCAGTGTTTAAAGTTCAAATAGCATCTTTTAATGAGAAAACATGAGTCAAAACACTGAAGTCTAAGTATTTCTCACTGTTTTTTGGTTATTATTTCTTTCCCAGTGTATGAATCACTGGCAGCATTCACACCTCCAAACATTGCTTTGAATATTTGGGATTTTTGTTTTTTAATTTGAAGTCATGATTTAAAAAAAAGAAAAAAAAAAAAGAAATCTGCTTGTGATAAACACAACTCCCTACCCCATTTTACATTTCAATGTGGAACATTAAGAGTGTTTCAGGTAAGTCAATATTATCTCTCTTTAAATACAAAACCTGCTTGGAAGTTGGAGTACATTTCTGTTTAGAGCTTTTAAGCAGCACTGCTAATATTTAATGGAAATTTAAATAACATTAAACAGCAAATCATTCTCTGGGGAATTTCTTGTGCCATCAACACCTTTGCACACATGGTGACACATTTTGAGGCCATGCTAAAGCATCACCTAAGGGTGGCACATTGGGGGAAAAAAAAAAAAATCCATCTGGGGTGGATTTTCATCTCCATTCTGGCACCAGAAGAAGCTGAAACAGCCCCAGATTTTGCCAACTCATTGGTGTTTCCTGCTTTGGGAGCTCGGAGCTGTGCCAGAGAGCAGCACTGACAGGAGGAATTAAATTCCAGTGGTCCCTCTGCCCATCTGGAAACAGCAATTCAGGCTGCTTCCCATTGACCTCACAAGATTAATTGGCACTTGATAGCCTTTATATTCTAATTTTCCACCTAAGGGCCCTGTGCTGTCTCAGCTGCTGGGCCTGCAGAAAGGAATATTCACGTGGAATTAAAACTTGTATGAGTGAAGCAATCCTGGTCAGAGGGACCTGCTTATTTTGAGGTCTTGTTTTGTCTTTTCATCCCTGATCACTCCAGCTTTGGAGAGACAGGTCAGCTTACAAGGGTTTCCTTCCTCAGTGGTTTGTGTCAGGGGTTTTTGGCTTTGCTTTTGCTGCAGCTGCATTATTTAACATCCTTCTCTTTCTTTGCAGTCAGTTCAAGCTCTTGGCAATAAGGGTGGAGAACAAATTGATTTTCAAGAAATATATAAGATTAAGACTGACTATTGCAAGAAGAGAAAATACAATCCCTTAGTCCCTTACAAATAAGAAGATAATTAACAAGTGAATGCTGCAGTTATTTAGATTGGAATAAGATGCAGTCAGGTAGAAAAATCAGAAAATAGTCAAATGTGAAAGTTTTTTTTGTTTTATTTATAATTTGAAAGAAAATGGTAACTTCACCCTTCCTGCTCCTCCCAGCAAGAAAACGTGTAAGGCTTTCAATTATTTTAGATGGCACAGGGAAGGAAACTGATTTTAGCAAAGGTAAGAGAAGCATCAGCAGTTTGAGTGTTCAGAGCTTTCCAGAGGATTGAATGTCTCTGTCTGGAAACAATTCCTTTTGGAAAAGTTCCCCTGGTACAGTGGTGATTGCTGTCATCCTGGGAAAATGATGCCTGGCTTGCATTCCTGCCCAGAGGTTGATGTTGGCATGGGGATCTCTTTCTCTGCTGGTTCTCCAGGGGATGTGTGTGACCCCTCAAGTGTGGATTGTCTGCAGGGCTGTGCCACAGACCTTGGAGAGGCTTGGTTCTGCCTCAGGCAGAGAAATTTACAGCCAAATGGAGATTATTGGATCTGCCACTTTTTAATCATCACCCACTTGTGTTACACATGCATTTAGCTCCCAAAGCTAAATTTTAAAATGTCCTTTCTGCATTTCCCTGCTCCAGTGTGCTCTGCAGAGCCCCTGCCAGAGAAACTCCTGTGAGCCCAGCACAGAAAGCAGGTGGCAGGAGGACTGAGAGAGCAGAGTCACCAAAACTGAAATCTGGGAGCTGCAAGAGATGATAGAGACACTTAGAAAACATCCAGGATGAAGTTCCAGCTGATGGAAAGGGTCAGAGCCAGATTAACTTCAAGGAGCTGCAGGTCAGCTCAGCCTGGACTTCATGGTACCTCTAACTCATTAAATCAGTGTGTACCTTAGCAGGGATCTCAACACAGGTGGATTGTCAGGGGATTTTCCCTGGTTTTGCCTCCCCTGCTGCTGGACTGACCCAAGCAAGGATGCATTTGTAGGATGGCATCAATCTCCTTTTTCTTTTCATGTCTGAGGAGCAGATTACCTCCCTGAGCCCTCCAGCAGCACGTGGCTGTGCTGACAGGATTTTTCCTGCTCCATCCCAGAGCTGGACTATGCAGCAGGAATCAGATGTGGAGTTTGCTGCAGCTGCAGCCACTTCAGAGTTAGAGAAGTCTCAAAACCAGTTTCCTTTTGCTGACATTTGGATTAATTAGTTTCTTTTGAGGTCACCTTTGTGCATCCTTGGCTCATTCCAGGCTCCTCTTGTGCTGAGTTGGGTTTTTGCCACTGCTGGGCACCAACCTTTGTGATCAACTGACAGGAACTTCTCATATTCTACATCCCTGAGTCAATCTTTTTTTGTCCAGCTAAAAAAAGTATTTCAAAGAAAAATACCTGATCTCATAATGGCCCATCACAAATGATTTACCACAAGTAAGAAAGTTTTGCTTAAGGGTTAATTAAACTCTCTGAAAAGAAGTCACAAAATCCAAAAGCAATAGAGGGTTTTTATACCTATTTCATATTCTCTGCTCATTCACTTTTGGGTTTTGTAGCCCTCAGATAAGGTTAAACCTGTGGTTTTTAAATCCTTCTCAGATTTATGTCCCACTCAGAGTGTGGAATCTCTGTAGGGATCCAAATCCTTGAATTCCTTGTCCTTGCTCCATCCCATCACGTTTTCTGCTTGCTTGCAGCCAGCTGACCAAGGGATTAAAGTCACCCTGCACCACCTCATTTACTCTTAGGTTTGATCTGAAAATTTTGGAAGTATTTATCTTTTATATTTAAATACTTGACAAAAAAAAAAAAAAAAAAAAAAAAAAAACTTAAAAAAAAAAAAAAAAAAAAAAAACTAGGCTGCCCACACAGTCTATTGAAATTATTACTATGCATTATCATTATTTTCAAATAGAATTCTGAATATTTGGGTAATCCCCAGCACTTGAAGTCCTTACTTTCATTCTTGCAAGAATATAATTTTTTGACCCACACTCATCATCTTGCCTTAGTGACAACATTTTCAGTATTTAATCAGTGATTCTTATTTTAAATAAAATTTCTCTGTTTCCCATAACATGAATTTATATATAGGCATAAAAGTTTGAAAGGTTTGCCTTTTTAATAGTGTTTCCCCAATTATTCTATTTGATATTCCCATTACTATTTTTTTTCTCATTGAATGTCTTGTCTGAAGGACACTGAAGAGGGATAAATCCTTTATGTTCTCTGTTACATGAGAATTGCCAATATTTTTAAAGAGGCCTCACATTGTTGGTCAAGCTATCACTTCCCTTCTTACATAATAATTTCATATAACTGCTCATAGCCTGACAGTGCAAAAAAAAATTGCTTTAATATTGAATTATTGGTATGCTGTTGTTTCCTGAGCCCTCTAGACTTCTATAACTTTGTCTGCCTGGTGGAATTTAAAAGCAGTCTGAGTTGTAATTGGAAAATGTGTATCACAGCTTGTGGCATGTAGAGGCAAATTGTCTGGGCTGGAATTGCTGATGCAGGTGACCTGAACACCCTGTGAGCCACCAGTGCCCCTCAATTGGTAAAAGAACACAGGCAGCACCAAGGGGTTCAGCAACCACCCATCTATTGTTCTGGGGGGTTTTATGTGGACTTTAATGCAGGTTATTGTAATAAAACCTGCTCCATAAAAAATGGGAGAATACAAATGACAGCATTAGCCAAGCCCACTGTCTGTCCCTGCCTTAGGAGATCAGGGCCATCTCCTCTCCTCTCATGAAAACCAAATGAAGCCCAAGGCAATCATCCTGTCCACATGCTCAGTTTGGGAGGGGGTGCCTGGTAATTCTGATTTAGCTGTTCATGTTCAGAACTGTGACTGGTTTCAAGGGTAGCTACAATAATTCTGGGAGTGTTTGTTGTTCTTGCAATCCAAATGGCTAAAAATGTCCACAAATAGTCTCTTTAAAATCCTTGGTTTTATTTTTTCTGTTATACCAGCTTAGGGTTTTTGCAGTAGAAATTTTGTGGCGTTTATGTCAGTTGACCTTGACAGAAAGAAAGAAAAGAAAAAATAGAAAGACCACAAAGCATTTTATTCAGCAGTTGGTGAGCAATAGGTCACTGGAAAAACACGACTCAAGGATTGTCCAGGCAAAGGCTCCACTCTGCATATCCCACCTCCACACTGGGCAGGGATCAGAACAACCCCAGTGCTGAGGTTTTGTCCAGTGAGCAGCAGCTTTTGTGCAGGAACAGGAAATCTTTTTTCCTGGGCCCCTTTAATCTCTTCCACAAATGAAGGAGATCGATGCCATTGTCCTGACGTGAGTCACCATTCCATTTCTCTAAATATTGCAGCTTCCTCCTCCTGGGCTTTGTGCCAGTTCTCAGAGACCAAAGATGTGTTTCCACACAGCTGTTTTTGTGAGGTGCACTCTCTTTTCCTTGGAAATGTCCTCGTTCCATGGCAGAGCCCTGCACAGGGGCTGCTTCCCACCCTTCCCTGGCACAGGATCCTGCAAGTGTCCCAGGCTGGTTGGAGCTCCCTGGGACAGGGGAAAGTGTCCCTGCCCATGGACTGGATGAGCTCTGAGCACCTTCCAACCCAAACCACTGGGATTCTATGGAAAATCAGGAATTCTCTGTTATTCTGGGGGAGCTCAAACCATCCCTCCATAAATTCTGCAACAAAAGTGAGACCTGGTTTAGCCCCAGCTTGTTCCCAGAGAACCTTCAGTTATTTTCTGCTGGATGAAATGTCCTCCAGAGCTCAGCCTCTGTCCTGGAGCAGAGCACAAACCTGTGTGGAGCTCTCTGGTGGGAATTAACCCCAAATCCCATCTCCAGGCTGAGCTCTCATCTCCTGCTGTGCCTGTTTTTCAAGGAAAAGAGACCACGAGCTCCTTTTTTGATGGGAACATATGGAAATATGTGGCTGGCCATAGGATACTCCAGTCAGCCCACTCTGTGAACTGTTTTCCATCCTGATCTTTGGACCTGGACCTGTGGATGAACCCCCTTGCCTAAATGATCTTTCAGATGCTCTGCTATGTTTGTGCTCTTAAGTGTTGTAGGGTTGTTTGGGTTTTTTTTGTTTGTTTTCAACTTATATCTTGCTGCTTTCTTTCAAAAGGACTGTAGGAAACTAACTGGACAATAAGAACCAAACATTTCCCTGAATCTGAGCCTAAATCTCTTCGTGTTTGCACAGCAGACAGGCAGCTCGCTGTATTTTGGTGTCAGATTTGTTATTACAGATTAGATCAATTGTCTGGCTGCAGTAGGAAACCCCCCTTGTAATGCACTTAGTCAGTTGTGAAATCATGGACTCAGTGGTGGGAAAACCAGAAAATTCTCCATAACCCCTCCGAGCAATCAATTTATGCCCTGAAGCATGAGATTTGATTACCATTGTTATTATCTTAGCTTGCATAGTTACAAATGTTATTAGCAGTCATAAAATTATCCAGCCTTAAAAAAAAAATCAGATTAGGAAAGGAAAAATTCCCAACATTTCACTCCAAGTTCTTCAAAGCCTCAATTCCTGGGATTGCTTCGACCTGCAAAGAGTGGTAGTTCCTTTAATTCACTTTAATTTTGCTGCCCTTTGATCACATGGATTTCTCCTGGACTCTCACTAGGAAGGGATAGATGAGCATTTCTGGCACATCTGGAGTTTCTCTCTGGTCAAGACTCATCCAACTTTCAGCATTCCAAAGCAAAGTGTTGATGAGGTGAGTTTATAATCAGATCACTCAGATCTGTGTTTTTCTTCTCATCTGTGTTTCTCCTTTTATGATTCCAATCTTTTCCTAAGAACTCCAAGATCCTAAAGCAGCTTCTCAAGCTGCATCTCAGCTGGTATAACTTAAATACTCTAAAAATTCAAAAGTTAAGGAAAATACTGCAGAATGTTGCAGTGGGGCATCATTTCAAAATTTAGATGGCATCATGACAATTATTTTAGCCACTTAATTTGTCCAGGACCAAAAGCTTCCTAGAAGCTTATCCTATTTTATTTTTTTTTTAGTCCATATAAAATTGTGGTTCTTGATATCCAAACACATTCCCATTCTTGCATATCTACCTATTACAGAAAATTCCAGCACCTTTATTAACGAGCTCTGCTGATGGGATATGTGCTGGCAATTATAAGCAAATTAATTTCCTCCACAGAAAATCTGGCCAATCTGTTCTTTTGTCCTGAGTATTCCACGTGTCTTAAATGTCCTTTAGAGTGGGATTGGGAATCTTCTGATCCTGCCACCAGACTCTGGAGCTGGGTTCAGAGTGGTGGGTGTGTCTTGAGGGAGAACACTCAGGGAATCAGGTAACATGTTGGGATTGGTGCAACACACTCTCTGTTCCTTCTGACTCCTCCAGACAATGCCTGAGAAAAATATTCTGAGGGGGTTTTCTCACACTTGATTTCGGACAATATTGTGCATTTAATGTGTATTTTAAATATGTGATCAGTACCAGCCCAGAGAGAATTAACTGTTTCCAGTGTTTCCAGCAGTGTTGCTCTCTCATCCTCACAACCAGCAGAGGGTCTGATGAAAAGGCCCCTTGATTTTCAGCAGGAAATCCCAAAATAAAGAGCAGTTTTGTGAGACACAGAGAGGACCACACTGAGCTTCTCTGTCCTTATTTTTGTTTGGTGCAGACTTAAGTGTGATGACATTTGCCCCATTTCGTTGCCCAGTGGAAAGTGAAGCACGATTGATTATGTCTATTTACACTTTACTTAAGGCAAACCTTAAGTAAACTGTTCTCAGATAGACTTAGTGCCATGTTATTATCATTAACAGGAGCACATTTTATTCTGCAAGTGTGGAGCAGTCCTGGGGCAGCTGCTGTACTTGGGCTGTGCCACCAGCTGCTTCCTAGCAGAAGGAAAACTTTGTGCACCTTTCTGTGTGAAAAATTAAAACCATTTAATGCTCTCCATATTATGGCCCCAAACCTGAACTTTGGGAAAATCAGATTGACAGAGAGGATTTAAAAGCTGGGCCAGGGAAATGAAGGTCTAAGGGGTGGCTGCATTTTGCAAGGCCAGGGATGTAGGGATGGGAAGAGGATTTGGCAGCAGCCCTGCCCCAGGCACTCTCTGGAGGTCATTCAATTGCTGTCTCTCATCTTTCTGCCAGAATCCTGCAGAAATCAACCTGGGAACTCCTGGTGCTGCTGAGGCATCCTGGGTGGAACTCAGGGCTGGCTGGGGAGGGTGGGAGCCACTTGCCCTGATTTTCATTGCCAGGAGGGCAATGCCAGCTCTGCCTGGCTCTCCTTCCTTTCCCACTCTTATCTCTGCTCCCAGACAAGCAGCTTCCCACCCTCAGCACTTCCAGTCACTGCCAAGGCTCCAGTGAATCCCAAACCTCTGGATGGCTCGTTGGTGCTGGCCCAAATGGCTTTTCAGTCCATGGGCAGCCCTCAGACATCCCTCTGGAGCTGCCTCCTTGGCCATTTATCTCCCGAGTTTCCGCTCACAGGGCACAGGTCTGTTGCTTAGCTGTTGGTTGCTTTGGAAAGCAATGTGCTGTAAATACAACATTTCACTGTCTTTGGGTGGAACAGTGACTCAATTCAGGATCCAAAGGGAGGATTCCCAGTCCTCTGTGCGTGCTCTGGGCTGGGTGTTTGCCACACAGAAACCTGCCCAGCTTCAGAGCTTCCTCAGCAGCTTTCCATGCTTTGCTCCATGCATTTATATTGGTGCCAGTTCATTAATGCCTCGTTTAATATAAAAATTCTATCTATTCATAAATAGATATTCCTGCCTGACTTCACATGACTGTAGACTTACATTGTTTTAACTCTTTTGCATTTACTCAACAAATATATTGAATTATTATGCCCTTTTCCTTTCTGATTTTCAGTTCTTTTTTCTTCTACTGCCATCTTTATAATGCCTTTCCTTAAATTTAATTATTTATTTACCTCCCATCCAAAAGGCAAGCTCACCTATTTAAATTTATTGGAGATAAACAGCATTAGTTGGCCAGTACATCCACAAATTCCAATTGCCACTGTCCCAAAAATCTGTAACCCAAATGCTAACAATCCCCAGGAGTGCCACTGAGATTTGGTAGGGTGGGTTTGGGGTTTAATGTCCGTGAATGCAACTTTGTGATTATTGTTCATTGCATCAGGCAAGGCTCAGAGAAAAGCAAAGCACCCAAAGGTCAGCAGCGAGACAGAAACGTCTGAGGAGTCCGAGCCCTTCTGAAAATTGTTGTGTGACCTTCCCCACCGCTCGGGAAGGAGTGCTTAAGACAATGACTGGCAGATTTGTGACAAATGTCTTTGCCAATCACTTAAAAATGTTCCGTTCCATGCAGGGCTCAGAGAATGAAGCACCCGGGCAGAGTCTGGGCGCTCAAGAACACACGTGAACCTGAGCTGGTTCTGTGGGCAGGTACAGCACACGCAGAGAAAATTACTCAGGGGGGCATTTGCCAAAAAAACAAAACAAAACAAACCCAAACCAACCAACCGAAAAAAATAAAAGAACCACCCCCCCCCAAAAAAAAAAAAAAAAAAAAAAAAAAAAAAAAAAAAAAACCAGAAAACAAAACCCCCCAAAAAACAAAAACAGAAAACAAAAAATCGAGGAAAAGAGTGTTGGTGTTGGTTTGGTGTTGGGATGGTTGGGCACGCGAGGGTTTTGTAGGGGACAGGGGGAAGGGCTAAACCCAGTTGCGATTTTCTTAATCTTCATCCTTTTCCCTGAAAAGCAGCAATTCTACAATTCTACACCCGGGAGAGGGGTGAGACCGGGCGGGGACCGTCCCTTCCCCGGCAGCGCCTCCTCCTCCTCGCCGGGATTTTGGCGGAGCCCCTGCCCGCCGCATCCAGAGCATCCCTGGTCCAGCCGGGGGCAGCGCTCTCGCTCCGGCCATTTCTTTCTCCTCCTCCCGCCCCCGTTCTGCACTGGGGGCTCCTCTCCGGCACCTGCCCGGCTGCGGGACGCCCCCCGGGCCGGGGGGCTCCCCTCTCTGCCTGCTCCCCTCCGTTCCTGCATCCCTCCGGCTCCGGCGCATCGCAGGTACCGCCCGGAGCAGCGGGGGCGGCGGTGCCGCTGGCAGAGGGGATCGGGACCGGGCAGCGGGGCCGGAGCGGGGCCGGGAGCGGGCCGGGGGTGGCCGTGCCCCCGAGGAGGCTGTGGGGAGCCCGGGGCTCGTTGCCATGGCTCCCTGCAAGCTCCGCCGGAGGAGATAGCGATGCCAGTCACGGAGGGACCCTCTCCCTGCTCGTGGGTGTGGAGCGGGGCTGGCTTTGGGGTGGCTGCGTTGGGTTTTTCCGCTCCCCCTCCTTCCCTCCCCTCCTAACCCCCTCCTTTTTTTTAATTTTTTTTTTTTTTTTTTTCGGGGTGGAGCGATTATTTCGGAGCGCCGGGACGGGGCTGCGGAGCTGCGGCCGCCACCGGGACCCGGCCGGGCTGAAGGTACGGGGGGCAGCGGGGAGGGGGTCCGGGGGTGCCCCGGCTGCCCTGCCCGGCTCCCACAGCGCTCTGTAATTATTTATTATCGCTCGGATCTGAGAACTGGTTCTGCTGCTGCCGGCACCGCACCTGGTCCCGCAGCGGCGGCGCCGGGCGATGGAAGCGGAGCCGGGCTGAGCCTGGCCGGGCACGGCTCGGGGGGTCCCGGGCACGGCTCGGGGGGTCCGGGACACAGCTCGGGGGTCCCGGGGAGCCGCTCCGGACCCTTCCCCTGCCCAGGGGCCGGGCGGGATCCCGCACTCTGCTCCCCGGGCGGAGGAGCCGCTGCCCGCGGAAAGTTTCGGGGAGCGGAGGCCGGCGGAGCCGGGGGACAGAGCGGAGGGACAGGGACAGGGACAGAGCCATGGACAGGGGCAGGTGACAGAGCCATGGGGACAGGTGGACAGAGCCAGGGCACAGCGCGGAGGGACAGGGACAGAGCCATGGGGACAGAGCCATGGACAGGGGGACAGAGCCATGGGACAGGGGGACAGAGCCAGGGCACAGCGCGGAGGGTCCGGGGACAGGGAGAGGGGACAGAGCCATGGCCAGGGGACAGAGCCACGGTCCGGGGACAGAGCCATGGGCCAGGGGCTCGCCGGGGGCTGGCTGGGCACTCCCGTGTTCCTTTAGGTGGGCTCAAGTTTGCGAGCCCAGATGTGGCGAACACCTGTTTCTGCTTTCCCACTGATTCTGGAGAGGATTTTTGGCTGGTTTTGCTGCAGTACCTAAATAATTACCGAAGTCCCCGGGTTTTCGGTTTTTTTTTTCTCGCTGGGGAGGCGATGTGCTGGTGTTGCCCTGCAGGAGAGCTGCTGGAATCTCTGAAGCTCGGGCTGTGTGATATTGATTCGTGTAGCACGATCAGAGCATCGGTGAGCCTGGCAACGCAATCCGGGGAAATTCTGTTTTCCAGTAGTCAGGCACAGCAAATGTACGTGGGCTTTTCATCTGTGCCTCCATCACTGGTGATACTCGGCTCATTTTGGGGTAGAAAGGATCTAAGCTGTGTTTTGTTGGATTATGTGAGGTATTCAGCACTACCTGGGAATACTTGTGCTTGAAACATGGTTTTGGAAAATTTCACCAGAGCGGTGACAGGTGGCATTTCTGTGTCGTTGCCAAGGATTTGTTTGGTGTGACTGGGTTGATATGTGCTGTGTAATTCCCCCAAATCCCATTCCATAAGCCATAAATAATAAATATTACGATTTTAGACTCAGGTCTGAGGAAAGGAGAGGAGGTGAAGAAGCTGTACTTTAAATAAATATGTATTTTTTGGCCATTGATGACCATGAAATGTTACCTCGTTGGAGCTGTGCTTGCCATCCTCTGGCCATTGCTTGCCACGTGCTTATCTTCTAATGTGAATATCAGAGTGCACAACTCCTCTGTGTTAACACTTCTCTCTTGCTTGAAAGTAAGAAATTGTCTTTGTCTTTCCAAGAAACCCAAGCCAAATAAACCCCTGTCTCAATGGGTCATTAAAAATTAGGAGATTGTGGTCCTCACTTAGGCTGAGCATCTGCTGTCACTGAGTCTGGCTTGCAGAGGAACTACAAGTCCAGATCATGTGACATTAAAATCAGATGCACAGGATAGGAACCCGAGATTTGCAGAAGGTAATTTCTTTAGAAGTATTGCCCAGTGTATGTGAAATTATCATTAAATATCTTCAGTAAAAAAACACCTGCCAGCAATCAAGAAGTTGAAATTTTGCCATATGCAGCACACAGCTTGGAAACCAATTTGTTCCTAAACTCTTCTGTTTATTATTGATTTTTATCAAACTAGGGATGGGATGAATCTTGAATATGAGGCTGAAATAAAGAGCCTGTACTTCAGCAATATACATTTAACTCAGTGTGTGTAATTATTGTGGGCTTTTAGTATGAGTTAGTTGAGTAATTAAACTTCATGAATGAAAATAAAACAATCCACTTCTTTACCCCAAGAAATCCAACAGATAAGCCTTCATTTGAATGAAAGATTACATTATTCACAGCTTGGATGTGTACCTCGAGTGGCTTGGACTGGAGCCACCTTGTTTGCCAGTAAAAATTTGCTTTATCACTTCTGTTTGGGAGAAAAAAAATGGAACAAAAAGGAATCTGTTCTTCACATAAAACGATGTTGGGGACAGTTGCTCCTGTGATAAGAAAGGATCTGCTCCTTTCCCCAGTGGGAGAGGACAGGGACTACTTTAAATACTACTAATTAGTTCAGTTTGTCTTGCACGCACTACAATGCTGTGGTTAGTTAATTATAGCTTTTCCCATTAGCAGTATGTTAAGAATAATGAATTAACATATCACACAGATCAAAAGAACATCCATAAAGTTTATCTTAGGGGGAAGAAAGTGTTATTGTGTGTCAGGAAGTCCCCCTGGCTTTCCCAAGGCACAGATTTTGTTGGAATTCCTGAGCTGGTGCTTCAGAGCCCTGTGAATGACTTGAATTGATCACAAACAAGTGACACTGGAGCTCTTGGTTGCTTAGCAACCCTCCAAGATGCCACAATTTCTTTTGGTATATTTGTCCAGTAAAGTAGAAATTCAGTTTTGTTACAGACCGTGGGTTCTTTGCTAGCACAAAGCTCACCCTATTACAACCCTAAATCATGGGGAATGAAAATTGATGTCCCAGCAGTGTGGGAGCAGCATGGGTGTGAAGGCAGAGCAGCAATCTTGTAACCATATTCTGGTGGAGATGTGCTCAGTGTTTTGTAACAAGTTGCAATTGTCCTTTCTTGGTTAGACTCCTAAAAACCCAAATCATTAATAGGACAAGTTGTATCAAAGAAATTCATCTACCAGGTGCTGTTTGAGGGGTTCCCCTTGTGCTGTCATGAGCTGTGAGGTCCTGCAAGGTCTGTGGGGTTCTCCCATGCCTGGAATTGTGGCTTGATTGTGATTTGTCTGAATTATTGTGGATGTTCAGCTCTTTGCTCATATAGACAAATCTTCACCTGCTAAACCTGAGCCTGGGAAAAGCCTGCTAGGGCTGGGAGAGCTGCAGGGTGGATGGTGTTCATTCTACTTGAAAGATTTCTTCCCCCTGGATGAGAAAAAGGAATCCAGGTACTTCCCTTTATAGAACTTGAGTATTGGATGATTTACTGTGTATGGGACTAGAGGGAGATGCTGTAGCAGTGCCCACAGGAACTGCTAAAACCAAACTGAACAAATCCCAGCTCGTTGTCACTGTTCCTTGGCTAAGATTATTGTAGTTCATAATCTGTGCACTTGTCATTAATTGCATTTCTAGGCTGGCAGATTTAGGTGAAGGCCTTAGGTGAAGACCTGTGAGCTTGGCTGACTTTGTTGTGGGTTGTTTTTTTCCCCTGTTGTTTCTGCTTAGCAAAGTCAATGCTCAAAACTCAAGGTTGTTGTATTTGTTTGTTGTTTTTTTTTTTTTTTTTCCTAGCTACTCTCTCCTATCTGTTTTATTCATTGATTTCTGTAAGTGCATTTGCATTCCCAGATGCTGATTAGTGATTGCCACTGCACAATAAACAAGTGAAGGTGCTTGTTAATATTTGGTGCCTCAGGTTTCTCCTCCCAGCATGTCCAGGCACCCTGATGGAGCACACAGTGTGTGATGGCTCTGCTGATGTTATTTGCTGGGGTTTCAGCAATCCCTAGCAGATGTTTCCTTCTTCCTTCATTGCACCTGGACACACAGAAATAAATAAAAAAAAAAAGCAGATGGAGAACAGTTTTATCATTAAAAGTAGTGTTTATTGTTACAGCTTAACCAGCTTGTGATTTTCAGTGTGGTTTCCAATTGCAGATCCTGTTCCATGGAAGAAGGACAGAAATTATGTTGCTTTCTTCATTAGGGCTTCTCTTCATATTTTCTTTGGACTCTTGCTAGTCCTCTCTTATCTGCATGAAAAAAATCACCAATTTCGGGTCGCTTTTTCCTTTGTTTTTTCTCTCTTTCAGCAGAGTTAAATCAGAGGTGTGGTTCGGGTGTGGTTCAGGTTAAGGGAGGGTGAAGAGGAGGATGGGGAGGACAGGGACGAGCCTGCTTGGGTCCATCCCCATCTTTGCTGCAGGTCTCTGGCACAGCAGGATGGAGATGTGTGGGTGCTGCCCCGAGCCTGGGCAGGGCTGTTCTGTCAGACTGCAGCTTTTGGGCTATTTTCAGCAGCTGGTTCCCAGTCTGGCAGCCCAGCCCAGCTCCAGGCAGGTGAGCTCAGACAGCCAAAGCAGAGCTGCAGTGTCCCTGCTGAACCCTCCCCGTGTCTGCAGTCAGGGAGGTGTGGACAGGGGACACTGCCAGGATATTTATCCTCAGTGCAGCACCGAGGGTGCATTGCTCTGGGAGTGCTCTGGGTGCCCAGCCTGGCCCTGTCACTGTGTCACTGTGTCACTGTGTCACTGTGTCACTGTGTCACTGTGTCACTGTGTCACTGTGTCACTGTCCCCTGCTGCCGATGCTGCACTCGCCTCCTCCTCCTCCTGAGACCATCAAAGGCAGCACCTCAGCTGCTCATTTCTGTTCCTCAGAGGACTTTAAAGGTGGGATGAAGCCACCTGAAGGGGCTCTGATGGCTGGGGAGTCTCTGTGGAGAATACAAACTGTGACTACAAACAAGCCAAGCACTGAGAGCACGAGGCTGCAGTCCCAAAGAACTCCAGACATCCAGTGAGCCAAAGCCCTCTGACCTCTCCACACAGCTTAGCTAGATGATTTTAGTACTTTCAGAAATCCCATTTCAAGCTTCTCTGTTTTTTTGGGAGTCCCATGAGATGACTGCAAGGTTTTAGTCACTATTCAGAACAGCACTGTGGCTGGAGTGAATGGGAAAGGCAGAAATCTACTCAGAGGAGTAGAGGAAAAAAAAAAAAAAAAAAAAAAAGCAGAGTTGGGCCCATCCACCTTTCAGTGCATGTCTGCTTTGGTGACTTTTGGAGTGTGACACAAGCAGTTCCCTGTCAGCCTTCCCTGCTGGCTGACACAGAAGAGGTGGCTTTGAATGCTGCCTGCTGTGCCTGTGTGGCACTTGAAAGCAGAGAGGGCTGCCTTTAAGGAGTGTATTCCCACAGCTTTAAAGGAGATTTGAGAAATGCAGCTCTCTGTCCTGTCACGTGTTGTTCCAGCATTAAACCCGATGGAAACCTGGGACAATGTCTCAGGAAAAAATGCCTGGTGCCAGTGTGCATCAAATACAATTAGTCCTGATGAAAGATTGCTCTGCTGATATGGAAACTAAAATTATTATTGTGGGGCAGATTTATTTTTTTTTCTGTTAGAAAACCCCAGTGCTTTCAGCAAAAGGAATAATTAACTCAATGGCTTTTTTTTAACACATGCTCACAGAATGCACCTTTATTTTTGCAATCTACTGAAATCAGAGACTGGTTAATAAGAAGAGATTGTCTGTGGGTCTGGATGCACCCACATGTTTTTCCCAAGGCTGATCTCATGGTCTGTCTGTCCATCACTAAAATCCTTCCCTCTGGGGCAGTTTGTGTTGGTTGAATCAGGTCTGTATGGACACTTGTATTCATGCTTGTTTGTCTGATTTTGTTGATTTTACTTCTTCATCAGCAAAATATTTGAAACCACAATCTGTTGCTGTGTTCAGTGAACTTACTACCTAAAATTTGGGTTATTGCTCAAGTGTTTTACTGAATTAGGGCTCAATGCTTTATTTTTCATAGGCTATTCTTTCATATCACTCCACCAATGACTTTGTTCCAGTAAAACTTCATTGAGAGCATAGATTTTAGAGGATTTCTGTTGTAAGTCAGAGAAGGTCCTGTTTGATTTTTTTTTTTAATTACTCAGTTTTACAGGAATAAACTGTATTCAGTGCTTGCTTTGAGTTCTGCCAAGGCATGGGTCAAAACTGCATTAATATTGGTCATTACCATCCACATTCCTTTGAGATAAATATTCCTTTTGTTGCATCTGGGCAGAAGAAAATGGCACAGAACTGAACTACTGCTATCTGCCAGGACTAGTGGCAGATTTTATTGAACACATTTTTAGGATAAACCACGGTGACTTCCAGGCAAAGCACTGGTGAAGTCATGGCGCCTCTGGAATGGATGCTCAAACCCCCAGTGACCTCAGCAGAGTCAGGTTTTTGTCCCAGGAGCGATGAAAATCTAATTTACAGCCTAAGCAGTCTGAGGAGGAGGTGCAGTGGCTCAGTGCTGACTGATACAAATGAGGGTGATTGAGTTACCCTGGCTTGGCCATCTGGGGTTTGGAGAACCCTGGAGGGCTCTGCAGGCCACATCCCTGCCTGGTGCTTTCCCTGGGAGCAGATCACCAGGAAGCAGCAGTGGATATTCTGTTTTGTGAGGCACACAGTGCCAGCTGTGGCGTGCAGGGTGAGCAGGAGCAGTGGTTAAAGGGCCAAGCCATACCTGCTCCATTAAACTGCCAGGTCAGCGCTCAAATCCACAGTGATTGCTCAGGGTTTACCACCTGCATGACAAATGCACCTTTCTGTCACTGGCTGGGCTTAGGCTTTCACCTAAACCTGGGATTTCTATGATCTCTGCTGTGTGTGTGTGTGCAGTGCTCAGCCCAGGGCTCTGCTCACCCTGATTTTTGGCTGATTCCTGTCCAGACAGTGCCTGCCTGCTGGGAGAGGCTCAGGCTTGCCTTTCAGCTTTGCATTACATCCCAGGGAGTTGCTGGAAGTGGAGCTGTTTGGGCTGTTCTGCAGCACAGAGCTTTGTTAAAGGTGAAGTGTGGTGGCACCAGGGTAATCAGAGAGTGGCTTGGGTGGGAAGGGACATTAAAAATCATCTCATTCCTCCCCCTGCCATGTTCAGGGACACCTTCCACTGTCCCAAGCCCTGCCCAGCCTGGCCTTGGACATTTCCAGGGATCCAGGGGCAGCCACAGCTGTGTCAGGTCCTCCCCACCCTCACAAAATTCCTTCCCAATATCCCATCCAAACCTGCTCCTTCAGTTTGAATCCATCCCCCCTTGTTAATAGTCCCTCTCTGTATTTTTTGTAATAATTATTTGGTGATGCAGCCCCTAAAGAAAAGGGAATTTCTCCCATTTTCTTCCCCATGAGCAGCATCCTGTCTTTTGGAGCACTGTGCCTCATTATCCTGCCAGAGCAGCACATTTTCCCTGTCAGCCATTCCCCCTGTCAGACATCCCTGTGCAGTGAAACCTCACAGAATTCCAGCTGCATAGCAAGAGGAAAAATTCATCTTTGGTGCATTAAATTATGCCTCAGTGTTTATTAAAAAAAAAAAAAAAAACAAAAAACAAAACAACCATGAAAACCACAACAGGCAACAAACCTGGAGGGTTATTCACAATCTTATGTGTACCACGAAAAAATTGGAATAATCTTTGCATTCAGCAGATAAGCAGTATTCTCCCTACAAACCTATTCCACTGTGATCCTGCAAAATGTATGCTGAGCTTGTGTGTGCACAAAGCTCCCTGAAATGGGTGGTTAGACCAAATTTTTTATCCCTGGATAGGATACAGTCAGGAATGTTGTGTGTTTTCCCTGCTAATTACATAATGCAATCACTGTAAAGAATAATGCATGCAAAGTTTGGGTGCTCAGGCAATGACAATCCATTTAACCATTTATTGCTTTATGTATTTTATAATCCCTGAACCCAAATGTCCCCGGAGAGGGAATGTGCCCTTAAAAATTTTAGGCCTTTAAATTAAGTGAATTTAAATCCCCTCATTTGCATATTTTTCCCTTTCTTTGTTCTGCCTGGATGAGCTATTGCTGCAGTAATTGAACTGTAATTCCAGCCCAGGTAAATGATGTAGGACAGGCGAGGCTGCCTGAGCCTAATCTGGCAATTTGCAGCACACCTTGGAGAGGAGAGGCTGCCCAGTCCACTTAGCATCACCCAGCGTGGGCTGCTCTGGAAATTCAATCAGCCCCTGGTGCTAAGTATGCTCCTGCAGGGACTCCAAGGGATGTGCTGGAGGAGGGAATTCCTGGGAAACAAACTCCTCTCTGAGCTGATGTCACACGGAATTCCAAAGGGGTTTGGGCTGGAAGGGAGCTTGAAGATCATCTTGTTGTAGCCAAACCCCAATGTCCAGCCTGGCCTTGGGCACTGCAGGGATCCAGGGGCAGCCACAGCTGCTCTGTGCACCCTGTGCCAGCCCTGCCCACCCTCACAGGGAGCAATTCCTTCCTGGTATCTCACCTAAATTTCCCTCTTTCCCTTTCAACCATTTACTCCTCGTCCTATCACTCCAGTTGCTGATGAAATACATAAATGGGTCAAAGCTGAATTCCCCTAAAAATAAAATTTGACAGAGCACTGAAGCTTCTGAAAGAGTTTTCCTGGGCAGCTCTGGTGGTGGCTCTTTGGTGTGTGCAGTTCTCAGCCCGTGGATTTGGCATCTCTGTAGCTGTGTGGCAGCAAAACTGGGATGGGTGGACACGAGTGGTGAGCTGTCAGTACCTGCTGGGAAGAGCCTTGGTTATGATCTTTGGGAAAGATGGGTGATGCACCACACAGGGATGGCAGAGTTCTGGCTCCACTATCCCGTGTATCTCCTGCAGGAAAACAGGAGAAGCCCATGTGCAAGGGAGGAAGCAGAAGAGGGAATAGAGGATTGTCTGGAGAGCTTGGCACCAATCCCAGAAAATAATGGAAAAGTTGGTAGAGGACAGAATTAAAATAGAGTTAAAGAATAGAGATAATTTAGGTCTCTCTGGAAAGGGAGGAGTTAGAGTTTTGATAAATGAGGATAACTGAGGTTTGTGTCAGATTTTCATGGTGTTGGATGTGGTTTGCTGTGAAATCTCACTTCAAACCAAACCAAACAAAGCTGGTGTGTGGAGTTAGCAGCAATCTCATTTCATAGAATTATGGGATGGTTTGGGCTGGACTGGACCCTGAATCACACCAGTTCCACCCCTGCCATGGCAGGGACACCTTCCACTGCCCCAGGCTGCTCCAGCCACATCCAGCCTGGCCTTGGGATGCTCCAAGGGCAGCCCAGCAGGCTGAAGGACAAATAGATCCTTTCACACAGGGATTTTATCTGAATCCCTGAGAGTGCTGGAAAGCCAGGGTCAGTTTTGGTGTCAACAGCTGAAAGAAGGGGTTTACAAACCTGGAGAGTCAAGGAAATAACCACAATATTGATTTGAAGAGTGGAGGAAATTCCCTGCAGTGAGAGATTTAGAGCTCAATCTGCTTAGCTCATCAAAAAGAGGATTGAGAGGCGACTTGATTACAGGGACAAGTATTTTCATGGGGAAAGCATATCCAGCTTTTTAATCAAGAAGGGAAAAGAAAAAATCAGATCCAATAGCTGCAAGCTGGAGCCAGACATTTTTAAATTAGATATTAAAGACAATTTTTTTTTTTATATATGTGATTAACCACTGTAATGGACTGTGATGTTTTCAGATGGAGACTGGATATCTCGTGTGACACAATCAAACATGAGATGATATGATTTGCAGAGGATAGGACAAAACACAAAATGTGCAGTACAGAAAGGTGCAAAGGCCTTAAAATCTGTGAGCATTGAAAGGGCAGTCAAAGGTAGAAGGAAAAAAAGGGAGGAACTTATCATGGGAAGCAGAAAAAGGAGGAATAGAAGCACTGAAAGGACAAAGAAAGGAGTTTCAGAGCTTCTGTTTCAGAGGATTGGAGCATATGTGTGAGCAAAGTGAGTTTTGGCATTGGGAGCACCTTGGGTGTTGGCAGAGCTGGAGTCATCTGTTTCCCAGTCAAAACAGCAATTTTGGATTCTGGGCTTTGTTAATGATGATAAAGGAACCTCCTATCTGTGGTCTGGGCTTTTGGCAGTGCTGTGGTGCTGGGGGAGAGGATGGTGCTGCCCAGAGCTGGGATCCCACCAGGAGAGTTGTGCCACCTTCCCCTGAGCAAAGGGCACCTCCTGTGCCCCTGGGCACTGCTCTGATGTCCTGTACCCCTGGCATTGCTGTGATGTCCCCATTCCAAAACCCAGGTGTCACTGGGTTCTCCTGTGTGCCCACCACTTTGCTGGAACCAGTGTTACACACACAAGTGTTAAAAAATTCATATTTCTACCATTGAACCAAATTTTCAGGATGATGCCTTGAGAGGCTGCCTGGAGCAGAGTTAAAGGAATAAAGCAGGATTTGTTAAAAACCCTTCAAAGGATTCCCCTTGGGCAGTGCAAGAGCCTGGCCATGGCTGCACCCAGGATGGATCCCAGTCAGGAGTTTCACACTTTTATCAGTTTTGCTCCATTTCCATTTGGGGTTCACTGTCCAACCCCAGCTCCAGGCTCTGCAGTCCCACCCTCCCAGATTCTCTCCCCAGTTCTCTCTGTTTGCACTTTTTGGGGCTGGAGCTGCAGCCTGTCCTTGGTTCTGGGCTGGACAAGGATTGTTGTGTGTGCTGAGCTGGGAGGAGAGCTTGGGACACTTTACATGGAGTTCAGAGTCACTAATGCAGTGCAGAGTCTGGAAAATAGAAAAGCTCAAACTTGTGGCATCAAGGAAATCCCAGAGAAATCTGTGGTCTCAGGATTTTTGATGTGTTCTCTCTGTGTTTGTCTTCTTGAAGTTGTTTCACCAGAGCAGTGACTGGCACTTCCTTTTTCCGAGAAACAAAACTCTGTTACAGCTGCTTACAGTGCCTAATAATGAGATAATCATTAACTTAAGCCTAATACTGTGGTTTTTCTGTGGTGCAGTGGTTCAGTCATGACTGCTCCAGGTGATTTTGCTGGGTTTTTTCCTGTGGATCTTCATCTCTAAAGAAAGTGAAACAGATGCCTTAAAGACTGTCAGTAGTCATGGGAGCTCTTTAGCCAGGACTGGAAATCACTTTTCCAGAAAAATTTCCAAAACTCTTCTTTCCCTCCACAGCAAAGGATATTCTGTCAGGGTTATGTGGAGGGAAATCACTCACAGCTGCTCTTCTTTCACAACTCCATCCCAAAGGTGTTACCCTTGTTTAGAGCATTTCCTGCACTGGTTTTGGACTGGAAGAGAGTCACTATTTCAGCATCTTTTCTGTGGAAATAGGAACATGTTTTCTTTGGACTATTTAACAAAACCATGAACTCTGTGATCAATTAGAGCTCCAATTACCTGCAGCTCTGCTCTGTCTTGGATGGCCTTGCCCATTTTGCACTGCCAGAAAACTGAGTGTGGAATTGGGCTGGTTATGGCCATATTCTCCTTGGAACTAGGAAAGCTCATGAATGGGAATAAACACATTTATTGGGGGAAAAAAATACCCAGCAAAGGATGAGGATGTATGTGTGTGTCACCTGTAAGGACTGGCTGGAAGGGCAGTAATTATTCCAAAATCCTGTTGGACTATATCAACCTTGGTGATTGTTTTCTCTCTCAGTGGACAACCCAATAATTGTCTTTGCCTCAGGATCCCCTGGAAGCTGCTCTCAAATCAGAGCAGTCCTTCAGCACTTAACTCCTGACATTGTGACATCCATTAGAGCACAGAGAGGTAGGAATTACCCTATTCAATCCGATTAAAGATCCAATTAAGTTGGAATCCTCTCTCTGTTAGTAAGGAATATCACATGACTCAACACCCTGGGAAAACCAAACCTTCCTCCCTCCTTCCTTCCCTGAACTCTCATCACAATTAAGGAGCAAATTGTCCCTTAAAGAATTTATTTTTATTTTATTTTATTTTATTTTATTTTATTTTATTTTATTTTATTTTATTTTATTTTATTTTATTTTATTTTATTTTATTTTATTTTATTTTATTTTATTTTTTTTTTTTTTTTTTTTTTTTTTTTTTTTTAAATTTTATTTTTTAGTTTAGTTTAATTTAGTTTCTCTTCTTCCCAAGAACTTCCAGCTTGGCTCCCATCCTGAAACATGAGATTAACAGCCCTTATCAATTCTCCTGCCTTGGGAAAGTATTATTATTATTAGCTTGAAACACCTAATCATTCTCCTGATCACCCTGCCCTTTGTATCAATAACTTTGTTGTGTCAGACAGGTCCCCAAGTTAATTGTGGTGATTTTCTTTCTTGTTTAAATGTGCTGTGTCTTAATTCCAGTGTGATCAGTGGAGTGGCTGTTTGACCTTGTTTCACCTGCTTGCAGAAATACTTGTGTCTGCCATGTCCATTCCTTGAAACATTTCATCTGTACATGAAATCCTGAGGATTCTTCTCATTTCTTTCTTAAAGGGACTTCTAATATTTTCCTTTTTTTTTTTTTTTTTTTTTTTTTTTTTCTCTTTTAGTCCTTTTTACATCTCTAATTTCTGACTGAAGTTCTGCTGGGTGTCAAAAGCAAAAATAAATCAGCACATCTAAATTGCTATTGATTATTATTATTTATAATTCCTTAGTCCTTTCTAAGGCATTCTGTACAAAATCCTCATCTCAGTTGTGTCTTGGGCTGCTGAGCAGATGCTTCTTATTGAAGTGATTTTTATTCATTTTTGTGGAAAGCAAACAATCCAATTGAAACCCTCTTCTCCTTCAGCCTCCTGAGGGCCAGGGGCTATTTGGTGAATTTAACTTCAGTTACATCAAATGAAACAAATCCATTCTGACCCTTGAGGAAGCCTCATGTTTTAGATCACAGGTTGCTTCTGAATACAGGGATGGGAAATGAATGTCTCCCTGGATGGATGATCCTTAACTGTCTCCTGCAAGGCTTCTCACAGTTTCCTTTGAACTCAGTGGCCTGGTCATTTCTGAACAGGCTGAGATTTGAGTGGATAAAGTGTTTAAAAATCTATATTTATATTTATATATGTTTATATATATATATACACATGTGTGTGTGTGTATGCACAATTAATTAATTTACTACACTTGTATGGTTTTGCACAGAACTGTTTAACCATCATGGCAGTACATGGAAAATAAAATCATTTGGGAGATATATCTATATCTTTATTTTTGTTTCAAAACCAGTTTGTGCAACAGGCAGTAGCTTTAGCCTTGGGCTTTTGAACCTGATGCTACATTTATCTTCCCTGAAAATAATCAGAGTACAGCAACATCTGATGTGCCTGAGAGGGAAACAAACACAAGTGAGCAGCTGAATGTGGAGCATATGAAATGTTTCCATTTATCCTGAGCTATGAACTTTGAAATTTGATATTAAACACCTAGAATGTGTTTTCATGAGTGTCCCCATACAAGTGCATTTATACATTCTATATATAAATAAAGATAATTGGGTTTTTGCCTTGTGTGGCCACATGAGGAGTGCTGGAAAGCTCATACACTAATGTTTATTAATAATTAGATGTTACCTCAGAAGTGGTTCAGATTTCTTCTATTTTAGGATATTGTTTTATTTGGGTGCTCCTCTCTGAGGAACAACTTCATCCTGTTTTTGGCACTGGCACTCTCAGTAGCAGATGTTATGACTCAGAGCAGACAAGAAGATTCAGATTTCTGTTTTCTTCTTTTTTTTTACCTTTTTTTCTCTTTTTTTCCCCAAGTGACTTGCCCCCAGGCATTTTCTGACAGGGAGGATATAATTTTGAATTAAATGTGAATGTGGAGGCTTTCCAAAGCTCCAAATTGCAGAGATTTCTCAGCATGGCTCAAGGAGAAATTAAACTCTCCATGCTGATGGGCTGCTGTGCTGGGAGGGGCAGCTCTGGTACCAAAGCCTGAGTTTGTTGCCTCAGTACAAATTTGGGCACAAGAGAAGCCCTGAGCTGCTTTACTCGATTTTTTAACAGCCCTTTCCCTCCTGGAAACCTCAGAGCACAGCTGGATCTTCCTTCTTCCTTTTCCCTCTCACCTCCAGATGGTGACTGGTGGTTTAATATTTTATTTATCAGGTGAGTCTCTGGCATCAGTGAGCAGAGGTGGTTTTAAGAGGGAGAATTTGGTGTCAAAGCAGATATTCCAGAGGGCAGGAAGGGCTTTTGGTCCCTGCCAAGGTGTTTGCTCTCATTTTGGATGGATGCAATGAGAAGAGGATGTCTCTCTTCATTGTGGTGGGATTTGTCAGGAAATTGTGATTTGTGTCTTTTGAAGAAAAAAAAAACAAACCCTTAACACTCCAGATCTAAACCATATGAAAGGATGTCTCAAGTTTAAGAGCAGAACTTTCTTCCTGATGAAACAGAGCACGGAGGAACCTCCCTGTTCTTGCCTAAATCTGCAGATTCCTGTCCCAGCCCTAACGAGGTCAGGTTTGCATTGTCTGGAGCTGCTCTTTGTGTGGGCTCTGGCTGAGGACATGATGTCTCCTCACTGTTTGCCTCTCATTTCCTCACCTTTATTCCCTTTTTCACCCTTTGGCCCGTGTTTCACCCCTTGCTCTGCTCCTGTCCCCAGCACTGCAGGCTCTCAGGGCAGGGCAGGCTCGAAGCCCCTGAACTTTCCCAACCAGATGTTTTGGGGTCAGCTTTGATGCTGATCAAGGGCTGCTTCCATCAGGCATCTGCTCATTCATACAGCTCCTGCAAATTTTGGAATTGCAGAAATGTGTGTGCAGGCAGGATCTGTCCCCCTGCTCCAAAATCTCTTCCTCTGGAGCAGCTTTTGTGAGTCATGGCCATGAATTTCCTTTGTGCCCCCACACTCAGGAGGATTTTCCTTCAGTGCTGAGGATCCTGCCTGGGAAAGGAGTGAGAGCCAACTCGGAGAGCTTTAACCCATAATAAATCTGATGTCCCTGGGGAGAAGGGAGATTAAAGAGCCCAAATTCTCCAGGAGATTGTCACTTGGCTAATGATGATCGTAGCCCATGGCAGTCAGGGATGATAGGGCTGATATTAAGCAGGGGTTGTGAACCAATTAGTCTGCTCAACAAAACACTTGGTCCATTGGGTGCAAATGTTAGGAATATTTATAGGGCTGGCTCCACAGCCAGCTAATCAAAACTGGAGAAAGCTCCTTAAGAGCCTGTCCCAGGCTCTGCAGAGGCCCTGAGATTACACAGCTGACAGATAAACAAATGTTTGCCCATGTAAATATTAGGACTGTATTTGAACTCTTTCTCGTTTTCCTGGTGGTGTAAAATCAATTAGGGGTGATTAAAGCTGGAGTGCCGTTCCCTGTGGAGAGCAGGATCTCCTGCTGGATTCTCCCAGTTTGGCTCTTTGGGTGTCCCCTGGTCCAGGTGGGGATGTCACTCAGCTGGCCCAGGTAAAACAGCAGCAGCACAATGAATTCAGTGTTGCATTCATTAACTGCTCAGTGCTTCAGCCCTGAGTGTTCCCATCAGCTCCTTACCCCATTAACCCCTGAACCTGCTGAATTTCCAGAGCATGGCACTGATGGAAATAAACACTGGTCTCGCAGTGACTGCTGTCCAGCACCTTCTGCTACTGAAACAGAGACTTGGTCCTTGCATAAAGTCCAATAGTGGAGCTGGAGAGAAAATAATCCATCCTAATTTACAGGCTGGCTTCAGTGTTTCTGAGGGTTTCTCTATTGGCTTGTTTATTTGCACTTCATTTCAAATTGTCAGGGCTTTTTCCTTCTGATCTCAAGCATCAGTTGCAGAAACACTTCTGTAAAGCAGACAAGAGTAAGAAAAATCCACAGGCTTCCCTGGAAAAGCTTTTTGAAAGCTGAGAGTATTGATTGCCCAGGCTGAAGGCATAAATGTGGTTATACATGTCTTTACAGAGAATCTGCAAATAGAGGAACAGCTTCTGACCCTACTACTCAGCTTCTCACCAAAACACTCTGCCTTGCTGATTTCCAGCTGTTATTTTACAGCAAGTGTATTTTGAAATACAGCCATTTTGGGTTTGTGGATCAAGGTGGTTTTCCCCAGGTTATTTGAAAAATTACATGTTAAACTGGGGCATTTATTGTGCTTGGCAAGCACTACACTAGGTCTTTACTTAAAGAAAAATCAAATTGGCGAGCACAATGTGATTTTATTTTTTATTATTATTATGGTTTTTTACACCTCCCTGTGTGTAAAAGCTTTCTTTATGCTGCTGCTATTCTGACTGCAAATGGCTTTAAGTGCAGTGGGTTTTAATATACAGATGTTCTTTCTGATGGCTCCTATATGTGACATAATGAAAGTGACATAATGTCTTTTTTGAGCCTGAAAAGAACCATTCTCATTGGTCCTGGTAATTGTGTTAATAGTGCTCTTTATTTGTAGGTTCTTTTCAGGTTTTTTTTTTTCCCTTTTTTTTTTTTTTTGTTCATGTATATATCAGAGATGCAACACACTGGCAGTTAAATGGGGTAAAAATGATCTTTTGGAGAGGACAGTCCAAGTCCATGGAGACTCTCCAGGGATCTCATTAAAGCATTCTTTCCTAATCCAGTGTAGTGCAATATCAGCTCCCTGAATCCCCACAGTGTGGCTTCCTGATAGGTCAGTTTACACAGAATTAATTGTCTAATTTTGCAAACAACCAGTACAGAGCACATTGATTTCTATTTATTTATTTATTTAGCTGTCTATTTTTAATCTGGTCTGTTGCTCTTGTGGGTTCTGTGCTTTGTATTTCAAGGTACTCCAGTTTTTCATAGCCCATATCACATAGGAACCATTGTTTATTTTTATCAGTCTTCTTTTTGTCCTTCTAATATAAAGGAATTGCTGGTAATTTAAGCAATAATCTTCTGCATTAAAAAAAAAAAAAACAAAAACAAAAACAAAAACAAAAACAAAACAAAAAAACAAAAAACAAAAAAAAAAAACCAAAAAAAAAAAAAAAAAAAAAAAAAACCAAAAAAAAAACAAGTATAAGGAGGTTTCAGAAAAGCAAATTCAGATTGTTTAAGGCTTCAGTAGTTTAGATGCTGCAGAGACTGATCCTAGTTTGGATTTGACTTGTCCTCAAAGGTCACCTGGCTGCTTTGGTGGCACTGGAGTAGCACAGGGAAAATGAGCCTTGCCCAGGACAAAGGACCAGCAAGAGGAAATCAGTTGGTACAGAAGCACAGAAAAATACATTTGAATAAAATCTCATGGACTGAGCTGTGAATTTGGCTTGAGCAGGTTTTTTAATATATTTGGAGGATCTGTTTTAAGGTAAAGTTCTTGAAATGTAACTTGCACACACAGGATTTCTGCATTAGAACCAGAGGATTATTCAGATTGACAAACACCTTTAAGATCATCAACTTGAACTTACTGCCTGTGGTTTTGAAACCACATGAGAAAGATGGATTTACTCACAATATCCCTCAGCTTGCTTTGGCCTGGGTGGCTGCTAAAAATTGTTCCAAACTGCTCCCAGCTCCTGCTGCTCTCAGGAGACAGATCTTCTCCTCCTTCTTCTCCTTCTCCTTCTCCTTCTCCTTCTCCTTCTCCTTCTCCTTCTCCTTCTCCTTCTCCTTCTCCTTCTCCTTCTCCTTCTCCTTCTCCTTCTCCTTCTCCTTCTCCTTCTCCTTCTCCTTCTCCTTCTCCTTCTCCTTCTCCTTCTCCTCCTTCCCCTTCCCCTTCCCCTTCCCCTTCCCCTTCCCCTTCCCCTTCCCCTTCCCCTTCCCCTTCCCCTTCCCCTTCCCCTTCCCCTTCCCCTTCCCCTTCTCTTCCTGGGAAATTAAGGCAGTAGGATGAGGTGAGAGAAAGGACAAGTCAGGATGGCTTATTTGGAAGGGCAAAAAAAAACCAAAAACCAAACAAAGCAGCAAAATTATCCTCAAAGCCTGTTGTGATTCATAAAATGTGTTCATCAACACCAGGATTTCATCTTCTGTTTCTCATTTACAAACACAAAAGATTTTCCAGTGAAAAATACAACTTCTTGTGTAATAAGTGTTCTCTATGTTCCCTCCTTCTGCCAGCATGTCTAGGATGGTGAATAGAAGAGAGGCAAAGTTTGCTTTAGGATTGTATCTCCCTGTTACACACTGGATCTGAAAAATGGAAAAGGTAAATGGGGTTTCTCCATCACCCCCAAATTCCCAGGAACTGCAGCCTGGGCCTGGGCAGACCTGAGGCTGTTCCCTGCTGGCAGGGAATGTGGCAGGGCCCTGTCTGGCCCTGTGACAGGGATGTGACAGCGAGCTCAGCCCCCAGAGCCGTGTCCCACCCTGGCCCCACTGGCAATGCCTCATTCTCCTGCCAGCTGTTATCTCAGGCTGCTGGCATCACACACTAAATAACACTTAAGGCAGGTCTCTTCCCATTAGAAGATGAATTCCCAGCACAGCTGGAATCCCTGGGGTGTTTGTCACCGGCTCCAGCTCCCACCCCCTGGCTCCACGGGAGGAAGGATGAGCTGCTGCCGCCGCGGCGCCGCGCAGGGGACAGGATAATGAGCAGTCAGTCAGTCATGGAGCTGCCAACGTGGCTGCCTGAGGAGTGGTGGAGCTGAGGACAAGGGAAACGTTGCCTTCCAAGTGGGTGAAGTGATTTTAGCAGATTAACATGAGTGTAGGCAGCCAGGAAATATGGCATGAAAACCAAGTGTGAGAGGAGTTCTAGACAGTAGACGTCAACTTCTCCGTCTGTCTGGTGTCCAAAACATGCTGTGGAATTTTGTGTAAATACTGCACCAGGAAGTTGTTGGGGATCAAGAAGACAAAGTCTTGTGTAACTAGGATTTGTTTCCTCTTTGTTTTTTTTTGTGGAAGTGAGTTGATGTTCTTGGAGGAGCATGAGGGAGATTTCAATGAACACTCTTCTCTTTTTTTGCTTTTTGTCAAAAGTACCTTTGGAACTTGTTAGAGGAGCTGCTTTGTGAGGTGTTCAAGACCAGCTTGGATGGGGATTAGAGCAACTTGGTCTAGTGGGAGTTGTCCTTGCCCATGGCAGGATCTTGGAACGAGATGAACTTCAAGATCCCTTCCAAACAAAACCATTCTGTGATGGCTTGAGGATGATGGAGCATATTTTATTGGGAGCCCTGGTTTGGAAACTGATTTCTAACAGAAGAGTGGTGAGACCAGCTGGTGCAGCCAACCTGTGGGACAAAGACAGGTGCTGGATTTGCAGATCTGTTACCTCTGAGCAAAGCAAGCAACAATTAAGGCAGAAGAAAGGCAGCCCAGTGTAGTTTTAATCATTAGTCCCAGTTTGTCGTGAAGCTTTGTGAGAGCATAAAGGCAGCTCTGTAATGCTGAGCCTTTTAACCAGCCCTGCCTGTGGATTGTGATTGGCAAAGCCATTGACTTCATATTCTTTCATGTTCTTTCTGTTCCCTCCTGTTTTGATGTTATCCTGCAGTCATCTTAGCTGTGTATTAAACAAGAGACTACTTCAATATGAAATGATCAAAGGGCTGAGGGAACACAGGGCCATAAAGAATATATGGAGAGCTCGGGGAGAATGGTGAGTGGAATTTAAAGGCTTTTTCAAGCTGCTTAATTCCTGCTTAGATTTCTGGTGTCACCAATAGGCAACAGTCCCTTTCTTTAAATCTTTTACTAAGGATTGACTGGCAGAATCGCTGTTTTACATGGGGTTTAAAGAGTAAAAGGCCACCCTGAAGGTCAAACCCTAGGAGATTTCCTCTAAGAGCTCATTGATTCTCCTAGATTTTTGACTTGGAGATAGACCACTCCTTCCTAGATCTGCAGCTTGGATACAAGTGCCTCAGTATGTGCCAGCACAGAAGGCAGGAGCCAAAGTGTAAGGGCAGGAAAAAAATTAGAGAGAAAGATGCTGTGGGGCAGACAGACAATGATCTCAGTCTTGTATCAGTCAGACTGGTGACATTATTAGCCACTGGTCCATGAAAAAAAGGGCAGTATTATTTTATCTGTCTCAGAAATGGATTGTGTTAACAATGAAATTGGGCAGGATAAAGATTTATGGCCCCATCCTCAGCTTGAGTAAACAGGCAGAGGACCTGAGCGTGTGGGGATGGAAAAGCTGGGATGTAATGCTGGGGATCTGGTTTTCTTCTCACACAGACACAAATTCAAGGGTGCTGGGACTGCACAGGCAAGTAACTGTCTCTTTTTTATACCAAAAATTTCAGATGAGCATGTTGAGCCTCTCTAGCCTCATTAGAGTGTTGGCTTTGTGAGCTGCCCAGTGCTGTGGTAGTGATTAGCAACAGCCTACCCCATAAGCAAACTCTGTATTTGTGCTGTTACCTACTCCTGTGATATTTCAATCTGATTCATTAGAGAAATTAGCATTTTTATGGACTAATTAGGGGAAAATGTTGCCTGTACTCTTTCTGATATACAGAGATTTTTCACACAAAGCCATACAGAAGTGAAACATGATTCCACCCCCCCAAAAAAGGAAGAAAAGAAAAATGATTATTCTAATTAACACAGAATATTCAGGAGATTTGAACTTAAAACCAGGAATTAAGAGAAAGTTAGATTGCTGCACTACTGGCAATTTGTCCAGTCTTTTTGAATTCAAAATTGCAGCTCTCTTTCAGCTATTTTGGTTCTTGAGGCATAAAAATATTTTAAAAGCTGTCAGTCAGTCACTCTATTTTTTGTGACAGTTGCAAAATGCACGGTAATGAGAATGAATAGTAATGAGTGCATTATTCAGCAGCTATAAATACCAATTTATTTCCACTGTAAGTTTATATATTTCAGTCAACATGCATTTTTAGCCTTATTCTTTCCTTCTCTTTAAAACCAGGCTCAGGTTTTATTAGACTGTAGCTAACAATCATTGAAACATGTCTTGGTTTCCCTAATGAGCCACTTGCTTTTGAAGTTTAATTCTAAATCTGCCTGTGTGTCACATTTTCTGTTTGCCAGGAGGGTAAAAATGAGTGTCTGGGACTAAACATCTGACGTTGGCTCTTTGCAGGGGAGTGTTATTTTTTTTTAATTTTTTTTTCTGAGAGGGTGGAATAGCATTATTTTAATCAATGCAGACATCTCCTGTTATGTTTTGATAATGATCCTGCTTTTCAGAGACTCAGAGCAGTGAACCCCTCATTCTGGGCTGCTGTGGAGAAGGCAAAAATCTCCACCCTGCACAGAGGGGAGAAGTTCAATTAGGCCTTTTGGTGTCAGGGGAGGTTGATCAGCCTTTAATTGGCTCTGGCTGACTGGCTTTTAGGCCATGCTGTTCCTCACCTGCATTGGAAACTTCTCAAATATGTCTGGAATTTTGTGTTGCATTGAAAGTGATGCACACAGAATAATTATTTTAAATCATACTGTGCAGTGAATGCACTCTGATGAACAAGTGAAGGAGAAACCATTAATACTGTAGAGGAATACAAGTAGGAAGGGAGCTTTGGAGGTCTTCCTGTTGAATGCTGGCATGACTTTGTTGGGTTGAAAACAGGAATCTCCCTCATCATCCTGCTGATTTCCTGCCCCAATCTCCAGTTCTTGTGTCTTCTCATTGCTCTCATTCTCCAAGCTGTTAATTAAGAGGTTGAGCAGGTTGAAGTGAGGAGGATTTGCTCCACAGCCTTTGGGATTGAGGTGAAGCCACCAAGCACAGCTGGATGTGGGTGTGGGTGTGTGTGTTTCCTTCTTGCCCATCTGGAGGATGGACAGGGCACTTGCCTTTTCCAGAAGGATTGCCCCACATTTCAAGGACACAAAGGGTGTCTCAGGATGATGCCAGTGTGTCTCCTGCACACTCACAGACCTGATCAAAAGTGCCAGCGTGTCACCCAGCATGGATGACACGGAGAAGAAGGAGGAAGAATATCCACACCCTCAATTCTCCATCTTGGCCACGTGTCCCTTATCACAAACATTCCCAAAAGTCTATTTATCTATGTTCTAACAGTCTAATTTGCACTCTATTTATTTTTGTGGCTTGCATTTCTTCTCCTAATGTGGGTATATTGTTCCAAGGAGCTAAATCCAGCCATGAGACACCTGGGTCTCATTCAAGGGTTTTTGGGGGGTCTTAAAACTCCCAGGGAAGCCAGAGGAATACTCTGGACTCCCACACCTTGCCACCTTCAGCTCCACCTGGGGTTTGATTTGCCTTTCCTCATTTTATCCCTGCACTTTGGGCCAGGCTTCTGTAGTTCTGTTCTCTGGGCAGCCCCCACTTCCACCTTCTGTTCACTTTCTGTGCTGGAGTTCGGTCAGGGATTCCTGTCCAGCCAGCTCAGCCTTCTGCCACGTCTGCTGCACTTCCCCCTCGTTGGGCTGGGCTGTTCTTTGCTTTGAGGAGTTTTCCATGGAGATCATGGGGCTGTCCTGTGCCCTTCTGCCCCCTGAGCAAGCCAGACTGCTGCCCTGAATTTCAGTGCTGGCAGAAATCTCAGTGGCTCTGCATCACCAGTTGCCATTTTTTATGAAGGCTGACTCAAGCTTTATCCACTCCCAGTTCTTAACTGGGTGGAAAATGGGCAGCAAACCCCCCACAGCATCCTCCTTGGTGCCTCTCATTCTGGCCTCCAAGAATTAACTCCCCACAAACCTGTTTCACAGCATAAAATTCCTAAGAAATAATTCTGACTCGTTGACTTCTTCTGAGGAAAATTCTGTTGGCTTGGCATTGTTTAAAACTCCTTTTAATCCTACAGAACTCCTTTCCCAGCAGAAACATGTATTTTTTCTCGTGGAAAAAAAAAAAAAAAATTATTGGACTCCAAGTACTTGGAGTACCATAATAAATTAAGCATCTTCTTGATGACCTTTCCTGCTGAGGAACTGTTGGTGTGAAGCCTTTGTGCATGTCTGTGGGCAGGAGTTAATAGCACACTCCAAGCCTCGAGTGCCAGTGTAAAGCACTCACTGAATTGATGACTTTTTTCAGTTGCATTTTCCTCCTTGTGCTTTCAGCAGTTCAGATGTTGGGATGCTCAAATTGCCCATCTTGACCTCACTTGTCTCCTGTGTTAATAAAATGCCCTGTGCTGCTACTTAGGCCATCAGTTGGGACTGGGAAGTTTTATTTCTGGCTCTGCAATTATCCCACTGCTGTAATTTCCTTATCTGGATTGGGGATAAATAACAAAGCTCTCCTTCTTTGCAGAAGGATCTGAGATTTGATGATGAAAAATGCTAAATAAGGGTTCAATGTTGTTATGGGAACAAATATCACTTTGTTTGCATGGCTTGACCATCCTAACAAGCAAGCAGAGAGTTGATGACCAAATCAAGATAAGAATTGAACAAATGAGGGATAATGAGCAACTTCAGACTGTAGACTTGATTTTTCCCTTTGCTTGAAAGTAATTCACTTTTATGTCTGTCTGTGGAGGATTTTTAAGTCTGTGAATCATTTGCCAGTTGGGTATAGAAATCTCTCAGTTTGCTTCTTTCGTGCTTTGCTTATCATTTTGGATGCCAAATAAGTAACTTATTAGTTTGTATGATCATTAGCAATCTCAGCAGAGAATCACAGCTTATAAGGTTAAGTTTCCAATTTTAATGTTGGACAATTTTCAAGTGCATTTAAAGGGCATTTCCTGGGAGAAAAAAAAAAAAAAAAGTGAAAATTATACTTTAACAGTGAACTATCTTTATAACAGGAAAAAAAAATCATCCTTCATTAAAACTATGCTCTAAATCTGTTATGAAAAGGGCAGCAGAAAACTGATCATTTAAAAAACATTTTCAAACTTCTTTGCCTGTTATTTTCACTCAGTGCCATGGGTTAGGTCATTCTGATCTTTCAGAGTTCATGCTCATGACAGCTTGTATGGGATTGACTTCTGGGTTGTAGAGTGGAAAAAAACACCCTCAGCTCAATTTGCATAAATTTTGTAACCAGGAAACATGAGGAAATGCTTTGTCAGGTGGGGTAAATAAATGCAACTTAAAAACCTGCCATGATTTATTTGAGTTGAAGACTATTTGCCTTCAAACAAGATAAGGTTTAGATGGGATTTTGGGCAGGAATTGTTCCCTGTGAGGGTGGGCAGGGCTGGCACAGGTGCCCAGAGAAGCTTTGGCTGCCCCTGGATCCCTGGAATGCCCAAGGCCAGGCTGGACACTGGGGCTGGAGCACCTGGGACAGTGGAACTGTCCCTGCCATGGCAAGGGTGGCACTGGGTGGGCTTTAAGGTCCCTTCCAACCCAAATATTTTGGGGATTCTATTTCTCTATGCAGAGAGTTGCTCCAGAGTTCCAGAGAATTACCATGGGTTTGGGTGTGAATAGCTGAAAAATTATTTTTTTGAAGATTTTATATCTTCAAAAAGCAAAGTTTTCTGGCTTGTGATAAGATTCCACGGGTCTCCTGGAAAACAGTGGATATTCCTCAGGTGATGTGCTGAGAAATCGTGAGACACTCAGGATTCTCCCTTCCCCCTGGAGAAATCCTGGGGTTTGCACATCCTCCGTGGTGAGCGGGGCTGGAACACGGGGTTGAGCACCAGGAGTTGTTAAAACCTGTGAATTCTGCTGTGCCTGGGGGCCATTAAATGCAGAATCACTCTGACTCACAGAGTGCCCAGTTTTACCCCAAAGTGCTCTCGGGCTGTCGGTTTACTCGCTGACTTTTATGGACCAGCAGGATTTATTGAGCCAGAGGTGATCCTGCCCAGTCCCAGGCTCCCTCCAGGGGCACTAAGAACCCCTGGTGTGCTCTGTAAATCTGAGCTCAGCTCGTGTGTGTTTAACTGCTGAGCACCCACTGATGTGTGAACATGAGACCTGGGGGATTCTGCACAGACCTTGACATTTTCTGCAGGGAAAAAAAAATTGGCTGTGCTGTCCCTGGGTAATGGCAGGGCTCAGAGAGAGGCAGTGCAGCAATGAGCCTTTGCATGGGTGCTGGAGCCAAGGTGATTTTCTGCTGTAACTGTTCTAACAGCTTTTAATGCCCTGCATCCATGTTATTGAGTTCACTCCTGAGTGATGGACTGGCAAAGGGCTGTAACATTTCTTATGCCTGAGTAATTGAGGACCCAAATCTGGCCCAGCAGACTTGATTTACAAAAATGTGTTCACGGCTCCCTTCTTTTCCTGGTGCAGTAAATCACAGGAATTGTCAGCCCACATCAGGGGATGGCCCCTGACAGCTGTGATTAGTACTGCAAGGCTCTCTTCATATTCTGATAGCACTTCCAGTAATAAATAAACAGGTATTTGGGCAACTTGTAGCACTGTGCTTGGAGTAATTATGGGCCTTATTCTATATGTGCCACAGAGTAAAAACACATTTTTATTAATCTCTTTTTCCTGGTGGGAAAACTTGAAATATGGGCAAAACATGTCTACTAAACTAGACTTCTTAATTTTATTCCTGCTGTTGCTAAAAAGAAAATAATCATATTATTTAAGGAACAGAAAAATGCTTGTGCTGACTCTTCTCAGCCCTGCATCTTTGCTGGGTTGTGTTCAAAATGCACATGGGTAAAATTATGTAGACAGTGTTTGCTTCTTTATTAAAGGGTTTCTTTTCTCTCTTGCAGTTCTTTTTCTCAACCCATATTAATTTTATGTACTTGGTGTTGGTCAGAAGACATCACTGTAATACTCCCCTTAGCACATTTGCATTGATGTGGGATCCATAAGCTGTAAGGACCTTGACCTTTTGCTGGGATAGTTCATCCACTTCATCCCGTGCTATTTTCCAAGCTGGTTAAAAAAAAAAATAAAAAATAAAATAAATCTTTTTATTGCTTGACAGAACCCCCTCCTTGAAAAGCCTTCAGCTGTTAAGATGCACAAGTGCAGCTGATGCCTCACTGGTGTGCTGGAGCTGCTGGGGACAGTGCCCAGCCCTGCTGCTGGGATTTCATCCCTTTGCCACCCACACGTCCCTGCAATAGGATCAGGGCGAGCGCTGAGAGCAGAGTCAGGGCAGGTTTGGCTCAGAGCAGTGCTGTGGGGGCAGGCTGCAGCCAGAGCAGTGCCAGAGCTCCCTCCTGGCCAGCACTCCCCTCCTTTGATGCCATTCTTCTTTCTCCAGTCCTCTGGGACAAATCTGTGAATTACCTTCCTCTGTTTTGCAGGGATCTGCAGCAGGCACAATTCAAGTAGCATTTAAATATTTATTTGTCATTTCCAGAGCATTATCTGAGCCTGACTGGCAGGTTTTTTATTTGTCATTTGTGTCTCTGTTTGGGAGGGATGCATGGATGGCATGTGAAGGTGACATTGCAGCAGGGACTGCTCATCCCTCTTTGTTTGTTCCTCCTCTGCCATCCTGGGAAGCTGCTGGTGCCATCTGTGGCATGGCCAGAGGCAGTGGGTGATGCCAGCCCTGCTCCTGGCTGTGCTCAGAGTCTGAGCAGCCCCAGCTGGACATGGGGGTGTCTCACAACATCTCTGTGCCCTGCTCCTGGCTGTGCTCAGACACTGAGCAGCCCCAGCTGGACATGGGGGTGTGTCTCAGCAGCTCTGTGCCCTGCTCCTGGTCCTGGTCAGACACTGAGCAGCCCCAGCTGGACACAGGGGTGTCTCTCAGCATCTCTGTGCCCTGCTCCTGGCTGTGCTCAGTCTGAGCAGCCCCAGCTGGACATGGGGTGTCTCACAACATCTCTGTGCCCTGCTCCTGGTCCTGGTCAGACACTGAGCAGCCCCAGCTGGACACAGGGGTGTGTCTCAGCATCTCTGTGCCCTGCTCCTGGCTGTGCTCAGACTATGAACAGCCCCAGTTGGACATGGGGGTGTCTCTCAGCATCTCTGTGCCCTGCTCCTGGCTGTGCACAGACTATGAACAGCCCTAGATGGACACAGGGGTGTCTCTCAGCATCTCTGTGCCCTGCTCCTGGTCCTGGTCAGACACTGAGCAGCCCCAGCTGGACACAGGGGTGTCTCACAGCATCTCTGTGCCCTGCTCCTGGCTGTGCTCAGACACTGAGCAGCCCTAGATGGACACAGGGGTGTCTCTCAGCATCTCTGTGCCCTGCTCCTGGCTGTGCTCAGTCTGAGCAGCCCCAGCTGGACACAGGGGTGTCTCTCAGCAGCTCTGTGCCCTGCTGCCTCTGCCCTTGCTGTGGCACACAGAGCTCACTGTGGGGCAGGGCAGGGCAGGAGGGACCAGCTGAGGGACTGGAAATGGGAACTGCATTCCCTCACTGAGCAGGGTGAGCTCCCTCTGACCTTTGGGGAAACTGGAAGACAGAGTGACTGTACTTGTGGAACATCAGGACAATAAAATGCCTTTGCAGCCCAGACACACAGACACTTTGCCCATGCCCACAGAGGAAAAGATTAGATTTTAATTTCTCAGCTTTAAAAATCCCAACAGATTTACCACACCAGGGCACCTAACTTTTGATTCAGGCCACAAGGTTTCTAGGACAGTCATAAATCTCAGTTAGGAAGGGTGCAGGTTTTTCCCTTGTAGTACTCAAGGCATAAAAAACCAACAGCAGGCTGAGTTTTCAGTGCAGACTGCAGACAGGTTTTCTCATTGAGACAGACTTGGTTTCAGTTATTCCATTGTGAAATAAGCCCCATGGTCCATTTTAAAAATTTAGGAACTTGCTGCAGCCAGAGAGCCCCAGAAAGGGAGGCCAGAGCTGTCTGTGCCTGGTTGTTCCACAGGAGGAATGATGGTCCTTCCCTTCCCTTCCCTTCCCTTCCCTTCCCTTCCCTTCCCTTCCCTTCCCTTCCCTTCCCTTCCCTTCCCTTCCCTTCCCTTCCCTTCCCTTCCCTTCCCTTCCCTTCCCTTCCCTTCCCTTCCCTTCCCTTCCCTTCCCTTCCCTTCCCTTCCCTTCCCTTCCCTTCCCTTCCCTTCCCTTCCCTTCCCTTCCCTTCCCTTCCCTTCCCTTCCCTTCCCTTCCCTTCCCTTCCCTTCCCTTCCCTTCCCTTCCCTTCCCTTCCCTTCCCTTCCCTTCCCTTCCCTTCCCTTCCCTTCCCTTCCCTTCCCTTCCCTTCCCTTCCCTTCCCTTCCCTTCCCTTCCCTGGCTCCAATAAACCCAGATCTGTAAATCAGCTGATGAATACTTGTATAAATCTTGTATTTTTTCCCCCAAGTTTTCCTGCCCTTTTCACTGGAAATGTTTTTGATACAAACCTTTTCCTTCAATCTGACAGCTTTTTTTTTTTTGCCGATCCTCTGTCCATACAGCCCACTAATAACTTCAGCCCCACAGACCTCCTCTCCAGGAAATGCCATTAAGATTTTCTTTCAGCAAAAGTGAGCAGCCCTTCAGAAATCCTTTCTCAGGCCTGGTTTTTCCTGTTGTGGTTTGCCTCTTGCTTTTCTTTTTATTTTTTTTTTCCCATGGATAGCTGTAATTTAAAGCTTACAAGATCGATAAGTCCAAGATGCACAGCACAAATGGGAGAAGCAGACAAACAACTGGTAAAGATAGGAGACAGCTGATGGAAATGAATTCAGCTATAAAGCATTTGAGTTACTGTTCTCTGCTGTGATTTCTGAGGGAGATTAAAAAATAGGAGGAGGGGGAGATACAAATCATCATTCCCTCCTCCCTCAGAATCTCATGTTGAATAGTGTTGAATTTTTATTTTTTTTTTCACCGTGCCTCTAAATAAACAGGATTTTTATTTTTTATTTTTTATTTTTTTATTTTTTATTTTTTATTTTTTATTTTTTATTTTTTATTTTTTATTTTTTATTTTTTATTTTTTATTTTTTATTTTTTATTTTTTATTTTTTATTTGAAGGAGAGCTTTTAATCAATTGCAGGAGAATTGGCTTAATAGAGAGCTAACTGGGGGAAATGTAATGTCAGGAAGTCTGGACCTGATGCAACAACAGCACCTTGTCTTGAGCTCCCTGAATCCCTGAATTGCTGAAAATGGCCTCTGTTAGTGGCAGGAGGGTTTTTCCACTCTGCTTTGCAGCCCTGGTGACTGTGCCTGGGGCTGGCTCTGTGTGCCAGCCCAGGCACGCCTTGCAAAGCCTGGGCCAGGCTGGCACAGCTGGCACGGGCTGCAGCTCGGGCGGTTTGCATTTGGCATCACAAACTGCAGTCACATTGCTCTGGGGAGGGGGAGCTCCCCAAGGGCTGGGAGAGTGCCAGAGGAGAGCAAACACTGCTGGGCTGAAGCCTCAATAGAAGTCAAGAAGGATTAAGGTGCAGCTGAAAGTGGAATTAGGGTTCTTAAATCACCACAGAGCTTTAGAAAATGTTTTCTGTTCACATCAAAACCATAATTTATCGTGCTAGTGAGCTGTGTTTCAGTGAAACTGCAAACTTCTATTGATGGGGAGATTCTTATAAATGTTCCCTGTGTGCCCATGGCCACAGAAACTCCTCAGAGAAAGGCTGAGGATGTGTGAGGCAATAAGCACTGACATTTTATATATTTACATCTGGGGGTGCTGAAGTTGTCTCTGTTTACCCCAAAAGATCGGGGGCACTTTGCAATATGAATTTGCTGTGGGAAGGGAGCTCCAGGTGCACTTGGGCACTTTGGAAGAGGGATTGGCCCTGTCCATGGGGAAATCAGTCTGTCTGATAAAGATAAAGATAAAGAGATTATCAAGTAGTGACAAGAAAGAAAATAAGTTAGCTGAATTCCTCTTTATCACTTCTTCTCCCTCAAGACGTCTCAGTGAATATCTTGTCATTCATACTGAGAGGCTGGAAAAAAAAAATCACATTTAAAGGTGACCCACAGAGGTAAAACCAGACCAAGTGGTGTTTGTGTGCTTCTTTTGCTCCTGGCTGACACAGGAATCAGTCTGGTGTTCACACTGTGTGGGCTGGAACATTTGGGAGAGCAGGAAAAGTGGGATTAGAGCTCCAAAGCCTTTCCATGCTTCTGCTGCTCCCAGCACACAGTGGAGCATCCTGCGACCTGTAGGTGGGAATGTCCAGGTCAAAGGCAGAGGTGCTGCCCTTGTAATAAAGATACAGAAATGCAGAAACTGGTCAATGTGTTTAGAACAGGTGGAATGTATTTGAAAAAAAAAAAACAAAAAAAAAAAAACAAAAAACAATTAAGAGATCTGTTTCCTCTTGGATGCGCTTTTCTTTCCCCAGCCTTTTTTATTTCTTTTCCTTTAAAGGAAAGTAACTATTGAAAATCACTTTGAAACGTGTTTCATGTTAGGAGAGCAATAATGTAGGTGGTGATTGATAAGATTTATTGTTTCTGGCTTGGTGTTATCTTGTGATTCTGAGGAAAGCTGAATCTTATCTGTTTGGTGCTGTACAAACACTTAACAGACTTCAGGGAGCTTGTAATGTAAGCAGACAAGAAAGGCAAAGGGAGAGAGGGGAAATGTGCAGGAAAGTGCCTCGTTCCAAGGCCAAAAAACAGATTCAAAATAAAAATCAGATCTTCTCACTTCAGCCTGTTTTTTTCTATTCCATGGGGTATGCTGCTCCTGTTATTCAAATACAGAGAATCCTCTCCTTTTCCAGGTGAATGAAGGGCAAGGAGAACGAGATCAGACAGAAACTCAGCATACAGGGGAAAAAAAATAAGGCAAAGGAATTGTACTGATAAAGGGGCTGGTTTTAGATAAATTCAACATATGACATGCCATTACTCAAATCACAATTCTGTCTTTATTTCCAGATGCAGTAAAGTGGGGAGAAGGATTCAGATGTAAAACTCCAACCTGGCCATGCACTGATGAGGAAACAGCCACATGCACTGGTTAGAAATGCATAATTTTCTTTTTAACTGAATATTTCTGGTTTGGATGTCGATTTTCTTTGCCCTCTCTTTCTGAGCCATCATATAGTCATTGTAACCATTTTTTTGATGCCATTTCTGCCTGGAAAAGCTCTCTGTAAAAACACAAACATGTGTGTGTGTGTCTGTTTGTGCATGTAGGTATGTTCTGGAATGATTCCCTGGGATTTTAATTCCCTGCAGGGTGTGGACATGCTTTCAGAGCCTCACAGCCTTGTTTGTCTTCTCTTTTTGCAACTCAAGCAAACATTGGTTATTGTGTGGAGCTGAACCCTGAGCCAGGCTTTATCCTGTTGTAGCAACTAATTGGTGAGGAAATTGTGATTTTACATTTTAAAAAAAACCCCTCAGTTCTGGATAAAAAGGTGCTGTGACCATTCTACCCTGATTATTTCAAGGTCAGTGTCCCCTTCTGCTCTGCAGCAGCTGCTGGTGGCCACCAGGGCTGGATGGATTTCCTTGGATTCCCTCAAAGTGGAAGAGAAACAGTGGAAGAGTTCATGGTGGCACTGCCAACTCTGTTCATCAGGGAAAAAAAGCCTTTGGAGCCCTGCAGTTATTTATGGCTTGCACCTCTCCAGGACAGTTTGTTTCCATGGGGTTTTAGTGCCCAGGGACCCTTCCTGCAGGGAGATGTGCCTGGAGGAAATAATCACACTGCAAAAGGGGTTCTGGCTATTTATTTAACTGTTTTTAAATCCTATTCAGAAAAAAAGAAAAAAAAAAAAAAAAAAAAACTCCTGTAATTCTGTTTTCTTTCTGTTTGTGGCTGCTGAAAAGGGAGTCTTGGCCACCAATATATGCATTTCCCATGAACTTTTAGTAACAGGAGCTTCAAGGTGAAAGCTTTGCCTATAATGGGAATTATTTGCACCATAACTTCCTTTTCAGCTGCCATTTTTTAGGATTTTGTGTTCTGCTTGCTGTTCCACTGCTTGACTACTGTAGAGAACAAGTTTCTTATGTATCTGCTGCTGAATTTAATTTTGGGAATTTTTCATCAGAATTATTGACAAAATATAGTTTGTCTGAATAGAGGTTTTTTTTTGTCTGAAGAGGGTTTTTTAAAAATTCTTTTCTTATACCCACTGATAATTGGATTTTTTTCCATTACAAGCAGTGATTGTTCCAAGTAGAAAATAATTTACTAATTTCTGATTAACCCCAGCTAATCAGGCAGGCAGCAGGATCCAGCTGCTGTGTAAGTCCAGATCTCCATAAAATCTGGTTATATTTCCATTTATCTCATTGTGGGAGCAGCTCTGACTGAAAAGCTGACTTCTTATGTGGCTGGGAGTTAGCTGATCAACTTCCCCTCTTTCCAGACCATCCAGCTGGAAAGGTCACCAGGCTGGCTGGTTTTGGGGTATTAATGAAAAAGAAGAAAGATTTACTTTGCTTTTCTTGGGAGAAAAACACACCTCCAGAATCTTCCCCTGCCTTTTATCCCCAAACCTTCTCCTGAAGGATTTATTTTGTTTTTCTTGGGGGAAAATCTGTGTTATCTTTTCTTCTTGCACACCTCCAGAACCTTCTCCTGAAGGATTTATTTTGTTTTCCTTGGGGGAAAATCTGTGTTATCTTTTCTTCTTGCACACCTCCAGAACCTTCTCCTGAAGGATTTATTTTGTTTTTCTTGGGGGACAATCTGTGTTATCTTTTATTCTTGCACATCTCCAGAACCTTCTCCTGCCTTTTGTCCCCAAACCTTCTCCTGAAGGATTTATTTTGTTTTCCTTGGGGGAAAATCTGCGTTATCTTCTCTTCTTGCACACCTCCAGAACCTTCTCCTGCCTTTTATGCCCAAACCTTCTCCTGAAGGATTTATTTTGTTTTTCTTGGGGACAATCTGTGTTATCTTCTCTTCTTGCACACCTCCAGAACCTTCTCCTGAAGGATTTATTTTGTTTTTCTTGGGGACAATCTGTGTTATCTTTTCTTCTTGCACACCTCCAGAACCTTCTCCTGCCTTTTGTCCCCAGCCCTTCTCCCTGGGAGGGTGTCCCTTGGGCTGAGCTGTTCCATTCCCAGGGAGGACCATTGGAAATGCAGGTACAATATTCCAACTTTCCTGTATGGAATCACAGAATCATTTAGGCTGGAAAAGACCTTCAGGGCCATCAAATCCATCTGAGGCCACACTAACCCACGTCCCCATGTCCCCCAGTGCCACATCCACATGGTTTTTGGACACCAAGGAAGTGCTGAGGTGCCTTTAGAGCTGGAGCTTGGCTGTGCTGCAGTGTGGATGTTTGTATTTGGATTTTTTCTTGCCTTTGGATCCCAGCTCAAGGCACCCACTTTAGTGTTTCTGAGCTGTTTCCTGGGGCAGGGATCAGCCTTGTGACCTCCCTGCCCTGCATGACCAGAGAATGAACCCAGAGCCATTCAGATGGGGCTCCAGACTGGAGCAATAACTTCATTTACTCACACAGGGCTTTTATTTATGCATTTCTCCTCTTTGTCACAGAGAGGAATTGTAATTAAGATTTCATTGTGTGATGAGCTCCCTATATTTAGAGCATTACTGGTGAATCTATTACCTTTTAAAAGATATTTGGCAGTGGGAAAGTTGGTGATCTTTCATTTTCATTGAAAATTCAGGGCATGATGTGTGAGGCTGTGTTTATGAGGAGGGTACATGGTCCTGTCATTTTCTTCTTGCTTAAAAGCTCCATAAGTGGTTGGGGAAGCTCCCATCCTGAGGAGAAGAAAGGGCTCATTAAAAAGATTAGCTCACAGAGAACAAATTAAACTTCAGTGCCCTGCATAAAGATTATAATAACTGTAATAATAAATGAATTAATAATGCATTAAAGGAGAATTCCTCCAGTCAGCTTGTCACACACTTATCCTTGAAAATTGACTTCAGCAAGGAGTGTCACAGGAGCTAATGACCTTCACTGATGGATTTGGGATTTTTCCACACTCCAAATTCCACTCAAACCCATATTTCTGTATTTTTGGCAGTTGGTTTTCTGCACAGAGATAGCTGGGTAGGGGAAACTCTAGTTTTAACCTCAGGTAATCAGAATTGAGCCCTTGGAAGGGGAAAAATTGGCAGTGCAGTGCTGGAGGCTGCACAGCCAGAGGTGAGCATCTTGGGCTGATGTGGGGTAGAAAATTCATGTGAAACTTACAGCTAGAGTAGGTTTAGATCAAATATTAGGAGAAATTCCTCCCTGAGGGTGGCAGACCCTGGCACAGGTGCCCAGAGAAGCTGTGGCTGCCCCTGGAACCCTGAACTGCCCAAGGCCAGGTGGGATGGGGCTGATAAAAATAGCTAATAAAAATAAACTTGAAGGTTTTGTTCCCTCTGTTATAAATATGAAATTATCAGGATTTAGGAATTAATTACCAAGTTCAGCACTGAAATAAGAGCCATCCATGGGGGTTTAGTTGAGGAATGGTGGGTGCTGAGGCATCTCTAGACTCCAGAAAAATGAGAGTCTGTGGATTTCTGCTGTCTCCTCTGAGTAGGGGCTGAGTTTCTAATGGTTATTACACTGGGGAAAAACTGAATTAAGGGAATTGATTATCCAGACATGGCAAGCCAAAGCTGGTTGTAAAATGCATCTTTAGGCACCTGGGTACCTTTAAAATGAATCCATTATTCACTCCTGAAACCCAAACTGCTCCTCTAAACCCAGGCACTGCTGAAGATGGGGTTTATGTGAGCCAGGAGTGGGTAATTTTTAGAATCTTGAAAGAATTTAGGCTGGAAGGGACCTGGGGAGGTTGAAAAAGGAATCTTGGTTCCAGAGATTATGGGGAACACTCACCCTGTTCCTACAGAATCATGGAATGGTTTGGGTTTGAAGGGACCTCAAAGATCATCTCAATCCAACCTCTGCCATGGGCAGGGACATTTTCCACATTTTCCATCAGCCCAGATTGCTCAGTTTATAATGATTATGTCACACTGGTGCTTCTCTGTGTCCCAGTTACACCTGCAAACAGGTATTTGTTGGTGTTGGTTTAACACTCAGCTCTGCCTGTGAAAGACATGAAAGCAAATTCCTTCTGGGATTTTTTTTTTTTTTAATATAATTTGAAAATAATTGAAAATTCATCTCTAGTGTTTTGTTGCTTTTATTGGAAGGGTATTTTTAATAAAAATCTCATTCAGCATGAAAAAGGACAACATCAATGGGGTTCTTATCAGTGCTTTGCATCATGTTAATACCAGAGCCAGCAATGAGTTGTGCAGGTTTTATACCAGAACAAAGGAAATTATTGAAGGGATTTCATCAGAGAATATTTTGAGCTTGCTTGTCAAGCCATGCAATATGTGCTCTGCTTTATTTGCTGGCTGGTGTCAGAGCAGCTGAACAGGTGCTGGAGTTTGCACAGGGATTCTTTTCCCTCCCTGAACTGGTTTGCTTTGGCACAGTATTTGATTCACGCCGGGAAAATAGTGAGATATCAAATAAAAGTGATGCATTAATAGCTGGAATTGTCACAGCCCAGAGGAGAGCTGCCTCTGCCTCATTTGGAGGTGCTGGAAGCACAATTCTCTCTTCCAGCAGTGAGTTGTGCTGGATTTTGGAGCAGTGGGAGAGGAGGGAAGCTCAGCCCAGCCTGGGCTGGATCTGCTCCTCCAACCCCCTGACTTTGCTCTCACAGTGCTGAGGTGTTCTTAAATTTCCAGTAACCAGGCTGGGCTCATTAGCACTCCCATCAAATGGCTTTCAGTTGCTATCAGTGTGACTTGGATTTGAATTTATGACCTTGAGATAAAAGGCTTTTTATTCTATTACCCATCTCCTGAGCCATCAAGTCTTTAATATGCCGTGTAAAATCAGTTTTCAGATGGTTTTTCTTTTATATAATGTTGTCATTTGTTACTAATGATGTCTGATTTTGGGTGCTACAAGCTATAATTGTGCACAATAGTACTTTTGTTATTCCTATTATTTCAGATTTATCTGCTGTATTACCAGATACTTGTAGACACAGAGAAAATAGATTGGTAATAGAGTGTAACCCACTTTTATATAAACGAGTTAATAAAATCACATAAAAATATAAAGTTAAATTTAACATCAGCAAAGCTCATCTGTTACTTCAGTAAATTGAAGTATAAAATTCTGCTTTGATGCTGAAATAAGCTTCACTGCAAAATGCTATATGGGACCAGCAAATGTATGGAAAACTAAGGAAAAATGAGTAAAAATATGTAATACAAACATCACAGTGAGGGAAGTTTATTACATGCTACCTTTTCCTCCTGAAGGCTTTTCCCTGAGGATAATATGGAGAAGATCATGTTAAAAACTCAGTGTACACAGGAGTGTAACAAGGGAGCTTTTCCTCTTCTGTTTTTATGTCCCTGTGTTTGTTTGGAAAAGACAAACTGGGAGCACTGGGGTGAAGAGGTGCCTTTAGGGAGAGATGCTTTGGGAACTCTCAGGTGTGGACAACTTATTGTTGAAAGTATCCAATATGAATTGGAAAAGGAAAATATTCCAAGGCTGGTGCTGCAAATTAAATGGTTTTGTTCCAGAGGAGATGATAACATTTCTATAAGATGTTATTTATTGGGTTTTGATGCTAAAAAATAAGAGAAGAATGCAAATCTGGCCCACATTTGAAGGGGTGAAGCAGCTGAGCCCTTGGCCCAGCAGAGGTGGTGGTGTCAAGGTCATTGTAGGAGCTCCCAGCAATGGGTCACAGCATTATCTTGGAGATAAAGTATGGAAATGATTAACTGCACAGCTCAGACAGCTTTCCATCCTGTCTGCCCTTAATGTGCCTCTCAGTGAATTAAGGCAGCCACTGGTGGTGCTCCCAAAGTACAACTGATTGGAGCCTTCTTAATTAAACCCTGTCACGTGCTGCAATATTGCTGCCATGTCCCTTTCCAGCTCTCTCCTCATGGAGTGAGCAAATTCCTCCTTTCTAGGTCATGTTTTCTGAATCTCACATGTGGGTAATTACCTCCTGTGTCCTGTGCTTAACATCTGGTGATATTTCCCCAAACACCACTTGTGTCTGGCAGCAGCCTCTCCTTGCTGACTCACCTTTGGGTTTTATCTTTTATCCTTTTCAACCTCTGTTCCCTCTGCCTGTCTGAAAAAAAAAAAAAAAACACCATATTTTAAAGCTTGCCCTTGGTTATTCCAAAAATAAGTAGGACTTTGAATATATTTTTATAAATAATAAATTATTATTTATATATAAATATTTATATATTTATTTAAATATTTATATATTTATTATATAAATTATAAAAAATAAATTATCTTCATTATTTCAGATTGTTTTTCACAGTTAGTGTTGTCCTTTAGTGTCTTTGGTGAATCCCTCCCACTGTGTATGACTCATGAAAATATGGGGCCAAGTCAAAAACCTCAGTTTGGAAGTGGAAAGACAAAAAAATAACCTTTGAGCGTGTTTATTTGTCAGTGTAAACTCACAAGTTGTTGAATGGACCTTACTGTGACAAATATATTCTGTTTGTCTACTCAAAATGTATCACATCTAATTCCTTCCTGTGATAGGGTAATTATCCTGAATTTTGAAAAAAGGGAAAGATTGGGTTGACAGGATTAGAAGTTCACATCTTGGCAATTTCTTCTCACTTTATACTCCTGGAGCCTCTTATAATTTAATTATTTATTCATCTGTTTCTGGGTCTTCAGTGATCTGAATTTAGGATTATGGAGACCTCCCTGTTCCAATTTGGAGAAATAACTGCTCTGTTTGACCATCTCTTACCCTCAGTCATTCCCAGAGAATGCTAAAAACTAATTCCTGGTAATTTAAAGAGAACTTCAGCAGGTCCAGAGGTATTTCAAAAGGAATTTAATCCTTAGTGACTTATCCAGCTGTATCTTACCCACACAGTCCTCAGCTCTCTGCTCAGGTTGTGGTCCAAGTCCAAGTTAAAATGAATTCTCTTAAGGGTCTGCTCACTGTAAAACATCTTTTTGTGAAGAAAGAGGTTAAAAAAGATGTAGAAATTTTGTGATTTGCAGTTCTTTCCCTGGCTGTGACAACCTGGGTGGTGACAAGGAGATGCTCACACATGCCTGCCTGGATCCCAGGATTGTGCCCAAATCCCCCCTGGCAGCAGCAGGAGGTTTGGAAGTCATTGCAGCTCCTGTTTCTAAAGGTTTTCCTCCAGTTTTCTTCTCTCCTTACAGAGCACCTCACCCAACTGGGCCTGGCAGAGAGTGAGGAATGTCTTGGGGGTTTTCTTCACATGCTGCTGAACTATTTGGTTCCTCCAAACCCTCCTGTCAGCCCCACCATAAATTGCTGCAGAAGTTATTCCTGAGCAGCTGTAAGATGGATCATTGTTCAGTTCACAGACAGCCCACGGGTTTTAATCTGTTTATTTGCCTCTACCATCTCCTGTGGCTGCCTGCAAGTAGGATTTCCAAGCAGGCAGATATCTCTTGGAGAATTCTCACTTTGCATATTTCCTCACTAGTCCATTAAAAAAAAAAAAAAAAAAAAAAAAAAAAATTTCTTCTTAACACTTCCATGCCAAGCTTAGCATTTTTTATCCTGCCAGAAACAAAATGCTTGGTTGTGTGTGAGTCTGGCAAAGCAGGGCACTGAGTTATTGCTCAGTGGCCTGATGCACCTTTCCCCCTCTGTCATTGTTCCTCTGTCCCTGCCCAGGGCTAAGGGCAAGTACAGAACAGGGCTGTGCAGTGCCTGGGATGATTTGGATGGAATTTATTATCATTAGCAGGAAGGGCAAAGCCAGTTGCCACAGGAGTTCATTACAAGGGAATTATTTCCATATATACATTTAGGAAGAGTCAGCCACAAGTGCTGTTACCTCATTAAATTCAAGGACTTGGGTACCAGATTTCACAGCCACAGCTTCTCCAGAGGCTCCTGGAGTGTGAGAGATGATGCTGAGAGGGATCCTGGGAGGATCCTGGGAGGATCCTGGAGCTGGGCTGGCAGTGGGAGAGGCACTGGGATGGATGGATGGAACATCCCTGCTGGATTTTCCCTGGACATTCCCTGGGTGCCCAGGTTGTTGCTGGTGCTGGCTGGAGCTGGGCTGGCAGTGGGAGAGGCACTGGGATGGATGGAACATCCCTGCTGGATTTTCCCTGGATTTTCCCTGGGTGCCCAGGTTCACTGGTGCTGGCTGGAGCTGGGCTGGCAGTGGGAGAGCACTGGGATGGATGGAACATCCCTGCTGGATTTTCCCTGGACATTCCCTGGGTGCCCAGGTTGTTGCTGGCGCTGGCTGGAGCTGGGCTGGCAGTGGGAGAGCACTGGGATGGATGGAACATCCCTGCTGGATTTTCCCTGGACATTCCCTGGGTGCCCAGGTTGTCTGGTGCTGGCTGGAGCTGGGCTGGCAGTGGGAGAGGCACTGGGACGGATGGAACATCCCTGCTGGATTTTCCCTGGACATTCCCTGGGTGCCCAGGTTGTTGCTGGCACTGGCTGGAGCTGCCCACGAGGTCTGAGCTGTGGCAGGGCTGAGGGGACACCCAGTAACGAGGGACACAAAGGGACACTGTCTGTGCTCACAGCCCTCATTTGGGAGTTAATGAACGGGACACCAGGGCTATGAAACCTCTTCCACTGGGCAAGGAGAGCTCTCCTCAGAGTTCCTGCTGCTTAATGATTTCATTTCATTTGAGTTGCTGTGCAAACTGCTTTTGGGGGAGGGATTGTTGTTTTCAAGGATGCTTCATACTTGCATTTGAGAAATGCTTATTTTTCTTAATTCTTTCATGAAATCCTGCAGATTAATGATGCAAAAAAGGCTTTTTGATCATCTGTTGAGCTGCTGCGTCCCTACAGGGTGGTTGTTTTCATTAACCAACTCGGGTTTGCAGTTCTACTATGCAGATTTATGTTAAAAAGTTAATAATAACCCTAGAGCACAAAATAACAGGGAAAGCAATTCTCTCCAGGTAATTAAAAATGGAGCCTTTCTAACAAAACAAGGTTTTCTGTAACATGTGAACCTAAAAGTGTGTCTTGGTTTGCTGCTGCCTGACATCCCCAGTCCCTGCCCAGGCAGAGCTGGTGCCTCCCCTGCACAGGAGATGCTCCAGGGTTACTCACAGCCCATGTTCTGGGCTGCCAGCAAATGGGCTGAGATTTGCCAGTCAGCTGCTCTCAAACAGAATTTGCAGTGTGTTTTTTCTCAGTGGAAGCACTGGCTGGAGTTTGTTTCTTTTGCTTGCCAGTGGTGGAGGGGTTTGGGTAGCTGGGACAGGCTGCACAAGTGTAAAGAGCCTCATTTCCTCAACAAGCTGTCCCAGAAAAGAGCATTTTTTTTTTTTTTTTGACCTCTGCCAAGGGAAAAAAACCCCAAAAACCAAAAAAACAACAAACAAAAAACTTATTCTCATTAATCCAGTCTATTTCAACGTTATAAACTTTATCCCCCCAGTCAAGATGTGCAGTTTTTGCCAAACCCCTGCTCATTAAGAATTTTGTCTCTCTCTGAAGGGTTTATATTTGAGTTTTTAATCTTCAAGAGTGTTGGTGAATTCCTGGGAAAGGAATGTTTTTGGGATCTCCCAACACCTCTGGTGCTGCTGTCCTGTCCCCAGGGCTGGTGGGTGAGGATGGGTTAGACTCAGAGATTGGATAATTCAGTATTTTCCAGTAAAACTCTGAAAGCCCAGCCTGGCATTGAATAAACGATAATTTCACCCTGAAGATGCTAACAGAGACATTTTTACTTATAAAACCAGCAATTTGGGAAGGAGTGGCTTTACCAAACCTTTCTGTATTTTAGCCTTGCCAAGGCACTCGTGGAACACCAAAAGAGCCACATTCAGAAAGGACTGGCAGAACTTCCTGCTTGTTACTTGCTTTGCAATGAAGAGCAGCTCTTGATGCCACTCATTAAAGGATTTCTTCAGCCAGAGCTGGAACACAGACATTTGTCTCCTCCAGGGCTGCTAATGCTTTTGACAGATTTTTTGAAGTTCCCATCACGAGCTGCAGCCTTTGGGCTCCCTGAGGATTGCTGGCAGTGGCCAGCCCTGAAACTTTATTTTCCCTTCTTGCAGGAAGGATTAAAGGTCAGTGAGACAAGCTGCCTGGTGCTAGGATGATCCTGGGCTTGGGTTTCTCGTGGCACTGGTTCTGTCCCAGCCATTGCAGGGCAGGTGAGCTGGAATTCAGAGCTGTGCCTGAGGGAAATGTTCCCCCCTGGGTCCCACAGGGGGCAGGAACCCAGGGCTGGATGCTGGTGATGGAGGGTGAATGTGCCACAGGGCAGCAGAGAGTTTTATGCCAACATTTTGGGGAGAAACACATCAGGAAAGGGTGATGTGTTAAAGGAATTGGGATTTCTCTGTGTGTGTGTGAAAGGGTAAGAGAGTGTTTTGCTAGAGATTTTCATTCTTACAATATCTAACTAATATCACTGATCCTTCACCTTGCTGTAAGTGTCCTTTACAGATCCCAGATGTGTATTTATGTGTAAAAGAATAAACATTGTTCTCCATGTGCTCAGGTAGGAGCTCTGCCATCCAGGGCAGATATCCTGATCCTTAGGGATTAGAATTCCTGCTCCATTACTGGGTGTACATTTAGGAATCTTATTTTGGTAATAATCCCTCCAGACTTCCATCACTTCATTGAGAAGTGTAACATAAGGAATTACCTTAATTAGTGCTTAGGGATTGTTAATTTGTCACTGTTTCTGTGGAGGAGGTTGTCCAGTTCCCTGCTGAGTTGTCCAAATTAGTGACCTGGATATTATTTACTTGTTTTACAGCAAAATATGGAACCAGATCCCTTTCATTCCTCTTCCCTTGGGTTTGGATGAATCATCAGATTTCTCTGACTCAGTTGGGTTGGGTTTTTTTTTTGTCTCCAAGTCTGCCACTTTCACCCATCTGCAATCATTGAAAAGATGGATAAAAGTGTTTCCAGGCTTTTATCTCACCAGGAAGTTGCAGAGAAGCAGCAGCTTGGTAGCAAAGGCAGGTGCACACTGAAAATCCAGAATAATCAAAAATCATTTACTGTCTGGAAATGTAATTGATAAAAAAGCTGCCATGCATCATAAATTGATGCAGGGTCTTCTGGTGAATCCTGAGATCCTCCTGGAGGGAACCTGGTCCTCTCTTTAATTTTCAGGTTCAGGGTTGAAAAATGAAGATGATATTTCATGATGATCTAAGAGAAATTGTGTGAGAGGCCTTCATAGTCCAGGGTGGACTTGTTGGAAGTGATCTTACTTGAGTGTTAATTATTTACACAAGAATTACTCAGAGTTTCATGGTGCTTGCAGTAATTTGGCTGCATAAAATTTATTGATAAGCTGATCTTAACAGAACCACCCCAGAAAATTAAGGCAGATGTAGAGAATAAGATGCTAGTAACTGTAAAAAAAAAACAAAAAACAAACCAACCAAAACCAAAAACCCCAAAACAAGCAAACAAACAAATCCTTGGAGAAGTTTCAGATAGCTCTGAGAGTCAGAGACAGAAATGAGCAGAATTGAGGAATTAATTAAAAATATTTAAAATATAATTTCTTCAGCTGTAACAGAAGATGGAATTTATCTCTTTCTTGGCCAAGTTCAGCTGAATCCCTTTAAGAGGAGTTAATTGAGATAAGGCAGAAGGACACACTCAGATAATTTAGGATCACCCTTTGCAAGTGCCACACAGGAAAATCTGGTGCTAAATGCTTTTCCCCCAGTAAATGTGGTTCTGCTGCCATCTGATCCATATTCCCAGCTCCAGGATGTGTCACCCTGCAAATTGCAAAACTCGGGATTAAGAAATGAGCCTTGGAAATGTGCCAGCCCGGCTCCTTAAAAGGCTCCCAGAAAAGATGAGTCAGTGCTTAAATGGCCACTCAGTGCCTCTGCAGAGCATTTCAGGTTCAATCCCCTGGGATTGCCAGGATTCCTGCTCTGGGGGGCAGAGGCAGCAGAAACCCTGGAGGAAAGGAGGTGGCACAACCCAGGAGGAGCCTGAGGGGACAGGAGAGGACCCAGAGCAGTGAGGAGGAGGAGGAGGAGCACAGAGGCTGCCCCAGGAAGGTCTGGAATATTTCTGAGCTGGTTTGGGTTGATGTCCCCAGAAAGGGGCAGATATTGTGAGATTTTGGGAGATTTTCCCTGCTGGTGGTGTTCAGGGTTTGGGAGCTGTGCTGGTGTCCCAGCACCTTGGGGAGATGTTGGTGCTGGGTCCCCACAAGGCTGAGCTGGTGGTTTTGGTTTTGTCTGTCTCCCACCTTCCCTTGGTCTCTGCAGTTGTGCAGCTCAGAGCTTTGGTCATTGCACATCTGGGTGTAAGGTCAGGAGTTTGGTCTATACAGGCAGGATTTCCAAATTCTGCTCTTAGCCCAGACGTTTTGTGGGTTTTGTTGTTGCTGTTATGACTTTTTTTTTCTTTTTTTCTATCTCTTAGCAAACCCTTCTTGCTCAATCTCTCAGCTGTGCCTGATGGGCAGAGCTGAGACATCTGAGTTTATTCTCGGTTGCCTTGTGCTTTCTGCTTCTTAAAACACATCTAAACCAACCTTCACTGCAACAATTCCTTTTACCTTTCCTGCCTCCTGGGCCAGAGAGGAATGAGATTTTTATCCAGATGTTTGCTGACCCCATGCACTGGGTGTCCTTTGCTGAGTGTGTTTCTGATACATTCCAGCTTTGATTCAGGTGCTTTGTGGGGGCCTTTCAGAAATCTCAGACTTGTCTGCTGAAAATCAGATTCTCTTCAGCACTGCTTGGATTTTCAGAGTGTCCTAGCACAACCATTTGGAAGGTTGGACATTCCCAGCTGGCAGGAGGAGGTGCAGTCCCAGGCACTCCTGGATAATGAGCTCCAGATTTGGCTGCTCTGGGATGTGCCAGGTTTTGCCTGGCAGATTTTTTTTTTTTAATTATTATTATTATTATTTCTTTTTGGCTCCTTCTGAGGGAAAGCAGCTTCTTTTTGTCTGTAATAAATGGGGAGAGCTGCACATTGAGGCAGTGCCCTTCCAGCTTCTGAAGATTTATCCAAACTGGGCTGGAGCTTCTTGCAGATCCTTCTGGAGGTGAGAGTGAAACTCTGCTGGAATCTCTTGCTAACTTTGATTTTACCTTAGTGGTGATTCTGCCTGTGGCTCCAGATGGACAGAGAGCAAATGGCAATCATTTTTTCATAGAGACATCCTTGTAGGGATAAAAGTTTCTCATTTTCACATTGAACAGGACTCTGTCGTAGATTTTTGTCATGAGAGCTCAGACTAAAAGAGCACAAATAATATATATATATATATATATATATAAACATTTTTATATCCTTTTTTATATCCTTTTTTATATCTTGTTGATTTTTGTTTCTTTTCTGTTCCTTCTCCAGTATTTTTTTTGTCTCCTTTTTACTTATTTTTTGTTTCCCTTCCTTTTCCTTTTCCCCCTTTTTGCTGCAAAATCACAGGTTTCCCTAATCCTGCCCCTAATCCACCAGAATTTTCAATTAATTTACTTTTCTCCTTTGGTAACTGCATTTTTTGCCACTCCATGTTATTACCAAGTTTTGTTCTTCCTCCTCCCTCCAGGCTTTGCTCCAGCAGAACTTCCCAGCCCATCCAGAGCATCTCTGCTTTATAATTACTTCACATTTCTTTATGGCTTCTTTTTAGGCAGGGGAATTGCATAAGTTCATGTGAATAATACTAATTATTTGGAATCTGTCACTGCATGGCTGATGATGAATAATGCAGATACTGCTCTGCTGCTGGATGCACTTGTTGGGGATTTTTGCCTTTTTCTCCTCATCTCCTGCCTTGAAGTATTGTGACATTGGCTGACACAGACAAACCTGGGTTCTGTAATTAAAGTTTATTTTAATGATGCTGGAAAATACTCCATTTTACGTATTCTCATGGTTTAAATGTGATTTAATTAGTCCTGCAGTTTTCCTTTCTGCTCAGTCCTCTGCTGACATTTCTCCAAAGGAATAACAGGATAAATATTCTCCATATAAAGGTTCAGAATGCCCTACACTGGCATGTTTAGAATTTTACATTAATGATGATAATTTTGTGCATTAGATCAATGAATTTTTCCCATCTATCTGTGGAAAGCCTGGCAAATACCACTGAGGAGGGAAATTTATGGATTTGACTTTTCTAATAGAATTCACTTTATTTTCCATTTGCATTGGGGTGATTGGGATTTTTTTCCACTCCTACTTCCATAAAACAACTTCAATCCACCTTGTACAGGCTTTTGCAGCTGCAAAAAAAGGAAATTTGATGAAAGCAGTGACTGAAACCATGAAACTTCAACCCCTCACTGTACATTCTGCCCAGAACCCAGGATGGAAATCTCAGCCTCAAATTCAAAGCTGATTCCTGGAAAAGGAGGGCTCCTTTTTTCTGATTTTATTATTTATTTTTTTTTCTGATTTTATTCTGTCTTAGACTTGGAAATAAATCTGAATTATCTTTGGTTTAGCCACCTTTCTCAGTGTTTGGGTGTAGCAATGGTGGATTTCCAGCTGTGCTTTTTCTCCTCATATGCAGGTGAAAAGGCTGAGGAAAAGGACTAGGGAAAAAAATTGGTTGTTGGCTGATTCTTCTTATAGGAGAATCCTTTGAAATTTAGCAACTCAACTTCCCAAAGTCACAATTCCCACTCAGGGATGATGTCTGTTCCAGTAAAAACCACCTTGGTGTTCCCAAAACATTATGAACTCAAATTGTATTTATTGACTGTATGGCTTGAATGCAAAGATCTTTTAATGAGAGAAAAAGAAAGAAGGAAAGTGGCCAATTTTCCCAGCAGAAACATTTATAGTGGGAAGAAATAGTTTGAAAAATTTAATTTCTTAGCTGGAGGCCAAACACATATAGGATGAATCAGATGGATTCCATGTACAGAATGCTGGGAAATCTGCTTTGAAGCATTAATCAACACTTTCATGTTCTGATTTTTAGCTTTGTAATTACAATCATGCAGTATTTACCAAGTGTGAATACTTACATTGCAGGGATTTGTTATCAAATTGGACTTGGGGCTTAATTTAGATTAAATTCAGGAGCTGAGTGTCTGGAAATCACTCAATACTTTGTGCCTTGTAGGCAAAAAAGTGCAGAGGAAGAAGGTGAGAAGGAGAGGAAATAAACACCCCAACTGCAGAGACAACAATACTCTGATTTTTCTCTCATTAAATATTGTAGATTAAATAGATTAAATTAATTATAGATTAAATATTATATGTATTACAGATATAACTCTAATATTATATATATTATAGATAACTATGTAGTTATATATAATTATATATATAATTATATATAGTTACATATATATAGTATATATACATATATATACATATATATACATACATATATATGGTATATATATAGTTACATTTATATAGTTATATATAGTTACATATATATAGTTATAGATATAGTTACATTTATGTAGTTATATATATAACTAGAGTATTGACTTAATAACTAAGCACTTGTAACTTGCACTGTAGTGCTTTTTCTTTAACCAAAAAGTTTTTATTTTATTTTATTTATTTATTTAAAAGTTTTTATTTTACTAAAAACTACCAGCTTATGATTAAGAAGGTACAAGAAGGAAGAAGTTACTGCCCAAGAACTTCCATTTTGTTTTATATCTATGACTATATTTTAAAACCCTAAATTCCAAACTTTTTTCTGTTTGATGAAAAAATACTTTTATTCAAACTACACTTTTTCACTCAAATTTAAAAGCCCTCTCTAAAGCCTTAAGTCAAAACCATTGTTCCTTTAGAAACTGCTGAATACCCTGGGCACTTACTGTTATTACTTGGGGTTTGCCCAGTTAAATTTGTGATTTTTACAGGATCTCAGGTGCTGTCAAATCTCTCCAACCTCCCTGTCACAGCTGTGAACTGGTACAAGGCTGATTCAAGCATCCTTTAGTTTGTAATTAAAAGCCTGAATTTCCTGGCAAATTTGCAACAAATGCACCTCAAAATAAGGCTTAACCAGTGCCTTAGGCTGTGATTTAATGTGATTTAATGTGCTTTTATTAGAACAGACCTGAGCTGTGTGGGAATTCCAGGAGTACACTGACTGCACACAGAATGGTGTGAACACGAGCAGGTGGCCAAAGGATGGAATAAAAGCTGCACCATGGCACAGAAAACCCTGTAGGATCATATCAGCTCTGGAATTTCTGGAGTTTCTGCCTCCCATCCACGACCATCTCCTTAATTCACCCCAGTGGTTTGGGAAGGGAAGGGCTGCAGGGACAGGGGCAGGTTTGGGGTTTGGAATCCTCATCCCTGAGCTCCTGCTGTGCCCCACAAACTCCTCCAGAGTTCAGAGAAGTTCTGCTCTGCTCTGGGGCTGCCCTGCCCTCGCTGCCCCTCCTGCCTTGCCTCTGAGCCAGCAGCTCCCTCATGCACACAGATTGTCACCAGGAACCACTGGCCCAACTCCTTCTTTCATTATGGATGACAAAATAAAACATGAATAGGTTTTTAATATGAGCTGGGAGTTAAATATTCATTATTTCTTATTACTTCAATGTCACTAAGCCTTTGATGTGCTGGGACTCACAAGCTGTCCACTTCTATCCTTTTAGCTCCTGAGTGTGAAGGGCTTTGCTTGTGCCTCATTCCAGAGCTCAGAGCCCTGGAATTAATATATTTTAACTATATAATTATTTTATTATTAATATAAATAATATATCTATATCTATATCTATATCTATATCTATATCTATATCTATATCTATATCTATATCTATATCTATATCTATATCTATATTATAGTTATAGTTATACTTATAATGTATTTAGAATAGTATTTATATTTATAAGTATATTTGTATTTATATTTATAATTAATATAAATATTAATATAAATCAATATTGAATCTAGCCCTGCTCTTTCTCAGTTTGAACCCATCCCCTTTGTGCTGTCCCCACATGCTCTTGCAAATAATCCCATTTGTTTCTAAGTGAGTGTGTTCAAATGTTGACTGCCTGCTGTCCTTTAATGCCAAATATTTTCCAGAAGAATGGCACTTGAATTCCATAGGAATTTCTGTGGCATTTTCCCCAGAATAGCAGCAGAATCTTTAGAACTGTGTGTGAAATATTTGTGTCTTACCCTTACTCAGAGTTTAGTTCTCACCAAGATTCCACAATTATCAGTTGTGTAACTCCCTGAGAGTGTGGTCTTAGTTCTGCTGAGGGAAATAAGCAGCAATTTTAAAAATTAGTATTAGTTTTTTAATGGGGAAAAGTTGTAAAAGCTGATTTTATTTATTAGGTACAAGTTATATCTATTAATTATGAGTATTGTGTATGGTGGCCTGTTGTTATAGATTCTTGTCATGGAAATTGCATCTTGTGGGTCTGGACATTTTCAAGTCCAAAGTTCCTCAGTTCACAGGCAGGTGAAAGAGAATTCTTTATCAGATACATCTCCCCTGAAAGAAACTGCACCTTCTGCTTTCTGTCTGATGAAATATTTTGCAAAATGATTGAATTTAAAGTTTAATTTGGAAGCAGACTGTCAGGTTTGTGCAAAGGCAGGTGTGCAGTGCTGCAGACACCTGGGGGTGGTTGCTGGAGTTTGGCTGTGAGTAGTAAAACAACAGAGGTTGAACAAGGGATAGAATGAAAGATATTTTCATTTCATACAAATAAAAATTTCCACAGAAGTCCAGATTTCTGGCACAAATGGTGATTTCTCACTCCTGGGTGTTGTGTTCAACAGGAGCAGGGCACAGGTGAATTCAGGGTGCAGGGAGGAGCTGCAGTGTCACCAGTCCTAGGGACAAACTCCAGCACTTGATGAAAAAATAATACAATCAATTAATAGATAATCAAGTGTTAATAATTGAAATGAGCTTGGCAATGAGTGTTTTTAATATTTAAACATTATTCTGACAGATGAAGATGAATCACAGCATTGCCTGTCTGTCTGGGGGGATGCTGGGGTCTCAAACCCACTTGAATATCAGCTGATGATTTGTGCTTCAGAAAAGCTTCAAAATGCATTTCCAGTGTGTTATCTCCATTTTTTACAAGCATTCAGGGAAAAGAGCATCAATATCTGCAGTGAAAGACATTTGAAAGGAGTTGGGGTTTGCTTTGGTGGATTTTTTTGTTTGTTGGTTTGCTTGGGTTCCTTGTTTGTTTTGTTTTGGTTGTTTTTGTTTGGTTTTTTTATGGATTTTTTTTTTTTTTTTTTTTTTTTTTTTTTTTTTTTTTTTTGTTATTGTTGTTTTTTGGGGTTTTTTTAGGGTGTTTTTTGTGCCAGCCTCAGGTGCCTCTGGTGCTGATCCATGGCAGTATTTTTTCATGGAATATTTTTCCAGCTGCTCTGGCTGTTTGTGTCAGGATGAGCCAGGCTGGCTCTGACACTGAAATCTGAAAGAAAAGGAAACCTGAATAAAGTTGCTCCTTCAGGTGTAGGAATGGAATAGTTGCAAGATGAATTTCCAAAGTGATGACTCTTGATTATTCCAGCTATTTCTCCTCAGCACATTTTCAGTTTTCTTGAAGTATTTCAGTTCTATAAATTGCTTCAACTAACACTGCAAAAAAACTGAAGGATTGGAATTTTGTAATGTATTTTATTCATCAAAACTGAATGCAGGTGTTAGAATTCCTCACTGGTCTGGATTTTTGCTAAGGGCAAAATTAAATTGGAAAACTCAATAGGCACCAAAGGAAGCAGAGCATAAACTACACAAGATTATTTTGGAATAAGGAATAAAGAAGGAAACATCTTAATCTTAGATTCTGGATTTATGCATGCATGACTTTTCCAGATAATTTTAACCTCATAAATTCATAGCCATTAATATATTTCAGTCTTGAAGCTCTTTAGAAAAAGCTGTTTCTGTTGTCCTTGTCCCCTTTCCCCAGTTCACCTTTAACTCTAAATGCAATAATTTATTGGCAGCATTTTGGATTGCAGTAGTTGGTGCTTTATTCAGTGGCTCTGCAAAAATGGCTGGGATAAAAATTTGGTCTCAGGAGAGGTTTTTGTTCACTTCATGGATAGGAGCTCTACACTCCTTCTTGAGAGTTGCTCTTGAAGACATTTATAGGAAGAAGTGATTAAAATAGTTTGGAAATGAGGAGTGTGGCAAAGGGGGAAGGGATCTGAATCTCTGGAAAAAAATTCTTTATGAAATGGTATCCAGTTTTGTATTCCTTGTTTTCCCTACTGACCTGTTTTAATCTTATTTTAATTTTGTTTTAATTTGGGTTTTTGGTTTTTTTTTTCTGTTTGGGGGGGATGTGTGGCAGTGGAGGTGAGTGTTTGACAGACAATAAACTGTGTAATGACAGTGATTAACATTCACAAAAGGAAATTCAGGTGGGAAAAGCTCAGCAAGTCTAATAAACACTTCCACAGGAGGATCTGCCAGGAGGGGAAATACACAAACCACAAACAGAAAACCCAAAACCCACTCTGGGATTTTCAAATTACCCCTGGGGACTGAGCTCACAGATTGCTGGTGGTATCAATGTGAGCAGAGCATCCAAATCCCTGGAAATATTGGTTCCCATCACATCAGATGCCTGGAGGACTCAGGGTTCTGCAGGGAGCAGTTCCTGGAAGCTCAGAGCTTTCAGCCTGCTCAGTCCAATAAAAATTCCAAAATTACAAAATTCCAATCCTCCAGTTTTTTTGCAGTGTTAGTTGAAGCAATTTATACAACTGAAATACTGCAAAAAAACTGATTTAATATGAAAATGTGCTGAGGAGAAATAGCTGGAATAATCAAGAGTCATCACTTTGGAAATTCATCTTGCAACTATTCCATTCCTACACCTGAAGGAGCAACTTTATTCAGGTTTCCTTTTCTTTCAGATTTCAGTGTCAGAGCCAGCCTGGCTCATCCTGACACAAACAGCCAGAGCAGGGTTTGGAATGAGCTGTGCTGGGTGAAAACCCTGAATTGGGAGTGAAATAGAAACTCAGGAATGTGTCCTGTGGGTCTGATGCTCAGACAGATTTCAGCAGGGCTGGTCCTGTGCTGGCTTGGACAAAGTCACCTCTGATTGTCTGCTCTGGGCATGTCACTGTCACAGCTGCTGTGTCTGCTGGCCATCCATGTCCTTTTGGACAGATTTATGTCACACCCATCCCTGCACCGTGACCAATATCATGGAAACAGTGAAGGAAGCAGATGCACATTATTTCTTAATTATTATTACTTTACTTCCAGCTATAAATAATTTCTCTTTTTTCCTCCTCCAAAAGCAGGTTCCTATTTGTTTTCTTTTTTCCTTTTCTTGTTGTTACTCTAATGGGCTGTCTCAGCTCAACAGCCATCAGAAATCTTGGCTTGATGAGGCTGCTATAAAACATTTAAAGATTTAAATTATAAACTCAGAGGGAGAAAACCAGTGATGCATGATTAGTTGGAAGTTTTAAACATAATAGTCGTATTTTTCATATGCATGTACAGAAATGGCTTATGTCAACTGTAATGTGATTTTTAATACATATTAATAGAGTCTGTTGCAATGTGGATGGTTTGAACACCTTTTGGCAGATGGCTGTGGTATTGGAGAGTGCACAGTATAAATTAGTCATTTAGGGAGAGAAAACAATGCTGGGGTGCTGACATTGACTGTGCTCAGAGCTGCAGGTCCAGCACATCACTCCTGAAAGCAGAAAGATTAGAAGCAGGATTAAATTTGCCAGGGAAAGGAAATAAATGAAGAGATAAATTCCTGAGTCAGAAAGGAGCTCGCTGCTGTTCCAGCTTGTTCCCATCCCTGTCTCTCTTTGAGCTCCTGTCCCTTTAGAGGTCAGCAGGTGCAAAGCCAGGGCTGGGGCTCAGCTCATCCCAGCAGGGCTGGAGGGGAGCAGAATCCCCCAGTGGAGCCCCAAGGCTGTGAGGTTCAGGTGGGATGGATGGGAGGGATGGAGCAGCTCTGCTGGGAGGAAAGGATCGAGAATTGGGATTGCTCAGCCTGCAGGAGGCTTTGGGATGACTTTATTGTGATTTTCAGAGCCTGAAAGGGCTCCAAGAGAGCTGCAGAGGGACTTTTGCAAGGACCTGAAGGGGCAGGAATTACTTCAGACTGAAAGAGAATGGATTTAGATGGGACATCAGGAAAAATTCTTCCTGGGGAGGCCCTGGCACACGGTGCCCAGAGCAGCTGTGGCTGCCCCTGGATCCCTGGCTGCCCAAGGCCAGGCTGGACAGTGGGGCTTGGAGAAATCTGGGACAGTGGCAGGTGTCCCTGCCATGGCAGGGGGTCAAACAAGAATTAAGATCCCTCCCAGCCCAAATCCTCTCTGATTCCATGTGGAAGGCAGTAACCACTCTCCTAAAACTGATGTAAGACATGAAAGAAGCTGATGGCTGAGCGTTGTCTCCTTTTTGTTTTGTGCTGTTCAGAGGACAGAATTAGCTGGTGATGAATCCCCAGCCCTGTAAGTGTATTCCAGTTTCCAGGTAGTGGCCTGACAAACGGCAGGGATTTTGTAGGAAATCACTTTAGCAAACGCTAAAGGGCACTCATCTCTGAGCCAGGGAGCAGCAGCTGCTCGGGCAGTTTATTGCTGTGCTCAAATTCCAAATGGAGGCACTTGCTGGTAATCGCTGTGCCTGGTAGCCCTGGCGTGGCTGGGGGAGCCTGGAAAGAGATATTTGAAAGCAAAATGCATTTTCTCCCTTGGAAATCTTCGGAGCCAGTCTGATTCCTTGTTTGCAGCAGGAGAGGCAGTAGCTGCTGGCTCCTGCTGGAGCAGGATGATTGTCAGGGTGCTTAATGAGCTCTGTGCAGAGTGCTTTTGGAACATATGTGTGCAGGGAGGACCTGGCTGCTGCTCCACGGGCAGCCTGCCTCTCCTGAGCCCTGGAGCATCTCAGAGCTCCCACACTCCCATCTGGAATCTGGGCTGAGCACCCCTGCTTGGAGCTCACCCCTCTGAACGGCGCTCCATGGCCAAGCCAAAGTGGAAACGAGTTCTAGTGCCCACTGTGGAAATCCTTAAAATCAGAGGGTTTTGGGAAAGCTGCAACGAAGCAGGTCTCAGGGACAGCAATCCTCAATTAGAGCTGAGCAGAAAGCTTGAGGAAAGTTCTGTGAGATGTAGAAAGCAAGGACAAATAGAGCAATGGTCTGTGTATTAATGCTTGGCTAGAATAACTCTCTAAGCTGCAGAAAAGTCTATCTAGCAAGATATTGGGAAGGTCTAATCTTAATAATGGAGCTCTGGACATTGTATTTTAAGGCTTAGAAGTAGATATTGTATTCAAAATAAGCAGCATTGTTTTAACCAAAGGTGCTTGTACTTATAGTGGTTGGATGGAGCTACTGTCAGTATGCTTTTGCTTTTTGTGATTGGTCAAAAAGGTTTCAGGGTGTGCTGTAACATCACATTCTGTGGCTGCTGCTGGGGATGTGAGCTGCTGGCATCTTCCTGCTGTCCTAGCCTTGCAATGAGACTGATGCTTGGGAGGAAAGAAAAAATAATGAACTAATAAATATAATAATAATAATAATAATAATAATAATAATAATAATAATAATAATAATAATAATAATAATAATAATAAATAATCAGCTCGAGAACGAGTTCCACAGCAGACCTGTCCCTTTTTTGATTTTGTACATAAGCTGTGGCTGGAATTGCAGACCCCAGAGTGAGCACACTGCCCCTGTACTGGGCAGGGCTGTGTGCTCCCTGTGAGCAGGAGCTGGGTGGGGTGAGCTGGTGCTGATTTGAGTGCACAGTATCAGGCTGACAGTCTGCCCTGTGCTCTGACACGGCGTGTCAGGGCTGCTGCACACAGAGCCCAGCTCCTGGCTGGAGCTGCAGCAACTGCAGATGGAGTGATATGTAATTTACTGAGCTGCTTGTTAATTCTGTGAGGTGCTGAAATCTCCTGGGCACATAATTACTACAAATGTTTGCCTGACTCTACCACATAGCTTGACATTGTACTCCACGAGTTTGTACCTCGCTGAAATTACAGCCTGGCTGTAAAACACAGCAAAATATTAAAGAAGTATGGATGAGACTAAAGGCATTTTAAAAATGCTTTCTATGCCTTGGAATTACAGCCATTCATCCCATCTCCTGCTGATTACACACTTTGTAATAGCTATTGTTTCCACGGCTGGGGTTTAATTTTCCTCAGCACGTTGGCAGTGCTGGTGATCTCAATAACAATCCTCCCACAAGGCCAGCAGGGAGCAGCCTGACTGACAGACATTGAAGCTTTTTGTGGCTCAGGATTAGTGAAACGTTCCCAGGCAGACCTGTTGGAGTGGGTGATGTGTGGGATCCTGGCTGTGTCACCTGCAGGGAGCTGGGGTGGCTTTGGGGTCAGGTTGGTGTCATTCCTCCCTGCAGGTGATCCCTGGGACAGAGGAAGTGCCAGATTTCCAATGAAATTAAAGCCACACTCTCACTGCTCATGGCTGAATTGCTGCTCAGGGGCTTTTCAGTGACACAGGCCAGCCCCAGAGTGCTGTGTTTGAGCTGAGCATTTTGGGGTGTAGGGGTCACCAGCAGGTGGGACATGTTCTGCAGCTCCATTTCCATCTACACAGCAGTCACAGAATCACTGAAAAATCCCTCCCAGCCCATCTAATCCCAGCTGTGCCCCATCCCCACCTTGTCCCCAGCCCAGGTGACACCTGCAGGGATGGGGACTGCAAACCTCCCTGGGCAGCCCCTGCCAGTGCCTCTGCAGCAGGTCCAACAGCACATGAGCCACACCTTGCACCAGCTGGACATTTCCTGGAGTCCTGGATTGCCCCTTTGGACAGGGAGAAGTGGTGCTAGAGACAACATCCAGCTCCTGGGATGGCTCCTCCTCACCTGCAGATTCCTCTCAGCAGCCCTGGAGCTGATTTTGCAGTGAGAGCCCCTCCCAGACGCTTGGGATGCCCAAACTTGTCCTGGATTATAGAAGCTTAAAGTATTTGTTGAAAACACTGATTTCTTTGAGTGGTATCCCTTGTGCCCAACAAGCTTCTGGGAGCCCATTTAAACATCAGCCAAGCTGAGAATGAAAACAGCTTTCACTCCAATAAAGCCAAAGTTGCAAAATTAGAAATGCTGTTATTAACAGAAGAAAAGCAGACACAATTAGCAAACAGAAACTTCATGTGCACCTGGATCAGGAGCTGCTGAAGGTGTTACCTCCAAAGGAGGAATCTTGTTTGTCTTTGCTTTGGTGAGTTCAGCCTGACAGTGCTCAGATTTTGGAGAGCACTCCCACCTGGAGATTTCACTCTTTATTTTTTTAATTTTCTGGCTGCTCCATAATGTAAGAGGCATTTTAGAATTTTAGAAGCTGTCAGGCTTCCCTGATTCCTGCACTGATTTAGAGGATCTGGGTGTGTTTTTATTTACCTGCCTGGTGCCCAGGAGAGTCAGTGACCTTGTTTTATGGTGGATGGATCTGAGGGAAGAGAGGGAATGGAGACACTGCTGTGTTCTGCTCCTCTCAGGAAACACACAGCATTGCAGTTCTTTGGTGATACTTATAAACATGGGAATCATATTAATAAATCCCCCCAAGGAAGATTTTCCTGAGACAGGTAGCAGAGAGTGACCCAGCCCTGTTCTCTTCACCAGTTGCTTCTGTTCCTGGACAGGCAGCAAGGTGCTGTGGTGCATGAGTGGAATTTGACAGGTTTCCCATGGAAACAGAAGATCAGATTTTTATTTCTTCTTTGCCAGTGAAGCTGATGTGAGTCAGGAGCATCTGTGCTTTCCTCAGGGGATACACCCCAGAGCAGACTGGAGTAAGGGAGGGCTGAGTCCTCCTGTGTCCATGTACTGCACAATTTGTAGTCTTTTCTGCCTTAATGTGTCTTATTTATATATATTTTAAAAACTTGCTTGGTGATATGATACCAGTATTTCTTTTTGAAATAAATTCCCTCTGTGCTCCAGCCTGGGGAGTCCAGGCAGGTTTGAAATACTCTCAAATGCAGATTTTGCTGCTTTGCTCTCTGATCACCCAGACTGCCATTGCCACTGCAGGGTCCCCAGTTCCCTGCTCAGGGCTTTGAGACCAGACTCTTTCATTTCTTCCCCAGTGAGTTGCTGTTCCAGCCTGACAAATTCCCCCAGTTCCCTGTGCTGCCTGTCTCTGGTCCCAGCTCAGCTGCATTCCCAGATTTTCCAGAACCATCCCTCTCCCAGGCTCTGTTCCCTCTCTCATGGGTGAGGAACAGCAGCTGCTGTGAGGTCCCAGCCTCGTTTGGTGCTTCTCTCATTTCCTCATTCTCCTCCTGCTGCCTCCTTTTTCCTGAAGCCTCCCTCTCTCCATCTCCATTTCACACTCCAGCCCTGTGCTCCTCTCTGCTGCTCCCAGCACTTTTATCCCTTCAGCCTCATGGAATCATGGAGTGGTTTGGAAGGGATTTAAAGCTCATCCACCCCTGCCATGGAGGGACACCTCCACTGTCCCAGGCTCTCCAGCCCCAGTGTCACCTGGCCTGGGACATTCCAGGATCCAGGGGCAGCACTGTGCCAGGGCTGCCCACCCTCACATCCCCTGCTGCTTCCCCATTTCTGCATGGAGGGGGACCCCAAGTGTCTGTTCCAGCTGTTGAAACAGCTTTGCTCAAAAATCACTGCATTTTTTGTTTCCCTTTTCTACCTCCAGTGCCCAGCTGGCTCTAATGAAGAATTGTATTGGGTTTTTTTCCACACTAACTTGGCTCTGCTGTTTCAAATATGGAAATGGGTGAGAATCTCAGTCACACCTGGACCAGGTAAAAATGAGTCAAGGCACATCTGCTTTATGAAGCATCAGTTGGAGCTTTTCCCCAAGCTAGTCAAGCCTTTACTGGCTTTGGGTCAGGCCAGTTGCCTTTAATGCTGTTCCCAGGGTTACCTGCTGGGAGGAACAGAGGGAAAAACAACAATGCTGTGCACACCAATGGCAGAGTAAACCAAATTTTTCCCTCATGCTAGCTGGTAAATCCCATAAAGCATCCCAGAGACATTGCTGGACCTGATTGCTGACAGGAAGAAATTCTGAGAGCAACAAATGTGTAAGAAACCTGTTTGAAATCTGTATTTCTCAGGAATTCTCTCATTCACGTCATGAAACTCACCTCCAGCTCCTGCCTCTGTGTGAACCTGCTTAGTATGGACTGTGATATCATTTACCTGATCTACTCCTCTGTAACTGGTGAGAGGGAAGGAAGAAAAAAACCCAAAAATCTCTTTATGAAGTGCTCTGCCAATTTACCATGCCATAAAAGAGATATGTCATAGTTAGTACTAACGTCTAATTATGTAAATGACATAATTTAATAATCATTATTAAATCCCAGCAAGCTTTATTTCTTTTCCTTATTGTTGATGGTTGTCCTTGATAGGAAAATGTCGTGATGCCTATCATAAAAATTAATTTTTGTGGGGATTTCACACCTTTGCAGGGCCTTGCAGGCAGAGGCTGATTCCCCTTATCTTTGCAAGAACAAATGTTGTCCACAAGGAGAGCAGGGAGGGGAGAGAAAACTCTCACAGCAGCAAATATTTAATTAAAAAAAGCTGCTTGGGCCAACTAGTTGTGGCAGCAGCTGCTTAAACAGAGATCTGTCCTCTAAATAACTTCAGCTAAATAAAGGGAGGAAAATGAGAGTGGAGGGGAAAGCTCCAAGGGTTTGTGCTGTAATTGCAGAAGTGGTTTCATTTGGCCTTCAGTGGCCACGAGCTCCTGCCCTGTCTGCCTGGAAAAGCAGGATGCTCCAAGCTCTGGGAGCTCTGCAGAGAGGAGAGTGTCAGGAAAGCCAAGGCATCAGCTGCTGCCTGTGTTTGAGGGGTGCAGGGTCTCATGGGGAGGCTGTTCTGCCACTCAGAATAAAACAGGCTTTGGTAGGTACAGAATTAGCTCTTCCCTAGCTCCAGGGAGCCTTGTGCTGCCCCAGCCTTGGGGAGCTTCTACATTTGATATCAGGCACCTGGGGAGTTCCCTTTGCACCTTCTGGATCTGCCACGCTGTCACCTGCACTTCTGCAGGGCTCATGCCAGTTATTTAACAGGAAATGTCATTTATAATAACACAGTCCCATCCCACAGCTCCCAGCTGAGCTCAGCTCCACATAAACGTTGTTTAGTTGGGCTGGGCAGGATAGAGGAATGTGAGGTGTCCCTGCATGGGCAGTGACAGGAGAGCTCTGTGAAAGCTCAGAGTGAATCCATGAGTCCCCTCCATGCTCTGGGGACATTTCCAGGCTCAGAGCTTCAGGAGGTGTGAGGAGCAGAAGTTAAGCCAGAGGTGTTTGAGAGAGAAGTGTTTAGAAGGCCTTGTGCATAACTGACTCCTCTCTCTGATGGTTTTAGGTATTTTAGCCACTTTCTGGTTTGTCTTTATAAGGAACATAATTCATTTTTATGAGTTAATGATAAGAGGTCATTAAGTTTATCCATGATATGACACAAATGAGATATAAAGAATCTGACCAGCAGTACTGACCATTTCTTCTGTAGTTTTTTATGATTTTTAAGAAGGCAGAGGAATGTCTGTGATGCTGTAGATACTGGATGGAGTCTGTAATGCACTTTTCATGCAGGTGGCATGGGAAGCACTGCTCCCACTGTGCAAATCATTGGTTAGAGCAACACTTCTGCAGGGGGGCTGGGGAGCAAAAACCCCCCTTGTCCTGGAGAACTTGGAGGTGTGGACAGAGAGGGCAGAAATCCTAATTCTGCCTGTTTGACATTGAACATGCAGCTTCCCCTTGTAGCTGCACACAACTTCAGCAGATTTTAATTGCTCAGGCAGAACTTTCCACTCCTGATATTTACTTGCTGTCCTTCTAATTTGGTTTTATTTACTTTAATTTCCACCAAGCTGGAGTTTTTTTTCCAAAAGTGGGGGATGATAATAGTGGGTTTGTGCTCAGCAGCAGCTCCAGCTTTTGAAACAAAGATTTCATATTCAGTGGTGGGGTTTAGGATTTTGCTGTTGCCATGGGAAGCAAAAACCAAAACTAAAGGAAAAGCAGGCACCTAAATTGCCCTCTAGTTATGGGGCACTTCCCTGGGCTGTTTCTAAACCTTCTTGTGTGGCCTTGGGAGATACTTTACCAACCCTCAAGGGCAGAGGGAATAGATTTAATTTTGCCTAATTTCTTCCAAAACATTTTTCCCTGGGTACTGGGTAAGCAGGTGAATCATATTTTTTCCAAACAATCATATTTTTTCCAAACAATCATATTTTTCCAAGGCTTTTAGGCTGTTTGAACAGCATGTTTTGCTGCCTGTGTTGCTTCCTCATTGTATTCTTCTCAGCCACCTAGCTGGAGTCAAATTGTATCTCTAAAGATCAACTGTGCCTTAAAATTCAGCCCAGGCTTGTGATGTGCCTGGTGAAACTTCTCCTGTGATCACCTGAAGGCTCTGCAGCCACTGGCAGCATCCTGCCCGTGCTGGAAGGGATGATGGATGTGCATCCCGAGGAGAGAGAAGCAGAATTACAGAGTCTCTTCCCTTTCTTTCACAGCCACAGTAGATATATTCAGTGTATTGTCAGCCAGCTGTCTTCAGTGTGGTTGATGGATGTTTTGATTTAGTGCCTTGGAAGAAAAAAAAAAAAAAAAAAAAAAAAAAAGGTATTAATGGAGAAAAGAAAAGCAACTGTTGCAGCTAGAAAATCATTGGTATTTGGAGTGTTTTGAATGATGCTTTTTCCTTACAATGGTAAAACTACCAGAGCAAGTGCAGAAAATTGCTGCTGTGCTCAGAAATAATCCTCACCTTATCAACAACTTGATTTCCCTGAAAGCTTTGACAAAAAACATTTCCATTAACAGAAGCTGTAGGAACAAAATGATGACCAGATAAATTGCAGCATTATGCTGCTTAGGAGAATGTCTCAGGCACTCCTGGTATCATTCTGAGCTCTTTCCTCCCTGGAGATCCTGACAAAAATTGTTCCCATCTTCCTCATGAGTTTCTTAGAACGAGCTCCTAAAAAATGCAGGTGAAACAAGTGTGTCCTCTGGGTGGGCTGGGCTGCTGAATGTGTGTTTTTATTTAGGTTTATTGGGGGTTTTGTTGAGCTGTGAAGTTCTTAATGGAAATTGTTGTAGATTCTAGGTGAAATCAAAGAAAGTAGGAAATGCAGAATCAGGATGAATTGTGCACCTCTAATGCCATCCTGTTTGCTCAGGTCCTCACATTCCTACAAATCCTACAATTATTGCCATAAACCAATTCCTGTGGTGGTGCTGCCTTGGCAGACTGTAAATCCCACTGGACCCTCCTGTAGAATCAGACCAAGGTTCCCAAACTGAGAGATGCTGCTCCCTGTCCAGACAGGCACATCAGGATTTCAGAGAGCTGTGGGTGCTGCACCCTTAAACACTTCCATGCAGTGTCTGTGTGAAATCACTGCATCTCACTTGATTTTTTTTTTTTTTTTTCCCCCTAAGTAATCCCTTGTATCTCTGGCAGCATATAAAGATTCTGTGTGTGAAGCCCGCCAGGATTTTTTTTATCTTGAGATCTTGGGAATGCACTGAGCATCTCCCAAATTCTTGAGGCAGGGAAGCTCTGTGAGTGTGCACCTTTCCTGGCACAGATGAAGCAGGGAACTCAGATTTGGGGGTTTTGGTACCTGACAGTATTGCCAGTGCTGTTCATCATGGCTGAGCTCACCTGCCTGGGATGCAGCAGCAAAAAATGATCCCCAGTGGATTGAGTGGGAATTACAGCTGTTTTCTGCTGTTTGTAGAGGTGATTCATCTGCAGTTAAATCCTTTTTCCCCTGTTCCTGTTCTCACCTCGTTACCAGCACAGGGAGCTCTCCAGCAAACACAAACCCACACAGAGAGCCACCAACCCCAGGTGGAGCCCTCAGTGCCCTGCAGTGGTTTCTGCCTTTGCCAGGTGATTTTCCTGGCGCTGGGATGGTTCCTGTGCCTGGCATGGAGCCCATCAGGGGCTGGGTGTGTCAATTTTCCCCTCCTTCAGCACCTGAGAGAGTGCAGGGTTCCTCCCGTGGCAGAGTCCCTTTGGCTGTGCCTTTGGAGTGTGCTCTGTGCTGTTCTCCCCGAGCTTTCTGCTGACTGAACAGCCCATTGTCAGCCCAGGGGCACATCCTGCCCACGTTCCCCAGCCAGCAGAGCTCTCCTGGCCCTGGCTGTGCCAAGGATGTGCTCAGAGTGGCTGTGCCATGTGCTGAGCCTGCCAAGGTGAGGCAGGGCTGCTTCAAGGAGGAGCTGCTTTACTAGAACTCCTGTTTGTTTGTGTTAGCAGGAGAAAGCTCATGATTTCCCCCATTATTATGTGTTTTGAAAGAAGCAGGATGAGCGTGAAAAAGCAGCAGGCACCTTTGCAAATTCGTGTTGAAATTTTGGAGAATTTGCATCAGCTCTGCTGGCAGGGGCTGTCACTGGCAGTCCCATCTGAGCACACACTGCAGCCTGCTCTCCTCCTTTTCCTTCCTTCCCTTGGGCCTGCCTCATCCCCATCACCCACCCCACCTGCTGCTGTCCTTTCCTTTCTGCTTCATGCTTGACCTCTGAGCTGAAATGCTAATGGCTGCTGAAAATTCCAATTAATATAAAACTAGTTTCGGCCAGAAATGTGCTAAACTCGTTTAGGAGGTGCAGCATCTCAAGGAAATGCAGAATGGCAAAAGCCTCAGACAACAGTTGAATTTTTAGCAGGCTGAGCTTCCAGGTGTGTGTGCAAAGCTCAGGTCTGGGCTGGTTTGTGACCAGCAGGGAGGACAGTGGTCACTGTGTGTGTGTCTGTAGTCATGACATTCCTCTGCCACAGCGTTATCTCCTCGTGCTGGAATAATTTCTGTGTTCCCATTGGTTGAAAAAGGAATGATGTGTGGCCAGGGCTTCAGGTGAAGGGGATAAACCAGGCACATGTAGGGGGATTAGGCTGCTCCTACATCTGTAAATGTGCATTTGTGAAGGCAGACCCTGATTTTATGGTGGCTTGTACAGGAATTATGCAAAGTACACTTTATAGTGCAGTGAAGGAATACAGTCTACAATTTCAGTATGGTATTTTTAATTCCATTCTAAATGCCTTAGAAACTTGCTAATTAAATACTCGTGGGTTTCTCATAAGTCTGCACATCTCCACAAGCAATTTGTGCTGCAGGATGTGGTACATACACCTCGAGTACATTACATTAAATCCAGATTTTCCCCTGAAAGAGAGGTTGGTGCCACAGTAGAACTGGAAGAAGGCTTAAAGGAGATGAATGTAAAAATATGGATTAGTTCCCACTCAAGAAAAGATTGTGTCTAGAGACCTAAACTTGTGTGTCACAGGAGCTGCTGAGTGCCCCAGTGCTCAGAGCTGCTGCCCAGTTAACCCAGTCCAAAAATGAACTGGAGAAGTTTTATGTGCAATGAGGATGGGCAGGGAAGCAATTAATTAAAATAAAAAACTACTTACATTTCTGGAGGAGAGGCTGTTGCTATTAAAGAGCAGATCTGGCCCAGAAACTCCCCAGGCAGCTGCAGGAGGACAGAGGATTTCTCTTCTCCCTCTGGTCACCTGCTGCCCCGTTTCCCTGCTGTTCTCTTCAGATCAGTACAGATGTTGGAGTTTACTCACAGATTTAAGAACTTCCATAAGGAGGGAGTGCAGGTTTGTGTGCAGATGTTGGAGTTTACTCACAGATTTAAGAACTTCCATAAGGAGGGAGTTTGGCTGCAGGTTTGTGTGCCCCTGCTGAAGGAGTGAGGTCATGGCTGGTTATCCCAATTTACTGGGAATGCCCTGTCAGTAATGGCATCACTAAAGTTTAGTGAGGTGTCCATCACCAGCAATAACCCATGCACACTTCACAGTTATTCCTTTGGCCATGAAGAGGATGAAGCAGGTTTTGATTTCCACCTGGATTTTCCTGGGAGTTTTTATTGCAAGTGCTGCTCAGAGGCATTTTGGGGTTCCAGCAGAGCAGGTCTGATGGGGCTGGCAGACCTGGGCTCCTGAGCATCTTTGCAGGTTACAAATCACATTTCCTCAGCTTTCCATCCCTGTGTGTGTGCAAAAGCCACACAAAGCTTTGAGAAATGTGGTCCTTGTGCTCAGTGCTTCAGCTGCCAGATGGACAAAACCAATTAAATCAGCTCTCCCAGGTGCTGGGCCGTGATGTGGGCAGAGGGGTGACCAGGAGAAATCATTTATTGCTGGCTTTTAAATCATTGCTGAGCATAGGGTGGGATCTGATGAGACTTGAGGGGCTTGCCCTTCAGGATTTTGTTGGGAGCAGCTGGGAGCAGATAAGGGAGTATTTGATATATATATTTGATATATATATTTGATATATATATATTTGATAAGAGAGTGTTTATGAGCATGGATAGCTGGTGCTGGCTGCCTTTTCCTGGTCTCACACCTTGGGTTCCAAGATGCTCCTGCCCCTCTTGCTTCCCCTCAGGGCAGATCTCCAGCAGAAACACCAAAAGCTGAGTTTCCCCAGGTACCAAACTGAGCCCTTGGTCCCAGCCAGGGGACAGGGGACAGCACCATCTGTCACCTGCCCAGCCCACAGCTGACCTGCTCTCCCAGACAGCCAGGACCTGGCAGGCTGCCTCCCAAATCCCTTCTTTATTCCTTAAAACTTTGGCCCAGGGAAATGAATTCTATTGTGCTCTTTATTGAATTGAATGTTTCGCTGCTACACTGAGCTACAGCCCTGCATACCTATTTCTTTTTTAATTATATTCATTCCATTTTTAGGGTGGTTTTTCGGTTTGGGAATTGAAAGACTGATGGATTACAGAATTGGGAAGGTGCAATGGTTGCAATCATGATTGAAACACACAAATTTTGTGAAGTAAGCTGAAGTTGTGTAATTACACTGAAAACTTTTCCTTTAGATGTGCTGTCCAATAATGTTTAGGAAGTCCTTAGCAAGATAAATAATGCATGGACTTTTCTCACTAAAGCTCCTGAGAGTGGAAGTGCATCCAGAACAGAAATATCTCAGTGCCTGTTGTGTGCTGCAGTGTGTTTGGAAATCCTTTGCCACGGAAGGAAGAGCAGCTTTCTGATTTGGGTGATTATTTTAATCACCTCCAGCATATGCATCATGGGCTGCTTTTTAAAGAACTGACAACATCCCAAAATAGGTGATTGGGGAAGAGTCAAGTGAAGGTTATCTTCTCCCTGGTACTGACACTGGGATATCAAAAAGCTTTTAGGGGAAAACAATGGGTGACATTGATACCTGAACTAAAATGGGTCCTCATGAACATTCCCTCTCTTCTCCAAACTCTTTTATTTTTTCCTACCAGAAATATTTTTTTTTTTCCCCCCGGAGATTTTTCCTATTGTTCCATAACTGGGGCCACGTGGGAGGCTGCAATTTCTAATTACAAATATTTACCAGCCCTGTAACATCCATGTCACTGAGAAATTAAACCTGGTTCTAGCTAATGGAAAGCTGAGCCAAGGGATGCAGCAGTGTTAAGCTGTGGGGATCCATTACTTTCCTCAAGATTTGTGCTGCACAGGACTTAAACAAGGAATATTTAAAGTGAGAACCACAGAGCTGAGGTTGATGCCATATTTAGTAGGGCATTATAATTTCTCTTGGAAGTGTTAGACCAGTAATCTGGGAATTTTGGCTGTCATCCTGCTACTATTTGTGAGCAATTTTAATGCAGTAATTACATGTAGGGAAAATTGTTCACTAGGCTGATGAGATAAATGGAAATGTAATCTTTTTTTCTTGTTTGGTTGTCCAATATTTTTACAATATCCTTCTGGAAGCAAGGGGATATAATAAAAGAATCTGGAACTCCTTGGAAATACTGATAGTTTGAAAGATTTGCTCAGTGTAAGTTAAAGGCAGCTCATTAAACAAACAAATGAGCTGTCCTTAGAGCAATCAGTATTTACTATTAACTGAACAGCACAGTAAATAATGAATTGCAGGTAAGGAACTACAGATAAGTATTTGCAGTGAATTCAAATTACTTGACTTAAGCCTGAGGCAGAGAAAAGCAAATAGAAAGAGAGAAAGGGAAGGAGGAGGGGGAAAGAAGAAGGAGAGGAGGGGTTGCAGATGTAACATTTGTTGTAGCAATCCATGTTCATTTGTTGTGCAGAAGAAAGATTTTCTTGGGTGCCCCCACCCCTGGTGCAAGTGAGTCCACCTGAGAACAAAGGAGGATGTGGAATTCCTGGGAAAAAAGAAAAGAGAAGGCTTGGGGGACACCCTATAATTTTTTCCCAGTACCTGAAAGGGGGTTGCAAGAAGGCTGAAGAGGGATTTTGGAGTGGTGGGACACAGGGAATGGCTCCCACTGCCAGAGGACAGGGCTGGATGGGATTTTGGGCAGGAATTGTTCCCTGGCAGGGTGGGCAGGGCTGGCACAGGTGCCCAGAGCAGCTGTGGCTGCCCCTGGATCCCTGGAATGTCCAAGGCCAGGCTGGACACTGGGGCTGGAGCACCTGGGACAGTGGAAGTGTCCCTGCCATGGGAAGATGGTTTTTAAGGCACTTCCCAACCCAAAGCATCCTGTAATTCTGTGGAAAGCAGGGCTCTGAGCCTGAGCCAGCTCAGAGAGCAGGGCTGGTGCTTTTCCCAAGTCAGGATCACTCTCCTGCCCCAAGGACAGAGCTGAGCTTTGGCAGCAGCGAGACCCAGCCCTGCCCAGGGCTGCCAGGTGCCTGCACAGCTCCCTCAGTCATCTCTCCAGTTTACTGAGGCAGAGAAATTGTTCATGTGCTGGAACTGGCACAGGTTGAGAAGTTTGGGTTTGGAGTTTAATCATCACTGGAGTGAGAGACTGTGCTGCCTGCAGTTTGGGTGTGTGGCTGTGTCTGGAGCCAGTGTGGATGGGCTGGGGGTGTTGCTCATTAAAGAAGGGGCTCAGGGTGTTTTGGATGCTGGAGGTGAGAGGAGATTTAATCAGGATCTCTGCAGTTTCACCTGAGGCCTGGTGGGACAGCTGAAGGTGTGACAGGCATCCTGAACACCTAAAGTTGGCAGCCCTGCCTGAAAGTCACCTTAGAAAGGTGAAGAGCTTGGCCCAGGTGTGTGCAGGGAGGATGTGCCTCACCTGGCTGCCTGCACTGCCCAGAACAGGGACAGGAGGGACAGTGATGGGGCACACAGGGACAGTGATGGGGCACAGAGGGACAGTGATGGGGCACAGAGGACAGTGATGGGGCACAGAGGGAGGTGTCTATGGGGTGTTGGCATTCCCTAACCAGGGAAATTGTCAGCAGGCACAGGAGCAGGAGGCTTCTGTTGCTGGGAGGTGTCACAGGGTGAATCTCTCTGCAGAGAGCCTCGTGCTTGGTTCACACCACCCCAGGACTGCACCTGGTGGAACCCCCTGGGGATGAACCAGCCCAGGTCCCTGCAGCTACAGGGAGGTCTCCAGCTGGAATTATCTGTGGATGTGCACAGGTCCATCCCTGCTGGTCCCCCTGTGCTGGCTGTCTCCCAGTGCTGCTGCTGTCAGCCCCAGCATTAGTATTCAGGCCAGGGAGCAGGAGTGAGGTGCTAGACAGGCCAGCTAATTACAGCAGCCTGCAGAGGCAAGTCAGGCTGTACCACATGGTGAAGGATATCCTGCTTGCTTGGAATGTTGCTGCTTTGCTCTGCCACTTCATTAAAAAAGGAACAAAAATAAGGTGTGAGCTAATTGGTTTGGTTAAGGAATCGAGCGGTGCTGTTGTTTTTTTTCTTGGATTTAATCAGAATTTATACAGTGCTTTGTGACACTCATCTCAAACAGAGCTTGCTGTGAGCTCAGCAGGCTGCAGAGCTGCTGCAGTCCCAGCTGCCCTGCCTCTGGCTGCCACCCTGACCTGCCTGCTCCTGTCCCAGAGCTGGCAGCAGATGGGGAGAGCAGGCTCTGGCTGCCACCAGCACACCATCTGCAGGCAGCCAGGCTGCTCGGGCTTTTCTGAGTTGCAGTTGTGCATGCAGGGGGGTTTCTGTCAGAGCATCTGTTTTGCTGCCAGTGCCACAGCTCTGGGCTGAGCGTGTGCCAGGGCAGCGAGCAGGGACAGCCCCGTCCTGCAGGGACAGCAGCATCAGGTGGCTCTGGCTGGGGCTGCTGCCTGTGCTGCCACACAGCCCAGCCTTGGGGAGCTGCACTGCTCCAGGAGAGCTCAGGCTGAGGGGATATCGACTGCCACAGCAGAGCTGCTGGTGTGTGTGACTGTGGCTGGCTCACACCGAGCTGTCCCCTGTCCTGTCCCCCCAGTGCCCTTCTGCAGAGAGGGGCACTAAGCAGATTACTCAGCTTCTTCCATCAGCAGATACTCAGGGCCTAAGATACTTAAAAGACATCTGGTTTTTAGCCTCATTTCTAAACAAATGAGGCTTATGTGATTACAGTGTCTGTCGCTTGCCCCTCGTTGGCCAATTTCAATCGTCAGATTTTGGTCTCCCAGATGTGAACTTGCAGGAAGTTTCTGTGAACAGAGCTCACCCTGGAGGGAGGATGAGCAGCACAGGCTCATCATGGAGTTGTGTGAGAGGGAATGTGCTGGGGGGAAGGAAAATCTCTGTTTGTAGGGAAAAGCAGCCGTGGGGAGAAACCCCCGTGGGCTGGAGGTGTGGGCAGTGTGGCTGAGCCCTGCAAGCACATCCATCCACAGGGCCCCTCCTGCTGGCCCTGCCAACTGCTCCTTGATCCCAGGATTGCTTTTCTGATCCCTGGATTAACGGGGTGGGGTGTGCAAAGATCCAAGAGCTGTGTGTGAGGCAGGCAGGGGTTGCCCTGCTGCAGCTCTGCCTGTGCAGCAGAACTGGCCAGGCCATGCCAGGCTGGGCTGCCTCCTCTTCTAAAATGTTATTTCAGAGTTATCCTGACAGCTCAGGTCTGAGTTCTGCTGAGGCTGATGTCCCTCAGCACTGCTAGAGGGTGCCCAGGTAAATTTGTTAATTTAATTTAATTATCAGCAACTTGTTCTGATTGGTAATTCACTCAGGTACCATGGATGAAGCTGGTGATTGGAATCCTCCGTGCACCCACTTTTGCAGAATCACAAAATCTCAAAATGCTTTGGGTTGGAAGGGTCTTAAAAAATCATCATCTCCCACCCCTGCCATGGCAGGGACACCTTCCCCTGTCCCAGGCTGCTCCAGCCCAGTGTCCAACCTGCCTTGGGCACATTCAGGGTGCTCTGGCCACCCTGTACCCTCCCAGGGAGAGATTTCTTCCTGATTTTTCACCTAAATCAGAACTCTCTTCTTTATTTCTCTGTGAATTTCACTTAAATGCTCATTAGAGCTGTATCTGTCTCCTTTCTGCAGCTGCACAACATTTTTGCCTTGCAGTTCAGAAGCTGAGGATGTCTAATGGAATGTGTAAAACCCACGTAGAGCAGTTCTGGGACTGTGGGGGAAAAGCAAAGGTTTCATGTTCTGGTTCCTGATAATGAACTAAATGAGATTGTGTCCTTCTTTGAGCCTAAATGAAAGATAAAAGACAGATGAGATTTATGAACAAGGTCATTAGTGTACCAAATTTCTCTCATTAGATCTGTTACATTACTTTCCAACTTACACAAGTCTCATTAGAAAAATTTATGAACTGGAATGATTACAAATACACCATATTCTAAACCATCCCTACTTTTAATTGCCAAACAGCAAAAAAAACAATTACACTTCTGTGATGCAATAGAGCTGTACTTTTGTGCATGTGGTTTTTTTTCTGGTTAGAATTTAAATAGATGTTCTTGAAGCCAGGGGATGGGGCTAGAGGAAAATGGACCATTTAGTGCAATTTAGCAGCAAACCTGAAATGCTGCTTTAATTTCATAACCTTGTCAGACCCAGGTTGATATTGCAGGCTAATATTGTGTTTTTCTCCTCACCAGACTCCCACTTTCACATCCCTGTGCCTGATTTGAAGCAGCAGTGAGTGGAAGCATAAGGCATCTCTCATTCTGTTTGGACTCCTTGTTTACAGAAGAGTGATGGAGATGCTATTAAGCACAAAAGGCATCACCATATGCCCGTTTTTCTTTGTATTGAGTTTGGCAGCAGCTATTGAAATACCATTATCAGGTGAGTTGTAGCTATTTGCTGTGCACTTTGCTGTTTTGTTTGGTATTCCTTTGCAGCTACCCCTGAAGGGAAAATATTAAATCCTCCTTTCCAGTTGTGTTCCATTTGGAGGTTAATCTGGCCACAATGTGGCCTTTGGGAAATTCAGGTCTGATCAAAGCTAAGCTCCTGTTTGAGCCTGCTTAAATGGAGCAGTAAAGTTGTCCAACAACACCTCTCTGGTGTTTGCCACCCAACACAAGGCTTAGCTCTGAGAGTTTGGGTTTGTCCTTCGCTTCAGTTCCTCCTTTTGGCTCTGAATCCCCCTGGGGCTCATCTGATGTGCATTTATCCCTCCTGCCTTGTGGTGCAAGCTGCCATTCCAGCAGGGAAGGGAGCAGGTGGATGTCTCAGAGCAAATGTTGGTCCCCAGGGAAGGATTTCACACTCTGTGTCCTGCCCCAGGGAGCAGCTCCTGCATCCCTCACCAGCTGGGATGAATTCAAACTGCTTGTTTTACACGGATCATGAGCTCCCAGGACATGTGTAAAATACAGGATGAGGCTCACAGGGAGCAATCCAAGGGAAGCCAGAGGACCCCCCTGTCTGGAGCATAGCCCAGACCTCCTGAGCTTTGCATTTCTCAGACATAAAATGGGCCAGGAGGACTGAAAACTGCATTTTGCTTTGTTGTTTTGGTTGCAAAAAGAAAAAAAAAACAACAAAGCAAACCTCACCAATATTAGAATTTATGAATCATAGTGGGGAAAAATAAAGAAGTAAACCTAAGGAATAATAAATTCAGGCTCTTTTCAGGGTCTCAGAGTAGGATATGGGCCAGTTTCAGGATCCTGTGGATCTGCCATGAGCTCTTGGCACTCTGGAGCCTGCCAATAGCCCTGGCTGCAAAGAGGAATTCAGCCAAGCAGGTTTATAGGATATTTCTGTAAAACTGTCCAAATTTGCATTGGGAAGTAGATGTTTTTGGGTTTTTCTGCAGGAAGGAGCTGCAGTGTTTCAATAAAGTCAAAGTGGAGCTGTGACTGTGAAGCACAGAGCAAACTCTCTGGGCATCCACTGCTTTTTATGAAGCTACCCCAGGGAACTACCTAACCCTTAATTAGCTGCAATGAAGCATTTTATATTGTAATAAAAAGTTATTTCTGATCAGTGGAGCTGGTGGGCATGGAAGTGACAAGACACTGCATTTCACTCCAGCTTGGAGCTCCCTGGACTTAAAGCAGCACCCAAGGATCATTTTAATTCTCTTCCTGGCTGTTTGTAACAATGGGGTGATCCTGTTATCCCAGCTCCACTGCAGGGAACATTCTCCTTTTCTGTTACACAGGCTTTTGTAGCACTTAATTCCCTGAGAAGAAAGGAGTTTAGTGCAGCCTTGTGCAGCTGCAGCCTGGGGCAGAATCAAACCTTGCAGCCCGTGGCTTTCCTGGCAGTTTAGCCAGGATGGAGGCAGCAGTTTGCTGCTCCATGTGTGTGCATCTGTGTCTGGATTAAATCCAGCTCCTGACTTCACCCAGGAATAGATCTGCCAGGGCACAGCCCCGTGCTCTGGCTCTGGCTCTGGAGCAGCCCAGCCCTGCCCTGGTGGGTTTGGAGGGGGTGAGGGTGGGCACTGTCCCTCTGCCAGCCCTTTGTCTGGTCCCTGAGGCAGTCACAGGGGTCAGAGGGGATTTATTGTCCCTGCCAGGGAGGTGATGATCCTCTCTTCCCTATTTCTGCAGGAATAACCCAATCCTGCCATCGCCCCTCTCCACTCAAGGGGAGCCCAGTTTGGCTGGAATGATGTTTTAACCCAATTCCTCTTTGTGTTCAGTTTCCCAGCTTCCAACAATCACAGAGCAGTCCCACACCCAGGTTGCCTACCCCTTTGATGAGGACTTCACCATCACATGTGAAGCCAGAGGAAACCCCCAGCCCACGTGAGTAGTGCTTGGAGAAGCAAACAGCAGAGTCTGCTTTTAACCTTTGCCAGACCTTGCTGTGTCTGTCAGGAGCTGCTGCACAACAGCCTGCTCATCATCCTCACTGGGGCCAAGGCTTGGTTTTCCATTCAGGCCATTCAGCTTTTGTTGCTCCATCACTTCCCCTCACCCTAATAAATGCCAATGTGGTTTTCCTTGCTGGGGGATGTTTCATTTCTCTGGCACGTGCCAAATTCACCCCGTGGTTTAAAAAAAGAGAAAAATCTTGTCTGGGTTGTGCTGCAAAAGATGAGCTGTGAAATCAAAGGGGCCCAGCTGTTCCTCTGCCTCTTCCACTGCAGCCCTAAAAACCCCAGACACATTAAACTGTGTATTCAGACACCACAAGTGAATTTTATCAGTTACCTTGTCTCACCTAACATCAGCAGGGCCTTGGTGATGGTACAGATACACACAAAAGGAGTTATTCAGGTAAATATCCAAAGATAAGCTCTCTGCAGTTTACACCACTGTGGAAGGGAGGAACATTTTAAATGAAAATATGATTAACAAGAGTGCAATAATAACCCAGTGAAAACTCCTCCTGAGGCTTTCACCACTGAATGGTGTTTGGGCTCAATTAATAGCTGGTTTGAATATAATTTTTTTCTCTTTAATCCTTCCCTTCTCCATTCTTGGCAATACAATTTAAAATTTAAAAGGCATTCTTTTATTTAGATCAAGACGATTTGGTAATTTTTAATTGAGCTCTGAATGGGGATTTGTAGCATGATAACAAATTCCCTTTGTTCCACTGTTTGTCAGTGCATCAATGAGAAGTTTCCTGGTGGATTTAAATGATGTGGCAGTGCCAGTTAGGTGGGGGGATCCCATATTCCCTCCATCCTGGAGCAATGATCCCATATTCCCTCCATCCTGGAGCAAAGATCCCATATTCCTTCCACCCTGGAGCAAGTATCCCATATTCCCTCCATCCTGGAGCAAGGATCCCATATTCCCTCCATCCTGGAGCAAGGATCCCATATTCCCTCCATCCTGGAGCAAGGATCCCATATTCCTTCCATCCTGGAGCAAGGATCCCATATTCCTTCTATCCTGGAGCAAGGATCCCATATTCCCTCCATCCTGGAGCAAGGATCCCATATTCCTTCCATCCTGGAGCAAGGATCCCATATTCCCTCCATCCTGGAGCAAGGATCCCATATTCCCTCCAACCTAGAGCAAGGATCCCATATTCCCTCCATCCTGGAGCAAAGATCCCATATTCCAGTTTTGCCAAGACCAGTGAAGTGCCCAAACAACAGTTTTGTTGGCATTATTTATTCTCTTGAAACAAAAAAGGAAGGTACACCTGCCACTCAATACACTGTAATTTCCAGCTGTCTGGAAAATGAGTTTAGGCAATTTCAGTGCATCTGAGAATTGCAGAGGAGCTGTGACAATTCCCTCAGCATTCATCAAAATCTCCAAGAAACATCAAACTACAAATGGTTCCATGGCAAGGAGAAGCTCAGTGGAATCATCTCAGTTTCTTCTGGTTCAGCCATGTGGAGGGTGGGAGAAGCTCTTGTGGATTTTTGCCATTCCAGAGCAGCAATCCCACACGGGCACAGGTGCTGTCAGGTCCCTTTCCCTGTGCATCACTGCCCTTGCTCCAGGCTCTGCTCTTGGCTCATGTCACAGCCGTGGCCAAGAGCAGAGTGAGGAAGGAGAGATGTGCACGGGGCAGAGCAGCACAGTGATCATTCTGCTCTCTCCTCTCACATCCAGTTTTTCCTTTTATTTTGATAAAACCCTCTTGGTCCCACATTTACCCCTGGTTAATTCCAAAATTCAGTCCTGGTGCCTGCCCACTGTAACATCTCTTTTATTTTCCAGCTTTAACTGGACCAAGGATGGAAAACCATTTGATTTGTCATCTGACCCGAGGATAGTTGCATCTAACAACTCTGGAACTTTTGTGATCCAAAACCGAGGAATCATCAACAATTTCCAAGGGAAATATCGCTGCTTTGCATCCAACCTGCTGGGCACTGCCATGTCAGAAGAAATTGAGCTGATTGTTCCAAGTAAGGGCTTTGCTTTTGGTTTGAATTTGTGATTATTGCTTTTATTATTGAGAACTGCTTTTCCTCAAAATAAATGGGAAAGAACTGCTCACTAAGGTGGTGCATGGTGAAATGGTGAGTTGTTTGCTGTTCAGTGAACATTTGAGGAAAAAAGTAATATTTTCTCCTTAGAATGTATTAATTTAATTCCTGGTTTTGAGGACAGAAACCAAATCTGGATGTAGGATTTCAGACCACTGAACTATCAACTCCCACAGGTTATTACTGCAAAATAGAACTGGATGCAAATGTTTGGAAGCTCCAGGGGAAGTGATTTGATCAGCTGTGAGTTCATTAATCTGATGTCAGCAGCATTCAGAATTTGGGATAAATACTGATGGGGAGGAGAATAAAGCCCTGGAACTGAATGGAAAACAAGCTTAAACACAAAGCAGGGAAAATTACTGATGCTAGAAATTTGTGCTTCCACTGTTAGCACGGAGGAAGGGCAGAGGGGGAGATGAGGGATTAAGGACCAGGTTGTGGAAGTGGGATGAAATTTATGGATAGAATCAAAGAATCAGCAGGGTTGGCAAAGAGCTCTTAAAATGATTGAGTCCATTTCTTAACCCAGCCCAGCCAGGTTCAACATTAACCATGTCCCAAAGCTGAAACCACTGGTTTGTACCAGTCATTGAATCACCTGTAGTTGGGAACACAAGCACACATTTTGGTTCTAAATTCAGGATTGAAACACACAAAATGAGAAGAGGAAAATCAGAAGCAGAATCTTCCCAGTGGGAGTAGAAAGGACAAGAAACTTCCCCAGCTCCATGGTGCAGCAGGGTGAGGACCTGAAGCAGGTTTTGTGATGCAGTTCAGTGGCACAGATGGAGAAAAGCAGCAGTGCAGTGGATTTTTCCAGATTAGATCCTGCATTTCCAAGCTCCTACAGTATTTTGTTATCAAATATCTGTCAGCTCCATGCTCAGGTGGAATCCATGGCAGGGGATGCACCCACAGCCTTCTCAGCCCCACAGTGACAGGAGGTGGCTGCTTCTGGAACAAGAGCACTGCTGGCAGATCAGGGCAGATGAAATGGGCCATGAGAAATGGGAATAAACATTTTTGTCCTGTCTTCAGCACAGGAAATAATCCTGAGAAGCATTCAGGGCTGGAAGAGTCGTGGTGCTGTGAGCACATTGAGAACAAGGCACTGCTAAGGCTGGGAGGGAGCTGCTGGGGATGCCATGTAAATGGGTTTTATGAGTGCTCCTCATGAAAGACATGCTTTATTTTCCTTTTGTCCAGATTTATGGATTTCTTTTTCCCTTGGGAAATCTGTTCCATGTTGCAATGTGCTGCACAGTAATCCCTGATGCCAGGGCTTGGTGTTTGGGGAGGAATTAGCAGGATTCCAGGTGTTGCTCTGTGGTTTAATCTCCACCAGCTTGCAGCTGTTTTAAGGGAAGGGTTTTCCAGAGCAGAGGAGAATTGCAGGAAGCTTTAGGACAGTAAGCTGAGGTTTATTGAGCTGTTGGCTCCACAGGTAGGGCAGGGCTGGAGTTTCAGGCAGTTTAACTTCAGCTTTTCACTTTGGAGTCTGGCCAGGGCAGGGGGTTAATAAAACTTCTCTTTAAAATATCTCAAACTCATTGCATTTGAGAAGAGTTAAAGTGCTCAGTGTCATGTTTGTACCTCCAGCAGCAGAATATTCTGATACTGCATTGCTACTGAACTGAACAAGATGGAATGCTCAAGATGGAAAAGCAGGAGTTGATGTCTGGATTTGGGATTATTGAATCTGTATTCAGAGAAGAAATTTTTTGCTTTTAATGAAAAACAGTCTGAAGTAGCTTAAGTAGTTATTAAATATATTGGGAGTGGATGGCAACAAATTTATGGAGAGGTTACAAACATGGTTGTTATCAAAAGCAAGAGGAATTTTAGTGCTAATATATGCGAAGTCCTAAACCCAGCAAAAAAAAGAAAAAAATACGTGGTGCAGATAATGTATTAGAGGGATTTATCCAAGTCACACATCTTTTAAAGCTGTTATTAGAATTCTTCTGCCATCAGTTCTTTCATTTGTGGGTGCAGTGTAGAAGCTGCAAATTAAATCAGGATTCAGAGAGGAGTAGAAGGCACCTTTGATTTTCTAAAGTGCTGGATGCTCTGCAAGTGTGCTCCAGTGAAAGAGCTGCTGGTGCACAGACCTGCTGTAAATCAGGGCCTGCCACAGAGGGGCTGGGGATAAATTACCTCCATTCACCCCCAGGTTTGGAGCAGGGACTGGTACATGTGAGATCACCCCCTGCATTCCTGACCCTGCTGCAGAGGTGGCAGGGCTGTGCCAGCTGCATTCAAGTCAGATGTAAATCTCCTTGGCAAAGTCACCGTGCCAGGGAAGGGAAGAAAACCCCAGTGAGGCAGAGCAGGGCAGTTCCTTCCATAAATTACATTTCCAGTGCAGAGGCAGAATACTGGGTCTGTGAGGCTGCTGCTGAAAAGAAGAACAAAAGAGTGTTTACTCACAGTAGTCATTCCAGGGAAGCAATAGAAATGTCAGCAGAAATGATCATTAAATCTCACCTACATAATGGAAATACCCCACCTCCCCTATGCAGGATGACATTAAGGAGAGGGGAAGAATGGGCTCGGAGGATCTCGATGTGTTTGCAGCTCTAACAAAGGCCAGATTGTTACAAGATACATTCAGCATGAAGATGAATTTAAATGGTGAGAACACAGACTTCAGCTCCCCTCCTCCAGCATTTCGGGAATCTGCTGCTTGAATTAGTGAGCAGGCCCAATGCCAGGGGAAGGAGAAGAAGTACAATTTAAACTTCTTTAATTAACTGTGCTGTAAAAGACTCTTCATGGCAGACTGAGTTAAGATTTATGCTTGGTATTTCTAAAGCTGCTGCTCCAAAAGACCAGAGACCTGAGGATGGAAATATTGGCTGAATGTAAAATCTCCCTGTGGCAGGCTGTGCTCTGCCAGTGATGTTAGTGCAAGAATTCCCAGAGAAAGCCAGACCTGAGTTAATATTCAGGCACTTGGGTGTGAATATCCTGAAATCAGTAGAATATACTGAGCTGATAGTGAAGTAGGAGGTTTTGTGAAGGCTTTGGTGCAGCTTTATTTAAGAGAAAACAAAAGAGAGCAATTCACTGAGGCTTTGCAGGTGGTGGGAATGAAATTTAACCCTCTTGCCTCCTAAGCCAGTGGCCTGCACCTAAGGCAGCTTTTCTGGCCACCTAAATCATTTGGCTCACTCTGTTTCTTGCCTGCAGCCATCAGTTTGAAGATGATAACAGAGATTTACACAGAAAAAAAGCTGTCACTGATTCCATTCCACATCCTCAGGAGTCCCAGCCACGCTCTTCCTGACAGCCAGGCTTTGCTAACTTTTTCAATTTAAGGCAGCAATTAAAAAATCCATAAACAAGCAGGGTCATATCTCATAAACAGTTCAAAGGCTGCAATGGAAATTACAGATTTAACTCCTGCTGCTGCTTTGTGGATCAGAATATCAATTGAGGCACGGAGATGAGCCCTGGAAACTTCCCAAGCTTCACTCAGTGCAGCTCAGCATCAGGGACTGCAAGTTATGGTTGAGATTCCTTAAAATGTTGGGCTGTTTGCTGTACAGGATACAGATCTGGGTGAAAATTCATCATTAAAAACTAATTTAAGTGTCTAAGGAGCTGGAAATTTTGAGGTTATAGAAAATTCTTGACTTTTTCAGCTTTGCCTCACTTTCACATCCTTTAAGGAATTATTTGCAAGGAAAAATATGAAACTATATGGATCAGGTTAAGCTCCCTTTATCCCAGGACATCTTCAGCAGAATCCACAGGGAAGGTTATAAAACCAGACCTGGGTTACAATGATGCTTTTCTACAACAATTTCACAATGTATTTGCTAATTGCTGATTTGCCATCCTGATTTCACTCCCATTTTACACCTGGTATTGGTAGAAACAAGACACAGAGATCTCAAGGACAAGTTACCTGGAGAAATCCTTTTTCTTTTTTCAGTTTTCTCAACACCTGACCCCAAAACATGTAAAATACCCAGAGGAGTGGGCTCCATTCTCACAGAAACTGGAATTAATTGCCATAATTGACACAGGTTTGGTGTGAAGTCACTGTAATTAGCAGTAGGACAAAAACTGAGCTGTAGGACAGGGTGTCCTGAATAGATCCCTGAGTAAATCTGGAGCAGTGCTGGGGACTGCAGCTCCCAGCTCTACTTGCTGCTTTTCTGAACCTCTATTTCTGCTAAATCAAATTAAACCTTTTATTGCACTTTTATTTCTCCCTCCTGTTTGTTTAAGTTGAGAAATTGCATTTTCTGAAGGGATAAGGAGGAGAGACTCAGGCTCCTTTCTGGATTTTCTCCCAGCCCCCCAAATTTGCCAGTGGTGCTTCAGCCTGTCTCAAGCACAGCTCAGTCATTAAACTTTGAGTCACCCCAGGGATTAAGCAGCTCCTTGCACAAATGACCCTGGCCACTGATAATCTTCTATTTCCATGGTTCACAGACTGTCAGAGCAGTTCAGTTCTGGTTTCTGAGTGCAGCACTGGCAGGAAAAAGCCCTTGGTCAGTCAAGCCTTTCCCAGGAGCATTTGAAGAGGTGTCCCAGTGGGATTTTAGGAGATTCTCCATAGCTGGAGTTGGGAGGGCAGGTTTCCATCTTCCCTTGGCTGTTCCACTCTCACCCCATGAGCTGAGTGTGGTCAGAGCCCTCCTGGCCTTCCTCAGGGTCACTAAATGTGCTGTGGGAATGTGGGGAGCAGCACCCAGAGCTGTGCTGGGCTCTCTGTGCCCTCTCATCCCATCCCTGTGTGGGGGATTCCATGGAATACTGACCTGAGGGTTCAGAGCTGTCACTGCAGAGACATCAGCTGCATTTTTAGTGGCCATGTGCTGCACTGAGACCTTTATACAGCATGAAACACTTCCATGGCACAATTTATTTTGTGTGGTGCTGTGGAGCTTAACTCAGATAGTTTCTGTGATCAGCCACAAATCAGTGGTGATTGATTCTGGAATATCCTCTAGTTTTTGCAGGAGATCTGCAAAAAAATCAAAATATTGCCTGCAGAGATGTCCTGAAGATTGATGTGCAAAAGGCAAAGTCTAATGTGACAGAAGCTTTTTATTTTTAATAAATCTGAATTCAGAAGCAGCTATTTTTCTAGTCTTTGAGACCAGTGGGACCCCAGCAAAAAAAAAAAAATTATGCTTGTCAGAAGGTTTGGCTTAGGAATTTATCATGAGTTTTCATCTCTTGTAAAGCTTCAAGGATTAAACCATTCAAATTTTGAGGATGAAAAATCAAAAGTTTTTCAGTGCTTTTCATGGTGAACCAAGCAAAAAGAAAACCAGCATGGAAAGACCCAAGTGCCCTGATCACCTGTGGAGGTGGAGGACATTGGGGGTCAAATTGCTGCTTCCCCCAGTGAAGTCCAGCTGCCAACATCTGGGCCCCACGTTGGAGATGAATGTCTGTGCTGCCAGCTGATGACACCAGTTCTGTGCCTCGTCACTGTCTCCTGGTGGGACTCAGTACATTTCTGTATAATTCTGTAATTACTGGCCACAGAAATTCACTGAGAAGACCAGTGGTTATGGCACCCAGCTGGGATATCAGAAACCCAAATTTAGTTCTGCTAAATGAGGCAAAAAATGGGTTTGAGCAAGGGGTTCCAATGTCCTAAATAAGTGATCCCACATCAGTCCATTTGCTGATCTCATTGGTTTGGTCAGAAATCCCTTATCCTTACCTGATCCAGCTTATTTAAAGTTCTGTTGTGAGTGACATGCTTTGGGGAATAAATAAGCTTTAGATCAAGAAATTGGCTTTTTCTTGCTGGAAAATGCTCCAGCTCTGCAGTCAGCAGATGTATTTCCCAGGGCTGGAGGAGTGCAGGTTACTGGAGGTACTGGATATGAATATGCAGCTCTTTTTTTACCTGAAATTTCACCTACAGGGTGGGTGATGCTCATTAGCTGCATTTTGCCTCTCCTAAGAATTCCTAAGCTATTAATAACCCTCCTGGAGATAAAATCTCTGCAGAGTCTGCATTCAGGCAATCAGCACTGGAGTGATTGCTTCTTTTCATGTTTGCTGAGATGGGTGAAGTGTCCTCAGAGTGCTGTCCCTGCATTTCTGCCCCTCTCCTTTCCTGCTCTGTGGTGCTGCAGATTCCCTGCTGGACCACTGATGTCTGGAGCTGCTCTCAGAGCTCCTGTCACAGCCTGGGCACCAGGGGGGTGGTGTCTGCTCAGCCAGGACCTTCTCCATCCTTTGCTGTTTAACTGCTGCTGGTTTTGCTGCCTGGTGCTGGTCTGAAGTGGAGCTTTGGCCAGTTTGGACTTGCCTGCAGTGGGAGCAGGAGGTGATGTCAGCCCTGGAGCTGCCTCAGCTCGGCTCCCTCGAGGGGTGGTTCCATTTTACAGGCTGGTTTCTCTGTGATCATCTCCCAGCTGAGCCTCCTTTGCTCTGGGGTGGGCTCCAGCCCAGCTCTGCTCCCCATTTTCCCATCATCTCCAGTGGCATTTTGGGCATTCAGATCTGCCCAGGTGTGCCAAGCACGGATCAGGCTTTGAACAGAGTGTGCTGTGGGTGATGAGACATTGATCCAGTCACAATTTGATTTGTGTTTAAACCCAGCTGGAGCAGCCCTGGAGCTTTGTGCCAAGCCTGTCCCTGCACCCTGAGCCTGCAGGAATCCATGGCTGGGCTGGCACAGCATCCTCCCTCTGCTCCTGGAGATGGAGAGGAGCTGGGACAGCTCCAGCCACCAGCCTGGGGTCTGTCCCCACCTGCAGGGACTTGCAGAACCTTGAGAACTGTTTTATCCAAGCTCTCCAGAGCATTCCACACTGCCAGGCTGGTTTCTGATCTCCTGGGAGCAGCTGGGGCTCTGTCAGTGCTCAGCCCTCTGTGCCAGGCTTGTCCTTGGGGACCCTGTGGCCTTGAGTGGTCCCTTCCAGGCAGCACAAAGGAGCTAAAGAAAGTGTGTGAAAGGAACTGTGTTAAAATGAAGCCAAAGCAAAGGACAGGACATCACAAACAAGTGTTAAACATCCCCATTCAGTGCCTGGATTTGGATAGGATGCTCCAAGAACTCTGTGAATGAAAGGGTTCCTATTCTGAGTGTCCCAGAACAAGGGATTTCCTGCTCTGAGTAAAACTCATCATTCTCTGTGCCTCTGTGTGAATTAAAGTCAGTATTAAAGGCAGAGAATGCAAAGGACGATGTAAAGGTAAATATTTTATTTAAAATGTATCAAGGGGAAAGCAAAATTTCAAAAGGTACCAGTCAAAGAGGAACTTCTTTGCTTTTTTTGTGCAGGTGTACCAAAATTCCCCAAGGAGAAAATCGAGCCTCTGGATGTGGAGCATGGAGATTCTGTGATCCTGCACTGCAACCCCCCCAAAAGGCATCCCCCCTTTGCACATCTACTGGATGAACATTGGTGAGTAAATGGTTTTTGCACAATTCATACAAGAGGGCTCAAAGCATTTGTCTTTCAGAGCAGTTTCATTGCAGAGTCATCATGGATAGGAATTGTAATCGTGCAGGTGCTTGGGAGAAATATCTGCATATTGAAGAACAATATTTAAAGAAATTTAAAGAACATTTAAAGAATATTTAAAGAACAATATTGAAGAACAAAATTTAAAAATGGGGGATGGAGATTTGGTTTTACATGACCCAAAGTTGAATTGTTGAGTGAATTGACACAGCATCTCATTAAATATGAGATATCAAATAATTTATATATTGGTGAGTCTCACAGTGATGAGGAGAGAGGATACCACGTGTTGATATGTTATTTCTATCATAATTTTCCTCTTTCCATAAATTGATGATTGATTTATGATACCAAGGGAAAAACAATCCACCAGGTTTATATAATTAATTCCTTGTGGGTTTCTATCCTGTTATTCTGCAGCATTTGTGTTCTGCAGGAATTTTTTGCTTTTGGGAAGCAAAGTAACTCTGTTTTTTAATGACCAGTTTTTCCTTATCAGTTATATAGGTTCATTCTTTATACAAAAAAAATATTTTTTTATCACTTGTACAGTGAATATTAGTAAATAACCCACTGTGGCTGGATTTTCCACCTTTCCTACTCCAGAGTTTCATTCTCTGTCTGTGTCTGGAGGGAAGCAGACACGGGGAGCATCCCACCTCACATTCCTTTTCCTTGCCAGATTTGCAGCACATCCCGCAGGACGAGAGGGTCTCCATGAGCCTGAAGGGGGATCTCTACTTTGCCAACGTGGAGGAGAGTGACAGCAGGAGTGACTACTGCTGCTTTGCAGCCTTCCCCAGGCTCAGGACCATCGTGCAGAAAATGCCCATGACGCTGAAGGTTTCCCGCTGTGAGTGTGGCTGGGCTGGGCTGCTGAGCTCCCCAGGCATGCAGAGCGTGCCCTGCCTCTCTCAGAAACCCTGCTGGGTTATTTCCTGTGTTATTAACTCTTTTCTGGGGCTGGATTTTGCTGAGAAAAGCTCCCTGCTCTAGCCTCTGTTCTAGGTAGCCACTGCAGGGAATCAGGTTTTGCTGTCCCATCTTCAGCAGAAAATGATGCCTTGGACAGAGGCTAGACAAGGTTGGGAGGATAAAATGGGTATTTACTGAAGGCTTTGACAGATGCACCTTGGGCAGTCTAAGCCTCCAAGGATGGACACTCAAGCTGGACAATGGTCACGAGTTTTTCAGTTATAAATTTGGTTCATTTACATAGCTCCAAATACAGCTTCAGATAATGAAGTCATTTACCCCAAATTTGCCCCCCCCAACTCACTTTTGTTTACATCTTTCAGTGTCTGAGACAGTCCTTGATTCCCAGGTCTGGAGAGGAATTTTTGTGTGTGACCAAAATAAGAGAACAGCAGCCAGCACTGGTTATGGAGTTTAGAGTTTTACACTAAAACAGTACAGGATTTGAAAAATATAAAAGCTAAAATCTTAAGGCATCACAATCAGACCCCAAAAGTCTCTGTCCCTCCTCCTGGTGTCCCCACAGTGAAAGCCAAGGATGCATTAGGGAAATCTGCTGCTCTTGGGTCCAGCAGGTCCCCAAGGATGGGACTTCACTGGGTTTTGGGGATTTTGTGGCCACCTCCTCGCTGGCCATGGCCTGGTTTGGTCCAGCTGCAGCAGTGAGCTTGGAAGGATGATGTGTTCCAGGATTTTCCAGGCAGCCTGGAGCATCAGAAACACAAGGGGTGTTTCCAGTTCCTTGATGAAATGATGTGTAGGGAATATAAGATTTCAGTTGTTTGTTAAAACTTCTGATCTTTCAGGGTTACACAGCCCAGAAAGCCAAGGAGAATTTTGTCTTCATGCATGAAACCTTCATGTTTAATATGTGATTTTTGAGAGTTTTCTTGTTAGGATAAAAAGATAAAGGATTAATAGTGGCTTTGTGTGTTTAATTCTTGCTTGGACCGTATCTCAGGCTAATAATTGTGAGAAAAACATCCAAATTAAATGTTGCTCTCTATGGCTTTTCAAACAGGTTCAGTCCTCCACACATGCACACAGAGATTAGAGAAAATCTAGATGGGTTTTGGCTGCTGGTAGCCCTGGAAGTGGCCCAAAAAACCACTTCAGTGTGTCCATCTTGTCACCAAAGCCCCAGGACTTGGGCCAGGAAAAGATGAGAGGCATGAACTGAAAGGATTCTGTAAACTCAGCCAGACATTGCCCACTGCACTGTGTGCCAAGTGCCTGTGAGGGGCTGCATTAAAAATAAATAGAAAAAAAATAAGAAACAAGAGCATGGATACATTTCCTAACATTTCTCTTTGTGGATACTTAGTGCTGTTTATCACTGTAGCCAGCAAGGATGAAATGCTGATTATATCACCCATGAAATATTTCTCAGAATTACACAAATCTTTAAAGCATTTTCATTGTTTTTTTTTTTCAAAACTGTTGCTCATCTGTTGCTTTCCTTTATATTTTTCACCCTTTCTTTCTTTTGGGGCAGAAATTGGGAGGGTGGGGAGGGGCATTTTGTTTTAGTTGGATTTATGGTTTCTTTTGATTCTGTCTCAACCCTGCATGTCTGTTTGGTTGTCATTTTTATTTATTTCAGTAAAGCATGCTAATGACTCAGGCTCACCTAACGCTGCTGTTACTAAGGGTGAGTTGAATGCATCTGTTTTCAGCCTTTGAACTGAGACTCCACCAGCTGAGGTGAAATGGGAGCTGCTCAAAAACACAGCACAAAAGCCTCTTGATTGTGATGGGATGGATTCAAGCAGTCCAGGGAGCACAGTTGGCTCATCTTGTCATTTCTGAGAGCAATCTGCAGGGTTTTGAATGGAAAAAGCAGTTTTTTACTTGAGGAAGGATCATTCATGCTCTGGAAGGAGGTGGAAGTGAGGACATTGATGTGCTGGGTTTCTCATGTTATCAATTCAGAGCAGGAGCCAGAGCTGGATGCTCCAAATCTTTTCCTGGCAATTGAGAGAGCTCTGGGATTAGACAGCCAAGGTCTGACACCACAAATTCGTGTCCCAGGGGCTGCCTTGCTGCAGGAGGAGCTCAGGGTGGGGATTTATGGAGTTTGGGTGCCCTGTGTTGGCTGTGCCCATCCCTCACCTGGATGGAGGTGGCACAGCACAGGTGACACTCCAGCAAAGCTCTTCTCATCCTGTGGGTTCCCATCTCCCACTGCTCTGCCTCTCTGTGGAGCAGATCCTGAATTACCCTGCTCTCCATGCAGGCAGCATGGTTCCTTTTGTTTCAAATATATCAAATTTAGAGTTGGTAACTATTGACTCCTCATTTCTTTGGTTAAATGGCTTTTTGAGGGTTTTTTTTTGGGGTTTTTTTTTTTTGGTGGAATTTTTTTTGTGGTTTATTTATTTATTTATTTATTTACTTATTTATTTTTAATTTTTTTTTGTTTGTTTTGGTTTGTTTTGGTTTTGTTTTTTAATGCCCAATTTTAACCTCTCTAGGAGTTTTTTGGCTTTTTTTTTTTTTTTTTTTTTTTTTTTATTTTTGCCAGACAAGCACTGAGGTTTCTGAAAAGGGGAGTTATCCTGGAGTGTTTTGGGATGGATAACTCAGAGCACTGCTCACTCCTCTGACTTTGCCCGTGGAGCTGAGCCCTGGGAGCAGGACAGGCAGGGCTGCTGCACCTCCCTGCCCCTCCAGCAGCAGTTTTTCCCTGGAAGGGATGTCTGAACTCTGCTGGGAAGGGCAGATGGGAAATGTGTGAGCGTGACCAGAGGCACCAGCGGGTTCTGCTGCAGCTCAGATCTGCAGAGATGCAAAGCAAGGGGAAATTAAAATTAAAAATGAGAAAATGGTTCAGGGAGATCTATGTGGTCTTTTACCAAATCATCCATAACTGGCTGTTTTTTAAGAGCTAGCACCATTTGGGGACTGATTCATTAGTGTGCTAATTGTTATGGTAGTGATAACTGGGCAGCCACTGAGCCCTGCATTTTTCATCCTAAAACCCTTGTTTGGCAGGCTGGAACAAATGGGCTCTTGGAATCAGATGCAGGTCAATCTTGTTTTATTATTTTTACAGTCTTCCTTGCAAATTGTGTCAAATTACTGGAGATTTAATAATTGGAAGCAGGAGGGACAATTCTGTGGGATGCTCAAGTCAGGAAAGGTGGGGTTTCACCTGAGGTTTGGAAGATGATGGAGCCAGTGCAGAAGAAAGGTGGTGAGAAATTGAGAGGATCAAACTGCCTGAGGGGTGATAGGATGGGCCAGTGCTTGGAAAACAGGATATAAAACTGTAGGAAAAGGAGTTTCCCAGCACTGCTGCCTGTTGATATCACTGTACCTCCCTTCTGACTGGAAATCAGGGCTCCTGGATTAGCCTCAGAGTGGAAAAATAAAAAAGAAAATGCACAAATTGATGTCAGAAACCTTCTGGCAGCAGAAATGTTTGTGGCATTATTGAAGAATATCCGAGATTTCCCCCCTAACTTCTGTTTTATTTTATCTTTCAGCCAATTTTATCAAGGAAAGGAAACCCAAACTGCTGATCCCTCCTGAATCTGCTGGCAGCAGCTCATCAGTCACTGTCATCAAGGGAGGTGTCCTGCTCCTGGAGTGTATTGCTGAAGGGCTGTGAGTAATGAAAATGCTGAGCAAACTTAATCACCTCTGGAGGTAGAAATGAGCAAAGAAAAAGGGACATTGCAAATGATGCAGGTTTTAAATGGAACTCCTGTGCAGAGCTTTTTGTGGCTGTAAAGCAGCACAGAGTGCAGGCAGCAGTGTTGGTATTGCTGTAGCTTGTGAACAATAATTAAAACCATAGTGTGGTAAGTATGGAATATTTTTTACATAGTTTTTTCAGTAGTGCTACTTTTGAGATGCTGAGAAACTAAATAATGTCAGCAGTGGCTTCAGTGCTTTTGTTCACCTGTAACTTTGTTTTTTTCTGGTTTTGCCAATTCAATTTTTCTTCAATGCTCAAAATTTAATAATAATTTCCCATCCTCACAGGGAAAAGTTTTTTTTCCTAAAAAAACCTTCTAAATCCCCTCTAAATTCTACATTCCCTCTTGTCCTGCCACTCCAAAGCCCTTTTAAATAATCTCTCTCCACCTTGCTGACTCCCTTTAGGAGTGAAAGGATTAATACAGGGGAAGGTTAAAATAGGGAAATCAGGACAATTTTTGCCCTTGTAATGAACACAGGACAAAATAAGGGCAAATAAGGAAATAAATGGGAAATAAATGTTGAGTGCCACCCTTACAAGGAGCTGTGATTCCTTTCCCAGCCCTGTGGCTGCTGCCACCAGAGAAACAGAGAATCTGTGCACCCACCAAGCAGAAGCAGAAATTCTGCAAGAAAGCAGAATTCCCTCTGGTTTGGCTGGGACAGAGCTTTGTGTGGAGCACAAATGTGTTAAATCAGCTGGTGCTGGGCTGGAGCTGCAGACTCTGCTTCACACGGAGATAATTTCTGGTAAAGGCTCTGCAATTATATTCCCTCCATAAAATTCCAAAGTCAGGATGTTTATCTGCCTGCACATGTTCAGGGTATTTTGTTTTCTCCACGTGGGCTTGGAAGGGCCTTGCTGGTGGAAGCTGGCAAGGAGTGGAGCTGGCATTCCCAAAAGGAGGTGAATTACTTGTCTCTGTTGGAGTCACTCCAGGTATCTGCAGTGAGTTTTGCTTCCCTCTTGCAACATTTCCGTGTCTAATTCACTCCCCACCAAGGAATCTGCCAGCCCTCAAACCTCCCCAAAGCCACAACGCTGATTTTAGAGGGTTTTCAAGGGGTTTTAATAGGGAAATCACTTTGGGAATACTCAAATGTGAATTTTGATGTGCAAGTGTGAATGTCATATAAAGAAGACATAGAAAAGCCTTTCTGTCCGTTTGGAAAAAGGTAAAAATAAATATTTTTGTTTCACTCAAAATTTTCCAGGAATTTCTTTAGAAAATTTATTTTTCAAACAAATTTTATTATTTTTTTTTAAGCAGTCACTTTTGAAAGAACACAAAGTACTTTGGCTTATCACCAAGCACAACTTCTCAGCAAAATCCTTCAAAAATGCAACTTTCAGAGTTAAACATTACTTTTCTTTGCTAAAATTCCCATTTTCAGCAGAAGAATGATCAGCCATGCCTACATCTCTGCCAATCCATCCTGCCAAATGCCCACAGACCGTGGAAGTGCATTTCAAGGAGCTCAGATCAGGGGCACCCGACTGCAAACCAGGGAATTCAGGACGTTTCCAATCTGTCATTTTAGGAAGATTTATACCCTGAGCAGTGGCAGTGGCAGGAGGGCACGGCCCCAGAGCTGGCTTTGGGACAGGAGTGGGGTGAGGGAATAATGGGATGTTTGCAGAGCTGGGGAGCACCAGGATTGCTGGGTCCTGGGCAGGAGCCAGGGCACAGATGGGCACAGCAGCTCTGGCACTGTGGCCACCTCTCCTGTGCTGTGTCAGGGTGGCCACAGCACCTGTCCCCAGTTCTGTCCCTTCTGGCTCCCTCTGAGGATGGGAAGAGCATTTCAGCCACCTCCAGGGAGGGAGTCTGGCCCTGCCTGTCCCCAGGTGCCCTTTGGAATGAGCCTCAGCCCCTTTCCTGCACCCCAGCTGTGCCCTGGTGGAAATCCCACTCACAGGGGTTGTGCAGAACAAGCAGCTGTACAGTAAAACCCTTAGCTAGCCCCAGAATTTGCAGTTTTAGAAGCTCAAAGTCCCCTAAAAACACGTCCCAAACCCCAGGTGTGACTCCAGCAGCTCTGCCACGTGAAGCATCACAGCAGCTTTTTTCATTCAACTCAAAAAATCTTCTTTTTTTTTCCTTTGTTCTCAGCCCAACTCCTCATCTCAGCTGGGTGAAGATCACAGGAAACATGCCCAAGGATGAGCCAGAGACAGAGAATTTTGGGAAGACCCTGAAGATTGACCAAGTGACAGCAGCAGATGAGGGGACGTACCAGTGCACAGCCAGCAACGCCCTGGGCAGGGCCAGGCACGAGTTCCACGTGCACGTGGAAGGTGCTCAGTGCTCTTTGTAAAATTATTGCTTTGGGATAAAAAGGTGGGAGAGGGAAGTGGAGGAGGCTCTTTGTTAATATGGCTCAAGCAGCTCCTCCAGTTTGTGCCTCTTGGATTTGGGAAGGTTTGCACCAAGCAGCTCCTCTAAAACAACAAAAAAATACAATAATGCCTTTTTTTCTTCTTCTTTTTTTTTTTTTTTTTCCCTGAACCATGAAGGCCTGGGAACAACATAAATATGTGAGCAGGTTCAATACTCTAAAGATGGGAGGGAGTCAAGCAGAGATATTGATGAAATGTCTTGTACTAAGCTGAGCACCAGACAAAAAGATCTAATTATTCTTTTTGCTCTCTAAAAACTGTGAAAATGGCTATACTGGGCTGGATCAGGGGGATATTTAGCTCAAGTCATTTTCTTTGGTTTCCATCAAAAGTGGGTTCTTAGATTTTCACAGTGGGCTGTGAAAATTCAGTGAGCAGACCAGGGGCCAGCCCTTACCTCCTTCACCTGTTCCTCTGCTCTGATTTTCCTATAGGCACAACCTGGGCTGGGAGGGTTTTTTCCAATCCCTGGAAGCATCATAAAACCTGTGAAGCAAAGTTAAAACATGCTTTCTACTATTTTTTAGCTGTTAAAGAATGGAAATATGACCCTTTTTGTCACTTTTTTCCCTTTTCCTCCTCCCCAAACCCCAAGGTGTGCATCAGGTGATGCTCCTTCCAGGAGAGCCCAGAACTTTCCCTGCCACTTTCTCTGCCCATAAATAACTACAGCCTGAGAATCCTGAGGCCCAGCTCAAAAACCTGCTAAAAACATTTGCCTGATGACAAATGCTCCAACCTCAGCTCTGCACTTAAAAAATAAAATAAATCCTTGGCAGCTTTACCCTGTTAGAATCTTCCCAAGTGCTTCATTTCCATCAGGGCTCCCCATCCCTGTGTGGTCACTGGATTTCTGGTGGGAAAAAAAGCACTTTGAGCTCCCTGCTCTGTTTTTGCTCAGCAGCTGAAGAAAAGATTTTCCTCTCATTCATTCAACCCAACCTTGTCTCCTCTTCCCCTTGCTGGAAGTGTGGCAGAGGAGGATCCCAGGGCATGGCAAGTTCTCAGCTGTGGTGGAGGGGAAGTGCTGACTCCTAGAAATCCTTCCAGATGGTTTGGAGCATCTCTGCTGTAGCAGAATATTTTAACAATCTGGCTGTGATTTTCTCGGCTGCAAAAATCGATTTCCTTCAAAGAAAATTGCAGGAGCTGCAAAGACTAAAATACCAGAGAAATAACATTAATTTAGCAGTTTAGAATATTGACCTTCTTCTCCCAGAGTTTCCAGAGGAAGGAAAACTTCCTGGCAAAGTTATTCATGCTTATTCACAAACAAATGCTTAGAAAAAGAGGAAAGAAAGAAATGATCCCACTGCAGGGTAAAAAAAATCCTTTTCCAATTGTTGTTAAATCCATTAAATCCAGAAAAAGTATCTGCTGTTACCCTTCAGTGATCCTCACTGGGTGTAAATCTGGATTTTTCTGCCACGTTTCCTGTTTTTTTTTTCTGGTATTTGAGGACCTCAGACCTACACCCCACCCTTCTAAATACCAGTTTTAATGATATTTGCATGCAGCCCACTTGCTAATCCTACCGAGTCTGAGGGCAAAGATTCAGGCAATCATTACCAAGGATATGAAAATATTCAGCCAGCAAATTGCTTGGCTGTTTGAGCATTTTAATCTCTCTTTGCAAGGGAAGATGTAGCCTGGAATACCTGAGCAGACACAAAAACCCTACTGTTGTTATTAAATGAGAGAGAATTTATTTTTTTTTAATAGCAAAGCAAGCCCACAAATTATGACTTCAAGTGTTTATTAGTTTGTTGTTTGTAGTTCACCAAACCTGACAGAAAATGAACATTTAACCCCCAAATCTTGCAGGATCATCATGATCTAAAGTTACTTTGATCTCGATGGAGGCTCCTAGGTGGGGTTTAATAGAAATAATTGTTACAATATCATGATTAATTATAGTAATAATGTAATAGCTAAGGGCCTTTGCAGTTATGTCTCATAATACTTTTATTACTCAGCCAGAGCAAAAGAAAAGAGATTAAATTAATGGGAAGCAGAAGCAGAACTGGATGTTTTAATCAGGCTCAAACTTTCTGTTCCACTGGAAAATTGCTCCAAGAGGGATGCAGAGCCCAGGGTGGTGACAGCAGCTGCTGCTGGCCCTGGAGTGGGATGGATTCCCTGCCTCGGGGAGGATGGGAGCAGAGTTTGAAGCAAACTTGACAAATTGGGGAAGCAGTGTGGGATGAAAAGGATGGGCTTCAGTAAGCACAAGTGCAGAGCAATTCTCACCAGGCAGCACTAATTGGCTTCATCAGCACAGGCTGGGAAATGCCTGGTTGGGTTTATGGGGAGAATCCACTGGATGGCAAGAGGAGCATGGCTGGGAGTGTTAGTCTGGCAGAAAAGGCAAAAATCATCCTGGAAAAGAGAAAGAAAAGTGTTGCTGTAAGAGGCTGCTGAGAACTGAGAAGGGCTCACCTGAAGTAAGCAGAATTAAAATTTCACCTTCTTCAGGAAAGGTCAGAAGGCAGCAGGGGTGGTCACAGAGCTCAAAATCATGGCATTTGGGGAAAAAAAAATACAGATCTTTTTAATTTAGGAGAAATTACACCTGGGGAATGCACAACAGCCTTCAGAGGAATGGAAGTTTCTCCCTGGGGGTGATGATGGAAGACAGGGGAGAGTTAAACTGCAGCAAGGCTGGTTAGATGTCCCAAATTTGTTCTATTCATGGGGAAAACACAGTGGGAGAGCCTGAGGGGAAGGTTTGGATCCTTTGTGGGTGTTTTAGATGATCCTGCTCTGCTGGAGATGCCCATTTTGAATCACTTTTCATTTCTGGATCTGTCAGTATTTCCTATAAGGACATAAATCAGTCAGAATGAGCAAATTGATAATTCTTAGCAGGAAGAATGAATATTTGTGAAATATTTGCCATTCCAGATTAACTATTTGATTATCCAACCCCTGGATTTTGTAGTTGCTGATAGAGAAGTGTATATTTTGTTATATTTTGTAGACTTTAAGCAGTACAGCACATCTGCCACGTGGCAAAGAGGTTCTCCAGCCTTTCTGTGAAACTGCATTTCACACCTGGCAGAATCTCATTGCCTCTGACTTCACAGCCTCTCCATTCCCTGGAGCACCCACAGCAATTGCAGTGCTGAGAAAGGAAAGCAGTGACATCAAATACCAGCACAGGAGGGGATCCTTCAGGTGGTTTGTGTTCAACCTGTGCTGGTGCCTCCAAATCCTGTCTCAGTTTGGGGCAGATTTAGAGGAAAAAATTCCAAACCAACAATTTAATCAGGGCTGCCACAAACCTTTTCACCTCCCTGCCTTTGACTCCTCTTTTCTTGATAAAACCATGGTGTATATGAGAGAGAAGGGAAAAAAGGTCGGCAAAACCAAAATATTTTGGTGTCTGCAGCATTTTTCCCTGGAGCCAAATACCAGGAAACTTAACAGATGTGGTCATGTCACTGTGGGATGGGAACAGCACTGAGTGAGGATGTTGGTAGAAGAATCCCTGCTGTGTGAAGGAAATGGGATGATTTTATCATTTTAAATTAGCTGTAGTGGCTTGAATTTGACTTCAGTCTTTCTCTGTTAATTAAACCATTCCTGGGTGCTCTCCTGTGGGAATGCTGGTCTGGGTGTGGAAGTGCATCACACTTTAGGGGTGTTTTTTAAAAAACTACCTCTGTGGATGTGAGCAGAGATGTTTTGCTTCAGCATATCTCACTGATAACATCTGTTGCTGTATTACCAGGCAACAGCTCTGCTAATCTTCAAAGCATTTTATGAGCATTAACTAATGAATCCTCACGTTTTCCCTACATTAGCTCACCTTATTAATGGGGAAAGAGGCCCCATGATCTTCCCAGCACTTGCAGAAGAGGCAGTGTCAGGTCTGGTGTTAAAATCCCTAAATTTGGTGCCATCCAAGGGGAAATGATGAATTCAAGGCTGTGTTTTGGGTTGAGGCTGCCCACTAAAGGCTCAGGGAGCTGTGTTCAGCCAATAAATTAAGGATTTATCAGATAAATTCTCCTTTTCTCCCCTTCCTTCCCTTCCCTCATTATGGATGTCTGTTCCCAAGGAGGTTTTGGGTACCTGATGCTCAGGGCTGCTTGCAGAGGGGAGTTTTCCCAGATCTTCCCTGGAATAGGAAGGAGAGCACAGGGAATGCAGCAGCACAAGGCTGCTCCTCTACCACCACCCTGTGGGCACCAAACCTCTCATCCCCAGTGCTGAGAGCGTGTTTTACCATTCCTAAATGTGTTATGGATCAGCCTGTGGTTTGAATACACGATGGAAAAGCAGGAAATGAAGGTCAGGGTGCATTTCCACAGCACAGGGAGAGGGGCAGGTGGATCAGGAAAGGTGATGGGAGCCATTGCTTGTGCCTGGGAGAGGGGTTCGAGCTGGATGGATATTCACACCTTGTTTGTCTTGCTGAAATAGCCTCTCCCTAATTCACAAATCACAAATCTGAGGGTCCTTGTGGAATTGCTGAGCCATTCCCTCCTTCCCAGGCTCTCCCCTCCCGTGTGCATTCATGTCCCTTCCTGCACCTGCCTGACACTCACCAAGCCTGCAGGACAGGGTTGGCACATGCTGCTGCATATTTTATTTTATATTACATTTTATATATTTATTTTACAAAGGAATTTTAGCTTTCCTTTACATGGGGAATAGAAGGAATCCAGCTCAGCAGTGGGATGGGCTGTGAGCAGGGGCTGGGAAGTGTTGGTGGTGTTTGCCATCTCCTGGAGAATCCCAGCAACAGCAGAGGCACAGGGCTGTGACTGTGATGCCTGAGGATTTCAGCTTTTATATTTTCATGTCTTTGTAATCCTGCAGTTCTTTAGTGTGTAACCCCAAACTCCATATTCAGTGCTGGCTGCTGCTCTCCCATTTTGGGCAGACACAGCAATTCCTCTCCAGGCTGGAATCAAGGACACCTCACTGCCTCAGGCCCAGAGATGGGAACAAAATTGATTGGGGAGAGCAAACTTGGGGTAAATTACTTCATAATTGGAAGATTAACCCCCAAAATGCAAATGGACCAAACTTATAAAAGTGTGAAAACCTGGGGTCCATCATTCATTTTTGGGTGCAGCCCCCGGGGGGTTTTTTTCTGCCTTAAATGCACTTTTTAAACAGCCTTTTATTCCATTAATTCTGCCTGGCCTCTGTTGTAATGCCCCAAAAGGCACCAGCTGATCCCTGTTGTGTCTGTTTCCCCAGAGCCCCCCCAGTGGCTGAAGAAGCCCCAGGGTGGGGTGTTCAGCGTGGGCACCAACCTGGTGCTGCTGTGCGAGGCCATCGGAAGCCCCGAGCCCAGCATCCAGTGGAAGCTCAACGGGATGCCCATCGATGGTAGGTGCAGGGCCAGCCTGCTCCCCCAGGGCCAGGAGGGATGGGCCTGAATCACCCACTTTGAGGAGACCACAGCACGCTGAGTGACTGTGTGCTTTGGCACCTCTTTAGATATCAATGGCTTATTTACTTAAATAAACTGATATTTAAATAGGATCCTTGAAGAGGGTGGTGGTGAACAATGCACACGTGGAGCAGTGATACCTTTGAGGTGCTGCCTCTGCCTCACCTGTAACTCTCTCCCATCTTTTGGGGGTCTGGGGCAGCTCAAGGGCTCCTTTGTGCTTCTGAGCAAGCCCAAGTGGCTGGGGAGCACTGGTGCAGCAGTACTATTATTATTATTATTATTATTATTATTATTATTATTATTATTATTAATCTATTATTAATCTATTATTATTGTTGTTTTGTTGTTATTATTATTACTGTTATTATTATTATTATTAATCTATTATTAATCTATTATTATTATTATTGTTGTTGTTCTTATGTTGTTATTATTATTACTATTATTATTATTATTATTATTATTATTAATCTATTATTAATCTATTATTATTATTGTTGTTGTTGTTTTGTTGTTATTATTACCGTTATTATTATTATTATTATTAATCTATTATTAATCTATTATTATTATTGTTGTTGTTGTTTTGTTGTTATTACTATTATTATTATTATTATTATTATTATTATTATTATTATTATTATTATTATTATTATTATTATTATTATTGCTATTTATTGTTATTGTTATTATTATTTTAAAAGATCTCTGTGGGGAATTTACTGGAATTTGGTGCTCTGTAGCACTTTCCTTGAACCATGGGACTGCTGGAAGGCAGAGCTCTGGATCTCACCTGTTGGTTGGATCCCCAAGATGCTCTTTGTTTTCCAAGCAGCGAGGAGAGCCTGGGAGCTCCCAGCTGGAGTTCCTCCATCTGCTGACACACTGTGGTGTTTTGCAGGCAGGACCTTCCGCGGGAGGGTCTCCACCAGGGAGATCAGCCTGACCAGCCTGCAGCTGCAGGACAGCGCCGTGTTCCAGTGCGAGGCCAGCAACAAGCACGGCTCCATCCTGGCCAGCGCCAACGTCAACGTGCTCAGTGAGTGCCCGGCCCTGCAGCCCTGGGGCAGCTCCTCCAGGGCTTGTCTCTGTCCCTCCTGCCTTCTCCCAGAGCCAGGATTGACTAGTGCACGATGGAAATGGGTTTTCTTGTGTTTGGGCTTGGTTGGTTGTTAATCTAAAGTACAGAGTGTTCAGCAGCGCTTCCAGCCACCTCTAGAAGCAAAGATCCAGCTGCTAAAATATCTCTTAGAGCTAAACAGTCCAACAGATAATTAATACCTATATTATTTATCCTTTTGACCCAATTCCCATGACCTGTAGTGTGACATTGACCAACCAGAAACTACTGCCTGAAACCCATGAAGAAGGAAGATGAGCACCCAAAGAGACACCACCCAAAATCCCCAGTCTTGTCCTATACCTATCTCTATTCTATAAAAACCTCAAATTTAAAATCCTTCACCATGTGAAACCACACACTTCATTTAGCTACACACCTGTGATTTTAACTTCATCACTCATATTTAGAAACCATCTCCAAGGCCTCAGGTCTAAAGCAGTGTTCTCCAGGGGGTCAGTGCCAGACAGAAAGAACAAAACCCTCAGGTCTGTGGGATCCAGCATGGGCTGTCCCCTCCCAGAGATCACATCCAGAAACTCCAGGCTGAATCCTCACAGGAATCTCATGGTTCCTTTGGGCTGGCCCCAGATTTTAAGAAATACTGTCCAAATTTGTGCTGCAGGTTTTGTCACAGGCAGTGTTATGTGCTTAGCACAGACACTCCTGAGCTTTGATATATTTTAAAAACATGGTTGTATTGGGCTCAAAAACGTAAATTCAAACACAGTGAAACCACTGGGGACTGAATTGTGACCACAACACTGGTTTTGAATTATTAAGTGCGTCTTTAATCTTTGATTTCAGTTGTGATGCTCAGTCTGTTCTTTGAAGAAAAGGAGTGAGGGGAATTTATTTAATAAAAAACATCTCCGGAGGCAGCAGAGCTGGGTCTGTTTTCTCTCCTGGATGTTTCAATTTCTGCCATGTCCAGCAGTAAACCCCTGTTATCTCTGAGAGCTCAGCTGCTCAGTGCAGCTCTTCCAAAGAGCTGTGAAATTCCCATTAAACACCTCTCACCCTTGCTGGGAGAGGGGAGGATGCTGAGCCAATATTTATATTCCTAGCTCTGAAATGCAGTGCTGCTCACCTTGAATTTTCTCCTGCAGATATTGCCCCCCTGATACTGACCCCAGATGGGGAAAACTATGCCACAGTCGTGGGTTACAGTGCCTTCCTGCACTGTGACATCTTTGCCTCACCTGCAGCAGATGTCAGATGGTAAGATACTGGGATTTTTTTTTTTTCATGTGAAACAAGTTCCTGCAGGCTTCCCCAAGTTTGAAAAGTCTGCTAGTTGTTATTTCTGTGGAGTTCAGAATAGAAATTTGCAGCAAAGCTGTATATAATGTAAGTTTTCTGTGTTTAAATGAACTTTTAATTCTGAAGAACTGGTTTGGAAAAAAAAAGAGTTCCTGGAAGTCCCCAATACCTGTTTGAGACAAATGCCAGGCTATACATTAAACAAAACCACGCTGGTTATTGCCAAATCCTGCTGCAGCTTCATCAGTTTAATGCTGACAACTCTTCCAGTCTGGACAGATTATTGAGAGGGAAACACAGTGACTTACAGAACACCTTTACCTGGAGATGCTTCCACAGGGCTGGAAATCACAGGATTGTCCCAGCAGGTGACAGGTGCAATAAAACTGCAGTGGCAGCTGTAGGTTAAAGGCAGAGTATTTTAGGGAGCTTTTTAGACTGTCCCTGTGGGTTTGGTGTGCAGGACTCTTAAATCATAAAGTCCCTTTATGATTTGCTGAAAATGTCTCACTAATCCCAACTTTAATTGCTCAGGGGCAAAGCCAAACCCCAAAATTCCCCTGCAACAACCCCTAACACTTCCTGCAGTAACCCAGGCCTGCTTTTCCCATCTTCAGGACCAAGGATGAGAGCATAGAGCCCCTGTCAACGTTTCGCTACGAGCTGAACAAGAACGGCACCCTGGAGATCAGGGACACCAGGAAGGAGGATTCGGGGTCCTACGTCTGCTGGGCCACAAATTCTGTGGGGAAAAGAGCAGTCACTGCTAATCTGGATATAAGGGGTGAGAACAGAAAAAAAAAAAAATCACAGCTCTAAGATTTTATGTCTATCATTTTTTAGGAAGTGGTAAATATTCAGTCCAGGGTGTAAATTTATTCGGTTTCTTCAGAAATTTTCTGGATGTTATGACCTGAAATTGTCACAGGTCTCTCACAGCTGTGTTTCTCCATGCTCACACACAGTGCTCATTTTCTTCTGGATGCTTGCAGAAGCTGCACAAGCCACCAAAAATTTGCATTTACACATTACCATGAAAGGATTCTCCCTCCTTTTTGTCACTGCCCTGTTAGACTCAGGGCTGAGCCTTGGGAACCTTCCCTGTGCTCCTGGGTCCTTGTTGATCCAGATGTGTTCCTGGGATTTAGGGATTCCCTTCCCTGAAATTCCTTCCCACACCCCAAACTGGATTAACTCCCACAGTGGACACCAAACATGTCACAGGACTTTGCACTGGGTTTTTGCCTGTTTGTTGATAAATATTTTTAAACAGAGCAAAAAAATCCTCAGATGTGTTTACTTAAAAATGTTAGATCCATCCCTTGTGCTGCAGCTCTGTTTTAAGGGATTTGTGTGGTTGTTTGGCAGGAGGGGTTTTCCCACAGGTGGCATTTAGTGGCTTTTCTACAAATTTATTTAGGATTTAGGGCTTGCCAATAAAAAAAAACATGTTAAATACTCAATTAGCAAAGCTCTCTGATGTAGGTTTGCTGTGACAAACTTGAGGAAAAACCCACTCTTTGTGTTCCATTTCCACCCACTCCCTGGCTTTGGGAATTTTGCAGTGATAATAAACATGAAAATGTACAATGAAATTCTCACAGAGCAACATTGCACTGCAGAAATAAATTCAGCTAAGTGCTTTCTTCTTACTTATTCATCTCTTTCTGCATTCAGATTACAGTCAATTAAAAGAACAAATTTGATTGCAATAATTTTTTCTCACTTGACTTTAATAAGCTTCTAATTTTTCTTGGATCATTGCCAAAGCTTATTTCAAATGGCAATTAGACATAAAAATCATATTCAATCCTTTTATTTTTTTATCATCCATTTCATGACAGGCTGCTAACAAGGATTTTCACCTGTAATTTTTTTTTTTTAGTAGATTTTTTTTTTCCTAGAGCTCTTTGGTTTGGAGTGAACTAAAAAACATTTCAAGATAAAAAATGTTTGAAGATGAAAAAAATGTTTCAAGATAAAAAAAATGAAACCCTGGCAAATATCTATTTCAAATCTCACCATCCTTCACTTGAAATGTTTGTACATATAACAAAAAAAAAAGACATGATTGTTGCTCCTGAGGTTGATTTGTGTAGATGAAGAGCTTGGTGAAAATTTGATATAATAGCCTCTTTCTCACCTAATCAAAGTGTTTTTCTGTGATCAATCAGATGCCACAAAACTTGTTGTTACTCCGAAGAACCCCCGAGTGCTGAAATCACATTCAATTTTATTGAAATGCCAGGCTGAGTATGATTCCCACTTGAAACACAGTTTTAAATTATCCTGGAGGAAGGATGGAGATGAGCTGCCAGTCAACAGCACAGAAGGTGGCAGGTGAGTGGGGAAGGAGCAAGGCTGTTCTTGATCTCAGCTGGATAATCTGGTGTGGTGCTGCAGTTTCATTAAACATGAGCCTTAATAGCTTGAAATGCAAATTTTTGTCTGCAAAGAATTCTCCATGTGACGAGTGAATGGATCTGTATTTTATACACGTCTATATAAATGCAGCAATGTGAGTTCAGAGCCAAATGGGTTTGGGTTTATTAACTCTGTTACCATCATAGCAGAATATAAAGTTATATATTAATATACACATAATTCATATATATATACAAATTATAAAAAATAATAAATAAATAAAATAGAAATGAATAAATTATTATAAATTATTCTATAAATAAATTGTTTTATAAATAAATAAATTATTATATAAATGAATAAATTATTGTCCATTAATAAATATAAATAAAAATAATAAAAATAAAGAATAATAAAAAAATGCAAATCCTCAGCACAGTGTAGAGCAGAACCACAATGACATTTCCATGTCACAGGCCCAGTGTGTATCTCTTTAATGAAAATGTCCCTTGCCAAGTTCTTTTATGAACTTTTATGAATTTTTCAGCCAGCAATGTCTGTGTGTTGTACTCATCTTACATACTTTCCTCATCCTTATTACATTTTTTTTTTCTTTTTTTTTAATTTTGGCCTGCAGGATCATTCTGGACAGGGATACCCTGTTCATATCCAGTGTGCTCCTGGAGGACCAGGGGGTTTACACGTGTGTGGCCAGCACTGCCCTGGATGCTGCCGAGGCTGAGGCACAGCTGATTGTTCTGGGTAAGGTCGATTTTCCACTGTGGAAGCAGCTCCTTCAGCAGGAATCACCACTGCAGCACTTCTGCTCCTTTTCACAGAGCCTCAATAACCCAATTTCACACAGCCTCTCACTCCTTAAGCTCGGCTGTGCTGTCCCTTATCTCTGGGAGTGGCCATGCTGACACAAACTCGATTTATTTTCATTTTTGGTGAAGCAAGATGAGGCAGAATTTTTGCCTCAGTTCAGTGGCTGCAGGAGCTGCCAGGCTGGAAGAGCATACTAAGAATGGTTCTGCTGCTGCTTTGAAGTCCTTGGCCAGTCCTTCACTTTACTGGAGGTTTAAACAAGCACTGGAGGATTTTTTGAAGGCCATCAGGACAATATTTGGATGTGCAGCTCCTCAGGAGATCAGTGTGAGTTAATCACCTAAAAGGAATTAATTCTATCTGTAAATCTGAGCATAAGTGATTGTCCAGGAGCAATTTGAAGAGCTTTGACTCCCTGGGTCTGAAGTTTGGCATCCTCACAACCTGCATCCCTCCCTGAAGGAGCACTTGGAATTAAGAGGATGACCCACTGCACCCAAGGGCAGCAGCCAAAATTCTGATTTGTGCTCACAATTTTGGCCAGCCTGGTCCAGGTAAAGGTATCCCTGCCCAAGGGAGGGGGCTGGAATTAGAAAATGCTTGAGGTTCCTTCCAACCCAAACCATTCTGTGATTTTATGATTCTCTGACAGCTTTGCATCATTTTAATTGCATTTATTTTTGCTTCATTTTACATTTTTATTTATTGCTGGCAGTGATTGCAGCAAGAAATAAGTCAATCTGCCCTTCAAGATGTTTTTCCACTTTAAGGGAGTGATATTTTTCAGTAAATAGTAAATTAGGAAGATGCTGAGCACATTATTTATGGTGCTGTGTCCTTCAGTGCTGTATAATTCAAAATGTTTGTAGATTATTCGTTACTTCACTTATGAAAATTTCATAAAGCACTTTATTCCTTTTTAAAAAGATGCTTTGCAGAAGAAGAAAAACAGTTTTGTGCTTTTTCCCTTATTTATTGTATATAAGAAAGGTCTTGGTGAATTAACAACATCTCTTATTTTCCAAGTGAAAAATTCAGGTTTTTGCAACCAACGACTTGTGGGCTGACTGAAGAATGAAATGGAGACATCAGATTAGGGGCAACTAAGAGTAAAAGAAATAGTCAGTTAGAATAATTCTAAGTATTTTTTGTGTTTCTAACAAACAGGTAGAGGGGTGAGAATATTTAAGATGCACCATCACCATCTTTAAATGAATATATTGAATTTTAACCAGCTGTGCTCCAAGGATAGAGCAGCAACATTCCTGTAGATTAAATTGTGCTTTAATGATTTTTTTTCCCAGGTACAAGAGAAATAGGGGGAAAAAATGCAAAGAAAATAAAAAAAATCCAAATATAAAATTTTAAACTTCTTGATGTAACCTGAGATGAAAACTCAGTATTTTAATTTTTAAAAAATCAGTACGAACACAGTAGATTTTTTTCCTAGTGATGAAGAGAGTCATGGGGGTGGAAGTCACTGGTTTTTCTGTAAGAAATTACTTTGTCAGTCAAAAGTTTAGTTGGGGCAGCATTAGTTGAGCTGGCAGGTAGTGAATTTCCCAGCTCCTCATTAATGTAGATCACCATGGCTGGGATGATGAATGTTCTCCTTCCACTCACACCCTCAAAGGCCAAGTTCAAGAACTCCAGAGCTGAGGCACCTTCTCCCACTCTGATTTAAGGGTAAATCCCTTTAGGGATTTACAGGTCCCAGAGTAAATCCAAGTGATGCTGGCACAATGTCCTGCCAGAACAGTGCCAATACCCATTAATGATTGGGCAGATCTTGGGGTTAATTTGGAAAGAAAAATCTGTTGCTACAAGCACAGTGATGGGGGTAGAGGGAGATGAATTCGAGAAGGATTTTGTGTTTATTAGGGGAAAACCAGCACCAGAAGATTTGGGATCTGTCAAAGACTTGCCACAGTCTGTCCATCCTGAAATCAGGAGGTTTTTCACCACCACCTTCGCTGACTGTGCTGTTCCAGTGCCAGGACAACCAGAAATACCTTCCTGTGCCCCTGACACTTCTCCTTTATTCCTCAGATGTTCCTGACCCTCCAGAAGACCTCCAGCTCTCGGAAAACCAAAACCGGAGCGTTCGACTCTCCTGGAGAGCTGGGGCCAGCCACAACAGCCCTGTTAATGGTAGGAAGGGGTTTCCAGCACAGTTTTTGGGCTGTTCAGAATTCTGGCACGTGCTGGTTGTCACAGGACACAAACCCTGCTGATGGCCAGATTTCATCACTTTAAATGTGACAGTTTGTTTGCCGTAAGTTCATTTCCACAGCGCTGTTCACACCAAGTTGTTCTTTTAACCTTTTTCCCTTTGTTCTTTGTCCTTTTTCCTGCCCAGAGTCAATAATAGAGTTTGAGGAGAACCACTTGGAGCCGGGGAGGTGGCAGGAGCTCAGCAGAGTGCCAGGGGATGGCACCACAGCCCTGCTGTCCCTGGCCCCGTACGTGAATTACCAGTTCCGCGTGGTGTCCGTCAACGCCGTGGGCAGGAGCCAGCCCAGCCAACCTTCCCTGCGCTATGCCACCCCTCCAGCTGGTAAACCTGCCTCTGCCTCATGAATATCTGTGTTTTCTGTGCTTTTTTTGGGATATCTGTGCCCTCCCATGCTCCAGAGGGCGTGAAGGAATCAGGGCGTCTTGCACTGCTCAGTGGTAGCCTCAGGGGTTATTAAAAGTCTTTCCTTGTGGTTCAGTGGAATAACCCTCAGTAATTTTGGTGGGGCAGGTTACCATTTAAATTATTATGTATAATATTATGTATAATGTATTAACTACAGCAGTGCAATTTCAGAGAGGTAAAATCAGCTGGAGGATTTCTCGTGATATTCTGATACTCGTGATCTCGCCGTATTCTGATATTTCAGATATTAATGAGATGGGTGCTCTGCTGGGATGAATTCTTCAGTGGTTGGTAAAAAAGAGCAGCCCAGCAGTTGCACATCAAATCTCCAGGCATTGTTTTGAGCATTTGATGTGCAGTTAGAACAAATCTAAATTTTAATGACCCAATTTGCTGCTCTCAATAAAATTTCTGGGGATGCCAAAACAAGGAGTCCATGCTGCTGGTTTTCCTACACCTCACTCTGCTGATTTTTGCACCTTTTGCAGACCTTCATGGACAAACAGGTCCTGGAGAAGGGCTGAGTTTACAGGGAGCCTTTCAGGAGCACTAAGCTTGTCAAAAATCTCAATTTACAGAGCATCCACTGGGGCAGAAAACGTTGTCTCCCTGAAAGTCCTTTTAGACACCAACTGTTCAGCACAGCATTTGCATTCCTTGGCATTTTCTCTCTTTGTTTCCCCATTTACACCAATTTCAGGTCCTTCTTCAGCTTTCCAGCTGTGTGTGTACCTCTAATGATGCACCTTCTGTTTGCTATCCCCACAGGGAGAAAAACCTATTGCTCATAATCCCCCCACATCTGGTGCTTTCAAATCCAAAATCACAGTTCTCTGTTAGCTGGTGGCTCCAACCAGCAGGGGCACTTCGGAATCCAAACTGCATAAATGACATGTTTGGGTCCCATCAGCTTGGCTGATCCAAGTCATTCATCTCATGAACGTTTTTTGTTTAAGTGTCTGTCACTAACAGGGGAATTTCCCATCCTTTTTGGCATTTAAATGCTAAATTCACATAAATGGGATGTGCAAACTAACCTTGTCACCTGTGTGGTTTCAGCTCCAGATAAAAACCCAGAGAACATCCGAGTGGAATCTTCTGAACCCAATGAATTGGTGATGAAATGGGAGGTAAGGCAAGATTAGCAAATCCTGTAGGAATGATCCTTTATTCTTCTGAAAGTTGAATTTGACTTAAATGTATTCTGAATTTTCAGCCCCAGTATAATTTTTGTTTCAAAAGACTTTTTTATGTCTGACTTTACAGGATATTTAAAAAAAAAAAAATCTTAAATAATGTAAAGCATAATAAGAATTCACCAACATTTCCTCTTCTCTGCTACTTGTATGCAAGAAACTGCTTCAAATAATTGTGGTCTTACCCTGCTCTGCAATTAAAATTACCAGCCAGGCCCAGGGAGAGAATGGGTGGCTCATGGCTTCTGCCCTTCCAGCCTGGAAGTTTAAAAATTCCACAGATCCCTTGCCCAAGAGAATGTGAGCTTGAATTTTTACACCAAGAACTAAAGGCATGTGGATAAACCACCAAAGCCTGTGATGTGCATCAAAGGAATTATGTAAAAGTCTCAAGGATGGTTTCCAGACTTCAAATTTCCTGGGTTTTAAGCCTCAAGCTTCTGTGCCAGCAGTTGAGTTATGTATTCCTTCATTTAGCACAAATATCCACAACTGTGGAAGGAAGCAGGTTTTTGTTGAGGCTGGAATTACACACAATTTGCATGAGATTTACTCCTCAATCTGCTGCTCCCAGTGAGGAAAAGTGAATGTTTCCCAGTGGGAAATCATGGTTTGGGGTATAATTGCATCCAAGAGGTGCCCTCAATGCCCATGGACTGGGATTTGAATGGGATTTTTAGCCCAGGGTCAGGGGAGACAATTCTGCCTCTCAGATAAGGTTGGATTTGATCTTGGAGGCCATTTCCAACTTCAATGAATCAATGAAATGCAGTTTTAGTACCCAGTATGATTACTGGGAAATACTGGGATGGCAAACACATCTTTGAGCAGCAGGAACTTCATAATCGCTGCTCAGAGAGGGCAAAAGTGGAAGTGAAAGCTGAGCTGAAAGGAGAGAATGGGATGGAAAGGCTTGGTTAAATCTTGTTGAATCACTAACATGTTGTATTCATTTATTGATGGCATTTCCTGTGTGCTTTTCAGAGGAGCTGCTGGGCACTGCACTGCTGTTTCTGACAGACAGGCTGCAGAGTGATGTTAATCTGCCTAGTTTGGATTAACAGGCCAGCTGAGCTTCAGTGACTGGGAGATTCAGCCAAGGATTTGCAGCTTTAAGGGAGATCAAAATAAGAGTCAAGCAGTGCTGCAATTTAACTCTATACAAGAAATTTTTTTTTAGGAGGAATTTTTTTACTTCTCCAGCTTCTCTTGCAAATCCCATCCCCTGAGATCTTTGCTGTTGAGGTGGTGCCTGTGAGAAAGCTACTCAGTCTCCCAATTCCTTTTCCACAGACATCCCAAAGATCCTCTCAACAGAGCAGATCAGTGGGAATTTTTGCAGATCCCCCAAAATAAGTTCTCCCTGTTCATGAGGAGCATCAAAGGGGAATCACTTTCTACTGGTATTTGATGCAATTTCCTGTCAGACCTCTTGGATACAAACCAGCTGTTACACATTTCATATTTGCCTATATTAAAATATTATTAAAAGCAGCCTATATAATGGGAAACACCCACAGCTCTTCCAGTGTGCAGCTTTTTTTGGTAGGATAGGTGATTATTTAACTTTCTTAATTAAAGTAGTGCGTTTTCAGAGAAATAAACTCAACTTGAAGATGTCTCATGACAAGCTGTTGCTATACATCTCCTAATAATTTATAAATTCATGTTAATTAGCTGGAAACCCTGCTGGGATGAATTCTCCAGCTGATTGGTAAAAGCAGAGTGGCCCAGCAGTTGCACATTAAATGTCCAGGCATAATTTCCAGCATTTGGTGTGTAGTTAGAACAAATCTAAATTTTAATGACCCAACTCGCTGTGCTACATAAAATTCTAGGATAAAATGCAAATTTTATCTCTGCTAAAAGGCACACTCAGCCTTATGCCAAACTGTGCAGTTCAGTTGTGCTGAAGGCGTGTGGTTTTACCTCACACAGGAAAACCTGTGACAAAACAAAACCTGATGTGTGTAGGAGGCAGAAATACAGCTCCTAGCAATTAATCTGGATTTTAATCCAAGCCTTTCACCCTCCTTTCTCTTGAAGTCATGATGTTGTTTCAACCATCCTCAAATTAAAATGACAGCAAGAAGTCAAAGCTTGGAGGTTTTGCCCCTTTTCTCTCTCAGTGTTGTAACACACATTCCAAAATCTTCCCCTGATGGTTTTGGGATATTTTTTCTTTTATTTTATATTTACATATATATCTATATACAATCAGTGGGGCAGGTCTGCTGGAGCAGCTATCTGGAAGCTTTTATTCCATTACAGCCACCAGCCTCGTTTTACAGAACTAGAGAGTGAGATGGAAACAGCTTTAGGTGCTTACAACAGTAGATAAGTTGTTCTTAGTTACATGGTCTCTTAAAAGTTTTTTAGTCAATAAGATAATATTAAAATATCAAAATATTAAAAGCTGACAAGAGTTTGTTCTAGACAATTAGTAAACTTACATGTGCTTCTTGATCTAACAATGCTTACTTGTAATGGTTTAAAAGAATGGGTATTATTAAGCTTACATAATTCTACTGTCTTGCTAAACATGTTTTCTAAGGTCTGTCTCTACACAACACACAGCTCTATTATTTCCTGACCTTGCATCCCCAACTTTTTTGCATTTCTTCTCTCTGAGATTTGCTTTCCCACGTCTTTTTGAGAGTCTTGTACTTTTCTATTTCCTACATCCCGCGCTCCCCCTGGCTGCTGCTGTGTGGTTACAGCACAGACAGACAAGATCTCTTTTGGCTTTTCCCCAGCCACTGCAGGCCCTGGAGAGGAACGGGCCGGGGCTGGAGTACAGGGTCAGCTGGAGGCAGCGGGGCGTGGAGAGCGAGTGGAACGAGGAGCTGGTGAAGAGGCACTCGCTGAGCGTGAAGAACGTGCCCACCTTCGTGCCCTACGAGGTCAAAGTGCAGGCTGTCAACGACCTGGGGGCTGGCCCCGAGCCAAACATCACCGTTGGGTATTCAGGAGAGGATGGTGAGTGGCAGGAAAATGTGAAAATGGGGTTTCCTGTGCTGCAGTGCGCCGGGTGTGGAGTGATGGATTAGGCAGCCCAGAGCTGCTGGAATGCCAGTGCTCAGCCTGATGGGCTCCACGAGGCATGGACATGACCCTGCTGTGCCTGCATGCCAGCCTGCTGGAGAGTGAGGGGTTTTTTTGGAAAGGTCACTCGTGCTCTCATTAATCTCAGTTGTTGGCTTAGTCTGGGTACTTGTTTGAAGGCCACAGTCCATGAGAAGTCTCTGGAGTGTAGCAGTCGTGTTGTACTTGGTAGGAAAAGAAAATCTTTGGGTTCTCTGAGGCTTGACCCAACAGTTTAATGCTGTCAGAAGTTAAATACTCTGACAATTAGGGACAAACTTGCAGGCACTGGTTGTTTGAGTGAATTTCCAGGCAATACCAGATGTTACCTTGTCCAAGAGTCCCTGAAGAATTTGTCATCTTCTCTAGCCATGGGTTTTCCATGGCTGCCAGATGGAGTTTCAGTCCTGGAAATTAACACAGTGGTGGTCAGACAGGAGAATCCCCACTGCCCACCCAGAGGTGGGAACAGAGAGGTCTGGTGGTGCAGAAGAGGTGGTGAATAGAGCGAGCTAGAAAAAGAAACTCCACATGTTTATTTTCTTTTTCTCTCTGTGATGAGTCTAATTTTACATCTACCAGTGGAAAATCTTCCTCTCAATTCAGTTGTCAATGGATCAAGGCCTCCTTTTTTTCAGGCACTGTAATAGCTCTCTGTGTTATGCAGTGATTAAAATCCTACTGTTTAATGAGCTTAGTTGTAAAATGAAATTGATTATAAAAAAACCCTTTATGATTGCCTTCTTGAGTGCCGTATTAATCATTTCTTTTATTCTTCTCACTGCTACAAGCATTGCTTGAAACAGGAAATCATAAATACTGGTGGAGAAATTCATGTGTCCCAGTGCACATGTATTCCAACCCTCAGCAGAAAAATACAGAAAAATGATGTTTATTGGCCCATTCCACCCACTGGATGCAGGTGGAATGGCTTTTTGCCTGCCTGCAGTGAGATTGCACAAAGTGGTACAGCTGGAGTTGGAAAGCCAAGCCCTGGAGCTGTGTGCAATGTGAATCTGGGCTCTTGGAAGTGTTTTTAACACCTGGGACTTTTGTTTTTACAGTTCCAGATGCTGCTCCTTCGGGCGTGTCGGTGGAGATTGTGAACAGCACCCTGGTCAAAGTTTTCTGGCTTGGGATACCAAGGGACCGAGTTCGTGGGCACTTAAGAGGCTACAAGGTTACAAATTTCTCTTTAAATATTTGTATATCATTGAATAAATTATTAAATGAGTCCCAGATTGCAATCTCTCATTTTTGGGAAGGTGAGAGAGATCATCATCGTGCTCATCTCCATACAACATGATTTTTTATAGAAATCCCAATCTCCTCGCAGGTCAACTGGTGGAAAACAAAAAGCATGCTGGATGGAAAGAGGCATCACCAAGAGAAACACTTCCTGAAGTTTGAAGGAGACAGGAACTCCGGGATGATCCCTGGCCTGGACCCCTTCAGTGAATTCCACTTGACAGTTTTGGCTTACAACTCCAGAGGAGATGGCCCTGAGAGCTCCCCTGTCACGTTTGAAACTCCAGAAGGAGGTAAGACAGGAGGAAAATACAGGATGGAGGGACATAAACTGAAACTGTTGAGTTGATTCCCTTATTTAAGGTGATAATAAAAACTTCACTGTTTATAGAAACCTTCACTTGAAAGGGGAGCTCTGGGTGTTGAGCTAAATTATATCCTCATTTAATAATAATTTGTAGGGACAGACATGTTCACTCTCCTCTGAAAGCTCATCCCTGTGTCTTCCAGTCCCTGAACAGCCACGTTTTCTCAGGATCATGAGCTTTGACAAGGACTCAGTCACTCTGTCCTGGGGACTTCCCAAGAAAGCCAATGGCCACCTCACTGGCTACATTCTGCAGTACCAGATAAGTACGTGCCTTGTTTGCTTTGAGTTCAGAATTGGAGCAGGATTAGTTAAGGAAACTCCAGGTGTGATGTGCACAGAGGCTGCCACAGGGCAGGCTGCAGTCAGCTGCAGAGCTGAAAGTTTTCCATGCACTTCCTATGGAACCTCCCATTGCTCAGGACACATTTCCATGGCTTTGATCTGTTGGAACCCTGGAAACTGAGAATTTTAGACCTTCTGTGCTGACAGGCACTGACCCCCACTGCTTTTGACTTGGGGCCGTAGAGAAGGCTTCCAAAATTGAATGATAGAACTGGATCATGGGTGTGTAGTTTGAATAGAAGTGTGTGGTATCACATAGTGGAAAACTTAGAATTTAAGGGTTTAGAATATATCAATAGGTATAAAGCAAGATGGAGGTTATAGGACGGAGGTTTTCTTCCCCTTCTTCTTCATGGGTCTGGGTGATCTTGTTTAATTGGATAGGAGAACCCCCATTGTGGGCCATGGATGGTTGGTTATTGGGTTAAAAGTAAAAATAATTGGACAATTTGGCCTTAAAAGGCCTTCTAGACAGTGAAATACATCTCCATTTTATCTTGTCAGCTTGAGGTGCTGTAGCACTTACAGTTTGCAAGAATGTAACATAGATAAGAACGAATAAACATCTGTGTGGGAACGAGAACCACCACGTTGAGGGTTTTAACCCAGAAAAAGCAGGTGAAACTCGCTGCTCTTCCCTTGCAGTCAACGAGACGCGGGCGGTGGGCGCCGTGAGCGACGTGAGCGTCAGCAACCGCTCGGTGCAGAGCTGGCGCCTGGCGGGGCTCAGCCCCAGCACCAGGTACAAGTTCTACATCAAGGCCTGCACGGCCAAGGGCTGCGGGAAGGCGGCCACCGAGGAGGGGCTGACGCTGGCCCAAGGCGGTGAGTCCACGGAACGCGGGTTGGTGGGGAGGAGCTCGGAGAACGGCGGGGAGAATGTTGTGTGTAGGTAAAAACCTTACAGAATGAGGGCCTGGATAAGATTTTAAAAGGTATCAAGGTGTTTACAGTTATGGTTCAGGCCTGCTACTTGAGCTAAGTTTAAAAAAAAAAGGACTCTGGGAAAATGACTCAACTGAAAAATGTTGTGTAGAGGTCAAACCTTACAGAATAAGGGCCTTGATACCTTTTTACAAGGTGTCAAGGTATTTACAGTCATGGCTCATGCCTGCCACTTGAGCTAAGTAGGGACTCTGGGAAAATGACTCAACTTACAAAATAAGGGCATTGATACCTTTGTGAAATCATGGTTCAGGCCTGCTACTTCAGCTAAGTAGAAAGGGACTCTGGGAAAATGACTCAACTGAAAAATGTTGTGTGTAGGTAAAAACCTTGCAGAATGAGGGACTGGATAAGATTTTAAAAGGTATCAAGGTGTTTACAGTTATGGCTCAGGCCTGGTACTTCAGCTAAGTAGAAAGGGACTATGGGAAAGTGACTCAGCTGAAAAATGTTGTGTATAGGTAAATGTTACAAAATAAGGGCCTTGATACCTTTTTGAAATCATGGCCCTTATTTTATTTCAGCTAAGTAGAAAAGGACTATGGGAAAATGACTCGGCTGAAAAATGTTGTGTATGTATAGGTAAAATCTTAGAAAATAAGGGCATTGATAACCAGGGCTCAGGCCTGCTACTGTGGCTAAGTAGAAAAGGACTTTGGGAAGGTGACTCAACTGAAAAATGTTGTGTATAGGTAGAACATTACAAAATAAAATAAAAAATAAAAATCATAAAATCATAAAAATAAAAAATCATGACTCAGGCCCGCTACTTTGGCTAAGTAGAAAGGGACTCTGGGAAAGTGACTCAAGCCAAATTGGAGGTAGGAAAACGAAGTTTATCACCATGACTGCTGACATCGTGGTTCATGGTGGGTGGATGAATTACATTTGTTGTGCTTTAATGGAATGCAGCTGATAATGGCCTAGCTGCTGGTTTTGGCAATAAAGAGCTCTCTTTTGTACCTGCCTGCATCTCTGCATTGCTCTGCTTCATAGCAGAAAAATCCATCAGGAATAATCCAGGCTTGACATTTCCTTTGTAATTAGGGAAAATAAGTTTGTTTTCCTTGCCATGAGAGCAGTCAATGGACTTTTTAATGTGGCTGTGGTGCTCTTCAGGGAAGCAGAGCTCATCTGTTTCATTTTGCTGTGCAGTCCTGTTTCTGTTCCCACCCATCAACTCCTTAAACCATGCTGGAATAAGTGAATTGCATTCAGGCCTGAACAGAAAATTGAAGATGCAGATAATCTGTTCTCAGTAATATTATGAAAAGAAATTCTGCCCATGCATGAAGATGGGGGACTGCCAGCAACATTAGGGTCAGCTGTTTGACATGGAAAATCCAGATAAACATCAAGTTGACTGCATTTGCTCCATTATTTATGATTATTTTATCAGAGACCAGGAGTGAACATGTGTGCCACTTGCACCCTGTGCTGAAACACTGATGTTCAATGATTTAAAGGAAAATCCCAAGCACTCTGTGATAGCTCATCTTTCACTTTCAGCTGAAATGAAATAAAATGTACTGTGCTCAGCAAGTCTGAGAACTCCCCAGTACTGAGGAGCAGGTCCTTGCTATTAATCAGAAACCACTGCTGTGCACTTACCCCAGGGAAGGAGAAAGAGAATATGATAAGCAGAAGAGTCCTGACTGCATCATTTTTAGCAAAGATAACATTCTGCAGCAATGGTCATGTAAAATAGAAAAATGGCCCATGTGCTGTTGGAATTCTAAGCTGCAGAATTCTTTTCAGTTACTGGTAAAACAGGTAAAAAGTGTTTTAAACTTTCGTGTCCAAGTTCCAGATCCAATCAGGAACTGGAATTTGTTTTCCCAAGTAGTAGAACTCCTTCTCAACTCTCTTGGCCTCCAGTCTCACTGTAGGAGAGACTGGTACAGACAGGTGCTCACCTGGTAGCAACTATTAATCACCATGACTTAAAATTTATTCCTCATTAAGAAAAGAAAAACTTTTTTTCCCCCCAGTATAAAAATACCCCATTTCCCCTCATTAGTTGCCTTTTCTGGCCTTCATTGGGCAACCAGAATAATGTGTTTTGACTCCTTGAAATAACCTTGTCATGGTTTAGAGATGTTAACATTCATTTTGTTCTCATTCTCTACTTTCCTAAACTCTGTTTCAGCAGTGGCAACACCTGATTCTTGTGAAACACTCTTAGACTAGAGCAGTATAATTAATGAAAGCTGCAGTGTTCAGTTCTATGATTTATGTGTGCTCCTTGCTGCTTCTCAAGCCACCCTAAATTAGAACACTGCATCTGTCACTGAGATGCCATTAGAGTTCTGTGTCATTATTTGCTGGCTAAATTGCTCAGATATTTTTCACCTAAACATGATAGGCCAAAAAAAAAAAAAAAAATCACTCTTTTCAGTGACCTCCTTGGGGTTTTAAGCTGTGGTTTGGGGAACGAGGCAATTGCTCAAAATTAAAACAATCCCTCTTTTTGAAGGAGGGGAGTGATTTCAGAAGTCAAAGTTTATCATTTGAAATGACCCACGTAAATGACAGATATAAAACGTGGTGCCCTCTGAAATGAAACTCTGTGATGGAGCACTCCATGTTTTGGGGGTTGATTCAGTGATTCTATAACCACTCTGTTCCAGTTTAATAATAAACCCATAAAGCTCTCATTGTTCATTTTAAGGTTTTGGAAACTTCCACTGCTGCAATTCAGCCTTTGCCATGGGTATTTCAGAATTTCACAATGCAGTCTGCCAGGAAAGTGGAGATGTTGAGGTGGCAGCTCAGGATTCATTCACTTTTTGGTTTTTTTTTTTTTTTTTTTTTTTTTTTTACTTGATCTCCATCATTGCTGTTGCTTTAATTTATTTCCAGTTATCCCTGCTACTGTTGTATGGAATTAGAAAGAAAAGGGAATTTCAGTATTTAATATGTGTGAGGATTTATGTAGCACCACTGAAAAAAAAAATATACAGGGAAAATTACTCAAATATGAAACCCTGATAGGCAAACTAAGATCTTTATCATTTCTTGATAAAATAATTCTTGAACCTGAGCAAAAGGGAATTTGGATTGTACTGCAAAATAAATAATAGCTTAATTTCTGTGGTTTCATTTTGGTTTCATTCCACAGAAGGATATATGTTGTCCTTAGAAAATTACTATAATTTTTGTCTTATATTTTCAGGCAGTATGTCTTAAATGACCTCCAAACTAATTAATTTTCCCCTTGAAAATGTCAATTTCCCCAATGATCATTAGCCCTCAGAAACATAACACAAAATAACATACTTCCAGAAGTGAAAAGATTAATTTAATGTAGCAGCCCTTCTTTAACACAAAGCTCCTTTTCATCTTGTCACCAGTGTTGCTTGGGGATTACCAAACACGTATTACATGTTGAGAATTATCATTGTGTGTCCAGAAATCCAAGCATTAATGAGAAATTCATCCACATGAAGTCACACAGTTTTAGGTTTATTCTCCAGAGAAGCCAGGAAATAAAAGTTCACCAGTTCCATATTCCAGTGGCTGTTGGCACAAAATTCCCAAAGGTTTTTGCAAAATTTTAGGGAGAGGGTCCTGTCCTTCAGGACCAGGGTAACATTTGGAACAATTGCCAGTGGAAAAGGAAAATAAAATGCCTTTCCTATATGCAACCACTGGTGCTGTTAGCAGCAAACCCTGTTTGCTCACAGTCGAGAAAATCTAATGAAATCGATGAAAATTTCTTGATCATCACCTCACCTATAAATTTTTCTCAATAAACTTTACATACAACAGGTTTGCTAATCTCTGTAGTCTAAAATAATCCAAATTTAACATTAATTGCCTCCTACACTGAGAAGCCCTGAAAATGAAAGATACTTGTGCTGCATATTTATATATTTTTAATAGCCAGACAGCAGGGGAAAATTAATGGAAGTTCAGCTTTGCATTTATTGCAGCAGATGTATTTAGACAGGTATGGTTATAAATTAAGATGCTGCCCACAATTAGTATTTAGCTCTCAGACTGCCAGGTTGTTTTTTATATGAGTATATTTTATAACAGATGTGCTAACTTTTGGAGAACACTCTGGAAAATCTTTGGGGGTGGTTTCTATTGTTTTTCCCTTTATACCATAAGCTTCTGTAAAAAATGTGTGTTCTGTTCTCCTCATAAATCTTGGAGCCCAGTAGGAATATTGTAAAATTGCAGTTCAGTGTTTAATGTTCATGCAAGTCCCCTGGTGTGGCTGATAAATAGTGGGGGAAGATGAGAAGTGCTGGTGATATGCCTTTATTACTGATACTCCTTCTCCCTTATTGGAGATTAAAAACCCAACCCAACTGCTTTCAATTTTCTGCAGCTAATTCCTGCATCTTTCAGGACGTCCCTGGCCTTCCACAATGTGCAGCTTTGCCTTATCTGTGTATCTTTGCTTTTATTTTTCAGGAGGCCACACTGCTTTTTCTGTTCCAGCCACCAAACCCACCCCCATTAGCAAAACTTTCTCCTCTTCTTCTCCTTGTTGGCTGTGTCACACAGACCAGCAAGAAATGTCATGGAAATAAACCTCATAATCACCCAGCACTCCTGTGCTGAGTTTTAAATGAAAATAAGAGTATTTTGGGATAGGAGATGATAAATGGAGAGCTGTTGGTAAATCCCCAGTGCCAGGTCAGGCTGGGCTCATCCTGAGATGTCCATCCCAGCCCTGAGCTGCTCCATGTGCAATAAGCAGACACAAAATTGAATTTTTTCAGCCATCTCAGTTCCCTCATTCTGCTTCTCTAAAGAGCTGCTGGGTCAGAAACAGGCTGCCACAAGCTGGGAATAAACAGGGGGCAGAGAGGGACTGGCAATGTTGGTTTAAGAATATGCACCACAAACCACCTGTCAGGAGCTCAAGGTTTAGGATTTGCTCCCCAGGAATTCAGGAAAAATTCTTCCTTAGGATCTGGTGGTGTGAACAGTTTGGATCCTGTGGTTATCATGCCATGCAGAAGTGTTTTGTGGTATTTCACAGACATTGGGTTGAAGGTTCATGTGCATTCCTGTTCCTTTATGGATAATATTCCCATTTTTTTCTGATGCCTCGGTTTTAGAGCACGTAATTCAAATGTACCTGTGGTGTCCTGTTGCTTAATTTGTGGTTTGATTAAAAACTATAGCTGGGTTTCACATACTTCATTTAGCAAAAATTACCGATAGATGGATTAATTTATGCTAATGAGCTGTGCTTCAGTATCAGCAGTGTTTCAGCTGGATGTTTCTCTCTGGATCCCAGTGGTCTGCTCATTTAACTGCTTTTTTAATACATGGAGAGTTGCCTTGAAAAACTTATCCTGAACTGCTGCTTTGATTGTGCTTGGATTTATCTTAATCTTTTTTCTTTTTTTCCCTTCAGCTGTCAACTCAGCCTTAATCTCCAGCAGCTTCTTGCTTTGCTTATTTACTAGTTGAAGTATTAATGAGCATTGTTCCCCTGTCAGTGCTAATTGGCAGAGTAGTTTGCAGATTATACTTCGTGCTCAAGCCTTAGTTTAGGTGGCTTTGGACAAAACAGGCAAATCAGGCAATTGAGAACAATTCAAGAATTACTTTTATTAAGTGCAGCCTCCCCCAGATTTCTCTTCTGCCATCGAGGACAGGGATGGCAGAGATGTTGTAAGAGATCCCTCCATGTCACACACAGCTCTGAATTTGCTGAGCAGGCTGTTCATGTCCAGGCAGTGATTGTCAGCTGCTGTAATGTCCTTTTTTTCTGCTTTCCACAAATGCTCTTCTGAAAAATCCTATTTAATGCCCACAATCTGAATGCAGACAAGGCTACAGGAGGTGTTTTGCAACTAACAAGGTTCCATAACCAGAACTACTGGAATTTACCTTCTCCTAATCAAATATTAAACTCCTCAGCAACCCTTAAATACCTAAATATCCATTTACAGGCAAATTGTTGAGTTGTTTGTAAACCAGTGCTTTGTGCAGATGCTGTGGAATTTAAAAGGACACAGAAAATCACTGTCAGGAGAGAAGCAAGCACAAATCCCGCTGTTAATTTTTTTCTGGGAGACATATAAGGATCCATATCCAGCTAACAAGCTGTCTGTGCTTCCCTGCTGAGCTCAGTTCAATGGGAGAAGCATCAAACCCCAGATTATCCAGACAAAGCAAGCTCGTTTGCAAGTTGTAATTTTTTAAGCACGCATTAGTTAGAGCAGATCCATAATCCCCCATCAATATTAACTTTCATCCTGGGAGATGAACAAACCCCTTCCTAAACATCAGGATTGCTCCAGTCTGCTGTTGATTTCACCCGACAGAACATTAACAGTCAAACAGAGGGAATGTTTTACTTTGGAAAATCAGATTGCCTGATGCCAAATGTTTGAAATGACGTGTTGTACTTGTCTGTTATTTATAATTGTGCATTTCCTAGGCTCTCTGTCCATGAGTGCCACTAACCCCTGTGCCTTGGCTGTGTGCATTCCCCAGGTAAAGGGAGCAGCAGGATTTCAGACGCAGTAAAACCCACCCCAAAGGTTCAGCCCAGCGAGGCCCTTGAGCCTGGCACTGAGTACACAATCCGCCTAGTGACTAAGAACTGGGTGGATAACAATAGCATTTTTGAAGATGTAATTGAGACCAGGGGGAGAGGTGAGACAGCCCTTGGGGGTGCTGAACGTTTGTGTTTCCATGTGCATCGATGCTGAGGCTCCATCCTGTGCAGTGTGAGCGTCCCAAACTCATCGTGCCGTGCTCTGGGGCTGAGGCTGGCCCTTGCAGTTGAATCCCACGGCAGCACAAACACATCCCAGGTTCTTGGCTGAGCTTTACAACAGCCTGGGACAATGCCAGACCTTTACAAACCTGTGCCACGTGGGAGGGCAGCTGTGATAAACCCACCAGAGGCCAGTCTGGTGATTTGCACGTGCTGGGGGCACTTTTACCTCTCTCGCTTTTGCAAAACTGCTCTTGCATGAGAGGCTTAACAGCTCTGTGCTCAGCTTTCCTGTGTGTGGTGCTAATCCTGTGAGTCAACTGCTGTCTCAGAGCCACCTTGCCACGTGTCTGTGTTGTCCTTGTCACCTGCATGCTCCCCAAGTGTCACACTCTGGACACATCCCTGCCCCTCATTGAAGCTGATCACCACCAGTAGTCATAGACTGATTCCATTAAGCTCCAGAGAGGAACACGGTGTGTTCCTGTTATTCTGGGGTGCTGTGATTAATTTTTTCCCTTTCCCTGCTCTGCCATGTCCCCCAGCCTACGCTGGCATCTACGAGGGCATTTCCACCCAGGGCTGGTTCATCGGGCTGATGTGCGCCATCGCCCTGCTCACCCTGCTGCTGCTCACCATTTGCTTTGTCAGAAGAAATAAAGGAGGCAAATATTCAGGTAAGTGGATTGATGTTGTCCTTTCCCTGTGTTCACATGTTAATAGCTAACATCCTTCAGAGGTTCCTCTCTGGGGGCCGCAGGGCCGCCAGCACAAACATCCAATTAGGGTTTGGAGCTTTTGATAAATATCCATGGAAGGGATTTTAATGAATGGAAGTGGAGCTGTGCTGTGTGCTGGTCACAGAGCCTGCAAAGGCCTTTCCCTGGAAAAGCACTCCTGGAATATCCCAGCATTTAACCCAGCAAGGGCTCCCTGCCCACTTCCCACCTGGGAACGCTGCTGGACACACGGACACAACTTCCACAGGCAGATGAACAGTGGAATATTTTCAAATAAAAATTACCTCTGCCATTTTCCAAGCAGTGAGTAAGGATTTAGGTGAATGCATTGAAGCAGAAATCTGGTTGCCCAAAGAGGTAGTGGGTGCTCCATCCAGTGCCAGGTTGGACATTGGGGCTGGAGCAGCCTGGGACAGTGCAAGGTGTCCCTGCCCGTGGCAGGGGTGGCACTGGGTGGGATTTAAAGTCCCTTCCAACCCAAACCATTCCCTAATTCTATAAATACTTGCTAATAATAAATTAGGGAATGTCCCAAACTCTTGGAAGCTCACAGTTGTGTCCAACCAGCTCCAGGCCAGGCTGGAGGTGATTGCAAATAGTTTTTTTTTGCCCCTGGGAAAAGAAAAATCCATGGCAGAACACAACACAGAGATCTGTCCTTTATTTTATTTGCACAGTGAAAGAAAAAGAAGATTTGCATCCAGATCCCGAAGCTCAATCAATAAAAGATGAAATCTTTGGGGAATATAGGTAAATAGGACCTGCTTTCACAAGCCTTTGTGTTTCTTGGGGTTTTGTTTGTTTTCAAATGCCATCATTATTTGGGACATTTTTATGGCATGCAATTAATGCTGTTTTTCATTTTCAAGGCAAACCACATAGAAGTGGATAAGATTAGGAATATAAAGGTATATCCAGTATATTTCAATCCATCTAAGCTGGGATAAAAGGAAATGTTGATGTATTGGTGGTTATTTTTCACTTTTTTTTTTTTTTTTAATTAGCATTGTATGAATAATGTAAATATATATGATAATTTGGGGTGCTGCTGAAAAGCCCACTGAAGTCAATGGACTGAATTCTGTGTCTTCAGTGGGTTTTTGAAACTCAGACCCAAATCATGTAATAAGGGGAATGGTCGTTTTGGGGAAGAAAACAAAGAAAAGTTCGGAATATGGCAAAAAATATTAAAAAAAAAAAATCTCTCTACAGAAATCCCTGTAGGAGAATTGAAATAACCACTTTGGCTGCTTTAAAATAACTAAAACTTCTAGCAATAGGTAATTGTGATATGTAGGAAAATCTATAATTATAGGAACCATGCTGGAAAACTGGTGTTGCTGCCCTTAAGGGCATAAAACTGCTGTTAAAATCCCACTTATATATACTACATTATTTGTACTGGAGTAGGGCTTTTTTTTTTTTTTTTTTTTCTGCATAATTTCATCTTTATTTAATTTTTAATGCTTTCTAATGGGACAAATATTTAGAAAGGTAAGAAAGCCCTGAGGTTAATAACTTTGACCCTCTCCTTTCCCCCTGAAATCCAAACTTATCTTTTTTTTCTGAGGAGAAATGCCCTGTGCAGAAAAGTAGTGATTTTTTTTTTTTTTTTCTGTGTTATTTATGCACATATTGAATCCATCCTGAAGAAATGAAGCTCAGGTTCATTTCTCTGTCCTCCCTTAGATAAAATTGCCAAAGATTTGACCCTGAGTTGGCATTAGCAGCAAGGGCTGTACTTGAGTAATTAATGTCCCTAATCCAGAGGGCTAATTTAGTTTTTTTTATATAATCTTTTAATGTTTTCCCAATCTCCCCAAAATGTCCTGTTCAGGTTGTTCTTGTTCTTTTTCTGTGATGCCATTAAAAAGGATGGCCAGTGAAATTCCCCTTTTTTCCCAGAATTTTGGTGGTGGGCCTGTCCTTTTTCATGGAATTTTCACTGAACAGAGACTGCAGATGCAGACATTGATTCTGCTTTGGTTTTTCCCAGCTCTTCCCCTTTTTCCTGGGATTTTCACTGAACAAAGACTGCAGATGCAGACATTGATTCTGCTTTTGTTTTTCCCAATTCCTCCCCGTTAGCAAACTCCAGTGAGATGAACTCTGATAAAATAAAATAACAGCAGAAAAAAAAGGGGAAAAACACCTTTATTGGTCATTTAAACTCAAAGAGATGCTCCTAAAGCAGTGAAGTGTGACCCACTGATGTGATGTCTCTTCATCCACCCACCTCAAAAGGAAAATGAAATAAATAGGCCCTGAATGTTTTGTAACATAAATAGGCCAGTGTTTTGTAAAATGAAAAATCTCTCTGTGAGGTTCCAAGGACTGGGCATCAGCCCTGGTGGCTGGAACAGACCCTCCCAATCTTCTCCACATTCCCTTTTCCTTCCCTTTCCCCTTCTGTCCATTCTGTCTGCCCAAGGACAGAAAGGGAAAAAACCCAAATAGATGGATATTGATAATTCCCACCAACCAATAAATTGGGAATTTATAACTTTATTCTAAAGTGGGAATAAGGACAAAATGTAGTGAGGTGTGAGGAGCACCAGGGCAGGACTCAGCTCATCCTCACTGCACCAGCCACTCTTCCCTCCCCAGGCCAAGAGCAGTTACCCCCTTGGCAGTGGGAGGCAGATTTTTGGAAAGGCATCTCTTTATTTTGTAGTGACAGCGATGAAAAGCCGCTGAAAGGCAGCCTGCAGTCACTTAACGGGGACATTAAAGCCACTGGAAGTGCTGATAGTCTGGTAGATTATGGAGAAGGGGAGCATGGCATGTTCAATGAAGATGGTTCATTTATTGGAGCTTATTCTGGATCTAAGGAAAAAGGATCAGTGGAAAGCACGGGGAGTTCTACAGCAACTTTTCCTCTCCACGCCTAAAATGGTTGAGTTGTGATATTTATCCTGGTTAGCTCGCCACAGTTCCCACCTGTGCTGGGGCAGGGTGAGCCAGTCAGGAAAATCCTGACATCCAGGTGACACAGAAACGAGTCACTGCCACTAAAAGGTGATTTTTCCACCCTAATTTCTATGTGTTTTCTTCTCAATAAAACAGAATAATTCTTTATTCTACACCATGTGTTAGTCTGAGCAAACCAGAGTTTCTCAGTGTCCTTACCTGCTGCTCCAGGTGTTTCTTAGGCTTGGAATATGTTTCTCTGTGTAGTATTTTTGCCCTGTGTGGCTGTTGTCACAGGTCTGTGTGTAAAATTAATTCCCTCATGGCCTTGATTATAACCTTGAGGTTATGGCACCAACAAAAAACAGGTTACTCTGCAAAGTGACACAATGAGGAAAATTAGAATTTCAAATACCAGAGAAATATATTCTATATATTGTATATTTTTTTCCTAAAGAATTAAACCCCTTTGTGTATGGTATTGAAAAAACTGTTTTAGTGGTTACAGCTGACTTCAATTATCAATACTTAGAAATGCAGCTTTACCCACAGGAGAGTGTGGGTGAAGCTGCTGCCCAGTAGCTGGCACTATTTCCTTAAATAAGTTAAGCTGCAGCTCTTCCTGTGGCAAGGCAAAACAGGGTTCCCATCCACCATCACTCGAAATAATTTTTAATTTTTCCCAGCTTCAAGCTGCATTTCTAAGCAAACTCCTTGGTGTGTGTCTGATATCTGTATATTTGTGAGCTAGCCAACATTTCATGGAGACGTTGTACATATGATATTAATATTGCCACAAGTCCAGAGCAGCCCTGGTTTTATTTTGAACTGAGACATGTTGCTAGCATGGGTCTGTATAGCTGTGTAGGAATGAGTAGAATTGCTCCTCAGTATGGATTTGGACCAGCAGAATTAGTTTTCAGAAGGAGTTGTGTGTATAGGAATCATCCAAACCTCACACCGTTCAGGCATCACCTAAACTAGACCTACCTGACTTTCAAGAGTTCATTTCTTTTCAGCCTATTTACTGTTAAATAAACAAAAAACAAAAGCAGAAGAGAATATATTATGGTAGAGTTTGTTTTCCTATTTTGTTGACTGAATGCTGGTTTAAATCTGGTTCTTTGCCTCTCCAACACTAACTCAGCAGAGCTGTCCAGCACTTTTTTTTGGTCTTTTTGTATTGGAATCTCCTGTATCTCTTTTTAACAGCATTTGTATTTTTGAATCTGTTTGTTTGAGTAGAGCATCAACGTGGCTTCATTTCTTCTGTCACTCCCATTATAAAAGTTTGTCAGTAGCTCCTGTGGGAGGAATAGATCCCAAAAGCTGTTTGGCATCCTAATAGCAATTAGGCAAATAGCCCCAAATGGCTCCTCCATGGTTTCAATGGAAGAAAGAGAGGAAGCAAGAATTACTCACATGGTTCTGAGTTTCCAGCAAGGGCTACAGTTAAGCCCAGGGAAATGCAGATTTTTCCCAGTGGAAGGGCTGTGGATCCCACACGGCTCCCCCCAGGCTGGGGCTGCTCCTCAGAGCTTGGCAGTTTCTGGAAGCCTTTGCTGCTCAAACTTCTCTTCTCTGTGCCTCTTTTTGGGTTTTTAATTGGAGCTTTTAAGGGCTTTTTATGTATCTTCTATTTGGGAAAAGCAAACCCCAAAGAGCCACCCCAAAAGCCCCATTCAGGCTGTGCCTGTGAGTATAAAATGGTGAGCGGAAATCTGCCCTCAATCAAAAATTATCCCATCCCTTATCAGTGACCCACATTATTAACTTTTTATTATTTATAAAGTTCTGTTTTCTGTATGTCACTCAATCCAAACACCAAAAAAAGTCCAAAAGCCTTTTAATTTTTGGGGAAAAAAAGGTAATTTTCCAAAGAAGGGAGTGCACAATTAGAGAAATGTGAAAATTGGCATCTCATCAACAGAGACATTTCCCTGCAGCATCTTTATCTGCTGACTCGTGTCTGCTGCAGCCCGAGCCAGATAAAATCTAAGAACTGATTAGGCTTGTGACAACCTGCTGCTTGCTTTGGGCTGCTTTTAATATATTTCTTTTGGGAATCATCTGCAGTGATCAATGGTCTCTGAAAATTAGGGAATAAAATTGGGGTGGGCTCCCCCAAATCTTCACTTTGGGCTGGGGGGGCTGCACACACCCATCACATTTTCACTGCAGGTAAACCCAACTCCTCATCCCAGAAAATGGCTCTTAAACAATGTTAATTTTCTCTGTTGAGTTTCAGACCATATTAGTGAGTGTCCCATGATCCAGGAATGGACAGAAATCCCCCTAGGAGGTGTTTGTGATGTGCTCAGCCATGCTGCTGGCACTGCCTTTCCCACCCAGATTTGAATTCACAGCCTTAAACCTTAATGTTGGTGTTCCATGATGCCTCAGGAGCTCAAAATGAAACAGGGAGGAAAAGGATGTGCAATGCAAGCTGGATTTTTGAACATGGTTTTTGAGGAATATGCCCAATGAATATTAAAGAAGTGGCTCAAACTCCCAGGAAATCTCACTCACCAGTTTTCTCTTCCTCAGTCATTTATTTTTCCTTTTTCTCCTGCACTGGGATTTTTTCTCCTGTAAAGGTATCCTGGAAAGTAGAGGATAGTGATTTTTTTGCAGAGATTTTTTTTTTTTTTAGAGTAAATTAACAGAGCAAGCTGAGGTTTTCCTGAGGAGTTTTTTGTCATTGCAAGGAGCTGGGCTGTGTTTTTGTCTTGGTCTGTGACAGGTGAGAGGAAGTGTGACCATGTAGCTCAATGAAAGTGTCACCAACTGCACTGCAGTTTATAGAACTTCCTGAGCTGGAAGGGACCCACAAAGTCACCAAATCCAAATTCTGTCCCTGCACAGGACAGCCCCAAAATCACACCTTGTTCTGAAATAGTGCATTGAGGACTAAATCTTTGCATTGTCTTGTTTGGGACTTTTTTGGATTTATTTTTTCCTTCCTCTGGCAGGAGTGTTTATTAAAATTAGCTGCTGGAAATCTGTGGTGATTTCATTAATTAACACCTAGCAGGGAATTCCAGCCTGCCTGCTGGGAGGAGGGAGTCCAGCCATGGGAGCAGAGCAGGGAATTATTAATTATCCCAAGCTGTGCTTGGGTTCCATTTGGTTTTGACACATTTTGCCTCAGTACAAGTGTGAGAGAGGAAATGGCAATTTCAGATTTGAAATTTCAGGGAGGAGGCATTTCCCTGGCCCCACACATCCAGGTTTGGGGATTTAAGCAGCCTCTGGCAGAAGAGAGGGATGGGTCTTGCTGAAAAAGTTGTGCAGTTTTTGACTGTGCATAAGATTAAAGAAATAAAATCAGCTCTTCCTAAATCATGGGGGAAAAAACCCCTCTGTCCTTTCTCCCAAGGGAATTGTTTGGATTCCCAGAGCAAAATGATGTTGATTTGGAGTGGATTAGGTTTTCTCTAATACATATATATATATGTTTGTGTATATATATGTATATATATATGTAAAATGTAATTACATTATCAAGAACCTGCAGGAACAGCCCCAGCTTCTCTCTCTGGCAAAATTAGGGGATCCAATCTCCAGAAACCCTCGTGGCTCTGCACTTCAGGATAAAAGTGCAGAACTGGGCATCAGAGCCCTGCTGGGGCTGGATCTTTAGGAAGAACAGAATTAGGAATCAAATAGAAAATTACTTTCCCCCTCTGGATAAAATTGTGTGTTCATGTATAAAAAATATTTTAAAAACCTTCATTGTAACTCCCATCTTCAATGGATCTAATTAGCAAATCATTTAGTGATTGATATTTGTTCTGCTGTGCCATGTTGCACAAATTCCAGTGAGTAGCTCTTTTCCTGGTAACTGCTTCCATTGACTGAGTGGCTCCAATCCAGTGCACGAGAGGTTTTCATCAAAGCTTTCAGGCCAGTGTTATTTTTTGACATGAAAATAGTAGCACAATCTTTCTATATTAAAAAATAAAAAAAAAAAAAAAAAAAGGGTGGGGTTTTTAAAGAGTGATTCCACATTTTGTAGAGAAAAAGTTAGAATAACATTCACTGCTCCTTGAGCTTTTGAGAGGAAACCTCAGCATGGTTTTTCACAGCCATTGTTTTGCAGATGAGAAATGTATTTAGGTTATTTTTGCTTACCTGTAAGAACAGATAGAAAGAAAGGAAATTCTTCACGGAGAATTCCCTTTGTTTGCCAATGGATCACACCCTCAGCTGCATCTCTGTCAGTGTGGAGGACAAAAAATAAAGGTAGAAACCACGCTGGAGTGGCAGGACATGTTTACAAGGCAGCTCTGGATCTCTCATGTCAAATCTCAAGTGATCTGCACTGATTTGTGTTTTCAGGCAGGAGCCCCTCGGGGGCTTTGAGCCAAAGCATTCTGTCTGCTCATTGTTTTTTATTCTTATGGTTCTGACTTTAAACAAGAGACTTTGTAATTTCATGAGAAAAAGATCAAAGCAAATGTGGTGTCACCATCACAAAGTGACTTTTTTTGGGAGCTAAATGTTAGTGTGCATTGATTAAAGTTTAGAGAAATGTGTTGTACTGTAGTTGCTGTTTGTACCACGCAGATGTGCACGTATGGTTTGGAAAGATATTTTCATTTTACATGAAATACAACTTTGCTAATAAAAGTTTGACTTGATGTAATCTTCAAAAGCCCTGGCTGCAATCAGCAAGTTTCTTTTGTTTGATTTGTTGTTTTGGGTTTTTTTATTCTTCTTTTATCACTTGACACTGTTTATTTGCTGGGAATCTGATTTAATTGTGACTCAGCCCCCTCTAGGCTGGGACCTGTGGGGATTTTTATGGTTTCACACCAGGATTGAGCTGCCCTTGGCTTTCACTGGGATCTTTGGACACTGTGGATCCTCAGCCCTGTAGGTATGACACCAAAGCAGGATGAAGCTGACCTGCAAACAGCCTGAATTCAAATTCCTCACTGATTCCATGCCATCCTCTCAAACCATCACCTATATATTATTGGGATTTCTCACAGGATTTATTCACCCTGTCACCAGCACAAAACCCCCCAGCACACAGAGTTCCTACTCATTTTCATTAAAGATCACCAGAAAATGGGTAACCTTAGAAATATCCAGGCACACACAAACCAAATAATAACTTTTTTGTTGTTTTTTTATTTTTTTAAATGAAAAAATTACACTTGTGCTAAAGTCTGGGATCTGTATTTATTCATTCTGTAGGAATTTAGCCAATGGGCTTTGTTTGCCAAGGAAAATACCTTGGTGGTTTTGTTGCTCCCTCCTCTCTCCCCATCACCAATACTCTGTTCTAGGATTAATTCTGCTCTGTCTGTCCCTGGGGAAGGTTCTGCAGGTGAACACAAATTCACCCTCCTGATACCTGCAACAGCCACACTGAGGACTCATTAAATGACAGCAGACAAATCCGTGGCAGCTGATATTGCTGGAAAAAAAATCCATTTTTAAATGTATTTAACAGGAATCTGAAAGATCTGGTTGATTCTCAAGTGTGTTGAGCATCACCCTTGATGCTGGTGTGGCTTCTGTGCTGGTCTGAGTGCATTTCATTGAAATATTCTGTGCTATTCTGAGTGTATTTTGCTGTATTTCAGTGAAAGAAATTATCTTTTTTTTTTTTTTTTTTTTTGCCACATGTTTTAGCTGCTTCACTTCAGCAGGAAGGCTTCAGGGCTTTTTTAATGCCTTCTTCACCTGCAAGAAGTGAATACCCTCAGTGGGAGTGCAGGCCTGTGCTAACAGGCATTCACCTTTCAGAAGGCATCAAGGGCATCCCAAGAAGGTTTTATTGTAATTCATATCCTGGAATAATGAGATTTACACTTTTCTCAATAGCATAATGGAGAGGAGAAAGTCCTACAATCATGTGCTTCACTGGAGTGAGAATAAAGGTGCTGCTGCCACCAGCAGGTGTGTGGGAGCAGATCTCACAGAAGTTTAAGGATAAAATATGGGATTTATTTTCCTCTAGGAGGTAATTTATATGAAACATACATTAAAAAATATTCCTGGACTATTTAAAATGAGAGTGAACTTCTACTGGTGCAGGAACTCTGGTTAATTATGTATAATTTTGCAAATATTTGGTATTTTGCTTTTGGGACAAAGTTGTCATTGCTTCATTGACAAAATTGTCATTTGTTCACTCTGCTCTTCAGTCTCACAAGGAAATGTCAACACTTTTCCACTGCAGCATCTGCTCATGGCTGGGAATGCAGAGGAGTCACCCAGGGAAACACCAGCAGCCTGACTCTGCTGAAAGGCCTGAGCCCTGCACATTTCTGAGCCTCATTTAACAAGACTTGGGGGTTGTTTTTACTGTGCTTGAAGCCACATGATGTGGTGATGTGGCTAAATCCAACTTGGAGAGCTGCCCCACCCTATGCTCTGGATGGAGAAATGGGCATTTCTGGGGAAAAAAAGAAAAAAGAAAAAAAAAAAAAAAAAAAACAAAAAAATCCAACCCACCACTCTTTGCATTTTATTTTTTTTTTTCTGCAGAAAAAAAATTGGTTTTTTTCTATGCTTCATATCCCTCCCAGCCTAGGGGTTGCAGCATGTTCTTCACCATTTGTTTGGGTCACTGGTGCAGGAATATCTCAAAACAGAAAATAGGCAGCAGTACCCCGAGTTCAGGTGGTTATTTTGCTTTTACCACCTGCTTTTGTTTGGGTGCAGTGCTTTTCTTGACTTCCAACTCCAAAAATCAATGGTTTTGGCAGCTGGGCTTCACCTGGGATGGGGGTGAGAAGAGGGATGTGAGGAGTGGGAGGGTGGGTGCCAGGGGCAGCTGTGGCTGGCACAGGACCAGATCGTTCCCAAAAATCAGGTACAGGAGCTTCCTCTCTGCTAATCGTCCAAATCAGCTTTTCCTCCTTTGGGATGGAGATTCCTTCGTGGCTGAGAGGTGAGTTGTGAGTTTCCCACCCCTTCCCCGTGGAAATGGGACCAGGTGAGAAGAACCAGCAGTGGCAAGAAAAGTTTGTGCTGCTTTACCTGGCAGAGAAAGAAGATATTTCTGAGGAGATCTGGGGCTGTGATCCCTCCCAAGGTTTGCTGTACCAGGGCTGGTTTTCCCCATTTTTCCCTTGGCTGCTCTGCAATAGGTTTGTTTGTCCCTAAGGCAGCCAGGCTGCCTCTCCTCTGCAAGATTTTTTGTTTTCTTCCCCCTCCTGACTTTATCAGATTTATCTGTGTTGATCCCTCAACTCCTCCATTCCTTGGAAAAGTTCAGCCTGTTTTGGATTTGTGCTGTGCTGAGGCTTTTTCTTCTCCATTAATATTTCTCATCACCTGCAACCTCCCTCATCTCTTTGGGGAAGTTGTATTTCACAGACAGCTGCACTTGGGATTTTGGATTTAGCATGGATCGAGGTGGCTGAGCTTCCAGCCTTTTTGGTATCTTTTTTTTTTTTTTTATATATATATATATATATATATTTTTTTTTTTTTAAGAAGAACACAACAATTTGTCCAAAACACCTGATTTTTTAAAATTTTATTTTATTTTATTTTTATTCTTGAGAATACAACAATTTGTCCAAAGATTTGCTCCTCTGGGTGATGAAGAGAAGATCTGGGCAGGAGTTGAGCCCTCCCCAGTGAGTTTCTGGTGTGGGACCTGCCTGAGGCTGCTCCTGGGGTGGGATTTAACCTGGGAATTGCTGCTGCTTCTCCCTCCTGTGCATCCCTGCAGGGGGCTGGGCACATCAGGCTGCTGCTATTTTGAAATGAGTTCTTTTTATGATTCTTTATTAAATAATGAAAAGCATAAATGCAGTTTCTAATAAAAATCACCTCGCTGTGTGTAAGCCTTTATGACTTCAGGCAGTCACTGTTCTGAGCATTTATTTTCCTCTAAGTGGCAATTTATATGAAACATGCATTAAAAAAATATTCCTGGACTATTTAAAATGAGCGTGGAGTAACAACTTCCAGTGGTGCAGGAGCCCTGGTTAATTATTTATAATTTTGAAAAGTACATTTTCCAAGCTCAGCATGGAGCCCAGAGGCCCCTAAGTAAATAAATTTACATAAAATGCAGTGAAATCAGATCATTTGGCACAGTAATTCACCTAATTTAAAAAAATAAAAAAAATTCTTGAGGAAAAATAGTTGCTGCAGAGAGGAGTGTCAGCAGAGGGATGTGCAAGTGGCACTGACAAGTGGAGTGGGAATAGCTGTGGAATATTTAATTGAGAGATGGGGGAGCTGCTAAAGCTGCTTATTTTCATTGTTGTCTCATCAGGATGAGGAGGAAATTGTCTCCTTGAAATATTTCCTTTCTTTCATTTCCCACAACCATCAGCTGTTGAGAACTTTTAGTTTATTGGTTTGTTTCTTGGAGAATATTTACTGAAAACCCTAAATCTTTTCACATTTTAGTGCATTTTTTATGACTCCAAGGCTGCAGATTATTTCCTTTCCCAGGTTTTATCCATTTTTTGGATATTTTCCTCCGCTGGGCTCAGGTTTTCACTCTCCCAGGGCAGCAGCATCTCCTTGGCTTTACCTGGACCCAACTTTTCTGAACTTCCCAGCTCCTGGAGTCTCAGAATGACAGAATTAAGAATAAGAGGAAGAATTCAAGTGCTGTGCTTGTAGATTATTTCAATAAGGAAAAAATACAAGTGCATTTTACCTCAAGGAATAAAGGTCACCAGGTTTAGTCTGATTTATTGGGATTTTTACATTGAGATCACACTTTTTAAAAAGAAATAGTTACAAAACCTCTTCCTTTTGACTATATAATACCATGGGGGAATGGAAGAAGAATATGCTAATTCTTTAAATATTCAGGATTTTCACTCTCTCATTGACTCTGCTTTCAAAATTGAGCATTTAAGTCTTTGAAAAGCCCATATTTGGGCTCATTTTGGCAAACCTCATGAAAATACACATTTCTCAGTCCTATTCTATCTGAGTTTGAATGTTTTCACTTCTCTCCTTGACAAATATTCATTTTTTTCTGTGGAAGTTTGCAATTGAGGAAACTTCCATCTCCGAGTTTTGTCAGCCTGAGACAGAGCTGAGCCCATTTCTTCTTCTGACCAAGATAATAACTGCAGAGAATGGATGGATTTTGCTGCTGTTGAAAATGCAGACTAATTCTTGCCATAATTATCAAGTCTTTAACTGGTAATTGCACACTGTTCCCATCTATCTGCTGTCAGATTTATTTCTGTAATTGACCTCCTGGTCTAGGAATTAGAGACAGCCTTTGATTATTGGTTCAATTAGTCTTAAATCAGCATGGGTTTTTCTTTTTAATTTTTTTTTTTTTTAAGGTATTTTAGTTCTCCAGCCTGTCAAAGGAAGTATAAAATATGTCACTAAATATTTTTTTACCTTTATCACTATTAGTACCTGCTGTGTCTCATTTTATTCAGTTTATGTAGACACATTGAGGAGGGTTTTGATGAGAAACTTTGTGGTTTTTTTTACTTTTAACCTTTAGAGACACCTTTTTGGGGACAAGGGAATTGCTTTTCTGTGGTGGTGATGTTGAGCTGCCACATCCCCAGTGCTCCCCAGCTGATGTGTTTGTGTGGAGTTTAAAAATTGAGGGAAGTGGTGGAAGCAGCCCAAGTCCTCTCTGAGACTTGGCCTTCAGTCAACCCATTCATTAGATTATTAAAATATCATAAGGAATCAGGGAATTCAGAATTCCCCCTCTCTAACTTCACCACTGCATCAGAGTTGCCAAATATATGGATTTTTTTTCTTTTCCCCTGTACTAAACAACAAGCTTAGCTGCTTCCCTGAGACTATTCATTTTCACCACATCAGGAACTTATTAATTCTTGATGAGAATTCAAGCATTAATCAATTCTTGATTGAATTCTCCCCAGAGGGAAAGAGGAGAAACTGGGCCAGATTTGCCTTTTGGCTGCTTGGAGTTCTGACTGAGTGGGATAATCAGTCTGCTCCACATCAAACACATCTCCAGAGCTGATGGGGCACTCTGAAGACAAACTCCCTGCACAGGTGAGGAAAAAGGGGTCAGAGACCTTTTCCTTTGTACAAATGCTTTAAAACCTTAAGGCAAATGTGATTTATAAGTGTTGCTGGTATTTTCTCCCTCGTGCCAGGAAAAAAATGAAACCCAAACATATCATCTTTTGAAAAATATGTTAAAACAGCCCAAGAAAATGGTGTTGCTGCAAGAGAGGAGGAGTCATGGAGGTCTCAGGGGGTGGCGCTGCAATCCCAGATTGGTTTGGGTTGGAAAGGAGCTTAAAGCTCATCCCATTCCCCCTGCCATGGCAGGGACACCCTCCCCTGTCCCAGGCTGCTCCAAGCCCTGTCCAACCTCGGGCACTGCCAGGGATCCAGGGGCCCTGAGCAGTGCAAGGAGCCTCTCCAGGGTGTGGAACCTGCAAAGTCAATCTTTAATCCCAGCCCAGCCATTCCCCCTGTGGCAGCAGAACAAGCCCTGAGCTCAGGTGAGGATGGACTTGTGCTGCTCAGCTTCTCCCTCCCTCCTTCAGGCTGCTGCAGCTGATTTTTGTTTTTATCATTTGTGTTCCTTCCAGCCTTGAATTCCAGCCTGCTGTGCTTTGAAGGGCTGGTGCTGGGAGCAGAGCATCCCTGTGCCAGGCTGGGATGCAGGAGCTCCCCAGCCCAGGGAAAGGCAGGTTCAGGAGGGGTGGGAGCCTGGGAGAAGGACTGGGAGCTTGGGCACTGCCTCGGGGTTTGAGCAGAGAGCTGAGCTCACACAGGCTGGGCAGGCACAGATCTGGAGCAGCTTTTAAGCTGTTTCTGATTTCCAGGTTTCTGAATTGTCCAAGTGGCTGCCCTGGGAAAAGCAGAGGGATGAGATCAGTTTGAACCAGAGGGCTCAGGGAGGCAGAGCTGCCCACAGCTCCATCCTGTCTGGTTGGGGGCTCAAATTGCAGAATTCTGTTATTGGAGCTTTTGCCATGCTGGGGCATCACCAGCAGGGCCAGGTGACACCACGGTGACAATGATGATGGGTTCTGCAGAGGGTAATGGCAATGCAGGCTCTGGTTTCTAGGGGATTTAAATGGGTAAAAAAAGGGAAATATTCAAATTTTCTTTTCAAAGACACTTCATGCTCAAAGTGTTAAGGCAAATCCCCTGGCATTGATGGCATACAATGGGATTGGGGGTTTATGGATTGCTGTCCTGCCTCCTAGGGAAAGAGAAAACCTCTATTTCAACCAGTCTCAGCTGGGCAGCAAGGGTAGAAAACAGCTTTAAAAGGTCAGGAGGGGAATAAGGGAGCACTTAAAAGAAGATATCAGCAATGAAATGGAGATTTATCAATTCTAGTGGCCTGTATAAACAGATGAGAGGAGTTGTAGCTGGTCACTTAAAACCATGTAAATTTAATTAAATTGGTATTACTTGCAGGAAAGAGAGAATATTGAATGTAACAATTAGTGGCTCTTTGTGCTCTTTTGGGAGCAGCAAGTAGGAAGCAGGCCCAGGGAAATGGCACTTGGAGCAGCCTGCAGAGCCCTCCTCAGTCCCAGGCAATTAATACAAATCAGCAATTAATAAAAATTAATTAAAATTAATAAAAATCAGCATTCCAGGTCAGCTTTCTGGGAGCTGAAATACAGGGTGGGGCTCTTGGCCATGGCTGCTGGGACAAAAACCCCACAGGATGTTCTTTACTTCGGTTTTGCAGGGTGGAAGGACCATGGAAATTTTGGGAAGCCAACACAGGTCTAGAGCAGCTGGTGGGAGATTGCCCTGAGTGTTCCCTAAAAGGTCTGGCTGGTATTTTCCTAATTCAAGGTGCATCACATCCACAGCAGGATGGAGCTCTAGATTAAATCCCATCTCCACAGCAAGAGAGTAATTAATCAATGCATGGAAAATTAGTGGCTGCCTGCTTTGATTGTGTCTGGTTTATGCTAATGGAAAAAAAATAAAATCTCTGTTTATTTACTGCTCTCCAAAATATCCAATTTTCAATGAGGAAAACAATCCAACTCCCTGAATTCCTCCACCACTCTCCTCTCCCTGGCAAAATACTCTGTAAATGGCAAGTGGGGGGACCAGGAGCCCATGGCAGGGAGTGGGAGTGAGGAGTTGGGTAAGACTGAAAAAATGCATGACCAGTGAGTTCAAACTTATTTCAGAACGTTCTTTAAGTGTGATAGGAGGGAACAGAAGTGCACCAGCCCATGTCCAGGTGGATCCAGGGCTGCTGGTGCCTCTGTCCTCCCTGGCAGGGAGGAGGGTGATGCTGCTGCCTGACAGGAGGGAATAATTCATCTCCCAGCAGTGATTAAGAGGCAGTTAAACAGCAGCTCCTCTCATCAGACTCTGTTAAATCACTAAGTCTGCCTAACTGGCACCTAAAATTTTTAAGAGCCATCTGAGCTACTCTTTGGATCGTTAATGTTTATTTTTAATAAGTCCTGGCTGGCAGGAGAAGTTTCAATAGGCTGGAAGAAAGCTGGTGCTCTGCCATTATTTAAAGAGGGTGAATGGGCTGACCTGAGTAATTACAAGGCTGTCAGATGAGAGTTCAATCAATGAGTGTTTGATAGCCCCAAATGTGAGGTCATCCATCCAGGGGGAATGGATGGAGCTGGAGCAGAGCAACAGGAGAATGCTGAGCAGGGCTGGGGAGGATCCCTCACCCAGCCCCACAGGGGATGCTGCTGATCCTGCAGTTCTCCAGGACACTTGGGAATTCAGGGAAAATCCACCAGAATGATGAAATCCTTTGCAGCCCACCACACAAAACTGGAGTCTGCTTAAACCACAGAGGAAAGGTTTCGTTCATTTTATTTTCCCTTCAAAAACTTGTGATCTTCATGATTTTAAAGCAGCCATCAAAACCTTCTGCTGTCTCTATTTTTTCCAGATTAATTACTCATTTAATCAACAAAACTAACAGCAACAGTATCTGTCCTGTTTTCCCCCTTTAATTGGCTGTTGGATATTCTGGATGAAATTGCTGTTGGGACTTTGTTTCAGGGACTTTGATTGTGCATTACCAATCCAATTTGTACGTTAATATTGGGTTTGTGAATTGTTTGTGTTTCAAAAGAAACTGCCAATGCCTTTATAAAAAAATACATTAAAATGCTGTAGTCCAGTAAGAACTGAGTGTGGAAGGGCTTCTGGAGAGCAGCTGGATCTCTTTGGGTACTCCCACCCTGATTTCCCACCAGGAAATGTGGAAATAAATGGTGTTTATGGGAATAAAGCTGCTTTCCACAAATTTCCCTGTTCACATCTTATATTTTTTTAAGTCTCGTTTGACTTTGTATTTAAGTTAAGGTCTGATTTTCAGGGTTTAAACGACCTGTCCTTTGGAAGATGAAACATAAATGAAGTCCATCAAATCGTTCACTGGGGGAGAATTCCAGGCTGCAATGTTTGCAGTGCAACTTTCCCACTCCATTTTCCCCTTCTCCCCCAGGTTAAGTTTTTAACCTTTCATTTCACTCCTCAGCAGGTGAAATTTGATATTGATATTTCTCACAAACTAGGCCAATATTTATTTCCTAGATCTAGCAAGGAGTAAAAACCACTTTGTGAGGTGGAAGTCCCTGGGAGCAGCAGACAGCCAGGATGGAATGTGGATTTCTGAATGAGGGAATGGCTCCTAAGGGTTTGCAAACCCTTTCCTCTCTCCCCTGCTAGAATATATTGGTTTCCAAAAATTCATTTTATCATACTCTCCTTTGACTCTTTCTTTCCCTTCCTTCCAAATTCCAGTTTTCCCCCTCTCCAGGGAAATAATCCTTTGAAGTTTCCTCACTTTATTCCTAGCAGAGTTATTAAAATATTTATTGGGTTTTTTCACGTGTAAAAAGTCTCTGAGGAGGGTTCCCAGGACTGGGAGTCTGCTTTGGCTCCTCCTCCTGCCTGGTAAATCAATTTCTGCTCATCTCAAGTGAATGAGCCTGATTATCAATATTCCACCAGCAAGTAAATGGAATTCCATTGATTGGGGTGGAACCAAGTCAGATTTCTAAGTTAACTTTTAATCCACAGGATCCAAGTCAGTGGGATGCAACTGGCAGGATAACATCACTTTCCAATCCAAATCCATTATCAAACACCTTTTTTCCTTTTCTGAGTGCTCACCACCCTACAAATCTTATTTTAATGTTTTTCTTAGTGTGCTCTGTAGCTCTTTAGTGCTGAAATTAAGAAAACAAGCATTCTTTTAATTATCTAACAGTGGTTGGTTTGTTGGCTTGGTTTTTTGATGAGTGTTTCTTTGTTCTTATCACTAAAGAAAGCTCTGCCAGAAGTCAGTGCCTTTGCAACTGCAGCATTTCCCAACGAGAGCAGAAACACTCAGGGTTATTTTTGGATAGAATTTTGTCAAATCATGGTCACTTGGGAAACTGTGGGCAAAAGAAATATTCTCTGATCAGCTGACAGATTGCCCTCAGTTTCCAAGTCCTAAAAAAGAGAAAATGCACTATTTATATATTTCCAAATGTGATTCCCACAACTGGGCAAATGCAGGATCTGTGAGCACACATCCCACTTTTTGTGAAACATATGGGAAGCACTTTTTATAGGGCTTGTAATGAAGTCTTTGTTACTGTAAAATGTCCATATTTTGGGTGTTGTCAGGTTGTCTTTTTTTGTTTGTGCTATAATGCATTAGCTGACAAACGGCTGTGAATTCCAAGGAGCTGTAATTTTATTTAAGAATTCTGGTTTCCACTTGAGTGACTTGGGAGGAAATTATCAGGAACTTCATAAGGAGCTTTGATCATGCAACCTGGTTTAGTTTTGTTTATTTGGGCTTCTGTCTTTGCTTATGGAGAATTACAACTCGGATAAATGAATAAAATAGAATTATTTCACAGGGTGTATTGATCACCAGGAAGGGATTTCTGAGGAAGGTCAATCCTGCAGCATCTCTGTGTTGTTGCCTGTGGAACTGAGACATTTTGGAGCAATAAATTGGAGAACAGGAGTGGGGGATTGTCTGTCCTGGCCATCAGCAGCGTGTCCCACCACGGGTCCTCTGCTGCTTGCTGGGGGTCTCTGCTGTGCTGCAATAATCAAATTCATGGTCTACATGGTGAGGAAAAAGCTGAGAAAGAAATGTGGCATTAAAAAGAGACAGAGCAAAGACTCCCAGGGCTGGGATGCTGCAGATCAAAGCACACCCAGGGATGTGAGCTCAGCTCAAAGGCTCCAACCAGCACTCTCATTTATCCATGAATACATTCCTTCTACTTCATCCTCTGCTGGTTATTATTTCTGTCATCCCTGTTTTCCCTGGGAGGTTGGTGGGCATTATCTCATGGTGGTCATTATTTCATGGTGGTCATTACTTCATGGTGGGCATTATTTCATGGTAGTCATTATTTCCTGGTGGGCATTATTTTATGGTGGTTATTATTTCATGTTGTTAATTATTTCATGGTGGTCATTATTTCATGGTGGGCATTATTTCATGGTGGTTATTATTTCATGGTGTTTATTATTTCATAGTGGTTATTATTTCATGGTAGTCATTATTTTTCCTGGTGGTCATTATTTCCTGGTGGTCATTATTTCATGGTGGTCATTATTTCCTGGTGGTTATTATTTCATGGTGATTATTATTTCATGGTGGTCATTATTTCATGGTCCTGCTCCTGTCATTATCAATTGATGGGAGTGTTTCATGTCCTTCCCAGAAGAATTCCAGCTGGGATCTCTGTCCTGCAGTTCCTGTTTGTGGCCAGCACAACAGCAGTGAGGGGAAAGTGTGAAGGCAGCTTTAGGTTGTTGGGTTTCAGTCCAGTTGTGTTCTCCAGCATCCCATGGGGGCTGTGGCACAGATCAAATAAAGACACCACCTGAATTTTGGGGATGTTTCACCTCTGTGTTCAAAGAGGATTTGCAGCCCAGGACACAGATTCCCAATCCATGCTCCCATGAAAATTAGGGGTATTTTTGGAGAGCCTTTACCTGCTTGCCCTGGAGGCTGAAGATTTTGGTGGTTTTTTTTTTTGTTTTGGTTTTGGTTTTGGTTTTGGTTTTTTGGGTTTGTTTTGTTTTGTTTTGTTTTTGTTTTTTTTTGTTTTGTTTTGGTGGTTTTTTTTTTTTTTTTTTTTGTTTTTTTGTTTTTTTGTTTTTTTGTTGTTTTTTCTGCCTATGTGTGGTTGGACTGATCTTGCTGTCTCCTGGGCTGTGAGGCACTGGAAGCTGATCAAAAACCATTTGGGGTCGCCCCAATCTTCTAAAACTCCTCATGCAGAGAAAATATCTTTGCAGCAATATCTTCAGAACAACTTTTAGGTTTTTGCATGGTGCAGAGGTGTCACCATGAGGCTCAGCAATAACCTTAATGTGGATTTAGAACCCCCAGATGTCAGACAGGGAGGAAGTATCAGTCATGTTTCCAAGAGTTAACTGAGACCTGCAAAAGGAAATATTATTGATTAGCTTTCAGGGTAAAAAATTAGCTATGTTTGCCCAGATATGTTCAGCATCATTGTATATTGACTAAATGTATGAAAGACAGATAAGATACAACCGTGATAGGCACATCTTGTCTGAAGCAATGGCCTTCATTAACTTATTATTAAAGTGAACATATTAACAGAGTCCTGCAGCCCCTCTGCTCCCTGTGCATTTCAGTCCTGTATTCACTGAGCTCTAATTCCAGCTTGCCAAGGGTACAACCTTCAGGATAACATTTTCCATCTCTTCTGAGAGATGGGGAAACAGAAAAGGAATGAAAACACCACCCTGGGCAATCTGGACTCACTTGTTTCCTTCACATTAATAATTAAGTTCATTTTCACCATTAGTTTGAAAAATGGGAAAATCACTTTATTTTCCAGATAACCTAATTCTTCTGCCATTTGCAAGGTACTGCTTGAGATCCAAAAATGAACATTCAAGCAGCAGGGATGTTGTCACTGAGAGAAAAACAAGGATGTGCTCACCCTGTGGTTGGATTTGCTGTGCTGCACTGGGGCTGCCTGGACCAGCTCCATTTATCCCACACTTTGTGTGGGACTTGGCTACTTGCTGTGATGAATTAAGGGGCCAAGAAGATGAAAGTGCTTTAATCATAATTGCCTGTTCAAGAGCCAAACTTCAAGGCAAGGATTTAATATCTTTAAGTGCAAGAGATAATAATAATAATGGTAAAAGTTACATTGTGAGGAGTCATTTCAGTTTCTAAAATAAGTCTCTGGAATAATACTCAACCAAGTAATTTGTGTAGCTACATAAATATTCCCTGTGTTCCTTAAAGCAGCTCTTTTTTTTTTCTTCAAGTCTGCAAATTACCCTTTTATGAGATGCTGTACAAACTAACTACTATATCTATTCAGAGTATGATAATATCTCCTTGCCTTTGAATGAAATATTTGGCCCTTGAGGATATGCCAGTAGCTCTCCTCACAAAATACCTGGAAATTGAATAAGATCTGCAGCTCTATTATGTACATATAATACTGGAACCTGTGGGATTATGTGTAGTAACCTTATTTACAGAACCAGGAGATGTATTTGCAGACTATATTTTAGGCTGGGACAGCTCAGTAACAAGTTTATAACATCCTTGGCTTATGTGGATTGATCTCAGAGAAATGCCAAAGGTCTTAGCTCAGAAAAAGGACAAGGACAATCTGAGTATTTAAAGTGCAGCATTTCAGAGTGGCAGGAAGATTATCTTCACCTGACACAATAACAATAAATCAGTTCCTAAATCCTTTTGGCTCAAAGATCTCATAAGAAAATGCAGCTTTTCTCTTCTAAGAAAAGCTCATGGGTGGTGTGCCCACAGATTCTCTTCTTTTGGAGCTGGAATAGAGCCATGAATTCCCAGTATCACAGAAATAACATTAGTGACCCCATACTGGTGAAAATACTCCAATTTCTTCCCAAATTTCCTCCCCAATGGAAGCAGGACTTGCTCTGGTGAAGAAGCTTTTCCCCCAAATATGTGCAATTTCCCAAAATGGACTCCACTGCCCTTGGAAGAAAGGAGGGGAAAAATCATACTTCTCCAAGTAATAAAGGGCCCATGTTTGGAATTTGTGAGTGAATTCCAAACTCTTATTTTTTGGGAAGAAGCTGGGAAAATATAGAAATGTTCCCTTTGCAGAAGAGTGCACCTCAGCTACTCTGTGGGCACAAAATCCTTCTTGACCAGAACAGGGACAGGTTAGGGCCTTGCAAAGCACTGTTGTGGTTTTAGCCATGTGCCAAAGGCCTTTATAGAAACTTCTGAGAAGTCAAAATACAGGACAAACCAGCTTTATCTGTGTCCAAGGAAAACAGAGATTCCCAGACTCATTTTTCCCCCGATGCTCTTAGCAGTTCCTTCACAGATAAATAATTCCATTACATTGCTGTTTGAAACATGCAAGCAGGATCACTTTGGTGGCTTGAGTCATTCTCTTTTTCTTCACTAAGCTGTTCCTTACAGGCCTTTTGAGGCACTGGAACCAAATCCATGTCCAATCAAACTGATCAGCATTTTTGGGCGTGACTTTTCAATCACAGCGTGATGTTCAGTCATTCAATGTAACTTTATACAGCAGAGCTGTTTGGATTATTCCCCAAAGATTATCTGCAGGATCTTTCAGGAGCACTTTGGATAGCTCAGAAGTTTCAGCACTCTGTATATTCTTCATCACTTCCCTGCTGTTTCTGTAATGTTTCCAAAGTTGAGTTCAGCCACAGAAGAGTTTGCAGTTTCCTTCACTGAGACAGCAATGCTGTCTAAGGTGAAATTAAAATAGACTTCACTTATTTGTGGAATTAATTATTAAAATGTGCTCAGCAATCACTCACATCAACTCTCTGTGCTTACAGGGCTGTTTCCCCCCTCGTACAAATCCCACCAAAACAATGAGAGGTGGTGCTGGGTTGCTTTGCATCAGTGGTGGCCAAACCTCCTCCTGCCTCTTGTATTATTTAAACTGTGCCTTTCATCAGCTATTCAGTGCAGTGCATTGGGGGGGACAAAGTAAATCCTGATTCATTTACATCGGCATCTAAACCTGCACATATCAGTCTAAAAATAATAGAGTTTGGACTATAATTTTTGTAGTTGTTAGTTTCTGCATTAGGCTCAACTAATTTGACTGGATTTTGGGTTTAGGCCTGATTGGGTTTCTGGCTCTCCATCTGTATGGCTGGGGTGGTTTAGGAGGAGCCCTGGGGGTGCATCCATGAGTCATGGAATGGGATGGGAGGGACCTTAAAGATCACCCAGTGCCACCCCATCCATGGCAGGGACACTCCCACTGTCCCAGGTGCTCCAGCCCCAGTGTCCAGCCTGGCCTTGGACACTCCAGGGATCCAGGGGCAGCCACAGCTGCTCTGGGCACCTGTGCCAGGGCTGCCCACCCTCCCTGGGAAGGATTTATTCCAAATATCTCACCTAAACCCACTCTCTGTCAGTGTGAAGCCATTCCCTGTGTCCTGTCCCTCCATCCCTTGTCAATTCTCTCTCTCCATCTTTCCTGTGTCCCTTCCAAGGTCACCCTGAGCTCACCCCAAAGCTTCTCCTGTGCAGTGAACAATCCCAGCTGTGCCAGCCTTTCCTCCCAGCAGAGCTGCTCCATCCTCTGCCCATCCTGGAGCCTCCTCTGGGCTCTGCAGCAGCTCCAGGTCCCTCCTGTGCTGGGGCAGCTCTGCAGGTGGGTCTCACCTGAGAGGGGACAATCCCCCCTTTCCTGCTGGGACCAGCCCAGGCCTTTGGGGTTCTGGGGTCATGAAGATGACAAAAGAAACCTCACCAGACTTTCCTGAGATTCAGCCTGGAATGAATTTTCCCCTGGCTCTCAGAAATCACAACTCCACCACTCTGTGGCTTCATTTCAGAGCAGGTGTCTGTGTGAGCACAGCCTAAAATTGAGGGATTTGGGAGTGGATGTGAAGCATTTGGACATTTAGGAGGCTCTCTGCTGTGAAGGAACAAGGTTAAAGGTCTGAAGTTGTGGTTTGTTGTTTTTGTTTTTCCTCTTTTCCAGAAGAGATCTTTGAAATCTTTTCCATCAGCTCTCTCCACATTCCAATTTCAGGTTTATAACACCCCTTGCTGTGCACGTCCTGGCAGGAAACTTGCCCATCTTGCAGAGCCTTGCCTGAATAATTCATGGCAGTGTCGTGCTGATTCTCAAAAGGCTGGAATATTTCTTTGGAGAAAGTGTTTAATAAGATTCTCCCAAACAACACAAACCAGAGCTTTGGATGGATTTTATGGGGTAGTAGCTCTCCAAAGGTTTTGCACAATCAAGGATTTAATGAACTGAAACCCCAAACATATGGTAGCCCCTTCTACCTATTTGTTCCCTGGGCTGAAGCATGGAGATGAAGCTGCTTAATTGGAGTCAGAAACTTGAATTTAGCACATCTGAAGGCACAGAGAGAAGTTGTAATAAATGGGATACAGCTCTTATTTAGCTCCTTCTATTTACATCTTCATTGGGGTGATATTATATGACAATGATGGGAATGAAACAGCTTCTACACTTTTTTTTTTTTCCAAGCCAACAACAAATATCACAGAGCTCCTGCAAAAATACTGAAATTCTCCCAGCTGCACTGTGTCCCAGAAATTGTGTTCAACCAGGTGTCATTTAACCCAGCAGAGAGAGGAATTGAGGCATTTGCAGTCTTTGCAAAGAAGGGTGAGTTCCACTAAAATTAGGATGTCTGGACCTTCCTGAGCTGAGGGTGTTTTGGCTTTGTTGGTTTTACTTTTAAGCAGGACTTGGTGACCTAAGAGACTAGTCTGAAATGACAAATCTCGTGAAATATTCCAAAATAATTGGTATTTTCCCTTTTTTTTTTTTTTTTTTTTTCCCCCAGACTATTTTAGAATTCTTCCAGTTTCTAATGAGTGCTACTTTGGCATGAAAAAAATAAAAAAGAAAAACCAAACTGCAAAGCCAAAGAACCAGTCAGTGTAGTTAAAATACAACATCACATCAGTCTTGGTGTTTGCAGGAACATATTTCAGGGTGTATTTGGCAGCTGAAAAATTGGGATAAATGTTTGGTGTTGTTCTGAGGATGGGAGACTATGGGGATGTTTAAGAAGGAAAACTCAGAAGGGAAATATTGGTGGTACAGAATTGATTCTCATTGAGCTCTCCAGTTTAGGAAAGGATGGGGAGCCCTTTCTCCAGATTTTCCCCAGCAGTTCTGGAACCAGCTGCCCAGGGAGCTGCAGAACCTCCATCCTTGGAGAATTTCAGAATTTTATTAGAAAAAAAGCTGCACTTTACTTAACCCAGCAGGAAGAGCTTTACTTTGAATGGGGAAATTGTGATCTCTGAAGTCCCTTCCAGCCACGATTTCTGTGAGTCTGTGGGAGTTTAATGGCAAGAGTCAATTAGGATTTCAGTGAGACTTTGCATGGAAGGGACCACAGAGCCAGGAGCAGGGTATCCATGAAATCTCCATGGATTTCAGCACCAAGATTCCAGCAGAGCTCCCTGACACCAGCCTGACTGTGCACGTGTGCCTGGTCCCCACCTCCAGCCTGTTTTCTGCTCAAACCCTGTGACTCAGACTGAAAACCTTCATTTCATCCCTGCTGAAATGTATTCCTACATGGATCTTGCTCCTTGCAGTGCCTTCCAGGGAGCTCATTTAGAGATTATATTGGAAATTGGTGGTTTTCAGTGTTGAAGTTTTTTCTTAATCAGGATCTTAGAGATATCCTTAAATCAGCTAATTCTTTTTTTTCTTTCTCCTAGTTGTCATTTAGTTGAAATTAATATTGTAATTGCTTTCTCTGGAGCCTGTGTAACTTTGTGCACCCTCATTTAGGGAGAGAAATATGGATGATGGGTGACTAATGATGCTTAGTTAGGAGTTTTTTAAATATAAATACAGAATCTGTCAATCCACTCCCTGTCAGAGAAGCAGCTCCTGTTTTCACAGTGTCTCTTCCTTCAGGGGATTCTGTCTTGGGAAGCACTGTAATAGGCAGGAGTGGATGGGATTTGACTTTTTTGGCAGTTTTCACCCTTCCAGTTTTCCCATAACTTTTGTGGGGCTCAGAGTGCATTTCTGCAGTGACATGGACCAGAGAGAGCCAAGTCCTTGCCCTCCAGTTTTATAAACAAGGATGATAAAAGTTGAACAAGCAATATCTTTAGCCTGAGGAGTTCAGTTTAGCTGTACTGAGCAGGGTGTTCAATGTGGATTTAAATTAGGGTGGTTTAGACAAGGTGGGCTGGTGTGTCTGCTCTCCCTCTGCCTCCTTTGCCACCAGCTTACTGATCAGTCTCTTTTTAACCTATCAGTAGTCTGGTGATAGATTAACTCAGTGCAGATTCCTCTGCCTGCAAGGTTCAAAGGACACATTCTCATTTTACTCATAAATATACAATATTTTATTTTCTCATTTTACTCATAAATATACAATATTTTATTTCCTTCCTATTGACTCCTCACTCTTCAAATGTTTGTCCCTTACCTTTTCTCTTCTTGTGAACAGTCCTGTTTCCTGCTGTTTGAAAAAGAAAAGGAAACACTTTACTTTCCAGGCCTTCCTAAGGGTCAACCTCCCCTCTTTTTAAAATTAGTTGTGTGCTGCAAGGTGCAGGGGAGCAGAGGGTGGAGCATGGCAGGGGGAGCAATCAGCCTGGATCCAAACAGAAAAATTCATGACCTAAATGATGCATCTCCCTCCAGATGTCAGAGCAGCAAATAAATGTTTCATAACCTTTGCTTTCCAGGTCAGCTCCAAGCCACGATTTTATGTTTGTGGTTTAACCCTTCATTTTTAGAGGATGCAGCACAAGGAGCTGGGAATGTTCCTGGGAACATCTCTGCTCCTGGGAGTGGTTCATTAATGCCTCCAACCAGGAAAAACAATGTGCAAGACTGATGCCATAATCTTGAGGATGAGGAATGTCACCACAGGGATTTACTGTGTAGAGAAATCTGAGGAAATTTCCCAACCCCGTGAAAATACATCAATAGAATGTTCAACACCCTGGGGCAAGAGCAGAGCTGGTCCTACAAGAGCCACACCAGCCCCCTGTGGGGTCCAGGACACCTCCAGGAAATCTTCTGTTTGTGCAGTGGGATGGAGGAAAGTGATGAAGTGATGAAGGTGATGACTGCATGGAGGAAGTGAGGGCACAAAGCCAGAATTCTGTAATTCTGCTCACAGGATGAGCACTTTGCCATCTCCTCAGTGCTCACAGCTGTGGAAGCACTGGGGCTTTGTTTGCAGGTGAAGGAGCAGCTGCTGCATGCCCAGAGCTCAGATCCGTGTGCCAGCCCCGTGCTGCTGAGCAGAACAGCCTGCACCAAGGCCCTGCTCTCTGTAAGATCCTCCCCCATGAATTCACCATGCCCTGTGCTTTTCCATGGGGCAGGAACCCTCTTTTGGCAAGCTGAGGCTGCCAGCCCAGGCTGAGCTGGCTGTGCACACCCTGCACTTCTCACCAGGGCAGGCAGATTGCCAGCAGGCCCTGGTAACAAGTGCAGGATTGATGTGCTACCCAGCCACTGCAGATTTATGGAATCCTCCCTTCCTCTCTGCTGCTGCTGCTTTCCAATTACAGGCAAGCTGGCATTAGAAACATCTGCTGCCCATGTTGGCCTGGAGGTGCCCAAGCTCTGGCTCTGTGTGCCAGGGTCCTTGCCAGCAGCTCGGTTGTGTTTAGTGTTAGCTCCCAACAGCTCCCTGGACCACGCTGGTCCTGACATTGCACCCAGGGAAGGGCAGGGACTGGGGAGGAGCAGGCACAGCCAGGAGCTTAATTAGCATGGAAGGGCAGGAAGAAAGTGGCATGTGGTACAAAAGAGCACGGTGAGAGGCTGTTCCTGTGCTTTCCTGAGCTTTCCCAGCAGCTGCTGTGGATGTGCTATTGGGAGCTGCTGGCTCAGCTCCAGGCTCTGGCCCTGCACTGAGGATCCTGCCTGCTGGTGACATCCAGGGCACTCAGAGCCCTCTGTGGGTGTCCATTTATCCCCAGAAGTGTAGGATCTGTTCCCTTTGTCCCTCCTGTGGTGATTCTTCCCCGTGGTGCTGATGCTGGGATGCTCCAGGTGGGTCAGTGATGCTCTTTGTGATGCTCAGCCAGGCACTGGGACTTGTCCCTCATCCCAGTGTGCTCACTCTATTTAAAAGGATTCCTGACAGGTAAAGAAGCTGTCAGCTCCTCATGTCCACCCCTCACTCTAAGGGTCAGTGATGTTTTTCCTGATTGCTTCCTGAGCAGTATCAACACCCCACTGGAATAAGCACAAGACATTCTCATCCCACAGAAGGGAAAACAGTGGCAGAGTGCTCAGGATCCTGCACAGGAGGAGTTGAGAAGCAGCAGAGTTGGGAAATGAAGGCCCTCTCTATTTCCTAGATATATTTTGGGAAGGAATTAGAGAATTGTTTAGGTCCAAAAACCCCTCTCAAGGTCATTGAGCCCAACTCTTCCTTCAGCACTGCCAACCCCACCACTAACCCATATCCCCATGTCCCCATGTGCACATCTTTTAAAACCCTCCAAGGAGCCTCTGCCAGCACTTAAAAACGTTTTTGGTGAAGAAATTTTCCCAAATATCCCATCTACAGCTCCCCTGGCACAGCTCAAGGCAGCTCCTTCTTGTCCTATCACTTGTTACCTGGGAGAAGAGCCTGACCTCTGTTAACAGACTCCAATAATTCCCATGTGCATTTGTATTCTTTGTGGAGTAATGTTCCTTCTTCCAGTTTGTTTAAACTCAGGGTACTATTTCTTTTTCTCTCTTTTGGTAAATATTATGCTTTTTTGTAGTTTGGTTTTTGAGTTTTTTGTTTTGGGTGTTTTTTTTGTTTGCTTGGTTTTTTTTGTTTTTTTTTTGTTTTTTTGTTGTTGGTTTTTTGGTTTTGGTTGGTTTTGTTTTTTTTTTCTTTTTTTTTAGTTTTGTTTTGTTTTAGGGTACTTTTAAGTTAATCCAATCTTCATAATTTTCTGGGATTTTTTCCAGTTCTGACATCACTCAATATCAGGTAAGATCCTGACTGTGGGTAAGAAATGCTGAAAGCAAATTAGGGACCATTTCTTTATGAATCCATGGGCTGGTTTAACTCTCCTGAAGAATTTCCTCACTCTTGGAGCAGCCAAGTCTCATGGCAGGAGCTGTTTGCAGAGTGAGACAGTTTATCTCAATGTACAGCTGCAACATCAACATGCAAATCACTTTTTCATAAAGCATTAAAAACGTTTCACTTGATCAAAAAGGAGAAAAAGATGAAGCTTAGCAGCAACCAGAGAGGGCTTGATTTCTGATATGAAACAATGAAATTATTTTTCTGATATGGAGATGTTTATATTTCCAGGCAATATTGTCAGGAGAGTTGTTGCTAAATATCCCTGCTGGGTGTATTTCCTTGGAAGGATGGTGCTGAGGGCACAAACCCTGCAAGGCTCCTCCCTGAGTGGAAATCCCAGTGCAGCTCAGAGGGTCTGAGCTGGGAGCTGCAGTGGAGCTGCCAGAGCCAGGCACTGAGCAGCAGAGGGCACTGATCTAACAGGAGTGGGAGAAAAATCAGAATTTCACTCCAGCACAGCCTAAATGGCCCCAAGATTAATCTGTTAATATCCTCTCATTCCTTTCCCTCCTATATCAGTGTTAATTGCCAAACAAGTGACAACTTTCCCCAGTATATTATACTGGTCCATTATACACTGCTGCTGCAGATATGGTTATTTGCAAATTTGCTACAGACTCCTCCACGAACTCCAGAGGGTTTTATGTTGCTCTTGTATGCATGAATACAAATAAATAGAGGCTGCAGTTCCATCTATATCAAATTTAATCTGCATGCTGTTCAAAGCAGTCTAAATATTAAAACCAGATTATTGGAGTTTTCCACCGGAATAATTTTATTTTTCAGAGTTTGCTTTCAAATCAACTCATCTCTTTCCTTTAGGTTTGTTTGCCTCCAAAAAGGATGCTTTCTTCTCAGCATTACAGTATTTTTATTGGCTCTGCACTCACAGGTGTATTTAGGGCATGGTTTATACCTGTTGTCAGCTGAGCTGATAAATCAGCCAGCACAAAGCTGGCTGCACAGAGCGCAGGGTGTGAAATGCAAACCCAAAGGGTGTGTGGGGTGAAGGGGAAGCGAGGCAGGGGCAGGAGCTGCTGCTGGGGCACAGCCTGATGGAGCCTGGCACGGCTGCCAACTGCTCTGACAGCCAGGGCTCCATCAGATTTTAATCTGAGGAATGAACCTGCTCTAAACTCGGCCCTGCAGCGCGCGGCTCGGGAGGTTTTTGTGAAGATAAATGAAAACAGACTGAAGGGCTCTGACAGCAGCCAGTGGGCAAAGCCCTGACAAAGAGCCCTGGCCTGTGGCACGGGGCTGGGGTCAGGAAATGAATAGCAGCTGCTGTAAGCACGTCTGCAGTGTCGCTGCCTTATTAAAAGGTGAGCAGAGGATGCTTGTGGAGAGGGAGCCTTGAGGTCTGGCTGCCTCCAAATGGTGTTTTATTGTCTGTGCTGTGTTAGTCTAACAGAGCATTATGTCAGAGAGAACTGCACCCTGCAGAGCTTTCTGAGACTGGGCTGCTCTTTGGTTTTGGAAGAGTTTTCAGTGGGAAAACCCCGTGACTGAAGGTGCATTTTGGTTGTCACTGAATATCAAGGCTCAAGCCAGGAGAGGGATCTCACTCGGAGATATTTGGGGTGAAAACACAAAATAAATCCAAATGAAGACACTTAAGTGGGACCACTAAGGACAGCCCTTCAGAGCTCTGGGCTGTGGGCAGGGTGAGGATTGGGCACAGACTGAAATCTTTGGATGATCTCTGAGATCTTTTCCAGCCATGACTAAAGTGGAGAATTGTGGCATCCATCATTTTCAATGGTCAGTGCAGAAAATTCACCAATTCTTACTGTACGTGATTTCCTAAAAAAATAACTTCATTTTCCTTGCCAGCCCTACTGTCATTTTCCAGAAAACAAAGATACAGCCAGCAATAATTGCTTTAGCCTTTAGTTTTGAGTGGAATTTTTTCTTTGCCTCTGCCAAACAAATAGAAAATGCAGTTGGACTGGTTTAACATATACTCCTATCTAAGAGAAAAAATCCAATAGAGATGAAGATAACTTTATTTCTGTCAGCTAAGAAAAATATATATTTGATCCAATCTACACTAAACTTTTCTTTGCAGTTTTGTTGAGAAATAAAAATGAAAAAAAAAAATCTATATATCACATTCTTGGCCAGCATTTGATGACATTCCCCTTCAGTTTTTCCTTCTGTTTTCTTACTAACTACAACAAAAAAGGGAGAGTGTAAGTTTATGTAGCAGTAAAGGTAGAGCAGCAGAGTTCCCAGGCACCTCATTTTACATTTTGCTTTGACATGAAGTGAGAAATAACTGAGCACAACCTTTACTACAATAATTGGATTTTTGCCATCAGGAAAAGCTTGTTACATTTGTGTCCTCTGAGAAATAATACTCTTTTTAGGTTGAGTTTTATAGACTCCACTCTCTGTAACCTTAGAGGGATGTGATGTGCAGGGTTGGATCCTTCCCTGCCCCAGCTGATCTTCTCTCATTGTTCTGTCAATACTTGGTTTGCACCACCACAGCCTCAAAATCATTTTGTGAGACATGGCTTAGAGCACAGGCTAATTTTAGAGCAGGCTCCTCTGGCTTCCTCTTCTTATTTTGCTCTTTTTTTCTTCTGTTGTTTCGGGTTTTGCCAGTGATTTTTCTCCCTTTGTGCAATTTCCTTGAAGAATGATAGGAAAATAGAATTAATTATAAAATCAGCATGGATATTGCACCTGGAAATGTCAGTCAGAGCCCAAGGATGAGTGAGCTTTGTCAGCTGGAGATGGGAAATTCCTGTAATTTTAGCATCTCAGGTGTTTTGAAGTTGCCTGTGGTGTTTCTCTCCATCACATCTGGGCTTCCCCAGTCCAAAAAGCTGCTTAATTTCATGCATCTCATCAAACATGTGAGTGATTTCCTAGATTTCATTAGCACTACCTAGAACTTCACCAGAAACATTGATGGACACGTACAGGCATGTCAAGAATTGTTTTTGTTAATTCTCCAACCTAAGCTTGAAGCTGAAATGAAGCAAATATTGAAAAGAATTGAAAAAATTGCTACTTCAGAATTTTTTATGATACCAAAATACTTGTACCTATTGGGATATTGCTTCAGTACTGTAGTACATGAGCAGTGAAAAAATAAAATACTAATTAAAAATATTAAAATATTAAAAATTAAAACTTGAATATTAAAATATTAAATATTACATTTCTATTTATGATTTTTCTATTTATGATAATTTCTATTATTATTTTTACAGTGTAAAAGAAGCATTAGGACCACTGCACATGAGTATCACCTCTGGTGAACCACTCCTGACCCCAAGAGATTGGCATTGCAGCATCACCAGGATTATTTATCCTGTGAGGAATATTAGATTGGATGAAAAGATTTGACATTAAGAAGAAATTGTTGCTGTGAGGGTGGAGCACAGGGTGCCCAGAGAAGCCCCTGGATCCCTAAAAGTGCCCAAGGCCAGGCTGGACTCTGGGCTTGGAACAACCTGGGACAGTGGGAGAAACTGGATGAGCTTTAAAATCCCTTCCAACCAACTCCTCTCTATAACATAATGTGATCTGAACCTGTTTTATTTAAATATAACCAATGTGAGATGGGAAGTGTGAAGTGGTAAAACACCATTTTAGGAGAGGGAGATGGATATTAAGTTAAAGTGCCTTGTACTCAAAATCAATTTGGATTTACTTCAAACTTTGCATAACCTTCTCAAGAGTTATACAAATGTCTTGATAGACTCATTAAAATCTGGAAAATGGGAGAGAAAAATCTCAAGATATGAGTCTCCTAAATGAGTGGAAATAAAAATCTCTAACTGAAGTGTGAAATGAGAGTGGATGAGTGAGAATTTTAAGTTTCAATTTCTTTCACTTGTTGGCTTTATCACACTCTGCTACTTCACCACTTTTATGGAGCAGAAAGTACATGTCACAACCTATTTATTCCAATTTATTTTTGCAGGGTCTTCTCTTTGGGTGTGTTCTCATTCTGCTGTGGAGCTCAAGGTGAAGACCCCCATGGTGATTTAGAGAGAAGAACCACTGCTAGTGAATCCATGAGAAATAATGATTTTTGAGCTCTCCATTCATTACCTTGGTGGCCAAAAGAGGAGAGATTCTGATCAGAGATCCTTCACCGGCTCAAAGTCCCTCTGCTCCTCCTAGAAACAGATCTCAAATTCCATTTAACTCATCAGGGGTGTGCGTGGATTTGTTTCCCACAATGTTCTGACTTGTTGCTGAGCACATCTTGTATTTCATGTTCCTGTCTCCCTCCAAACAGCACAACTGGCAGCATTTTATTTAGTCTCACAAACCACAGTTGTTTCCTCATATTTGCTGTTCCACTGAGCTTAAAACGTGGCTCTTGTCCCTAAGGATACCTTGAAATGTGACTTTTATTCTGACAATAGTTTTTTTTTTTGGTTGAGACTCCCATTTATACCCCAAATTGATGGAGAAAAATAGAGATTTTCTTTATCATGATGGTACAGTATAAAACAAATTGCTTCAGATTATGATTCCCTCCAGTTTAAATGGTTCCATTGTTTAGACTGGAGCTGCCTGACAGTTTCTTCATTTATCTTTCTTGGCTAACACAGCCCTGGACATATTTGAGGCATTAAGCTGGGGCTGGTTTGTCAACCTTGACCTTGTGCCACATTAGCTCCTTGCAAAGCTGACACTTCTCATTTCTCAGCCCTAGATTTTGTTCTAAGCTCTGAGCCAGGATCAGCCACGACTGCTTGTGAAATTTGTATGGGCAGGTATCAAAAGCCATCATGCAGGGTTTTCTTTTTCACACTCCCTCTTTTCACCATATTCTAGATCAGAAACAAAAATCTCATCGTTCACACCTCATAACAAAATTTAATTGCTATTTGTCTTAATTCTGATTTATTTTATAGACTTGGTCTGGCTTAAAACCAACTTTTACACTTGAAATCTGGGCCATCAAAATTAGCAGTGAGTTCTTGCTACTCAGTGATTACAAGTTATCTGTGAAGGACATCCTGGTGGTTTCTTTTTATAAATTAGCTTTGGTCAACTTAATCTATAAAGCTTCATTTTAGGAAAGGAAGCAGCTTTGGAGCTGAAAACAGGAATTTTTGTGACTTTAGGCTGATACAATTGTGAAAGTACTTCCATGAGTGCTTGGAGTTTATTCCACATTCACTTTAAATTGAATAAATCAAACTCCTGTTCCAAAGTCTCCTGGAGATGCAGCCAGCATGGTCTCATCTGGTTTTTTTTCCTTTTTTTTTTTTAACACAGGAAGGTGGCCTCCCTTCTTCACAACAATTTCTTGCAAACTTTGCATGTTCAAAGGCTGAACCTCATCTTTTGCTCCTAATGGGAATTAATAGCACCAGGAGGTTCTAACAGCAGTTAGAATTTTAGCAGAATGATGGTGTGGCTCACTAAAAGTTGCCTGGGTTTTTTTTTTTGCAGGTAGGAACCCATGGGAAAAAAAAAAAAATAAAAAGTCACATTATTCAAGAAACAAACAAATTCATAATGACCCTGCTCACAGGGAATCCCAGACTGGCTCATCTTTTTTAACTCACAAACCTTAAAAAAAACCATCTTGGCCTGCAAAGGTCTCAGGTAAATTGTGCAAACCCAAAGCATTTGGGAGCATGAAAACAAAAGAAAGCAGGGGGAGCTCATCCCAGCAGGGAGGATTTCCATGGCTCAGCTCTGGGATGGGACAGGGAGGTTGGAGGCACCCTGAGCTCACCCTGAGCAGCTGTTTGGCTGCCAGATGTTCTGGTGTTCATGGGTGAATCACAGCTGCAGCCCTGAAAATGCAGCACCTCACTCTCCCATCCCTGCTGTCACTCCTGATGTCTCATTTTCACTTTGCAGATTATTTTCAGGTCTTTATTTTTTTTTTTTTTTTTTTTTTTTTTAAGCTGGTTCTTTCTTTTTGTTTTGCCCTGTGTTGTTAGAGATTTTTGTGAGTCACAGAATTTTGTGTGATTATTCAAGTAAAGCTTAAAATACTTGAGGTCTAAGATATTTTAATGTCTTTAAATATTACAGAATATAACCCTAAATCAATCAAGTTGAAAACTGTAAGAAACTTAAATCAGCCATGTAGGAGGCCCTGGAGGGCTTTTTCTCTCCCCAGGATAAATTTTGGTTCTCACATGGTGACAGACACCCAAAATGCAAATAAGGCTCCCCTCCTAAATTTGGATTGTTGTTCCACAGATTATTTACCTTTATGGTTCTTCATGTCTAAATGGATAAAGAACCAAAAATATCTTTTTTTGGTGAACCCCAAATTTTAGAGGAAGGTCAGTGAGCTGATCAGGAGAGCTCTGAGCTGGAGCCTAAAATCAGAGTGAGTGTCAGAGGGCACAAGGGCTGGGCATGTCCAGAACTGGAGTTTCAGTTTCTCATTCCTGTGAGGATAAAATGTTGATTTTTATCATGCCTGAGCTACCTGCACAATCTCCTTCCCTGACTGCTGAGTTTTCCTAACAAACCCTGCAGCACAGGTGCAACAAATTCTATTTTCTAGCTTGTTTTGGGAAGGATCCATCTCACCCAGCAGGTTTTGGAGAATGTCACAGCCACCAACCTTTTGTCTTCAGTGGAGCCTGGACTTCATCCTTCAGGCTGGAGCCAGAGGAAGCTGTGAGTATCTGACAGAATCATGGAAAATTAAAGGGTTGGAATGAGCTTTAGAGATTATTTAATCCCAACACCCGTGGGCAGGGACCACAGTCACTTGTTTAGATGTGAGAAGTGAGAATGATAATTCCTCTCAAGAGCACTTCACATCTTCTTTTTCCTAACTCAAAACTATATAATATATTAATTTTCATTGCCTTTTTATGTCAAGGAAGACACAGATGAGGCTATACAACATTTCTCAGCCTACAGCAAAGGTAATTTATGTCAAGAGCTGTAAATTGCCAGGCCACAGGAAATAGCATGAAATAAATATTTCCTAAAATGCTTTAATATGAGAGCTAATACTTCTAATGTGTGAGTCTTGTAACTTGGTTGAGTCTAAACTGAGAGTTAATTGGATTGTCATACTTACATGGGTAAGTATTCAAACATGTCTAAACTCCATAAAACCTCCTGAAAAGAGAGACAGGCAGTGTCAGAGCAAAATCAAACCCAAACTTTTAAGCCTGTTTGCACAGCAAGCTCAATAAGCATTTTGCTGATCTGCCTGAAACCTGGACAATTTAAATGCCATTATTCTCTTTGTCAATGCTCAGGCAAGTTCTGGTACGAGAGGAAAACCTGCAAATATGAAGTTTTTTTTAATAAAACAGATTAAAATGGGTGGCATGAAACTGAATTATTTCAACTGGAATGTATACACTGGGGAAAAGCAGGATCTTGAATATTCACATTACAGCTCATTGAAAAGGCAATGGGCTATGCAACAAGATTGACAACAAAAGGAAAAATGATGAGGAAAATTGCCTTACTTATCTGCTAGAGTGCTCTTGACTGCCAACTGTAATTTTATGGTTCATTATATAAAAAAATACCATTAATGTTAGTACTTGTGTATCATAATCATGAGAAGAAGGGAAAAAGTTCATTGAAATGTGCTCCATTTTTAATCAAGACACTATAATTGTGTGTTTTTCAGGCATCATCAATTTCCATCAATTTTACTGCTGCACAAATAATGTGCTGCTATAGTTCTTCCACAGGTCAATTCCTGCATGAGGTACATTGACTGCAGGGATGTAAACTGTAAATAAACAGTGTCATCATTTATCTTCTCTGATATTACTTGTTACACCACCAGCTTTCCATTGATAAGGGGAGCAAATGGAAGGGCTGGGTTTGAGTTGTGTGCTGCACCACAGAGTTTAGAGATTGTTATATAAATGTTGTTAGAGAAAATGTCAGGCAACAGCCAATATTAGCATCACAGAGCCACTGCCACACAGCAAATGTGTCTGTCAGCTTGGCTGGGTGTTTTTGGGAGTTCTGAGAATCAGATTGGGTAAAATTGTCTCAAACTGCAGCACTGGGACGTGTCTGTCACTGTTGCTGTAAGAACAGGAGCAGGGAATGATAGAGCAACACACAACTTCCTTCAGAGGCAGAAAAGAAGAGATTTATTTAAAAAAGCAACTGTGCTTTTATAGACTAGATCGTGGAACACAGGATAGGAAAAGCTCATTGGCCCAGGAAAGGCAACACCTCCTGAAAAGCTGCTTTTACCAAAACCTGCTTTTACCAAAACTTACTTTTACCAAAACCTGTTGTTTTTTTTTTTTTTTTTTTTTTTTTTTTTAATCAAAACCTGCTTTTACCAAAACCTGTTTTTTTTTTTTTTTTTTTTTTTATCAAAACCTGCTTTTACCAAAATATGCTTGAAGAATTAATCATGGAATCACAGAATGGGTTGAATGGGAAGACACCTTAAAGATCCTCTCATTCCAACCCCTGCCTTGGGCAAGGACACCATCCACCAGCCCAGGACCAGAACTGCCACCAGGGTTTGTCATCTTGCTCACCCTTTTAATCCAGTCTGAGATTGGGATTCTAACCCCAATTAGAACTGGGATTTTAATCCCAGACTGTGATTTTTTGCAGATAAATCTCCATGTAGATGCTGAGAATGGAGCAGGTTGTTGCACCCCATGAAAGCAGCCCTGGCACACACCAGAGCCAGGAATAAACACATTTTCTCTCCACTCTCCCTCTTTTGAAAGCTACCTGTCCTTAAATAAAGGAGGAAAAGCTCAGTACAGTGACAGGGCTGAGTAGCTCATGTTAGGGCAAACAGCTGATAAAAATGGGATGGTTTGGGTGATATATTCATATAGTATTTCTGCTGTGTTAGTGTCAGACACTATTGGATTCGTGGAGCTTTAATTATAAATTACTTGATAAGATAAGGTCAGCTGTCAGAAGCCCCTTGCAGTGTCTGAGTCACTCCAAGTTTTGTTGAGGGGGGGGATGAAAAAAGCAGTTTGTTTGATTCCTGAAGAGTCTGGGGCAGTGGAGGATGGTGAGACTGAAGCTGAGGGGCTTTCCTGAGGCTGACAAGCCCTCCAGAAATCCCAGCATGTTGGAGAAGATGAAATTTGCCAAGGCAGCACCATCCAGGGCCCTGGAACAGCCTGCTGCCAGCTGAAGCTCTCCTGAGCTGAGCAATGGGCCTGAAATATCCAAAATAATGGAGATATTCCTGCCTGTTTCCAGCTAAATGCCACCACACACCTGCAGAGGAGGCTGAGCAGAGTGGGGGGTGCTGGAGCAGCCTCTGCTCCCTCCTGCCCCAGCAGAAGGGAATGTCTGGGATAACACTCTGCAAATCTGCCTGGAAAAACATGGCATTATTCACAGTGTGTGATTAGTCTTGCACGCTCTCCTTGTTATAAATATGTAACACATGCTCCAGTGCAGAATGTGATAATGTATTCCAACATGATCTTTATTGCTGATATTTAAAAACCTGTTCCTGAGTATGCACAGTTTAAATTTCACATGAATGTACATCTCCCATTTTTCCTGGTTTAAAGCATAAAGTCTCTCAGGCAAAATGTAGGTTTTATGTCAATCCATTTTTACCCCTTTCCTCAGCTCGTTTGTCTACAGTTAAATATTTTCTTCATCTTCCACAGGAAAATATGAATTATTCTGAAGCACCAAGTGCTGCAGTGTGTGTGCATCTGTGTTTGTTGGGAAGTCAAAATACAAACAGAGGAGAAGATATCCTCATTTGTTTTCCATTCCAGCTTTTAAGTGATATGTTAGGAAGCAATCATAATAAAGAGGAGCTGAAGGAGCCAAAGAAATTATTTCTCAGTGAGACAGCAGCCTGCTGTTATCTCTAATCTAAGAGGCACTGGATAGAGGTCATCCTCTGATCAATGAAGTGAATTTCACTTTATGGTGCTGCAGACAGACAGAGAATGGTTCAGTCAAGTGCTTGCTAAGAGAAAACAGCAGCAGCCAGAGAGCGAGGGGAGCACCATTACCAAAATAAACAGATTTATTGCTGTACACAGCCTGCTCTACAAGGGCCCTGTGGTGCAGAAGGGGATGTTACCCTCCTCCAGCACCTGGATACTCAGAGTACTGCCAAGACCTGAAATCACTTTACCTGCCCAGGACACTCCTCTGGAATTAGAGTTAACAACCTGCTCTGCCACCTCCAAAGATTGTCCCTCCTAAAGCAAAAGCAATTGGGATGTATGGGACTTCCAGGAATTCTGAACAAGGAATGCTGACAGCTTTTGCTCCACAGTCTCCACACACTTCAGGGCCTGGCTCTCTGCTCTGCCCATATTTTGCTTTTCAAGAGGATTTGACTCAATCAGGTCTCACAGCACTGTCTGATATGATTTTGGATCTCTAAATAATACAGATTTCAAGGCCTGATCAAAATGTTTGCTGCTGAAGTTGTATGGTTTGGAGTTTTAAGCATGAACATGTCATGGCAATTGAGCCAGAATTGGATGTGTGATGCAGCCTGTGCCACAGGAAAACCTTAAAACAGTGTCTGCTGCTTTATTTATTTATTTATTTATTTATTTTCCCCCCAGAGCTTGCAAAATCAATGGAAAGGGAACGAGGGCCTTGCTGTCAGCATGGATTAATCTGGAATTCTCTGGCATCTTCAGATCCTTGTGCATCAAGACACGAGTTTATATCAAAAGTTTGAACAGTGGCTCAAAGTGCTCAGGAGTTCAAAAATAAAAAAACGACAAGAGCCAGCGAACTAAAACGCCTCCAATTTCTATGGTTTGCAAACTTCAAAAAGTCTGATTGTGCTGGGAGGCTTTGATCTCAATATTACTTTTTTATTGCCTTTGAAGTCCAAAGCAAAGGGCCACTGCAGCAGGATCTGGAGGTGCTGAGTGTTAATTCCCTACAGCCATTGCATATTAGCAATTGACCACTGGATGCTAAAGAATAACATAATAGGGAGGGTTTGCTCATTAAAGGAGGTTTCACACTCAGCAGTGTTGATGCAGTTTGAGTTTTCCCAACAAAACGTTGCTGATGCTCAGGACCTCAGGAGGGCATTTTCTAGAATATCCCACATTTTAATAATCAGATGTTACAGCTAAGCAGGAGTTGGAATTCTGTCAAAATTATCCAGCAAACAGCAGCATGTGTTAATTTTGGAGCTGGTGAGGGAAACCTCAGAGGGGGAGGTTGGTGAAGGGCTGGAAACTCTGCCTGAGATGGGAACTTAACTCTGTAATTGGCACCAGCCTTTGAACAGCAGAACTGGAGAGGAAAAATGGAAAGGGCTGCATTTATATGGCTTGTAAAATATTCATTTATGTGCTGTGCTTGAGGAGAATCGATCTCTGGAGAGCAGGAGGTTTCTCCATCTCAGTCACATTGCATTAGAGGGAAGAGCTGAGTGGGGTGAGGGGTGGTGGGGACAGGGATGGGGCCAGAGAGAGCAGCACAGGCCAGCCCTGAGCTCTGCAGGGGCAGGGGGACATCAGGGCAACAGGACAGGACACGAGCTCATCCCTGTGCCTCGGGGCTTTGATTCCACTCAGTGGCAAATTGAATTTTTTGTAGGTTTTTTCTGCTGAATTATAGTAAGGTTAAAGAGTGGGGACAGTGGTTTATTCCTTTTGTGTCCAGGTACATGCTGGGATTCCTGTGCAGGGCCAGGAGCTGGATTTTGATGCTCCTTGTGGGTCCCTTGCAATTCAGAACATTTAATGAATCTGTGATTGTGAAAATGAATCTATTCAGGTTTTGTTTTGCCCCTCCACAGTTCCCTGTTGCTCCCAGACACTGGGTGTGCTGCAATATTCCAATATTGCAATATTCTGGGCAGCTGGATTGACTTTAAATCACTGCTTGAGTAGTTTCCTCATGAGCTGAGGGAATTTCCATCCACTGGCTTCTCTAAAGTGAGAGAACCAAGTGAGATGTGTGTGGGTTTGCCAGTGACCAGGGCCACCAATCCAGGGGTTTTTCCAGTTAAAATATTCTTTCAAGATTTTCAGTGAGGCATTCTATTGTGAACGGGATTCTTTCACAATTTTTCTGACATTGAGGGCTCGTAAGGATTATTAACAACAGACTTTTACATAGTTAAACTGAGAAATTGCTTCTCTAATGTTTTCAGCTACTCCTGACAATAATCTTTACCTCAGGAGCAAAGTATTCATGCTGGTGTCAATAAAGGCAGTGGTTTTGACAGCAGTTTTATACATCAGCATAGATCTGGAGTGCTGAATATTACCTGTGTTATCAATTGGCTAACACTTTCCACCAGAGGTGTCTCTTTAGAAAGCTGTTCCTTTTATGAGTGTCATCAACTCCTGTCAGCCTGACACCTCTGCCTTTGACTGGGTTTGAAGATTTTGTTGTTGTTTAAATTTGTGATAACATAAGTGAGGGCTTTTTGAGGAATGGAGGTTGAAAAATGTGTCTGTTCACATATAAACGGCCTCATTCAGCTGCTTTTTTGTGAAAGCTCTGAGATCTGTGGAGGAAAATACTTAAGTAATGGAGTGATTTGCTGTGCCTTTGGTGCTAAAACAGCACAGGTGGAGCTCACTCAGTGACTGATTGCAGCTCTGAGCATCTCTCAGGTAAAAGCTCTGGGGTTTAAGCTTTGTGCAGAATCCCCTTTGGGTTTTGGATAACCCAGGGCAGGCAGGCCCTGGGAGCACAGGGAATGTACAAGTGCATAATCTCATCCCAATAAGGAATGGTTTATTAGCCAGTATCAGGAATATTTATTTTTCCATGTCAAGAAAAAAGAAAACCAAACTGACTTTTATGAATCTAACATGGAAATTGGTGTGGATTCACAATTTATGGAGGCAGAAAGAACACAGGCTTGCTGGTAAACTTCAGTTTTTCACTATTGGTGAAAGGAAGACCAACAAGAACAGATGTAAAACATCTGGCACAGCCCAGCACCAGCTCCTGTGGCTGCTGCTCCAGACCACACTCCTGCAAAAGACCAAGGAGGCACCAGCCACGATTCCAAAAGTGACACTGAACCTTCCCAAAATGATCTCTGCCAGCTCCTAAGGGCCTGGTATCAACACAGAACCTCAGGATCCCAGGAGGGATTGTTGGGAGGGACCTTCAATCCCACCCCAGCCATGGCAGGGGCACCTTCCACCATCCCAGGTGCTCCAAACCCCAGTGTCCAACCTGGCCCTGGACATTCCAGGGATCCAGGGGCAGCCACAGCTGCTCTGGAATTCCATCCCAGCCTCTCCCCACCCTCCCAGGGAACAATCCCCTCCCAATATTTAATATATTGTACCAACACACTGCAGCTGAGCAGGGATGGAGAGCAGGGAGCAGCTGCTTTCATTATGGGAGGCCTCTTTCTGAATATTTACATCTGAGATATAAATCACCCCTAACACATCACTCAGTGTAATAGGTTCCTGTAATTAAATGAGAGCTTTATTGAATAAATTGCACACTGTTAATTACACGTGTAAGACTCTCTGGCAATTCCTTTGACTTTATTGCAGATAAAACAATGACCTTGTCTATTTTCATAGTGCTTGATAATTTAAGAAGATTGAAGAAGTGTTAATTGTGAGTTGGCCAAGAAGTCTTTAAAATGCTTTAATAGCTTTAATAGTATTAACTCAATATTGAGATAAGATTATTCCTTATAATTCCTTGTGTACTCACAGTGCCAGGCATTGCTCCTCTCACCTCTGGAACTCACCTGTGAGAGCAGTGGAGCTTGGGGTGGGGAACAAAAACCAGGAAAATGTTGATTTAGTCTGTAATATCCACAAATCGATTTTTCATGATGGAGTGGAGAGTCAGGAATTATCTGCACCAAATCAGCAAGGATTTTATGCAAATGAATGCAGAATTAGAATAGCAGAGTGCAACTTGATGACATTGGCCGTATTTTTTGTATATTAGTCAATAGTTGCTAAATTTACAATTTTCCCTTTCCTTTGGCATCTTTATTTGTAATTAAGTTATTTATACATGCACACAAGTACCAACTCACCCATTGGACACTGAAATTAAGTCCTAGTGAGGCTTTATTTTTATTTACTGCTTCCCCCAGTAAATGCACATCTTTCAAATCTCTGCAGAGCTGCATCGATTCCTGAAGTATCATCCCAGTTTATTGAGTACAAGTGGTGACTGATTGTCCCCTGACACTTCAGCAAGGACTTCAATATACAAGAAACAAGTTTTTAATGGGATACAACTTTTTTAAGATACCACCACATCTGGGAAGTTGTTTGGGATGGTTGGGAATTTCTTGATTTTTTTTTTTTTTTTCCTACTGGAAAAAAAAACAACCAAAACTGCTGATTTGCCCAAATCCAAACTGTTTGCTAAGCAGAATTGGATTCAACAGATCCAATTAAGAAGAAAAAGAAGCCAGAGCAGTAGCAGGTTGACACTGTTAACAGGAGATTGTGCTTTTCCTTGTGATGGCAATTTTTCAACATTTTAATGAACTTCCACGTGGGAAAAAAAAAAAAAAAAAAAAAAAAAAAAAAAAAAAAAAAAAAGTTGAAACTAATTAATTTGAATGACCTGACAAAAGAAAAAAACCAAAAATAAAAAACAAAAAAACAGAACATTAAAAAAGCAGGGGGAGTGTTGGTGGGTGGGAATGTGAGATCACAGCTTCACACCCTGTCTCGTACAGAACTTCTGCAAACTGCTGAAAACCTGGGGGAAAACCAAGCTCCATCCACACCCAGTCCTTGCTGCACTGCTGATTCCCTCCAAACTTGGAGAAAACTCGGGACTTTAAAGGGAAAGCCAGCATTAGCAGCATTAGCAGCCTGGGTTTTATCTTTTTGGTGTTTTCTGCTTTCCTGAGAGCAGCTTGTCTCCATCACCAGAGCCAGGCTTGGGGTCCTGCTTGTCTCTCATCTCATTTTACCAAATTCCAGCCCATCCCAACCCTGTTTAGCTCTGCTGGGATCTTCCTGAGATTCTGCCTCAATCCCACTGGACACCAAACTCCTGTGCTCAACAATATTGATCCATTTCCAATCATGAATTCGCTTGAAATTGGCTTTACTGCAACACCAGGATCCTGCCAAGTCGGTTTGAAATCATTCTGGTAGACAGAAAACACTTGGATTTAAAGTTTGAAACCATCTTCCATCTAAAATAACATTTTAAAAAATTAATTTGCACCTGCTCTCAATAGGAAACAGGAAGAACAGCAAAGCTTTCCACCAGGGTTTGAAAACTACAGCAAATAACTTCTTCAGGCAGAGAAAAATAACTTAATAGCAGCTTTCTCTGGGAACTCACAGGATTTCTCTGTTCAACAGAGCAGGAAAATACATCTGCTTTGTATGAATATAGAAATGAAGAAATAATTTATCAAGCAAAAATATAGGTATTTCTTCAAGAATTTCCATTGCTGTGGATATATTATTTTTTTCTTTTTTGACACAGTTTTGCTGCTCTGCTGTCTGATGGATTGATCCAAGATGGGAAAGGAAGTGCTTTCCTACCTTTGATGGTAAAGAAAAGGGAAGGAAGAAAAACTGAGCATTAGGATGCCAACATGTGTTTCATCTACTTCAGTTCTGCCTCAGTGCTGAATTTCCCCCTTTGCAGAAATTATTGCTTTATTTCTCTGCCTCTTTTCCCAAGTTTTCCTATTTTTTTCCTTAGTTTCCTATTTTTCCTTTGTATTTTGCCATTCTTAGAGAGTAAAGCAGCAGCTCCCTAAGGTTATTTAGAAATATCCCACCTTGGCAGGTGGGGGAGGACAAAACTTCTGCTTTGCTGTGGAGACTTTAAATTTCAGAATTTTTAATTTAATTAGTGCATTTTGCCAGTCCACTTTGAGAGGAATATTGATCAGTTCTCTGTCCCAATATTATTCTTATTTCTCTGAGACCTTTTAATAGAAAAACAGCCTTTTTCTAAATGTTTTATCTATTTGAATCTCCTTCCCCAATTAATTAAATTAATATAAAGATATTAACTGGAGGCAAAGTGGAGGACCAGGGTTGAGTTTCTACCTGTACATCTCTCAAAGCAAATAAATCCAGCTTGGAATTGAATTAAAGGGGTTCACACCACATTTTGTGTTGGTTCATTCAATAGGTATAAAATCCACCTAATTTAGTTAATTCCATACAAGATATGTCAGTTTGAAATTTATGTATTCATCCAGTCATGGATCTCTGTTATGGGAGCTGTGGTTCCTGAAACATGTTTTTTTTAAAATTATGAGCAATAATTTCCATGTTTCTTAAGCAAAATCTTCTTTATCCAAGGGGATTTTTTAAGAACAAAATGTTTTGGATGACTTGAAAGACAGCTGTCAATGGAGACATCCCAAATCACTTAAAATATTTTATATTTTTGTCTAATTTTACAGCTGGACTCTTCAGGCATCTCCAGAAATCAGGTTACCAGCTCTGCTGAACTTCAGTTTGAGGAGGTTCTCCAAAGCCTAAAACCTCAGATTGCCAGAATTAGGAGAATATCAAGATTTCATTAATTTTAGGATTAAGAAGCATGAGAAATGTGTTTAGTGAATTCTGATAGGCTCACTAATTTTCCTGTTACAGTCCTGGCAGTTGGAAGAAAGAAACACTAAACAAAATCAGATTAAAATAAGAAAAAAAGAAAATTAAAGCCCTGAGTGTAACAAAGTGTGACATGAAATACTTCCAGAAAACCAGGATGGGTTTTGTTCCAGTGGAATTTCTCAGATAAAGAAAATAATTTATTTTTCTTCCCATTTTTATTCCAAGATCTCCATTTTTGGGTGGAATTCTCCTGTTGTACAGTACACCAAGAAATCTCTGTGAGCCACCAGCTCCACCATTTCCCCCAGTTCAAATGAAACCCATTTCCTGATTAAATATTTAAATATTTATTGAAGTTCAGCAGTGACAGAGGCAGCATGGTGGATTTTATTTGCAGTCATGAACAGAGGGGTGACAAATCCCAGCAATGCCTCAAAGGAAGGTCAGCACTCCCAAAATGACACCCAGCCTTCAGAGCAGGAATTATTGGAGAGTCCCAAATTTCAGCATGTGAAGTTATTTATTTTATTTATTTAGCCTCAGTCTGACTCAGTGACAGGTGGTGGCACTGAACCCCTGAGCTTGCCAAATAAATAAATAAATTGTGCCACATCAAATCCACCACCTGATTCCACAGGGATGGAGAGTACAGCAGCAAGGGGAAATACAGGAAGCTGTATTTTTTCCCTTTTATTTATTTTTTGAGGAAGGGACAGGATGTCATTGAAACAAAAACTTTTCATTTTGTGCAAATTTCTCAGCTTTGCTGGCAGTTTCAAATCCCAGCTCCCTGATCCATGATTTCATGGGTTCTGCTTAAAAGATAACATCTTCCAAGCAGGAATATTTTCCTGGATGAGGCAGGGAAGATCCATTTTCAAACCCTTGCTGTGAATCGAGGCAGAGAAAGACTCAAAGCCACCAAGTGCAGGTGAGGCTGCACTCAGAGCTGACAGCAGCATCAGGTGGGGAATGCTGCAAGGAGAATCACAGGCAGGGAACTTTTCATTTAATTATTTTTTTTTTTTTTTAATTTTTTTTACCAATATTGATTGGCTGACTCTGCAGAAACGCTGGAAATGTGGCAGGAGAAAGCCTTGCTGATGTTCATGGAGTGCAGGGTGCTGGGGTCAGGGAGCAGCAGCAGCCAAGGGTGCCCAGTGCACACTTTAATGAGCTCTGACATGGAAATTCTGCCTGACCTTGTGTTGTACAAGAGCAGGAGTATCGTGAGCTCCATCAATAAAACCCCAACAAAGTCCTTTTTGCTGCTGAAAGGAGTGTCTGACACCTGAGCTGCTATAAATATTCATTGGGAAAACGGACCAAGAGGTACTGAGGGTTATTTTTGGTAGGAATAATGGCTGCATTTGGGTTTATGCTACAAGAACCTAAACAACTGGGGATTTTATTTACGAAAATGTGATATTAGAAGGAGTAGTTTAAATTAGAGTTTCAAATGGGGGTATAGGAATATTTCCACATGCATTTGTTGATGTTTTTTAAAATGCTGGGCACAGATTGGGGCTCACCAGTGATCAAAAAATCCTGAGCTGTTTTACAATACATGGGTGCAGGTCTTGATGAGATTATTTCACAAGGCCTGTTCTCTATTTAAATTCTCATTTTCCTTTGAAATATCCCAGGATATTATCTGAAACAGGAGAAGTTCTTCTAAAAAGAGTTCTCTGAACTGGGGAGAGCAGTTCTTCGAAATAACATCTGGATAGTCAAAATATGCTAACACAACTTCTGAATACACTTGTATTTGGCTTTTGTTAGTTTTTCTCTAGGATGTCTTTTCTTTTGTTTTTCTCTGGAATGTCAAGATCAGGACCAAAGTTTATTAACCTCAGTTTTGCTCCATCTCAGCTGTGGGAAACTTCTCCAGGATGGGCAGAGGATGGAGCAGCTCTGCTGGGAGGAAAGGCTGGCACAGCTGGGATTGTTCACTGCACAGGAGAAGCTTTGGGGTGAGCTCAGGGTGACCTTGGAAGGGACACAGGAAAGATGGAGAGAGAGAATTGACAAGGGATGGAGGGACAGGACACAGGGAATGGCTTCACACTGACAGAGAGCAGGGCTGGGTGGGATATAAAGAAGGAATTCCTGGCTGAGATTTCAGGTCCCTTCTTGTATCAGTCACACATTTAAACCCACCTGCATTTCTGGATGGTTCCCCAGCTAATCCCAGCTGTGCTGCCCAGATCCCACACTAACCCTGTGCTGCAGGAAGGAGCCCAGCTGCTCCCAGCCTGGGCCAGGCAAGAGGCACATCCCAGCCAAATGCAGGGCAAGCTCTGCTCTGCTGCTTATTAACCACCATTCATCACAGCACACTCCATGGGCCACAGCTGCATGTGGAAATGATGGCATTTGAGCAGGAAAAAAAAAATTAAAAATCTCCTTAAACGACTTTTTCAACATAATTTTTAGCCTTTAGCCATTGGAGATGTAGGCATTGTTGTTTCAGGGCCACACTGAAATCAAGAATTTAAAAATATCTGCTTATTTTAAATGAAGTTTATAACTATGCTCCCTTAGCTCAGGAGCAGCCACAATCTGGCTTCACTTTTAATTTTGCTGCTTTCCCACCTTACAGCTGGAATTTTTTCCGTGCAGGCAAATTTGATGGGAGCTTTGTGCATGTGAATATTGTTGGCAGGAGCTTTTTGTTCCACCTTTATTAGAAAAGGAGTACATCTATTTGTAATGCACTTAATGATGTATAAATACATAAATACAGTTGCATTATAAATACACATATTTATGTATAAATCCATAAATCAATAAATACATAAATGTTTAAGTTATCACAATTTTGTTTTTGTGATTGTATTTTTTTCCAGCTCTTCACTCAGGAGCATTTCTGGCCCATCATGTGCTGGCTTATTTTTCCAGAAGGCCATGCAGTGTTTTAATGTTGCTCAGCTGCCTGGGTTGGTGCTGGGAGGGCACAGAAAGGTTGGGATGACTAAATGTGAGAGGAATTATTTCATATTTTGTGTTCAGACAACCCACAGTTGCAATTCTGACATCAGTCCCCATGATTTTTTAAGCCATTGTAGAAATATGAATAAACCCAGGTAAAATTAACATGACCTCCAGGTTTTCCCAAGCATATAAAGTTGCTTTAAAGAGAACTGGTTTTTCCCTACATTTACTGGAATTACAGGTTGGTATTTTATTAATTTATTATTATTTGAGGAGAAGCAGTGCTGTCCCTCCTGCAGGTATCTTTATGTTGGGGAGATTGAGAGAAGATCTAAATCTAAAATTTCCTAGTGTGAAATCTGTCAAGGATTGGGACAAACCACCCAGGGCAGTGGTGGAGTCTCCATCCCTGGAAATGTTCAAAAAAACACAAGGATGTGGCACAGGGATTAGGGTTGATGGTTGGGTTTAATGAGCTTAGAGGTCTTTTCCACCCTTAATGATTCTCTGATTCTGCTCAAGGCTAAAGGATTAAGAATTTTAAAGACTCCAGTCTTTTAAATTATGTTCTTGTGTGCCTGTAGAATAGGCCCTAATTTACTGCTCAGACACAATGAAGAACAGATTCTCCAGAGACAGAAAAAATGGAATTTAGCCCTGAAAAGGGTGGAGAATAGAAGGGAAAATTAGTAAAGAACTAGGAGATGCAGTCTAAGTTCAAATAAAAAAATCCCTGCCTGTCTCAGGGCTGGTCCTTCTCTTATTCTCTTATTCTCTTATTTTCTGCTGATCCCATGGAGTCCTCACCAGAAAAAGTTCCTGGTGTTGCTCTAGAAGGTGAGTAAATGCATGTCAGGAGGAAAAATAACACTCCCATGCAAGGATGATTTAAGATTATTTTTTTTCCCCACTTCTGCAGGAGATTGGATCTATTGTAACCTTCCTAAACCTTTGTTACCTTTGTAATTTAAACTGACACGTTAAATGCTAATGCAATTGATGGGGGTGAACAAGTGGTCAAGGAACAACCTGATCTGACTGCATAATGCATCAGAGAATTGCAAAAATATGCAGGTCAGATATAATTTTGACAGAAAATGGCTTGCTGCAAGGGTTTATGTTTCCCTGGATGGTCTTAAAAAGAGTTGGACTATGGTAAGTACCACAGTGCTTGAAAAAAATACCAAGTTAAACTTGATGGAAAAAGTCCAAGTTCTCAATATCCTCAGATTTCATTATCAGTTTTTATTGGAGCTGGGATAATAAGATTATAGAATTAAGAGAAAAGTTATACCCATTTTCTTCAGCTCAGCAGCCCTAATGTGCAGAAAGGAAGTGACACTCATTTCTCACCATAAATAGAGAAAAACTGCTGGAAAATGAAGTCTCTGACCATGTGCAGGTCCTCACTGAAAATTCTGTTACCTCAACAGGCACTGGGCCATGGCAACAACCCTTTAGGGTGGGTAAAAAGGGGATTTCTCATCAATTCATCCTGAAGTTGGAGATTTTTATTAGGATTATTTTTTAAGGGATCAGAGTGTGAATCCTGGAGCTGCCCAAAGGAGGAACCTCCCTGTTCCAGGGGAAAAATGTGTAAATGAAGTGAAAGAGCAGAGAAAGTCCTGTTCACTTCAACCCAGACCTCTTTATTTTCAGTTTAGGCACTTCCTGAAAAATAAGAGACACATTAAAACTCCCTCTGCTGACTGCTTGAGATGACCTGAAGCAGAGGGAAATGGAAAATTGGGCAATTTTCATGTCCACCAACACTCTGAGGATCCCACCTTTATTTCCTTATATTAATATGTGTGCTTTAAAAAGCACTGGTTTAGGACACAGATTATTTTCCATTTTTGGGGTCATGAAAACAAACTGTTCAGTCTGAGGATTTCAGAAATTGGAAGTATCACTTCTGAGTATCTTGAGTATTCTGAGCATTCTGAGCATCACTCACTTCTGAGCAAGAAGAGAGTTAGTGACTTCAGAATTTTTCAGCACTGGCATTATGCCAGTGGATTTTGGTGCCATATTCCTTCAAAGAGTGTCAGGTTTTTTTAACTCTGAAAAGCCAGGACTCCATCAGACTTTTTCTACTCTCAAACACTCCCCACTCCAAGAAGTCACCAGCAGGTGCTAAATAGCCCAAAGAAAAGACAGCAAATAAAGATATAACCACTCCCTTCAATAATTTGACTTATTTTTAATATTTTCTTTATTTGTTTACTATTCAGTGTTTTGGTTTTTTTTTTCCTCAGAGGAAATTTCAGGTTTGGATTTGTCCTCCTGCTTGCACAAGTGCTCACTGTATTCTTCACCTATGGAAGTGTTTAGAAAGGAAAATTGAAATGTAAATTGACTCAGTGCTTTTAAAAACCTTTAAAAAAATAATAATTCAGTGCCCACTCTCTGAAATGGAACTCTCCTGGCTGCTCTAACCTGCCGAGCAGGTTAGCATAACATGAAATCAATTATTGTACTGGCCATATAAAAGCTGTCAGGTTTAATACTTAACTGCAGTATCTCCCCTGAATGTTTGATTTCCAATCATCATCCTTGTGAAGCTCCAGAAATGCAGGGACATAAGAAAGATTCCAGGCTAAGATATTTATTGGGCTACCCTGAGTTGTAAAAGTGAAATCAGGAAAGAGTAATACACCCTGCAAACACGGCTCCCTTTTTAATCAAACACTTCCCAGCCCCATAAAACAAAGCAGAGAACAAACTGCAGAACAAATATTGAATTTCTAGTCTGGATTGTAATAATTGTGACACCATTTCTCTTCTTTTTCAGCCTGTCTGGAAGCAGCTCTGCTGGAATATTATTCCCATTCTTTTCCATCCTTTTCCTTGAATTTCTTCTTGTGGGTTTTTTTTGGTTTATTTTTTTAATTATTTGTTTGTTTGGGGTGGGGTTTTTATGTGTTATGGGTTTTTTGGGCAGTTTTAATTTGTTTGTTGGGTTTTCCTGTTTTGTTTTTTCTTTAATTTTTGGGGTTCTTGTGTTTTTAGGAGATTTTTTTGGGTTGTTTGTTGTTGGGCTTTTTTTGAGGGTGGGACTTTTTCTACAGAGGGAGAATCAAATAAAAAAAATGCTTTGACTTTCCCAGCTCTTCTGCTAAACTTTATTCTATACTTATAACACACAATGCAAATAATTATTGATCTGGCTTTACTGTGTGACCTTGCTGTGGCTAAAATTGCAATCTTAGATGTTCCACCCTTAGTGGTGACCACAGGCAGCAAGTTTGTCACTTGAGAATCCTAAAAATGATGAATTAAGGATTGTGCTGTTGTGACCAGAGTGGGAATTGTTTGAAGCAGAGCTGGGACAAAGGCCCAGGGTGGTGGGAAAGGAGTGAGAATTGTGACTCTGAGTCCTCCCTTCTGTATTTCTGTAGGGAAGGGGAAGGTTTGGATTTCTGGGAAGGCTGAGAATGAAGGAAATGGAGGGACAGGACACAGGGAATGGCTTTAAAATGACAGAGAGCAGGGCTGGGTGGGATATGGGAAGGAATTCCTGGCTGGGAGGGTGGGCAGCCCTGGCACAGGATCCCCCTGGAGCCCAAATCCAGGCTGGACACTGGGGCTGGAGCAGCTGGGACAGCGGGAGGTGTCCCTGCCATGGCTGGGGTGGGATGGGTGGGATTTAGGGATTTAAGGATTTAGGGTCCCCCCAAGCCAAGCCCAAACACCAGGGCAGCTTTCTGAGAGCTGCTCCTTGCTCGTGTCTGCCTAAAGGATCCCAAAAGCAAAGCCCAAACCATCTGCAGGGTCTGGTTTGAAGCTCTGGCACCTGGCAGCTTGGGGGGATTGCTCCTAGCACAGAAAGATTTTCTGCCCATGGTCCATAACAGCTTGGAACAAAGAGCTATAAGAGCAGGGACAGGAGACAGATTTATCTCGGTGTATTTCAAGAAATGATGATCCTGGATTGATTCCTTCACTGAAATACAAACTCCATGTTTAGCTCTTCTGAAAAAGTCGGGGGGAAAAAAAGGGAAAACCATAAAATAAAGCAGGATTTATCCTCAGGATCAACTCTCATTCTCTTTCAGAAATTACATTCGAGACAGTAAGTGATCATTATGTGCCAACAGGGCTGAGAATCTGATTTTAACTTTCAGGTAACATATTAGGGCCATAACCAAATCTGAGAACTATTATCATAGCCAAATGACTGTAATGCTTCAAGGCTGTAACAGTCATCACCTTTTTATCATTCAGATTACCAGCCAACCCTGAAACAATGAATTTCTTTAACATTATTCTCCCATAACCTTTAACTGTATGCATTATTTCAAACATCTGAAATAATTCTTTATATGACACAGTAGAATAATACTTTTGCCACTCACTGCACACTGGAATTTGTTAAGCCCAGAGTAGAGCAAAAACTCCAGCCTGCTCTGTCTGCCATGGAAATACATTTATTTCAATTGTGCTGGAATGATGTTTAAGTGATAAATAATTTGAAGGAACACTGATAGGAAGCATAAGGTTCATAAAAGTCCAGAAATGCTGCTGCAGTTTTATCACCATTATAAAAGTGTCCTGCTTGCCTTGTTTTGGGAGGGCTTTACTTGGGCAGCTCTCCCATATTTCACATGGAATGTACAGCATAAATATTCCATGGGTTCATTACAGAGCTGTGTTTGTGATAAACCTGCCCAGAGTCCTTGCAGGAAATGTTTATTCCTGTTCTGTCAAGTGGGTGCTAATGCCCCTCTCTGCACAGGCCATGCTGATAAATAATCCTGTGTGAGCTCTGCTGATTCTGTGCATAAACTCTCCTAAATCTGAGTTACTGCAGCTCCAGGCCCTGGATGAATCAGATTTATAAACACAACACTGTGTGTCTTACCTGTGTTGGGGTGTACTATGATGCAAAACGGCATTTATCTGGACTCTTGGTACAAAAAGGTTTCCAGCCACAGGAGCAATGCATGAAAATACAAAAGAACTGCTGGAAATATTGCCAGGGAGAGGGGTCCTGAAAAGCATCCCTGGGAGCCTGGGGGCTGCTGAGTGCAGAACACTTAGGATCAGTCCCTTGGAGAGCACAACCCCTAAAACAACAAGTCTGAAGGATTAAATTGTGTCATCTTCAGTGTCCTCACAAAAACAGGATGCCCCAGAAAGGTCTCAGCAATACAGAGCTGCAGCTTTTCAATGAAGTTCAACCACTTCCAAGATCTTTAAAATGTAGGCTTAGAAAATCTGAATGTGTTGAAACATTTCCCACTGTATTGAAATATTTCTCAACTGCTTTAAGGAACAGGGATTCAGACAAAAAGGATTCAGGCTCTGGAAAAGGGACAATTATTCTTGTGCTGAACAAGCAAAAAGATGTTGGACTTCATGTCCAATTTTTCTGTGATTTCTTGTGTGACCTTTCACAAGCCCCACACTCTCTGCCCAGGGAAAGCAGAAAGTGATTTCTACTGGCTTCAGTGGAGGGGAGAATCAGCTCCTAATTTCTCTTTGAATGAGTTTCCTCATTAGTAAATTAGTGATCTCAGAGCTTAATGCTGGCAGTGCTCTTCAGTACCCTTGAAGGGGAGGTGATATTGGAATGTTAACTGTCCTCACTGCCAGCAGCCAGGGAGCAGAAAATCCAGATTAATAGGGGCATTTGGTGGCCATGGCCACACGTGGGCCCTGTTCCCCCCACCCAGAAGAACAAGGCAAGAGTCAAAAAGATCAAACATTTCAGCTCAAGAGAACTCTGCTCCCTCAGCCTGGAATTTCCTGCAGGTTTTGCTGAATTTTAGGGCAGATTTTTATTTGCTGTCATCTCAGCACTCCACTAAAGCACTTATTTCACTCACAGAGTTAATCAGCAAGTTCACATCCCCTGGATTGGAAATTTCTGGAGCTGAATATTCCCTTGTTCCAGGACTTCAGGGCTGGCAATGTTTACACAGAGCTGCAAACTCCGAGCTTCAGGAGAGGTAAAAGTTGTTCATGCTGGCAGAGCTCAGCCTCACACACAGCCCCTGGCAGGAAGAGGTGACCATTCCAGGGGAGAGCAAAACAAAGACTGACAGCAAATTTGCTGGTCAGTAAGTATTAAAAAAATAAAAAAAATAAAAAAAAAAAAAAAAAGAAAAAAAAGTCAGTCCTTTTAAATTATAATTTATATTTAATAATAATATATATTATAAATAAAAATATATATATTATATAATATATATAATATATATATTATATATAATATAAATAATTAAAGAGGGCCAGCAGGAAATCATTAAATCTGAGTGATAGCATGGATTTTTTTAATTTGCTTGCCCATATTTTCATTGACAATGAATGGATTACGGAAAATAAAATAAACTCCATAAAAATATGGAGTTGTCTATAGCTTAGAGCAGGACTTAGAAAATAACTGTAATAACCCAGCCAGATTTCCTACCCCTTTTATAATAACTTTTATACACTTTCAGTGCCCCCTGCTAGACCCACTGGAGGATTTCAATGATTTTAACTGTGGGTTTTGATGCCAATATTTCAATTAAAGCCCTCAAAGCCTCAGCTCAGATGCCACCAAGCCCTGAAGTCTCAGGTGCTGCATGTCCATGTGGATGAGGCAGAGCAAGAATCCCCCAGCTGTGATTCCTGAAGGATCCAACCCAGGAGTCCATGGATTTCATGAGAAAGTGAAATTCCTTTTTCTGGATGGAATGGACCAGGTCACCATCAGGGACAGCTTCTCAAGGATCTTTCAAAGTCATTAATAAATTCATAAATGTATGAATTCCATAAATTCAACTGATAAAGTCTTCATAAACTCATTGGAGTAAGGGCAAAAAAAGATTTTGTCCCTTGCCAAGGTGGCTGCTTGAACCTGTGAGAATCAGAAAAGTTGAGGCTGACCAGACCTTCAAGAGCCTCGAGTCCAAGCCACGGGATTGTGCCTTTTCAGTAAATTAAAAAAGAAACATCCATCTCTGCTGCAGAGGATCACCTGGCACGCCTGCTGATTTATTTAACTAATTTTTCATCCCATAATTCTTCCAATCTGTGTTTAAACCATCTCATCCTGCATTTCTTTGCTGAAGGTTACTGAGCTGGCAGAGCTGTGTCCTTCTGATGACAGATGTCCCTGGTGCTCTGTTTACCTGCCTTTCATCTGCTCCAAGGCTATCAGAGATTTTTTTTTTTTAAATTTTTTTTGTTCTCATCCACAAGGAATTCAGGAATACCCTTCCTGCTATCCCCCACCCAAGCAGGAGGATTTTTGCATGGTAATAAATCCTTTCCCTGATGTTATTTGAACTCCTGAGCTGGTGGTGCTGTCAGAACAGCTCTAATTGAGTAATTAAATAATTGTCCATGGGAATCATCCCAAACTGGTACCAGTGGTCACCAGCAGTGCTCAGCTCCACCCTTTGTTGTCCCAACAATGGTGCTGGATCCAATCCCAGTCCCAGGGGCCAGAAACCTTCTCAAGTTATTTGAAAAGCCATCAATTTTCCCAAGTGTGCTGTGCTGAATTAAAGCTTGTCCAAACTGCTCACCCTGGTCATATTTCTTGCCCATCAGGTTGGATGTGTCAGCTGTTGTTTCACCACCTGTTAATCCTTCTGTGCTGGGGCTGCTCTTGTGATTTATGAAGGTTCCTCTATCCTGTTCCCTACATGTGACCACTGCAGCTATTTTTCCATCACTCTTGTTTTGTTTTATTTCATGCTACACCCACCCATTAGTCACAATTTTAAGACAGGGAAATATGGAAATTTTTTATTTCCACAACATTCATTGAAGTTTTTCTGCCCTTTTTTTATCATGAGCTATTGAAGTTGTATTGACACAACAGCTCAGGTAGATATTTTGATTTACAGTTTTCACCACCCACATTCACTGCTATCAAAAGTGAATTTTAACCATGAGTGATACACAAATGAACCTGATGATTTGTAATCATCAACAGCTCAGGTTATAAGGAATCTCCTGCTGGGGTTACACATCAACACAGACAGGAGCAAAATTGCTTTGCTCATAACCTGTGATAGATTTAATACTTTTATTTCTATTTCTTTCAGAATTCTGAGAAACATTAGCCAGATAATGATGCCTTTTGATTACCAAGTTTGTTCCCTCTTTCAGGAAGCAGCTTTGGACTGCAAGAATCACCTCAAAAGGGGTTTCATATGTGGGTTTTGTTTAGTTTTTTTCCCCTCTGTTATCTTTGTGCCTGAGTATTCCTGTTTTCAGTCCTGCTGCTCTGCTCCAATATTCTCCCAATATTTTTGTTTTTACTGGCTCATTTACCCTATGCAATAAAGATGCTTCTCATGTCATGAGGTAAGTATTTTCCCTAGGAATTGCTGTAAAACTTTGTATCAAACTGGACATTTCTATTGATTTTTGAATTGATATTTGCAGGTCTCTTTCTGCTTTCTTTTTAACAATTGACTTTTAGACCCCCACATTTCTTGAAAGAAATATGGCTGTGAATTGCAGTGATCTTGACCTGTTCTTTTTCTCCTCTTATCCCTCAGAGCTTTGCTATTCTAATAGCTTTTCTTATGCCTCTTGCAATTAGTTCACAGAAAATTAGAAGAGATAATGGTTAATGAACAACTGCCACTCACTGTCAGTGAAGTGCTGCAAAGGAAAAGGCACTTTCAGAAGTCAGAGAAATGAGAAAATATTACAGAGACAATGAGCATCCAGAGTTGGGGGAGGAAACTGTGAGGAAAGTGAAATTTTCTTTGTTCAAGACTCTTTTTTGAGAATATTCATCTCACATCAAGCCCTGAGGAACTTTCCTAACCCAGGCATGCAGTGAAATGATTCCATGTCAGTTTAGGCCAGTGATATTTTTAAAATATCTTTCATAGGCTTGTCTTGGACCCTTTCCAAGATACACAGATCCAAATTATGATTATTAAACCTGTGTAATATAAAGTACCAATATTGACACCCTTCTCACTGAGTGCCTGCACTGAAGTTGTGGTGACTGTGCTGAGAACACCAATTTATTCTGACTTTCACCTGCAGAGGAACCCACCGTGTCCACCTCATTAGGAGAATGATTTTCCTTGGAGGATTTTTGCCTTCATTTCTCCAGGGTGAGAGTAAAAATCCCAGAGTGGTTTGGGTTAGAAGGGACCTTAAAACTCATTTATTCATGGACCTAAATCTCTACAGTACCCAGTGAAACAGGAAGAATTTTTTTATTCTGCTTTTCTTCTGGATCTAAACCAAATCACATTAAATTTAAAGTGATTATCTTCAGAATAAGATCCCAGCCAGGATAAAACACTCCAGCATGATATTTCCATTTCTTATTTCCCTAACCAAGCTTAGTCACAAACATCCCAGATGTGGTTCAGGATGTTGTTTTCCTCATCCAGGAGAAAGATCAATTCTGTTGTGGAAACAGTGCTCAGCATGGGATCTCTCTAATCAATTTGAGCAGGCCTTGGTAAAACTATCTGGTAGTCTGCAACCCAGCAGCATCAGAGCTAATTAATGCTTTAGTCAGCTTAATGAATGTATTAGTGGTTAATATTTGTGTATAAGCTCCTCATAACTCAATAATCCCATCCCATTTGCATTATTAATAGGACAGGTATGAGCTGATTGATCACACAACCCATTAACTGGGGTTTGTGCTGCCTTCAGCTCCCTCCAAGGAAGAGCAGGATCACTGAGGATGCAGGGAGCAGACTCTATAAAGGCTTTTTCAGATTCCAGAGGAGTGGGGCTGAAGAATTGCAGTGGAAAGCTGCATTTTAACCAGACATGAGCTGATCTAGAAGGTGATGGGTGTCTAAACCCAAGGGCTGAGCGCTCTGGTTCATGAGATGCCCAAATTCTTTCAGTCCAAGCTCCTCTACAAGGCAAGAGAAACAGCCAGGAAGGAGGAGGAGAAAGAGAGAAAGGCACAACCCACTCCACAAAACCATTTCCCTTCCTCTCCTTGCCCCTCTCCTCACATAAAAGCCTTCAGTGGGAGTTTATTTATTGCAATGAAGCTGGAGGTTGGCTGGGGTGGGAGACGAGTGAATAAACCGAGCGCTCCCAGCACCTGCTAGGGAGGAACAACATCCTGCAATTTCCCTCCTACAGGCTTTGTGTCCTGCAAAGAGAAATAAAAACGTGCTCCATCCTCTTCAGCAGCCTTGAGAAAGCTTTTTCTTGCTCAGAGCCCCTCACAGCAGAGGCCAGCTCATCCTCTGCGAGGGGAAAGCGCCGACCCAGCTGCAGATGGATTCCACCGCAGCAACAATAAAAACAAGAGATGAGGAAAAAGCAGCTCCTTCCTTTGGAGACTCATCTTTTTAATGCACCATTTCCACAGGATCTTCTAATTGCTTCTTGTGGGATTGGAGTGTTTTCTCTCACAGCCTCTCTTCGGAAATTTGTTATATTTCCTGGTACGATCTTCTCCTGCTTTTTTTTTTTTTTTTTAGTTTTAGGTTTGAAGAACTGTTTTCTTATCCTTTTTATTTTTTTTTTCCATCCCTGAGATATTTTCCCCATCTCTCCCATTTCCATGTTGTTACTATCAGTGAAATTTAAGCTTCTGTGGTGCTGTGAAGCTGAATCCTCTTTTATTGCCACACTTTCTTATGTGGTGGGACAGCAGTGAGAGCTGCTGGTTAATCAGAGCTGAAGTCCTGCATGTGGCAGGGAGATGTGCTGTGAATTATCCAGTGAGCTGTACCTGCATGATTAACCAGAATCCATCCTCCACTCTGCACTCCAGTGCTCCTCCCATTGCAATTTCTTTGTTAGAACCGTGTACAAAGGGAGTGAAAGGGGAAAGAAGAAAGGAAAACCTCAAGGAAAGGAGTTTGTGGCTAAAAAAATAAAGAGGATAAGAGCAAGCAGCAGTGCTTGCTGCCAGGTCTGGCCAGATGTTTGCTCATCTGTTCAGGCACAGCTCTTTATTGTCAGCTGCCACACACGAGTGGCAAAGTTAAAGCTTAATAAGTAATTAGAATGAAAATGAGAAGAATAAAGGAAACAATGTCTTTCACCTCTTCTGGTATGATTTAACAGGTTAAAAATGTTCCTTATTTTGCATAGAGCTGAGCAAATCACTCATTATAAATAATGTATTAACCTAATTTCATCACTTTTACTCTGTGAAAGGTTCCTGACTAGATTTATAATTATTCCTTCTTGAAAAGTATTGGTACCTGGAAGCAAATCAGCAGATATTTTATCTGCTCATGGTAATTCCACACAAACAGGCTGTGCTGTAAATTGAGAAAGTCTAATATTACCTCTCCAGGTAGTATTTGAGAAATATTTAGGAAATAGCTTCAGAGACAATATTTATAGCTAAAATCAGTGTGTTGGGAACATTTAGTGCACCTGAAGCTCACTGATGTGTGTGAGGAGAGCCATTGTGAAGGATTCAGGGCCAACTAAAAATTAAATATTTCTTAATATGCCCGTAAAATGATTGCTATCACCAGATCTGCTTGAATTAGCTTTGTGAGATAGACAATATCACCTCAGGTGCACAAAACATCAGATATTGCACTGCTCCAACACAAACTGCCAATCTTTAGCTAAACTTGTCTCATGTTTGCAGCAAATCTTTTATTTCCCTTGATGCAATTCCCTTTTTTCCTTTGAAGATCTCTGTGCAGGGAGTTCAAACAGCAGGGAAAACACCTCCTGAGGTAATGCAGGAAGACAAAATATGCAAAATGTGTCCAGATCTCTGTTTTGGAGAAGGAATTGGATTTCTGGCAGGCAGCAGAGATCAAATCAGGCAGCAAGAGCCTGGCTGCCCCCAGTCTGTGAAGGGCAACGAGAGTCAAGGGAGGATCAATAAATTTTGGGTAAGGCCTTGAAACTGGGATTCTGCTTTTAGCATCTGAAGGTGTCACCAAGAGGAAATTTGTTCTGCAGTTAATGTTCACCCTGTTGGTTTAAGAAGTCTGGCTAAACCTCCATCTATTCCATGCAAAAATCAGATTTACAAAATGATCTGGTGGTCTATTTATTATCCTCTTGGTGTCAGTTCATAACTAAAATTCAAATTAAAGTAGGATGCAGGGACAGTTCACAAATATTTGTAGCTGTGGCTGCAGCCACTCCAAAAACACCTAAACAAAAAGCAGATCTTGTTCACCCATTGAAAAATTAGCTTTTGCTTTGCAATTAATAATACACAAACAGATTTATTCTCTGGCTACTTAGCAATCCTCAAAGCAGCAATGTTTTCCTGGTTTAATGACTGAAGGAACTAAACTATATGAATAGATTTCCTTCTTTTTACTCTCTTGTGACGTTGGACTGGCATTTGAGAATTATCATTAGAACTCTCTGGTGCTTTTAGAGCTGAACCCCAGGAAACTGAAAGATGTAAAATCTATTTTCAGGATGGGATTGTGCATGTGCTCTGCCATAATGTATGTAACAGAACACAGTGCCTCTGCCTGCACTGACTGCCACAGGATAGACTCCAACTCTCAGTCTATTTATTAAAGATCAATTTTTGTGATATCATTGATCCCCTGCACACTGGGATTGTCATCCTTGCTGCAGGAGCAGCTGAAATTCAATCCTTTCTTCTCCATCCCTCTGTGGATTAAACCCTGGGACACATAATAGACACTCTCTGGGAAGATAATGTGCCACTGGCATTAGACAAAAAAATGACAATAATGAAGGAATATGTTGTTAAAAATGGTGAAGAATAAGAGCCCAATCATTTCCTGCTCTGTGCCCAGGAAATACCAGGATAAACAGTCAGCCAAGCTATTTAAGCACTCTGAAGGTAAAGGATGATAAGAAAAGAAGCAGCATGGATGTTCTGAGAACAAATCATACCAAGCTCCTGGTGCAGATAAAGTGATGGGAAGAAGGGAAGATGTGAGCAGGAGCTGTGGTGGTGGGTTAGTCACAGAGAGAAAATCAGGATAAATGAGCTGGAGCAGCACATTTCCAATGTGGAGCAATCCTTCAGGGCTACTCCTCTGTAACTCCACAGCTGGAACATCTGCCTTGTCTGGGACTGAAGGGAATCCTGGGGGGAACAAGGCCAAAATTGCAGTAAAAGGGGAGCAGGATGGAGCTGGGGGGATGGTGAGGGAGGGGAAATATCTTCACCTGTGGAAAGTTCTTTTAGAGCCTCCTCAGCATCAGCTCCAGCTCTGACCCCTGTGGGAGGAGGGCTGGGAAGTGTCCTGCTGTCACTGAGGGAATGGGAGGATTTCCATGATGGAATTGCAAGGGAAATTTAGATTAAACACCAGGGAAATGTCCAGCCTAAAGGCCAGAGAGGTGCTGGAGTCAATAGTGTGGGACAGGTTGAGCAGACACCTGCCAGACACAATTTAATGTTGATTTATATATTCACATAAAAATAATGTGGGTGACTTCATTAAAAAAATAATCTTTTTCCATTATCCCTGCTTTCTATGGTCCCATTTTCATTTTTGTCCTGACATCCAGCCTAAGCTTGGAGTAATTAAAATATTTGAAGCCAAATAATACATCTGAAATTTTTGGTGTTTTGTATTTTGTTAGGAGGAACTCTAGAGACCCTGTGTTTCTTGTTAGTTGTAAGGATCTCCTCAAACTCAACCTCAATTAAAGATATTGATCTTAATTTTCTTATTTTTAGAGCAATTAGGGCTCAGGAATGATCTTGCACTGTTAATTCCACGGGCTTTGCTCATTTTGCAGAGGCAGAGCCAAAGGTTTCTTTAAATTAGATGCCCAGCAGCCAACAAATATTTGTTGCTGTTTTTTAAGAAGTCCTGCTCTCATGAGATCAGAGGCAACTTTTATATTTTCCTTTGTTGAATTAATTTTATGAGCTCTTCAGGCTCAGTGTTGTTTCCTTGCTTATTGTGTGTTTTGCTTTTCAAGATTGTTTTCATCCAATTGTCCTTCTCTAGATTTACAGTGAAAACAACTGAGGACACTTTGTACATAACCCTTTCATCCAAAGTGATTGAAAAGTTCAGCTGAATATGCTCAGTGCTTTTTATTTTTTTTTTTTTTCACTTGTCATCCTTCACAGCTTCCCTTCTTTACATTCCACCTCCAAATATTGTTTTGTTTAAGGAGGCAAAAAAAAAAAAAAAAAAAAAACATCCTGGTGACAATTTGCATAATATGTTAATGCTGATATGCATCCAGACATCTGGATGGCATTTTAATATCTCATTCTCATTCACACAAGTAGGAACCACACAGATGGGAGAGACAATTTTAAGAGCATTGTTGTAAACAAATAAAGCAGCCAGGAAATCAAACACACTCCACGATGAGCTTGGTGTGTGTGAGGCTGTGACATGACCTGCAGAGCTGCCTGCTCCACTCCCAGCTGCACCAAGAGTGAGGGCAGGACTGGGAACGGGGATTTGGGATCATTTTTTGGGAAGTTCCTTCCCCAGCCCAACAGAACTGGCAGCTCAGATCATCCTCAGCACTCATGAGATGGAGTTTGGGGCTCTGCTGTGGGCAGAATGTGGGGTTTGGTTTAATCTTCTTTTCAGTTAGCAACAGAAATATCAACAATCCTGATTGCTTCAGGAAGGAGAGCTGGAAATGGGGCTCTCCTGCTCCACACAACCCTGGTGTGTGAAATCCTGCTGTAAAAAATCACCTGCACAGAGACCTGGCTAGTTCATTCCCTGCAGTCCCTTCCCCCTGCTGCTCCTTACAGGTCTGGAACAGCTCTGAGCTGCAGCAGCCACAGCCAGTGCTGGAGTTTTGGGGGCTGCTCCAGGTGTTCTTTTCCAAATAATACCATAAACTGATTATTTTCCCCTTCACCTCTCAGCAGCTTTGGCTACAGATCCCACTCAACTAAATTCCTAAAAGTTTTCAGGAATTCAGCTGTGTTCAGTGAAATACATGATAAAAGAGTCCAGGACTCTTCCTTCATCTCTTGGAGCACAGATAAACATTTATAATTTAAATTCTGCCCCTTCACTATGGAATTGGACAGGGCTCTGAGCAGCCAGCTCTAGTGGAAGGTGTCCCTCCCTTCCAACCCAAACTATTCTATCATTTTAATTATAAATAAATGAAAATAAGAGAAAATCAATTAGTTTTTCATTACCAAAATAGTTATCTAAGCCTTTACTGGAATATTTCAGGCAGTGATACATCAATAAGCTATTTAGGAAACCAGTTAAAAATTTGTGCCTGGTTCAGTCTGGTTAACTGAAGACCAGAGGACTCTCTTGAATAAAAGAAAATGGGATTAGAAGCTCAAAGGCATGGCTGGGTAATGACCTCAGAAAGCAGTTTAGGAAGGGAACTTGTGAAAACAGCAGTTCCTAAAATAATTCTGCTTTTCCTCTCACCTCAGAGCTGCAGATTTGCATGTGGCAAATGCTCAGGAGGGGTGGAAGACAACTCACAGGAATGAGAGACAGAGGTAATGGAAACACAGAAAGGCCTTAATTGGTGTCTCAAACCCAGGAGTAAAAACAAGACTGCAACATAAAATACCCTGACAGGAGCCTTGCAGAGTGAATGGTGAATAAACCAATTTTCTTCACAAGCTCCCTGGGTTGTAGTCATGATTCCAGGGGAGCATCCCCATCAGCCTGGGAATGATTTCCACCTCTAGATCTTCTTTCCACGAGAGAATTTTCTCCCATGCTCCATTGTTGGAAAGGATGAACCAGGAAGACTTTAAAAATATGAATGTTTAGATTTTAAGGATACGGAAACCATGAGCAAGATTGAAATGAAAGCCACTTTACTCCATCTCTCCCACTTTTCCTTTTTTTCTGCACCCAGATTTGGGTGCTGTGTCCAAGCTGAGAGCCAGGTAGCAGCAGATTGGAGCTGTCACCAGGACTGGGAGCAGGAGCTCCTGGCAGCAGAACTGGAAGTTGCAATCTGGGCCAGGAAGTCTTCTAATGCAGCTATGAAAAGTTTATGTGCCATTTCTTAAGTTTGCCTAAAAATAATAATAATAAAAAGAGTCAATAAAACTTTAATCCTAAGCATGCTAACATTGACAAATTTAGCTAATATCTGGCAGAAAAGGGAGGATAAAAATAGTCATTTAACTTTTAGTGTGCAAATTGTGAGATGGCAAACAGCATTTGCTCTCCAAGAGGATTCTGTTCTTTGTTCACACAGCTGGATTTTTGGGATGGCTGGGACAGGCTTAAAGAAAATCAGGATCTAATTGTTCCTCCTTCAAGCCTGATGATGATGGAGCTGCTGTGGCAACCAGAATGTCTGGGGAAAAAAATATTAATAACAAATAATTCTCTGATCACAGAGTGCTGGAAAGGAGGAAAACTATTAAATGATGATGGGAATAGTCAGAAATCAGGAGAATTTCCCCCTCACCTGAATTAAGGAAGCAGTTCAGAGAGCCCAAAGTTATTTTTGAGGTCAATCATCTTCCCAAATATCAATCTTCCTGCACCTCAGCATCCACCAGAAGCCAGCAGTTTTATAGGATTGCAGGAGCTTTTGGTGGAAGGTTTCCATAAAATATGCATGAATTCATTGTATACACACAGCAAAAGGAGAACAGATATATCACAGCAGATCATATTTTTGTGTCATCTTTGGTGAGAAAATATAGATCAATCGATTCTAAACTGTTTTCTGGGACTGGAACAGCACAGAAAGCACTGGGTACCTGATGCTGACAGCACAGGAAGAGTTATTGCCTAATGAGTTTTTTTCATTTGGGTCTGTAACTTACAATTCCACTTTGAATGAAATTAAATTTGTTGTCTCCTATTCTTTATCAACATGTGAAAACCAGAGCAGCAGCTCCAGCTGAATAGTTTAAACCACAGCCACATTAAAGCCCTTCAGCTGAAAATTTACAAGAACTTTTATGTGAAGAATGTGATGTCTTGTTCCTCAAGCCTGTCGCCAAAGCAAATGTCTTTTCAAAAACATTGCAGTTTCTCCAAAACAATGAAGCTGCTCGTTCAGGCTGCATGATTAAATTTGAGGATTTGAAAGCAAGTGAGGACAGAGTATTAAAGCAGCCAGTATTGATCTGCATTATGAGCATAATCCCCATTGCTGGAAGAGGTGGAGAGGAGCAATCACAGGGCTGGAGATGACTTAAAGCTGTTCTGAATTTGTGCAGCCCTGGTTTGGAAGCAGAGGATCAGTCAGTAAATTGAGGGATCATGAGGGCTAATCTTTTAAAGGATTTTTTAAAATATTCTCAGGAACTTGGATACCTTGATTTCTGGACAGCAGCTGTCAGTGCAGGTGTGCTCCACAGCAGCACCAGGTGGACACAGTAAACTTTCTAGAAATTATTTCAAAGCCTACATTGTTAAAAAGAGGTTTCATTAAAAGGGAAGGGGCACCTTTCAAGTTATTCCAGGCTTTAGCTGCTTACCTTAATCAATAAAAAAAATTAAAAAATAAAAAAAAAAGAAAGGTGGGTTTGTCTCCTCCAACAGATCTTTTGGAATTGCTCCAATACTCTGCATAATTTTAGACTTAGGACAGCTCCTCGTTCTAACCAAGATAATACAATTTTTCAGAAAAAGATGCATCCCTTTGTGTGCAGAGCTGGATGAAGGCAAAGAGACATCCTGGCTCTGAGAAAAGCTGGGCTGCAGCTGGCACAGCTGGGCCACCCCCAAAAATACCTTAAAGCACTCCCTGCAGGAGTCCCTGATCTCTGGGTGAAGCAGGGAGATGCTGAAGGGAATTACTGAGACAGATCTGCTCTCTCTGCTCCCATCAGCAACGTGGCAAAATCATGGTTTGCTCTGTGAGGAAGAAACCCTGGAGCTCAATATTAATCTCATGATTTCTGCAGATGGCTTCAGATTGGAAGTGTCCTGAGTGGGACAAGAATTTGACCCACAATTTGTTTTTTTTATTTTTTTTTAATTGTGGTTGGTTTGGGTTTTTTTGGTTTGGTTTTTTTTTGGATTTTTTTGTGGTGTCATCCATCTGAAGACTCACTTTACTCACCCATCAATATTCACAATTTAAAGGATGATTTCCTATCAATCAATTCACCCCTTCAATTCACCAGCTCTGCTTCACCAGACTCACCATCAGTGCTTCAGGGCCCTGCTGATGGTGCTGAATCTCTCTCAAAATTGTTTAGTTTGGGTTTTTTTGAAAGGGATTACAACACTTCCCCACCAATGTGGTTTGGATTTCAGTGGAAATCCTTGCTTTTTATGAGAAGTTGACCAGAAAAGGCAGAACAGGGAGACAAGGCAGACCCTGGAACTCCAGGGAAAGGGGATCTGATTCTGCCAATCCTCTGTAATTCCTTTATTTTGTTTTGTGGACCTTGTGGCAAAGGCCCTGCTGCTCCTTTCTCCTCTATCATCTCATCTTATCAAAATTCCCTTCCATCCTCGAATTTCCATGCAAAACAGGTTGTGTCCTAAAATGGTGTCAACTCCCAAACCCATCCTGAAAGAACAGGGAGCACTCCTCAGCAATTTGCATCAAAATTGTGGATAAAAATTGTGGATTCATCCTCTGTCCCTCCAGCTGGCAGGAGAGAGGAAAGGCTTTGTTTTTATCTCTGTGTTATGTACAGTATTCATAATTGAAATGGTAATTTTTAATGTTCTTGGCTGGTTTTTGCTCAGTGAGATCCGTTTCACCCTCCTGCCTTGGGAGGGGGATATCTTAATCATATTTATAGCACTTATAAAAGTCATTCAGACCTTATATTTTATGAGATCTGAGGCAAGTAGTGAATTTCTACTGAGATTCCTCTTTCTTTTTCCCCCCACCCTACCAGGAGATAGGGCTGCATTAAATTATCTGAAATTTAAATGCATTAGCTGTTAGCCAGGGCGAATTTTCATATAAATTAATACTGTTATTGTATTTTAATAAAGCCACAGCATTTATGGAATTATGCAGACATCAATTACTTGGAGGTATCTTGGAACAATTATTGACTTCATGCATCAGCTATTCCCTCCCTTCCAAAGCAGGAACACCATCCATCAACAACCACAAACCACATTTCCAAATCCTTCCAGCCCATCACTGTTAGAAAAAGCCCCCTGAGCCCACGACATCCTAATGTGTGGCTGTGTAATTAAAATTTTGACATATGCAAGGAGTTGTAAGATAGATAAAAAGAGCCTGGGCTGCAAGCAGGAGTTGAAAGGCTCCCAGCAGATGGCTGGTTGGTGGGAGAGGCAGGGGCAGAGCCAAGAGATGACAAACAGATGGTTTGGGTGTGAAGGACAGGAGGGAGAGCCGGGCACGGGACAGAATTCTGCTCGGGGAGGAGGTTAAACATTCACATGTTTCCATTTGCACTCCCAGAAATGTGCCAACAGTGCAGCCTGGGAGTAATAAAAATAATAATTTTTATATATTTCAGCAGCAGCAAGTCCTTGCAGACAGGCTTTGGGGAGGGAGAACACTGCCACTTCCACCCAGTGCTGAGTGGGCTGAGCTGTCTGAACTCAAACAGGAATATTCCAAAATCAGATTGCCAACATTTACAGGTGCCTGAGAAGCAGATTTAGTGGTGCTGGAAATGAGCTGGAGCTCCTTGCTTGTCTCTAAGTGTTAATTGTGTGATGAGTGAGCTCAGTTCAAATTTAGGTGATTCTGCACCAAAACCACGACCAAAAGGAATCTCCTCTGGGCAAAAAGATCAAATATTACTTATTTAAAAAAAAAAAAAAAACAATGGCAAGACTGAAATCACAATCACATTAAAATTACAATGCTATTCTTGAATTTAGTTTTTGAGTTCAGTTCCCTGTTACATTTTGACTCCTTATTTGTCAGACAAGCTCAAAAACTGCATCAGCAGCTACAGAATTTCAGCACAATAATGGGCAAAAGATCCTTTTTAGTAACCAAAATCAAATTTCCTAAGAACAATAAAGGTGCAGGGATTTTGAGGGTGCTCTTTGACCAGATTCTGTGGGAAAATTTGATCCTTGTAGTAAAAGTGAGACATTTATGAAAAATATTCAATCAATATTTATTGTTTCCTCTTACTACAAAAAAGCTATTTACACTTGCAACAGCATTTCTGTTTATGAGAAGTGAATTTCTGCAAAGCAATTGTTACATGGGAAGCATTTTTTAGGCCTAAGTAAGTTTTAAATTGCAAAAACTCAATATATAATTGTGAGTTTTGTGTAGGTTTTTGCTCAATATTAATAAGAAATTGTAGTTTTATTGGTAGGGGAACACTGAAGTTCTGATAAAACTGGTGCATTCTAGAAAGGTTTGTAGTTTTTTCTCACAATTATTGGAAAGATTGGCACAATCTGTTGCTCCAAGCATCAAACCACAGTAGTAAATATTCCTGAAAGCAACACCTGCTTGTCTTTGAGGACAATTCAGAAAGATAATTCGTGTTTTTCTGCCTCACCAAGCCAGGAGTTGCTCCAAACCTGACCTGGGAAGGAGGTGCCTTGGGAGGTGCAGGTTTAAATTTTACCTCTGGCCACAAACTGGTGAGAGATAATTCATTAAAATAATTCCTATTTTCCTGCCTTAGGGAAGTTGTTCCAAGCCTGACCTGGGAAGGAGGTTCCTTGGGAAGTGCAGGCTGAGATTTTCCCTCTGCTTTAACTCCATCTGCATCCATTTTGCTCTCTGAATAATGTTCAGTGCCTGCCAAACTCCCTCTCCTTGCTCTTTTGTGGCTGTCTGTGCCTGCTGCATCCTGGCTCAGCATTTCTCAGGCACTCCCAGCTGTCACCACTCCTCAGGGTGACAATCCCTGCTCCTGCCAGCTTCTCCCTGAATTTCCCTCTCCAAGCCCTGCTCTCCATCCCTCTGGCACTCCAATCGTGCAGCATCATCCCCATCACTGATCCACACTTTTTTCCCAGCATGTTGGAAAATTTATCTCCTTTTTCTGCCTGGAGAAGAGCTGGGTATTGGAGCTATAAATTATTCTCAGGATTAACTTATTTGACCTCCTCTCTTTTTTTATTTTGGCTAAAAGACTGTCACTTGTGCTGTCCTTTTTTTAATCTCACTCCTGTATCCCTGGTTGTTCTTAATTTTTTCTCTCTTCCAGGTATCACTGTCCAAAGGAGGTGAATTTTAGCAGCACTGTTTGTGCTCTGACAGCTGAGGCTGTGTCACAAAAATATTACAAACTACACCTTGCACAAGTTTCCAGCAGCCATAAACATTTGTGCTAAAAATCCTTGTAGGGTTTTGTTGAGGATATTATTTCTATAAATCTGGATGATATTTCTATAAATAGTTATTAATAATGTGCAAGTAAAATATATTGATCTATTCTCTAATAGAAACCACAGAAGTACATAATAAATGTGAGTGCAGATTGGTCTTATTTGTGTGGGGGGATTGTTCTCATGTAAAAATGATATTGGAATATCAAACAGCCAGACTTATTTAAGGATATGTATTTTACAATGTATTTAAATCATTACAATTATATTTGCAGATGATAGATATAGATATAGATATAGATATAGATATAGATATAGATATAGATATAGATATAGATATAAATAATATAAATAAATATAGATATAGATAGATATAGATGATGATATAGATAGATATAGATATAGATACAGATATAGATAGATATAGATATAGATATAAATATAGATATAGATATAGATATAGATATAGATATAGATATAGATATAGATATAGATATAGATATAGATGATATAGATATAGATATAGATATAGATATAGATATAGATATAGATATAGATATAGATATAGATTAGATATAGATATAGATATAGATATATAGATAATATAAATAAATATATATATAGATAGATATAGATGATGATATAGATAGATATAGATATAGATACAGATATAGAGATATATATGATATAGATATAGATATATATGATATAGATATAGATATAGATATAGATATAGATATAGATATAGATATAGATATAGATATAGATATAGATATAGATATAGATAGATGATATAGATATAGATATAGATGATATAGATATAGATAGATAGATAGATAGATAGATAGATAGATAGATAGATAGATATAGATAGATATAGATAGATATAGATATAGATATAGATATATGATAGATATAGATAAAGATATAGATATGTACATGGTGTGTAAAATACAGGGTGTGTAAAATACAGGGTGTGCATAATGTAAGAGATAATGTGTATTAAGACACAGAAAGAGCTGAAAAGTTTGGGATTTGGGAAATTATCCCTTTTCATTTGGGAGAGAAAGCCACAAAATCAGAGGTGAGCCCCACTCACCCCCCTGCAGCACCTCACCTCTCCCTGAGCCTTCTCCAAACCCATCCCCTCATCCAAAGGTCCAACTCCAGCTGGGTTTGGGCAGAGCTGCCTCCAAGGATCCAATTTTCTGACCCAGCTCAGCTTTGCTGCTCTGTTCTTGGCCTTCCCCAAAACTGTGCTGTGAAATTGTACACAAACATTTATATATGAACATATGTAGAGGTCATTGTATATAGATTTATGTTGATATATATATATATATATGCAGGTTGAGATTGCAAATAGAGATTGAACCAAACCCAGTATATTTTAAAAGAGAACAGAAGCTTTTAGCAAATGAAGGTTAAAGAGATCAGGTTGTCAATGGAATAGAAAAACTCTTGGTGAAAAGCAAATAAAGCAGTGCTAAGTACAAACATTGTGATCTGGTTCATGAGACAACATTAAAAATATTCAAAACTATTTCAAAAATTAAAATTTAAAAATTATTGAGAATTTTTAAAAGTAAGGAGGAAACAGCACAATTTATAGTGCTGACACTGAAACAAATGGAATCAGCAAACCCCACAGAGCACAGCTCTCCTCAGAGCAGAAACACATCATGGAGAGAGGCTGTTTGACCATTCCATTTGTTGGCAGAATTATCAAGATCAAGTTCAAGATCATTAGGCTGAGTAAGGAGATGAGATTTACAAGAAAAAGGAACAGTAACATGGAGAAATAGAGGTGAAGGGTTTTATTTGAACTGAGAAATTGCATTTATTATTTAAACACGATCATCATCACTTGTCTGGACACCAGACATAGCCTGGAAAAATGAGATTTAAAAAGAACTGAAACATGAAGCTGGAGAGAAGATTGGCACAATGAAAACCAGCCCAGAATGCTGTAAATTGGAAGAGTAAATTTGGATATTGAGAAAAATCCTCCCCTGGGAGGGTGGGGAGGGGCTGGGATGGAATTCCCAGAGCAGCTGAGGCTGCCCCTGGATCCCTGGATTGTCCCAGGCCAGGCTGGAGCAGCTGGGACAGTGGGAGGTGTCCCTGCCATGGCAAGGATGGGATGGGAGGAATTTTAAGGTTCCTCCCACCCCCATGTGCCTGTGCCATGGGACCAGCAGCAGCCACATCCTCAAAATACCCAGACACTGCATAATTCATAAATTAAATAATACATAATGCTGAGAAATGCAGACTCAGAAAATGTCCTTTCATCCTTACTCGGAGCTTTGAGCACACACAAAATGCTCACACATGGGGATAGAAATGCATTTTTTCTGATGTAGGAGTTTTCTGTCTCCTCTGATGGCATGAAAAGCCAAAAATAATCAGTATCAGGCTGGAATAGATCTGTTGTGAGCAGCAATGCATCTGGGGCTGTGATAGCACAAACAATCCCAAGCAAAACTTTATTTCTCCAGAGTCTCCCTGCTCAAGCTGCCTTTCCTTATCCTTCAAGGCTCTGGCCTGTGCTCATCTGGAGAGAACTTCCTGACTCTAAAGCACATTTCTGAACTTCACTCAGAACCAGGGCTCCTCTGAGCTGCTAAACCACTAAAGGCCTCTGTCACCCCCAATATCCAGGTTACTCATCCAAGCAGATTAAAGCAGTTAGAAATATTAAAAAAAAAAAAAAAAAAAAACTGTATATTTTAATTTCAAGCTGCAGCAGGCAAACACAGCACCCATTTTGTGAGACCCAGAACAATCCCAGGTGGGTTTTACATGTCTGAACTCTGTTGATGTGCTGCTAATTAAAAGGCAGCTGACAGAAAAAGAACTTTAAATGTTGTTCCTTATGCTATGAAAAGAATGTTAGTTGATTCTTCTTTGCAGTAAGGAAATCTATCTTTAATTTCATTTCAATGTATTAAAAATCCTCCCTCAGTTTGATTTGCCTGAGTTCCTTCAGGTCTGGAGGCTGAAGGTGCCTCCAAGATGGGAGGTGACAAATCCAGAATAACTCTGCTGATTGCAGCTGCTTTGATCCTGAAAAACTCTGAAACCCCAAACATTCCAGATGAATTCCATGATTTCTGACTCAGAATTCTGCCAGCACACAGGGAAGAGCTGGAAGAACAACCCTCGTGCAGAACCAGCCTTGAGGTGAATTTAACTCCAGTGTTGGACCCACCTTGGGTGAAACCCTGTTCTGGTGGAACATTTCACCTGCCACAAAAGATAATTCCAGCATGGAGCACCCCAAAACAGAAATTTGACCTCCCTCTAATTTCCATGGAGCTGCAAATTCAGTGTTGATTTATTTTTCTGTGCTTTTTTTTTTTTTTTTTTTTTTTTGTTTTTTTTTTTTTTGTTTGGTTTGGTTTGGTTTGGTTTTTTTTTTTTTTTATTTCAGCTGCTCAAGGCCTCAGATTTACCAAATCTTGCTTCTAGGAACAATCTAGAAAAAAAAAAAATCCCTCATTTTGGGCTAATTTCCACTTGGAATTTTCTGTCTCCCTTTGTGATTGGTGGAGGGTGACCACTCAAGTTATTTGTAACCCCATCAAGCAATGCTAATTTGATAATGATCACTCCTGCTCCAGCTTGTTACATCCTGGATTTGGGCATCCTTAATTAGTTTCCTTATTGCAACCACCAGAATTATTCATGTGCTTATCTGTGTGTCTGAGCATTTGGCTGTTCAGAAACTTCTTTTTTAAATGCTAACCAACAGCTGGAGTTAATGTTACGTGAAAAAATATGAATTCAACTGATATTTTCAGTAACTCTTCACCTCCTGAATTTCTGCATTTGGATTGGGATCATCCAGACTTGGATTTTTAAGTGCAAGCTACTCTAACAAAAAGACAAAAAGTGGATTTTCAACAATTACATGTAAATATAGGAGTGTGTGTGTATAAATAAATATATTTGCAAGCTGTTTTTAATAAGCAGTGGAAAGTTGGAATTTGCTGTATTTGCTGTTGGAATTTGCAGAAACCTTTGCTTTAGAAACCTTTCCCTGGAGGAGAGATGTGTTAAAATTCATTCAAGAAATCTTGCTGACAACTTCAGAGAATCCTGTCCCTGCTTCTATTTTGGGCTGGTTTGTGAAGGATTTATCAGGTTTGTGAAAAGCTAAAAGATGGTGTTGTGCATTGTGTGGGGATACAATGAATTCAGCCTTCCTGGTGCCATTCAGGCTTGTGCAGAATGGTGCAGAATATTTCAGCCTCATGAGGGGATGCTGCTTAGTGGGCAGCACCTGAATTTTTCTTAGAGAAGGAAAATAAGTTATGTCCTTGGATGAAAAGTAAAATTACATCTCTAATATATCCTGGCAAAAAAAAAATGTCTCTTTGGTAATAAACACCACCACTTGTGCTCATGGATTAATGAAATAATCTCAGAAAACAGGAAAGAAATAGAATATTAGATTGCCAAAATGGTTTGGGTTGGAAGGGACTTTAAAATTATCCCATTCCAACTCCCTGCCATGGGCAGGGACACCTTCCTTTATCCCAGGGTGCTCCAAGCACCATCCAGCCTGGCCTGGGACACTCACAGGGATCCAGGGGCAGCCACAGGGAAGAATTCTTCCCCAAAAATCTCCATATTTCCTGGACAGAGCTGGGCTGGAGCTCAGGGTGGAGTCCAACCCCCCCAGCCTGCACTGCTGGCTGTGGGAGAGAAAATGATCCAAGTTATTGCAGCTTCTTCCACAAAACCCTCCCAGAGAAAGAAATAACCCCAAACAGCACAAAACCAACCCTTCCTCCCCAGACCCCAAAATAAAACAACCACAGGGCTGAAATCTTGTTCTCTTTTATAACTCACTGTAATTACATTTATGATTGGCTTGTTTTAATCTTCTTTAGACACACTAGGAAAATGTTTTCTTTTCAAACTGAACCAAAAGTGGAGTTTTAGATGACTTGTATTTATGGCAGGAATTATGGGATGTGATGTGCCAATAGGAGACAGGATATGCCAACCCAGGAGACCTTTTCCCTCTTCTATTGCCCTTTCAGAGTTCCTGTGTTCCTACTTAGAAGCCTGCTATAATAAAAGTAGTGCTCATAATATCCAATATACTTTTCATGATTACTTTAATAGTGCCAAAAAGATAACCAATGAATAATCATAATAAAATACATGTAAAGGGGATCACAAATCTCACTGATGCAGAACAGGAAGAATTTATTACCAAAGTATTGCTAATGACTTTCTCTCTGCCCCTTTGAAAATGGCTCTGAGCTGAGCACTATCCCTTGGAAATCCAATTCATAAATCCACAAGCAGCATGAAATTCCAGAAGGAAATAAAGCACTTTTGTTCCAATGCATTGCAGCACGTTAATGCTGTTTGTTAGAACATGAGCTGCCAGAAACACTGAAACACAAACAAGGAGAGACCTCAGCCTGGGCGTTCAGAAAGTTCTGGGGTTAAAAGCCAAAGCTCAGCTCCCAGACAGCCCAGAAAAAAGAAAAAAACAGATCCAGATGAAATTCCTGATGCAGTCCCTTCCAACCCAAATCATTCTGTGATTTGTGAGCTGAGAAGGAACCCAGACATTGCTATTCCAGTCTGATGGCAAAGACCAATTTTTGTGTTTTTCACTTTGTTCCGTCTTCCATCTCCAGGAACCCAGTGCTGAGGATGAAGAGCAAACACTGCAGAGACTGATGGCCTCTCCCCTGACTTCTGCATTTGTATTCCTGCTCTGTAGCCTGGGAAGAGTTTAGTCCAGTATTCAACATAATTCCAGCTCAGTCTTGTCAGGCTTAATGCAGGTAATGCTGTCTTTGAAAGTCAGGGCCCAAGACAAGCAGCTGAATGTCTCATTGCTTAAAATCTGACATCTAAATCCACCTTACACATCCAAATAAGCCAGAGGAGTTCTCAAAGTGCTGAGAGCAGGTGATGCCCAGCATCTTTAAAACAGAGAACTCTGATTAGAACCCTGGTACCCACACTTGAGTATCTTCTTCAGAGAACTCTGTATTTCAGCCCCTGAAAGGTTTTCATTTCCTGGAATAGCTGTGTTTATTACTTTAATAAACTGAATTAGGAAATATGGTTATTGGTTTCCTAACTAGGCTGAATTAAGTTTCATTAAGAAATAAAATCCAGGATTCTAGTTTATACTTGGTATAAATGCACTTAAAATGTTAGAACAACCATTCTCCTTTTCCTTTTTCTTTTAATATGTATATTAAAAAAAAAAATCCTTCCTGCATTAAACCCAGAGCTATTCTCAACACTTCAAATGGACTAAAATATCATAAATAAAAAATTTAATTAAAACACCTAGTATATAATATCTCTGGACTTATTATGTGTATTTTTTTTCTGCTTGCTGCAGACCTCAGAAAAAGATCTTATAAATAAATATCCTTATTAAACCAGCAGGGTGATGCTCCAAAGATGTCAAAGTAAAAACCAGGGAGCAGCAGGATCCACACCCTGAGCAGGGATAACCCATCCTGACACATCCCCACCTGGAGACAGCAAAGCTGGTGGAACAAAGCTTTGCTTGGTGGAAATCTCACAAGAAGAGTTTCTCCCTTCCCTGCAGCCCTCCTGTGATCTGGCTTTGCTCCCTCTCAACCCAGAAAAGCAAAGATTCTGCTCCTGAAGAGCTCCCACCTCCCTCACAGCCCAATTCCAGCTGCATTTATTAATGAAGATCACTGAAGCACCAGCTAAGTATTTTAGCTACACTTATATCCCAGCAAACTGGTGTTTAATTGCCTCCATGAAAAAGAAATAGCATGGACATCGTCCCAAAGACAAAACCCCCTCAATTCCCATCACAGAAAGAGTTAAAATGCTGGATATTTCCACACAGGAGCCTGTTCAGCCTATTAAAAAAAAAAACCACAGAATTGCTTTGGACTGTGGGTAGGTTATTATGGACTAATTTCCACTTGTAAGGTTTTCAAATTACAGATTATGTCCCACAAAAACGATTGTGGAGCTGAGCTGAGAAAGTCTGGTTTCCTCTAAATATAACAGCAGATTTTCTAGTGTTTGACTCATGTCATAAAAATGACTGTGAGTGTCACAGGGAACTCCTTTTCCACATTCATAATTAAATCACTGCTCTTTCCACTTGCCTAATTTAAATATTGCAGGGTTATAAAAGAGAGAAAAGCATTAAAAACACATTGTGTGACAGAAGTTAACAAAAGAAGAAATCCTGAAAAACCTTTGAGGGCTTTGATAAGTCACTAAATGACCAAAACCAGATGAGGTGCTTAGCACTGGGAAGTCAAGCTGTGCCAAAGCCCTGTCTGCAAATTCTAAAGGTTTAATGACACAACTGTTTCATTCTTTGTTTAATTCTTTGTCTCCTCTCTTTCCAGCTCTGTGAAGGGGACACACAATGCAGCTTTAGCTAAGCCAGGGGAGCCAGACTGCTGAAATCAAGAGTTCTGCCAGAATGCACTTCCACACAGCAGGGTGCAGGAAAATTGTTGGTGTTTCTGTTTTATAAAAAATCTCACGACTTTCCTGCACCCCAATCCAGCCCAAAGCACATTCTTTCCTCTGGTGGCTCAGCAATAGTTAAAAAAGGTAATTTATATATTCAAAGTGAATAATCTGTCAGGGAGTGTAGGTTCAGATTTTCCTGAGTGTTTGAGCCCCTCCAAGGTGCACTTGTACAGCTCAATCCACACTCCCCAGGTGTGGCACAGACAGAATGCAGCAAATCCCAAGGAAATGAGAAGACATTGAGAACAAAATGGTTTTTTGAGGGATGATTCACATGTGGGGTTGCACCACCAGGAAGAAAGGAAGAGAAAATTATGAATTAAACCAGAAATCAACCAGGATTGCACTCTTGCCCCAAACCACCATTAATCTTCACAAAGGCAGTAATTCAATGGAACATGGAATATTGGCCATTGGGGCTCTGTCTTAGAAACAACTCTGCCACACTCTCCCCACAGACCCACTGCAGAAAGATTATCCTCATCTAATCTGCTGGAAAATCCTGCTAAAATCAACAGCAATTTGGCCAAAGGAAATATTACAGATCTCACTCATCATGTTTAGATTGGATATTAGGAGGAAACTCTTCCCTGGGAGGGTGGGCAGCCCTGGCACAGGTGCCCAGAGCAGCTGTGGCTGCCCCTGATCCCTGGAATGTCCAAATCCAGGTTGGACACTGGGGCTGGAGCACCTGGGACCGTGGGAGGTGTCCCTGCCATGGCAGGGTGGCACTGGGTGGGTTTTAAAGTCCCTCCAAACCCAAACCATTCTGGGATCCTGCACAGAACTGGGGTAAATTATCAGTCACAATAAACACTCTGAGCAAAGCTGAATATCAGCTCCATACAAACAGAAGAATAAATAAATGGGCCAAGATGCAGCTCACAGAAGCAAAGTCAAGATCCCAGGTGTTAGAAAGGAAAGAATTGCCAGGTTTTAGATTTTCCATGGCTCCTGATGATGTGATGTGTTTCACAAAACTTGCTGTGAGCAGCACGGCACAGAGGGCCAGGCAAACCTTGTAATGAGGAGATGTAGGATGCAAAAATAATTAGTCAGGGTTTATGGAGCCTACCAGCAAAACACAGGGAGCTGTGAAGTTATCAAAGGCTCTGTGCAGGGTATGATAATAGGGAAATGTGGCGTGGCAGATTCAGAGAGAGAAGTGCAGGCCCTCCTAGCACAGCTAACACAACTTCATTGCATTGCTCCTGGGATTAGTCATGTAAGCACAGCAAAACCTGGATAAAACAGCCCTCTGGCACTGTATCAGCACTGCTGTATTGATCCCATAAACTGCTCCTCCTGTCCTCTTCTTAACACATTTTGAAGCAAAGAATCCTTGAAAGACATGGATGAGACTCAGTCACCAGTTCTCCTTCAAACAAGTGGGCTCTGAACACCAAACCCACAGGAGCAGCTCTGCCCACCTTCATCTTTCCTTCCCCTCATCATTAAAAATATTCCTCCACATTGCCAGTGAGTTTCATCAGCCAAGATCAGAGAATTCTGCACGCTGGGGAGGGTTTTGGAGTCACCCACAACACAAGGTGTATTGTATCACCTGCAGGTAATGCAGCCACAGAGCACAGAGAGGCACCTGCAGAAAGCTTTGGAGCAAACAGCCATCCCTGGGGAAGGTGCAGACTAATTAAAACCAGTGCTACAAAAAGATGCTGCTGTTCCAACATGTGTTACTGTGAGCTGCTGCACGGGAGAGCAATAAAAGAAATGTCAAAGGAAGCGAGGAGTGGTGGAGGAGCCTGAACTGAGGAGGCACAGAGAAGAGTCTGGGGAGGCAGGGCACAGGCTGTGGAAACAGAGCTCTCCAAAAATGTCAACATGGGCAGGGAAGGTGCAGATGAGTCTCTGCCTTGGGGCCAAGGCCTGGTCAGTGCTCTTGGAGAGAGGTGCTGCTGTCAGAATGGGTGACACTGCCACGTGTGACATTTGAACATCATAATTTAGGACATAGACTCCCCTGGGAGCACCCACAGTCCAAGATAACCATTTCTCCAAGATCCTTGTAGCTGTGCTGGAATGGGGAAGAGCAGAGAGATTTCCAGCTGCTTCTGCAATCCCCAGATCCCTCCCCAGTGCTGCTGGTCAGTTCTGTGCCCATCTCATCTCAGAGGTGCCCTGGAATGCACAGGGGAACCTCCAGTCCATTGGGAGAAAGGATTTGTCTGCTTGTGTCTGTCCCCATGGCTCTGGGATCACCAGGGCAGTGGGCAGAACTGACATGACTTCATTCCCAGCTCCTATCCATGGCCTGACTTCGTTCCCAGTTCCCATCCATGGCCTGACTTCATTCCCAGTTCCCATCCATGGCCTGACTTCATTCCCAGTTCCTATCCATGGCCTGACTTCATTCCCAGTTCCCATCCATGACCTGACTTCATTCCCAGCTCCTATCCATGGCCTGACTTCGTTCCCATTTCCTATCCATGGTCTGACTTCATTTCCATTCATTCCCAGCCATTCCCAGTTCCCATCCATGGCCTGACATTATTACCATCCATGGTCTGACTTCATTCCCATTCATTCCCAGTTCCTATCCATGGCCTGATTTCATTCTCAGTTCCCATCCATGACCTGATTTCATTCCCATCCATTCCCAGTTCCCATCCATGACCTGATTTCATTCCCAGTTCCCATCCATGGCCTGATTTCATTCCCATTCACTCCCAGTCCCATCCCTGGTGGCAGAGAGCAGAGCTGGCTCTTTGCTGACACAAAGTCACCTGGGTTCCATCAGTGTCCTGCAAACTGGAGCCTGAGGAGAACCCTCACAAAGCAACAAAGCAACAAAGGATTGAGAGTGCAATTTCCCTCCCTGTGTTCAGCCTCCTGGAAAAAATGAAAAAAAAAAAAAAAATTAAAATCCCAAGTGCTCGAAAATGGGCAACAAGAAGTGTCTCTGTGAGAAATCCTTCCCATCTGGTCTGTCTTCAGCTAATTAACTGACATGGTTGCAAATGAGCAGCAGCTAATTGGAGCTCTCTGTTCTGCCTTTCCCTGGCAGGAATGAATGGATTCCAGATGACCAATGGTTCAACATTTTCCAAGTAATCTCCACTCTGTGCCAGGCCAGCCTCCCAACAACTTGTCCACATCCTCACCTTGGACTGCAAATCCAAAGAGCATCACTGGAACTGGACACTTGCTATGGGGAAGCATCAGGCAGATGTGTGCAGGCTCCAGGTCCAAGGATATTTTGGAAAACAAGCACCTGCAGGCAAACAGAGCCAGCTGGGACCAGCCATGACCTCTCCCTGCAGCCAAGGGAGCTCTGGGCCAGCCCACAGAGCTGGAGGCACACAGGCCATGCTTGGTGCTCTTTGCAGGAGAATTGCAGTGTGGAAGAGCTGGTTCTGTGGGTCTCAACAGCTGATGGGTGCCAGGTCTCCAAATCTGAAGTCTAAAAATCAAAAGCAGCAGGTTTTCCTGCTCCAGCCTCTGCTAGCATTCCTTCCCTGAGCTCCCAGCCTCTTTTCCATTGAAGTTATTTAACATTATTCACCCCCAAACATCAGGAACAGCTTTACAAGATCAAGAAATCCCTTAAAGACCCTCCATATCACAGAATTACAGAATGCTTTGGGTTGGCAGGGACCTTAAAGATCACCTAATTCCAGCCCCTGCCAGGGACAGACACACCTTCCACTGTTCCAGGTCCAATCCTGAGCACTTCTCCCATTGTATAGAACCAGTGGAGCAGGTTAAACTGGGACCAGTGATGTCCCTGCCCTGCTGTGGTCATTGCCCACAGATGGTTTAAACACCCCAAACACAAACAAGCCAACAGAAATCCCCTCCCCAAACACCCAGGTGAGCAAAATTATTTGTAAAAATGCTCAGAGTAACTCCAGCACCACAATGCTCCAAAGATCAGGCCAGATCAGGCTGGACTGGGAATAATATTGGCCAGGATTTCCCTGGAAACCAGGGATGAACATCATGTCCATGTGAACATATTATGGACAGAGATGTCCTTTAAAACAAGAGCACATCCAGTGAGAACACCCAATTGTTTCCATGTGTTTCAATTGCAATATGGCAAAACAGGGTTAAGCCCATTGGGAATTTTAGTTGGGCTGTAATGAACCCAAAATCTGTGAGGACACTCATTTCTAATGAAGGATTTCTCCATTTCTCTGCAATACAGAATTTTAAAAATTCTCCTGGCTTTTCCACTTCTCTGGTCTTTAGAGGATGTTAAAAAACCCCCCAGATTTCCAGTCCCAAACCATGGCAAGTTCAAGGAGTTGGGGATTTTTTTTTCTATTTTCATCCTAAACTATTAAATTTTAGCAAAATTCTATTAAAACCTGGATAAACTAAGAGGAGTTCTATGTTTCTGAGTTTGGAGTCTGTGTTTATCAAGTTTGGAAATAAGAAAGCATAAATAAAACATCTCCATGGGATACAAACTCACTTCTCTGTCTCCAAGACAAGAAATGCAGCTGTGGAATACAAATCATCCTCGAGCCAGAAACATAATTTAATATTTATTGCTGCACACTTGGCTCTGTGGATTCAGGGAGGGTGTCCCCCAATTCTTATCTGTGACTTTTTGGGGTCTTGACCTCTCAATGTGCCACCACTAAAAGTGCTGGAGCAAAATTTATTTTACTCCATTTAAAACTACGTCAGTTGGGATGTTTCCCACTCTCAGATTTTTTAGAAACATCACCAAAAGCTTCTTTTTTTTTTCACTGGGGAAGCCAGTTGAAGGATATTCTTTCACTGTGAAAATGGGAGAAGGATCCAGCTGGAAGGAATCTCATGAGTGAGGGCAGAGTGGTGCTGGAATTGCCTCTGCAGGGGCTGCATGGAAAGTTTGGCTTCCCAAAGGGCTGCAGTCATCAAGAGCTTTCCAAGAGCTTCCAGGAAATGTAAATTAGTCATTTTGATGCAAAAGTAAACTCAAGCTTTGAGGAAAATGTGAATATATAAAAAATCTAATTCAGTGTGAGGAGGAGGCTGATCACAGGCAGTGGCTTTTCAGTGCTGCTCACCTCTGTCCTAATTTTGTGCACCTCAAAAACAACAGGTCAGAAGAGGTAACAACAAATTTGCTGGCAGAACTCACCCTGGAATTCCTGTGCTCCCAATCTCTGGGTGGGAATGATGGTGTTTGGCTGAATGTTGGATTTCATGGTCTTGGAGAGCTTTTCCAACCTGAATGATTCTGTGATTTCAACACATTTTGAGTCCTGGCAATAAAATTAACACCATTAAGGGTCTGCTCCATCTCCCCACTGGGTATGACACAGGGCTGTCTAAGGAAAAAACACTGTGGATTTCAAAAAAGTGTTTTTAAAACACTTGGGAAGATTTTTTGACTATCAGGACCCTTTGAACAGAAAGCAGAACTATTTTTTAGCTGTTCTTTACACTCCCTTTCTGCTGGCACCACTCTTCCTTCCAGCACAAGAAATGGGTGCCAAAAGGAGGATGCTTTTTGGGAAAAAAAAATAGCACTGAAAGAAGAAATGTATCTCTATGATAAAAGGGTTAAAAGAGTCTAATTCTGAATTTCTATCTCTGCACCCCAAGATGCTTCTGTTCTGAAAGTCAAAAACTGATTTATGTGCCACAGACTGAGGCAACAAAAGCAATGCTTTACCTGCTTCCTAGAACAAAAAAAAAATAACCCAAAAAAATAACTTTTCCCTAATTATTATGTACTGGCAAAGCAGAAATCAGCCAAGTATCCTGTGAGAAATATCAGCACCTTTTCCCAAAAGGGGAAACCCTCCACTGGCAGGTGACAGAAGCACTGAGCCCACTGAGACGTGTTCAGCCCACAGGACACCTCTGTCCAGCATCCCACTGCCCTCCTCTCCCTGCACTTTCATACCCTCCTCGTGGGGATTTTGTCAGAAGCAGCAGCAAGAATGGAAGGATTGAGATCTGCAGGCAGATGGAATAACCAGGGCTGCAGCAAATGTCCCAAAGCTGGAATGCAGGTGAATGCAGGGGCTGACCCCACAGGGTGCTGCTGGCACCACTTATCAGCTGCTAGCACAGGCTGCCCAGAGCTCTAAATACACTTAAAACATGTCCAGCCACTGCCAGGCAGAGCTGGGGCCATAAAACACTGGGTGCTGCACAAAATTTAGGGAGTGAGTGCTGGAGGTGAGGACCCTGAGCAGCACAGGGCACTGGCAGCCAGCACTGAGATTTTTTGGGTTTTTTTTTTTTTTTTTTTTTTTTTTTTTTCTGTCAGTGTCACAAACTTCCAGGTGTTTTCCATGTCCAGAGGTGGAGCCACCCTTCTGTTAGCTGCACCAAAAGCCAGCTCCTGTTTCCTGATCATCTTTGGCTCTTGCTTATCAAGGTTACATGAAAATTCTTTTTTTGCTGTTTTAATGTGGGTTATTTCACAGCAGCTCTTGGAGCACTGGTTCTGTAGCTGCTGAGGTGAATCCCAAAAGGTTTGGCTTGGAAGGGACCTCAAATCCCACCCAGTGCCACCCCTGCCATGGCAGGGACACTCCCACTGTCCCAGGCTGCTCCAGCCTGACCATGGACACTTCCAGGGATGTATTTTAGATTATTTTTCTGCTCGCATAAAGGCTTCTGTGTTTTTTTTCAGTGCTATCACTTTTTGTAGAGTCCTTGTCCTGCAGTTTTCTCCCCCTTTTCATGCTCAAATTCAGCACAGAAAGAGAAATTCTGGGACAAGGCCACGCACATCTCCAAATTCTCCAACCCATTTTCCTGTGAAATGTTCCCTCCCAGGTGCTACTTGCTCCCAAGCAGATCAGGATCACTGGAAAATGCTCAAATCCTTTAGGAGCTCTCACATTCCCACTGTTACATAATTAACTCTCCTGGCCACCTGCATTTGTCTCATTCCAGCAAAAACAACTCCAGTGCCAGAGCCCTCAGTTTTGGAAGAGAAAAAGAGCAGAGTGGCTCAGCCTGGGGCTGGGTGAGAGCAGCCACCAAACTGCTCAGCTTTGTGACATTTATTAAGAATTGCATTGCCTCAGAAATTACCACAGCAGTGGATAATCTAGGAAAAAAAAACAAAATCTGGATATTGCCTGCTTGCTCCTTTGCAGAAAATAGAGGGAATTATTCCAGGTGCCAAATGCCTCGTCCCCACCTCGTGCATGTTTTGTTTTTTATTGTGGCTGCTTGGAGAAGCAGCATCCTTTGGGAAGTTGTGGTCATTGCCCACAGATGCTTTAAACACCTAAAATATAAACAAGCAAACAGAAATCCCCTCCCCAAACACACAGGTGAGCAAAACCATTTGCAAAAAAATAAATTTCTGCACTCAACACCACAGAGCTCCAAAGATCAGGCCAGATGTTGTGATCTGCAGAGGAGGCACAGAACCAACCCTTACCTCATTCATCCTCAGAAAAACCTCACTGGTTTTAATTAAACAGAGCAGAGGGTGGCAATCTGGAAAAAAAAATGGGAAAAGGTAAAAGAAGTGATCACATTTTCCACCAGCACAGCCCCCAAAGGTCAGGGATCCAGTTGGGCAGGAGATGGAATAACCTTCAAATGTTGAATTTGTCCCAGAATTCACTCCAAAAATCCCTGCTTTGTTTTCCTATTTCTTTCTTTTTATATTTATCTGTTGGCAGAGGTGCCAGGGTACTTGTGGCACAGCTGAGCAGATTTTCTGGAAGGATATTTGAAGCTGCCAGGTATGGAATTTCCATTATTATTGCCCTTCAGGAAAAACATCTGTGAGAGCTCTGATTGTGCTCACTTTCAGGCTGGCTGTTCCATTGATAAACAGAACTGTTGCTGAGTTGGGCTTCTCAAAAACCAATTTTGTCATTTATTTGTAGGAAAAAAAAAATATCCAGAAAAGTGCATTCCACAGGGATGTCTTGAAGAGCACAACTTGGAAAAGTTTCCCATCTGCTCCAAGTCCATTAAATGCAGAAATGTGGAATTTTCCAGCCTGTGATTTGGGTGCTGGAGGTTTCAGTTCTGTTCACAGCCACATTTGCAGCCATTTGGGCAGATGGGGATTGTTTAGAGATGCCTGAAAAAAGCCTCAATTTGTACCCACAGACAAGATAATTTTTATTAATGAATCATTTTGACACATCAACCTCCACTTGTGTGTCACAGACTTGGAGTACACAAACACCTCCTGAGAGGGGAATGTGCCACTATTAACCAGAAATTAATTACAAATATATTTAAAAAATAGACACTGTGTGTCACTGCTCTAAATCCCAGTATTTTCAGCCTTTCCTGTCTTTCATAATAGTGTTCAATTAATAAATTTCTTCATTAATTAGCTCAGTATAAAAATTGTAAAAAAAAAAAAAATTTTTGTTACAGTTCCATAATGGAATAGTCTGGGATGTTTTTTTTTCTTTATGAATAATGTGTTTTATGCTCAGTCCTACTTAGCACATTTCTACCCTGCTTCTTTGTAGTACTAATTACACCACATGAACTGTGTATTGGATAGTTATGTTCAAATTTCAAGCCAATAATTACTTTCAGCACAAAATTTAGATATTTTACACCCTCCCTGTTCAAAGAGATGAACTCAGGGATGTAATGGATGTGTCAGATACAACTGAAATATTAAATTTTAAGTGCAACTTGCATCTGGCCAGGAGTACTGGTCATCTCAGCTTTGCTTCATATGATTTTTAAATGACAAATAAAATGCTATATTCTCTATAAAAGGAGGAAAAAATCCCAACTCAATCCTGCCTCAGGTTCTGAAGGACAGTGAAAGTTTAGTGATGATAATGATAAAAACAACCCCATGAACTTCTGATGGTCAACTCACAAAATGAGTTTAAATCAGAATATAAATCCCTCCAGATCTTCCTGCTAATCAAATATAAAAATAAAATTACCATCTTAATCCTCTCCTTCTCCTCTTTTTTTTTTTTTTTTTTTTTTTTTTTTTTAAATATTCTTAAAATTTAGTAGTTTCTTTTCCTGTGTTTGGGAGTTTGACAGTTCTGCAGTTTTAGTCTAGATAAAAATTTCTTTACCTTCTTTAGCATCAAGCTTTATTCTTGCTCTGCCTCATGAAAAATCCTAATTGCATTAATTACCCCATGAGTTATTTATTGAGGTGGCATTTGCAATAGTGTGGAGTTTTGTGATTTTACTGCTGCATAAAATCTGTGAAATCTGAGACACGTGGCAGAACAAAACAAAAAACCTTTTAGCAAAACATTGTAGCTTTCAAAACCCCATTAACCTTGTGATGTTGCTCCATTTAATAGAAATATTTCAATTACAAACAGAATTATTTTAGTGAATATTGGTACCACCACTGGAAGATGTTTTTCCCTGCTCCCTGTTTTTCTGGAAAACAGCATTGCACACTCTGCTGTCCATCAGATATGTTGGAGGGTGAGCTGGAAATCTGAGATACCCACGATGGATTCACTAAGCCTTTGAGAAGAAGAAGGTCTCACTCTTATCCACTTATCTCAAATTAGAATCCAATCCCAGCAAAGGAAAGGGGAGATAGAGGTATTTATAATATCAAAACCAGAGCACATGGTAACAAATGGCATTGGGGAATAAAGAAGTGAAAATCTACTTTATCTCTGCTGAGGCCAACTTGGAAAGGCAAATCCTGCATTTAACTGCAAAGTGGAAATCTCCTCCTCCTCCTTTGGGTAGCAACACTTCCTTATTCTGTAAAACACACAAGGTATCAACATCTGATCCCAAAATCCCAATAAACACCAAAATTTGCCTCCTGTTGGCTCCTGAGGGAGAGCAGCACCTGCAGCAGGAGCAGGTTTGGGGCAAGGGCTGCTCCCTCTCCTCCAGCACACACTGGATCACATCCAAGCAGCCTTTTCAAGTTGCAATTGAAGTTTTATCTATGCAATAACCTGAGTACTGAAATGCAAATTAAAAATCATCACTATTGCTGCCATGCAGATCTGTCTTCTCCAGGCACCAGTCATCCTAGAGCACTAAAAACTGGGGGCCTGGGGGATCATTTCAGCTTTGATGCCGTGTTTTTACAGGAGAGGGGAGCAGAAGGAAGGCAGCTGGAGGAGCATTTACCCCCTCCCTGTTTGCATTTAGCCATTCAGGCTCTAAATCCCCTTTGCAGGACTCACAGACACAAGCACAGATTCTCCCAGGACAGAGTGTTCGTGTTCCCTCTCAAACTGCTGTGAAACCAACTCCATTTCACTGTTTATGTTTCCTGTCCAGTTTATTGTTCTGCTGTTGCTCCAAAGTGCCCAAGGAGGGATTCCCAAACTGTGTCACACAGAATTACCTCAGAGCTTCATGGCAAGCCTGGATGAAAACTCAATTTCTCCTCAGGAATGTGGATGTGTGTGTGTGGAGCTGGGGCTGCAGAAACCAGGAGCAAATTACACCTGTGAGCCAGAAGTGTGGGGTGGAGGCTGAAGATGCTGAATTTGTGGGTGCTTGTGCAGAGATCCCACCTGAAAGAAGAGGTGAAACTCTCCTGGAGTGCATTTATCCAACCTGGTGCCACCAAATTCTCCAGAACCCTTCAGAGCACTCGAGGAGCATAACCTGGGTTCTGCTGTTTGGCTGAGCACCCAAAACCACCCAACATCATCACTCCCACCTTCCCCAAATCCAGCTGTTCCTAATCCAGCAGCTCCTCTCCTCCAGGCCCCATGAACCTGATGGGAGAGGGTGAGAATTTGGCAGAGTTGATCCATAAATTCTGTCTCCCCAGCAAAATTCCACCTGGGTTTTGTGCTGAGATTAGCCAAGGCTGTCACACGTGGAGCAGGAGTGGATTTTGGCTGTCCCAGCATTCTCCTTTAGGGAAAATGTGCTGCCCCTGTCAAACCCTGGCACCAAAGCTGGCAAACCAGGAGCCTGCTGCCACATCCTGGAGCAGGAGACCCAGCCCAGCCCAGGATTAACCAGGAGGAAATGAACCACCTGAAAACACAAATCCTGCCCTTCCACATCTCCTGAAGTTATCTCCAAATAGAACTTCACCTCTCCAAGTCTCCCTGTCCTTGGTTTGTGTTTCCAATTACAACATTCCTATTTTTCCTCAAATCCCTCGTGCAGAATGACCCCAGTTCACCAGCAGAGCTGGAGAATGAGGACTCTGCAATCCCTTTTTTGGGATAAAACTGGTAAAAAAGGAGAGAAAATGCAATGCACAGTTCACCCCTCTGCATCCTCTGGAATTTTCCAACACAAGAATTGGAGCTGCTGATCATCCATAATTCCTGCACAGCCCATGAAGCAATCAGAGCAAACATCTGCTTTTCCTAAAAACCCCTTTCTCACAGAACCACAACACCTCTGGTATAAAATAAGAGCTGAGATGTGCATCTGCTACAGTAAAAAAACGAAAATACAGCAGAACTTTTTAATATATCAAATTAGCCTATATTGGCTAAAATTCCATTTTAATTTGAAACTCGTTGGATATTGAAGGCAAGTTTAAAAAGTTATTATCTAGGGTTTAATTGCATACATTATGTTTGTAGCCTTAGGTACTGCAGGTAGATCTTTAATATTCCCTGCAATACATTGAGAGCATGGAGCAGCCATTTAATTCTGCTCCAAGAAACTTCCAGAAGTAACTATGGAAAAGAAGAACAGAAAACTCCAAACTTTTGGCTGTTGAGTGAAACTCCAATGGATTTGGGCCTGTTGACAGGGAATTTCCAAAATTTTAGCTGTAGGAAGTGCTTTGGAAGCATATGGGCTGTCATAAAAACATTATTGAGTCCACCCTTGACAGTCAGATTAAAAATAGAAGGATTTTCAAGTTGCAATATGGGTGCTTGGAAAATAATCAGATATTTGCCTTCAAAAATATAAAAATAAAAAAATAAATCAAATGTGTTCAAACATTTAAATGGGACAGCACCCCCTCTCTGTCTCACATGGGGGAGGAGGTTGGTTGTGTGAGCACTTCCATCCTTTGGCAGGATTAAGCAGAAAACAATTGTAAAATTAGGCTAAAAATAATCAGAATTTCAATCCTGTGCTAAAAGAGCTGGAAATTTGGTGGAAATTAAGGACTCCCCTTGGTTTTCTGTGTTCCTACTTTCTGCAAACACCAAGGTATTTAAAATCAGGGTTTCAAGAGATGAAAACTCCCCAGAACCTCAGGAAGTGTGTAAAGCCAGAACTACATTCCCTACAACCAGAAATCATGTCACATTCCTCAGTTTGCTCTGGGGACTCTGCTCACCTTGGCTCCTTGTAAATTCATTTTTGGGTCTCTCTCAATCAGGGGAACATCTTTGTACCATCCTAACCCAGGGCACAAAGTGAGCCAAGGTGGGAAAATCTCAGTCAAGGAAACTGCAGGAAAACCCAAAGCTCCTCACACTGAGCTGTTCTGCACACAGACAAG